>NC_064281.1:117430266-118861541 GCF_003254725.2 Canis lupus dingo | reverse complement strand
GTGCCAGGCCTGCCGCACCCCGCCGCCACCATCCGCCCCATCCCTCTCCCCGCGGGCCTTCCCGGGCTCACCGTGGGCCCTGACCTCCGCCGGTCCCCTCTGTCCCCCTCAGGTCCATCCCTCGCCTCCCCTTAGCCCCGGGACCCTCCCTCCCCTCCCCCCTCAGCGTCTGCTCCCACCAAACCAGGCCTCAGGCTCTCGGTACCTGTCTGTGCCAGGCTTGCAGCACCCCCCGCCACCATCTGGCCCCCTCCCACTCCTCCGCGGCTTCCCGGGGCCCCTCTAGCGTGGGCCCTGACCTCCGCCGGTCCCCTCTGTCCTGTGCACCTGTGTCCCTGCCACTCCCACCCCGCCCCCACAGGCAACCCCTGTGCCCCTGTCCCCCTCAGGCCCCGGCAAACCCCCTTCGACGGGATCCTGAGCTCCGTGGGTCCTGTCCCCACCCCCACAACCCAAGTGCGCATTTCCCGGGTGGCCGCGTGTGTCCGGCTCCCCAGGGCCGCCCCCCAGTCCCAAGGATGGGGCCCAGTGCCTCCATCTCTCCGGGAGGAGTGGAGGCATGAAGGTGGGGTGGGGACCCCCGCAGTTCTCCCTCAGCTCCTCACCCCTGCTCCGGGAGGGCCCGGGCCCGTCCTGCCTCCGGGCACCCCTCAGCTCCACGCCGCGGCCCCGCCTTCCCCCGCGTGGATTCTCGGGATTCCCGACAGGCCCCCTCCAGCCGCCCTCCGGTCCGCTCCGGGCTACCTGCTCGCCTGGCTGCCCCCGGCCCCAGGCCTGCCCGCCTTCGCTCGGCTGGGACCCCAATCCGACCCCCCACCGAGGCCCTCCGCTCTCTCAGACCTCCGAGGCGGACGTCGGCCCACCTCACATCCGGACCCCGTGCCAGGGGTCCCCAGCGCTCCCAGCAGGTGGGGTCCGGCGGAGATGGGCTCCAGGCTGGGGGGTCGGGGGGGGGGAGCAGGTGGGCGGGGCCCTCCTTCAGGCTGGGAGGTCAGGGACTCTGGGCCGGCCTGGGCCCCGCCCTCTCCCGCCACGCCAGCAATCTGCGCGTGTCCCCCCCCGCCCCCCCACAAGCCTCATGTCCCCGCTTCCCGACCTGGAGGCAGAGTGGAGGTCGGCCTCCGTCCCCCGCCCGCTGCTCGCTCCTCAGCTGCACACGAGGAGTCGCGCTGCCCACAGAGCCCCCCCCGGGCCCCGGGGCCTTGGACCCTGCAGAGCCTGCCCCGGGAGCCGCCGCCCCCGTCACCCTTTCGCCCCTTGGGGCTGTCGCAGGCCTCAGGACACCCCTCCCCCACCTCCCTGCCGGACGGCGGCCTCTACACAGTCCCCGAAGGCGGCGTGTCCCCGGGCCCCTCGTGTCCTCACTGCTCACACACAGGGCCTTGCAGGGAGCAGAGCTCAGCCGCTGTGTGGCCGTGAGGGAGCCGCCAGCAGGGCTCCCCTGGCCTCCGGCGGGCCCTTTCTCGCCCTTTCCGCGGCCCCCGCCCATGCCGGAGCACACCGGTCCGGGTTCCTTGGGCCCTTGCAGAATGAACGGGCCAGGAGGCACAGGAAGCCAGAACAAAAGACTTTTCCTTTTTATTGGCTGCACGACCCGACCCCGTCCTTTGACCCCTCCGTCCTTGCTGCTTCCCAACCCATTTCTGTCCCAGTGCCCTGCCTGGGATGAGGATCCGGGTGGGACCCACACAGGGACGAAGGTGGACTTTGGCCAGCTGGTTTTCAGGACAGGATGAAACTCTTAACTGTTGAACTGGGGGATGTACAGAAGTTCGGGATGGGGGGGGGGGGGCGGCGGCTGCGGCGGTCCGGGCGGGGGGAATGTCAGTGACACACGTAGCCTCCCAAGCTGATGAATCCCCCGAATCCGAGCAGCGATGTGCAAGAGCCTCCTCATGTTAACCAAGCTCTCGATCTCCGGGTCGCGGCAGAGAACAGGCCCCCAGAGTGGCTTTTCACCCTGCTTTCTGCCCCCAAGCCGCCCTGGCCCTGCACTCCTAGAAAGCCCAGTGGTCTGTCTTCTCCAACACAAACACACAAACAAACACACAAACACACACACACAGGGAGACCCAGAGGCGCCCACGGGGAAGAAGCAGCCGAAGGGATGCCTCCCTTCGTGCCCATCCCGCGGGAGAAGCTTGCCGACCCCACCAAAGGCTGGAAAGGGCCTGGCCGCCTCTGGGGCTCAGGCCCACTCTTCCTCATCAAACGGGGCCAGGGAGGAAACCGGCCACCTGCTATTAACCCATAGCACATACTCCATGACCCGTAGCTTGCTGGTTTCCTCGTGGGCCCTGGGCCCCCACAGGAACTCGTAGCGGGCAGGGTTGCTGCCCGCCACCTGCCGGTACTCCACGTAGCCTTCCTGCACCCAGACGTGGGTGAGGAGCTCCCTGGGCTCCCCATAGATGACGTGCTGCCTGCCGGCAAACACCCCCATGACCCCCAGGGCTTCCCACACCTCCTGCTCGGGGGCACGGTCGCCCTCCAGGAGGATCACCCCCAGGAGCAGCACCAGGAGGCCGGTCGTGGGCAGGCCCTGCTCACCGCTCAGCATCCCATCGTAGCTGAGGCCCAGGACGGTGACCAGGACGTAGGAGTGTGCGATGGGGTCCACTTCCTTCACTTCTACGCCAAAGACCAGCTGCATGCACTCACAGGCTTGACCCCAGATCTCGGGCCAGGCATCCTGCATATCTGGGCTGAGGACCTCCAGCACCTCTGCCTGGCTGGTGGGCTGCTTGTTGAGATACTTGCGGAGCAGGAACCCCACCAGGTCAGCCCCACTCATGAGCATTGTGTCTCCTCCTTGGGCAGAGGGCTGCGCATATTCGGGCACCTCCCAGGGGTTCCAGATCTCCTCCTCTGGGCCACTGGGGCCAGCAAACTCCACCTGGCTCCAGCCACTGGGTGCCCTGCCACTGGGGGAGGGCCCGGCACTCTGAGGGCTCTGGGGAGGACTCCAGGCAGTCTCAGACCCCTCCTCTGGGGGCACAAAGAACAGGCCAGAGCTGGACAAGGAAGGGGAGGAGCAAGAGGAGGAGGAGGAGGGGGGAGGAGGAGGAAGAGGAACACAGGTAGGGGGGAGATGAAACTTCGTCTTCATCCTCAGCCTCTGGCAGCTGGGCATTGACCAGGCCCTGGGCTTCTCCCGGGTCTTCTTCCAGCTTCCAGAGCTGACTCGTGTGCCTCAGGGGCATGGTGTGGGCGTGGAGCTAAAGCTGAAGACAGCGGTGGGATGGCTGGTCGGGGTGCAGGTGGGCCAAGAGAGGCCCCGTGCCAGGGCAGAGAGCGGGCCGCATCAGGATTGGCTACACAAGGAGTCCCCTGTGTGTTGGGCTGGGCGAGTTGAGCCCCTGGCACCAGGCTCGGAGACAACGTGGACCTCACCAGGTCCAGCGACACAGACCTGCTATGCCTCCTTCACTCTGTGACCTGAGGGCCTCCTGCCGGCGACCAAGGCCTCTGCTGCGCTGCCAGTTCTTGGAGCCCCTGCAGGAGGGAAGCAGGGGGCACCTCAGGGTGCAGACTGCCAGCCCAGCCCTGGGCCCCCAGTGCACACAGGAAGGTTGGCTCGCACTCTGGGAGGCCCCCAGCAGTCCAAGTCCCCTCCTTGGCCTGCCAGTGCCCTTGGCAGGGCCTGGGACCCAGGCCTCTGTCTGCGGTCCTGAGGCCAAAGTGTCCCCACAAGACCAGGCTGCCCCGACCCTCCCCATGAGGAAGCCAGGGGACCGGCTCTGGGCAGGCCTGCCAAAGGTCTCTGGGGGTTCATCCTGTGCCGTCAAATAAGGGATCACGGATCACGGATCACGCACCAGGGGAGGAATGGCCCAACTCAAGCTTCCCTCTGGGCCAGGATGGGGCGCCTCTCGCTCTTCACCTGGACCCCACGCAAGGCGTGGGAAGACTCTCCGGCTGGCCCTGAGGCCACCCTCCTTGCACCTTCCTTGCAAGGGCCCCTACCCCGACCCCGCAACCAGCCAAAGTCCAGAGAAATCAGTCGGCCCACCCGTCCCGCCTCTCCCCATGGCCCACACAAGCGGCCGGGGCGGCCTGGTCCCCAGGGATCCTGCTGAGGAAGGCATCCCCTCATTTCTCACCTCGACCCCCGCCAGGGCCTGGACCAGGGCAGGGCAGGGCAGGGCAGGGCAGGGCAGGGCAGGGCACCTGCCTCCTCTGCTGACCTGAGTGCAGACCCTCAGACCCAGGCCCTCCCCTCCCTGAGCCCAGAGATCTGGAGAGGAGGAGGGTCTCCGCGGGATAGGCCACACCCCGGGTTCTCTTCCCAGGGCTGCCAGGGAGGGGCACCCAGATTTCGGGGCCATCCCCTCCTGGGCCTGAGGGCTGCCTTGGGGGCCACTCACCCCTTCAATGTAGGGTGGGCGGGGGTCCACCGTCTGCCCCCTCAGGGAGGCCGTGCTCCTGACGCCAAGGGCCCCCAGTCTCTCGGGAGACCCGGATGTGGAAGTCTGGCCGCCCGGCGGCCCGCCCGAAGGCAGGTCCCCAGCCTGCCCAGGGGGCCTCCCAGGCCTCCCATCCCTGGCGACCTCCTGCCAGGTCCCCTCTGTCCTGGGCTCCAGGGCCCCCGCCCCCACAGGCACTCCCTGTGCCCCTCCCCCCCTCAGGCCCTGGCAAACCTCCCTCCGGATGGGCTCCTGAGCTCCCTGGGCTCGGGTCCCCCCCCCCACCCCCCCCCCCCCGAGGCGCATTTCCCCGGGGGCCGCGTGTGTCCGGCCTCCCCAGGGCGGCCCCCCAGCCCCGAGGCGGGGGCCCAGTGCCTCTCTCTCTCTCTCTCTCTCTCTCTCTCGGGGAGGGCGGGCCGTGGGTTGAGGCATGATGGTGGGGTGGGGGACCCCGGGGGACCCCCGCAGTTCTCCCTCAGGTCCTCACCCCGCTCCGGGGAGGGCCGGGTCCCGTCCTGCCTCCGGGGACCCGAGGCCACTGCCCCAGGCCCCGGCATCCAGGCCTCAGCTCGACGCCGCGGCCCCGCCTTCCCCCGGTCATGGTCCTCTCTCGGGGTTCCCGGCAGGCCCCCTCCCCCCTCCCCCCTCCCCCCCCCCCCCCCGCCGCCCTCCGGGGCCCCTCCCCCGCCCTCCGAGCCCCCTCCCGGGGCTACCTGCTCCCCTGGCTGCCGCCGGCCCGGGCCTGGCCTCCTTCCAGGGGACCCCAGTGCGACCCCCCCGCACCGAGGCCTTCTGCTCTCTCTCAATTCTGACGCAGAGGTCGGCCCACGTCACATCACGTCCTGACCCCGTTGCCAGGGGTCCCCACAGCTAACAGCACGTTGGGTTGAGATGAGTTCCAGGCTAGGGTGGGAGGAGGGAAGCGCGCCGGCTGGCAAGGCGGGGGCCCCCTGTCCTCCCCGGGCTCCTGCCCTGGACTCGGGCGGGCTGCGGCCTCGGCTCTCTGCAGACCTCAGTCGGTGCCCCTTACACCGAGCCTCTCAGGCCCCGACGTGTCGTCCCTGAGCGCCCGAGGGGTGGTTGCTGCGGCTCGGGCCCCACCGGCTCTGCAGGTCCCGGGGTGGCCCAGGGCTGCCGGCAGGGGCACAGCAGGGTTCGGCGGCCCCCAGCGTCCTGGCACAGGTCGGCTCTCAGTCCTCACCCAGGAGGCCCTCATCAGGACACAGGCCTGCTGTGCAGCCGCAGCGCCCATAGCCCCGGGGCAGGGCAGGGGCAGGGGCCGGGAGGAAGCGCCCCTTCCCACGGGGTCCCTTGGCCAGCAGCCAGACTTTAGGGACATCGTGTTAAAGGTTTAGTTTCCTGGGGGCGGCCGAGCAGCTGCAAGGGTGTCTAGGGGTGTCCCGTATTGCGGGGCCCACTGCAGGGAGTTTTCCCCTGACATGCTGCGTCATCGGGAGAAACACACCGTCCCTCTCTACCTAGCGTGTGTCCAGTGCACGCGTATGTATAAGGTGTGCAGATTATAGGTGCTGGTATGCAAATGTACGTACATATCACCTAAATACGGACAGCGACACACGTATGTGCGTGTGTGTTCCCGTTATACATGCGTTTGTATATGTATTTATATAGGTGTAGACTATATATATACTTTATCAAAAATACCTTTTCTTACTGTGTGAATTGCTTTGATACTCCCTACTCTATTTCAGGTTGATTCTGTATATTCTACTTAAGTGATTTTTTAAGGGGCATTCCTTGCCACTAAGATGATTTCAGGGGGTTATTTGCATAGACTCTAGAGTCCAATGCCTCAATCATCCTGTCTTTCCCTGTGTCCTCTTAGCACCCCAGGGCTAATGTCATGTGTACTCTGAGGCCTTGCCTCAGATTTATGCTGGGAAGCAGAAGCAGAAGTTGGAAATTGCTCCGCCTATCAATCCTGTCATCTGCATTGATGCAGGCTGCATTCCCTCCCCACATCCCTGATGTTCCCTGCATCCCCAACCCAGACTCAATATCCAGCTCAGCAGTCTTCAGGGTCCCCCAAGGCTTTCTCCTCATTTATTGTTCGGACGTTGTTTATTCTGTGTGTGTTTTTCAAGACTTTCATTTCTTTCTTTCTTTCTTTTTTTTTTTTTTTTTAAGGTTTTATTTCTTTACTCATGAGACACACAGAGAGAGACAGAGAGGCAGCAACACAGGCAGAAGGAGAAGCAGGCTCCACGCAGGGAGCCCGATGCGGGACTCGATCCAGGCTCTCCAGGACCAAGTATCTGCCCAAGACTTCCTTTTTTTTTTAAGTGAGGTTTTAGTTGCACAGAAATGAAAACGGAAATTCCTTCCTCATCGTATTCTGATAGAAGCTTTTTCCATTAGCTAGTGCTGAATTTCTTTCAAAGGAGTCTTCTATACCCAGTCGTGATCAGATGTTTTTAGTTCCATTATTTTGTTAATGTAGATAAATACAGTTGAAAGATTTTTCTTTTTTTTTTTTTTTTTTTTTAAGGATTTTATTTATTTACTCATAGACACAGAGAGAGAGGCAGAGACACAGGCAGAGGGAGAGGGAGAAGCAGGCTCCATGCTGGGAGCCCGACGTGGGACCCGATCCCAGGTCTCCAGGATCACACTCCAGACTGCAGGCAGCGCCAAACCGCTGCGCCACCAGGGCTGCCCAAATACAGTTGAAAGATTTTTCTGACGTTAAGGCAGATTTCTGTTCACTGGGCACCGCCTCTCGTCCGTTTCGTTCACTACGATTTTGAATATGCATATACTTATTCAGGATATTTGCTGCTATATGAGTGCTTTTGGCTTAAGCGTTCTTTCAAGGTGGATTTCTCCTCTAGCATTTACATCCAGGAGCACTAGCGTGGGACATTTAATTGAAAACAATGCCCATATTTTTCTTTAGTTTGAAGGAGTTTTGCTAAGATGATGACTTCTCCCCAACCATTTGGCCGAATGAGACCACAGGGCGGTGGGGTGGGGGTGGGGGGGGGGAGGTGGGAGTCCAAAGTGGCCGAGGAGTTGAGAGACCTAAGTTCCTCTGGTCCCCGGAATTCAGCGAGACAGCTACTAAATCATTCTGAACCCCTGAGAACTGAACCGGAGATCTACAAAAAGAATAGCTGCAACTCTACAAAGAGAAAAGCATCCAGTTTCTGCAAGACAGGAGGTGTGGAGAAGTGAAATGGAAGCGATACATGGGAAGATGGGCGGGGGGGGGGGGGGGGCAAAAGGGAGGCGATACATGGGAAGATACGGGGGAGCCAAAAGGGGGCGAGCTCCAGCAGCCTCCACCAGAGAGTGATGGAGCAGCAGAGAGCGCAGAATCCGGACCTTTAGAAGTCCGCTCCGGTGAGGGACGGCCCTGCCTGCCCGGTGCTCAGACAGTGAAGCGGGTGCAGAATCCTAGGTGGGACAGCGTGGTCTCAGGATCCCCCGGGGTCACAGGAACACTGACAGTGCCTGAGTGCAGCAGAGCTCCCAGACATCGGAGCAGGGAAGCCGGCTGCAGCGGGCTCTTGGCCAGTGGTGGCCGTAGCCCTGGAACCCAGCAGGGTCAGTGGGTCCCAGCACCCTCAGCGCAAAGGCTCTCCGAGCAGGAGCCCAGCAGGCGGCAGAACCGGCAAGCCCCCCCTTGCTCCCCCTGGGGAGGAGCAGCGCACATGTCCACACAGCAGGAATCTGCAGGGTTTGGAAGGCGAAGCAGGGTCCGTGCCTGAGATGGAAATGCTTGGTCACAGGCTGGGTGAGCACAGTGTGCGGTCCGGTACCAGGGAGACAGGAGTGATGGGTTGCCTTTCACTGGGGGTGCGCTAAGGAGCGGGACCCTGAGCTTTCGGCCCTGGGGCTGGGGATGAGGAGGCCACCACTTTCGCTCTCAGCCTCTAAAGAGGCCTGCAAGGCCTTCACGGAACAAAATCCACAGAGAGCAACCCGGACCAGATTACTTAGCCTGGCCCCCTGGCAAGGGCGGTGCACGCCCACTCGGGGCAAAGACCCCTGAGAATCAGCGCAACAGGTCCCTCCCCCAGAAAGTCAGCAAGAGCGTGCGGCCCAGACCAACTTTACCGAACACTGAGAACCGCAAAACTCCAGCGCTAGGGGAATATAACATACACAATTCATAGCGTTTTCCCCCATGATTCTTTGGTCTTTCCATTTTATTTATTTATTTTTTTTTTCGCTTTCCTTTTGCAACCAATTTCTTATTTTATCAAACTTTTAGGAAATATTTTTTAGTTTTCATTCTTACAGTTACATGCTATCCTTCCATTGTTTTTAATTTTATTTGTGTAAGTTTTTTTTTTTTTTTTCTTTACACCCTTGCGGTGCAGTTTCTTCCACCAGACCAAAATACACGTAGTGTACGGTATATGATTCTGTTTTCTTCACCTGTCTCATCAAAATCGCTTTTTTTTTTCTTTTTTCTCCTTCTTTGTTTCTTTCTTGTTAAGTTCTTTCTATGTTCTGTCTCCCTTTCTGATATTTCCCACTTATTTTTTGTATCCCCCAAATGAATGAGACAAAGACTCCTAACTCTGGGAAACGAACTAGGGGTGGTGGAAGGGGAGGTAGGCAGGGGGTGGGGGTGACTGGGTGACGGGCACTGAGGGGGGCACTTGATGGGATGAGCACTGGGTGTTATTCTATATGTTGACAAATTGAACACCAATAAAAAATAAATTTATAAAAAATAAAAAAATAAGGTCTTTCTAAATTTTCATCTTTACAGTTACATTCTATCCTGTCAATGTATTTAATATATATAATATATATGCAAGGTTTTTTTTCTTTACAATTGTGAAGCCATCTTTTTTTTTTTTTAATTTTGTTGTTTATTTATTCATGACAGACACAGAGAGAGGGAGGCAGAGACCCAGGCAGAGGGAGAAGACCGCTGAGCTGCCGGGGCTGCCCTTCTTCACAATTTTGAGATGTAGTTTCCTCTAACCGAAGGAAATACACTCAGAATATAGTGTATTGCTCTGTTTTCTTCACCTGTCTGTTGATATTTCTTCTTTTTTTCTCTTTTAATTTTCATTTTTACAATTGCATTCTATCCTTTCCTTGTATTCTATTCAATTTGTTTAGTACCTATAAAAGTTTTCCTTTTGTTACAATTTTGGGATTTAGTTTTCTAACAAACGGACCAAAATACACACAGGATCCAGTGTATTACTCTATTCTCTTCACCTGTCTGATTATATTCTCTCTTTTTAATTTTTCTTTTCAGTTCTGGGTCTCTTGTGATTTGTGTAGTGTATATTTCTCTGGGGACATTGTTGCCATTTCAGTATTTTGTTCTCTCATTCATCGATTCTTCTCTGCACAGATGGAAAAAACCTCATCTCATAAAAGAGAACCAAAGGCAGTACTGAATGCCAGGAACCTAGTGAGTATGGACATAAGTAACATGGTAGAACTAAAGTTCAGAATAATGATTATAAAGATACTATCGGGGCTTGAATAAAGCATCAAAGACACTAGACAAAGCCTTTCCGGAGAAATAAAAGAACTAAAATCTAATCAAGTTGAAATTTCAAAAAGGCTATCAATGAGAAGCATTAAAAAATGGAGGCGCAAAAAAAAAAAAATGGAGGCTCTGACTGCTCGGATAATTGAGGCAGAAGATAGAATTAGTGACATAGGGCAGCCCGGGTGGCCTAGCGGTTTAGCGCCTGCCTTCAGCCCAGGGCGTGATCCTGGAAAACCCGGGATCGAGTCCCATGTGGGGCTCCCTGCATGGAGCCTGCTTCTCCGTCTGCCTGTGTCTCTGCCTCTCTCTCTCTGTATGTGCGTCTAATGAATAAATAAATAAAATCGTTTTTAAAAGCCCCAATCAAAAGTTATAGGGTATCAGGTTGGATAAAAAAGTAAGGACCATTGATACGCTGCCTGCAAGAGACTCATTTTAGGCCCAAAGACACCTCCAGATTTAAAGTGAGGGGGTGGAGAAAGATTTATCATGCTAACGGACATAAAATGAAAGCTGGGCTGGCAATCTTTATATCAGACAGACTAGATTTTTTTAAAGATTTTATTTATTTATTTATTAAGGAGAGACAGAGAGAGAGGCAGAGACACAGGCAGAGGGAGAAGCAGGCTCCCTGCAGGGAGCCTGATGTGGGGCTTGATCCCGGGACAATGGGATCAAGACCTGAGCCAAAGGCAGATGCTCAACCACTGAGCCACCCAGGTGCCCCCAGACAGACTAGATTTTAAAGCAAAGACTGTAGGGATCCCTGGGTGGCGCAGCGGTTTGGCGCCTGCCTTTGGCCCAGGGCGCGATCCTGGAGACCCGGGATCGAATCCCACATCGGGCTCCCTGCATGGAGCCTGCTTCTCCCTCTGCCTATGTCTCTGCCTCTCTCTCTCTCTCTGTGTGACTATCATGAATAAATAAAATAAAAATCTTTAAAAAAAAAAAAATAAAAAATAAAGCAAAGACTGTAGGGGCCCCTGAGTGGCTCAGTGGTTAAGCGTCTGCCTTCGGCCCAGGTCGTGATCCTGGGGTCCTGGGATTGAGTCCAGTATCAGGATCTCTGTGGGGAGCCTGCTTCTCCCTCTGCCTGTTTCTCAGCCTCTGTCTCTCTCTCTGTATGTCATAAATAAGTGAATAAAATCTTTAAAAAAAAAAAAACACACACACACACTGGAAGAGCCAGAAGTGGCATGCCTTCTGTTAGAAAGCACTAAGAAGCCCACAGTACCACCGAGGAGTAATGTTCTCCCGAGAAAATTGAACTTGCTTCTGGCCTCCAACTGGGGTGAACATATAGTGACAGGAAATACAGCTCTCTTCAGGAGAAGAAGGCACAGGGTCTGCTCTGTGGCGAGAGCTCTGGGCATCTGCAGGAACGTGTTTGCTTTGTTTTGCATCCAGTCTGCTCAAGAAAGGCACCATTTCCCTGCCTACCACAGTGATGCCACAACACTGCCCAGCAGCCTTGCCTATTCCAAGCCAATGGTGCCTGCCTTTCCCTTTATCCTGGGAGAATGGCCCCTGGATGCTTAGATCTGCATTTGCTCCCTATCCCCTAGGTCAAGTCAGAAAGCTAGGATAAAATCCTGGATCTGACAAGCCAGTTCACTGTACCCGTGCCACTGATCTTGGCGCAAGGCTGCTCTAGGCTCGGAGGATCAGGCCCTCCAGACTAGCCTCTCTAGACCTCTGCCTCCTGCTCTCTGTTGCAGGGCCCTGAGCTACTGCATGCCGTTGTTCTTCCCCGGGCATTTGCTTTTGCCACGCTGCTAGTGGTCCTCTTGGGACATCCTCAGGTCTCGCCCTCAATGTCACCTTTTCCATGAGTCCTTCTATGAATACCCAATCCTAAATTGCAACCCCTCCTCCCACCCCATCCCCAACACTCTGCATTCAGCTCTGTGGATTCGATTTGTTTCCATAGCATTGAAAACTACTCAGCCTACTTCACCTTTCACTTCATTTCATGATTCACTTCAGTGTACACCGCTACACATGCTAGGCTATGAGCACTACAGAGGCAACGAATCTGTTCAATGCTGTATTCTTAGAGCTTTGAGCAGCGCCTGGCACATGGTACATGTTTACTACTCATGTTGAGAATGAATAAAGAACTGCCAGCTCCAAGGTCCTGGTCCTTGGAGCCTCTCGTCCCTAAACCCCCTTGGCATCTCTAACCCCCACAACTATCCAAACAGGCAAAGTTTGAATGCTCCCGTCCATGCTCTACTTATTGGCTCA
This sequence comes from Canis lupus dingo, assembly GCF_003254725.2. Taxonomy (NCBI): domain Eukaryota; kingdom Metazoa; phylum Chordata; class Mammalia; order Carnivora; family Canidae; genus Canis; species Canis lupus. The sequence goes on along the minus strand of NC_064281.1, from coordinate 118,849,400 downwards.
TGGACAAGGTAAGCCACTGAGTTTACCGGGGACTCTGGAGACCCCTAGCCCCAGTCCCTGGTTTGTGCTCCTGGTATTCTGGCAGAAGTCAGCGTAGTAGGATTCCAAACAACTATGGCTGACTGCACACTCTCTCCTGCCAGCAGGCAGCTATGGCCTTCACCCTTATGCTCTGCTCTTCCTTCTTGTTGGCTTCGATCTATAAGTTGCTACAGTCAAGGACTCACGTGTCCTGGGGTTTGGGTTGGGCCACAGAAGGTTTTACAGATAGCCAGTTCACACAGCGCATGCCCATTGATTCCAGAGGGCACACCCATGTTCACATATGACCATAAAAAGACTTCCCTAGCGAAGGTAGAAAGGAGGGTAACTAAGATGGTTTGCAAGGTTACTTTCAAACCCAAAACACTCCAACCACTAGGATTTATCCCCATTTCCAGAATGCAGGTGCGCTCCTTGCCTTTGCACATACTGTTCCTGCATCTTGAGGTATCGGAGATACTTTACTTGCAATGAGAAGGGCTCTTGCTGTCGGTGCTGTCCTTCCTGATAATGCCAAAGGCCAGCCTTCTCGTGAGAAGGCATCAGACACACTCAGAGGGACATTCTACTACAACTGGACCAGTACTCCTCAGAAATGTCAAGGCCATAGATATAAGCAGAACACTGGCCTTCCAGAGATGTCCGCATCCTAATGCTCACAGCTGGAATATGTTAAGTTACACATCAAAGTGGAATTAACGCAGAAGATGGAATTGAAATTACCAATTGCCTGACCTGAAGATAGGGAGATTGTTCAAGATAATCCAGGTAGACCCAATGTAAATACAATGCTCCAAATGTGGAAGGAGACGGTCATGTGAGAGACTCAACTGCCCATTGCTGGCGTTGAAGATGGAGGAAGGGTCTCTGAGCCAAAGATGGTGGTCACCCTCTGGGTGCTGGAAAAGTCATGAAAACACATTTCTCCGTGGAGACTTCCCAAAGCATCACAGCCCGGCTGATGGCTTGATTTTAGCCCAGTGAGACTCTTCTGGGGCTTCTGACTTCCAACATTTGTGTTGTTCCATTAATGAATTTGTGCTGTACCACTAACTTTGTGGTGATCTGTTACAACAGCAATAGGAGGGCAGCCCCGGTGGCACAGCGGTTTAGTGCCATCTGGTGCCCGGGGTGTGATCCTGGAGACCTGGGATTGAATCCCAAGTCGGGCTCCTTGCATGGAGCCTGCTTCTCCCTCTGCCTGTCTCTCTCTCTCTCTCTCTCTCTCTCTCTCTCTCTCTCAATCAATCAAACAATCAATCAATCTTTAAAAAGAAAAACAACAACAACAGCTGTGGGAAAGTAATACAGTTTCAAAAAAAACAGGAAATACGAAGGAGCTATCTCATATTGGAGGACATGAAGCAGACATAATGACTGCATGTAATGTGCCATCCAGGGTTGCAAAGAAAAAGGGCACATTCCTACCCCTTTGCCCCCAGGGCTCTTGGCCCCTTGGCCACTTTATGGTCCCTCCGACTGTACCACCACTCTGGACAATTGCAGGTGCCCAATTGGGACATACACAGGAGTCTGCGGCTGAGCTGGAGAGACAAGACCACCCATGAGGACAGTGCATGCCTCCCCCCACATTCCTCTTTGCAGGATCAAGCATCCTATCCCCCACAGTGAGAGAAACTGAGGGACAAGGTTGAGGGACTGGGTCCTGACAGTTGGAGAATGGCCAGCACGAAGCTGGGGGTGTAGGAAACTGCATGAAGCTGTTTCTACAGAAGCCTCGGGAGCCAAGGGATTCGTTACCACACTGTGAGCTCACAGAGCACAGTCCACTGTCTTCTCTTACTAGGGGACATAATTCAGGCACACATGTTTTCCTAGGTGCAAGACTCCGGATTCTGCACCTTAAGGTGCAAGGCTGGGGTGGAGGTGTTCAAAAGAGGAGCTGCCCCACAGGAAGCTGCCTGTCCCCGGTGGTTCTTGTCAGAGAACTCCTGAGTCATAGCCACCGCTCTGTGCAGCTGGGACCCTCGTGAAGGCCACTGTGAGGTTGGCTTTCTGAGGCTGAGCCAGAGTGGGAGTGTGGACCTGTCAGCCATCCCAACAGCCGCCTGGGAACCTAGGGTCCCGAAACGGGCCCTTTGAGCAGAGGAAAGTGTAGTGAGTGACGGCGGTGGTCACCGGGATGCTCTGCCACACCCCGCAGGCCCTCGGGCTCACATGAGGATTTTGTAAGCAGCCGGGCAGGAGGGCCTTCGGGTCCCCAGGTGGCAAGCAGGCTGTGCAGAAGATCAGCCGTCCCATGAGATGGGGTTGGAGGAGCACCTGCCATCCCAGGGCTGTGGTCTTGGCACAAGTCCCAGGAGCAGGCTCTGTGGGGCAGTCGCGGCTGGACGCGGGGACACCTCTGCTAATGTTGCTTGCTGTGGGGAACTGGTGGGTCCCACAGTGTTCTTACTCAGCGTTGAGAAGGACTGTTGGGCTGTAGCAGCCAGGACACCCCCGGGCCTCTTCCCCCTTTGTTGGAGTCATTCTGGGGTGCATCTCTTTAGCCACAGCCTCTTGTGTGGACACATCCACCCAGGCCCTGAACTGTCATTGCAGGGCAAAGCAAGTCAGACAGGAGCTCACTGGCCTTGAGGACTCACTCTCGGTCCTTGTCTTCCGGATCTGAGAAGCCTCTGCTTTTTCCCAGGCTGAGCAAAAGGCCTGCTCTACACTCTGGTCTCCTTTGCGAGGAGTTGAGCTGCTGCCTGGCTCTTGCCAGACCTGCCCTGTGGCAGATACCCCTGCAGGTGTCCTAAGGCCCTTCGTGGGCAAATAAATGTTTGCAGGTCTCCATCTGGCATCATTGATAGCCTCCTGCTAAAATCCGGTGAAGAAAGCTGGGAGGCTGGGCTAGGGCAGGTGTTGCAGGGCTCGAGGAAGGAATGGATTCCAGAAATGTCTATACGATTGAAGAATGCAGACTAGAGTATAATGCTGGCTTGGAAGTTAAAGGAGGGGAAAGAAGTGAAGAAGATTCAGGAAGGTTGTGTTCCACACTGCCTCGTTTTGTGTGCTTGTGTTTGATTTTCCTATGAATCTTTCTTTCTTTTTCTGAAACTTATCCATTACGTTTTGTTCAGTTGCTCTTTGCCCTTTCTATTTTAAAAACTTCAATAAATTTTTAATTTTAAACTATTTATTTTCGACTTGTAAAAATTTGCAAAGATAGTACAGAGTTTTTATATGCCCCTCACTCAGTTTCCCATTATGATGGAAAGCAGAAGCGGTTGCTTCTGTCAATGTGGTACATTTGTTACAATTGATGGGGTAATTTTGACACTTTATTTATTAGTAACTGAAGCCATACTTTACTCAGACTTCAGCAGTGTTTACCCAGAATCTATTTTCTGTTCCAGGATCCCTGCCAACATACCGCCTTACATTATTTCTAGTGTTTCTTTGGCTGTGGCAGTTTCTTTTTTTTGAGGAGCTTGACTCTTTTCGGGAGGAGTGATTAGATATTTTGTACATTGTCCCTCACTCGCAATGTTTCTGATGTTTTACTCATGATTAGTCTGGAGTTCTGTGTTTTAGGAAGGAAGACCATAGCGGTGAATTGCTACTGTCATGACATCCTATCAACACTACATACCAGTAGCTTGATTTATCACTGATGTGGTTTACCTTCACCACCTGACTGAGTTAATACCTCTTAGGTGTCTCCACTGTAAACTTACTGGTGTCAGCCCCCTTTGCATACTGTCCCCTTTGGAAGAAAGTCACAATATGTGGCCCACACTTCAGTGCTAGGGAGTTATGCTGTACTATCTTCAAGTGAGAGCATCTTCGTAAACCAGAATTGTTCTCCAATGGAGATCTGCCTATTTCCCCATATTTATGTTTTTAATAAGTCAACTTCTTTCATCAATATAGACACATGAGCATTTCTATTACACTTTAGGTTAAAATCCAACACCATTCTATATATTTGTGTTGTTTAACTTGTTCCAGGTTTGGCCACTGGGCGCTCTTCCTGTTAGCTCCCTCTGTGTATACCTTTGTCACGTCCCTGGAAATGTTTTCATTGGTTTGTTTTTATGTATTTGGTTTTTTTAAGCTTTTCTTTATTTTCAGGCACTACAAGTTGCTTCCGGCTCAAGTTGCATATTTCTCTGTCCCATATCTAGAATCAGCTGTTTTTCCATGGAGTCCATGTTCCATTTACTGTAGAATAGTATGAGAAACCTAGGTCTGTGCACTAAGTACGCACATTGCATCTGGGGTCATTGCTCCTACGGCTCCTTGGCTGACAAAGGAAGAAATTACATGTGTGTTCACTACCCTGTGTGTATTCACATTTGTATACAAATTTTAGATGTAATCTATATGTGTATTAAGCTACATAAAAGTTTTTACTGATGTTTTTGGCTCTAATCCTCCACCACATACATCACTATAGCTTCCTCCTCTACAGTGAAAAACCTTGAGATTTGGAAGTTGCAAGTGTCCTTTTGTCTCTGCTGGGTAGCCCAAAGGCTTGGTTACCTCTGATCGAGCTGCTGAAATATAATTTGTGTATGTGTAATGCAGCAGTTCAGCTCCAGAACTCCATTGAACCTCATCGAAGTTATGCCTGCCCTCTAGCCTCTGGACTCTGATAAGGCTACCTGGCCCCTGTCTATGGAGCTCTTGGAAGGTCAAGAGTACCCGTTATTTGAGTGTCTGAACTGATGAGTAAATATAAATATCCGCGAGGACAAATTTGTTATGCCAAAGAATTCCAAATCCTTATTAATGTAGATAGTCTCCCACTCAAGGAGATGAAACCTAATCCTTACTCTCTAACTGTGGCCTGCACATAGTCACTTCCTTCCAGATAATGACGGAAAGAGAGAGAAAAAAACCTTTGGTGCAGAAGCTCAACCAACACCATCTCAGCCAGATGATCAAGATCACCCTCATCAGGGATGAGTCATATTGATAGAATGTACCCTTGATAGGACGTGATGAGAAGAGCACTTGACATTTCTAGACTTCCTCCCCCAAACTCATAACAACAGCCTACTTATGAGAAAGACACCAGACAAATACAAATAGAGGGATATTCTACAGTATACCTAACTAGTACTCAAAATCGTCATCATCAAAAGGAATGGAAAGTCAGAGAAACTGTCACTGCAAAGAGGATCTTATTTAAATGATGTAAAGACACAAAATAAATACGTGATCCTCTCAGGATAACCAAATGATGGATGAGGAAATTTTTATACATATAAAAGTTTTTTAACTAATACGCTAAGAACAAATGAGAGAACTAGAAAATTACCAGTCTGCAACCCCCAACACACAAATAAAAGTGGTGATCATCAATGAGTGCCAACTTCAGCACAGAGGACAATAGATATTATGTTCCTCATAGTGGAAGTACGTAGCATTATCTATGTACCAATCTTGTTTTTTTAAAAAAGAAAATACAGTAGAAAAACAAACATGCAAACTTAAATTGATCAAGTGTCTATTTGAGACTATCAATTTAAAGAACTAGGAGGTCAAAGTACATGTTTAAGGACAACAAAATGTTTTGTTCAACATAATTCAGATTATGGGAATGTCACAAAATTTGACCTGCTTTTTTCCCTCAAGAACAGTAACTGCAAGGGGAGAAAAGGGTGATGTGGGGGGAAATCTATTGATGAAAAAAGACTTAAGGGATATAACCAAAAAAAAAAAATCACAGAATATAGGCCACCTTTGTGATTCAAGAAACTTAAAAAAATTTTCCAGATAAGTTAAATGTGAAAAGTAACTGGATATTTAATACTAATAACTACTTTAAATTTGTGGGAATGATAATTGTATTGCATTGATGTTTTACCAAAGATCCTTTGTTTGGAAATGCATTTTGAAATACTGATGAGATGAGATGACAAAGCACAATGTCTCAGATGATCCTCACGTTATCCCAATGGCAGAGATGTGGGGAAGGTGAGGGTGTATTGGAACCAGACTGGCCATGAACTAAAGATGATTACTGCTGGCCATCATGTATATTGGGTTTGTTATACTATTCTCTACTATTGTATGTGTTTTAGACTTTCTGTAATAAAGGTTTTATTATAAATATCATGCAATTACATTAGAAATCCTGGGTGAAATGGACAATATTTTTACAAAGATAGAGGACAAAATCAGTTCATAGAGAAAGGGAAAATTTAATTAAACAATACAAACTGAAAGCATAGTAAACACCCAAACTCTCCTGTTCCTGGACAGGCAGTTTGGGTGGCCAGTTCTACAAGTGACCAGGAAAAACTTATCTTCATCTTAAGTCTCCAGAAGCATACCAAAATATGGGGAGTTATTTAACTCATGTTTCCAGTGTAGCTCTCTATAACTCTCAAACTGGATGAGCATGCTCATGGGGTGATGAGCACCCCATTTCCACACAGAATACACTTGAACCAAGGTCACTCTTACAGAAGCAAATATCCTAAGTAAATTAATGCCATATTCAGTATAGCAGTGAATTGGGTGAACAAGCAGTCTGTGGCTAAGAAGTGAAAATATGATTTAAAGTAGAAAATACCCCGCCTGCGCCCGGGGTGTGATCCTGGAGACCCAGGGTTGGTCCTTTTCCCAGGATCGAATTGCTGGTGAGTGACAAGGCAGAGACTGGAACCCTGGTGCGAAGTCATGTCCATTCCACCATGTTCCCATCCTGCCCATCCTGTGGCCAGCCTTCTGACTCCTACATCAGGAGTGAGGACAGCATGGTGTCTCCCAGGTGGCAAAAGGAAGGATGCCGTGACGAAGGTACTGAGACTCTGGCTAAGGAAGGCAGGTGACACTGAGAATCAAATACAGTTGAGATTGTCTGATGCTAACCTAAATGTCCTTCCCAGGTGCCCTCAAACATGACAATCTTATGCTGAGATGGGGGCTCTTCAAAACAGCCTGGAAACTTGGGTTCCCTGAGAGTGGTGAGACCCTGCCAAACAGCATCAAAATTTAGGTGCACAAAAAAACCAAACCTCTGCTGCGCTAAGCCATTCAAAGCTCGGGTTTTGCCTATTGCATCAACTAGAATTTGCTTTAGCTGCAAATACAGCTACTTGTTTAGAGAATGGCAAAAGCTCGCCAACCAGAAGGGGAAGGAGACAAGGGAACTCCCAGAGGATAGGGAAATCAGCGTGCTCTCACCCATCAGCACAATGTAAATTCTCTAGGTCAGAGAACTGAGAAAGGCAGCAGTGGCTTGGATGTCTGAAAGCCCTAGAATTACCTTATCTATGCTCAGCAGTTGTTGGGTACAGTTTTCTAGGGTATGCAAAGCAGGCAGACCCTAAAAGGCTAAATGTCAGGTTATTTGGAATACATTTAAAGCAACTAGATGTGTAAAAACTTGAGTGTGTTTGAGGGTATTTTAGTAAAGGCCTTGGTTTCACATTTCTGGAGTCATCAGGAAACTGCAGCCCACTCTGTCTCTGTGCCCCTCCCTGAGAGCTTAATTTGCCTTCTTATTGTGGTTGGTTGGCCATTTCTTCCTAAATGGTAGAGCTGCCTCTCCAGCCCTTGGAGGATACTGGTTCAGCTCAATCACCATATGAGGAACTCTCTCCTGCCACCATTTTGTTCTTCCACAGCATTTTACTGATTTCCATGAAAAATGGGACTTTTAAAGTTACAAATAGACTGGAGTGGTTCCATCTGCTGTTGAGTGTGTAATCATTAGGCATCTCTCTTATAGATGTTTTTTTTAAATTTTATTTATTTATTCATGAGAGAGAGAGAGAGAGAGAGGCAGAGACACAGGCAGAGGGAGAAGTAGCAGGCTCCATGCAGGGAGCAGGATGGGGGACTCGATCCCAGGTCTCCAGGATCACACCCTGGGCTGAAAGCAGCGCTAAAACACTGAGCCCCGAAGGCTGCCCTCCTACAATGTTTTAAGATATGCCATTTGTGTTATTTACCCTGCTTGTTCTTATGTTTGTGTTGACACGTTATGTGTACTGGAGGCCAGACAAAGTTGATCCAACATGATTGTGTGAGTTTTGAATAAGATGTTGTTTAACACACATTTCCTGATCTCCTCTTGTGTGACAAAGCCCATCATGGGTGCCAGTAGTATGATGAGTCATGATATATGACTCCTGAGCGTGGCTCACCCTCTGATAGGTTGGAAGGGGTACATAATGTAATTTCTCTCTGCTTCCAGAAGTGCTACAGACATGGAAAACAACAAACTTTTTTTATTGGAGTTCAATTTGCCAATGTATAGCATAACACCCAGTGCTCATCCCACCAAGTGCCCCCCTCAGTGCCCATCACCCAGTCACTCCAACCCCCCGCCCACCTTCCTTTCCACTACCCCAGTTCATTTCCCAGAGTTAGGTGTCTCTCATGTTTTGACACCCTCAATGATATTTTCACTCATTTTCTCTCCTTTCCCTTTATTCCCTTTCACTAATTTTATATTTCCCAAATGAATGAGACCATATGATGTTTGTAGTTTTCCGATTGACCTATTTCACTTGGCACAATAACCTCCGGTTCCATCCATGTCGAAGTAAATGGTGGGTATTTGTCCTTTCTGATGGCTGTGTAGTATTCCATTGTATACATAGACCACATCTCCTTTATCCATTCATCTTTCGATGGACGCCGTGGCTCCTTCCAAAGTTTGGCTATTGTGGACTTTGCTGCTATAAACATCGGGATGCTGGTTTCCCGGCGTTTCACTGTATCAGTATCTTTGGGGTCAATCCCCAACAATGCAATTGCTTGGTTGTAGAGCAGATCTATTTATAACTCTTTGAGGAACCTCTACACAGTTTTCCAGATTGGCTGCACCAGTTCACATTCCCATCAACAGGGCAAGAGGGTTCCCCTGTCTCCACATCCTCTACAACATTTGTTGTTTCATGTCTTGTTAATTTTCACCATTCTCGCTCTTGTGAGGTGGTATCTCATTGTGGTTTTGATTTGTATTTCCCAGATCCCCAGTGATGCAGAGCATTTTCTCATGTGCTTGGTGGCCATGTCTATGTCTTCCTCTGTGAAATTTCTGTTCACGTCTTTTGCCATTTCATGATTGGATTGGTTAGCTTTTGTATTCTGAGTTCTTTCCAGTTTTTGGATGGATGCTTGTATTGTGATGTATTTCCCCCTCAGGACTGCTTTTGCTGTATCTCAAAGATTTTGAATTGTTCTATCTTCATTCTCATTAGTTTCCATGAATCTTTTTAATTCTTCTCTAATTTCCTGGTTGACCCTTTCATCTTTCAGCAGGATGGTCCTTAACCTCCACGTGTTTGAAATCCGTTCAAATTCTTCTTGTGGTTCAGTTCTAGTTTCAAAGCATTATGGTCTGAAAATATGCAGGGTACGATCTCAATCTTTTGGTATAGTTTAAGACCTGATTTGTGACCCAATATGTAGTCTATTCTGGAGAAATTTCCATGTGCCATTGAGAAGAATGTGTATTCAGTTGCATTTGGATGTAAAGTTCCGGAAATATCTGTGAAATCCATTTGGTCCAGTGTATCATTTAAAGCTCTTGTTTCTTTGGAAATGTGCTTAGAAGATCTCTGGATTGTACAAAGCTCTGTGTTCAAGTCTCCAAGTACAAGTGTATTATTATCTAAGTATGTCTTAACTTTGGTTATTAATTTATTGCTATACTTGGCAGCTCCCACATTCGGGACATCAATATTCATGGTTGTTAGGTCCTCTTGTGGGATAGATCCCACGAGATCTATATATAAGTATGATATAGTGTCCCTCTTCATTTCTTACTACAGTCTTTGGGATAAACTTTAATTTATCTCATATAAGGATGGCTATCCCTGCTTTCTTTTTTTTAAGACACATTTATTCAGCATCATGATCAGATTATTACATTTAACAATCAACAGCATGCGTGCAAAAAAAAACTACATTAAAGCCCTTTTTGGAATGCTTTACAGTTTCCACAGAACAGAAACTAAAATAACCTGTTGTACAGTTAGTTACAAATACAGTCCTTGAGTTTTTTTGCCCATACACATGAGTATTGTCTAAAACATGTCTTCTTTGTAGCAGCTAGGCCCTGCCACCACTGTGCTTGGCTGAGTTCACAAATCTGTTGTAACCTGTAGCATCCCTGTCACCTCTCTGGCTCTCCTCTCCTGCTAAGCCTTGTTTCCTGGCAGTAATTAAAACTTTCTGCCACTGCCATAGCTGCTGCTGGTACTGGAACCACCATAGCCACCTTGGTTTCGTGGTTTGGCAAAGTAGTGGCCTCCACCACCATAGGGGTCAGAGCTTCTGCCTCCAATATTTCCTCCTTTCATGGGTCCAAAATTTGAGGATTGATTGTTGTAATTGCCAAAATCGTTATAGCTTCCGCCACCTCCAAAGTTGCTTCCATCATTACCATCATTACCAAATCTATTATAGCCATCCTTACGGCCATCCACCATATCCACCACCACCTCGACTGCCACCGAATTCACCTTGACCACTGAAGTTCCCTCCACAACCAAAGTTGTCATTCCCACCAAAACCACCTCCACGACAACCACCAAAGTTTCCAGAACCACTTCAGACTCTTTGGCTGGACGAAGCACTAGCCATCTCTTGCTTCAATAGGGCTTTCCTTACTTCATAGTTGTGGCCATTCACAGTATGGTATTTTGAATGACAATCTTCTCTACAGAGTCCTGGTCGTCAAAAGTCACAAAAGCAAAACCTCTCTTTTTGTCACTGCCTTGGTCAGTCATGATCTCAATCACTTCAATTTTCCCATACTGTTCAAAATAATCTCTTGGATGATGTTCTTCAGTGTCTTCTTTAATGCCACCAACAAAAATCTTTTTCACAGTTAAGTTGGCACCAGGTCTTTGAGAATCTTCTCGGGAGACAGCCATCTTTAGTTCCACGACTCTCCCATCTACCTTGTGCCACCGAGCATTCATGGCTGTGTCCACCTCCTCACGGTGGCGTAGGTGACGAACCCATAGCCTCTGGGGCACTTGGTGTTGCGGTCGCTCATTACCACACAGTCCATAAGTGTCCCCCATTGCTCAAAATGGCTCCTCAGACTCTCATCCGTTGTTTCGAAGCTCAAAACTCCAATGAAGGGTTTCCGCAGTTGCTCAAGCTCTTTGGAAGACTCTGACTTAGATATGATGGCGGTGGGAGGGGAGACTTTAACGATGCTTACTTGACGGGGTCCAGGGGCAGAAAGGTTTGAAGGCAACTTGAATGGTATGGTTCTCCAACGTTTCATTTTCAGGCTGTAGGTGTCCTTAGGTCTAAAATGAGTCTCTTCAGAACATGAGAAACTACTAACTCTGGGAAACGAATTAGGGGGGGTTGAAGGGGAGGTGGGCGGGGGTTGGGGGTGACTGGGTGACAGGCACTGAGGGGGGCACTTGATGGGATGAGCACTGGATGATATTCTATATGTTGGCAAATTGAACACCAATTAAAAAAATAAAATAAAAGAATAAAATAGGGATCCCTGGGTGGCGCAGCAGTTTGGCACCTGCCTTTGGCCCAGGGCGCGATCCTGGAGACCCGGGATCGAATCCCACGTCGGGCTCCCGGTGCATGGAGCCTGCTTCTCCCTCTGCCTATGTCTCTGCCTCTCTGCCTCTCTCTCTCTCTCTGTGTGACTATCATAAATAAAAAAAATTAAAAAAATAATAAAATAAAATAATAAAATAAAATGAGTCTCTTGTAGACAGCAAATAGATGGGTCTTGCTTTTTTATCCAGACTGAAGCCCTGCGCCTTTAGATAGGATCATTAAGTCCATTCACGTTCAGAGTTACTATTGAAAGATATGAATGTAGTGTCATCATAATACCTATTAAGTCCCCATTTTTGTAGATTGTTTCCTTGGACTTCCTCTTTCTTTTACAGAGTCCCCCTTAATATTTCCTACAGAGCTGATGTGGTGGTCACATATTCTTTCAGTTTCTGCCTATCTTGGAAGCTCTTTATCTCTCCTTCTATTCTGAATGAGAGCCTTGCTGGATAAAGTATTCTTGGATGCAGGTTCTTCTCATTTAGGACTCCGAATATATCCTGCCAGCCCTTTCTGGCCTGCCAGGTCTCTCTGTAGAGGTGTGCTCTTAACCTAATACTTCTCCCCATAAAGGTTAGGGATCTCTTGTCTCTTACTGCTTTAAGGATCTTCTCTTTATCTTTGGAATTTGCAAGTTTCGCTAATTAATTGTCAAGGTGTTGAACTGTTTTTATTGATTTTAGGGGGGGATGTCTCTATCTCCTGGATGTGAATGCCTGCTTCCCTCCCCAAGTTAGGGAAGTTCTCAGCTATGATTTGTGTTCAGATACACTTTCTGGTCCTCTATCCCTTTCGGCGCCCTCTGGCACCCCAATTAAACATAGATTTTTTCCTTCTGAGGCTGTCATTTATTTCCCTTAACTTTTCCTTATGATCTTTTAATTGCTTTTCTCTTTTTTCCTCAGTTTCCTTCCTTGCCATCCACTTGTCTTCTATGTCACTCACTCATTCTTCTACCTCGTAAACCCTCGTCGTTAGGACCTCCAGTTTGGTTTGCATCCCATTTAATTGATTTTTAATTTTGGCCTAATTAGATCTAAATTCTGTGGTCATGAAGTCTCTTGAATCCTTTATGCTTTTTTCCAGAGCCACAAGTAGCTTTATAATTGTGCTTCTGAATTGGCTTTCTGACATTGAATTATAATCCAAAATTTTTTTAAAGATTTTATTTATTTATTCATGAGTGACAGAGAGAGAAAGAGGCAGAGACATAGGCAGAGGGAGAAGCAGGCTCCATGCAGGGAGCCCGACATGGGATTCGATCCCAGGACTCCAGGATCATGCCCTGGGCTAAAGGCAGGCGCCAAACCGCTGAGCCACCCAGGGATCCCTATAATCCAAATTTTGTAACTCTGTGGGAGAGAGGACTGTTTCTGATTCCTTTTGTGGTGAGTTTTTCCTTCTAGTCATTTTGCTCAGTGAAGAGTGGCCAAAAACAAGTTGTACTGGAAAAAGGAGTAAAAGAGAGAAAAAAAGGGGGGGCAGGGAAACAGAAAACAATAAACAAGGAGGGGTATCCCCTGGTTCTATATACTGTAAATCTCTCGACTTCCCCTGGAACTTTCCAGGGCTGCTTGGTGAAGGACTTGCTCTTCCCCTGTCCTTCCAGCTAGTCTCCTGGGGGAAGGGCCTGCGGTGCTCACTCTCAGTTGTGTGCACCTGGGGGAGCTGCCCAGTCCCCTGCCAGGTGCACAGCTCAGTGGGAGGTGTTTATCCTGTGAGGCCACTGCTCAGTCCCAGGCACAAGTCGACACCAGGGGGAACAACGACAGTGGCAGCGGCCAGCTCTCCATCTCTAGAGTCAGCTCCTGCAGTAACTATCACAGTCTCCCATCTGTAGGGGTCTCGTTGTCTTGGGGGCCAGCGGGCATGGACCTGCACAGCTCAGGGCTGCCCAGCAACAGGAGTGTCTTTGCTGCCCTGTGTCCTCCCGGCCTCCACCTGTCCCCGGGGGCTGTGCCCCCCGATGCCCTGGGCTCTGGGACCTGTGCCGACTGAGCTGCTTCCGGGCCCTGCCGGGCTCTCACTCCAGCCCTATACGGACCTCGGCCAAAGGTGTGTGGCGTGCTCTCCACTGGGTGCAAATCCTCTGTTCGTGCCCCCGGGAGCCTGAGGGCATCCCCGCCCCTCCTGGGATCCTGCCCGTGTTCCCTGCAAGCTCCATCTGTCCAGGAAGATTGGTAAAGCTCCTGCTTCTCCAGGACGGGGCTTTCCTGTCCCAGGGGCTCTCTCCCGGCACCTCGAGGGGTCCCCTCCCCCTTGGATGCTCTTTTATTTCTTTATTTTTTTCTGTCTTCCTACCTTGATAGAAGCGCTAACTCTTCTCACTATAGCATCCCAGCAGTTGTCTCTTTAAATCCCAGGCTGACGGGACACCTGCACCCTGAAATTTATAGCAGCAATGTCCACAATAGCCAAACTGAGGAAGGAGCCTCAGTGTCCATCAAAAGATGAATGGATAAAGAATATGTGGTCTATGTATACAATGGAATATTACTCAGCCATTAAAAATGACAAATACCCACCATTTGCTTCAACGTGGATGGAACTGGAGGATATTATGCTAAGTGAAATAAGTCAGTCAATCAGAGAAGGACAAACATTATATGGTCTCATTCATTTGGAGAATATAAAAAATAGTGAAAGGGAATAAAGGGGAAAGGAGAAAAATGAGTGAGAAACATCAGAAAGGGAGACAGAACATGAGAGACTCCTAACTCTGGGACACGAACAAGGGGTGGTAGAAAGGGATGTGGGTGGGGGTGGAGGTGACTAGTTGACGGACACTGAGGGGGGCACTTGATGGGATGAGCACTGGGTGTTATTCTATATGTTGGCAAATTGAAAACCAATAAAAAATAAATTTAAAAAAAGAAAGTTATCTAGGTAATTTGGTGTGGACAGGTGACTTGGAGACCGGACTATTCCGGCATCTTGCCTCACATCAATTTCTAATTTACTTTTCTCAAGTTGATTCTGTCTTTCCTCTTCCATGTTCAGTCTGTTTATAATCCTTTTAGCAGATATTGTTTTCCAATTCTAGCATTTCCATCTGGTTGTCATATTGCTTACATCGGTGTTAAAATTACCAATCTCTTCATACATGTTATTCATCTATTCTTCTAGATTATTCAACATGTTAATCATAGGTGACTTAACGTTTCTTCTGGGTTACCTAGTGGCTCAGCGATTGGGTGTCTGCCTTCGGCTCAGGTTGTGATCTACGAGGTCCCAGGATGAAGGCCCACATGAGGCTCCCTGCAGGGAGCCAGGTTCTCCCTCTGCCTGGGTCTCTGCCTGTCTCTCTGTCTCTTGTGAATAAATAAATAAAATCTTAAAACAATAAAATAAAACTTTCTTCCTAATATAGTTAGAATATAGATCACCTGGGAGTAGAGTTCTACTTATTGTTTTTTCTATTGGCAGTGAGTTGACTGTTCTTGATTTTGGAGTGTTGGTATTTTGTAATATTTTTTATTGATTTGCAGCCAGACATCATCTGTAGGAGTACAGCAGAGACTGAGGCGAATAGCATTTATGACTGGAAATTGGCATGCCTATTCTTCGCTGGGCTGTTAGTGTGTGGGGTGTAGCACATCTACTCCGTAATTTAGCTGGGTCCAAGGTTTGTTGTTGCTACGAGTTTCAAAATCTTCCAGTGGTGAGCTGCCTTTCCCTGTGCTAACTGCAGGGCCTGTGATGTCAGGGTTTTCCCCGAGTCCCCACTGTCTCAGCTGCCAGCAGTCTCAGCAAGCTACACCAGCCAGGGCCTCTCCATCTGTGCTCTTACCCTCTCATCTCCTGTTTTCTCCTTTTTATTCTTTATTGAGATATAATTCACATGCCATCTAATTTACCTTTTTAAAATATACAATTCAGGGACACCTGGATGGCCCAGTTGGTTAAGTGTCTGCCTTCGGCTCAGGTCATGATCCGGGTGTCCTGAGATCGAGCCCCGCATCAGGCTCCCTGTTCAGTGGGAGATGAGGGGGTGTCTGCTTCTCCCTCTTCCTCTGCCCCTTACCCTGCCTGTGTCCTCTCTCTCTTTCTCTCTCCATCTCGAATAAATAAATAAAGCCTTTTTAAAAGATAAAATAAAGTGAACAATTCAGTGCTTTTTATTATATTCACTAGATTGTGGAATATCACCACTACCTAACTCCAGAAGATTTTCATCACTTCAAAAGGCTCTCAACATTTGGAGTGACTTCCCATTACCCTTTTCCCTAGCCCTAGGCAAGCATTATCCTACTATTTGTGTCTAGTGAGGTGCATAGCCTGGATATTTCATATGGATACTATAATAAAATATGTGGTCTTTTGTGTCTAGTTTTTCTGCCTAAGCATGCAGTATTCAAGGTTCACCCATATTATACCATGTATCAACGTTTCATCTATTCGTACTGACAAATAATGCACATTCTGTAGCTAGACCATCCTTTTATGTATTCATTAGTTGATGGACGTTGGAATTGTTTCCTGATTTGGGTTATTATGTGTAAGGAACGCTGTTATGAACATTTGTGGATAGGGTTTTTGTGTGGGCATATGTTTTCATTTGTCTTGGATATATATTTGGGAGTGTTATTGATGGGTCATATGGTTATACTCTATGTTTAACTTTTGGAGGAACTGCTGACTGCTTTGCATAGTGACTGCACCATTTTATGTTCCCACTAGCAATATATGAAGATTTCAATTTCTTCATATCATCACCAATAGTTGTTACTTTGTAGATTTATATTTTAGCCAGCAAGTTTGAAATCCTTACTCATTGTGGTTTTGATTTGCATTTCCCTAATGATCCTGTTGAGTATCTCTTCATGTGCTTATTGGTTACTTATATATCTTATTTCAGAAATGTCTATTCAAATGTTTTGCTCCTTTCTTTTTTTTTTTTTGCTCCTTTCAAAATTGGTTTATTTTTCTTTTCTTTGTTGAGTTGTAACAGTTCTTTTTTAGTTTCTATTTATTTATTGATAAGAGAGACACACACACACAGAGGCAGAGACATAGGCAGAGGGATAAACAGGCTCCATGCAGGGAGCCCCATGTGGGACTTGATCCTAGGACCCCCAGGATCACACCCTGGGCTGAAAGCAGGCTCTAAACTGCTGAGTCACCCAGGGATCCCCGTAAAAGTTCTTTATATATTCTGTATACCACACATTTATACATGATGAACAAGTATTTTCTCCCAATCTGTGGGTGGTATTTTATTAAATGATGTCCTTTGAAGCAGAAGCATTTTTAATTTTTATGAAATTTAAGTTATCTATATTTTTGCCATTTGGGTATTGATATCTTCTATGGACATATCTGTGTCCCTACCCTCAAATTCATGTTAAAGCCCCTCATGCAATGGTATTTGGAATAGGCCTTTGGGAGATAGAATTAGACAAGTTTATGGTGGTGGGATCCCCATGATGGGATTAGTGTGCTTATACTATCTTTCTGTGGGTGAGCACAGACAAAAGGCCTTAGGAGGTTGCAGAATGAAAGTGGCCATCTGCAAGCCAAGAGAGGGATTCTGACTGGAAATTGAATCCTGCCAAACCTTGGTCTTGGACTGTCAGTCTCTACAACCATGAGAAATAACTTAATATTGTGTAAGCCACCCAGTCTATAGTGTTTTGTTATGGTAGCTCAAGCAGATCGAGACAGTGTCATATCTAAGAAATTATCATCTAACATGATTTCATGAAGATTTACGCCAATGCCTTTCTGTAACTATTATTCACAACCATCTAGCATACTTACGTATACTTGAGACTAATTTTAGGTTCAGTAACATTAATGAAGCTGGCCTGGGAAGAGACAGGCAGAAAGGGAAAAATGAAGCATTCCAAAGCGAGTGCCTCTCTGGGTAAGAGAAGAGAGCATTCATTCCATGAAGTTCTTCCTGAAACCAGCAGGAGATGGTAGGAAGAGTCTTCACATGTCTGTGGTTGGCTGGCTGTGTGTGGGATGTGTCTGGTAGTTTGAGAGTGAAGTCGACAACCAAAGCTGAAAAGGAACACAAGAATAGCTATTGCTTGTTTTTTGAAATAGAGGATGCTTCCTTTGTTTCCAGAATCCAATCATATGTTCAAGCCCCCCACAATACACACATATCTACAGTGCCATAGAGTTTCAAACTCCAACTAGGCTGCAGTAGCCATGAGTCCTTTACCCCTCGATACTTTACACTTCTCTGTACACTCAAGACATTTTTGATTCTCCACCCAGGGTGTGTGTGTGTGTGTGTGTGTGTGTGTGTGTGTGTGTGTGTAAAAACCTATTTGGGTACTATGGTCTTTTTCTCATGCTAAAAGAAAATTCCATGGATGCCTACAAGAAAGCAATGGGAGCTTGAGATTACAGCCACTCTTGATTCAGTACAGCTTTTGTGGGCATTGGGGTTTTACTTATCACAACAGCTACTAATGGCTGAGTAATATTCCATTGTATACATAAACCACATCTTCTTTATCCATTCATCTTTCGATGGACACTGAGGCTCCTTCCACAGTTTGGCTATTGTGGACATTGCTGCTATAAACATCGGGGTGCAGGTGTCCCGGCGTTTCATTGCATCTGAATCTTTGGGGTAAATCCCCAACAGTGAAATTGCTGGGTCATAGGGCAGGTTTATTTTTAACTCTTTGAGGAACCTCCACACAGTTTTCCAGAGTGGCTGCACCATTTCACAATCAAAAAATATATTTTTTATACAAAAAAAATATTATGCTGAGTGAAGTAAGTCAATCGGAGAAGGACAAACATTGTATGTTCTCATTCATTTGGGGAATATAAATAATAGTGAAAGGGAATAGAAGGGAAGGGAGAAGAAATGTGTGGGAAATATCAGAAAGGGAGACAGAACATAAAGACTCCTAACTCTGGGAAACGAACTAGGGGTGATGGAAGGGGAGGAGGGCGGGGGTGGGGGGTGAATGGGTGACGGGCACTGAGGGGGCACTTGACGGGATGAGCACTGGGTGTTATTCTGTATGTTGGTAAATTGAACACCAATAAAAAATAAATTTATTATTAAAGAAAATAATAATAAAATGGTTAAAAAACAGCTACTGCAAACAGTATGTGGGAAACATGATATTTCTCATTGTAGATAGTTTTTCAAGTTCTCAGAGAGGCGAGGCAGTGTCCTCAAGATCTCACCTTGGAGAGCTTGCTCTGGGTGGGACCTCCCACAGTCATCAGTGGTTGGCAAAGGGCTTTGTGGAGGGAGAGTGGGAAGGACCCAGAGTCCAGTTGGTGAAGGGTGTGAGGATTAGGGTGGTTCTTTTCTTGGTTTCTGTGAACTTGGGCTTTGCTGTTCATTCAGAGATGACAAGGAATTTCAAAAGAAGAAAAAGTCTGCTAATTTAAAGAATCCAACCTAAAACATTTAAACAACCTGAGAAGGACCATAACCTGCAGACTACTTTCCAGAGTATCATATGAGACGCTGTAGTGGAGATAGAAGGGACACAGTAACTCTTTAGGGATGTTTTATGATTTTGCTCACACTTGTGCCGTCCTTCTTACTGAGATCTGGGGGTGCCATCTGGGTGAATGAAGCCAAAACCGCAGTTAGGTTTGCTAAACTAAAGGAGAAGCCTCGCTGGCAAGGATGATGGAGTTCAAACAAAAATGTAGTCTTGGATTACATGGCTCCAGTAGTGAAAGGAAGTGAAGCTTGTGGGCCCTTCTTCACTGGCCCTTAGGTAAGTTTGTACCGCTAGCATGTGACCAGTGGTTCATCTTTCCCATGCACATGGCCAGCAGCCTGAAATAGACCCTCTCACCAGTATCCTCAGATCCCCTTGCTCCTTAAATTCATCTGTCACCCTGTTAAAGAAGGTCCAGGGTCAATGCCAATGTCCCTGTTATATGGACTCATCCGTTCCTGTGTATATTTCTTATAAGAAGAGCCAGACCGCATTGAATGGCACACGAGTTCTGTACCCCAATTAGTATGTCTTAGTTTCATAGAAGTAGGACTTAGTAAATCTCTAATTGCTCATCTGTTTACTAGGTGGGAATGAATAGTGAACGTAGTTGAGATAATGAGGACTCCGTTGCTCAGTATCAGAGAAAACAGTTCCATGTACGGAGAGAGAAAGCCTACAGTGTGGTGGAAGGCAGAAGACAAGGCCAGACGCAGAGGGTCGGGCTAGACCTATAACCCAGCATGTTAGGCCGCGGAGCTTGACCCTAGGTTGAGGGCAAAGGGCAACTGAGAGAAGGGGAAGGCATTCCTTGGTTTCCAGCAGATTCATGCCTTCTTGTGTCACAGCGTCTATCAACATCTATCTATCTATCATCTATCTATCTATCTATCTATCTATCTATCTATCTATCTATTTATTTTAAGGTAAATACACATAACATGAAGTCATTCTATAGTGTCCAATTCAGTGCCATTTTGTACATTTGTGGTGTACAACTATCGCCTCTGTGTGGTTCCAAAGCACTTGCATCACCCCAAAAGCAAACGTCGAATCTGATAAGTGGACACTGCCCATTCCCTCTCCCTCATACCCTGTCAACCGCTACTCTGCTTTCTCTATGAATATACCTGTTCTGTGTATTTCATATAAACGGAAATTGCAATATGCTAACTTTGTGTCTGGCTTCTTGCCCTCAGCAGTTTTCAAGGTGCATCCATGCTAAAGCCTGTATTGAGACTTCATTCTTTTTTGCGGCTGAATATTTCTTTATAAGCCTATACACCTTGCTTATTCATTCTCAAATTGATGGATATTTGGGTCGTTTCATCCTTTTACTATTGTGAATTTTGGTGAACATTTCTACACAGGTATTTGTTTGAATACCTGTTTTCCAATTTTTTTGAGTATATAGATAGGAGTGGAATTGATAGTCCTATAAATTAAAGTAAAAAATATAAATATAAATTTAAAAAGTTTAACTTTTTGACAATCTGATACACTTTTACCAGTGCAAACATCTTTCACAAAAGCTGCACCATTTTTTATTCCTACCACCAATGTGCCAGGCAGTAATATTCCAATATTCCATATATATATATATCACATCTTCTTTTTCCATTATTCTATTGATGGACATCTTGATTCTTTTCTATGAGGTATTTACCTAAACGATACCAACATAATTACCCAAAGGGGCATCTGCACTCCATATACACTTTATTTATTTATTTATTTATTTATTTATTTATTTATTTATTTTTTATTGGTGTTCAATTTACTAACATACAGAATAACACCCAGTGCCCGTCACCCATTCACTCCCACCCCCCGCCCTCCTCCCCTTCTACCACCCCTAGTTCGTTTCCCAGAGTTAGCAGTCTTTACGTTCTGTCTCCCCTTCTGATATTTCCCACACATTTCTTCTCCCTTCCCTTATTTTCCCTTTCACTATTATTTATATTCCCCAAATGAATGAGAACATATAATGTTTGTCCTTCTCCGACTGACTTACTTCACTCAGCATAATACCCTCCAGTTCCATCCACGTTGAAGCAAATGGTGGGTATTTGTCATTTCTAATAGCTGAGTAATATTCCATTGTATACATAAACCGCATCTTCTTTATCCATTCATCTTTCGTTGGACACCGAGGCTCCTTCCACAGTTTGGCTATAGTGGCCATTGCTGCTAGAAACATCGGGGTGCAGGTGTCCCGGCGTTTCATTGCATTTGTATCTTTGGGGTAAATCCCCAACAGTGCAATTGCTGGGTCGTAGGGCAGGTATATTTTTAACTCAAAGACAACCTACAGAATGGGAGAAGATATTTGCAAATGACATATCAGATAAAGGGCTAGTTTCCAAGATCTATAAAGAACTTATTAAACTCAACACCAAAGAAACAAACAATCCAATCATGAAATGGGCAAAAGACATGAACAGAAATCTCACAGAGGAAGACATAGACATGGCCAACATGCATATGAGAAAATGCTCTGCATCACTTGCCATCAGGGAAATACAAATCAAAACTACAATGAGATACCACCTCACACCAGTGAGAATGGGGAAAATTAACAAGGCAGGAAACAACAAATGTTGGAGAGGATGCGGAGAAAAGGGAACCCTCTTACACTGTTGGTGGGAATGTGAACTGGTGCAGCCACTCTGGAAAACTGTGTGGAGGTTCCTCAAACAGTTAAAAATATTTTATTTTATTTTATTTTATTTATTTATTCATGAGAGACACACAGAGAGAGGTAGAAACATAGGCAGAGGGAGAAGCAGACTGCCTGCGGGACTTGATCCCAGGACCATGGTTTCACCACCTAAGCCAAAGGCAGATGCTCAACACTTTGGAATCAGCTTTTCCATTTCTTCAAACAGGTTGTTGGGATTTCTTATACGGATTGTATTGAATCTGTAAATTGCTTTAATACAACTGCTATCTTTAGAAAAATAAGTCTTCAACTCCATGAACACAAGGTATCTTTCCAAATACTGAAATCTTCTTAAATTCCTCGAGCAATATGTTGTAAGTTGTAGTGTACATGTCTTATATTTCCTTGGAAACACGTATTTTTAACTATTTTCTTCTGCTTGTACTTCTTTTTTTTTTTTTACTTTTTTCCCCACATTGTTTGTCTTTATTATGATGATTATTTATTTATTATTTATTAAAAAATATTTTTTGCCTAATCACTCTGGCTAGCACTTTCAGTATAATAACATAAAAGCAGCAAAAGCAGGCATTCTAGGCTTTTAAAAGAACATTATTTATTTTAGGGAGAGAGAGTGGGGGAGAGGGAGAGGAAGAGGAAGAGAGAGAATCTCAGGCAGACACCCCTGAGCATGGAGCCCAATGCACGGCCTGATCTCACAATCCTGAGATCATGACCTGAGTAGAAATTAAGAGCCAGCTGCTTAACCGACTGAGCCACGTAGGTGCCCGTTGGTTTATTTATTTCTTGGCTTAATGGGAAAATTTCAGTCTTTGACCATTCAGTATGTTAGATGTGGATTTTTCGTGAATGTCTTTTATCGTGTTAAAGTTTTCTTTTATTTCTAGTTTGTTGAAAGTTTTTTTTTTTTTATCATGAAAGTGTGTCACTTCTTTTTTTTTTTTTATGTCTTTGTCAAGCTTTACTACCTCCGTATTGCTGACCTCACACACAGAACAAGATAGGAAGTATTCCCTCCTCTTCCATATTTTGGGAAGAAATTGAAGATTTGTATAAGTTCTTCTTTCAAGTATTCGTGGAATCCATGAATGGAGTCACCTGGTCTTGGGATGTTATTTCTTTGACACTTTTGATCACGGGTTCATTCTCCTTACCTGTTAGATCTGTTTGAATTTTCTTTTCCTCTTGGGTTACTTTGGTTGCTTATGTTTTTAAAAATATACCCAGTTCATTTAGGTTATATAATTTCTTGGAGTATAATTGTTCAGAGTACTCTCCTACTATCCTGTTTGTTTCTTTAAGACCTATAATACTGGGGAGCCTGGGTGGCTCAGGGGTTGAGCTTCTGCCTTTGGCTCAGGGCATGATCCCAGAGTCCTGGCTTCCTGTCCCACATCAGTCTCCCCACAAGGAGCCTGCTTCTCCCTCTGCCTATGTCTCTGCCTCTCTCATAAGTAAATAAATAAAACCGTCTTTAAAAAAAAGATTTGTAATACTATCCCGACTTTTATTTTTTATATTAGTAGTTCAGTCTTCTTTTTTCTCTCTCTCTTACTAAATGTTTGTCAAAATTTTTGGTCTTTTCAACGAACCAGCTTTTCTTAGCTGTCACATACTGATTTGATGGAAATTTTCTTCAATGTATCAAATCAAAATTAAAATCCCAATCTTCGCAAGTGATCTTTTAGCTTGTGTTAGGCCATACCACACTACACCACATCACAGAAGGTGACCTAGTATGCTGTCATCACTTACAGCCAATTTGAGAGTTTTTGTGATTACAGCAATACCTTCAACATTCATCTAGTATTGTTATGGAAAACAGTCACACTTTACACCATAGCAGAGTTTCAAATAGGCAATTCTATGTTATGTATTTAAGGAACAGCTTGAGAGAATCATTATTACTTACATAATCAATCAAAGTATCAACTCATGATTTCCCATAATGTATCATCTTTAATCTGAGAACTTGGGCACATTTCTCAATTTCTAGTTAGGCTTTCCAATGCTCACTGGAGAATGTATATCATTATATAAGTTGGTTTTAAGGATGAGTAACATATAGCAGGGTTGTCAGCTGTCGAATCTGAGGGGTGTCTGTTTTTCATCCAGCTATCCTGCCCTCCCTCTGGGTAGAGTCTAATTGCCAGCCTCGAGGAGCTTCCCAGTGACTATTCAAATACAGAATAGAGAAAAAGCACTGAGGCGCCAAAAGCTCATATAACATGCCCTGAGTCATAAAGCTAAATAAAGGTGAGGAAACAAAGACTCATCTTGGGGTCCAGCTTACCCTGTAGCTCATGCTCTGGTAGAAAGAAATACTTTCCAGACAGATAAGGAAGACCAAACTTAGTTACAGGTGATCTCAACCCCCAAAAGCATCAAAAGCCAAATTGTTCATCAGTTCAGACACTCAAATAACGGGTACTCTTGACCTTTCAAGAGCTCCATAGACAGGGGCCAGGTAGCCTTATCAGAGTCCAGAGGCTAGAGGGCAGGCATAGCTTTGATGAGGTTCCAGGGAGTTCTGGAGCTGAACTGATGCTTAGCCCATCCACAAATTCTATTTCAGCAGCTCCTTCAGAGATAACCAAGATAACCCAGCAGAGACAACAGGACACTGACATATAAAGAACTTCCAAATCTCAAGGTTTTTCACTGTAGAGGAGGAAGCTATAGTGATGTATGTGGTGGAGGATTAGGGCCAAAAACATCAGTAAAAACTCTTATGTAGCTTAATGCACATATAGATGATTACATCTAAAATTTGTATACAATGGAATATTACTCAGCTATTAGAAATGACAAATACCCACCATTTGCTTCAACATGGATGGAACTGGAGGGTATTATGCTGAGTGAAGTAAGTCAGTCGGAGAAGGACAAACATTATATGTTCTCATTCATTTGGGGAATATAAATAATAGTGAAAGGGAAAACAAGGGAAGGGAGAAGAAATGTGTGGGAAATATCAGAAAGGGAGACAGAACGTAAAGACTGCTAACTCTGGGAAACGAACTAGGGGTGGTAGAAGGGGAGGAGGGCGGGGGGTGGGAGTGAATGGGTGACGGGCACTGGGTGTTATTCTGTATGTTAGTAAATTGAACACCAATAAAAAAAAAAAAAAAAAAAAAAAAACAAGAACATTGTTTAAAAGTATACTTTCTAAAGTCTTTTGTGGGCAGATACATATAATTCTGTTGCTTGGCTGTGTGGAATTTTGTAGTCTTTTAAATAGAGAAATTAAAATAGTGAAAGGGATCATAGGGGAAAGGAGGGAAAATGAGTGGGAAAAATCAGAGAGGGTGACAGGGTATGAGAGACTCCTAACTCTGGGAAATGAACGAGGGGTGGTGGAAGGGGAGGTGGGCGGGGGGATGGGGTGACTGGGTGATGGGCATTTGACAGGATGAGCACTGGGTGTTATACTATATGCTGGCAAGTCAAACTCCAATAAAAGAATATACAAAAAAGAAAAAAGAAAAAAAAAAAAAAAAAAAAAAAAAAAAAAAAAAAAAAAAAATAAAATTTGTATACATATGTGAATACACACAGGGTAGTGAACACACATGTAATTTCTTCCTCTGTCAGCCAAAGAGCCCTAGGAGCAATATCGCCGTATGCAATGAGCGAACTTAGTGCACAGACCTAGGTTTCTCACCCTTTATTACGGTAAATGGAACCAGGGCTCCCTGGAAAAAATGCTGATTCTAGAAATGGGACAGGGAAATATGCAAGTAGAGCCAGAAGCACCTTGTAGTGCCTGAAAATAAAGAAATGCTAAAAAAAAATAGATAAAAACAAACCAATGAAAACATTTCCAGGGGCGTGACGAAGGTATACAAAGAGGGAGCTAACAGGAAGAGCGCCCAGTGGCCAAACCTGCAACAAGTGAAACACAAATATATAGAATTGTGTTGGATTTTAACACAAAGAGTAATAGAAGTGCCCATGTGTCTGTACTGAGAAAAGAAGTTGACTTATTAAACACATAAATATGGGAAAATTGGCAGATATTTCGAGTCCATGGAGGACCCGCGAGAGGACCCAGGGAGCCTCCCACAGGTGTCCTCCTACCCCCGCCACGCGGAGCCCATCTCCCGCGGACGTGCAACCAGCCCTTAGGGACCCCTGGCACGGGGTCCGGATATGACGTGGGCCGACTTCCGCCTCGGAGGTCTGAGGGAGCGGAGGGCCTCGTGTGGGGGGCGCACTGGGGTCCCCTGGAAGGAGGCCAGGCCCGGGCCTGCAGCAGCCAGGTGATCAGGTAGCACCGGGAGGAGGCTTGAGGGCGGGGGAGGGGCCCCGGAGGGCGGCGGGGGGGCGGGAGGAGGCCTGTCGGGAACCCCGAGAGATCACGCGGGGGGGGGGGGGGGGGGAAGGCGGGGCCGCGGCTTGGAGCTGAGGCCTGGATGCTGGGGCCTGGGGCAGTGGCCTGAGAGGGGCAGGGGCACAAGGAGTGCTGGTTGGGCCGCGGTGAGAGGGCGGGGACCCAGGAGCCCAGGACAGAGGGGACCCGGCGGAGGTCAGGGCCCACGGTGAGCCCTGGAAGGCCACGAAGGAGCGGGACGGGGCCATATGGTGGCGGCGGGTGCGGCAGGCCTGGCACATCCGGGTACCCGAGAGCCTGAGGCCTGGTGTGGTGGGAGCAGACGCTGAGGGTGCTGGAGGGAGGGTCCCGGGGCTAAGGGGAGGCGAGGGATGGACCCTAAGAGGGACAGGGGGGACCCGGCGGAGGGTAACAAGGGCTGTGAAGCCCCCCCGGGAGATGGGGACTTGCCCTCACGTGGGAGTATGGGTGCTCAGATTTCCACATCCGGGCCTCCTGAGACATTGGGGGCCCCTGGCGTCAGGAGCAGGGCCTAGGACACGTGGGCAGAGGGGAGGGCCCCGGGTGCTGCTGGGAATCCCGGTGAGGATGCAGAAGAGGCCCGGGGGACCCTGCACCCCAGCCCAGAGTCGGTCCCGGGAAGGTTGTGGGTGCGGTTGGGAACACGTGGTGAGGCCCCCCCTCCGCATCTGGGCTCTCAGAGACCAGGGGGCTGGTGTTCAGAGCAGGGCCTCCCTGAGGGGGCAGAGGGTGGGCTCAGGTCCTGCTGGGTTCCTGGCGAGGATGTCCATGGAGGACGAGGGACCCCGCACCCCAGTCCACAGTCAGTCCCGGGAGGCAGGCCGAGTGGAGCCAAGCAGAGGCCTAGGCGCCCAGGGAGCCCCGCCAGCAGGGGTGGGGAAGAAGGGCCCAGGGAGCCTGTCCCCCGCCCTCCAGCTCAGCCCCCTCTGTGAGCCTTGGGAAGCCCCCAGGCTGGATCATCGTGCTGATGGAAAGACGGTTACTCCCTGTCCCCGGTGGGGTTGGGAGGAGGGAGGGCCTGGGTGTGAGCGCCCTGGCCTCGGTAGTCTGCCCGAGGGGTCCAGGGTCAGCTAGGGCTGGAGGCGAGGACCCCCGAGGGACTGAGACCCCCGAGGGAGTGGGTCCCCAGGGAGCCGCCAGCACCGCGGCCCTGCCCCTGCTTCAGCCTCGGGAGGCTGCCGGGGGGTGGACAAGTCCCGAGCTGCTTATTGGATGGTGCAACGAGGCCTCCCACACCTGTGGCCATTGAGCTGGAGCACTGCCTCCAGGGTGTGGGCAGCGGTGGGGTCAGGTGGGGTGAGGGGCAATGGCCCACACTTGGCTGGCAGCCAAGGCCAGGACTGCAGGGGCACTGAAGCCCTAGGGACGCAGCGTAGAATGGGTCCTGGGAGCCTCCGGGCCCGATGACCGCCTGGGGCGTGTCCTGGCTTGCCAGCCATGTCTCCTAGCGCCTGGGGGCTTGATGGAAGGGGCGCTGTTGGAGCCGGCCCAGGGCCAACCTGGGGTGTGACCCTCTTACTCCTCCTCCTCCTCCTCCTCCTCCTCCTCCTCCTCCTCCTCGTAGTCATCCCCTTCTTTGTCCTTCTCTTGCATGGTCTTTGCCCCCCCCCAGTAGGTGTCTGCTGCTGCTGGGGCCCTGAGTGCTCCCCAGAGCTCTCAGAGTGCCGACTCCTCCTCCAGTGGTGGGGCAGCTGAGAGCCATGCCCAGCCTGAGCCTCCTGGCCCCAGCGGCCCAGTGGAGGCAGGAGAGGGGGAGCCCTTGGCGGAGGGCAGTTTCCGCATGAAGACGGCTGCCCTGGTGGTATTCCTGCTCCTCAAGTATCGCACCAAGGAGCCCATCAGCAAGGCAGAGATGCTGGAGGTCTTCTCCCCAGAATACCAGGAGGACTTCCCCGCCATCTTGAGCCAAGCGTCCATCTGCTTGAGGCTGGTCTTTGGCCTAGATGTGATTGAAGTGGATCCCAGCAAGCACTCCTACGTCCTCAACCCCATCCTGGGCCTCACCTGGGATGGGATGCTGAGCAATCAGTGGGGTATCCCCAAGACCAGCCTCCTGGGGCTGGTCCTGGGGTTGATCCTCCTGCAGAACGGATGTGTCCTCGAGGAGGAGGTGTGGGAGACTCTGGGGTTCACGGGGGTGGATGATGGCAAGAACACATCGTCTATGGGGAGCCCGGGGACCCCCTCACCGACGTGTGGGTGCAGGAAGGCTACCTGCAGCGCCGGCAGGTTGCGGTCAGTGACCCTGCCCGCAACGAGTTCCTGTGGGGACCCAGGGCCTACAAGGAAACCAACAAGTTGCAGGTCATGGACTTTCTGCTCCAGGTCAGTAGCAACAACCTAGGGTCCTACCTGGTCCTGTGAGAAAAGATTCTGAGATAAGGAAACGTGGCCACATTCCCAGGGGCGGCCAGTCCCTTTTCAAGGTTTTGTGGGACCGGCATGAAGGGAGGCCTTAGGGTGCTTCCTCCCGGTGTTGTCCCATTGGATTTGTAAAGAGAAAGTCCTGGGCATTCTCAGGAGTTAAGGGCCAGGGCAGTTTGGGGGAAAGCAGGGCCAAGAGCCTCTCTCGGGGCATGGGCTCTATGATGACCCTGACATCCAGATCTTGTTTTCCTTGAGGAAGCTCTCCATGTTTGTTCTTTGGGAAAGAAGGTTCCCGCAGCCCAGTGTGTAAGTGACACGCACCCCTTCGCGTTCATACTTCTCCAGTTCAACATATTTTTTAAAGATTTATTTATTTATTTATTTATTTATTTATTTATTTATTTAAATTTTTAGTTATTTATGATAGTCACAACAGAGAGAGAGAGAGAGAGGCAGAACACAGGCAGAGGGAGAAGCAGGCTTCATGCAGAGAACCTGACATGGGGCTTGATCCCGGGTCTCCAGGATCATGCCCTGGGCTGAAGGTGGCACTAAACCGCTGAGCCACCCTGGCAGCCCCCCAGTTCAAAGGTTAAGAGTTTTGTCATGTCCTTGATACAAATTGAGACCTTCCCTCCTTGTTTGGGTTCTTGATGAAATCACAGGGCAATGGCATTGGAATCTGTTGGAAAGGCCAAGAGTGGAGCAGGCAAGTGCTGGAGTGTGGAAATAGGAAAATAAACCTTGTTCACTTTTGCTTATTACCTTTACCATGTATTATTTTTCCAAATAACATCAATGTGCGCTCCTGCATTCCCTTGGTTTTGCGGGAACGGGACAGATGGATCCTGACTGAGGCCAGAGGGCCCTGCTGGCGGCTCCCTCATGGCCACACAGCGGCTGAGCTCTGCTCCCTGCAAGGCCCTGTGTGTGAGCACTGGGGACAGCGGGCCCGTGGTCACACTGCGTTCAGGGACTGAGTCTAGTGCCACTATCCCACAGGAAGGCAGGGAGGGATGTCCTGAGACTTGCGCCAGCTCGCCAGCCTCGAGTTTTTCCTGGAATTGTGGGAGCTCTGAGTTGCCCCCAGCAGGGCAAGAAGCCCATGCCAGTGTCACAGCCATTGAATCCTATGTGGTCTGGGAGGGTTGAGTGCAGACAGCTCATTCTGCTCAGTTTCTCATTGGTTCCCCTTACTGTCCCATCCTGGGATATGTCACAGGAACAGGAAATTCTTAGGGCAAGGGTGTGGCAGTGGACATTACAATAAGGCTGGACCTTCTCCCAACCACTAACGGTCCTCATTTGTCAGTGGTCCCGTGTGCCGGTCTCTCCTGAAATGGGACAGTAACAGAGACTGGCAGGTGGCAGTGCATCAGGGGAAAGAGCACATTGTCAGCCCGTGGAGATTTTCGAGGTTCTTGCCATGGGAAGTGCAGCAAGGTGCTAGGAGTGAGGAGGGATTGCTGCCCCTGAACCACCACAGCCAGGTGAGTGTGCAAAGTAGTGACAATCAGATGTGATCCTGCCTTGGAAGCACCCGCCCCGCAGCCGGTGGGCATTGGTGGCATTCTGTAGACGAGCCTCTGTGCCCCACAGAGAAGGCCAGTGGGCATTCCTTCCTGCCACCTGACCTTGGTCTCTGAGACACGGCCACCAATCCCCTCAGGCCCCGCATGAGTTCCTTCGGGAGGCCGGCAGCCCGCTGCCCAGTGGCCGGGCCGGGATTGCGGGCGTCCTGCTCCTGGGGCCCAGCCGGCAGCCCCCACAGCCCCTGCTGCCCACCCTGCCCTGTCTCTCCTGACCGTGGCCTCAGCCTGCAGACCTTGGGGTTTGGTCCTGTCTCCCCACTGCCAACCGCTCCCTCCCCAGTGCTGCTGTTCACGGGTGCTCATCTTGCTGTGGGGGTTGCCAGACGGGGATCCCCTCTCTGCCTACCTGTGCTCCCAGGGGTGCTGACCAGGCTGCGCCAGTGGTTTGTGACCTAGGAGCTGGTAAACGACTCTCCTAGCTGGTGACCCTGGTGACTATGCCAGGTGGGTATTGTCAGACATCTGGTTCATAGCCATCGTTCTGTGAACCTGGTATTTTTTTGTTTTGTTTTTGTTTTTGTTTTAGATTTTCATTTTATTATTATTTTTTATTTTTTATTTATTTTTATTTTTTTAAATTTATTTTTTATTGGTGTTCAATTTACTAACATACAGAATAACCCCCAGTGCCCGTCACCCATTCACTCCCACCCCCTGCCCTCCTCCCCTTCTACCACCCCTAGTTCATTTCCCAGAGTTAGCAGTCTTTACGTTCTGTCTCCCTTTCTGATATTTCCCACACATTTCTTCCCCCTTCCCTTATATTCCCTTTCACTATTATTTATATTCCCCAAATGAATGAGAACATATAATGTTTGTCCTTCTCCGACTGGCTTACTTCACTCAGCATAATACCCTCCAGTTCCATCCACGTTGAAGCAAATGGTGGGTATTTGTCATTTCTAATAGCTGAGTAATGTGGTTTATGTATACAATGGAATATTACTCAGCTATTATTATTTTTTAATACGAAAATTATTTTTTGTTGATGTTCAATTGGCCAACATACAGAATAACACCCAGTGCTCATCCCGTCAAGTGCCCCCCTCAGTGCCCGTCACCCATTCACCCCCACCCCCCGGCCTCCTCCCCTTCCACCATCCCTAGTTCGTTTCCCAAAGATAGGAGTCTTCATGTTCTGTCTCCCTTCATTTTCTGTCTCCCACACATTTCTTCTTCCTTCCCTTCTATTCCCTTTCACTATTATTTATATTCCCCAAATGAATGGGACCATATAATCTTTGGGGCAACAGTCCAGTGACTGCTGGAGCCGGGGGTTTGATCCGATTGACTTATTTCACTCAGCGTAATACCCTCCAGTTCCATGCATGTTGAAGCAAATGGTGGGTATTTGTCATTTCTAATGGGTGAGGAATATTCCATTGTATACATGGACCACATCTTCTTTATTCATTCATCTTTCGATGGACACCGAGGCTCCTTCCACAGTTTGGCTATTGTGGACAGTGCTGCTATAAACATCGGGGTGCAGGTGTCCAGGCGTTTCATTGCATCTGCATCTTTGGGGTAAATACGCAGCAGTGAAATTGCCCGTCGTAGGGCAGATCTATTTTTAACTCTGAGGAACCTCCACAGGGTTTTCTGCATTAGTTCACATTCCCACCAACAGGGCAAGTGGGTTCCCTTTTCTCTGCATCCTCTCCAACATTTGTTGTTTCCTGCCTTGTTAATTTTCCCCGTTCTCACTGGTGTGAGGTGGTATCTCATTGTTGTTTTGATTTGTATTTCCCTGATGGCAAGTGATGCAGAGCATTTTCTCATGTGCTTGTTGGCCATGTCTATGTCTTCCTCTGTGAGATCAATGGGGAAGTACTGGGAGCCTTTCCCCTAAGATCGGGAACAAGACCGGGTTGTCCACTCTCACCACAGCTATTCAACATAGTACTGGAAGTCCTAGCCTCAGCAATCAGACAACAAAAAGACATTAAAGGCATTCAAATTGGCAAAGAAGAAGTCAAACTCTCCCTCTTTGCCGATGACATAATACTCTATGTAGAAAACCCAAAATATTCCACGCCAAGATTGCTAGAACTCATACAGCAATTTGGTAGCGTGGCAGGATATAAAATCAATGCCCAGAAATCAATGGCATTTCTATACACTAACAATGAGACTGAAGAAAGAGAAATTAAGGAGTCATTCCCTTTCCTTTTTTTTTTTTTTTGTCATTCCCTTTCCAATTGCACCCAAAAGCATAAGATACCTAGGAAAAAACCTAACCAACAAGGTAAAGGATCTATACCCTAAGAACTACAGAACACTTCTGAAAGAAATTGAGGAAGACACAAAGAGATGGAAAAATATTCCATGCTCATGGATTGGCAGAATTAATATTGTGAAAATGTCAATGTTACCCAGGGCGATGTACACGTTTAATGCAATCCCTATCAAAATACCATGGACTTTCTTCAGAGAGTTAGAACAAATTATTTTAAGATTTGTGTGAAATCAGAAAAGACCCCGAATAGCCAGGGGAATTTTGAAAAAGAAAACCATAGCTGGGGGCATCACAATGCCAGATTTCAGGTTGTACTACAAAGCTGTGGTCATCAAGACAGTGTGGTACTGGCACAAAAACAGACAATAGATCAATGGAACAGAATAGAGAACCTGGTGTTCTCATGAATTCCACTGCAAGGTTGGCTTTCTGAGGATGAGGCAGAGACGGGGTGTGTACCTATCAGCCATCCCCAGAGCCGCCGGGACCCTAGGGTCCTGAAATGGGCACTTTGAGCAGAGGATAGTGTAGTGGATGACAGCAGTGGTCACCAGGATGCTCCCCCACAACCCATAGGCCCCCTGGCTCACATGAGGATTTTGCAAGCAGCCGGCCAGGAGGGCCTTTGGGTCCCCTGGAGGCAGGCAGTGCAGAAGGTCGGTTGCCCCACGAGAGGGGAGAGGAGGAGCACCCGCCGTCCTGGGGTTGGTGGCCTTGGCACAAGTCCCAGGGGCAGGTCCTGTGGGACATTCGTGGCTGGATGCGGGGCCCCTGCATGCTGTCCTGGGAGGGAAGTGACTGCTGGAGCCGGGGGTTTGATCCAGGCCACCATAGACTGCTGGCACAGAGCACTCAGGGCACCTGAGCACCAACATGTGGGTCCTCGGGGAGGCATCTCCGGGATGCCAAGTCCTGTCCCGCAATGTCTGTGTTCACACACAGTGGCCAAGTGTCTGTCAGTTGTCAGCATGTCACGGCGGATTATGCACGCGGTCCCCTGTCCTCAGCAAGAAGTCCTGACATTCTCTAGATGCCCTGAGCCGGTGCCCTGACAGGCTGGCAAGAGGTGCCTCAGCTGCGGTCCTGCTCCTGAGGAGCCCCTGTGCCCAGAGATGGCCAAGCCTGCTCTGAATTCACCCCCTTGGCTGGTCTCTGACCTGTTATGTGGTCTCCACCTGCCTTCCCTGTGTGACAAATACCGCTGGCATCTGCCCTGGGGTCATTCCTGGGCCCGACTTGGGCCTCCATGCCTCTCTTCAGGCCCGAAGCTGGCCAAGCCACACTGGCCCCGCCCCCAGAGAGAGGGGATGTGCCAAGGTTTCCTGGGTCCGCCCCCCTGTGGGGATGCAGTGGGAGTCCTGAGACCCCCTGGGTGGGGAATTGACCTGCTGGCCTGCTTGGTGGCTGACATGCGCCCTGCCCAGGGCAATGAGACTGTGGGATGACGTGGGGCACTAGTCAGCTCGGAGACAAGGGGCCAGACTGCCAGGGTCAAGCCTGAAACCCAGGGAGGCCCTCGAGGGGCCACAGCTCCTCCAGCCCGGTGTGTGTGCGATCCTCTCCCTCCTCACACACTCGGTCCTGCCCTCACACGGCCCCAGGGCCTGGCATCCAAGTAGAAACGATGGTGACTCTGAGGCACTGCTAAGAGTCCACGTGGGGGGGGGGGTCCTTGTCAGGCTGCGGGTGGCATCAGTGCCTGGCACTCCCACGGTCCAGCAATCAAGGGATGTGGAGCGTTGGCACCAGGTTCTCCCTGGAGGACAGCTGGACTCCTACTGACGGCAGGGAGGACCCTGAGGCCCAAGCCATCAGTCTTCGCCCTTGGAGGGCTCTCAGCTGGACAGGGCGTTGTACCGCTCCCACTGCCCCCGATGGACGCTCCGCGAGGCTGACCCTGTGCACGGTCACACAGGTCACACGGTCACAAGGGTGACATGGGCATAGTCTCTCTGCAAAGTCAAGCATTGCTGTGCGTTGGGTAGGGTGCCGCCCGGACGTACAAGGCCCAGTGCACATTGGTGTCCACAGACCCCTCAGTCGTTAGCCTGTGTCTGGGGCCTGCTTTCCCCGAATGTGGAGATTGGGAACCAGGCAATGCTTGTCTTCTGATTCCCGGCCCTGGGAATTGGGGAGGTCCTGCTCTTCAACTGAGGAACTGTTACCCAGGCCTGTTCCCCTCCCAGGTCAAAAGTGAACAACGTCTGCCCTGCCCAGGAATGTGGTCAGGGGATGCTACTGGCCTGTGTGCGGAGGGGCTCCAAGGGGCCGGAGAGGAGCCCCGTTCAGGGCAGAAGCAGAGGCCACGGTCACCAGGTGCACAGCCTGTCCCACAGGCGCCCAGTGCCTACACTCCCCAGGGTCCCGTGTCCCGGTGCCTCCTGCCCCCTGGTTCTCCTCACAGGCACTTACAGCAGGAGGCGCAGGGCCCTGCATGGGACAAGCGGTCAGCACGGGAAATGCAAGTCCGGCTCCCATCCCCTGGGCCAGCAAGAGCGGCCAGGGCTGCCCTGAGCACTCTGAGTGGGCGCGACACCCCACTGCAGTCGGGATGAGAAAGGGTGAGTCCCCTGGGCGCTTCCTTCCCTCGGGGTCCTGAGGGATCCTTCCTGGCCCCCTGGCCCTCATGGCACGAGATGGTCGCAGGTGTGTGTGTGGTGGGGCAAGAGCAGGTGAGCGGCTGGGGGCCGATCCTCGCGTGTGTGGTTCTCCCTCTCCAGGTGGCGGGAGACCTAGGAGGGGCTCCGGCCTCCCCGTGCCTGTCCACAGGGGTTCCTGGGAGGCCTGGGCTTCCTCTCGCCTAGACCTGGGATGAACCCTGCAAGGACCCTCCTGATGGAGGCCCGGGGCCCCCACTCCCCTGCCTGGGCCCCTTTGCATCCCAGATGGCGGAGGTCCTGGAGGAGCCTGGGGGCTCCCGAAGAGCAGCTTGGCCTTTTTGCCAGGACCGCTCTGGGGAGGAGGAGGCTCCTCTGCTCGGAGGCTGGGGGAGCACAGTGGGCCCGGCCCTCTGGGGACCCAGTGACGAGGTCCATCCCAGGAACTTGGCCCCCGCCCATTTCTGAGGACCTGCGCCGGGCCGAAGGCTGTGGCCCCTGTCACCACGCCACTGACCTTGCTGGAGCTAGAGGTGTGGTCAAGACACCAGCAGGGCCTCTCCGACACTTACCTGCTGGTCCACGGCGCCTGCTTCCTGCAGAGGCCAGGTCTTGGGTCCTAAAAACTTGGCTCCTACCCTACCCCTCTTCTATCCCCCCTGCCAAGAAAAGCCCCACACTCTGAAGAAGCAAAGAACACTTCCTCCCTCCTTCCCCATCTCCTGTGTGGAGACCATTCCTGGGTGAGACTGATACTAATACACTTGTATTTGCATGGAACGAACCTGCTTTAGTCTCCGGTCTGACGGTAGAGGGAAGCAGAAGCAACGAAGGGAGACTTGCATGTACACAGGAGGTGCGGAAGACCCAGAAAGGGGGGCTGAAGGTATACTCAGGTCACACAGGAACTTTTATGCAGGTGCTAGAAGCTTCTGTCAGAGTGGCCACAAGGCCCTTTGACAGGCACGGGCCCATGTAACTCCCTGTGGACTGCCACAAACCAAAGCTTTGTGTGAAATCTCCAATTTCTTGGGGCGGTTGGGCAGGGGGGGGTTCGTCGGGAAAGCTGTAGCTCCCTGCTCTGAGCCTGCTCCTTTCCCCTCAGCTCTGAACTGCAGGACCCTGGGCCCTAAGG
Source organism: Canis lupus dingo (assembly GCF_003254725.2). Classification (NCBI taxonomy): domain Eukaryota; kingdom Metazoa; phylum Chordata; class Mammalia; order Carnivora; family Canidae; genus Canis; species Canis lupus. Next base: position 118,813,441 of record NC_064281.1, on the reverse strand, counting down.
GGCTGGAGCCCCTCCAGCTCTGGGGAGAGTTTATTTGCTGGGTGATGTTGCTAGGCAGGCACTTCCTTTCTCACCTGCTAGTGTGGTGTAACACACATCATAACCCTTTTCCCTCCTCTCTTCACCCCGGGAAAATAGAATAAAAACCAATTGGCACTGGAGAAAAAAAGAACCTCAGAAACTTAGCAAAGAACAGAGGAATGGGACGCCGGGGAGGCTCAGGGGTTGGGCGCCTGCATTCGGCTCGGGGCGTGATCCCGGGGCCCTGGGATCCAGTACCACATCGGGCTCCATGCAGGCAGCCTGCTTCCCTGTCTGCTGTGTCTCTGATGAAAAAATAAATTTTTGAAAAAAATAATAACAGAGCAACCCTCGTATCTGCGACGTCTGCCATGCACAGTTTGCAGGGGCCTGTTGGGGACTCATGCTCCCCACCAGTGTCCTCCTGTGTTTTGAGGGGCCCTGGTATGTGTCTGAAATGGCATTCCTCAGAGTGACATGGATTCTGTCCCCATGGTGACCTGGAACAACCACATTGTAACAAGAACTGTCATCATGCTTAGCTAGTGAACTCTTCAGTGGGATTTCATCCTTGGGAAGCGGGGGCTGTCCTCACGGAGGCTCCTGTACAAACTGAGGCCTTGGGAGCTTCGTGGTATCTAGTGGAAGCAGGAGGCGATCCATGGGGTGGGGGTGAGGAGCTGAGGTCTCCCAGCTGCTCGAGAAGAAACGTCCCAGAGGCCGGGAGCACCTGGCTTCAGCAGACAACGGCCGGTCACCATCAGGTTTATTGCCCTGCCCGAGGTCCGAGCCCTCTAGCTGCGGTAGGGAGCGCTGTAGGGGCAGTCTGGGCGCCCAGCCATAGGTGGCAGGTATCCCAGGAAACAGTGGCAGACCAGGCAGTAGGGGAACGGGGCCAGGGAGGAGGAATGGAGGGCATGGGGTCAATGGGCCCTGCGGCCTCGACAGGCACCCACGGGTGGCACAGAGGCATCATCCCGGGGAACACAAGGGAGGAAGGTGCAGCAGCACAGGGGGAACGGCAGCCAGGTCCACGGGCGGCGGTGGATGAGGGTACATATGCAGGGGCGGCAGGGCGAGGCACAGCACGGGCAAGGGCGGGGCACCGCCACGGGTACGGCCACGTCAGCCACGAGAGCCACGGGCGCACCGGTGTCCTAAGGCTGGTACTCGGCACCGTGATGCGCGATGGGTCGGGGGGGGGGGGGGCGCTCAGCAGCCGCCCCGAGGATGGCGGGAGGGGCGGACTCGCTCTTGACGGGGGAGGGAGGGCCAGACTTGCTCCTGTCCTGGGCAGCGGGACGGCGATGATCCTGGCCGCTCACCAGCTCCTGTTGCTGCTCCCGCTGCTGCTCCCGCTGGTGCTCCGCAGGGGACAGGAGCTCCTCTGGTGCCCGCTGGCGGGCTCTGCTTCCGCTGGGCTTCCCAGCCCTTCAGACTTGTCCTCCCCCTGCCTTTGGGCCGCCTTCACGCCCACTCTCCTCTTCATGTTCTTCAGCAGGTGGGGGCAGTCCTTCCTGAAGAGAGGGCTGCTGTAGAACTGTAACTGAGGTTCCGAATGGAAAGGGGGACAGAAACTCCAGGTCACGACAGGGCCCGGGGCACTGGCAAGGCCGCTCTGGGTGCCTCCGGGCTCTGAGACAGGGGTCCCAGGGCCTCCCTCTCCAGAGGTCGCAGCCCCAAAGGGAAGCTGTGCCCCTGCTCTGCCTAGGCCTCATTCGCTGACTTAAAAGCCCCAGTGCCCTTGGGGGAGGACAAGAGCCACCTGCGCTGGGGATGCGGACAAGCCCGCAGGGGAGAGGGGTAGGGGCTTCCTGAAGGAGCATCAGGGCCATCCGACTACCCCCTGGTTGGGTGTCCCTGGTCTCGAACTCCAGGGGCCCCATCCTTCCACCCTCAGCCGGCTGCCCACGGTGCTCAGGGATGACACTGCCCTGGCCAGGGGACCCTGCGCCCACAGAGCTCTGACTCGGAGCTACAGGACTGGAGTGGGTGTGCACAGCCCCCGAGGACCTTGCGTGGCGGACCCCCGCAGGAGGGCAGGAGGGCGGGGCTGCTGGGGGTGAGGGGCGGAAGGGCCAGTGGCACTTGGGGTGGCCCCTCACCCCCAGGGGTTGCGAAGCCATGGGCACAGCCAGTTGAGCCAGTGCCCCTCATCTCACAGGGACACCAAACCGAATGAGAAACAAAGAAATGGGAAAGGTGGGGCAAGGGGGGACAGTGTCTCCCGGGGAGAACCTTGGAGGCCTCCTCCCTTGCCCACCCCCCCTACCCCGCATCCACCCTAGGGCACACGTGTCCCTCATGGGGTATATGAACACAGTGCCCCAACGTGCTTGACACTGTCTTGGGCCCTCATCCAGGGCTCGCTCCCCAGTGCCGCCCCTCGGCCCCTGGGGGAAACGGGCCCTGATTCCCTGGCAGTGGTCCCGGGTGTCCAGCGCCCTATCCCCGGCCCTAGCGCCCCAGTGCCCGTGGCTCTGCTCAGTGGAGTTCCAGGGGCGCCGTTACCTTGTTCAGGACACGGACCGCCCCTGGTCCCACTCCCCCGGTGAAGCAGTTGGTGAGGCAGAAGGATGTGTGCACGTCCTTGCACAGTTTACTTAATCCATAGAGGTTCAGCTGCCGGATGAAGCTCTTCGTGCAGTCGGTCTCAAACACCTTGTCAGGCCTGTCCCACTCCAGAATCTCCTTCTGAAACAGCTTCTCTTTGAGGCCGATGCTCTTCCTGTCCTCCCACCAGATGGACGTGAACCGGCTGCTGTTGAGGAGCCTCCACAGCTTCTTGGGAAAGGGCAGACAGAGCAGGTTGCTGCCTGCCACCAACAGCGCGTCCTCCATGGTGCGGAGCCTCTTGAACAGAGGCTCTTGGGCCAGGGCTTGGAACGCGTTCTCCCCCAGGAGCAGCCCACCGGGGTCCCGGCTGGCCTGCCGGGTGGCTCTGCTGCAGGAGCACTGCTCTGCGAGGCGGTGGCAGAAACCGTGGCTTCTGGGGGAGGCGGCTTCTTGTGGTGACCCGGCCCCGGGCCCGTCAGATGGCCGTCTTCCTCGCGAGCCATCCTGAGCAGTGGCCCATCCTTCATCTCTGTACACAAGACAGTGTGGCATGGCTAACAGTCCCCGCTGATGGCAGGGCCGCCTGGGAGAGCACAAAGGGGCTCAGGTCACTTGGGGGTGACATCACCAACAGCCAGCCAGTGATGTGGATAAAGGGCCGGCCGCATGGGCCACCTGGCGGTTCGCCACCCTTTCGGCCCCACAGGGTCGTCCACCGCTTTACAGAACGCACCTGACGATCGAGCCAAAACCCGCGGTCCCCACCTGGAATTCATACCTTGAAACACTTGAGGTTGACTACCAAATTCCAGAATTCAAACTGTCAGTGGACTGTCTTATAGCAGAATGCTGCCTACCTACCAGGCCATCAGCCATCCCTAAAGGAGACATACGTTCATCTGTTGTTCCTTGCTCTGTCCTTGGAGGGTCTGTCTGGTATCCCCACCCCAGTCATATCAAGACGATTCATCTTGTGACAATGACCCTGTTACAAACCTTTTTGAGCTAAGAATATAGTTCTGCTTATGAAAATATAGGTAAAACCCCACCAGATCCTCAGCAGTACATTTATTGTCTGCTGTGAAAAGTTTGTTCCATGTCACAGAACAGTGTATGTCCATTCCTTGGAGCAGTGAGCTTTCAAGGTTATGTTCACTTCAATGCCTGAGAAATAATACACATTTAGATATTGGTAAAAATTTGGTATTTCAGGGGATCCCTGGGTGGCGCAGCGGTTTGGCGCCTGCCTTTGGCCCAGGGCGTGATCCTGGAGACCCGGGATCGAATCCCACATCGGGCTCCCGGTGCATGGAGCCTGCTTCTCCCTCTGCCTGTGTCTCTGCCTCTCTCTCTCTCTCTCTCTGTGACTATCATAAAAAAAATAAAATAAAATAAAATAAAAAATTTAAAAAAAAATTTGGTATTTCAAAGTCAAACAAATTCTATGGAATAACTTATGAGATGAATCAGATCGTTCACTGGAAATCATTGCAATCAGTCTCCTAATGAGAGTTACCAACGATGATTAGAGGGCTTTCCAAATATATTTGACAGTCACATAAGCAATTATACAAGCAATGACATCAGAAAAATGTTAAAGAAATGACCTCCTAATATCCCTCTTCCATGAAAGCAATGAGAAAACAGCCAAAATGATCAGAATCAGGGATGAAAGAGAGACATTACTAATGACCTTACAAGAAAAGAAGGATGAGAGTCTACAAACAGCATGGCGAGAAATTAGTTAGGATGAAAAAAGGATGAAGTCCTAGAACAAATGTCCAAGATACAAAGTAGAAAAATTAGCTCAAAGAGAAGTAGAAAAAAAAAGAGAAAAAAAAAAGAAAAAAAAAAGAGAAAAAAAAGAGAAAAAAAAAAGAGAAGTAGAAAATCTGAATGGACCTACAACACAAGACATTGAATTAGTCACCAAACACTTCTACCAGACAAAAGCTTCACATCATACGGCTTCACTGGTAAATGCCACGAAGTGTTTACCGAAAGATGAAAAGAGAACACTTCCTAACTCATTCGATGATGCCAGAACTACCTTAATACCTAACCCAGAAAAAGGTATCACAGGAAAAGAAGGCATAGATCAATATTTTTTATGAGTATAAATGCAAATATCCTCAACGAAATCCTGTCTAACTGAATCCGGTAGCATATAAAAAGGATTCCACATTTAATGGAATGGGATTTATTCCTGTCTACCTGGAGCCTTGTTACCCTCCCTACCTTGGCTCTGTCAGGCCTGTGAGTCAGAGGCGGAACCACTTTAAGGAACCTGGAGCTTCTAGCTTGGGGCTTCAGTGAAAACTGAGCCCACCTAAATTTCCCCTTTGCTGACTACCAGCAGGATTGTTTCAACACATGAAAAGCAATCAAATAAGATATATCCACAGAATGAAGGAGGGAAGGCACATGATCATCTTAAAAAACAACAACTGAAAAAGTCCTTGACAAAATCCAACACCTTTCAGGATTAAAATATTCAACAATTGAGGAATAGAAATTAATTAACTGGAGGAGAACTCGACTGCATTTAATGTTGCAGCTTTGGTAATTAGAAAGTTCTAATAGTTCATGGGCTGAGACCTGGAACACAAGGTGGCCTATGAGTGGGTTGGAAATGCAAGGACTGCCTTGGTTTAATATAGAGGAAGGGACACAAAGCCTCAGGGGGATTGCCATCTAAGACCTATCCACGTATTGTGAAGGTGCAATGGACATGCCCTTCACCACAGCTGTGAGAATTAATTTATGGGGGGAACCCCAGCATCCTTGAAGGGCTCTGTGATTGTTCTCCACAGCTCAGACTTTAGGGTGGGAAGTTCAGTCACTGAAATGGGAAACCTAAATGAATAGGAATCCTCAGGTGGCAGGGGCCAAGGGGCAGCCCCCAAGTGCCGAAGGCCAGGTGAGTGTGGTTATGGTACTGGACAGCAGCGTCAAGGCAGCTATCAGAATAGTCTGACATGTGCAGATCTATGTGCTGGCTAGTTGATCATGCTGTTCTGACAAGTGAAATAGATAGAAAGCCCGGTAAATTGTCACTTGATTTACAAAACCGGAAAAGTTCTAGAACAAGTCAATGAAAGCGAATCAAGAAGTCAAAGAGTCATGGCCTCTCAATTCCCAGACTTCAGCCATTAAGACTTTTAGAAAGAGTACAACTCCCGTACCACCCAGAAACTCCATCGTAGGGAATATATCCAAAGGAAATGAAAACACTGTGTTGACAAGATATCTGCACACCCCTCCCATGTTCGTAGAAGCATTTTTTCAGAATAGTCAAGACACAGAAACAACCTAAGTGTCCATCAGTGGGTCAATGGATAAAGAAAGTACAGGGGCACCTGCCTGGCTCAGTTGGTTAAGCGTCTGCCTTCAGCTCAGATCATGATCCCAGGGTCCCGGGATTGTGCCCCATGTCAGGCTCCCTGCTCTCCCACCGCCCCTTCCATTCTTACTCATGAACTATCTCTCTCCCCCAAAAAATAAAATCTTTTTAAAACAGAGTATAGAATGTGGTATATACAAATGGAATATTTTTTAAACATTTCATTTCTGTATTCTTGAAAGGCACGCACAGAGGGAGGCAGACACACAGGAAAGCAGATGAGCCGAAAGCAGATGCTCAACCACCGAGCCACCCAGGCGTTCCTCCATCCACTCCTTCCCATCTACCACCTGTTACCCACAAATGCCTCCTCTGCCGGGCACCGCACTGCCCGGGATGCGGAGGGCAAGGAAAAGAAGAGGGAGTCCCATGTGGGAAACAGGGAAGGGGCATGCCAGTGTGGGAGATAAAGACTGGATACCTTATAATTTCCACAATGATCACCAGCATTTAAAATTGGGAGATGCCACATCAAAGTCTGGAATGACAGCTTGAGCTCTCTCAAACCTTAGAAGCACTGACAACACTGAGCCCCCGCTGGCTCAATGTTTCTGCCACAGTTGAAAATCTTCCTTCTTTTTCATAACCCACTCGGCCCCCTCCAGGACGGCACTCCGGTGATCCTTTCGCCATGCTCTGTCCCATGCACCCTAGGTCCTGGCCACAGAGGGCCCCATCACCACTTCCAAATAGGACGGCCCTTTGCACTTACATTTTGCTTGGATATTTTTTCCACCTGCGGCGACCTTCCCCCTCTCTCTCCTATGGCTACCTCTTCCATGGAGCCTTCCCCTGTTCTGCCACAGAGACCCAATCTCACCCTTCCACCTCTCATCTGCACACCTCTTTTGGGGTGCTTCTGCCCTAGGTGTTCACGTGCTTTTCTTTGGACTCCACTAGATTCGAATCCTACATTCTGTGTTAGCAATCGCCGCTTTGCCTGCCATACCCTCTTGGTTCCCTGTACACAGTGGGCACTTAATATCTAACAAAGTGGATTGTCCCTGGACTGGCCTGATGCGGAGGAAGGGCAGTGGCTATCTAAATGGGAAAAGATCCAGTCCAGGAAATCAAGGTAAACTGACTCAGGAAAGCAGCGAGGAATCCAGGAATATGACAGCAGAGACCAAGGAAAAATAACCCCTGCTTGAACTGAGCTCGGCCTGTTCAGAGACATCCACTCTCACAACAGCAAGATCGCATCCAACATCCCAAAAGCGACAATGGTCTTGGCCCTTCTGACGGCAATGCTCTCCCCACAGTCACTGCTACCTCTCAGGTTGGCAGCTGTGGGAGCGACAGGGGATCTGACCTGTGCAGCTCATATCCTCAAATCTGACACTCCTGTTTCTGACATTTCCATTTGTAAAATGCCACGTTCCCCACCTGCTACACTAGGCTAGATCGAGTGTGCGGAGTACAGAAGTCACAGATTATTTATTTGCCTGTCTCCACCTGAGAAAGCACCTGGAGAGCAGGAGAAAACCAAGAACAGAGCTTTCAGGAAGGGGGTGGAGGGGGAATAGAAAGGTTCATTCCCTTTTGGCTGTAAGCTGGTATTTTTTATTCAGCCCTGAAAAAGTTTCTCCTGAAGAGAGGAGGGAATCATGCTCAGAAAGGACGGAGAAACTCTGGCTTCTAACACGGGCTCAGTAATGGGACTTTCTACAAAGCCTACATGCAAGAAATCCTGCCTGATGACTCCTGACCATCGAACACAAGGCCCCTATATTCAGCACATCACAAGCTACAGTGGGCAGGGTGTGGAAATGGGGGTGGGGCTAGCTTGCGACCTCCCTGATAGGTTTGTTCCCGAAGTGCTGGAGAGAGGAGGGGGATCGTCCTTTAGGGACACTCTGGGGTAAACAGGGGACACCCTACCCTTCTTCGCAGCCTCGGGTCCTCAAGGAGATGCCGAGCCCACTCTGGAGGTGCCCCGCCAGTGCCTGCCAGTCCTCTTTCAAACCCTTAGTTCCTTTAATTCGGACTGGCACACCCCCACCAAAGGGTCACTGCCAGGGGCACAGAGACTTCTGTGTGCGCTGGCCTGTGCTGGCCAAGCCTTTGGCCCATGGCCTTGGAGCGCTGCACAGGCGATGTTGCTGCCAGGAACGTGGCTGGGCAAGTTTCCTCCCCGCCAGGGTTCCTTGTCTGTGCAGGTGGAGGTGGTAGCTGGTGCTGCTCTGGTCCTGGTCACCACTTCAGGGCCACACGGCACCCCCTTGGCCGGACTATGGAAGACCTGGTCTCCCCCGTGACCAAGCCCATATTCGTGGCTCTGCTCCTCTTCTTGATCCTGCTCATCCTCTATGTGATCGTCTGGTACATTTCCTGGGAAGTGGACAAGGACTATATCTGAAGCAGGTGAAGTGCTGACTCAGTCCCCTAATGTCCTACACCTGCGACTTCGTGCTCCTCAGGAATCTGAGTCCCTCCCCAGGACCCCGAGCTTCTACTCTGGACTCTGTTTCTTCCTTTCATGGGTCCTCAACCCCTGTCCCAATTCCACGTCCCTCCCCACGCTCTGTGTGTGTCCTGCTTGGATACTGCACTCCTTCCCTAGACCCGAGTCCTTCCCTGGATCCGGTCAGTTGTCCCAATGCCAAGCCCTGTCTCTCACCCCGCGCTCCTGTCCCATGCCCCAAGCCCCTCCCCAGGACCCCCTGCCCTTCTGCAGGCTGTTCCTGGATCACATCGCCCTCCCCACCTCCCTCCCAGGTCCTTTCCAAATCCCCAGGACCCTGTGCCCCGCCCAAGTCTCTGCTGCTGTCTCCTGGTCCTGTGCCCTTTCCCCAGATCCCGTTCCCCTCCGGGGAACCCTCTCCCCTACCCCTCTCCCAGAAATCTGCTCACTGCACTTTACCCTGCACCCCTCCATCCCACCTCCTCTTCTGACCTCATACCCTGCAGCTTTTTCCAGACACAAGAGTGCCCCGCTGCCCTACCCTATTCGCAGACCCTCCTCAAACTGAGTGCAATTCTCCCCAGACCCTGTGCCCTCTCAGGATCCTTGGCCTTCTCCCGAGCTCACTCTTCCGCTGATCCTGTGCTCTTCTCCAGGACCCCAAACCCAACCCCGTCCCCCAGTACCCCTCTCTAGCTCCTGGCAGGTGCAAGTGGCCAGGCTCACTGCACTGCTCGTGTCCCCACTCGCCCATTGGGTTTTGTGTCTGAGCAGTGGGTGACAGAAGGGCAGTGCAGGGACTTTCAATGGCCTCAGGTCTCCTGCAGCCCAGCGCCCGCTGAGTCCCTGCTGCCCTTACCTGTCCTGGCACAGAGGTGTTTTCCTCCCTCCCACAGGGAGGACACCTGGCTGGCTTGAGCCTACAAACCAGCAAGCAAATAATAATTTGACATGTCACTCCTATTCCCTGAGTTTCCTGGAACGATGTTTGGGCCCACAAAAGGCAACTGGAGTTGGGGTGCCCAGCTGCCCTGGAGATGGGAGAGCACACCATAGAGCCCAGCCTATGGATGTGGAGGGAATACAGGCCAGGCCTTGCTAGGTGGACCCAACTGCTTCTGGTTTTCATTTAGATGAGGCTGGTCCATCTGGGGGCAGGTGGTTAGTCAGGACTTGACCAGGCGGACACCTGCAGCATTAGCCACCAAGGCTGCTTTGGGACAGGGTGGTGGAAGTGTGGGCAGGGAGTGTAAGTTTACTGCCTTTGGACGTGAAGGTGAACCCTGAATACACAGTTGTAATGAATTCACCACAGATTCTCCCCAGAGGCCAAGGGCGTCAGCAGCAAACACAGCCCCGAGGGATGGAGTGCACCATCTCACGTGGGCCATGTTGATGGGCATTTAGAGGGTGGTTCAGGGCAGGATGTCACACGGTCGTGAACTAAAATTCCGGATCAGCTGCTTAGCAGGCACATGGGTGGGCAAATTCCATCTCTGAGCATCTGTTCTTTCATCTGTAAAATGGTGTTGATGACGCTATCAAGCTCACCATGAAATACTGTATGGAAGCTGATAAACAGGCTTATACTCCAGAAATCCTCAATTAGAAGTGGTAGTTGCTCGTGAACAATTAACCTCCTGGTGGTACTTACTGTTTTACTAATTTTTGGAGACGTAATTGAGAGACATAATTGACTATCACAATTTTTTATTGTACAGTTCTGACTTTTGACATTAAACCATGTAACTATCATCACAAACAGGATATAAGAACCTTTTACTGATAACATATCATTAAAAATCTTTTCCTTTCAATATCTTTCAGTTTGAGACGCACAGTATCTCACACTTGTTTTGGAGAAACAAATATAATATTGATCTATATTATATTCGATGTAAATATTCAGCACTATCTCGGGGGTTTGAGTTTTTTTAAGGTTATGAAATACCGTTGACATGCAACGTTATATTATTTCGGGTGTACAACGTAGAGCTTCGACATTTCTGTGAGTCACTCAGTGCTCTCACCATGATAAGTGTGGTCCCTGTCTGTCGCCATGGGTGGTTATTAGAGTATTATCGACTCTATTCCCTATCCTGCACTTTTCATCTCTGTGACTCATTTGTTTCGTGACTAGAAATTTGTACCTCTTCAACCCCTCCGCCCATTTCATCCGGCTCCTACCCCCTTCCCCTCTGGTGACCACCAGTTTGTCCCCTGTTTTTATGAGTCCATCCCGGATTTTTCTTGGTTTATTCATTGGTTTTGTTCTTTAGATTCCTCAAAAACGTGAGGCCATACAGTTCGGTGCTAATATATTACCCGTCGAAATACTTCACTTCTCTTTTCACCAGTATTCATGATACTTGACGTTATTAAGAGATTGCTTTCTGATATTACCCAAGCTCTAAATAGCTATACCTTCTTGCAAAAAGATATACACAACAAAAACCCGTGGAACCCAGAAGTGAATGGAGGGATCATTCTAGCCCCTGCCCACTCTCCCAGGGGAGGTAGTAGCCATGGATAACCATTCGGTTCTTCTACATTCTGCCTTTCTTTGCCACCCCCACCCCGTTTCTCTCCCACATACAAGATGCTGTTTCTTTTCCTCTTATTAAATGGGGTTCTACCTGGGATTTCAGGGAGCCAGGTAGAAATTCAGAAGCAGCATGAAAACCTCCCAAGGAAGCCCTAGAACCGGGTCTCCTTCCTTCCTGCGCCCCTGGGTGCCCATTGCTCAGAGAGGGATGCGGCTCAAGAGTCTGTGAGGAGACGGTTTTGAGCTCCTTTTGTGAGATCCTCTGATGAAAGGTGCTATGTGAAGTGCAAAGACTATTTTTAAGAGTCGGAAAGCACTGAGCATTTGCATACAGGACAGAGGAGGAAAGAGGCCCGCATTTCTGGGTTTCCCACTTAGCTTCAGTGCACACTTCTTGGCTTCCGACTCCCTCTCAGGATGGCAAACTGCAAGGTGCCTGTTGTCGTGACCCGTGGGGTCCTCTGGAGAGCGGCAGAGTCCCCGCACAGAAGCACGGTTCATGTGGGCTGGTGTTCAACTGTAGACATCTTCCTTTACTTATGGAAGGTCCAAAGCCTATCTCAGTGGTCCTGTTACTACTTCTTGAGGTTCCCCAGCAGCAGTGTGGAGGAGGGATTGCAAGAGCCTGAGAAAGGAGACCAGTCAGAAGGCAAGAAATGATCAGGGCCTGAATGCAGACAGTGCCCAAGGGAGGAAGAGAGCTAGAGACGTTTTTGAGGTAGAATTGGTGGACCCTGATGACTGAATGAGGTGGAGACACAGGGACTGAGGCGCATAGGGAAGAGGAGGGGGGACCAAGCTAATACTGTACTGTCTAGCCTAGCAGTGTACGAGGCCCCTGGTGTCATTCAAACTCAGTGGGAGCCACTGGACAGACCTGGGCTCCCGGATGCCAGTATTACCAGGCTGCTGGCATTGCCACCTCGATTTCCCCTTCCTCCAATCCCGCACCTTGACATGGGCAGATCTATCCAAGGGCCGGGCCCGTGGGCAAAGCTCATAAAGTGGTAGCCTCTTTGTACCTCCTGCGCTTTCACCTGTAGGTTTGGCCTCCCTAGGGGCCACCTGGCTTCATTCTCGTGTGTTGAGGACGTCCGTGCTCTCCCGCCGACGGGGGCTGCACAACGTTTGTGGCATCCTGAATAGAAGACGGGTGGAAGTCTGCTCACAGAGACAGAGCCATGCCAGCTCTCCAGGCCATAGCTGCCTCTACCCGCCCACCCCTCCTGCAGTTTACAGAGCGGCACCCGAACACAGCACGAGCCCATGTCCCAGCCTTGGGCTCTGAGGTGGACTATGCGCCTTCTCTTCCTTCCAACTACGCCTCAAGGACGAACTCATGCCTTGCAGTAGTCCACGGGTGGTCTGAGTACCCGAAGCAGGTGGGTCGAGGTAGAACCTCGACTCGCCCACCCTGGCGCTCTTTGCCGCAACGTGGTGATCCGAGACTGGCCCCAACCACTGTCCATCGGTGTGCCTTCCAGGAAGGTCCCCAGCAGGGTGGCTAATGGGGACCCCGCGTGTTGGGGGGGCGGCGGGGCTCCTGACACCGCACTCCAGAGCAATGGGCAGGTGCGTCGCGGCAGCCTTCGGGAGACCTGCGCTCTCCGTACTTTCCCTGAGCCGCGTGACAGGCATCACGCACATGGAGAAGCCGTGTGGCTACCAATTCTGCTGCCCTGTCACGGATGGAATCCCAGGTGAGCTGCAGCTGTCGCACAGACAAGCAAACTCCTGAAGCAGAGCGAGGGGTGTAGGTTAAACATGAGGAGGAGTATTCCGAAAGGAGACTGTCACCTACGTGGTTGGAATCCTCCTGGTCTCTGTCAGCATCGTGTTTCCCTTCCTCAGTAACTTGTGAGCCGCTGGGGGAGGTAAGGCTCAGAGTCAGGCACTGGACCACAGAAAAGTAGGAAGGCTGATCTCTCCTCCTCAGGACTCTAGGGGTTGGTTTAGTTTCCTAAGATCTTATTCATTCCTGAAAGACAGGAGGAGACACAGGCAGAGGGAGACACAGGCTCCTCGCGGGGGGCGTGATGCAGGACTCAGCTCTAAGACCCCGGGGTCATGCCCTGAGCCAAAGGCACACACTCAACCGCTGAGCCCCCAGGCGCCCCAGGACTTTAGAGTGTTGTCAGTGCGGCAGAAGAGAAAGAGAGGGCAGGGGAGAAGAGCGGAGGTCAGAGGCTTAGCACCCCGTGGTCTGGTGGGTGTAACACGGTCTCTGGCAAGGGCAGCGGACACCCTGGTCTCCCTGGGACAGGATCCCCTTTGCGCCCCGTTTGACCCAGCCTCACTGTTGACTCCATTCCCTTCACTCCTTCAAGTCACTGCGAGGCTTTAGAAATGTGGTCAGTGTTCCTCTGTCTGGGCTGGAAACAGAAAGTCTGTTAGCCCGTCGGGCCCCTGGGAGCCCTTAGGGGCCTGGGATAGTTGTTTCCTGGGTCCCCTAAGATGGGCTGTAGCTGTGATTAGCGGGGGCCGCAGACAGAGGCTCACAAACCAGGAAGGGTCATTTCTCTCTCAGGTGGAAGCCACAGGTAGATAGCTCAGGGCTGGTTTGCTGGTTCTGTTCGTCCACCGAGTGCTTTGGAATCCTGAGTCCTTCTGAATTCTTGCCTTGTTTTCTCTTTAAGATTTCATCCATCTATTCAAGAGAGAAACACACACAAACACAGAGGCAGAGGGATAGGGAGAGGCAGAGACACAGGCAGAGGGAGAAGCAGGCTCCATGCAGGGAGCCCGACGTGAGACTCGATCCCGGCTCTCCAGGATAATAACCTGGCCTGAAGGTGGCCCTAAACACCTGAGCCACCCGGGCTGCCCGGCTTCTTTCCTCCGCTGTACATAGGCAGGGTTCCCAAGGTTCCCTCAGGGTCCAAGCTGCTGTTCCTGTAAGCGTCTCAGCCAAGAGGAGTGAGGAGCAACTGAAGAAGCAGGTTATAGGGCACAGGCCACAGGCTCTTCCAGGAAGGCTGCCGCACATTTTCCCGAGACACTTTCATGACACCAGTGTCTCCTTGGCCAGAGCTTAGTCCCATGGCGACATTTAACTTACAGGAAGCTGAAAGGGAAGGCTCGAGATTATGGAAGAGGAGGAAAGTGGCTCTTGGGGCAGTGCAGAGTCTCTCCTTCATCTTAACACTTGCCCCCAAGCAATGATGAAGTTCTCCCTGATTCTGCTGCACTGTCTCTGCAAGACGAGGTTGTGGTGGCCGTGTCCAATTTGGAAATAGTGTCACACTGCCCCTACAATGACTTTTTGCAGAGGTGGGGCTGGTAAACCATTGCTGTTCTTGGTTGCTTCTCTAGGATTTAGTAATACAATTTCTTTCTTTTTCCCTTTAAGATTTATTTATTTATTTGAGAAAGAGAGAGAGACACACACACACACACACACACACAGAGAGAGAATGTGAGGACATGAGTGGGGGTAGGGGCAGAGGGAAAATGAGAGAGAGAATCCCAAGCAGGCTCCACAGGGCTTGGTCCCACAACCACAGAATCATTACCTGAGCCAAAATCAATACTCAGACGCTCAATCGACTGAGTCACCCAGAAGCCCTAGTAATGCAATTCCTTACAGCATCATTGATTATACTTTAAATGTATGATTTTGGGATCCCTGGGTGCCTCAGCGGTTTAGAGCCTGCCTTCGGCCCAGGGTGTGATCCCAGAGTCCCGGGATGGAGTCCCACATCAGCCTCCTTGCATGGAGCCTGCTTCTCCCTCTGCCTGTGTCTCTCCGTCTCTCTCTCTATTTCTTTCTCTCTGTATGTGTGCGTGTGTCTCTCATTTAAATAAATAGAATCTTTAAAAAATAAAGGTATGATTTTAAATATTTCCTCTTAGGGGTCTTTGGAACTTCAGTCATTCGATTATGGGCTCTTAGCTCCAAGCTTCCTTCCCCCATCCCAAGCCACCTTTCATCCTACCTGCCTGTCTCAGAGAAGGGGCTGCCCCTACTCTGATGGCGCTAATCCTGCCTCTGTGCCCTGGTTTAAAATTCTGCCAACCTCTCGACGGACCTTCATGACAATTTTTTTTTATCTCATATCTTGAACCTTCTTCTATTTCCGCTCACCTTTCTGCTTAATCAGATATTCCCCCCCCCGTATGTATTTTCTTTTTCCTCCCTCTTCTGCTTTGTTCACAGCTTCTGCTGCATCACTGCTCCTCAGTCCATTGCATTTAATATTTCCACCATTTGTATATAATACATGTGAATTACTTGAAGAGAATAGATAATTGGAAACTTAGAAACGAATTAAGAAGTGATGAGTTTTGAGTATTCATCACCTTTGTTTTCAGTGTATTTTATTTCATTATGACTGTCTCCACCAATAATCATGGAGTCTTGGTCCAATTACTATTGGAGGAGGTCACCGAGGGCATGACTTCCAGTTGGCTTCTGAGCTGGACCCCAGCAATGGGAGGTTCCTCACCTCCTCCCCCGTCCTTGGACTGTGCATTCTGCTTACCTTCCCTGCTCCCAGAAGCTGCCATAGGATGTAGCCTCCAGTTACAGCGTGGTGTGGTCAGCATCTGGATAGTAGATGTGACTGAGGCCACTAGATAATGACTTAGGATTCTGGTGGGTGGATGTAGAGATTGACTCATCCTGCAGCCACGCAAGACAAGCCTCATATATAAGTTCCCTTGTTTATTAAACCTGCCACCTCCCGATCTGGAGTGGCCTGCATCTTTCTTTGATCTCCCCCTGGCCTCCATATATGGGACCCAGTTTCAGATTATACCCAGGAATCTCCCGGAAAGGTTACAAACAAACAATTACCTAAACTCATGGTTCCTTAGTTTGCTCATCTCTTAGATGGGTCTAGTGATATTACCAACCTCTTGGGTTTTCAGGGAGGACGCCTGCTTTCAACTCCTGTTACCAAACTTGCTTTCCCCAAAGGCTGCTTTCTGGGCCTCCCTGACTCCTGGTTCCTAGGCCCTTTCCCAGGGCTAACTACTCTTTGCCTTTCCTTCAGCCTGCCACCCCAGCCTTCTGTCCTTTTATGTCCTGGTTCTTTGGATTCTGATCAGACCTCTCCACACTGCCATGCCCCAGCCTCTTGTAATAATAGGCAGCACAGACACTCACAGTGGCTTTTGCTTCCGTCTTGTCACCCCATTAATTTGTTCAGCCATTTAGTCAACAGACTTTTTATAATTATAGTTAATATGAACCAAGCAGTCACTGTGTGCCAGGCACCATTCCAACTACTTTACCTGTTAATCGTCACAACACACCCAAGAGGAATTTTAAAAGTTTAAAAAGCATAATTTACTAGTGAAGCCATCCGGTCCCGAGTCTTCTTTTTGTAGAAAGGTCTTTGATTTAAAAAGAAAAAGAAAAAAGAAAAAAAAGCAAGGTGTTTGATCTGTAATTCAGTTTTTTACTTGTTATATAGGTCTATTCCGACTTGCTTCTTGAGTCAGTGTTGTTTCTCTGTGTCTTCTAGGAAACTCTACATTTTATACATGCCATCTCTTTTCTCAGCATACAGTTATTCATAGTATTTCCATCTAATCCTTTTTATTTTATTTTATTTTATTTTATTTTATTTTATTTTATTTTATCTTTCTTCTTTCTTGATTCTCTTTTATTTTATTTTTTTAAATAAATTAATTTTTTACTGGTGTTCAATTTACCAACATACAGAATAACACCCAGTGCTCATCCTTTCAAGTGCCCCTCTCAGTGCCCGTCATCCATTCACCCCCACCCACCGCCCTCCTCCCCTTCCACCACCCCTAGTTCGTTTCCCTGAGTTAGGAGTCTTTTTGTTCTCCCTTCCTTTCTATTCCCTTTCACTGTTATTTATATTCCCCAAATGAATGAGAACATATAATGTTTGTCCTTCTCTGATTGACTTACTTCACTCAGCATAATACCCTCCAGTTCCATCCACGTTGAAGCAAATGGTGGGTATTTGTCGTTTCTAATGGGTGAGTAATATTCCGTTGTATACATAAACCACATCTTCTTTATACATTCATCTTTCGATGGACACTGAGGCTCCTTCCACAGTTTGGCTATTGTGGACATTGCTGCTAGAAACATCAGGGTGAGGTGTACCGGCGTTTCATTGCATCTGAATCTTTGGGGTAAATCCCCAACAGTGCAATTTCTGGGTCGTAGGGAGGTCTATTTTTAACTCTTTGAGGAACCTCCACACAGTTTTCCAGAGTGGCTGCAACAGTTCACACTCCCACCAACAGTGTAAGAGGGTTCCCTTTTCTCCACATCCTCTCCAACATTTGTTGTTTCCTGCCTTGTTAATTTTCCCCATTCTCACTGGTGTGAGGTGGTATCTCATTGTGGTTTTGATTTGTATTTCCCTGATGGCCAGTGATGCAGAGCATTTTCTCATGTGCATGTGGGCCATGTCTATATCTTCCTCTGTGAGATTTCTCTTCATGTCTTTTGCCCATTTCATGATTGGATTGTTTGTTTCTTTGGTGTTGAGTTTAAGAAGTTCTTTATAGATCTTGGAAACTAGCCATTTATCTGATACGTCATTTGAAAATATCTTCTCCCATTCTGTAGGTTGTCTTTGAGTTTTGTTGACTGTATCCTTTGCTGTGCAAAACGTATCTTGACGAAGTCCCAATAGTTCATTTTTGCTTTTGTTTCTTTTGCCTTCGTGGATGTATCTTGCAAGAAATTACTGTGGCCAAGTTCAAAAAGGGTGTTGCCTGTGTTCTCCTCTAGGATTTTGATGGACTCTTGTCTCACATTTAGATCTTTCATCCATTTTGAGTTTATCTTTGTGTATGGTGCAAGAGACTAGTCTAGTTTCATTCTTCTGCATGTGGATGTCCAATTTTCCCAGCACCATTTATTGAAGAGACTGTCTTTTTTCCAATGGATAGTCTTTCCTCCTTTATTGAATATTAGTTGGCCATAAAGTTCAGGGTCCACTTCTGGGTTCTCTATTCTGTTCCATTGATCTATGTGTCTGTTTTTGTGCCAGGACCACACTGTCTTGATGACCACAGCTTTGTAGTACAACCTGAAATCTGGCATTCTGATGCCCCCAGCAATTGTTTTCTTTTTCAAAATTCCCCTGCCTATTCGGGGTCTTTTCTGATTCCACACAAATCTTAAAATAAATTGTTCTAACTCTCTGAAGAAAGTCAATGGTATTTTGATAGCGATTGCATTAAACGTGTAAATTGCCCTGGGTAACATTGACATTTTCACAATATTAATTCTGCCAATCCATGAGCATGGAATATTTTTCCATCTCTTTGTGTCTTCCTCAATTTCTTTCAGAAGTGTTCTATAGTTTTTAGGGTATAGGTTCTTTACCTCTTTAGCCTGGTTTATTCCTAGGTATCTTCTGCTTTTGGGTGCAATTGTAAATGGGATTGACTCCTTAATTTCTCTTTCTTCAGTCTCATTGTTAGCGAATAGAAATGCCACTGATTTCTGGGCATTGATTTTGTATCCTGCCACGCTACCAAATTGCTGTATGAGTTCTAACAATCTTGGGGTGGAGACTTTTGGGTTTTCTACGTAGAGTATCATGTCATCTGTGAAGAGGGAGAGTTTGACTTCTTCTTTGCCCATTTGAATTCTCTTAATGTCTTTAATGTTTTCTGATTGCTGAGGCTAGGACTTCCAATACTATATTGAATAGCAGTGGTGAGAATGGACATCCCTGTCTTGTTCCTGATCTTAGGGGACAGGCTCCCAGTGCTTCCCCACTGAGAATGATATTTGCTGTGGGCTTTTCGTAGATGGGTTTTAAGATGCTGAGGAATGTTCCCTCTATCCCTACACTCTGAAGTGTTTTGATCAGGAGTGGATGCTGTATTTTGTCAAATGCTTTCTCTGCATCTAATGAGAGGATCCTATGCTTCTTGTTTTTCTCTTGCTGATATGATGAATCACATTGATTGTTTTACGAGTGTTGAACCAGCCTTGTGTCCCGGGGATAAATCCTACTTGGTCATGGTGAATAATTTTCATAATGTACTGTTGGATCCTATTGGACAGTATCTTCTTGAGAATTTTTGCATCCATGTTCATCAGGGATATTGGTCTGTAATTCTCCTTTTTGGTGGGGTCTTTGTCTGGTTTTGGAATTAAGGTGATGCTGGCCTCATAGATCGAGTTTGGAAGTACTCCATCTCTTTCTATCTTTCCAAACAGCTTTAGGAGAATAGGTATGGTTTCTTCTTTAAACGTTTGATAGAATTCCCCTGGGAAGCCATCTGTCCCTGGACTCTTGTGTCTTGGGAGGTTTTTGATGACTGCTTCAATTTCCTCCCTGGTTATTGGCCTGTTCAGGTTTTCTATTTCTTCCTGTTCCAGTTTTGGTAGTTTGTGGCTTTCCAGGAATGCGTCCATTTCTTCTAGATTGCCTAATTTATTGGCGTATAGCTGTTCATAATATGTTTTTAAAATCGTTTGTATTTCCTTGGTGTTGGTAGTGATCTCTCCTTTCTCATTCATGATTTTATTAATTTGACTCTTCTCTCTCTTCTTTTTAATAAGGCTGGCTAATAGTTTATCTATCTTATTAATTCTTTCAAAGAACCAACTCCTGGTTCTGTTGATCTGCTCCACAGTTCTTCTGGTCTCGATTTCGTTGAGTTCTGCTCAAATCTTTAATAACTCTCTTCTTCTGCTGGGTGTAGGATCTATTTGCTGTTTTTTCTCTAGCTCCTTTATGAGTAAGGCTAGTTTTTGTATTTGAGTTCTTTCCAGTTTTTGAATGGATGCTTGTATTGCGATGTATTTCCCCCTTAGGACTGCTTTTGCCGCTGCCAGTTCTTGAAGTCCCTGCAGGAGGGAAGGAGGAGGGTCCTCAGGGTGCAGACTGCCAGCCCAGCCCTGGGGCCCAGTGTGGACAGGAGGGCTGGCTCGCACTCTGAGAGGTCCCTGGCAGTCCAGGTGGGACGGTCCCCCCTGGGCCTCTCAAGGGCCTGCCCAGGCCCTGTCCTTCCCAGGCCAAAAATCCCTGCAAGAACACAGGGCCCCGACACTCCACAGGAGGAAGCCAGGGCCCCAGCCCAGGCCACACTTGCCAAAGTCCTGGGCCAGCTCTGGCTTCCATCAGGGCTTGGATGGGGTGCCTCTGTGTCTTCACCTGGACCCCACGCAAGGCCTGGTAAGACCCTCCGGCTAGCCCTGAGGCCACCCTCTTTGCACCTTCCTTGCAAGGGCCCCTGCCACGACCCTCCACCAGCCAAAGTTCAGAGAAATCAGTTGGGCCACCCATCCCGCCTCTCCCCATTTCCCAGACATGGTCCTTAGGGATCCTGCTGTGGGAGGCATCCCCTCATTTCTCACCTCGACGCCCCCCCAGGGCCAGGACCAGGGCTACGTCAGGGCACCCGCCTTCTCTGCTGACCTGATTCCAGTCACTGAGGCCCAGGCCCTCCCCTCCCTGAGCTCAGGGATCTGGAGAGGAGGAGTGGCTCCGTGGAACAGGCTGCACCACGTGTTCCCTTCCCAGGGCTGCCAGGGAAGGGCACCCAGATTTCAGGACCCTCTGCTCCTGGGCCTGAGGGCTGGCTTGGGAGCCACTCATTCCTTCAATGTGGGATGGGCGGGGTTCCTCACACAGACTCTTGGCAGGCCCCGGGACTCCTGGGCATCTATCATCCAGGTGGGCCTCCTCCTACACTCTGACTAGGACCTCTCCCAGGGGGCTCCTCAACTCCCTGAGAACTGTGAGAGGAGCAGGGGGAGGTACCCTGTTATGTCGTATGTCTCCGTCCTGTCCTGTGTCCCCTGCCAGGCAGGTCACAGCCGCAAAGCCCCGCCCCCCCCAGTCCCCTAGCAATATCAGGAAGGGCTGCCCTGGAGAGTGGCCCCTCTGCCATGGGGTGCAGATGCCTTCAGGCTCCTGAGAGTGTCCCCAGCATTATCCTGCCAGGGCCTGCTCTTCCTCTGGGCCCCCAACATCCCATAGAGGACACGTGCCCCTCACACCAAGATCATACCAACCCTAGGTCAGCCCAACATCCTGCCGCCCACCCACCCCAGGGACAAGTGAGCATGCCACTGAGGGCCAGTGCTTTCCCATCCTCAGTGGGCTGCCCACAGGACAGGGCCCCCCTCCACTGCACTGGCTTCCTTGCTTACGGGCCGGTGGGGCCAGCCAGGCCGTCCCCAGGGTCCTCACCCTGACTCCCCGCAGGCCGTGCGCCCTTCACACACCCTCACCAACCACCACTAGGCCCTGCTCCTTTGAAGCACAAGCCCTCAGGCCCTAACACTCAGAGGTGGACATCAAGACTGTAGCATGGGATCATCTTGCACGGGGTCCTCCTTCTTCCCTGGATTGCACGTGCTGGGGCCCAGGGTACCTCAGTCCTCGGTGTGGGCCTCACGTTCAATCCCCTCACGTCCCAGGTCAGCCCTGGGGCGGCTCCAACCCCGCTCTTTCCACCAAGCCCCCAGGCTCTAGGAGACTGGGCTGGCAAGCCAGGGCACATCTCAGGGGGTCATTGGGCCCTGGGAGCTCCCAGGACACAGTATAGTCTCATCCCTAGGGCTGCAGTGCCCCTGCGGTCCTGGCCTTGGCCACGAGCCACACGTGGGCCATTGCCTCCCACCACACCTGACCCCGCCGCTGCCCACACCCTGGAGGCAGTGCTCCAGCCCAATGGCCACAGTGTGGGAGTCCCCGTTGCACCAGCCGCTACACAGCTCGGGGCTTGTCCACCCCCCCGGCAGCCACCCGAGGCTGAGTTGCTGGCGGCTCCCTGGGGAACCTTCCCTCGGGGGTCTCAGTCAATCCCATTTACAATTGCACCCAAAAGCAGAAGATACCTAGGAATAAACCTAGCTAAAGAGGTAAAGAACCTATACCCTAAAAACTATAGAACACTTCTGAAAGAAATTGAGGAAGACACAAAGAGATGGAAAAATATTCCATGCTCATGGATTGGCAGAATTAATATTGTGAAAATGTCAATGCTACCCAGGGTAATTTACACGTTTAATGCAATCCCTATCAAAATACCATTGACTTTCTTCAGAGAGTTAGAACAATTTATTTTAAGATTTGTGTGGAATCAGAAAAGACCCCGAATAGCCAGGGGAATTTTAAAAAAGAAAACCATATCTGGGGGCATCACAATGCCAGATTTCAGGTTGTACTACAAAGCTGTGGTCATCAAGACAGTGTGGTACTGGCACAAAAACAGACACATAGGGGATCCCTGGGTGGCGCAGCGGTTTGGCGCCTGCCTTTGGCCAAGGGCGCGATCCTGGAGACCCGGGATCGAGTCCCACATCGGGCTCCCGGTGCATGGAGCCTGCTCCTCCTTCTGCCTGTGTCTCTGCCTCTCTCTCTCTCTCTGTATGACTATCATAAATTAAAAAAATAAAAAAAAACAGACACATAGATCAATGGAACAGAATAGAGAACCCAGAAGTGGACCCTGAACTTTATGGTCAATTAATATTTCATAAAGGAGGAAAGACTATCCACTGGAAGAAAGACAGCCACTTCAATAAATGGTGCTGGGAAAATTGGACATCCACATGCAGAAGAATGAAACTAGACCACTCTCTTTCACCATACACAAACATAAACGCAAAATGGATGAAAGATCTAATGTGAGACAAGAGTCCATCAAAATCCTAGAAGGGAACACAGGCAACACCCTTTTTGAACTCGGCCACAGTAACTTCTTGCAAGATACACCCACAAAGGCAAAAGAAACAAAAGCAAAAATGAACTATTGGGACTTCATCATGATAAGAAGCTTTTGCACAGCAAAGGATACAGTCAACAAAACTAAAAGACAACCTACAGAATGGGAGAAGATATTTTCAAATGACGTATCAGATAAAGGACTAGTATCCAAGATCTATAAAGAACTTCTTAAACTCAGCACCAAAGAAACAAACAATCCAATCATGAAATGGGCAAAACAGATGAAGAGAAATCTCACAGAAGAAGATATAGACATGGCCAACATGCACATGAGAAAATGCTCCGCATCACTGGCCATCAGGGAAATACAAATTAAAACCACAATGAGATACCACCTCACACAAGTGAGAATGGTGAAAATTAACAAGGCAGGAAACCACAAATGTTGGAGAGGATGCGGAGGAAAGGGAACCCTCTTACACTGTTGGTGGGAGTGTGAACTGTTGCAGCCACTCTGGAAAACTGTGTGGAGGTTCCTCAAAGAGTTAAAAATAGACCTGCTCTACGACCCAGCAATTGCACTGTTGGGGATTCACCCCAAAGATACAGATGCAATGAAACGCCGGGACACCTGCACCCCGATGTTTCTAGCAGCAATGTCCACAATAGCCAAACTGTGGAAGGAGCCTCGGTGTCCATCGAAAGATGATAGGAAAAAGAAGATGTGGTTTATGTATACAATGGAGTATTCCTCAGCCATTCGAAGCGACAAATACCCACCATTTGCTTCATTGTGGATGGAACTGGAGGGTATTATGCTGAGTGAAGTAAGTCAATCAGAGAAGGACAAACAGTATATGTTCTCATTCATTTGGGGAATATAAATAATAGTGATAGGGAATATAAGGGAAGGGAGGAGAAATGTGTGGGAAATATCAGAAAGGGAGACAGAACATAAAGACTCCTAACTCTGGGAAATGAACTAGGGGTAGTGTAAGAGGAGGAAGGCGGGGGTGCGGGTGAATGGGTGACGGGCATTGAGGGGGCACTTGACGGGATGAGCACTGGGTGTTATTCTGTATGTTGGCAAATTGAACACCAATAAAAAGTAAATTTATTATTTAAAAAACAACAACAACAACAAGAAAAAATAAAACAACAACAACAACAACAAAATAGATGTGCCCTACGACCCAGCAATTGTACTGCTGGGGATTTACCCCAAAGATACAGATGCATTGAAACGCCGGGACCCCTGCATCCCAATGATTATAGCAGCAATGTCCACAATAGCCAAACTGTGGAAGGAGCCTCGGTTTCCATCGAAAGATGAATGGATAAAGAAGATGTGGTTTATGTATACAATGGAATATTACTCAGCCATTAGAAACGACAAATACCCACCATTTGCTTCAATGAAGATGGAACTGGAGATTATGCTGAGTGAAATCAGTCAATTGGAGAAGCACAAACATTATATCGTCCCATTCATTTGGGGAATGGAAAAAATAGTGAAAGGGAATCAAGGGGAAAGGAGAAAAAATGAGTGGGAAATATCAGAAAGGGAGACAGAACATGAGAGACACCTAACTCTAGGAAACGGACTAGGGGTGGTGGAAGGGGAGGTGGGCAGGGGATGGGGATGGGGGTGCGGGTGGGGTGACTGCGTGACAGGCACTGAGGGGGGCACTTGACCGGATGAGCACTGGGTGTTATTCTATATGTTGGCAAATTGAACACCAATAAAAAAATAAATTCATAGGAAAAGTGCTCGCAGGGAGCTGGAGCCGGATCCCAGGAGAGGCGAGGATGCCCTTAGGCTTCCTGGGACACTAATAGAAGACCTGCGCCCCAGGGAGAGTCCACCACACACCGCAGCCGAGCTCCCCAAAGAGCTGCATTGCGTGTCCCACTGGACCCGGGAGCAGCTCGGTGGTGGCTCAGGTTGCGGCTCCGCGGGGAGGGAGCTGCTCGGCCCTGTTCCAGCAGCGCAGTCCCCGGAGCCCAAGGCACTCGGAGACACAGCCCAGGGGCCGGCGCTCCCCCCGGGACATGCAGAGGCTGGGAGGGCACAGGACAGCAAGGACACTCCTGCCGCCGGGCAGCCCCGCGTTGTGCAGATCAGCGGCCCCCAGCCCTGGAGCATCCAGGACCCTGCAGACTGAGAGCTCTGGTAGTTACTGTGGGAGCAGACTCCAGGGCTGGAGAGCTGGGCGCCACCACTGTTGTTGTTCCTCCTGGGGCCTCACAGGATAAACAACCCCCACTGAGCCTCATAGTGGCCTCACAGGATAAACAGGATCAACAACTTTCACTGAGCCCTGCCCCAGGCAGGGGGCTGAGCATCTCCCCCAAGTGCTCACCCCTGACAATCAGCACCGCAGGCCCCTCCTGCAGAAGACCAGCTAGACGGACAGGGGAAAAACAGGTTATTGACCAAGCAGCACTGGAAAGTTCCAGGGGAGGTTGAGGGATTTATAGTATACAGAATCAGAGGATACTACCCCTAGTTTTTTTGTTTTCTGTTTGCTTCCCCCCCTTTTGTTTTTTTCTTTCATTTCCTCTCTTCTCTTTTTTTCCTTCTTCTTTTTTTTCTTCTTCTTCTTTCTCTTCTCTCTTTTTCTCCTTTTCCCAATACAACTTGTTTTTGGCCATTCAGCACTGAGAAAAATGACTAGAAGGAAAAACTCACCTCAAAAGAAAGAATCAGAAACAAACCTGTCTCCCACAGAGTTACAAAATTTGGATTACAATTCAATGTCAGAAAGCCAATTCAGAATCACTATTATAAAGCTACTGGTGGCTCTAGAAAAAAAGCATAAAGGACTCAAAAGACTTCATGAATGCAAAATTTAGAAATAATCAGGCAGAAATTAAAAACCAATTAAATGAGATGCAATCCAAACTAGAGGTCCTAACGATGAGGGTTAACGAGGTGGAAGAACGAGTGAGTGACATAGAAGACAAGTTTATGGCAAAGAGGTAAACTGAGGAAAAAAGAGAAAAACAATTAACAGATCATGAGGATAGATTAAGGGAAATAAATGACAGCCTGATGAAGAAAAATCTACGTTTAATTGGGGTACCCGAGGGCACCGAAAGGGACAGAGGTCCAGAATACGTATTTGAACAAATCATAGCTGAGAAGTGTCCTAATCTGGGGAGGGAAACGGGCATTCACATCCAGGAAATAGAGAGATCCCCCCCTAAAATCAATAAAAACCGCTCAACACCTCGACATTTAATAGTGAAGCTTGCAAATTCCAAAGATAAAGAGAAGATTCTTATAGCAGCAAGAGACAAGAAATCTCTAAATTTTATGGGGAGAAATATTAGATTAACAGAATACCTCTTCACAGAGACCTGGCAGGCCAGAAAGGGCTGGCAGGATATATTCAGGGTCCTAAATGAGAAGAACACGAAGCCAAGAATACTTTATCCAGCAAGGCTCTCATTCAGAATAGAAGGAGACATAAGAGCTTCCAAGATAGGCAAAACTGAAAGAATATGTGACCACCAAACCAGTTCTCCAAGAAATATTAAGGGGGATTCTGTAAAAGAAAGAGGAAGTCCAATGGAACAATCCACTAAAACAGGGACTGAATAGGTATCATGATGACAATAAATCCATATCTTTCAATAGTAACTGAATGTGAATGGGCTTAATGATCCCATCAAAAGGCGCAGGGGTTCAGACTGAATGAAAAAGCAGGACCCGTCTCTTTGCTGTCTACAAGAGACACATTTTAGACATAAGGACACCTACAGCCTGAAAATAAAAGGTTGGAGAACCATTTACCATTCAAATGGTCCTTAAAAAAAAGAGGGGTAGCCATCCTAATATCAGATAAGCTAAAGTTTATCCCGAAGACTGTAGTGAGAGATGAAGAGGGACACTATATCATACTTAAAGGATCTATGCAACAAGAGGACTTAACAATCATCAATATATATGCCCCGAATGCGGGAGCTGCCAAGTATATCAATCAATTAAAAACCAAAGTTAAGATAGACTTAGATAATAATACACTTATACTTAGTGACTTCCATTGAGCGCTTTCTACAATCGACATGTATTCTAAGCACAACGTCTCCAAAAAACAAGAGCATTAAATGATACACTGGAACATATGGATTTCACAGATATTTACAGAACTTAACATCGAAACGCAACTGAATACACATTCTTCTCAAGTGTACATGGAACTTTCTCCAGAATAGACCACATACTGGGTCACGAATCAGGTCTTAACCGATACGAAAAGATTGGGATCGTCCCCTGCATATTTCAGACCGTAATGCTTTGAAACTAAAACTCAACCACAAAGAAGTTTGGAAGGATTTCAAACACGTGGATGTTAAGGACCATTCTGCTAAAAGATGAAAGGGTCAACCAGGAAATTAAGGAAGAATTAAAAAGATTCATGGAAACTAATGAGAATGAAGATACAACCATTCAAAACCTCTGGGATACAGCCAAAGCAGTCTTGAGGGGAAAGTCGATCGCAATACAACCATCCATCCAAAAACTGGAAAGAACTCAAATACAAAAGCTAACCTTGCACCTAAAGGAGCTGGAGAAAAAACAGCAAATGGATCCTACACCCAGCAGAAGAAGAGAGTTAATAAAGATTCGAGTAGAACTCAATGAAATCGAGACCAGAAGAACTGTGGAACAGATCAACAAAACCAGGAGTTGGTTCTTTGAAATGATTAATAAGATAGGTAAACCATTATCCAGCCTTATTAAAAAGAAGAGAGAAAAGGCACAAGGTAAAAAAATCATGAATGAGAAAGGAGAGATCACTACCAACACCAAGGAAATACAAACTATTTGAAAAACATATTATGAGCAGCTATACGCCAATAAATTAGGCAATCTAGAAGAAATGGACGCATTCCTGGAAAACCACAGACTACCAAAACTGGAAAGGAAGAAATAGAAAACATGAATAGGCCAATAACCAGGGAGGAAACTGAAGCAGTCATCAAACTCCTCCCAAGACACAAAAGTCCAGGGCCAGATGGCTTCCCTGGGGAATTCTATCAAAAGTTTAAAGAAGAAACCTTACCTATTCTACTAAAGCTGTTCGAACAGATAGAAAGAGATGGAGTACTTCCAAACTCGATCTATGAGGCCAGCATCACCTTAATTCCAAAACCAGACAGAGACCCCACCAAAAAAAAAAAGGAGAATTACAGACCAATATCCCCGATGAACATGGATGCAGAAATTCTCAACAAGATACTAGCCAATAGGATCCAACGATACATTAAGAAGATTATGCACCATGAGCAAGTGGGATTTATGCCCGGGATGCAAGGCTGGTTCAACACTCGTAAAATAATCAATGTGATTGATCATATCAGCAAGAGAAAAAACAAGAGCCATATGATCCTCTCAATAGAGGCAGAGAAAGCATTTGAGAAAATACAGCATCCATTTCCGATCAAAACTCTTCAGAGTGTAGGGATAGAGGGAACATTCCTCAGCATCTTAAAAGCCATCTACCAAAAGCCCACAGCAAATATCATTCTCAATGGCAAAGCACTGGGAGCCTTTCCCCTAAGATCAGGAACAAGACAGGGATGTCCACTCTCAACACTGCTATTCAACATAGTACTAGAAGACCTAGCCTCAGCAATCAGACAACGACAAAAAATAAACGGCATTCAAATGGGCAAAGAAGAAGTCAAACTCTCCCTCTTCACCGATGACACGATACTCTACCTAGAAAACCCAAAAGACTCCACCCCAAGATTGCTAGAACTCAAACAGCAATTTGGCAGTGTGGCAGGATCCAAAATCAATGCCCAGAAGTCAGTGGCATTTCTATACACTAACAATGAGACTGAAGAAAGAGAAATTAAGGAGTCAATCCCATTTACAATTGCACCCAAAAGCATAAGATACCTAGGAATAAACCTAACCAAAGAGATAAAGGATCAATACCCTAAGAACTACAAAACACTTATGAAAGAAATTGAGGAAGACACAGGGAGCTGGAAAAATATTCCATGCTCATGGATTGGTAGAGTGAATATCGTGAAAATGTCGATGTTACCCAGGGCAATTTACACGTTTAATGCAATCCTTATCAAAATACCATGGACATTCCTCAGAGAGTTGGAACAAATTATTTTAAGAT
This sequence comes from Canis lupus dingo, assembly GCF_003254725.2. Taxonomy (NCBI): domain Eukaryota; kingdom Metazoa; phylum Chordata; class Mammalia; order Carnivora; family Canidae; genus Canis; species Canis lupus. The sequence continues at coordinate 118,784,733 of NC_064281.1, read as the reverse complement.
TTGTGTGGAATCAGAAAAGACCCAGAATAGCCAGGGGAATTTTGAAAAAGAAAACCATAGCTGGGGGCATCACAATGCCAGATTTCAGGTTGTACTACAAAGCTGTGGTCATCAAGACAGTGTGGTCCTGGCACAAAAACAGACACATAGATCAATGGAACAGAATAGAGAACCCAGAAGTGGACCCTGAACTTTATGTCAACCAATATTCAACAAAGGAGGAAAGTGGGAAAAAAGACCATCTCTTCAATAAATGGTGCTGGGAAAACTGGACATCCACATGCAGAAGAATGAAACTAGACCACTCTCTTGCACCATACACAAAGATAAACTCAAAATGGATGAAAGATCTTAATGTGAGACAAGAGTCCATCAAAATCCTAGAGGAGAACACAGGCAACACCCTTTTTGAACTTGGCCCCAGTAAATTCCTGCAAGATACATCCATGAAGGCAAGAGAAACAAAAGCAAATACGAACTATTGGGACTTCATCAAGATAAGGTTTGCACAGCAAAGAAACAGTCAACAAAACTAAAAGACAACCATCAGAATGGGAGAAGATATTTTCAAATGACGTATCAGATAAAGGACTAGTATCCAAGATCTATAAAGAACTTATTAAACTCAACAGCAAAGAAACAAACAATCCAATCATGAAATGGACAAAAGACATGAACAGAAATTTCACAGAGGGAAATAAAAATTAAAAAAAAAAGAAATTTCACAGAGGAAGACATAGACATGGCCAAAAAGCACATGAGAAAATGTTCCGCATCACTGGCCATCAGGGAAATACAAATCAAAACCACAATGAGATACCACCTCACACCAGTGAGAATGGGGAAAACTAACAAGGCAGGAAACCGCAAATGTTGGAGAGGATGTGGAGAAGGGGGAACCCTCTTGCCCTGTTGGTGGGAATGTGAACTGGTGGAGCCACTCTGGAAACCTGTGTGGAGGTTCCTCAAAGAGTTAAAAATAGACGTGCCCTACGACCCAGCAATCGCACTGCTGGGGATTTATCCCAAAGATACAGATGCAGTGAAGCGCCAGGACACCTGCCCCTGATGTTTATAGCAGCAATGTCCACAATAGCCATACTGTGGAAGGATCCTCGGTGTCCATCGAAAGATGAATGGATAAGGAAGATGTGGTTTATGTATACAGTGGAATGTAACTCAGCCATTAGAAACGACAAATACCCACTTTTGCTTCGATGTGGATGGAACTGGAGTTTATTATGCTGAGTGAGATAAGTCAATCAGAGAAGGACAAACATTATTTGGTCTCATTCATTTGGGGAACATAAAAAATAGTGAGAGGGATTAAAGGGGAAAGGGGCAAAAATGAGTGGGAAATATCAGAATGGGAGACAGTACATGAGAGACTGCTAACTCTGGCAAATGAACTAGGGGAGGTGGAAGGGGAGGTGGGTGGGGGGTGGGGGTGACTGTGTGACGGGCACTGAAGGGGGGCACTTGATGGGATGAGCACTGGGTGTTATTCTATATGTTGACAACTTGAACACTAATAAAAATAAGTTTATATAAAAAATGAAAAAAGCAGTTAAGACCAACTAACAAATGCCAGTTCTTCGAAAATACTCAGAAAACAGACATTTTTTTTTGCAAAAATGACCAGATACTAAAGAACAAAATCTCAAGTAAACAATGTCAGTTAAAACTGTAGAAAATATAGATGCAGAAGATATTTAAATGATGTAAAGATACAGAACAAATACATGATCCTCTCAGGATAACCAAATGATGGACGAGGAAATCTTTCTACATATGGAAATTTTTCAGCTAATAAGCTAAGAACAAATGAGAGAAGTAGAAAATTCCTATTATGCAACCCCATGCATGCAAATAAAATTGATGATCATCAATGATTGCCAACTTCAGCACAAAGGACAATATATAATATGTTCCTCATAATGGAAGTATGTAGCATTATCTATGTAGCAATCTTGGTTTTTTTTTTAAAGAAAATACAGCAGAAAAACAAGCATGCAAACTTAATTTGATCAAGTGTCTATTTGGGACTATCAATTTAAGGAACTAGGACGCCAAAGTACATGTTCAAGGACACCAAAATGTTTTGTTCAACATAATTCAGATTATGGGAAATGTCACAAAATTTGACCTGCTTTTTTCCCTCAAGAACAATAACTGCAAGGGGAGAAAAGAGTGATGTGGGAGGAAATCTACTGATTAAAAAAGACTAAAGGGATATAACCAAAAAAGTCACAGAATATAGGCCATATTTGTGATTCCAATAAACTTAAATTTTTTTTCCAGATCAGTTAAATGTGAAAAGTAACTGGACATTTGATACTAACAACTTCTTTAGATTTGTAGGAATGATAATTGTATTGCATTTATGTGTTACCAAAGATTTTTTTTTTGTCTTTTGGAAATGCATATTGAAATACTGATGAGATGAGATGAAACAGCAGTGTATCAGATGATCCTCACGTTAATCCATTGGCAGAGATGTGGGGAAGGTGAGGGTATATTGGAACCAGACTGGCCATGTACGAAAGATGATTACTGCTGGCCATTGGGTTTGTTATACTCTTCACTACTATTGTATGTGTTTTAGACTTTGTGTAATTAAGGTTTTATTATAATTATCATGCAATTGCTTTAGAAATCCTGGGTGAAATGGGCAATATATTTTTAAAAGAATTATTTATTTATTCATGAGACACACACACACACACAGAGACAGAGAGAGACAGAGAGAGGCAGAGACAGGCAGAGGGATAAGCAGGCTCCACGCAGGGAGCCTGACACGGGACTTGATCCCGGATCTCCAGGTTCAGGCTGTGGGATGAAGGCAGGCGCTAAACCGCTGAGCCACCCGGGCTGCCCAAAATGGACATTATTTTTAAAAAGAAAAGGACCATATCAGCCCATAGAGAAATAGAAAATTTAATTAAACAATACAAACTGAAACCATAGTCAACACCTAAACTATCCTTAGTTCCTGGACAGGCAGTATAGGTGGCCAAAGCTGAATGTTGCCAAATTTAACTCCAATTAAAGAAATTAAAAAATAAATAAAAAATAAAATGAGAAAAAAAGAAAACCTTATCTCCATCTTAACTCAAGTCTCCTGAAGCATACAAAAATATGGGGTTATTTAACTCGTTTTTCCAGGCTAGCTCTCTATACTTCTCATACCAGATGAGCACCCCATTTCCACACCGAAAACACTTGAGCCAAGTTCATTCTTACAGTAGCAAATATCCTAAGTAAATTGATACCATATTCATTATAGCAGTGAATTGACTGAACAAGCAGGCTTGGCTAAGAAGTGAAGAAATGATTTAAAGTAGAAAATACTTTGAATTTTATTTGGCCATGCTGACAAATTAAAGGGAAACATTATATCATGCCAATGGGTATGATAATAGCGCTTGAAAAAAATTCACCATAAGTACAAGACAAAAACTTTTAACAAATTTCCTAATAGCTACTCCAAATATACTTAAATGTGAAATGCGAGGTGCATTCCCAATGAAGACACGGATAAGACACAGATGTATGCTTTTACCTGTACCATTCAAAAGTACACTAGAACAGGGCAGCCCCGGTAGCTCAGTGGTTTAGCACCGCCTGCAGCCCAGGGTGTGATCCTGGAGACCCCGGATCGAGTCCCACATCGGGCTCCCTGCATGGAGCCTGCTTCTCCCTCTGCCTGTGTCTCTGCCTCTCTCTCTCACTCTGTGTGTCTCTCATGAATAAATAAATAAATAAATAAATAAATAAATAAATAAATAAATAAATATTTAAAATCTCTATAAAATAACAAAAACAACAGTACACTAGAACAGAGCCAGAACTATGCAAATCAAAATAAATGACTATCAAAAAGGAAGATAATGTTGCATGACAATATGATCATGTATATAGAGAATTCAGAGAAATAGGTATATGGGATATCTGAATTAGTAAGAGACTTCAGAAAAATTGTGTATGCTACATCACTATTGCAAGATCAAGGGCCTTCTACACACGCAAAAGTAATAACTATTTTGAAGATGTCATAGAACATATCCTGATAGATTGAGGTGAAAAAAAAGCCCTGAATAAAAGGAGCACTAAACCCTATTCATTGATGGGGAACAAAATGTTGTAGAGATGTCAATTCTGCTTAAAATTACTTTATTATTTTCTTTTCTTTTCTTTTTTACAGATTAGATGCCTTACCTGTACCTGGCAAGATGACGGTGAAGTGCAGGCTACTGTCTTCTGTTTCCAAAATCAAACCAGGAAAACTAGAGAAGGGAAAACAAAACTAATAAAAAAGCACAATATGAACAACAAAAACTTAACAGCAAAACATGAGAAACCCCTGGGGTAGACGGAAGACTGTGCTGAACTGATGAACAACAACAAAATCCCAGAGGAGAGAGTGCGAGGCTCTGCGTTCAGGGCAGCATTCAACATACCTGCCGTTCATCCAGATTCCAATATATGCCAGGCGCTGTGCAAGGTGCTTCTCATCCCTGACACATTCCTGTCATCCTACGGGGCAGGGCGGCTCAAACCCACGTACTTCACCGATGACAACCCCAATGCTCTCAGGGTTGGTCCTTCTCCCAGGATCCCATGGCTGGTGAGTGACAAGGCAGAGACTGGAACCCTGGTGCGAAGTCATGTCCAGTCCACAATGTTCCCATCCCACCCATCCTGTGGCCAGGCTTCTGACTCCTACTTCAGGAGTGAGGACAGCGTGGTGTCTCCCAAGTGACAAAAGGAAGGATGCCGTGGCGAAGGTAGAGACCTGGGCTAAGGAAGGCAGGTGACACTGAGAATCAAATACAGTTTGGAGATTGTCTGAGTTTTGTTCAGAGTAGACTGCAGATGCCACCATTTCTGTCCAGTTGCAGCACTTTCCCACGTGACAACATCCTTCCCTGGTCTTCCCCCATGTGTCCTCCTGTCCACCTCTGGTACCTGGCCTGCTGGCCAGCTTATCACTGCTACCTCCTCTCCAGGATGCACAGGGTCTTCTGTCCTCCCCTGACACAGAGCGTGCCTACCCCCTGCAAAAGCACCCCCTGGATACTCACCTTGGAATGACTCTGGTAGCCACAGTCCCTTTGACTTTGGGTAGGGACCTTTAAACCCTGGCAGTCCCTTTGGGCAATTTCAACACATTCTGAAAATGTTTCCCCAAGTGGGTGTGTGAGTAGACTGATTGGCTGCATAATTGACTAGATCTTTGGATACAAACTGGACTTTAAAGAGAGGGTTTTGGAACCTCCCTGATATTTGCAGTAAAATTTTAATGGGATGTGCTATTGGAAACTGGCTACTAAACACATATGCAGAGAAATGAACTTACCTAGGTGATCAAAACCCAGAGTTCCCCTCAAAAGTTGTAGTGAGAGAATACCATGGAAGGCAATGTGGAGCAAACATCTATTAGATTGAACTCTTAAAAACCCTACTACGAGGTGAAAAATGGTGCCTTAGTGGACGTGCTAGCTCAGATTAAAAGGGAAAAATAACTATCCTTCTTTGCGTACCAGCCCACAGGAAAATCCTGGCTTGCATTGTGCCTATTGGCCCTGGTGCAGGTGTTAAGGCATGTTCAGTCATGTGGAGGGCAGCAGATACTCAAAGGTTAAGATGTGACTCGTGGATCAAAAGGAAGGAGAAAATTCTCAGCCTACTGACATGATAGTTGCAAAGGGCAGCATAGAAAGGTACTATTGATTAAAGAATGGCAAATCCCCCCACTGACATTTACATGATCCTCTTAAAATTACGTGATATTGTATTTGAAAGCATCTGAAATTTGGAGACTATCCAAGCAAACCTGGCCTTCTCAGAAAGTCCTGCAAGAAGTGAAGAAGCTTGTGGTCATCACAAATTACAAGGGTCACTCTTAATTGAGCACCACCTACTGTGTAACAGTGTGTGGGAGAGACTACAAGTACTCACCACAACTCATCTTCCTTTCCCTCCTGGATACAGGGACACTACATTTCCAGTTGGCTTGTAGGTAGGAAGAGTCATGTGACTAGCTATTGTCACTGAGATATGAGCAGAAGCATTGTGTGTCCCATCTGAAGCCAGCATGCCATTTCTGTGCTTTCTCTTTTACTCAGCAGCCGACACGGTAATCTTTTTTTTTTTTCCAAAGATTTTATCTACTGGGGCACCTGGTAGCTCAGTCAGTTAAGTGTCTGCCTTTGGCTCAGGTCATGATCTCAGGGTCCTAGAATCAAGCCCTATGTTGGACTCCCTGCTCAGCGGGAGTCTGCTTGTCCCTCTCCCTCTGCCTGTCTCCACCACTCATGCTCTCTTTCTCTGTCTGAAATAAATAAATAAAATATTTTAAAAATATTTGATCTATTTATTTCCAGAGGGAGAATGAGAGCGTGAGAGAGCAGGGCTTGTGGGGTGGGAGTCAGAGTGAGAGGAAGAGAGAATCCCAAGCAGACTCCATGCTGAGCACAGAGCCTGACCAGGGGCTCAACCTCACGACCCTGACACCATGACCTGAAACAAAATCAGGAGTCCGATGCTAACCCAAATGTTCTTCCCAGGTGCCCTCAAACATGACAATCTTATGCTGAGATGGGGGCTCTTCAAAACAGCCTGGAAATTTGGGTCCCTTGAGAGTGGTGAGACCCTGCCAAACAGCATCAAAATTTAGGTGCACAAAAAACCAAACCTCTGCTGCGTTAAGCCATTCAAAGTTCGGGTTTTGCCTATTGCATCAACTAGAATTTGCATTAGCTGGCAAATACTCAGATGCTTTTATAGAGAATGACAAAAGCTTGCCACCCAGAAGGGGAAGGAGACAAGGGAACTCCCAGAGGATAGGGAAATCAGCGTGCTCTCACCCATCAGCACAATATAAATTCTCTAGGTCAGAGAACTGAGAAAGACAGCAGTGGCTTGGAGGTCTGAAAGCCCTAGAATTACCTTATCTATGCCCAGCAGATGTTGGGCACAGTTTTCTAGGGTATGCAAAGCAGGCAGTCCCTAAAAGGCTAAAAGTCAGCTTATTTGGAATACATTTAAAGCAACTAGATGTGTAAAAATTTGAGTGTGTTTGAGGATATTTTAGGAAAGGCCTTGGTTTCACATTTCTGCAGTCATCAAGAAACTGTGGAACACTCTGTCTCCGGCCCCCCTTTCTGAGAGCTTAATTTGCCTTCCTATTGTGCTTGGTTGGCCATTTCATCCTGAATGGTAGAGCTGTCCCTCTATGACTTGGCGGATACTGGTTCAGCTCGCTCTCCTTGTGAGGAAATCTCTCCTGCCACTATTTTGTTCTTTCACATCATTTTACTGATTTCCATGAAAAACGGGACTTTTAAAGTTACACATAGACTGGAATGGTTCCATCTGCCATTGAGTGTGTAATCATTAGGCATCTCTCCTACAGATGTTTTATTTTATTTTATTTTACTTATGAGAGAGAGAGAGAGAGAGAGAGAGGCAGAGACACAGGCACAGGCACAGGGAGAAGTAGCAGGCTCTATCCAGGGAGACGGACCCGGGACTTGATCCCAGGTCTCCAGGATCATATCCTGGGCTGAAGGGGGCACTAAAACACTGAGCCACCGAGGCTGCCCTCCTATAGATGTGTTAAGATATGCCATTTGTGTTACTTATCCTGCTTGTGCTTATGTTGGTGTTGACACGTTATGTGTACTGGAGGCCAGATTAAGTTGATCCAACACGATTGTGTGAGTTTTGAATAAGATATTGTTTAACACACATTTCCAGGTGTCAGGAGTATGATGAGTCAAGATACATGACTCCTGCCTTGCCTAGCTCACCCTCTGATAGGGTGGAATGGGCACATAATGTAATTTATCTCTGTTTCCAGAAGTGCTACAGCACATGGAAAACAACAACTTTTTTTTTTATTGGAGTCTCATTTGCCAACGTATAGCATAACACCCAGTGCTCATCCTATCAAGTGCCTTCCTCAGTGCCCATCACCCAGTCACCCAACCTCCCCGCCCACCTCCCTTTCCACCACTCCTTGTTCGTTTTCCAGAGTTAGGAGTCTCATGTTCTGTCACCCTCACTGATATTTCCCACTCATTTTCTCTCCTTTCTCCTAAATTCCCTTTCATTATTTTTTATTCCCCAAATGAATGAGACCATATATACTTTGCCCTCCGACTCTGCCTTTGACTTACTTCAATCAGCTTAATACCCTCCGATTCCATCTACGTCGAAGCAAAAGGTGAGTATTTTTCCTTTCTGATGGCTAAGTAATATTCCATTGTATCCATAGATGACAGCTTCTTTATCCATTCATCTTTCGATGGACACCAAGGCTCCGTCCACAGTTTGGCTATTGTGGACATTGCTGCTAGAAACATCGGGGTGCTGGTGTCCCGGCATTTCACTGCATCTGTATCTTTGGGGAAAATCCCCAGCAGTGCGATTGCTGGGTCGTAGTGCAGATCTATTTTTAGCTCTTTGAGAAACCTCCACACAGTGTTCCAGAGTGGCTGCACCAGTTCACATTCCAACAGGGTTCCCCTTTCTCCACATGGTCTCCAACATTTGTTGTTTCCTGTCTTGTTAATTTTCCCCATTCTCACTGGTGTGAGGTGGTATCTCATTGTGGTTTTGATTTATATTTCCCTGATGGCAAGGGATGTGGAGCATTTTCTCATGTGTTTGTTGCCCATGCGTATGTCTTCTTTGTGGAATTTCTTTTCATGTCTTTTGCCCATTTAATGACTGGAATGTTTGGTTCCTTGCTGTTGAGTTTAATAAATTCTTTATAGATCTTGGATACTAGCCCTTTATCTGATGGGTCATTTGCAAATATCTTCTCCCATTCTTTAGGTTGTCTTTTAGTTTTGTTGACTGTTTTCTTTGCTGTGCAGACACTTTTTATCTTGAATAGGTCGCAATAACTCATTTTTGCTTTTCTTTCCCTTGCCTTCATAGATGTGATCTTGCAAGAAGTTGCTGTTGCCACATTCAGAAAGGGTGTTGCCTGTGTTCTCCTATGGGATTTTGATGGAATCTTGTATCACATTTAGATCTTTCATCCATTTTGAGTTTATCTTTGTGTATGGTGTAAGAGAATGGTCTCGTTTCTTTCTTCTGCACGTGGCTGTCCCATTTTCCCAGCACCATTTTTTGAAGAGACTGTGCTTTTTCCAGCGGATAGTCTTTCCTGCTTTGGAATGAAGGTGATGCTGGCCTCATAAATGAGTTTGGAAGTACTCCATCTCTTCCTATCTTTCGGAACAGCTTTAGTTGAATAGGTATAGTTTCTTCTTTAAACGTTTGACAGAATTCCCGTGGGAAGTCATCTGGCCCTGGACTTTTGTGACTTGGGAGGTTTTTGATGATCGCTTCAATTTCCTCCCTGGTTATGGGCTTGCTTCGGTTTTCTATTTCTTCCTGCTGCAGTTTGGGAGTTTGTGGTTTTCCAGAAATGCGTCCATTTCTTCTAGATTGCCTAATTTATTGGTGTACAGTTGCTCATAACATGATTTTAAAATCATTTGTATTTCCTTGGTATTGGTGGGGATCTCTCCTTTTTCATTCATGATTTTATTAATTTGAGTCTTTTCTCTTTTGTTTTTAATAAGGCTGGCTCCTGGTTTACCTATCTTATTAATTATTTCAACGAACCAACTCCTGGTTTTGTTGATCTGTTCTACAGTTTTTCTGGTGTCTATTTCATTGAGTTCTGCTCGAATCTTTATTAACTCTCTTCTTCTGCTGGGTGTACGTTTTATTTGCTGTGTCTTCTCCAGTTCCTTTAGGTACAAGGTTAGCTTGTGTTTGAGGATTTTCTCCAGTTTTTTTCGGGGATGCTTGTATTGTGATGTATTTCCTTCTCAGGACTGCTTTGGCTGCATCCCAAAGATTTTGAATGGTTGTATCTTCATTCTCATTAGTTTCCATGAACCTCTTTGATTCTTCTCTAATTTCCTGGTTTACCCTTTCATCTTTTAGCAGGATGGTCTTTAACCTCCACGTGTTTGAATTTCTTCCAAATTTCTTCTTGTGATTGAGTTCTAGTTTCAAAGCATTATGGTCTGAAAACATGCAGGGGACAATCCCAATCTTTTCGTATCGGTTAAGACCTGATTTGTGACCCAGTATGTGGTCTATTTTGGAGAAAATTCCACATGCACTTGAGAAGAATATGTATTCAGTTGCGTTTGGATGTAAAGTTCTGTAAATATCTGTGAAGTACATATGGTCCAGTGTGTCATTTAAAGCTCTTGTTTCTTTGGAGATGTTGTTCTTAGGAGATCTGTCATTTGCAGAAGGCACCAAATTGAAGTCTCCCAGTAGAATGTATTATTATCTAAATATGTCTTAACTTTGGTTATTAGTTGATTGATATACTTGGCAGCTCCCACATTATGGGCATAAATATTCATGATTGTTAGGTCTTCTTGTTGCATAGTCGCTTTAAGTATGATATCGCGTCCCTCTTCATCTCTTACTACAGTCTTTGGGATAAACTTTATCTGAAATGAGGATGGCTACCCCTGCTTTCTTTTGTGGGCCATTTGAATGGTACATGGTTCTCCAACCTTTCATTTTCAGGCTGTAGGTGTCCTTAGGTCTAAAATGAGTCTCCTGTACACAACAAATAGATGGGTCTTGCTTTTTTGTCCAGTCTGAAACCCTGCGCCTTTTGATGGGATCATTAAGCCTATTGACATTCAGAGTTACTATTGAAAGGTATGAATTTAGTGTCATCAAAATACCTATTCAGTCCCCATTTTTGTCGATTGTTTCTTTGGGCATCCTCTTTCATTAACAGAGTCCCCCTTAATATTTCTTGCAGAGCTGGTTTGATGGTCACATATTCTTTCAGTTTCTGCCTATCTTGGAAGCTATTTATCTCTCCCTGTATGCTGAATGAGAGCCTTGCTGGAAAAAGTATTCTTGGCTGCCTGTTCTTCTCATCTAGGACCCTGAATATATCCTGCCAGCCCTTTCTGGCCTGCCAGGTCTCTGTGCAGAGGTCTGCTGTTAATCTAGTTGTTCTCCCCATGTAAGTCAGGGATCTCTTGTCTCTTGCTGCTTTAAGGATTTTCTCTTTATCTTTGGAATTGGCAAGTTTCACTATGAATGTCGAGGTGTTGAAAGGTTTTTATTGATTTCAGAGGGGGATCTCTCTATCTCCTGGTTCTGAATGCCTTTTTTCCTCCCCAAGGTAGGGAAGTTCTCAGCTATGATTTGTTCAAATACATATTCTGGTCCTCTGTCCCTTTTGGCACCCTCTGGAACCCCAATTAAATGTAGATTTTTCCTTCTGAGGCTGTCATTTCTTTCCCTTGACCTTTCCTCATGATCTTTTCATTGTTTTTCTCTTATATCCGCAGCTTCCTTCCTTGACATCAACCTGTCTTCTATGTCACTCACTCATTCTTCTACCTCCTTAACCCTTGTCGGTAGGACCTCCAGTTTGGATTGCATCTCATTTAATTGATTTTTACTTTCGGCCTGATTAGATAAATTCTACGTCATGAAGTCTCTTGAATCCTTTATACTTTTTTTCCAGAACCACAAGTAGCTTTATAATTGTGCTTCTGAATTGGATTTCTGACATCAAATTGTAATCCAAATCCTGTAACTCTGTGGGAGAGGGTACTGTTGCTGATTCTTTATTTTGTGGTGAGTTCTTTTTCTCGTCATTTTGCTCAGTGCAGTGGCTAAAAATGAGTTGTGTTGGAAAAAGGAAGAAAAAAAGATAGAAAAAAAGAAAAAGCAAACAAAGAAACAAAGAGAAACAAATAAACACAAAAACAAGGAGGGGTATCCTCTGGTTCTATATACTGTAAACCCCTGGAATTGCCCTGGAGCTTTCCATTGCTGCTTGGTCCACAACTTGCTCTTCCCCTGTCCTTCCAGCTGGTCTTCTGTGGGAGGAGCCTGCTGTGCTTTTTCTCAGGTGTGTGCACCTGGGGGAGCTGTGGAGCCCCCTGCCAGGTGCACGGCTCAGTGGGAGCTGTTTACCCTGTGAGGCCTATATCCCTTGGCGGCCTCAACGCTCCCAGGCACAGGTGACACCAGGAGGAACGACCACACTGGTAGCGGCCAGCACTCCAGCCCTGGAGTTAGCTCCTGCTGTAAGGATGGCAGCTCCCAGAATGCACTGGCCTGGATGCCCCGGGGGTGGGGGGCGCTGTCGTGCACAGCTCAGCGGGGCCAGGTGGTAGGACCATCCCCGGTGTCCTGGGCCCTCCCGGCCTCCGCCTGTCCCAGGGAGACCACAGGATAGGGGGCTGTGTCCCCGTCACCCTGGGCTCCAGTGCCTGCACCACTGGAATCATGCTCCCAGGGCTGCCAAGTAACCTCCACCAGAGCCACCGCCTGAGCTGCTCCCGAGGCCCCACTGGACACCCGCTCCAGCCCTTTACCTTGGACCGGGGGTGTGGGGTGCTCTCCCCAAGGCACTTCTGTTCTGTGAGGGACCCCGGGAACCTGGGAGCTCCACTGCCCCTCCTGGGATCCTGCCCGAGGTCCCTGCCAGCACCTTTCTATCCGGGAAGAATCCAGGTGGATTTTTTATCATTCCTGCTTCTCCGGGACTGGGCTTTCCTGTCCCAGGGTCTCTCGCTGCCCGCCCCCCTTAGCCCAGCTCCTTGTGGGGCCCCTCCCCCACCGAATTCTTTTTTATTTTTTTTCCCATGGTCCAACCTTGTTAGAAGCGCAAACTCCTCTCTCTGTAGCATTCCCGCCATTCTCTCTGTAAATCAGGGGATGATGTGGGTTTTCAGGACGATTTGAAAGTTATCTAGGTAAGTTGGTGGGGACAGGTGACTTGGGGACCCTACTATTCTGCCATCTTGCCCCGCCCCTCTCGACAACAACAATTTATAATTACAAATGTGTTTGCTTCTGAGAGAGAATAGTTTATTTACTCAGACTCAGATATAAAGGACACAGCCAGGTACATGGCTGAGAGCAGGGACTCTGGACCCAGGCAATGGGGGTTTGAATCCTGACTGCCACTTCCCAGCTTTGGGATCTTGAGGAAGCTCCTGTCCTCACTGTGCCTCAGGTCCCTTATCTATAAACCGTGGATAACAGTTGTACTTACCTAATGGAGCCGTTATGAGGACTAAGCCAAGTAATCCATGTAGAGCACATATGACAGACCTGGCACATAGCAAATGCCAAGTGAGTACTCGTGAATGTTGCAAATCCTGGCCTCACTCCACACTCATGTATGGTCTCAGGATAAAGTCAGTCAAGTAACAGAGGGTTCGTAAAGCAGGGGTAATACTTGTACATCATAGAGCTCTGGTGAACCTGAAGCACTTAGCCTCCTGCAGCACATGGTATTGCAGTTACTGTCATCCTTGGGGCTGGCACTGACATCCTCCCTTTTATCCCTCAATGCTCCAGAGGGCACTATTACATCTATCAAATATCGCCCTTTGCCACCATCCAATGGCCAGTTCTAATAAAATCCCTTCATGTCTGGAGCAGGCTTCTGTCATCATCACACGGCGCTGTTCATCAGTGTAGGGGTCACAGGCATTTTCTCACTGGAGCCCAAAAGCAGCCTGGGCATTTTGATTGTCCATGACCCTACCGACTTACTGCAGGATACATATATTGCTGTCATCATGATAAAAATAGCAACCTCTTACTAGAACTTTTCAATCTATACAACGGGTCATGGAAATGATCTCATTTGCTAAAGCAAGCAGCAAGGAACAATAGGCTTTGATTCTGGCTTTTGATTGAGCCCAAACCCAACACCTAGGGGGCTGGAGGTCTGGAATTTCTGTCAGAAAACATGGATGGCCCCTTTACCTCTGACTTAAGCTTCCAGTAGCTAAATCTCAGAGTCTAACTTGAATTTCCTCCTGCCATTCGCTTCTGCCACCATTCCAGAATGAAGTGGTCACAAGGAATAATTTGAAACCGGATGTTGACCACTCAGTAGGCTCTTCTCATTTAGATAAATAAGTAGATCAGGCTGTGCTCTGGCACTCCAGGCAAAGATGGTGGAGCGCAGTTACAGCTTTTCACTGACTACATTCAGCCCATCTGGTAAACTTGTCCAGATTGAATATGCATTGGCTGCTGTAGCTGGAGGAGCCCCTTCAGTTGGAATTAAAGCCGCAAATGGTGTGGTATTCGCAACTGAGAAGAAACAGAAATCTATTCTGTATGATGAGCGAAGTGTCCACAAAGTGGAACCAATTACCAAGCACATAGGCCTGGTGTATAGTGGCATGGGCCCAGATTACAGAGTGCTCGTGCACAGAGCTCGAAATCTTGCTCAGCAATACTATCTCGTTTACCAAGAACCCATTCCCACAGCTCAGCTGTGGAATCCTGTGAATATACTAAATTACTAAATTACTAATTACAGAGTTGCTTAAGTGATGCAAGAATACACTCAGTCAGGTGGTGTTCGTCCATTTGGAGTTTCCCTACTAATTTGTGGTTGGAATGAGGGGCGACCGTATTCATTTCAGTCAGATCCATCTGGAGCTTACTTTGCCTGGAAAGCCACAGCAATGGGAAAGAACTATGTGAATGGGAAGACTTTCCTTGAGAAAAGATATAATGAAGACCTGGAACTTGAAGATGCCATTCATACAGCCATATTAACCCTAAAGGAAAGCTTTGAAGGAAAAATGACAGAAGACAACATAGAGGTTGCAATCTGCAATGAAGCTGGATTCAGAAGGCTCACTCCGACTGAAGTTCAGGATTACCTGGCTGCCATAGTATAATAACCAAGTGACTGAGAAATCTGGAATTTCAGATAATCCCTCTACTTAAATATGTTTAAAGTATGTTTTGTTTTGCAGACTTTTTCATACTTATTTCTACATGGTTTAATGGACTGATTTTTTTTTGTTTGTTTTACTATCTTTTTATTTTTTTTAATTTATTTTTTATTGGTGTTCAATTTACTAACATACAGAATAACCCCCCGTGCCCGTCACCCATTCACTCCCACCCCCTGCCCTCCTCCCCTTCTACCACCCCTAGTTCGTTTCCCAGAGTTAGCAGTCTTTACGTTCTGTCTCTCTTTCTGATATTTCCCACACATTTCTTCTCCCTTCCCTTATATTCCCTTTCACTATTATTTATATTCCCCAAATGAATGAGAACATATAATGTTTGTCCTTCTCCGACTGACTTACTTCACTCAGCATAATACCCTCCAGTTCCATCCACGTTGAAGCAAATGGTGGGTATTTGTCATTTCTAATAGCTGAGTAATATTCCATTGTATACATAAACCACATCTTCTTTATCCATTCATCTTTCGTTGGACACCGAGGCTCCTTCCACAGTTTGGCTATCGTGGCCATTGCTGCTATAAACATCGGGGTGCAGGTGTCCCAGCGTTTCATTGCATTTGTATCTTTGGGGTAAATCCCCAACAGTGCAATTGCTGGGTCGTAGGGCAGGTCTATTTTTAACTGTTTGAGGAACCTCCACACAGTTTTTCAGAGTGGCTGCACCAGTTCACATTCCCACCAACAGTGTAAGAGGGTTCCCTTTTCTCCGCATCCTCTCCAACATTTGTTGTTTCCTGCCTTGTTAATTTTCCCCATTCTCACTGGTGTGAGGTGGTATCTCATTGTAGTTTTGATTTGTATTTCCCTGATGGCAAGTGATGCAGAGCATTTTCTCATATGCATGTTGGCCATGTCTATGTCTTCCTCTGTGAGATTTCTCTTCATGTCTTTTGCCATTTCATGATTGGATTGTTTGTTTCTTTGGTGTTGAGTTTAATAAGTTCTTTATAGATCTTGGAAACTAGCCCTTTATCTGATATGTCATTTGCAAATATCTTCTCCCATTCTGAAGGTTGTCTTTGAGTTTTGTTGACTGTATCCTTTGCTATGCAAAAGCTTCTTATCTTGATGAAGTCCCAATAGTTCATTTTTGCTTTTGTTTCTTTTGCCTTCGTGGATGTATCTTGCAAGAAGTTACTATGGCCGAGTTCAAAAAGGGTGTTGCCTGTGTTCTTCTCTAGGATTTTGATGGAATCTTGTCTCACATTTAGATCTTTCATCCATTTTGAGTTTATGTTTGTGTATGGTGAAAGAGAGTGGTCTAGTTTCATTCTTCTGCATGTGGATGTCCAATTTTCCCAGCACCACTTATTGAAGAGACTGTCTTTCTTCCAATGGATAGTCTTTCCTCCTTTATCGAATATTAGTTGCCCATAAAGTTCAGGGTCCACTTCTGGATTCTCTATTCTGTTCCACTGATCTATGTGTCTGTTTTTGTGCCAGTACCACACTGTCTTGATGACCACAGCTTTGTAGTACAACCTGAAATCTGGCATTGTGATGCCCCCAGATATGGTTTTCTTTTTTAAAATTCCCCTGGCTATTCGGGGTCTTTTCTGATTCCACACAAATCTTAAAATAATTTGTTCTAACTCTCTGAAGAAAGTCCATGGTATTTTGATAGGGATTGCATTAAACGTGTATATTGCCCTGGGTAACATTGACATTTTCACAATATTAATTCTGCCAATCCATGAGCATGGAATATTTTTCCATCTCTTTGTGTCTTCCTCAATTTCTTTCAGAAGTGTTCTATAGTTTTGAGGGTATAGATCCTTTACATCTTTGGTTAGGTTTATTCCTAGGTATCTTATGCTTTTGGGTGCAATTGTAAATGGGATGCAAAAATTCTCAACAAGATACTGGCCAATAGGATCCAACAGTACATTAAGAAAATTATTCACCATGACCAAGTAGGATTTATCCCTGGGACACAAGGCTGGTTCAACACCCGTAAAACAATCAATGTGATTCATCATATCAGCAAGAGAAAAACCAAGAACCATATGATCCTCTCATTGGATGCAGAGAAAGCATTTGACAAAATACAGCATCCATTCCTGATCAAAACTCTTCAGAGTGTAGGGATAGAGGGAACATTCCTCGACATCTTAAAAGCCATCTATGAAAAGCCCACAGCAAATATCATTCTCAATGGGGAAGCACTGGGAGCCTTTCCCCTAAGATCAGGAACAAGACAGGGATGTCCACTCTCACCACTGCTGTTCAACATAGTACTGGAAGTCCTAGCCTCAGCAATCAGACAACAAAAAGACATTAAAGGCATTCAAATTGGCAAAGAAGAAGTCAAACTCTCCCTCTTCGCTGATGACATGATACTCTACATAGAAAACCCAAAAGTCTCCACCCCAAGATTGCTAGAACTCATATAGCAATTCGGTAGCGTGGCAGGATACAAAATCAATGCCCAGAAGTCAGTGGCATTTCTATATACTAACAATGAGACTGAAGAAAGAGAAATTAAGGAGTCAATCCCATTTACAATTGGACTGATGTTTTTAAAACGATACTTATAAATCATAATAAACTGTTAAATCCAACTTCTAGCTTTTTAGGAGTTAGTAAAATTTTAAAATAGTGATTTCCTGCTTTTTATCACAGTTGACTTCTGGAAACTACACTGCAGAGCAGAAGGGTGAACTCATTCTTCATGCAATTTTGGTTCAGTCAAGTCTTGGTATATTCTTTACTGTCAGATATTGTCTGTCAGTAAAGCAGAACTGCTTTTAGTAAACATCATTGCATTTACAGCTGAGAGAAGCTCTAGGATTCATGAGATAAGACGGATAGCATAGGTGTTTTGTAGGCATCGTTAGATGTGGATCAGTGAGACCCCAGGACAGTGACATTGTACTAGAGCTATGAAGGGTGCTAGGCTGAAGGGTTTCCTATGGGAGATCCGTGATGTAAGTAAATAAAAAATGGTTTATTGGTTGGTTTGTCCATCACAAGTAGGTAAATATTTAAAAGGAGCCCCTCAGGTTCTTTTTTTTTTTTTTTTTTTTTTTTTAAAAGATTTTTATTTATTTATTCATTCATAGAGACAGAGAGAGAGAGACAGACAGGCAGAGGGAGAAGCAGGCTCCATGCAGGGAGCCCGACGTGGGACTCGATCCCGGGTCTCCAGGATCACACCCCGGCTGCAGGTGGCGCTAAACCGCTGCGCCACCGGGGCTGCCCGCCCCTCAGGTTCTATTAGACTTCTTACACCCAAGGATGAACCTTAAGTGCTGGAAATAAAATCCTAATACTTAAACATCAAAAAAAAGATAAATAATAAGTAGATCAATAGCCTGATATGTGCGTGTCACACCCAAATACTCATGCATATCTTTCCACCACCCCGTCATGATTTATGAGTCAAGCAGCACAAGGCACGTGTTATGTTTGCTGACCATCAAACACATCCTGTGGTTACTTGAGATATAGTTGGGAGCCTTGGCCTAGATGGAAAATTGATGTCAACAGGATTCTCATATTTGGGATCAGCCTCTAAATAGTTCTATCATGTCTCTCTTCTTCTAAACCTACACTTGGGTTTTCCCATACATCTGCTCCCCTCGTATGTGAGGATGCATGCTGCTTTCTGGTCCTTGCTGTTATCCCAGAACATACAAAAGAGCTCAGCACCTGAAAAGGCAGTTCCCTGCAGGGAAGAGGTACCAGTAAGAGGAGCCAGACAGGCAGCTCTCTGTGAGGTTTCCAGAGAAACAGCTGTTGCAAGTCATTCCAATTTTGTTTAAGGGACCCCAAACCAGTTGCTTTCAAATTAGTTGTAAATACATTAAAACTGTTTGCTACTCAAAATTTCCCAGCATCTTAAGGAACCTTCGCGAGTCCTGCCATGAGGTTTCATTCCTGAATTGTGTCAAGTGCTGCCACACTGCCTGGCACATTGGAGGGAGCAGATAAACTGTGACCCAAGTTCATGGGAGATGTCAGCTCATGGAAGAGCTAAAGGAAACAAAGAGCATCTTGGTAGATGTGCCCACAACTTAGGCTTTGTTTCACTTGTTACAGAATGTAAACTGCTTCTTTCACCGTCTCTACCACCTTGGTTTCTAGATGTGTATGATGTTAGACCTGGAAGAGCCCTTAGAGACTGTATCAGTTGGGAAAGCCTACATTATGCTGTGCCCCTCACCCCGTGCATTTTCTGACCCAACCTTCTATTGTTCTGCTGCTCACTCCTGATTTATCTACTATTTATATACTACTGGTTCTCTTTCTCTGGTTGAACTCTTAACTGCTACAACACCTATAGGATGGATAAAATAAAATAGGATAAATGTTGGAAGGAAGCGAAGACATTGGAACCCACATATATTGCTGTTGGGAATGTAAAAGAATGCACCTACTTTGAAAAGCACTTAGAAAGATCCTAAGAAAGTTAAACACAAAGTTATCATATGACCTAGAAATTCCATTCCTACATATATACGCAAGAGAAGTGAAACACACGTTCACACAAATTTGTGTGTCTGAATATTCACAGCAGTGTTTTTCATAATATCCTGAATGCGGAAACAACTCAAGTGTACATCAACAGATGGGTAAAGAAAATGTCGTACTATGTCATACAATGACTACTCATGCATTCAAAAGGAATGAACTAAACACATAAGATAAAAAAAAAAGAAGGCGGGACTGATACTTTCTTCCACATGGATCAAACTTTAAAATATTCTGCTAAGTTAAAGTCCCCAAAACAGGCAAATCCACAGATGTGGAAAGGAGACCAGTTACTGCCAGAAGTTTTGGGTAAAAGTGAATGATTCCTAATGGCTATGGAAGTCATTTAAGTCATTCCTTAAAAGGGAATGACTCTTTTTGGGGTAATGAAAATATTCTAGAGTCAGACAGTGGTGATGGATTTAAAATCCTGTGAATATACTAAAATTACTAAATTACATATTTTAAAGGGGTGGATTTAGTTATGTGAATTATACCTAAATAAAAGTATTATTAATAAAAAAAGAAGGTGGTTCTCCTACTTGGGGTCTAAGAATGAGATGCAGTCTCCTACTCAAAAACTTTAATTTCTGTCATTTGGGAGTGTGTGGATGGGCTGCCTTTTATGGCAGGAGCAGCAAGGCTCTTATACCTGCAATTCTTTTTTTATTTATTTATTTATTCATGAGAGTTACAGAAAGAGGCAGAGACACAGGCAGAGGTAGAAGGAGACTCCCTGCTGAGTGATGAGTACCAATGTGGGACTCGATTCCAGGACCCCGGGATCATGACCTGAGCCGAAGGCACATGCTCCACCATTGAGCCACTCAGGTACCCTACCCACGTTTCAACAGTGCTAAGGCATAGGGGGAATTCAGTCATTGACTATAAGATTCCCCCTTCAAGAGACGACTTGCTGCCCTGCCTCAAATATTATGATTCGCTGATAGTCCCTATCAACTTCTATGTGTTCTGTCTTTACGATATAGCCAAAGTCAGAATCTTCTAAGGATGGCCACTGGTCAATGACTAAGCAATGAGTTTTAGCCAGGACCACATACTTCTGAAAGCGAGGACCAGCTAGTGACTGAATAATCCAGGGGTTCACTTTAGCAAACCTATAGTCAGATCATTCAAGAAAAGAGAAGTGTCAAATTATTCAAATAAAGAATGAAAGAGTAGACAATATACATATAAAAAGGATTAGGGAAGAGGAGGGGCAAGATGGCGGAAGAGTAGGGTCCCCAAATCACCTGTCCCCACCAAATTACCTAGATAACCTTCAAATCATCCTGAAAATCTACGAATTCGGCCTGAGGTTTAAAGAGAGACCAGCTGGAATGCTACAGTGAGAAGAGTTCACGCTTCGATCTAGGTAGGAAGACAGGGGGAAAAAGAAATAAAGAAACAAAAGGCTTCCAAGGGGGAGAGGCTCTGCGAGGAGCCGGGCTAAGGCCGGGGCGAGTGTCCCCAGGACAGGAGAGCCGCGTCCTGGAGAAGCAGGAGCTTCACCAACCTTCCCCAGTCAGAAAGGGGCTCGCAGGGAGTTGGAGCAGGACCCCAGGAGGGCGGGGATGACCTCGGGCTCCTTGGGACACTAACAGACCCATGCGCGCCCAGGAGAGTGCGCCGAGCTCCCTAAGGGCTGCAGCGTGCATGGCAGGACCCGGAGCAGCTCGGAGGGGCTCGGGGGAGGCTCTGTGGAGGGGGCTGCAGGGCGGGAGCAGCTCGGAGGGGCTCGGGCGGCAGCTCCACGGAGGGGGCTGCGCGGCCCGGGAGCAGCTCAGAGGGGCTCGGGCGGCGGCTCTGTGGAGAAGCAGCTGCGCGGCCGGGAGTGCGAATCCAACAGCGCAGGCCGGGAGCACAGGGCGCCAGGACACAGCCCAGGATCCGGCCTCCCCCCGGGACAGGCAGAGGCCGCGAAGGCCCAGGACAGCAAGGACGCTCCTGCCCCGAGCTGAGCAGATCAGCGGCCCCGCCCCCGGAGTCCAGGCCCTGCAGACGGAGAGCTCTGTAGTTACTGTGGGGGCAGAATACAGGGCTCCAGAGCTGCCGCAGCCACTGGGGTTGTTCCTCCTGGGGCCTCACGGGGTAAACAACCCCCACTGAGCCCTGCACCAGGCAGGGGGCAGAGCAGCTCCCCCAAGTGCTAACACCTGAAAATCAGCACAACAGGCCCCTCCCCCTGAAGACCAGCTAGACAGACAAGATCCAGGGGAAGTCAAGGGACTTAAAGTATACAGAATCAAAGATACTCCCCCGTGTTTTTTGTTTTTTCTTTTGTTGTTTTGTTTTTGTTTTGTTTTTGTTTGTTTGTTTTTATTTCTGATTGCGTCCCCCAGCCCCTTTTTTCCCTTTCTTTCTTTTTCTTTCTCTTTTTATTCTCTTTTTTCCTTTTTTTCTTCCTTTTTTCTTTTTTCTTTTTCTCCTTTCTTTCCTTCTTTCTCTCCTCTCTTTTGCTCATTTTCCAATACAATTTGTTTTTGGCCACTCTGCACTAAGCAAAATGACTAAAAGGAAAACCTCACCTCAAGAGAAAGAATCAGAAACAGTCCTCTCTCCCACAGATTTACAAAATCTGGATTACAATTCAATGTCAGAAAGCCAATTCAGAAGCACTATTACACAGCTACTGGTGGCTCTAGAAAAAAGCATAAAGGATTCAAGAGACTTCATGACTGCAGATTTTAGATCCAATCAGGCAGAAATTAAAAATCAATTGAATGAGATGCAATCCAAACTAGAAGTCCTAACAACGAGGGTTAACGAGGTGGAAGAACGAGTGAGTGACATAGAAGACAAGTTGATGGCAAAGAGGGGAACTGAGGAAAAAAGAGACAGACAATTAAAAGACCATGAAGACAGATTAAGGGAAATAAACGACAGCCTGAGGAAGAAAAACCTACGCATAATTGGGGATCCCGAGGGTGCCGAAAGGGACAGAGGGCCAGAATATGTATTTGAACAAATCATAGCTGAAAACTTTCCTAATCTGGGAAGGGAAACAGGCATTCATATCCAGGAAATAGAGAGATCCCCCCCTAAAATCAATAAAAACCGTTCAACACCTCGACATTTAATAGTGAAGCTTGCAAATTCCAAAGATAAAGAGAAGATCCTTAAAGCAGCAAGAGACAAGAAATCCCTGACTGTTATGGGGAGGAATATTAGGGTAACAGCAGACCCCTCCACAGAGACCCGGCAGGCCAGAAAGGGCTGGCAGGATATATTCAGGGTCCTAAATGAGAAGAACATGCAACCAAGAATACTTTATCCAGCAAGGCTCTCATTCAAAATGGAAGGAGAGAAAAAGAGCTTCCAAGACAGGCAGGAACTGAAAGAATATGTGACCTCCAAACCAGCTCTGCAAGATATTTTAAGGGGGACTCTTAAAATTCCCCTTTAAGAAGAAGTTCAATGGAACAATCAACAAAAACAAGGACTGAATAGATATCATGATGACACTAAACTCATATCTGTCAACAGTAACTCTGAACATGAACGGACTTAATGACCCCATCAAAAGGCGCAGGGTTTCAGACTGGATAAAAAAACAGGACCCATCTATTTGCTGTTTACATGAGACTCATTTTAGACAGAAGGACACCTACAGCCTGAAAATAAAAGGTTGGAGAACCATTTACCATTCAAAAGGTCCTCAAAAGAAAGCAGGGGTAGCCATCCTTATATCAGATAAACTAAAATTTACCCCGAAGACTGTAGTGAGAGATGAAGAGGGACACTATATCATACTTAAAGGATCTATCCAACAAGAGGACTTAACAATCCTCAATATATATGCCCCGAATGTGGGAACTGCCAAATATTTAAATCAATTAATAACCAAAGTGAAGAAATACTTAGATAATAATACACTTATACTTGGTGACTTCAATCTAGCGCTTTCTACCCTCGATAGGTCTTCTAAACACAACATTTCCAAAGAATCGAGAGCTTTAAATGATACACTGGAACATATGGATTTCACAGATATCTACAGAACTTTACATCCAAACTCAACTGAATACACATTCTTCTCAAGTGCACATGCAACTTTCTCCAGAATAGACCACATACTGGGCCACAAATTGGGTCTGAACCGATACCAAAAGATTGAGATCGTCCCCTGCATATTCTCAGACCATAATGCCTTGAAATTAGAACTAAATCACAACAAGAAGTTTGGAAGGACTTCAAACACGTGGAGGTTAAGGACAATCCTGCTAAAAGATGAAAGGGTCAACCAGGAAATTAAGGGAGAATTAAAAAGATTCATGGAAACTAATGAGAATGAAGATACAAAGGTTCAAAATCTTTGGAATGCAGCAAAAGCAGTCCTTAGGGGGAAATACATCGCAATACAAGCATCCATTCAAAATCTGGAAAGAACTCAAATACAAAAGCTAACCTTACAAATAAAGGAGCTAGAGAAAAAACAGCAGATAGATGCTACACCCAGCAGAAGAAAAGAGTTAATTAAAATTCGAGCAGAACTCAACGAAATCGAGACCAGAAGAACTGTGGAACAGATCAACAGAACCAGGAGTTGGTTCTTTGAAAGAATTAATAAGATAGATAAACCATTAGCCAACCTTATTAAAAAGAAGAGAGAGAAGACTCAAACTAATAAAATCATGAATGAGAAAGGAGAGATCACTAACAACACCAAGAAAATACAAACGATTTTAAAAACATATTATGAACAGCTATACGCCAATAAATTAGGCAATCTAGAAGAAATGGACGCATTCCTGGAAAACCACAAACTACCAAAACTGGAACAGGAAGAAATAGAAAACCTGAACAGGCCAATAACCAGGGAGGAAATTGAAGCAGTCATCAAAAACCTCCCAAGACAAGAGTCCAGGGCCAGATGGCTTCCCAGGGGAATTCTATCAAACGTTTAAAGAAGAAATCGTACCTATTCTACTAAAGGTGTTTGGAAAGATAAAAAGAGTTGGAGTACTTCCAAATTCGTTCTACGAGGCCAGCATCACCTTAATTCCAAAACCAGACAAAGACCCCACCAAAAAGAATTACAGACCAATATCCCTGATGAACATGGATGCAGAAATTCTTAACAAGATAATAGCCAATAAGATCCAGCAGTACATTAAGAAAATTATTCACCATGACCAAGTGGGATTTATCCCCGGGATGCAAGGCTGGTTCAAAACTCGTAAAGCAATCAATATGATTGATCATATCAGCAAGAGAAAAAACAAGAGCCATATGATCCTCTCAATAGATGCAGAGAAAGCATTTGAGAAAATACAGCATCCCGTCCTGATCAAAACTCTTCAGAGTGTAGGGATAGAGGGAACATTCCTCAACATCTTAAAAGCCATCTATGAAAAGCCCACAGCAAACATAATTCTCAATGGGGAAGCACTGGGAGCCTTTCCCGTAAGATCAGGAACAAGACAGGGATGTCCACTCTCACCACTGCTATTCAACATAGTATTGGAAGTCCTAGCCTCAGCAATCAGACAACATAAAAGACATTAAGGGAATTCAAATGGGCAAAGAAGAAGTCAAACTCTCCCTCTTCACTGATGACATGGTACTCTACATAGAAAACCCAAAAGCCTCCACCCCAAATTTGTAGAACTCATACAGCAATTTGGTAGCGTGGCAGGATACAACATCAATGCCCAGAAATCAGTGGCATTTCTATACACTAACAATGAGACTGAAGAAAGAGAAATTAAGGAGTCAATCCCATTTACAATTGCACCCAAAAGCAGAAGATACCTAGGAATAAACCTAACCAAAGAGGTAAAGGATCTATACGCTCAAAACTATAGAACACTTCTGAAAGAAATTGAGGAAGACACAAAGAGATGGAAAAATATTCCATGCTCATGGATTGGCAGAATTAATATTGTGAAAATGTCAATGCTACCCAGGGCAATTTACACGTTTAATGCAATCGCTATCAAAATACCATGGACGTTCTTCAGAGTGTTAGAACAAATTATTTTAAGATTTGTGTGGAATCAGAAAAGACCCCGAATAGCCAGGGGAATTTTAAAAAAGAAAACCATATCTGGGGGCATCACAATGCCAGATTTCAGGTTGTACTACAAAGCTGTGGTCATCAAGACAGTGTGGTCCTGGCACAAAAACAGACACATAGATCAATGGAACAGAATAGAGAACCCAGAAGTGGACCCTGAACTTTATGGCCAACTAATATTCAATAAAGGAGGAAAGACTATCCATTGGAAAAAAGACAGTCTCTTCAATAAATGGTGCTGGGAAAATTGGACATCCACATGCAGAAGAATGAAACTAGACTAGTCTCTTGCACCATACACAAAGATAAACTCAAAATGGATGAAAGATCTAAATGTGAGACAAGAGTCCATCAAAATCCTAGAGGAGAACACAGGCAACACCCTTTTTGAACTTGGCCACAGTAATTTCTTGCAAGATACATCCACGAAGGCAAAAGAAACAAAAGCAAAAATGAACTATTGGGACTTCGTCAAGATACGTTTTGCACAGCAAAGGATACAGTCAACAAAACTCAAAGACAACCTACAGAATGGGAGAAGATATTTTCAAATGACGTATCAGATAAATGGCTAGTTTCCAAGATCTATAAAGAACTTCTTAAACTCAACACCAAAGAAACAAACAATCCAATCATGAAATGGGCAAAACAGATGAAGAGAAATCTCACAGAGGAAGATATAGACATGGCCCACATGCACATGAGAAAATGCTCTGCATCACTGGCCATCAGGGAAATACAAATCAAAACCACAATGAGATACCACCTCACACCAGTGAGAATGGGGAAAATTAACAAGGCAGGAAACAACAAATGTTGGAGAGGATGTGGAGAAAAGGGAACCCTCTTACACTGTTGGTGGGAGTGTGAACTGTTGCAGCCACTCTGGAAAACTGTGTGGAGGTTCCTCAAAGAGTTAAAAATAGACCTCCCTACGACCCAGAAATTGCACTGTTGGGGATTTACCCCAAAGATTCAGATGCAATGAAACGCCGGTACACCTGCACCCTGATGTTTCTAGCAGCAATGTCCACAATAGCCAAACTGTGGAAGGAGCCTCAGTGTCCATCGAAAGATGAATGTATAAAGAAGATGTGGTTTATGTATACAACGGAATATTACTCACCCATTAGAAACGACAAATACCCACCATTTGCTTCAACGTGGTTGGAACTGGAGGGTATTATGCTGAGTGAAGTAAGTCAATCAGAGAAGGACAAACATTATATGTTCTCATTCATTTGGGGAATATAAATAACAGTGAAAAGGAATAGAAAGGAAGGGAGAAAAAAAAGACTCCTAACTCAGGGAAACGAACTAGGGGTGGTGGAAGGGGAGGAGGGCGGTGGGTGGGGGTGAATGGATGACGGGCACTGAGAGGGGCACTTGAAAGGATGAGCACTGGGTGTTATTCTGTATGTTGGTAAATTGAACACCAGTAAAAAATTAATTTATTTAAAAAAATAAAATAAAAGAGAATCAAGAAAGAAGAAAGATAAAATAAAATAAAATAAAATAAAATAAAATAAAATAAAATAAAAAGGATTAGATGGAAATACTATGAATAACTGTATGCTGAGAAAAGAGATGGCATGTATAAAATGTAGAGTTTCCTAGAAGACACAGAGAAACAACACTGACTCAAGAAGCAAGTCGGAATAGACCTATATAACAAGTAAAAAACTGAATTACAGATCAAACACCTTGCTTTTTTTTCTTTTTTCTTTTTCTTTTTAAATCAAAGACCTTTCTACAAAAAGAAGACTCGGGACCGGATGGCTTCACTAGTAAATTATGCTTTTTAAACTTTTAAAATTCCTCTTGGGTGTGTTGTGACGATTAACAGGTAAAGTAGTTGGAATGGTGCCTGGCACACAGTGACTGCTTGGTTCATATTAACTATAATTATAAAAAGTCTGTTGACTAAATGGCTAAACAAATTAATGGGGTGACAAGACGGAAGCAAAAGCCACTGTGAGTGTCTGTGCTGCCTATTATTACAAGAGGCTGGGGCATGGCAGTGTGGAGAGGTCTGATCAGAATCCAAAGAACCAGGACATAAAAGGACAGAAGGCTGGGGTGGCAGGCTGAAGGAAAGGCAAAGAGTAGTTAGCCCTGGGAAAGGGCCTAGGAACCAGGAGTCAGGGAGGCCCAGAAAGCAGCCTTTGGGGAAAGCAAGTTTGGTAACAGGAGTTGAAAGCAGGCGTCCTCCCTGAAAACCCAAGAGGTTGGTAATATCACTAGACCCATCTAAGAGATGAGCAAACTAAGGAACCATGAGTTTAGGTAATTGTTTGTTTGTAACCTTTCCGGGAGATTCCTGGGTATAATCTGAAACTGGGTCCCATATATGGAGGCCAGGGGGAGATCAAAGAAAGATGCAGGCCACTCCAGATCGGGAGGTGGCAGGTTTAATAAACAAGGGAACTTATATATGAGGCTTGTCTTGCGTGGCTGCAGGATGAGTCAATCTCTACATCCACCCACCAGAATCCTAAGTCATTATCTAGTGGCCTCAGTCACATCTACTATCCAGATGCTGACCACACCACGCTGTAACTGGAGGCTACATCCTATGGCAGCTTCTGGGAGCAGGGAAGGTAAGCAGAATGCACAGTCCAAGGACGGGGGAGGAGGTGAGGAACCTCCCATTGCTGGGGTCCAGCTCAGAAGCCAACTGGAAGTCATGCCCTCGGTGACCTCCTCCAATAGTAATTGGACCAAGACTCCATGATTATTGGTGGAGACAGTCATAATGAAATAAAATACACTGAAAACAAAGGTGATGAATACTCAAAACTCATCACTTCTTAATTCGTTTCTAAGTTTCCAATTATCTATTCTCTTCAAGTAATTCACATGTATTATATACAAATGGTGGAAATATTAAATGCAATGGACTGAGGAGCAGTGATGCAGCAGAAGCTGTGAACAAAGCAGAAGAGGGAGGAAAAAGAAAATACATACGGGGGGGGAATATCTGATTAAGCAGAAAGGTGAGCGGAAATAGAAGAAGGTTCAAGATATGAGATAAAAAAAATTGTCATGAAGGTCCGTCGAGAGGTTGGCAGAATTTTAAACCAGGGCACAGAGGCAGGATTAGCGCCATCAGAGTAGGGGCAGCCCCTTCTCTGAGACAGGCAGGTAGGATGAAAGGTGGCTTGGGATGGGGGAAGGAAGCTTGGAGCTAAGAGCCCATAATCGAATGACTGAAGTTCCAAAGACCCCTAAGAGGAAATATTTAAAATCATACCTTTATTTTTTAAAGATTCTATTTATTTAAATGAGAGACACACGCACACATACAGAGAGAAAGAAATAGAGAGAGAGACGGAGAGACACAGGCAGAGGGAGAAGCAGGCTCCATGCAAGGAGGCTGATGTGGGACTCCATCCCGGGACTCTGGGATCACACCCTGGGCCGAAGGCAGGCTCTAAACCGCTGAGGCACCCAGGGATCCCAAAATCATACATTTAAAGTATAATCAATGATGCTGTAAGGAATTGCATTACTAGGGCTTCTGGGTGACTCAGTCGATTGAGCGTCTGAGTATTGATTTTGGCTCAGGTAATGATTCTGTGGTTGTGGGACCAAGCCCTGTGGAGCCTGCTTGGGATTCTCTCTCTCATTTTCCCTCTGCCCCTACCCCCACTCATGTCCTCACATTCTCTCTCTGTGTGTGTGTGTGTGTGTGTGTGTCTCTCTCTCTTTCTCAAATAAATAAATAAATCTTAAAGGGAAAAAGAAAGAAATTGTATTACTAAATCCTAGAGAAGCAACCAAGAACAGCAATGGTTTACCAGCCCCACCTCTGCAAAAAGTCATTGTAGGGGCAGTGTGACACTATTTCCAAATTGGACACGGCCACCACAACCTCGTCTTGCAGAGACAGTGCAGCAGAATCAGGGAGAACTTCATCATTGCTTGGGGGCAAGTTTTAAGATGAAGGAGAGACTCTGCACTGCCCCAAGAGCCACTTTCCTCCTCTTCCATAATCTCGAGCCTTCCCTTTCAGCTTCCTGTAAGTTAAATGTCGCCATGGGACTAAGCTCTGGCCAAGGAGACACTGGTGTCATGAAAGTGTCTCGGGAAAATGTGCGGCAGCCTTCCTGGAAGAGCCTGTGGCCTGTGCCCTATAACCTGCTTCTTCAGTTGCTCCTCACTCCTCTTGGCTGAGACGCTTACAGGAACAGCAGCTTGGACCCTGAGGGAACCTTGGGAACCCTGCCTATGTACAGCGGAGGAAAGAAGCCGGGCAGCCCGGGTGGCTCAGGTGTTTAGGGCCACCTTCAGGCCAGGTTATTATCCTGGAGAGCCGGGATCGAGTCTCACGTCGGGCTCCCTGCATGGAGCCTGCTTCTCCCTCTGCCTGTGTCTCTGCCTCTCCCTATCCCTCTGCCTCTGTGTTTGTGTGTGTTTCTCTCTTGAATAGATGGATGAAATCTTAAAGAGAAAACAAGGCAAGAAGTCAGAAGGACTCAGGATTCCAAAGCACTCGGTGGACGAACAGAACCAGCAAACCAGCCCTGAGCTATCTACCTGTGGCTTCCACCTGAGAGAGAAATGACCCTTCCTGGTTTGTGAGCCTCTGTCTGCGGCCCCCGCTAATCACAGCTACAGCCCATCTTAGGGGACCCAGGAAACAACTATCCCAGGCCCCTAAGGGCTCCCAGGGGCCCGACGGGCTAACAGACTTTCTGTTTCCAGCCCAGACAGAGGAACACTGACCACATTTCTAAAGCCTCGCAGTGACTTGAAGGAGTGAAGGGAATGGAGTCAACAGTGAGGCTGGGTCAAACGGGGCGCAAAGGGGATCCTGTCCCAGGGAGACCAGGGTGTCCGCTGCCCTTGCCAGAGACCGTGTTACACCCACCAGACCACGGGGGTGCTAAGCCTCTGACCTCCGCTCTTCTCCCCTGCCCTCTCTTTCTCTTCTGCCGCACTGACAACACTCTAAAGTCCTGGGGCGCCTGGGGGCTCAGCGGTTGAGTGTGTGCCTTTGGCTCAGGGCATGACCCCGGGGTCTTAGAGCTGAGTCCTGCATCACGCCCCCCGCGAGGAGCCTGTGTCTCCCTCTGCCTGTGTCTCCTCCTGTCTTTCAGGAATGAATAAGATCTTAGGAAACTAAACCAACCCCTAGAGTCCTGAGGAGGAGAGATCAGCCTTCCTACTTTTCTGTGGTCCAGTGCCTGACTCTGAGCCTTACCTCCCCCAGCGGCTCACAAGTTACTGAGGAAGGGAAACACGATGCTGACAGAGACCAGGAGGATTCCAACCACGTAGGTGACAGTCTCCTTTCGGAATACTCCTCCTCATGTTTAACCTACACCCCTCGCTCTGCTTCAGGAGTTTGCTTGTCTGTGCGACAGCTGCAGCTCACCTGGGATTCCATCCGTGACAGGGCAGCAGAATTGGTAGCCACACGGCTTCTCCATGTGCGTGATGCCTGTCACGCGGCTCAGGGAAAGTACGGAGAGCGCAGGTCTCCCGAAGGCTGCCGCGACGCACCTGCCCATTGCTCTGGAGTGCGGTGTCAGGAGCCCCGCCGCCCCCCCAACACGCGGGGTCCCCATTAGCCACCCTGCTGGGGACCTTCCTGGAAGGCACACCGATGGACAGTGGTTGGGGCCAGTCTCGGATCACCACGTTGCGGCAAAGAGCGCCAGGGTGGGCGAGTCGAGGTTCTACCTCGACCCACCTGCTTCGGGTACTCAGACCACCCGTGGACTACTGCAAGGCATGAGTTCGTCCTTGAGGCGTAGTTGGAAGGAAGAGAAGGCGCATAGTCCACCTCAGAGCCCAAGGCTGGGACATGGGCTCGTGCTGTGTTCGGGTGCCGCTCTGTAAACTGCAGGAGGGGTGGGCGGGTAGAGGCAGCTATGGCCTGGAGAGCTGGCATGGCTCTGTCTCTGTGAGCAGACTTCCACCCGTCTTCTATTCAGGATGCCACAAACGTTGTGCAGCCCCCGTCGGCGGGAGAGCACGGACGTCCTCAACACACGAGAATGAAGCCAGGTGGCCCCTAGGGAGGCCAAACCTACAGGTGAAAGCGCAGGAGGTACAAAGAGGCTACCACTTTATGAGCTTTGCCCACGGGCCCGGCCCTTGGATAGATCTGCCCATGTCAAGGTGCGGGATTGGAGGAAGGGGAAATCGAGGTGGCAATGCCAGCAGCCTGGTAATACTGGCATCCGGGAGCCCAGGTCTGTCCAGTGGCTCCCACTGAGTTTGAATGACACCAGGGGCCTCGTACACTGCTAGGCTAGACAGTACAGTATTAGCTTGGTCCCCCCTCCTCTTCCCTATGCGCCTCAGTCCCTGTGTCTCCACCTCATTCAGTCATCAGGGTCCACCAATTCTACCTCAAAAACGTCTCTAGCTCTCTTCCTCCCTTGGGCACTGTCTGCATTCAGGCCCTGATCATTTCTTGCCTTCTGACTGGTCTCCTTTCTCAGGCTCTTGCAATCCCTCCTCCACACTGCTGCTGGGGAACCTCAAGAAGTAGTAACAGGACCACTGAGATAGGCTTTGGACCTTCCATAAGTAAAGGAAGATGTCTACAGTTGAACACCAGCCCACATGAACCGTGCTTCTGTGCGGGGACTCTGCCGCTCTCCAGAGGACCCCACGGGTCACGACAACAGGCACCTTGCAGTTTGCCATCCTGAGAGGGAGTCGGAAGCCAAGAAGTGTGCACTGAAGCTAAGTGGGAAACCCAGAAATGCGGGCCTCTTTCCTCCTCTGTCCTGTATGCAAATGCTCAGTGCTTTCCGACTCTTAAAAATAGTCTTTGCACTTCACATAGCACCTTTCATCAGAGGATCTCACAAAAGGAGCTCAAAACCGTCTCCTCACAGACTCTTGAGCCGCATCCCTCTCTGAGCAATGGGCACCCAGGGGCGCAGGAAGGAAGGAGACCCGGTTCTAGGGCTTCCTTGGGAGGTTTTCATGCTGCTTCTGAATTTCTACCTGGCTCCCTGAAATCCCAGGTAGAACCCCATTTAATAAGAGGAAAAGAAACAGCATCTTGTATGTGGGAGAGAAACGGGGTGGGGGTGGCAAAGAAAGGCAGAATGTAGAAGAACCGAATGGTTATCCATGGCTACTACCTCCCCTGGGAGAGTGGGCAGGGGCTAGAATGATCCCTCCATTCACTTCTGGGTTCCACGGGTTTTTGTTGTGTATATCTTTTTGCAAGAAGGTATAGCTATTTAGAGCTTGGGTAATATCAGAAAGCAATCTCTTAATAACGTCAAGTATCATGAATACTGGTGAAAAGAGAAGTGAAGTATTTCGACGGGTAATATATTAGCACCGAACTGTATGGCCTCACGTTTTTGAGGAATCTAAAGAACAAAACCAATGAATAAACCAAGAAAAATCCGGGATGGACTCATAAAAACAGGGGACAAACTGGTGGTCACCAGAGGGGAAGGGGGTAGGAGCCGGATGAAATGGGCGGAGGGGTTGAAGAGGTACAACTTTCTAGTCACGAAACAAATGAGTCACAGAGATGAAAAGTGCAGGATAGGGAATAGAGTCGATAATACTCTAATAACCACCCATGGCGACAGACAGGGACCACACTTATCATGGTGAGAGCACTGAGTGACTCACAGAAATGTCGAAGCTCTACGTTGTACACCCGAAATAATATAACGTTGCATGTCAACGGTATTTCATAACCTTAAAAAAACTCAAACCCCCGAGATAGTGCTGAATATTTACATCGAATATAATATAGATCAATATTATATTTGTTTCTCCAAAACAAGTGTGAGATACTGTGCGTCTCAAACTGAAAGATATTGAAAGGAAAAGATTTTTAATGATATGTTATCAGTAAAAGGTTCTTATATCCTGTTTGTGATGATAGTTACATGGTTTAATGTCAAAAGTCAGAACTGTACAATAAAAAATTGTGATAGTCAATTATGTCTCTCAATTACGTCTCCAAAAATTAGTAAAACAGTAAGTACCACCAGGAGGTTAATTGTTCACGAGCAACTACCACTTCTAATTGAGGATTTCTGGAGTATAAGCCTGTTTATCAGCTTCCATACAGTATTTCATGGTGAGCTTGATAGCGTCATCAACACCATTTTACAGATGAAAGAACAGATGCTCAGAGATGGAATTTGCCCACCCATGTGCCTGCTAAGCAGCTGATCCAGAATTTTAGTTCACGACCGTGTGACATCCTGCCCTGAACCACCCTCTAAATGCCCATCAACATGGCCCACGTGAGATGGTGCACTCCATCCCTCGGGGCTGTGTTTGCTGCTGACGCCCTTGGCCTCTGGGGAGAATCTGTGGTGAATTCATTACAACTGTGTATTCAGGGTTCACCTTCACGTCCAAAGGCAGTAAACTTACACTCCCTGCCCACACTTCCACCACCCTGTCCCAAAGCAGCCTTGGTGGCTAATGCTGCAGGTGTCCGCCTGGTCAAGTCCTGACTAACCACCTGCCCCCAGATGGACCAGCCTCATCTAAATGAAAACCAGAAGCAGTTGGGTCCACCTAGCAAGGCCTGGCCTGTATTCCCTCCACATCCATAGGCTGGGCTCTATGGTGTGCTCTCCCATCTCCAGGGCAGCTGGGCATCCCAACTCCAGTTGCCTTTTGTGGGCCCAAACATCGTTCCAGGAAACTCAGGGAACAGGAGTGACATGTCAAATTATTATTTGCTTGCTGGTTTGTAGGCTCAAGCCAGCCAGGTGTCCTACCTGTGGGAGGGAGGAAAACACCTCTGTGCTAGGACAGGTAAGGGCAGCAGGGACTCAGCAGGCGCTGGGCTGCAGGAGACCTGACGCCATCGAAAGTCCCTGCACTGCCCTTCTGTCACCCACTGCTCAGACACAAAACCCAATGGGCGAGTGGGGACACGAGCAGTGCAGTGAGCCTGGCCACTGGCACCTGCCAGGAGCTAGAGAGGGGTACTGGGGGACGGGGTTGGGTTTGGGGTCCTGGAGAAGAGCACAGGATCAGCAGACGAGTGTGAGCTCGGGAGAAGGCCAAGGATCCTGAGAGGACACAGGGTCTGGGGAGAATTGCGCTCAGTCTGAGGAGGGGCTGCGAATAGGGTAGGGCAGCGGGGCACTCCTGTGTCTGGAGAAAGCTGCAGGGTCTGAGGTCAGAAGAGGAGGTGGGATGGAGGGGTGCAGGGTAAAGTGCAGTGAGCAGATTTCTGGGAGAGAGGTGGGGGAGAGGGTTCCCCGGAGGGGAACAGGATCTGGGGAAAGGGCACAGGACCAGGAGACAACAGCAGAGACTTGGGCGGGGCACAAGGTCCTGGGGATTTGGAAAGGACCTGGGAGGGAGGTGGGGAGGGCGATGTGATCCAGGAACAGCCTGCAGAAGGGCAGGGGGTCCTGGGGAGGGGCTTGGGGCTTGGGGCAGGAGCACGGGGTGAGAGACAGGGCTTGGCATTGGGACAGCACCCAGGATCCAGGGAAGGAAAGGGGTCTAGCGAAGGAGCGCAGTGTCAAAGCAGGGCATACACAGAGCGTGGGGAGGGACGTGGAATTGGGACGGGGATTAAGGACCCAGGAAAGGAAGGAACACAGTGTCCAGAGGAGAAGCTTGGGGTCCTGGGGAGGGACTCAGATTCCTGAGGAGCAGGAAGTCGCAGGGGTGGGACCTTAGGGGACTGAGCCAGCACTTCACCTGCTTCAGATGTAGTCCTTGTCCACTTCCCGGCAAGTGTACCACAGGATCACATAGAGGATGAGCAGGATCGTGAAGAGGAATAGAGCCACGAAGATGGCCTTGGTAACGGGGGAGACCAGGGCTTGCATGGTCCCTCCAAGGAGGTGCCGCGGGGCCCTGAAGGAGGGACCAGGAACAGAGCAGCGCGAGATGCCACCTGCACCTGCACAGGCAAGGAGTCCTGGTGGGGAGGAAACTTGCCCAGCTGCGTTCCTGGCAGCAGCAGCGCCTGCGCAGCACCCCAAGGCCCTGGGCCAAAGGCTTGGCCAGTGTAGGCTAGGGCACACAGAAGTCTCCGTTTCCCCTAGCAGAGACCCTCTGGGAGGGGTGGGCCAGTCGTAATTAAAGGAGCTAAGGGCCGAAAGAGGACTGGCAGGCACTGGTGGGGCACCTCCAGAGTGGGTTCGGCATCTCCTTGAGGACCCGAGGCTGCAAAGAAGGGTAGGGTGTCCCTTGTTTACCCCAGAGGTTCCCTAAAGGACGATCCCCCTCCTGTCTCCAGCACTTCGAGTACAAACCTATCAGGGAGGTTGCAAGCTAGCCCCACCCCCACTTCCACACCCTGCCCACTTTGCACACACATCCTTTCCTGCACTCCTGTGCTGTTCCCTGCTCTTTGTAACCATCCCTCAGGTGGATCCTTAAGCAGGAAGGAGGGGCCGAATGTGGCGGGGGCAGGAGGTGGGGGTTTTGATCAAATCCCAAGCCTTGGGGAGTGGGGGGACCACCATGGTGCATTTGAATTACTCCCAATCAGTCTTAAAGTTTGCTCACCCTGTAGATCCCAGTGTGTGGCATCTGGAAAAGGCTGAATGACAAATCACATTGAAAAGATTGGCTAGTGCTGTGGGATTTGGCAAAGGGAAGACTGACCTGATAGCGGAAGGCTGGGGATATATTAGGACACTGAAACCATTTGGTGCCATCCTGTCCCTGTGGCTCTACAGTGTCATGTGCTTGTCTTAACCCAGAGAGCGCACAGCATAAGATCGTACCTTAGGGACGCGCAGTGCACACGCCCACAAGACCACGGTGGCCGTCGGTGCAATCCCAGGGAGGTACGCAGCCTGTTCCAGGATCCCAATCCTGGCACGAGTATCACAAACCTGTGACTCATCCTTGGGGGAGGGGCTGGGGAGGTGCTGACCTAAGGGGATTGGAGGCAGGGGACTCTGCGGGAATAAAGCCCCAGGGGATGACATAAGCACAGTGTTCCAGTCCATGGAGCTGCTCCCCGAGATGGTGCACACAGGTGAACACTGCTGATGCTGACCAACAAAAACACCCGAATGGACAAGTATGCAAATGGTGGCCACTGGGGGGAACCGGGTTTCTCACTGTTGAAAGGGATGTTTACTTATCAACCAGGGCAGGAGCCTACAAGGATCCAGCTGGAACTGGATGTGAGTGGGGTTGGTCAGCAAGAGGCCAAGGGAAGCTTCCTGTAGAAACAGTAGATCAAAGCACAGGAAATGTGTGGGGACACACACAGGGCTGAGGTCCGTGTATAGGTTTCCCCGCTCTGTCAGCAGACACGGCCAAGAACTAGTAACACCCCAGTCGCAAGGAGCACACCCAGCAGGCACATCTTGGCTTCTAAAGCCATTCATGGAGGAAAGGAGCAAGGCCCTCAGACATCAGGATGATTCCGGACTCGGGCAGGAGATACAGAACATGAGTGACTAACAGATCGTCACAGTTCCCCCCACGTTCCTTTTTTTTTAAATTTTTTTATTGGAGTGCAATTTGCCAGCATTTAGCATAACACCCAGTGCTCATCCCGCCAAGTGCCTACCTCAGTGCTCATCCTGCAGTCACCACAACCCCCCGCTCACCTACCTTTCCACTATGCCCTGTTCATTTCCCAGAGTTAGGTGTCTCTCATGTTTATAGCAGCAATGTCCACAATAGCCACACTGTGGAAGGAGCCTCGGTGTCCATAGAAAGATGAATGGATAAAGAAGATGTGGTCTCTGTATACAATGGAATATTACTCAGCCATTAGAAATGACAAATACCCACCATTTGCTTTGACATGGATGGAACTGGAGGGTATTATGCTGAGTGAAATAAGTCAATCCCCCCACGTTCTTGTCCTCTATTCCCACACCCTGGCCACACCCCAAACACATCTAACACTTCTGTGGGCTTTCCCTCCCCCACCCCTCGCACCAAGCGATTCCCTGCAGCACCAGCTGGGTGTCCCGATTCCATTAGTGATTCGCTTCCCACACTCTCTACCCGGAGACAGCACCACACCCCACGGGTCAGGGACTCAGGCCCACAAGACCACTTCCCACCGTCGATGCCAGTCCCAGGGAGCAGGTCCCCAGGTTCCCCACGACTCTGCCTGAGAGGGCTATAAATCGGAGGTTCCCTCGGCCCTCCCACCGTGGAGCTGACCTTTTGCTAGAACAGGTCAAGGAACTCAGGGGAACACATTTACCCCTCGAGTAGAGGGCAAGAGCGGCCAGGTGAAGACAACCCGTGGGGGAGGTCTGGGAGGATCCTGTGCACAGGGCCACCTGTGCCCAAAGATTTGGGTGGCACCACTCTCCTGGAATGTGGAGGTGTTCACCCTCCAGGAAGGCCCCCACATCCCATTAATATTGGGATTTCATGGAGGCTTCCTCGTGTTGCCATGATTGATTATTGATTGCTTGAGCCTGGGTAACACATCCTCAGAGGGACAGAACGACCTCCCTCCTCCCTGGGCCCGGGGATCAGAAGATGAGTGTTGCCCGGTTCCCAATCTCCACATCCGAGGAAAGCAGGCCCAAGACACACACTAATGACCATGGTGTCTGTGGATGCCGATGTGGACCGGGCCTTGTACGTCAGGGCGTCACCCTGCCAAAGTACAGCAATGCTTGACCTTGCAGGGAGACTATGCCCATGTCACCCGTGTGATCTTATGAGCTGTGTGAGCTGTGCACAGCGTCAACCTCGTGGAGCATCCATCGGAGGCAGGGGGAGCGGTACAACACCCTGTCCAGTTGAGCGCCCTCCAGGGGCAAAGCCTGGGGCTTAGGCCTCAAGATCTTCCCTGCCATCAGTAGGGGTCCAGCTGTCCTCCGAGGGGAACGTTGTGCCAACACTCCATGACCCATAATTGGGGGACCGTGGGAGTACCAGGCACTGATGCCACCAGCAGCCTGACATGAGTCCCCGCCCACACGGCCTCTTAGC
Organism: Canis lupus dingo; assembly: GCF_003254725.2. NCBI lineage: Eukaryota > Metazoa > Chordata > Mammalia > Carnivora > Canidae > Canis > Canis lupus. The sequence goes on along the minus strand of NC_064281.1, from coordinate 118,746,528 downwards.
AGTGCCTCGGGGTCACTGTCATTCCTACTTGGATGCCAGGCCCCGGGGCCACATGGGGGCATGACGGAGTGTGTGAGGAGGAAGAAGATCGCACGCGCCCGGGGCTGGAGGAGCTATGGACCCTCGAGAGCCACCCTGAGGTTCAGGCGTGGCCCCGGCCAGGTCTTCTCCCCTTGTCTCCCAGCAGATTGGGGCCCCACGTCATCCTGTAGGCTCACTGCCCTGGGCAGGCCGCACATCAGACACCCAGCAGGCCAGCAGGTCAAAACCCCACCCAGGGGGTCGAAGGACCCACACTGCATCCCCACAGGGGGACAGTCCCGGGGACCCTTGGCTCTCTGTAAGGGTGGGGCCAGCATGGCTTGGCCAGCTCCGGGCCTGAGGACAGGCTGGGAGGCCCAGGACAGGCCCAGGAATGACCCCAGAGCAGTACCAGCAGTATTTGTCACACAGGGCAGGCAGGTGGAGCCCAGACAGCAGGTCAGAGCCCCGCCAAGGGGTGCATTCAGAGCAGGCTTGGCTATCGCGGGACAATGGGGGCTTCTGAGGAGCAGGACCGCAGCTGAGGCACTGGCTCAGGGCATTTACATAATATCAGGACTTGCTGCTGAGGACAGGGGACTTCCTGCATAATCTGCCATGGCCTGGTGACAACTGCCAGACACTTGGCCGCTGTGTGTGAACACAGACATTGCAGGACAGGACCTGGCACACCGGAGATGCCTCCCCGAGGACCCTTGTGCTGGTTCTCGGCGCCCCGAGTGCTGTGCGCCAGCAGTCCATGGTGGCCTGATCAAACCCCTGGCCCGAGCAGTCACACTTCCCTCCCAGGACAGCATGCAGGGTCCCCACATCTAGCTGCGACTGTCCCACAGGGCCTGCTCCTGGGACTTGTGCCAAGGCCACCAGCCTCAGGATACCAGGTGCTCCTCCTCCCACCTCTCATGGGGCGGCCAACCTTCTGCACAGCCTGCCTCCTGGGGAACCAAAGGCCCTCCTGCCCGGCTCCACACAAAATCCTCATGTGAGCCTGTGGGGGAGCATCCCAGTGACCACCGCCATCACCCACTACACTTTCCTCTGCTCAAAGTGCCCGTTTCGGGACTGTAGAGTCCTGGCGGCTCTGGGGATGGCTGATAGCTCCACACCCCGTCTCTGGCTCAGCCTCAGAAAGCCAACCTCGCAGTGGTCTTCACGAGGACACCAACTTCACGGACCGGTGGCTATGACCCAGGAGTTCTCTGACAAGAACCCCTGGGGCACAGCCTCGCATGGTCACCAATCTATGAATATCATTTGGCGGCCCCTAGGGCACCAACAGCCAGCGCGGCCCGTTCAGCAACCCCGGGATCACAGGTAGGCAGACAAGGGATCCCCATTTGGGGTCCCCCACAGCAATATGAGCGCCAGTGAGCAGCAGCACTGGGCAGGGAGCAGTTGGCACTGGAGAGACAGGACCAGCCCGAAGGTCTGTAGGCTGAGGCTACGGTCAGGAGAGACAGAGCAGGGTGGGCAGCAGGTGCCATGGGGCTGCCGGCTAGGCCTCAGGAGCAGAATGACCCTGATCCCGGCCTGGCCACTGGGCAGCGGGCTGCCCACCTCCTGAAGGCACCTCATGCAGGGCCTGAGGGGATTTATGGCCTTGTCCAAGTGACTCCAGGGTAAGGTGGCAGGAAGGACTGCCCACTGGCCCTCTCTGCCAGGCACAGATACTCGTCTACAGAATGCCCCCAAGCGCCCACCGGCTGTGGGGCAGGTGCTTCCAAAGTAGGATCACATCTGATTGTCACTACTTTGCACACTCAAGGGGCTGTGGTGGTTCCGGGGGAGGGATCCCTCCTCACTCCTAGCACCCTGCTGCCAGTCCCGTGGCAGGAACCTCAAATATCTCCACGAGATGACAGTGTGCTCTTCCCAAGATGCACTGCCACCTGCCTGGCCCTGCTATTATCCCATTTCTGGAGAGACCCGCACATGGGACTCACGGGACTACTGGCAACTGAGGCCCGTTTGTGGTTGGGAGAAGGTCCAGCCTTATTGCAACGTCCACCACCACACCCCCTGCCCTAAGAATTTCCTGTTCTCGTGACATATCCCAGGATGGGAGAGCAAGGGGAACCAAAAAAAAACTGAGCAGAATGAGCTGTCTGCACACGACCCTCCCAGACCACATAGGATTCAATCGCCAAGACGATGGGGCAGGCTTCTTGCCCCGCTGGGGGCAATTGACATCTCCCAAAATTCCAGGAAAAGCTCGGGGCTGGCAGGCTGGCGCAGGTCTCAGGGCACTCCTCCCTGCCTTCCTGTGTGACAGCGGCCGCTAGACACAGTCGCCAAAAGGCGGGGTTACCCCGGGCCACTCGTATCCCCACTGCTCACACACAGGGCCTTGCAGGGAGCAGAGCTCAGCTGCTCTGTGGCTGTGAGGGAGCCGCCAGCAGGGCTCCCCTGGCCTCAGACAGGACCCTTCTCTTCCGCTCCCGCAAAACCAAGTGAATGCAGGAGTGCACATTGACGTTACTTTGGAAAAATGGCATATGGCATGGAGAAGAAGCAAAAGTGAACAAGGTTTCTTTTCCTATTTCCACCCTCCAGCACTTGCCTGCTGCACTCTTGGCCTTTCCAACAAATTCCAATGCCATTGCCCTGTGATTTCATCCAGAACCCAAACAAGGAGGGAAGGTCTCCCAACTTGTATCCAGGACATGACAAAACTGTTAACTCTTGAACTGAGTTAAGCACGAACGCAAGGGGGTGCGTGACACTCACACACTGGACTGCGGGAACCTTCTATCCCAAGGAACAAACATGGAGAGCTTCCTCAAGGAAACCAAGCTCTGGATGTCGGGGTCATCGCAGAGCCCAGGCCCCCAGAGAGGCTCTTGGCCCTGCTTTACCCCAACCTTCCCTGATCCTTAACTCCTGAGATTGCCAGGTCTTTCTCTTTACACACCCAACAGGACAACACTGAGAGGAAGCATCCTAAGGCCTCCCTTTTTGCCGGCCCCACAAAACTTTAGAAAGGGCCTGGCTGGCCCTGGAGCTGCGACCCCCCTCTTCCATATCTCAGAATCTGTTCTCATAGGACCAGGGAGGACCCCAGGTTGTTGCTACCGATCTGGAGCATGTAGTTCATGACCTGCAACTTGCTGGTTTCCTCGGAGGCCCTGGGCCCCCACAGAAACTCATTGCGGGCAGGGTCACTGCCCGCCACCTGCCGGCGCTCCAGGTAGCCTTCCTGCACCCAGACGTTGGTGAGGAGATCCCTGGGCTCCCCATAGACGATGTGTTCTTGGCCACCGTACACCCCCATGAATCCGAGAGCCTCCCACATCAGGGAAACATCCGTCCTGCAGGAGGATCAACCCCAGGACCAGCCCCAGGAGGCCGGTCTTGGGGAGACCCCACTGACCGCTCAGCATCCCATCCCAGGTGAGGCCCAGGATGGGGTTGAGGACGTAGGAGTGCTCCCTGGGATCCACTTCAATCACGTCTAGGCCAAATGCCAGCCGCAAGCAGATGGACGCTTGGCTCAAGATGGTGGGGAAGTCATCCTGGTATTCTGGGGTGAAGACCTCCAGCATCTCTGCCTTGCTGGTGGGCTCCTTGGTGCAATACTTGAGGAGCAGGAATACCACCAGGGCAGCCGTCTTCATGTGGAAACTGCCCTCCACCAAGGGCTCCTCATCTCCCGCCTCCCCTGGGCCGCTGGGGCAGGAGGCTCGGGCTGGCCAAGGCCACCAGCTGCCCCACCACTGGGGGAGGGGTAGGCACTTTGAGAGCCCTGGGGAGCACTCAGGGCCCTGGGAGCAACAGACTCCTCCTCTGGGGGGCCAAAGACCATGGCAGAGAAGGACAAGGGAGGGGAAGACAAGGAGGAGCAGGAGGAGGAGGAGGAGGAAGAGGATAGAGAGAGATGAGATAGGTGGTACGGGGGAGATGGGGTAGAGGGGGGAGGTGGAGTCTCCTCCTCCCCTTCCTCCTCCTCCTCCTCAGCCCCAGACAGCTGGGCATCCACCAGGCCCTGGGCCTCCTCTAGGTCTTCTCCCTGCTTCCAAAGCTTGCTGCTCTTCCCTAGGGGCATGGTGTCAGATTCGGGCTGAACCTGAAGAGAGAGGAGGGAGAGCTTGTCAGGGGGCAGCCCGGCCAAGACACCCCGAGGTGCCAGGGCTGACAGAGGCCATGCTGGGCTCCCCTGCACAGGGCTCCCCTGTGTTGGGCTGGGAGAACCCCTGACATCAGGCTCAGAGAGAGCGTGTACCTCACCTCGACAAGTGGCTCTGGCCCACACCTCCTCAGCTCTGTGTCCTGAGGGACGCCCACCTCAGACCGAGGCCTCCGCTGCCAGTTCTTGAAGTCCCTGCACGAGGGAAGGAGGAGGCACCTCAGGGTGTAGACTGTGAGCCCAGCCCTGGGGCCCAGTGTGGACAGGAGGGCTGGCTCGCTCTGGGATGTCCCCTGCAGTCCAGGTGGGACGGTCCCCCCCCATCGGCCGCTCAAGGGTCTGCCCCGGCCCTGTCCTTCTCAGGCCAAATATCCCTGCAAGAACACAGGGCCCCGACCCTGCACAGGAGGAAGCCAGGGGCCCAGCCTTGGCCACACCTGCCAAAGTCTCCAGGACTCCTCTTGGATCATGCACAAGGGATGGCCCAGCTCCTGCTTCCATCTGGGCTGGGATGGGGCACGTCTCGCTCTTCACCTCGAACCCCATGTAACCCTGGGAAGACTCCCTAGCTATCCCTGAGGCCACCCTCCTTGCACCTTCCTTGCAAGGCCCCCTGACACGACCCCCCACCAGCCAAAGTCTAGAGAAATCAGTCGGCCCACCTGTCCCACCTCTCCCCATGGCCCACACAAGTGGTCGGGGCGGCCTGGTCCCTAGGGATCCTGCTGTGGGAGGCATCCCCTCATTTCTCACCTCGACCCTCGCCAGGGCCTGGTCCAGGGCCAGGACAGGGCACCCGCTTCCTCTGCTGACCTGAGTCTAGACCCTCAGGCCCTGGCCCTCCCCTCCCTGAGCCCAGGAATCTGAAGCGGAGGGGGGGGTCCTTGGGACAGGCCCAACCCCGGTTTCCTTTCCCAGGGCTACCAGGGAGGGTACCCATATTTCTGGACCATCGCTTCCTGGGCCTGAGGGCTGGCTTAGGAGCCACTCACCACTTCAATGTGGGGTGGGCGGGGGTCCCCACACTGACACCTGGCAGGCCCTGAGAGTCCTGGGCATCTACCCCCCAGGTGGGCTTGCTCACAAGCTCTGACTGGGACTTCTCCCAGTGGGGTCCTCACCTCCTTGAGAATTGGGAGAGGAACAGGAGGAGGTACCCTGTCATGTCCTGTGTCCCCATCCAGGCAGGTCACAGACACAACCCCTCCCCCCAAGTCTCCAAGGAAGATCAAGAAGGGCTGGTCTGTTGCCTGGCCCCTGTGTCCTGGGGGTTCATGCCCTCAGGCTACCGAGAGTGTCCTCAGCATTATCCTGCCAGGGCCTGCTCTTCCTCCGGGCCCCCAACCTCCCATAGAGGACATGTGCCCCTCACACCAAGACCATACCAACCCCAGGCCAGCCCACCTTCCTGCCCCCACCCGCCCCAGGGACAAGCGAGCATGCCACTGAAGGCCACCTCTCTCCCATCCTCTGAGGGCTGCCGACAGGGCAGGGCCCCACTCCACTGCACTGGCTTCTTTGCTCATGGGCCAGGTGGGGCCAGCCAGGCCATCCTCAAGGTCCTCACCCTGACTCCCCGCAGGCTGTGTGCCCTCCAAACACACCCTCTCCAACCACCCCAGAGGCCCTGTTCCTTTGCAGCAAAAGCCCTCAGGCCCTAAAACCCAGACGTGGACATCAGGACGGCAGCATGGGCTCATCTTGCACGGGGGACTCCTTCCTCCCTGGACTGCACGTGCTGGGGCCCAGGGTCCCTCAGTCCCCCATCTGGTCCTCACCTTCAATCCCCTCAGGCCCCAGGTCAGCCCTGGGCGGGCTCCAATCCCCCTCCTTCCACCAAGCCCCCAGGCTCTAGGAGACTTGGCTGGCAAGCCAGAGCATGCCCCAAGTGGTCATCAGGCCCCGGGGAACCCCAGGACCCAGTCTAGTCTGCGTATCTAGGGCTGCAGTGCCCCTGTGGTCCTGCACTTGGCTGCCAGTCACACGTGGGCCATTGTCCCCCACCCCATCTGACCCCACTGCCGCCCACGACCACGCAGCTCGGGACTTGTCTACCCGCCCCCGCAGCCTCACGAGGCTGAAGCAGGGACAGGGCCATGGTGCTGGGGGCTCCCTGGGGACCCACTCCCTCGGGGGTCTGTCTCTCGGGGGTCCTTGCCTCCACCCATAATTGACCCCGGGCATCTCGGGCAGCTGTCCAGAGGCCAGGCCGCTCACACCAAGGCCCTCTCCTCCGCCCGGACCTCAACGGGGACAGGGAGTGACCGTCTGTCCATCAGGATCGTGAACCAGTCTGGGGGCTTCCCAGGGCTCACAGAGGGGGCTGAGCCGGGGGGGCGGGGGACAGGCTCCCTGGGCCCTTCTTCCCTACTCCTGCTGGTGGGACCCCCTGGGCGCCTGGGCCTCTGCCTGGCTCCACTCGGCCTGCCTGCCGGGACTGACTGTGGACTGGGGTGCGGGGTCCCTCCGTCCTTCATGGACATCCTCGCCAGGAACCCAGCAGGACCTGGGCCCACTCTCTGCCCCCTCAGGGAGGCCCTGCTCTGAACACCAGCCCCCTGGTCTCTCAGAGCCCGGATGCGGAGGGGGGCCTCACCATGTGTTCCTATCTGCCCACCCCCCATGACCTTCCCGGGACCGACTCTGGGCTGAGGTGCGGGGTCCCCGGGGCTCCTCCACATCCTCACCGGGATTCCCAGCAGCACCCGGGGCCCTCCCCTCTGCCCACGTGTCCTAGGCCCTGCTCCTGACGTGAGGGTCCCCAGTGTCTCAGGAGATCGGGATATGGAGGTCTGAGCACCCATACTCCCACGTGAGGGCAAGTCCCCATCTCCCGGGGGGGCTTCACAGCCCTTGTGACCCTCCGACAGGATCCTTTTTGTCCCTGTCAATGGTCCATCCCTCAGTCCCCTTAGCCCCTGGACCCTCCCTCCGCCCCCCTCAGCGTCTGCTCCCGCCACACCAGGCCCCAGGCTCTCGGGTACCCGGATGTGCCAGGCCTGCCGCACCCGCCGCCACCATCCGGCCCCATCCCGCTCCCCCGCGGCCTTCCCGGGCTCACCGTGGGCCCTGACCTCCGCCGGGTCCCCTCTGTCCCCCTCAGGGTCCATCCCTCGCCTCCCCTTAGCCCCGGGACCCTCCCCTCCGCCCTCAGCGTCTGCTCCCGCCACACCAGGCCCCAGGCTCTCGGGTACCCGGATGTGCCAGGCCTGCCGCGCCCGCCGCCACCATATGGCCCCGTCCCGCTCCTCCATGGCCTTCCCGGGCTCACCGTGGGCCCTGACCTCCGCCGGGTCCCCTCTGTCCTGGGCACCTGTGCCCCCGCCCACCCACCCCGCCCCCACAGGCACTCCCTGTGCCCCTCCCCCCTCAGACCTGGCAAACCTCCCTTCAGACCATGCTCCTGAGCTCCCTGGGCTCAGGTCCTGACCCCCAACCCCCTAGGCGCATATCCCGGGTGGCCGCGTGTGTCCGGCCTCCCCAGAGCCACCCCCTAGGCCCGAGGTGGGGGCCCAGTGCCTCTCTCTCTCAGGGAGGGTGGGCCGCAGGTGGACGCAAGGTGGTGGGGTGGGGGACCCCGGGGGACCCCCGCAGTTCTCCCTCAGGTCCTCACCCTGCTCCGGGGAGGGCCCGGGCCCGTCCTGCCTCCGGGGACCGAGGCCACTGCCCCAGCCCCAGCATCCAGGCCTCGGCTCGACGCCGCGGCCCCGCCTTCCCCCGCGTGGTCTCTCAGGGTTCTGAAAGGGTCCCCCCACCCCCCGCCGCCCTCCGGGGCCCCTCCCCCGCCCTCCGAGCCCCCGCCCGGGCCTGGCCTCCTTCCAGGGGACCCCACTGTGACCCCCCACACGAGGCCCTCCGCTCTCTCAGACCTCCGAGGCGGAAGTCGGCTCACGTCACCTCCGGACCCCGTGCCAGGGATCCCTAAGGGCTGATTGCACGTCCGCGGGAGACGGCCCCGCGTGGCGGGGGTAGGAGGACCCGTGTGGGAGGTTCCCTGGGTCCTCTCGCGGGTCCTCCGTGGACTCGCGAGATCTGCCTATTTTCCCATATTTATGTGTTTAATAAGTCAAATTCTTTTCTCAGTGCAGACACATGGGCACTTCTATTACACTGGGTTAAAATCCAACACCATTCTATATATTTGTTTTGTTTAACTTGTTCCAGGTTTGGCCACTGGACGCTCTTCCTGTTAGCTCCCTCTTTGTATACCTTCTTCATTCCCCCGGAAAAGTTTTCATTGGTTTGTTTTTATGTAATTGGGTTTTTTTTAGCATTTCTTTATTTTCAGGCACTACAAGTTGCTTCAGGCTCATCTTGCATATTTCCCTGTCCCATTTCTAGAATCAACAATTTTTCCATGGAGCCCTTGTTCCATTTACTGTAGAATAGTATGAGAAACCTAGGTCTGTGCACTACGTACACACATTGCATCTGTGATCATTGCTCCTACGGCTCCTTGGCGGACAGTGGAAGACATTATACGTGTGTTCACTACCTTGTGTGTATTCACATATGTATACAAATTTGTTGATGTAATCATCTGTATCTGTATTAAGCTACATAAGAGTTTTTACTAATGTTTCTGGCTCTAATCCACCACCATATACATCACTATAGCTTCCTCCTCTACAGTGAAAAACCTTGAGATTTGGAAGTTGTTTATATGTCAGTGTCCTGTTGTCTCTGCTGGGTAGCCCCCAGGGCTTGGTAATCTCTGAAGGAGCTGCTGAAACAGAATTCGTGGATGTGTAAAGCAGCACTTCAGTTCAAAAACTCCCTGGAACCTCATCAAAGTTATGCCTGCCCTCTAGCCTCTGGACTCTGATAAGGCTACCTGGCTCCTGTCTATGGAACTCTTGAAAGGTCAAGAGTACCCGTTATTTGAGTGTCTGAACTAATGAACAATTCTACTTTTGATGCTTTTGGGAGTTGAGATCACCTGTAACTAACTTTGGTCTTCCTTATCTGTCTGGAAAGTCTGTCTTTCTTACAAGAGCATGAGCTACAGGGTAAGCTGGACCCCAAGATGAGACTTTTGTTTCCTCACCTTTATTTAGCTTTATGACTCAGGGCATGTTATATGAGCTTTTGGCGCCTCAGTGCTTTTTCTCTATTCTGTATTTGAATAGTCACTGGGAAGCTCCTCGAGGCTGGGAATTAGACTCTACCCAGAGGAAGGTCAGGATAGCTGGATGAAAAACAGACACCCCTCAGATTCGACAGCCGACAAACCTGTATATGTTACTCATCCTTAAAAGTAACTTATATAATAATACAAATTCTCCACTGAGTGTTGGAAAGCCTAATTAGAAATTGTGAAATGTGCCCAAGTTTTCAGATTAAAGGTAATACATCATGGGAAATCATGAGTTGATACTTTGATTGATTATGATCAATCAATAATAATGATACTCTCAAGCATTCCTTAAATAAATAGCATAAAATTGCCTATTTCAAACTCTGCTATTGTGCAAAGTGTGACATATTAATATTGTGCAAAGTTTTCCATACTATTATTATTGTGTAAAGTTTTATTATTACTGTAAAATATTATGAAAATAATATTTATTATTTATATAATAATATAAATAATATAATTATAATATGATACATAATTATAATATACAATTATAATGGAAATTATATATAAGTTAATAATAAATATAAATACATAATTATAACATCAATGATATAATTGATATTATAAACAATGAGATTATTCTGTAAATTTTTCCATATTGTGTAAAGTTTTCCATATTAATACTTGAAGAATTTGAAGGTATTGCTGTAATCACAAAAACTCTCAAATTGGCTGGAAATGAAGACAGTATACTAGGTCACCTTCTGTGATCTGGCGTAGTGTGGTATGGCCTAACACAAACTAAAAGAACACCTGTAAAGACTGGGATTTTAATTTTGATTCCATACATTGAAGGAAACTTCCACCAAATCACTAGGTGACAACTAAGCAAAGCTGGTTTTTTGAAAAGATAAAAAATATTGACAAACATTTAGTAAGACAGAAAAAAGAAGACTCAACTACTGAAATAAAAAATAGAAGTCAGGGTAATATTACAGATCTTTTATTTAAAGAGGATTTTATTTATTTATTTATTTATTTATTTATTTATTATTTATTTATTTATTTTGAGAGAGGCAGAGACATAGGCAGAGGGAGAAGCAGGCTCCCTGTGGGGAGCCTGATGTGGGACAGGAACCGGGATCACGCCCTGAGCCACAGGCAGATGCTGAAGCCCTGAGCCACCCAGGCGCCCCAGTATTATTGGTCTTAAGGAAACAAAAAGGATTGTAAGAGAGTACTCTGAACAATTACACTCCAAGAAATTATATAACCTAAATGAACTGGATACATTTTAAAAAAACATAAACAACGAAAAGTAACTCAAGAAGAAACGATTATTCAAACAGATCTAACAGGTAAGGAGAATGAATCTGCGTTCAAAAATCTCACAAGAATGAACATCCCAAGACCAGGTGACTTCACTCATGAATTCGACAAATACTTGAAAGAAGAACTTATACAAATCCTCAATTTCTTCCCACACTATGGAAGAGGAGGGAATACTTCCTATCTCGTTCTGTGAGGTCAGTAGTACTGAGGTAGTAAAGCCTGACAAAGACATTAAAAAAAAAAGTAAACTAACACTCTCTCATGATAATAAAAAAATTCAAGAAACTAGAAATAAAATTTTAACATGATAAAAGGCATTGATGAAAAATCCACATCTAGCATACTGAATGGTCAAAGACCCAATTTTTTCCATTAAGCCAAGAAATAAGAAAGAAGCCAAGGGCCGCCTAGGTGGCTCTGTCAGTTAAGCAGCTGGCTCTTGATTTCTACTCAGGTCATGGTCTCAGGATTGTGAGATCAGGCCCTGCACTGGGCTCCATGCTCAGGGGCGTCTGCCTGAGATTCTCTCTCTCCCTCTTCCTCTCCCTCTCCCCCTCCCTCTCTCTCTAAAATAAATAATAAATAACATTCTTTTAAAAGCCGAAAATGCCTGCATTTGCTACCTTTATTTTTAATATACTGGAAGTGCTAGCCAGAGTGATTAGGCAAAAAAATATATTTTAACAAATAATAAATAAATAATCATAATAGGAAAAGGAAAAAAAAGGAGTAAAAGCAGAATCAAATACTTAAAAATAAGTTTATCCAAGGAAATATAAGACATGTATACTACAACTTACAACATATTGTTCAAAGAATTTCAAGCAGTTTTCAGTATTTGGAAAGATATATTGCATTCATGGAGCTGAGGACTTAATTTTGTTAAGATAGCAGTTGTACTAAAGCAGTTTGCAGATTCAATACAATTCCAATAAGAAATCCAGAAAAAAAATCCTGCTTGAAGAAACAGAAAAGCTGACTCCAAAGTGTATATGGAGGGACGCTTGGTTGGCTCAGGTGTTGAGCATCTGCCTTTGGAGGCGGTGATCCCAAGGTCCTGGGATCGAGTACCACAGGGAGTCTGCTTCTCCCTCTGCTGATGTCTCTACCTCTCTCTCTGTATCTCTCATGAATAAATAAATAATATCTAATAAATAAATAAATAAGTAAATAGTCTATGGAGGGCAGATGCCCCTTTGGATAATTCTCTTGGTACCCTTTGGGTAAATACCTTGTAGAAAAGAACCGAGATGTCCATCAATAGATGAATGGATAAAGAATATATATATACTGTCTGGCACATTGGTGGTAGGAATGAAAAAATGGTGCAGCTGTTGTGAAAGATGTTTGCCAGTGGTAAAAGTCTATCAGTTTGTCAAAAAGTTAAACTTTTTAAAATTTATATTTATATTATTTACTTTTATTTAAATTATATGACTATCAATTCCACTCCTATGTATATGCTCAAAAAATGGAAAAGAGGTATTCAAACAAATACCTGTGTACAAATGTTCACCAAAATTCACAGTAGCAAAAGAATGAAACGACCCAAATGTCCTTCAATTTGTGAATGAATCAGCAGGATGTATCGGGCTATAAAGAAATATTCAGCCATAGAAAAGAATGAAGTCCCTATAGAGGCTTTACTGTGGATGCACCTGAAAGCTGCTGAGTGCAAGAAGCCAGACACAAAGATATCATATTGCAAATTCCGTTTATATGCAATGCACAGAACGGGTATATTCATAGAGAAAGCAGAGTAGCAGTTGACAGGGTTTGAGTGAGTAGGGAATGGGCAGTGACCACTGAGCGGATGCAAGGTATGCTTTTGGGGTGATACAAGTTCTTTGAAACCAGACAGAGGCCAATGTCGTACACCACAAATGTACGAAATGGCACTGAATTGGACACTATAGAATGACTTTATGTTATGTGTATTTACCTTAAATTAAATTAAATAAATAAATAAATAAATAAATAAATAAATATTGATAAATGCTGTGAAACAAGAAAACATGAATCTGCTGGAAACCAAGGAATACCTTCCATTTCCTAATTGCCCTTTGCCCTCAACCTAGGTTCAAGCTCTGCGGCCTAACATGCTGGGTGAAAGATCTAGCCCGAGCCTCTGCATCTGGCCTCGTCTTCTGCCTTCCACCACACTGTGGCCTTTCTCTTTCCGTACATGGAACTGTTTTCTCTGACATTGAACAACCGGGTCCTCACTATCTCAACTACGTTCACTGTTCATTCCCACCTCGCAAACAGATGAGCGATTAGAGAATTGCTAAGTCCTACTCCTGTGAAACACAGATATACTAATTGGGGTACAAAACTCGTGTCCCCTTCAATGCGGTTTGGCTGTTCTTACAAGAAATATACACAGGATCGGATGAGTCCATATCACAGGCACATTGGCATTGACCTGGAGCTTCTGTTAACTGGGTGACAGATGAATTTAAGGAGCAAGGGGATCAGAGGATACTGGTGAGAGGATCTAATTCGGGCTGCTGGCCATGCGGACGGGAAAGATGGACAGCTGGGCACAGGCTAGTGAAACAAACTTACTTAGAGACCAGTAAAGATTTTTCAAGTGTGGCTGAGTCTTGTCCAGCCGGACATTCCAAGGCACTCTCTCTACTACAGGGCAGATGGCAGAGAATGGCTGGTGGTGACAAGACCTATCAGCAAAAAGAAAATCTATCACCTGTCCAGGTGTGAGCTGCTGAGAGCATGACTAAGACATGGACTGGGGGTGGAGAGGACAGAGACACAGAATGTACTCACGAGCCCTTCACTGCTTTCCTCAGAGAGGACACTTTTCCAGCAGCCAACCACTGCCCACAAGCTTCACTTCCTCTTCACTCCTGGAGCCATGTAATCGGAGACTACATTTTTGCTTGAACTCCATCCTCCTTGCCAGCGAGGCTTCTCCTTTAGTTTAGCAAACCTAACTGCGGTTTTGGCTTCATTCACCCAGATGCCACCCCCAGATCTCAGTAAGAAGCACAAGTGTGAGCAAAATCCTAAAACATCCCTAAAGAGTTACTGTGTCCCTTCTATCTCCACTACAGCATCTCATATGATACTCTGGAAAGTAGTCTGCAGGTTATGGTCCTTCACAGGTTGTGTAAGTGTTTTAAGTTGGATTCTTTAAATTGGCAGACTCTTTCTTCTTTTGAAATCCCTTGCAATCCCTGAATGAAGAGCAAAGCCCAAGCTCACAGAATCCAAGAAAAGGACCACCCTAATCCTCACACCTTTCACCAACTGGACTCTGGGTCTTTCCCACTCTTCCTTCACAAAAAAAGACCATAGTACCCAAACAGGTTTTTATAGACACACACACACACACACACACACACACACACACACACACACACACACTGGGTGGAGAATCAAAAATGTCTTGAGTGTACGGAACACAAATGTAAAGTGTGTTATCGAGGGATAAAGGACTCATGGCTACTGCAGCCTAGTGGAGTTTGAAACTGTATGGCACTCTAGATATGTGTGTATTGTGGGGGGCTTGAACATATGATTGGATTCTGGAAACAATGGAAGCATCCTCTATTTCAAGAAAACAAGCAATGGCTATTTCTGTGTTTCTTTCCAGCTTTGGTTGTCAGCTTCACTCTCAAACTACCAGACACATCCCACACACAGCCAGCCAGCCACAGACGTGAAAACTCTTCCTAGCATCTCCTGCTGGGTTCAGGAAGGACTTCATGGAATGAATGCTCTCTTCTCTTACCCAGAGAGGCACTCGCTTTGGAATGCTTCATTCTTCCGTTTCTGCCTATCTCTTCCCAGGCCAGTTTCATTAGTGTTACTCAACCTAAAATTAGTCTCAAGTATATGTAGGTATGCTAGATGGTTGGTTGTGAATAATAGTTACTGAAAAGCATTGGCGTAAAGCTTCATGAAGTCATGTTAGGCGATAATTTTTTTAGATATGACACAATCTCAAGCTGCTTGAGCTACCATAACAAAACAATATAGACTGGGTGGCTCACACAACAGTAATTTATTTCTCAAGGTTCTGGAGACCGGAAGTCCAAGACCAAGGTCTGGCAGGATTCAAATTCCAGTCTGAATCCCTCTCTTGTCTTGCAGATGGGCACTTTTGTTCTGCATCCTCCTATGTCCTTTTGTCTGTGCTTACACACAGAAAGATAGTGTAAGCACACTAATCCCATCATGGGGATTCCACCACCATAAAGTCGTCTAATTCTATCTCCCAAAGGCCTATCTCCAAATACCATCGCATGAGTGGCTTTAACCTGAATTTGTGGGTAGGGACACAGATCAGTCCATAGCAGATATCAGCACCCAAATGACAAAAATATAGATAAATGAAATTTCATAAAAGTTAAAAATGCTTCTGCTTCAAAGGACATAATTTAAAATATACCACCCACAGATTGGGAGAAAATACTTGTTCATCATTTATAAAAGTGTAGTATACAGAATATATAAGAACTGTTACAGGGATTCCTGGGGGGCTCAGCAGTTTAGAGTCTTGCTTTTGGCCCCGGGTGTGATCCTGGGGGTCCTGGGATCAAGTCCCATATGGGACTCCCTGCATGGAGCCTGCTTCTCCCTCTGCCTATGTCTCAGCCTGTGTGTGTCTCTCATCAATAAATAAATAAATAAAATCTTTTAAAAAATGAACAGTTAAAACTCAACAGAGAAAAGAAAAATCAACCAATTCTAAGAGGACCAAAATATTTGAAAAGACGTTTCTGCAAATAAGGTGTATAAATAACCAATAAGCACATGAAGAGATACTCAACAGGATCCTTAGGGAAATGCAAATCAAAGCCACAATGAGTAAAGACTTCAAACTTGCTGGCTAAAATTAGAAGACAAAAAGTAACAACTATTGGTGATGATGTGAAGAAATTGAAATCTTCATATATTGCTAGTGGGAACATAAAATGGTGCAGTCACTGTGCAAAGCAGTCAGCAGTTCCTGCAAAAGTTAAACATACAGTATAACCGTATTACCCATTGATACCACTCCCAAGTACATATCCAAGAGAAATGAAAATATATGCCCACACAAAAACCCTATCGATAAATGCTCATTGCACCTTTCCTTACACATAATAACCCAAATCAGGAAACAATTCAACATCCATCAACTGATGAATACAGAAAAAGTATGGCCTTTCTACTTAGTGTAATATTATTTGCCAGTACGAATAGATGAAACGCTGATACATGGTATAATATGGGTGAACCTTGAATACTGCATGCTTAGGCAGAAAAACTAGACACAAAAGACCACATATTTTATTATTGTATTCGTATGAAATATCCAGGCAATGCATGTCACTAGACACAAATAGTAGAGTAATGCTTGCCTAGGGCTAGGGGAAAGGGTAATGGGAAGTCACTCTGAAAGTTGAGAGCCTTTTCCAGTGATGAAAGTGCTCTGGAGTTAGATAGTGGTGATGGTCCACAATCTAGTGAATATAGTAAAAACCACTGAATTGTACACTTTATTTTCATCTTTTAAAAAGGTTTTGTTTATTTATTTGAGATGGAGAGAATAAGAGAGAGAAGACACAGGCAGGGTAAGGGGCAGAGGAAGAGGGAGAAGCAGACACCCCCTCATCTCCCACTGAACAGGGAGCCCGATGCAGGACTCGATCCCAGGACACCCGGATCATGACCTGAGCCGAAAGCAGACGCTTAACTAACTGAGCCACCAAGGTGCCCCTGAATTGTATACTTTAAAATGGTAAATTAGATGGCATGTGAATGAAATCTCAATAAAGAATAAGAAAGTGAAAACAGGAGAGGAGAGGGAAAGAGCACAGATGGAGAGGCCCTGGGTGGTGCAGCCTGCTGAGACTGCTGGCAGCTAAGACATTGGGGACTCGGGGAAAACCCTGACATCACAGGCCCTATACTTACAACCGGGAAAGGCAGCTCACCAGTGGAAGATTTTGAAACTTGTAGCAACAACAAACCTTGGACCCAGCTAAATTACGGAGTAGATGTGCTACTCCCCACACACTAACAGCCCAGAGAAGAAGAGGCATGCCAATTCCCAGTCATAAATGCTATTCACCTCAGTCCCTGCTGTACTCCTACAGATGATGTCTGGCTGCAAATCAATAAAAAATATTACAAAAAACCAACACTCCAAAATTGAGAACAGTCAACCCACTGCCAATAGAAAAAAACAATAAAAGAACTGTACTCCAAGGTGATCTATATTTAAGCTATATTAGGTAGAAATTTTTGTTTTATTGTTTTATGATTTTATTTACTTATTCACAAGACACAGAGACAGGCAGAGACACAGGCAGAAGGAGAACCTGGCTCCCTGCAGGGAGCCTCATGTGGGCCTTCATCCCAGGACCTCGTGGACCACAACCTGAGCGATGGCAGACACCCAATCACTGAGCCACCCAGGTGCCCCAGGAAGAAACTGTAAGTCATCTATGATTAACATGCTAAATAATCTAGAAGAACAGATGAATTACGTGCATGAAGAGATTGGTAATTTTAATACAGATATAAGCAATAAGACAATCAAATGGAAACCCTAGAATTGAAAAACAATATCTGCTGAAAGGATTAAAAACCGATGGAACATGGTAGAGGAAAGACAGAATCAACTTGACATAAGTAAATTAGAAATGCGGGTGAGGCAAGATCGTGGAAGAGTCGGGTCCCCAAGTCACCTGTCCTCACCAACTCATCTAAATAAATTTCAAATCATCCTGAAAACCTAGGAATTCGGCCTGAGATTTAAAGAGAGAACAGCTGGAATGCTACGCTGAGAAGAGTTCGCGCTTCTATCAAGGTAAGAAGACGGAAAAAAAAAAGAAATAAAAGAGAATCCAAGAGGGAGGGGCTCCCGCAAGGGGCTGGCCTGAGGCCAGGCATCGAGAGCCCCCAGGAAAGGAAAGACCAGTCTCTGAGAAGCTGGAGCTTTACCAATCTTCCTGGAGGGAAAGGTGCTCACTGGGAAATCGGGCAGGATCCCAGGAGGGGCGGGAATGCCCTCAGGCTCCCGGGTCACTAATAGAGGAACTGCGCCCCAGGGGAGAGCATGCCACACACCTTGGGCCGAGTTCCCTATAGGGCAGGACTGTGTGCCAGGTAGGGCCCCGGGAACAGCTAGGCCAGGACAGGTCCCAGAGCCCAGGGCACCAGGGGACACAGCCCAAGATCCGATGCTCCCCCCAGGGACAAGTGCAGGCTTGGAGGACACAGGGAAGCAAGGACGCTCCTGCCAACGGGCAGCCCCGAGCTGTGCAGGTCCATGCCACCCGCCTCCGAGGCATCCAGACCCCTACAGACTGGGAGACTGCCATAGTTACTGCTGGAGCTGACTCCAGAGATGGAGAGCTGGCTGCCGCCACTGTCTGTTGCTCCTGGTGTCACCTTGAGCCTGGAACTGAGCAGGGCCACCGGGGGGAAGGGGCCTCAAAGGATAAACAGCTACCAATGAGCCGTGCACCTGGGAGGGCCTGGGCACCTCCCCCTGGTTCACACACCTGAGAATCAGCACCGCAGGCCCCTCCCCCAGAAAACCAGCTGGAAGAACAGGGGAAGAGCAAGTCCTTGACCAAGCAGCGCTAGAAAGTACCAGGGGTAGTTGACAGATTTACAGTATATAGGACCAAAGGATACCCCTCCTTTTTTGTTTGTTTGTTTCCCCCACGCCATCTTTTTTCTCGCTCTTTTTCTCCTTTTTCCAGTACAACTTGTTTTGAGCCACTCTTCACTGAGCAAAATGACTAGAATGAAAAATTCACCACAAAAGAAAGTATCAGAAATAGTAATCTCTCCCACAGTGTTACAAATTGTTCTCATTCATTTGGGGAATATAAATAATAGTGAAAGGGAATAGAAGGGAAGGGAGAAGAAATGTGTGGGAAATATCAGAAAGAGAGACAGAACGTAAAGACTGCTAACCATAGGAAACGAACTAGGGGTGGTAGAAGGGGAGGAGGGCGGGGGGTGGGAGTGAATGGGTGACGGGCACTGGGGGTTATTCTGTATGTTAGTAAATTGAACACCAATAAAAAATAAATTAAAAAAATAGATTACAATTCAATGTCAGAAAGCCAATTCAGAAGCACAATGATAAAGCTACTGGTGGCTCTAGAAAACAGCATAAAGGATTCAAGAGACTTCATGAATGCAGAATTTAGATCTAATCAGGCTGAAATTAAAAATCAATTAAATGAGATGCAATCCAAACTGGAGGACATAACGACGAGGTTTAACGAGGTATAGTGAGTGACGTAGAAGACAAGTTGATGGCAAGGAAGGAAGCTAAGGAATAAAGAGGAAAACAATTAAAAGATCATGAGGATAGGTTAAGGGAAATAAAAGACAGCCTCAGAATGAAAAATCTACATTTATTTGGAGTTCTAGAGGGTGCCAAGAGGGACAGAGGACCCAAAAGTGTATTTGAACAAATCATAGGTGAGAACTTCCCTAACTTGGGAAGGGAAACAGACATTCTGATCCAGGAGATGGAGAGATCTCCTCCCTAAAATCCTTATATGAGATAAACTAAAGTTTATCCTGAAGACTGTAGTAAGAGATGAAAAGGGACACTATATCATACTGAAAGGATCTATCCGACAAGAGGACCTAACAATCATGAATATTTATGCTTCGAATGTGGGAGCTGCCAAGTATATGAAACAATTAAAAACCAAAGTTAAGAATTTCTTAGATAATAATACACTTCTACTTAGAGACTTGAACACAGACTTTCTACAATTGATAGATATTCTAAGCACAACATCTCCAAAGAAATAAGAGGTTTAAATGATACACTGTACCAGACGGATTTCACAGATATTTCCAGAAGATTTCTCTTGTTTGATAAGGTTTGATTACTAAATCTCATCAATATTTAAAGAAGCTGTTTTGCTAACAACCAAGAAACCCTCTGTTTTTGCCTTTGGGATCTTTTATTGTCACCTTGGTTAAATACATGATAAAGTATTAAACTTTTCAGTGACCTATGATCCTATTTAGGCATATCATTTAGAATCTTCTGAGATTCATAACAAACTTCCTAAAAATTCAAATTCTAAATAATCATTTTGACTAATTAGGTTTCTTTATTTGCTAAATTAATTTTGGAAGTATTGTAAATAATGATTAATTTTATGAGGTTATATTATGTGGGTAAATGTTATGATGGTTCTAAAAGTTATGTAAAATTCTTAAACTTTTAATTTGTCCTGACATAATGTCATTACATGTAATTCTAATTAGTAAAACATTGTGTGCCACAGAAATAATTGGATTTCTGTGTTAACCACATTATAATAAAGTCTTATCAGAATTAAAAACAATTCGATATATATGACATAGTTTTCATCATTTTGTGTGTAGGGGGTAATTTTTGAGTATATACATATTTTACAAATAAATTATCTAAAGATATATATACACTCATAGTGTGAACTATTGTCAAAAGAAATCACTTTAGTAAAACTAAAAAAATTAAATTAGAAATTATTCAAATGAAATAGAAAGAGGAAAGACAATAACTGAAAAATAGAATAGAGTGTCCAAAAGTGGTGAGATAATATGAAATGATGTAGTTCGTATGTTATTCTGGAGTTCCAGAATGAGAAAGAGGTAAAGAACAGGGGAGACCATATATCTGAAGAGCTGATAGGCAAGGATTTTCTAACGTCAGCAAAAGACAAAATACACAAACAGATCCAATTAGCCCATGAAACAAGAGCCAGGATAAAAAGGACACACAAAACCCAAACATATCATGAGGATATGTCAAAGGGCCACAGAAGTCAATGAAAAGAGCCCCCAGTGGCCAAATCTGGAAAATTTGAGCAAATAAAATTTTACTGCATTATAACCCAAAGCATAATATAAATATCCGTGAGGACAAATTTCTTATGCCAAAGAATTCCAAATCCTTATTAATGTAGATAGTCTCCCACTCAAGGAGATGAAACCTAATCCTTCCTCTCTAACTGTGGCCAGCACATAGTCACTTCCTTCCAGATAATGGCGGAAAGAGAAAGAAAAAAACATTTGGTGGAGAAGCCTAACCAACACCATCTCAGCCAGATGATCAAGATCACCATCATCAGGGATGAGTCATATTGATAGAATGTACCCTTGATAGGATGTGATGAGAAGAGCACTTGACCTTTCAAGGCTTCCTCCACCAAACTCATAACAACAGTCGATTTATGAGAAAGACACCAGACAAATTCAAATAGAGGGATATTCTAAAGTATGCCTAACTGGGATCCCTGGGTGGCGCAGCGGTTTGGCGCCTGCCTTTGGCCCAGGGCGCGATCCTGGAGACCCGGGATCGAATCCCACGTCGGGCTCCCGGTGCATGGAGCCTGCTTCTCCCTCTGCCTGTGTCTCTGCCTCTCTCTCTCTCTGTGACTATCATAAATAAATAAAAATTAAAAAAAAATAAAGTATGCCTAACTAGTACTCAAAATTGTCAGCATCAAAAAGAATGGAAAGACAGAGAAACTGTCACTGCAAAGGGGATCTTAAGGAAATATGATAGTTACATGCAATGTGGTTTACTGGACAGGATCTTGTATCTGGAAAAGGACATTAGGTAAAAATAAAATATAAAATATAAAAAATATTAATATAAATATTAAATAAATTAATAATTAAATGATTGGATTAACTATAAATGTTAAATAGAAATACACCTGAAACATCAAATCGATATGAATATGCATATCATATGAAAATAAAATATAAAACCTATGTTAGGGAAGGTTTGGTCTACAATGCCAAAAATTTTTATAGTCTAGCCTTTTATGGGAAATATATGTCAACCACGGTATAGAGCAAATGCGCATGAATGTACGGAGGGATTTATCATGTAGGTCGAAGGAAAGCCCCCAGCCCAAAGCTGAAACCCTGTGGCAGAGCCTCAGCAACAGCAGGGCAGATACCTTAAATGGGGAGGGAAGGTAACGTGTTTCTCTGTAAAGAAAAGCTTTGGTACCAAAAAGTGGGAGGTAACTACTTTGCTATTTTTCTCTCAATTATCCCACCTCTTGGCCACCAAAGCCAATCCATTCAAGGGAGTGCTTAACAGAGTGGGGAGACTATGGATCCCCTCCTAGTTAGAGGACAAGGAAAGGAATGTCCCGGTAGCCAGGAGAGGGGGGAATGATGAATGGGGTAAATACAAGCGAGGGATCAAGTTCCCTAGGATGCCCTGATTTTACCTGAGTTGCTCATGGTGGAATCTCACCACAAGGATGCCAAAAGCTTGGAGAAGGGAACCATCAGCCAGAGCTCAGTTTGGCCCTGGGTTAGTCAGAAACACTATGAATCCAAATATCACTGCTCCATCACAGCAAAATGCACGTTTATTTCAAGCACATACGGAGCATAACCCAGGATCAACTACATCCTGTGTCATTAAAATGTTTTTTTAAAATTAAATGATCCAGGGGCACCTGGTGGCTCAGCAGTTGAGTGTCTGCCTTCGTCACAGGTCATGATACCAGGGTCCTGGGTTTGAGTCCTGTATTGGGCTCCCCACAGGGAGCCTGCTTCTCCCTCTGTCTATGTCTCTGTCTCTCTCTGTATGTGTCTCTCATGAATAAATAAATAAAATCTTTTAAAATATATATTTGAATGATCTAGAGGATATTTCTGATAATAAAGGAATCAAAGTAGAAATCAAACAGTAGTGGAAGAACAAGAAAAGCCTCAAAACATTTGGAAATTAAACAGCATACTCTAAAATCATCCCTAGGGCAAAGAAAAGACTGATTTCAGTTTTATTTCTTTGTCTTCCGTTGTTTTATCTCTTTATTTCTTTCTTTCCTTCTTACTGCTTTGGGTTGTTTCTTCTTTTTCTAAGTTATGGTGGAAACAGATTATTGATTTGATATCTTTCTTAATCTAAGCATTAAATGCTATAATTTCCCCTCATAACAATGATTTGCTGCATTCCATAAGTTTTAAAACTCTATCCAGACAAAGTAAAAAGTTGAGAAGACGTACATTATCAATATCAGAAATTAAAGTGGGTTTCATTGCAAGATCACGAGCCCCACACTAGACATTAGAGAATAAAAAGAAAAATACTAAGACAAATCAATGTACATACGGTCAAGAACTTAAATGAAACTGTAGAATTCTACAAATACCAGAAACTACTCAAAGTTATCCTCAATGAAATTGCGTAAAGTGATAGTACCACAGCTATTCAAGAACTGATTTCAGTTTTACATTTTTTCAGAAGGATATCTTCAGAACCACCAGAACGTCAAAAATAAAGCATAGGGGCGCCCGAATGGCTCAGTGGTTGAGCATCTGCCTTTGGCTCAGGTCATGATCCCAGGGTCCGGGGATCGAATCCCACATCGGGCTTCCTACAGGGAGCCTGCTTCTCCCTCTGCCGGTGTCTCTGCCTTTCTCTCTGCATCTCTCATGAATAAATAAACAAAATATGTTTAAAAATGCCGTGAAAGAATAAAATGATGGCAAAAGGGGAGTCCTTGTAGAGTTAGCAAGCTGAGCCAATGTCCTCCAAGTGTTGGAGAGACAGCTCTACCGTTTAGGAAGAAATGACCAATTTAGTAAGAAATGGCACAATAGGAAGTCAAAGTAGGTTTGGAGGGGGAGGTTACAATATTCCAATGGGCTCTAGAAGTAGAAAATCAAGCCTTTGCCTAAAGTATCCCCTGGTACATTCAAGAGACAGAGACTTTTTTTTAAAGATTTTATTTATTTATGAGAGACACAGAGAGAAAGAGAGAGAGAGGTGGGCACTTGATGGGATGAGCCCTGGGTATTACTCTGTATGTTGGCAAATTGAACACCAATAAAAAATAAATTTATTTAAAAAAATTAAAAATTAAAAATTAAAAAAATTAAAAAAGATAAAAGATCTAAATGTGAGACGAGAATCCATCAAAATCCTAGAGGAGAACACAGGCACCTCCCTTTTTGTATTGGCTATAGAACCTTCTTGCAAGATACATCTATTAAGGCAAGGGAAACAAAAGCAGAAATGAATTATTGGGACCTAATCAAGATAAAAAGCTTCAGCACAGCTAAAGAAACAGTCCCCAAAACTTAAAGACAACCTACAGAATGGGAGAAGATATTTGCAAATGACCTATCAGATAAAGGGCTAGTATCCAAGATCTATAAAGAACTTAGTAAACTCAACAGCAAAGAAACCAACAATCCAATCATGAAGTGGACAAAAGACATGAGCAAAAATTTGACTCGTGAAGATATAGACATGGCCAAAAAACACATGAGGAAATGCTCCACATGCCTTGCATTCAGGGAAATACAAATAAACACCACAATGAGATATCACCTCACCCCAGTGAGAATGGGGGAAATTAACAAGACAGGAAACAACAAATGTTGGAGAGGATGTGGAGAAAGGGGAACCCTCTTGCGCTGTTGGTGGAATGTGAACTGGTGCAGCCACTCTGGAAAACTGTGTGGAGGTTCCTCAAAGAGTTAAAAATAAAACTGCCCTACGACCCAGCAATTGCGCTGCTGGGGATTTACCCCAAAGATACAGATGCAGTGAAACACGGGGACACCTGCACCCCAATGTTTATAGCAGCAATGTCCACAAGAGCCACACTGTGGAAGGAGCCTCGGTATCCATCAAAAGATGAATGTATAAAGAAGTTGTGGTCTATGTATACAATGGAATATTCCTCAGCCATCAGTAAGGACAAATACCCACCATTTGCTTCAACGTGGATGGAACGAACCGGACAGTATTATGTGGAGTGAAGTAAGTCAATTGGAGAAGGACAAACATTATATGCTCTCATTCATTTTGGGAATGTATAAAATAGTGAAAGGGAATAAAGGGAAAAGAGAAAATGAGTGATAAATATCAGTAAGGGTGACAGAGCATGAGAGACTCCTAACTCTGGGAAATGAACAAGGGGTCATGGAAAAGGAGGTGGCCGGTGGTTGGGTTGACTGTGACAGGCACTGAACGGGGCACTTGATGCAATGAGCACTGGGTGTTATGCTTTATGTTGGCAAATTGAACTCCAATTTAAAAAAAATGTTTGTTGTCCATGTGCTGTAGCACTTCTGGAACCAGAGAGAAAGAACTTTATGTGGGCATACCACCCTATCAGAGGGTGAGCCACTGAAGACAGGAGCCATATGTCATGACTCATCATACTGCTGGCACCCATCATGGGCTTTGTCACCCAATAGGAAATCAGGAAATGTTTCTTAAACAATATCTTATTCAACAATTACACAATCAAGTTGGATCAACTTTATCTGGCCTCCAGTACACATAACATGTCAACACAAATATAAGCACAAAAAGGGGATCCCTGAGTGGCGCAGCAGTTTGGCGCCTGCCTTTGGCCTAGGGCGCGATCCTGGAGACCCGGAATCGAATCCCGCATCGGGCTCCCGGTGCATGGAGCCTGCTTCTCCCTCTGCCTGTGTCTCTGCCTCTCTCTCTCTCTGTGACTATCATAAATAAATAAAAAAATAAAAAAAATAAGCACAAAAAGGATAAAGTCAAATGAGATATCTTAAACATCTATAGGAGAGGTGCCTAATGCTTACATACTCAACGGGACATGGAACCATTCCGTTATGGGTAACCTTAAAAGTCATATTTTTCAAGAAAATTAGTAAAATGCTGTGAAAGAAGAAAATGGTGGCAGGAGAGAGTTCCTCACATAGAGAGCGAGCTGAACCAGTATCCTCCAAGTGCTGGAGGGAGAGCTCTACCATTGAGGAAGAAATGACCAACCAAGCATAATAGGAAGGCTAATTAAGCTCACAGGGAGGGGGTCAGGAGACAGAGTGTGCTAGTTTACTGATGACTCCAGAAGTGTGAAACCAAGGCCTTTCCTAAAATATCCTCAAACAAACTCAAATTTTTACACATCTAGTTTATTTAAATGTATTCCAAATAAGTTTTTAGCCTTTTAGAGCCTGCCTGCTTTGCGTATTCTAGAAAACTGTGCCCAACATCTGCTGGACATAGATAAGGTAAATCTAGGGCTTTCAGACATCCAAGCCACTGCTGCATTTCTCAGTTCTCTGATCTGGAGAATTTACATTGTGCTGATGGGTGAGAGCACGCTGATTTCCCTATCCTCTGGGAGTTCCCTTGTCTCCTTCCCCTTCTGGGTGGCGAGCTTTTGCCATTCTCTATACAAGTAGCTGTGTATTTGCCAGCTAAAGCAAATTCTAGTTGATGCAATAGGCAAAACCCGAACTTTGAATGGCTTAACGCAGTAGAGGTTTGGTTTTTTGTGCACCTAAATTTTGATGCTGTTTGGCAGGGTCTCACCACTCTCAAGGAACACAAGTTTCCAGACTGTTTTAAAGTGCCATCATCTCAGCACAAGTTTGTCATGTTTGAGGGCACCTGGGTAGATTGGGCAAGCATCCGACTCTTCATTTTAGCTCGGGTTATGATGTCAGGGTCGTGAGATTGAGCCCCTGGTCAGGCTCTGTGCTCAGCATGGAGTCTGCTTGGGATTCTCTCTTCCTCTCACTCCGACTCCCACCCCACAAGCCCTGCTCTCTCACGCTCTCATTCTCCCTCTGGAAATAAATAGATCAAATATTTTTTAAAGATTTTATTTATTTATTTCAGACAAAGAAAGAGAGCATGAGCAGGGGAGACAGGCAGAGAGAGAGGGACAAGCAGACTCCCTCTGAGCAGGGAGTCCAACACAGGGCTTGATCCCAGGACCCTGAGATCATGACCTGAGCCAAAGTCAGATGCTTAATTGACTGAGCCACCCAGGTGCCCCAGTAGATAAAATATTTGAAAAAAAAAAAAAAGATTACCATGTTGGCTGCTGAGTAAAAGAGAAAGCACAGAAATGGCATGCTGGCTTCAGATGGGACACACAATGCTTCTGCTCATATCTCAGTGACAATAGCTAGTCACATGACCCTTCCACAAGCTTCTTCATTTCTTGCAGGACTTTCTGAGAAAGCCGGGTTTGCCTTGAATACTCTCCAAATTTTTAAGCACCGATTATATGACAGATGCCTTCAAATACAATATCATGTAATTTTAAGAGGATCATGTAAATATCAGTGGGTGGATTTGCTATTCTTTACTCAATAGTACCTTTCTATGCTGCCCTTTGCAACTATGTCAGTAGGCTCAGAATTTTCTCCTTCCTTTTGATCCATGAGTCACATCTTAACCTTTGAGTATCTGCTGCCCTCCACATGACTGAGCTTGCCTGAACACCTGCACCAGTGTCATTAGGCACACTGCAAGCCAAGACTTTCCTGTGGGCTGGTATGTAGAGAAGAGGCCAGCGAACGATGATTATTTTTCCCTTTTAATCTGAGCTAGCATGTCCACTAAGGCACCATTTTTCACCTCGTAGGAGGATTTTAAAGCATTCAACCTAAAAGATGTTTGCCCCACATTGACTTCCATGGTCCTCTCAATACAACTTTTGAGGGGAACTCTGGGTTTTGATCTCCTAGGTAAGTTCATTTCTCTGCATATGTGTTTAGTAGCCAGTTTCAAATAGGGCATCCCCTTAAAATTTTGCTGCAAATATCAGGGAGGTTCCAAAACCCTCTCTTTAACGTCAGGTTTGTGTCCAAAGATCCAGTCAATTATGCAGCCAATCAGTCTACTCACAAACCCACTTGGGGAAACATTTTGAGAATGTGTTGAAGTTGCCCAAAGGGACTGCCAGTGTTTAAATCTCCCTACACAAAGTCAAAGGGACTGTAGCTCTCAGAGGAAGACATAGACATGGCCAAAAAGCACATGAGGAAATGCTCCACATCACTTGCCATCAGGGAAATACAAATCAAAACCACAATGAGATACCACCTCACACCAGTGAGAATGGTCTCATTCATTTGGGGAATTTAAAATTAGTGAAAGGGAACAAAAGAAAAAGAGAGAAAATGAGTGAAAATATCAGTGAGAGTGAAAAAACATGAGAGACACCTAACTCTGGGAAATGAACAAGGGTAGTGGAAGGGGAGGTGAGCGGGGAATTAGGGTGACTGGGTCATGGGCACTGAGGGGAGCACTTGGTGGGATGAGCACTGGGTGTTATGCTAAATGGTGGCAAATTGAATTTCAATAAAAAAATTTAAAAAATAAATTTACAATTGCTCAATGAAAAATAGTTCTGATGAATGGAATTGAGACTGCTGGAAATGATGAGGCAAGTAACTATATATTGGAAAACAGGAAATGTATAAAAAGGTATGAGGAATAAAAT
The DNA here is from genome assembly GCF_003254725.2 of Canis lupus dingo. Classification (NCBI taxonomy): domain Eukaryota; kingdom Metazoa; phylum Chordata; class Mammalia; order Carnivora; family Canidae; genus Canis; species Canis lupus. The sequence goes on along the minus strand of NC_064281.1, from coordinate 118,718,702 downwards.
GCATGTTTGTTGAGGGAAAGATTGCATTTTTTCCCAAAATGAGATTGGCTCTTTATAGAGAGGTGAGGCTTATGAAATAATTTGAGTTAAAAAGGAAATTGGAGGAAGGTTATAAACGGGAATCTTGGGGAAAGAGTATGCATGATCTGGACTTACTATGATTGGAATATATGAATTTTTTAAATATGCTGATATAAAATTGGACTTTGTTTTTTTCTCTGGAAATTGGCTTAACTTTGTTAAAGACACAAAAGCTTCTTTTTATACTTGCTCTGTTCTCGATAAGAAATTATAAACTAGCTACTTTATCTGCCCAGAAAAACAAGATTTCTCTGTTTTTATTAGGTGTTTGATTACTATATATTCTCAATATTTAAATGAAACGCTGGGACACCTGCACCACTATGTTTATAGCAACAATGTCCACAATAGCCAAACTGTGGAAGGAGCCTCGGTGTCCTTCGAAAGATGAATGGATAAAGATGTGGTTTATGTATACAATGGAATATTACTCAGCCATTAGAAACGACAAATACCCACCATTTCCTTCAACGTGGATGGAACTGGAGGGTATTATGCTGAGTGAAATAAGTCAATCGGAGAAGGACAAACATTATATGGTCTCATTCATTTGGGGAATATAAAAAATAGTGAAAGGGAATAGAAGGGAAGGGAGAAGAAATGGGTAGGAAATATCAGAAAGGGAGACAGAACATGAAGACTCCTAACTCTGGGAAACGAACTAGGGATGGTGGAAGGGGAGGAGGGCGGGGGGTGAGGGTGAATGGGTGATGGGCACTGAGGGGGGCACTTGACGGGAGAACACTGGGTGTTATTCTGTATGTTGGCAAATTGAACACCAATAAAAAATAAATTTATTATTAAAAAATAAATTAGATAGATAGATAGATAGATGATAGATAGATAAAATAGAAAAAAGAAGCTGTTTTGCTAACAATCAGGTAACCTTCTGTTTTTGCCTTTGGGATCTTTTACTGTCACCGTGGTTAAATACATGATAAAGTATTAAATTTTATAGTGAACTATGATCCTATTTAGGCATATCATTTAGAATCTTCTAAGGTTCTTAACAAACTTCCTAAAAGTTCAAATTCTAAATAATCATTTTGACTAATTAGGTTTCTTTATTTGGTATGTTAAGTTACATTGGAAGTATTGTCAAATAATGATTAATTTTATGAGGTTATATTATGTATGTGGGTAAATGTTATGATGGGTCTAAAAGTTATGTAAAATTCTTAAAGTTTTAATGTGTCCTGACATAATGTCACTACATGTAATTTTAATTAGTAAAACATTGTGTGCCATAGAAATAACTGGATTTCCTTGTGAACCAGATTATTATAAAGTCTTATCAGATTTTTAAAAATTGGATATATATGACATGGTTGTCCTTTTGTGTGTAGGGGTAATTTTTGAATGTATACGTATTTTACAAATAAGTATATAAAGATATATATATATCTATATCTATATCTATCTATACATTTTGACCTTCCATATTACCAGAAACCCTCATAGTGTGAACAGTTGTCAAAAAATCACTTTAGTAAAACTAAAAAAAAAAATTAAATTAGATATTATTCAAATGAAATACAAGGAGGAAAAACAATAAATGAAAAATAGAATAGAGTGCCCAAAAGTGGTGCGATCATATGAAATTATGTACTTTGTCTGTTATTCTGGAGTTCCAGAATTGGAAAGAGGTAAAGAACAGGGTAGATTATATAGCTGAAGAGCTGATAGGCAAGAATTTTCTAAAGTCAGCAAAAGACAAAATACACACACAGATCCAATTAACTCATGAAACACTAACCAGGATAAAAAGGACACACAAAACCCAAACTGCTGAAATGAAAGGGAAGTTTCCATGAAGGAAAGAAGGGCCACAAGAAGGAAAAAATATTACATACAGAGAAAAATGGGAATTATGGTAGATTTCCATCCAGAAGGCAAAAGAGTGATTTTTAAAGTGTTAAAAGGAAGGGAACATACCTTCTAAATCCAGATTCCTGTATCTAGTGAAAATTTTGCTCAAAAGTCAATGGGGGGTGGTGTCCTGGGTGGCTCAATCAGTTGAACATCCAATTCTTCATTTCGGCTCAGTTCATGATCTTGTGGGTCCTGGTATCCAGCACCACAGTGGGCTCCTCACTCAGCAGGGAGTCCGCTTGAAGGATTCTCTTCCTCTACCCCTCCCCCCACTTGTGCAGGTGCACTCCCTCTCCCTAAAATAATGAAATGTCTTTTTTTAAAAAAAAGATGATGTGTCCCTCAAAAAAATTTTACAGACAAAAGTTGAGAAAATTCGTTGCCAGAAATACACAGTAAGAAATGTTAAAGAGAATCCTTGGTGCAGATGGATACAATAATATGTGTAAATATGGATATATACAAAAGAACAACAAGCACCAGAAATTGAAAAAATGAGGGTAAATATAAAAGACATTTTATTCTTATACTTATATACCTTAAAAAATAATTAACTGTCCAAAGCAAAGGTTGGCCAACTGCCACCTCTAGGTCATATCCAGACTGCGGCATGTTTGTATTCAGCCTCTGAAAACAGAATAGTTTTAAAGGCTTGTATCTTTAATGGACTTTGCATCTTGCAAGAAGTTGCTGTGGCCAAGTTCAAAAAGGGTGTTGCCTGTGTTCTTCTTTAGGATTTTGATGGAATCTTGTCTCACATTTAGATCTTTCATCCATTTTGAGTTTATCTTTGTGTATGGTGCAAGAGAGTGGTCTAGTTTCATTCTTCTGCATGTGGATGTCCAATTTTCCCAGCACCATTTATTGAAGAGACTGTCTTTTTTCCAGTGGATAGTCTTTCCTCCTTTGTCGAATATTAGTTGACCATAAAGTTCAGGGTCCACTTCTGGATTCTCTATTCTGTTCCATTGATCTATGTGTCTGTTTTTGTGCCAGTACCACACTGTCTTGATGACCACGGCTTTGTAGTACAACCTGAAATCTGGCATTGTGATGCCCGCAGCAATGGTTTTCTTTTTTAAAATTCCCCTGGCTATTCAGCGTCTTTTCTGATTCCACACACATCTTAAAATAATTTGTTCCAACTCTCTGAAGAAAGTCCATGGTATTTTGATAGGGATTGCATTAAACGTGTAAATTGCCCTGGGTAACATTGACATTTTCACAATATTAATTCTGCCAATCCATGAGCATGGAATATTTTTCCATCTCTTTGTGTCTTCCTCAATTTCTTTCATAAGTATTCTGTAGTTCTTAGGGTATTGATCCTTTACCTCTTTGGTTAGGTTTATTCCTAGGTATCTTATGCTTTTGGGTGCAATTGTAAATGGGATTGACTCCTTAATTTCTCTTTCTTCAGTCTCATTGTTAGTGTATAGAAATGCCACTGACTTCTGGGCATTGATTTTGGATCCTGCCACACTGCCAAATTGCTGTATGAGTTCTAGCAATCTTGGGGTGGAGTCTTTTGGGTTTTCTAGGTAGAGTATCATGTCATCGGTGAAGAGGGAGAGTTTGACTTCTTATTTGCCAATTTGAATGCCTTTTATTTATTTTCATTGCCTGATTGCTGAGGCTAGGACTTCTAGTACTATGTTGAATGGCATTGGTGAGAGTGGACATCCCTGTCTTGTTCCTGATCTTAGGGGAAAGGATGCCAGTGTTTCCCCATTGAGAATATTTGCTGTGGGCTTTTCATAGATGGCTTTTAAGATGCTGAGGAATGTTCCCTCTATCCCTACACTCTGAAGAGTTTTGATCCAGGAATGGATGCTGTATTTTGTCAACTGATTTCTCTGCATCTATTGAGAGGATCATATGGCTCTTGTTTTTTCTCTTGTAGATATGATCTATCACAATGATTGCTTTATGACTGTTGAACCAGGCTTGCATCCCGGGGATAAATCCCACTTGCTCATGGTGAATAATCTTAAAGTACGGTTGGATCCTATTGGCTAGTATCTGGTTGAGAATTTTTGCCTCTGTGTTCATCAAAGATATTAGTGTATAATTCTCCTATTTGGTGCGGTCTTTGTCTGGTTTTGGAGTTAAGGTGATGCTGGCCTCATAGAACAAGTTTGGAAGTACTCCAACACTTTGTATCTTTCGGAACAGCTTTAGTAGAATAGGCATGGTTTCTTCTTTAAACATTTGATAGAACTCCCCTGGGAAGCCATATGGCAGTGGACTTTTGTGACTTGGGAGGCTTAAGATGACTGCTTCAATTTCCTCCCTGGTCATTGGCCTGTTCCAGTTTTCCGTTTCCTCCTTTTCCAGTTTTGGTAGTTTGTGGTTTTCCAGAAATGCGTCCTTTTCTTCTAGATTGCTTAATTTTTTGGTGTATAGAGCAAATAATATGTTTTTGAATTCATTTTTATTTCCTTGGTATTGGTTGTGGGTCTACATTTCATTCGTGATTTTACTAATTTGAGTCTTTTTTGTTTTTATTTTTTTTAATTTATTTTTTATTGGTGTTCAATTTACTAACATATAGAATAACCCCCAGTGCCCATCACCCATTCACTCCCACCCCCCGCCCTCCTCCCCTTCTACCACCCCTAGTTCGTTTCCCAGAGTTAGCAGTCTTTACGTTCTGTCTCCCTTTCTGATATTTCCCACACATTTCTTCCCCCTTCCCTTATATTCCCTTTCACTATTATTTATATTCCCCAAATGAATGAGAACATATAATGTTTGTCCTTCTCCGACTGGCTTACTTCACTCAGCATAATACGCTGGCTAATGGTTTATCTATCTTATTAATTCTTTCAAAGAACCAACTGCTGGTTTTGTTGATCTGTTTCACAGTTCTTCTGGTCTCTATTTCACTGAGTTCTGCTCGAATCTTTATTAACTCTCTTCTTCTGCTGGGTGTAGGATTCATTTGCTGTTTTTTCTCCAACTCCTTTAGGTGCCAGGTTAGCTTGTGTATTTGAGATTTTTCCAGTTTTCTCAGGGATGCTTGTATTGTGATGTATTTCCCTCTTGGGATTGCTTTTGGTGTATTCCAAAGATTTTGAACGGTTGTATATTCATTCTCATTAGTTTCCATGAATGTTTTTAATTCTTCTCTAATTTCCTGGTTGACCCTTTCTTCTTTTAGCCGGATGGTCTTTAACATCCACGTGTTTGAAATCCTTCCAAACTTCTTCTTGTGATTCAGTTCTAGTTTCAAAGCATTATGGTCTGAAAATATGCAAGGGATGATCCCAATCTTTGGTATCGGTTAAGACCTGATTTGTGACCCCGCATGTGGTCTACTGTGGAGACGGTTCCATGTGCACTTGAAAAGAATGTGTATTCAGTTGCATTTGGATGTAAAATTCTCTTAATATCTGTGAATTCCATCTGGTCCAGTGTATCATTTAAAGCTCTTGTCTCTTTGGAGATATTGTGCTATGAAGAACTGGAATTTTCAGAAAGCACCGGGTTGAAGTCTCCAAGGATAAATGTTTAATATCTAATTATGTTTTAACTTTGGTTATTAATTGATTGATATACATGGCAGCTCCCACATTAGAGGCATAAATATTTGGGATTGTTAGGTCCTCTTGTTGGATAGACCCTTTAAGTATGAAATAGTGTCCCTCTTCATCTCTTACTACAGTCTTTGAGATAAACTTTATCCTATATGAGGATGGCTAACCCTGCTTTCTTTTGAGGACCATTTGAATGGTAAATGGTTCTCCAGCCTTTCCTTTTAAGGATAGGTGTCCTTCAGTCTAAAATGTGTCTCCTAAAAAAAAAATAAATAAAATAAAATAAAATAAAATGTGTCTCCTGTAGAGAGCAAAGAGATGGATCTTGCTTTTTTATCCAGTCTGAAACCTTACACCTTTGATGGGATCACTAAGCCCATTCACGTTCAGGGTCACTATTGAAATATATGAATTTAGTGTCATCATAATACTCATTCAGTCCTAGGTTTTGTGGACTGTTTCTTTGGGCATCCTCTTTCTTTTAAATAGTCCCCCTTAATATTCTTCCAGAACTCATTTGGTGGTCACATATTCCAGTTTCTGCCTATCTTGGAAGCTATTTATCTCTCCTTCTATTCTGAATGAGAGCCTTGCTGGATAAAGTATTCTTGGCTGCAGGTTCTTCTCATTTAGGACCCTAAATATATCCTGCCAGCCCTTTCTGGCCTGCCAGGTCTCTGTGGAGAGGTCTGCTGTTAACCTCATACTTCTCCCTATATATGTTAGGAATATCTTGTCTCTTGCTGCTTTACGGATTTTTGCTTTATCTTTGGAATTTGCAAGTTTCACTATTAAATATGGAGGTGTTGAACAGCTTTTATTGATTTTCAGGGGGGATGTCTCTATCTCCTGGATTTGAATGCCTGTTTCCCTCCCTAAGGTAGGGAAGTTCTCAGCTATGATTTGTTTAAATACACTTTCTGGTCCTCTGTCCCTCTCAGTGCCCTCTGGAACCCCCAATTAAACATAGATTTTTCCTTCTGAGACTGTCTTTTATTTCCCTTAACCTATCCTCATGATCTTTTTTTTTTATCCTCATGATCTTTTAATTGTTTTTCTCTTTTTTACTCAGCTTCCTTCCATGCATCAACTAGTCTTCTATGTCACTCACTCGTTCTTCTACCTCATTAACCCTTGTCATTAGGACCTCCAGTTTAGATTACATCCCATTTAATTGATTTTTAATTTTGGCCTGATTAGATCTAAATTCTGCAGTCATGAAGTCTCTTGAATTCTTTATGCTTTTTCCAGAGCCACCAGCTTTATTATATTTGTGCTTCTGAATGGGCTTTCTGACATCAAATTGTAATCCAAATACTGTAACTCTGTGGAAGAGGGTACTGTTTCTGATTCTTTCTTTTGTGGTGAGTTCTTCTTTCTAGTCATTTTGCGCAGTGAAGAATGGGTATAAATGAGTTGTGTTGGAAAAAGGAAGAAAAAAGAGAAAAAAAAGAAAAAACAAAGAAACAAAACAAACAAGCAAACAAACAAACAAAAACAAGGCAGGGTATCTGTGGTTCTGTATACTGTAAATCCCTCGACTTGCCCTGGAGCTTTCTAGTGCTCCTCGGTGGAGAACTTGCTCTTCCCCTATCTCTCCAGCTGGTCTTTTGAGGAGCCTGCTGTGCTGATTCTCAGGTGTGTGTACCTGGGGGTGCTGCCGTGCCCCCTGCCAGGAGCATGGCTCCGTGGGATCTGTTGACCCAATGAGGACTCTGTCCACTGGCCGATCCGACCCTCCCAGTCACAGGTGACACCAGGAGGAACAACCACACTGGCTGCGGCCAGCTCTCCAGACCTGGTGTCAGTTCCTCAGTAATGACCACAAATCCCAATCCCCACTGGCCTGGATGCTCCCGAGATTGGGGGCACTGACCAGCACAGCTCGGGGGCACCAGCGGGTAGGACCATCCCCGCTGTCCTGGCCCCTCCCGGCCTCCGCCTGTCCCAGGGGTAGTGCAGGATCCTGGCTGTGTCCCCTGTTGCCCTGGGCTCCGGGGCCTGCACTGCTGGAATCCTGCTCCCGGTGCCGCGCAGCCCCCTCTGCCCAGAGCCACCTCCTGAGCTGCTCCCGAGGCCCCAACAAGTGCACACTCCTGCCCTTTAACCCGCTCGGCCTTCGGGGTGTGGAGCTGTCTCTCCCTGAGGCACACTTCCTCAGTTAGTGACCCCGGGAACCTGGGGGCTCCACTGCACCTCCTGGGATCCTCCATGTGTTCACTGTGAGCGCCTTTCTATCAGGGAATATTGTTAAAGGTTCTGATTCTCTGGAACTGGGCTTTCATGTCCCAGGGTCTTTCACTGCCCCTCTTAGCCCAGCTCCTTAGGAGGCCAGTCCCCCAATGGATTCTTTTCTTTTTATTCACTAATTTTTTTTTCCGTTTTCTTACTTCGTTAGAATTGCAAACTCATCTCTCTGTAGCATTCCCACTGTTCTCTCTTGAATTTCAGGCCTATGTCATAGGTTTTCAGTATGATTTGAAAGTTATCTATGTAAGTTGGTGGGGACAGGCGACTTGGGGACCCTACTCTTCTGCCATCTTGCCCCACCCCTCTCAACAATTTGTAATTACAAATGTGTTTACTTCTGAGAGAGAATAGTTTATTTAATCAGACTCAGATATAAAGGACACAGCCAGGTACATGGCTGAGAGCAGGGGCTCTGGACCCAGGTGTCGGGGTTTGAATCCTGACTGCCACTTCCCAGCTTTGGGATCTTGAGGAAGCTCCTGACCTCACTGGGCCTCAGTTCCCTTATCTATAAACCATACATAACAGTTGTACCTACCTAATGGGGCCGTCAGGAGGACAAAGTCAAGTAATCTATGTAGAGCACATACAACAGTCCTGGCACATTGTAAATGCCAAGTGAGTACTCGTTAAAGTTGCAAATCCTAGCCTCACTTGACACTCAGTTATGGCCTCAGGATAAAGTCAGTCAAGTCACAGAGAGTTCATAAATTGGGGGTAAAACTTGTACTTCATAGAGCTCTGGTGAAACTGAAGCCCTTGGCCTCCTGCAGCACATGGTATTGTAGTTATAGTCATTCGTGGGGCTGGCCCTGAAGTCCTCCCTTAGATCCCCCAACGCTCCAGAGGGCACTATTACATCTATCAAATATCGCCCTTTGCCACCATCCAGTGGCCAGTTCTAATAAAATCCCTTCATGTCTGGAGCGGCTTCTGCCATCATCACACGGCACTGTTCATCAGTGCAGGGTTCACAGGCATTTTCTCACTGGAGCCCTAAAGCAGTCAGGGCATTTTGATTGTCCATGACCATACCGACTTACTGCAGGATACGTATATTGTTGTCATCACGATAAAAATAGCAACCTCTTACTAGAACTTTTCAACTTATACAAAGGGTCATGGAGATTATCTCATTTACTAAAGCAAGCAACAAGGCACAATAGGCTTAGATTCTGGCTTTTGATTGAGCCCGTGTAAATGTAAAAGGATGCAGCTACTTTGAAAAACACTTAGAAAGATCCTAAGAAAGTTAAACACAAAGTTATCATATGACCTAGCAATTCCATTCCTACATACATACGCAAGAGTACTGAAAACACACGTCCACACAAAATCGTGTGCCTGAATATTCACAGCAGTGTTTCATAATACCCTTAATGCGGAAACAACCCAAGTGTACATCAACAGATCGGTAAAGAAAATGTCGTACTAAGTCGTACAATGACCTACTACTCATGCATTCAAAAGGAATGAACTAAACACTTAAAAAAAAAGAAGGAGGTACTGATACTTGCTTCCAATGGATCAACCTTTCAATTATTGTGCTAAGTTAAAGTCCCCAAAACAGGGGAATCCACAGACGTAGAAAGCAGATCAGTTACTGCCAGAGTTTGTGGGAAAAGGGGGAATGATTCCTAATGGCTATGGAAGTCATTTAAGTCATTCCTTAAAAGGGAATGACTCTTTTTGGGGTAACGAAAATATTCTAGAGTCAGACAGTGGTGATGGTTTTACAATCCCATGAATATACTAAAATCACTAAATTACATATTTTAACGGGGTGGATTTAGTTATGTGAATTATACCTAAATAAAAATATTATTAATAAAAAATGAAGTTTGTTCTCCTGCTTGGGGTCTAAGAATGAGATGCTGTCTCCTACTCAAAAACTTGAATTTATGTCATTTGGGAGTGTGTAGATGGGTTGCCTTTAAAGGCAAGAACAGCAATGCTGTTATAGCCGCATTTCTTTTTTTGTTTTAAAGATTTTATTTATTTACTCATGAGAGATACAGAGAGAGGCAGTGACACAGGTAGAGGGATAAGCAGACTCCCTGCAGAATGGCGAGCCCGATGCGGGACTCGATTCCAGGACCCCGGGTTCACGACCTGAGCCGAAGGCAGATGCTCAACCATTGAGCCACCCAGGTACCCTACCCACATTTCAACAGTGCTAAGCCACAGTTTCTAAGGTATAGGGGGAATCCAGTCATTGACTATAAGATTCCCCATTCAAAAAAAAAAAAAAAAAAAAAAGATTCCCCATTCAAGAAACAACTTGGTGTCCTGCCTTAAATATTATGATTAGCTGATAGTCCCTATTAGCTTCTATGGGATATATCTTTATGATATAGCCAAAGTCACAATCTTCTAAGGATGGCCCCTGGTCAATGACTAAGCAATGAGTTGTAGCCAAGGCCACACACTTTTCAAAGCGAGGACCAGCTAGTGACTTAATAATCCAATGGTACCCATTTGCCAAACCTATAGTCAGATCATTCAAGAAAAGAGAAGGTTCAAATTATTCAAATCAAGAATGAAAGAGTAGACAATATACAAATAAAAAGGATTAGATGGAAATACTATGCATAACTGTATGCGGAGAAAGGAGATGGAATGTATAAAATGTAGAGTTTCCTAGAAGACACAGAGAACCAACACTGACTCAAGAAGCAAGTCGGAATAGACTTACATAACAAGTAAAAAATTGAATTACTGATCAGACACCTTGTTTTTCTTTCTTTTTTCCTTTTTCTTTTTTAATCAAATCTTTTTCTACAAAAAGAACACTCGGGACCACATGGCATCACTAGGAAAGTATGCTTTTTAAACTTTTAATATTCCTCTTGCATATGTTGTGACGATTAACAGGTAAAGTAGTTGGAATGGTGCCTGGCACACAGTGACTGCTTGGTTCCTATTAACTATAATTATAAAAAGTCTGTTGACTAAATGGCTGAACAAATTAGTGGGGTAACAAGACAGAGGCAAAAGCCACTGTGAGTGTCTGTGCTGCCTATTATTACAAGAGGCTGGGGCATGGCAGTGTGGAGAGGTCTGATCAGAATCCATAAATCCAGGACATAAAAGGACAGAAGGCTGGGGTGGCAGGCTGAAAGATAGGTAAAGAGTAATTAGCCCTGGGGAAGGGCCTAGGAACCAGGAGTCAGGGAGGACCAGAAAGCAGCCTTTGGGGGAAGCAAGTTTGGTAACAGGAGTTGAAAAAGGCGTCCTCCCTGAAAACCCAAGAGGTTGGGAATGTCACTAGACCAATCTAAGAGATGAGCAAACTAAGGAACCATGAGTTTAGGTAATTGTTTGTTTGTAACCTTTCCAGGAGATTCCTGGGTATAATCTGAAACTGGGTCCCATATATGGAGGGCAGGGAGAGATCAAAGAAAGATGCAGGCCACTCCAGATCGGGAGATAGCAGGTTTAATAAACAAGGGAACTTATATATGAGGCTTGTCTTGGGTGGCTGCAAGATGAGTTGATCTCTACATCTGCCCACCAGAATCCTAAGAGTTTATCTAGAAGCCATAACTGGGTTCAGTCACGACTACCATCCAGATGGTCACAATACCATGTGGTAACTTGGGGTTATGTCCTTTGGCAGCTTCTAGGAGCAGGGAAGGTAAGCAGAATGCACAGTCCAAAGACAGGGGGGGAGGTGAGGACCCTCCCATCGCTAGAGTCCAGCTCACGAATGAACTGGAAACCATGCCCTCGGTGACGTCCTCCAATAGTAATTGGACCAAGACCCCATGAGAATTGGTGGAGACAGTCATAATGAAATAAAATACACTGGACACAAAGGTGATGAATATTCAAACTCATCACATCTTAATTCCTTTCCAATAGTTCCCAATTATTTATTCTCTTCAGGTAATTCACATATATTATATACAAATGGTGGAAATATTAAATGCAATGGACTGAGGAGCAGTGATACAGCAGAAGCTGTGAACAAAGCAGAAGATGGAGGAGAAAGAAAACACGTATGGGCCAGAGGGAAAAATATGTGATTTGGCAGAAAGGTGAGCAGAAATAGAAGGTTCAAGATATGAAATTAAAAAAATTTTGTCATGAAGGTCCCTCGGGAGGTTGGCAGAGCTTTGAACCAGGGCACAGAGGCAGGATTACTGCCAACACTTTAGGGCAGCCCCTTCTCTGAGACAGGAAGGACGGATGAAAGGTGGCTTGGGATGAGGGAGGGAAGCTTGGAGCTAAGAGCCCATGATCGACTGACTGAAGTTCCAAAGTTCCCTAAGAGGAAACATTCATAAATCATACGTTTAGTTTTAAAGATTCTATTTATTTAAATGAGAGACAGAGACAGAGACACAGAGAGAGAGATAGAGAGAGAGACAGAGAGACAGAGAGAGAAGCAGGCCCCATGCAAGGAGGCAGATACGGGACTCAATCCCGGGACTCTGGGTTCATGCCCTGGGCCGAAGGCAGGCTCTGAACTGCTGAGCCACCCAGGGATCCCCAAACAATGATGCTGTAAGAAATTGCATTACTGGGGCGCCTGGGTGACTCAGTCGATTGAGCATCTGAGTATTGATTTTGGCTCAGGTCATGATTCTGGGGTTGTGGGATCAACCCCTGTGTCAGGCTGCAGTGCTGGGTGTGGAGCCTGCTTGGGACTCTCTCTCTCCCTTTCCCTCTGCCCCTACCCCCACTCATGTTCTCGCATTCTCTCTCTCTCTCTCCCAAATAAATAAATCTTAAAAGGAAAAAGAAAGAAATTGTATTACTAAATCCTAGAGAAGCAACGAAGAGCAGCAATGTTTTACCAGCCCCACCTCTGCAAAAAGTCATTGTAGGGGCAGTGTGACAGTATTTCCAAATTGGACACGGCCACCACAACCTCGTCTTGCAGAGACAGTGCAGCAGAATCAGGGAGAACTTCATCATTGCTTGGGGGCAAGTGTTAAGATGAAGGAGAGACTCTGCACTGCCCCAGGAGCCACTTTCCTCCTCTTCCACAATCTCAAGCCTTCCCTTTCAGCTTCCTGTAAGTTAAATGTCACCATGGGACTAAACTCTGGCCAATGAGACACTGGTGTCATGAAATTGTCTTGGGAAAATGTGCGGCAGCCTTCCTGGAAGAGCCTGTGGCCTGTGCCCTATAACCTGCTTCTTCAGTTGCTCCTCACTCCTCTTGGCTGGGACACTTACAGGATGGCTGGAGCTGGAACAGCAGCTGGGACCATGAGGGAACCTTGAGAACCCTGGCGATGTATGGTGGAGGAAAGAAGCCAGGCAGTCCGGGTGGCTCAGGCAATTAGGGCCACCTTCAGGCCAGGTTGTGATCCTGGAGAGCGGGGATCAAGTCCCACATTGGGCTCCCTGCATAGAGCCTGCTTCTCCCTCTGCCTGTGTCTCTGCCTCTTCCTCTGCCTCTCACTCTCCCACTGGCTCTCTCTCTCTCTCTCTCTCTCTCTCTCTCTCTCTCTCTCTGTGTGTGTGTGTGTGTGTGTGTGTGTATTTGTCTCTCATGGATAGATGAAATCTTAAAAAGAAAACAAAGCAAGAAGCCAAAAGGACTCAGGATTCCAAAGCACTCGGTGGGCGAACAGAACCAGCAAACCAGCCCTGAGCTATCTACCTGTGGCTTCCACCTGAGAGAGAAATGACCTCTCGTGGTCTGTGAGCCGCTGTCTGCAGCCCCAACTAATCACGGCTACACCCCATCATAACGGATGCAGAAAACAACTATCCCAGGCCCCTAAGGGCTCCCAGGGCCCGACGGGCGAACAGACTTTCTGTTTCCAGCCCAGACAGAGGAACACTGACCACATTTCTAAAGCCTCACAGAGACTTGAGGGAGTGAAAGGAATGGAGTCAACAGTGAGGCTGGGTCAAATGGGGTGCAAAGGGGGTCCTGTCCCAGGGAGCCAGCGTGTCCGCTGTCCTTGCCAGAGACCGGGTTACACCCACCAGACCACGGGGGTGCTAAACCTCTGACCTCCACCCTTCTCCCCTGCCCTCTCTTTCTCTTCTGCCGCACTGACAACACTCTAAAGTCCAGGGGCGCCTGGGGGCTCAGCGGTTGAGTGTGTGCCTTTGACTCGGGGTATGACCCCGGGGTCCTGGGGTTGAGTCCTGCATCAGGCACCCCCCGCGAGGGGACTGCATCTCCCTCTGCCTGTGTCTCTTCCTGTCTTTCAGGAATGAATAAGATCTTAGGAAACTAAACCAACCCCTAGAGTCCTGAGGAGGAGAGATCAGCCTTCCTACTTTTCTGTGGTCCAGTGCCTGAATCTGAGCCTTACCTCCCCCAGCGGCTCACAAGTTACTGAGGAAGGGAAACATGATGCTGACAGAGACCAGGAGGTGACAGTCTCCTTTCAGAATACTCTCCTCATGTTTAACCATACACCCCCCTCTGCTTCGAGAGTTTGCTTGTCTGTGTGACAGCTGCAGCTCGCCTGGGATTCCGATCCGTGACAGGGCAGCAGAATTGGTAGCCATGCGGCTTCTCCATGTGCGTAATGCCTGTCACGCGGCTCAGGGCAAGTACGGAGAGCGTGGGTCTCCCGAAGGCTGACGCGATGCACCTGACCATTGCTCTGGAGTGCAGTGTCAGGAGCGCTGCCGCCCCCCCAACACGCGGGGTCCCCATCAGCCACCCTGCTAAGGACCTTCCTGGAAGGCACACCGATGGACAGTGGTTGGGGCCAGTCTCGGATCACCACTTTGTAGCAAAGAGCACCAGGGTGGACGGGCCGAGGTTCTGCCCCGACCCACGTGCTTCGGGGACTCAGACCACCCGTGGACTACTGCAAGGCATGAGTTCATCCTTGAGGTGGAGTTGGAAGGAAGAAAAGGCGCATAGTCCACCTCAGAGCCCAAGGCTGGGACACGGGCTCGTGCTGTGTTCGGGTGCCGCTCTGTAAACTGCAGGAGGGGTGGGCGGGGGGAGGCTGCTATGGCCTGGAGAGCTGGGCAGGGCTCTGTCTCTCTGAGCAGACTTCCACCCGTCTTCTATTCAGGATGCCACAAACGTTGTGCAGACCCCGTCGGCGGGCAAGCATGGACGTCCTCAACACACGAGAACGAAGCCAGGTGGCCCCAACGGAGACCAAACCTACAGGTGAAAGCGCAGGAGATACAAAGAGGCTACCACTTTATGAGCTTTGCCCATGGGCCCGGCCCTTGGATAGATCTGCCCATGTCAAGGTGTGGGATGGGAGGAAGGGGAAATCAAGGTGGCAATGCCAGCAGCCTGGTAATGCTGGCATCTGGAAGCCCAGGTCTGTCCAGTGGCACCCACTGAGTTTGAATGACACCAGGGGCCTCGTACACTGCTAGGCTAGACAGTACAGTATTAGCTTTGGTCCCCCCTCCTCTTCCCTATGCACCTCAGTCCCTGTGTCTCCACCTCACTCAATCATCAGGATCCACCAATTCTACCTCAAAAACGTCTCTAGCTCTCTTCCTCCCTTGGGCACTGTCTGCATTCAGGCCCTGATCATTTATTGCCTTCTAACTGGTCTCCTCTCTCAGGCTCTTGCAATCCCTCCTCCACACTCCCGCTGGGGAACTTTCTAGAAGCCCTGACAGGACCACTGAGATAGACTTTGGACTTTCCATAGGTAAGGGGAAGACGTCTCCAGTGAAAGACCAGCCCACATGAACAGTGTTTCTGTGCGGGGACTGTGTTGCTCTCCCGAGGACCCCAAGGATCAGGACAACAGGGGCCTTGCATGCTGCCACCCTGAGAGAGAGTCAGAAGCCAAGAAGTGGGCAATGAAGCTAAGTGCTTCATTGGAAGCAAAGGTTCCATTTTGGAAGCCCCCAGAAATGCAGGCCTCTTTCCTCCTCTGTCCTCTATGCAAATGCTCAGTGCTTTCTGACTCTTCAAAATAGTCTTTACACTTCATATAGCACCTTTCATCAGAGGGTCTCACAAAAGAAGCTCAAAACCATTTCCTCACAGACTCTTTATCCACATCCCTGTGTGAGCAATGCCCACCCAGGGGCGCAGGAAGGGAGGAGACCAGGTTCTGGCGCTTCCTTGGGAGGTTTTCATGCCGCTTCCGAATTCCTTCCTGGCTCCCTGAAATCCTAGGTAGAACCCCATTGAATAAGAAGAAAAGTAACAGCATCTTGTATGTGGGAGAGAAAGGGGGTGGGCAGTGGCAAAGAAAGGCAGAACATAGAAGAACCGAATGGTTAACCATGGCTATTACCTCCTCTGGGAGAGTGAGCATAGGGCTAGAATGATCCCTCCATTCACTTCTGGGCTGTATGGGTTTTTATTTTGTTTATTTTTTGGAAGAATGTATAGCTATTTAGGGCTTAGATAATATCAAAAACAATCTCTTAAAAACGTCAAGTATCATGAATACTGGTGAAAAGAGTAGTGAAGTATTTTGACGGGTAGTATACTAGTACCTAACTGTATGGATTCACGTTTATGAGGAATCTAAAGAACAAAACCAATGAATAAACCAAGAGAAAACCGAGATGGACTCATAAAAACAGAGGACTAACTGGTGACCACCAGAGGGGAAGGATGTAGGAGACAGTAGAAATGGGCGAAGGGGTTGAAGAGGTACAACTTTCTAGTTATGAAACAAATGAGTCACAGAGATGAAAAGTGCAGGATAGGGAATAGAGTCGATAATACTCTAATAACCACCCATGGCAACAGAAGGGGACCACACTTACCATGGTGAGAGCACTGAGTGACTCACAGAAATGTCAAACCTCTACGTTGTACACCCGAAATAATATAACATTGCATGTCAACAGCATTTCATAACACAAAGAACTCAACCCCCCCAATAGTACTGAACATTTATATTGAATATAATATAGACTAATATTATATTTGTTTCTCCAAAACAAGTTTGAGACGCTGGAGAAAGTCCATGGTATTTTGATAGGGATTGCATTAAACGTGTAAATTGCCCTGGGTAACATTGACATTTTCACAATATTAATTCTTCCAATCCATGAGCATGGACTATTTTTCCATCTCTTTGTGTCCTCCTCAATTTCTTTCAGAAGTGTTCTATAGTTTTTAGGGTATAGATCCTTTACCTCTTTGGTTAGGTTTATTCCTAGGTATCTTATGCTTTTGGGTGCAATTGTAAATGGGATTGACTCCTTAATTTCTCTTTCTTCAGTCTCATTGGTAGTGTATAGAAATGCCACTGATTTCTGGGCATTGATTTTGTATCCTGCCACCCTACCAAATGGCTGTATGAGTTCTAGCAATCTTGGGTGTAGGCTTTGGGGTTTTCTAGGTAGAGTATCATGTCATTGGCGAAGAGGGAGAGTTTGACTTCTTTGCCAATTTGAATGCCTTTAATGTCTTTTTGTTGTCTGATTGCTGAGGCTAGGACTTCCAGTACTATGTTGAATAGCAGTGGTGAGAGTGGACATCCATGTCTTGTTCCTGATCTTAGGGAAAGGCTCCCAGTGCTTCCCCACTGAGAATGATATTTGCTGTGGACTTTTCGTAGATGGCTTTTAAAATGCTAAGGAATGTTCCCTCTATCCCTACACTCTGAAGTGTTTTGATCAGGAATGGATGCTGTATTTTGTCAAATGCTTTCTCTGCATCTAATGAGAGGATCCTATGGTTCTTGTTTTTTCTCTTGCTGATATGATGAATCACATTGATTGTTTTACGAGTGTTGAACCAGCCTTGTGTCCCGGGGATAAATCCTACTTGGTCATGGTGAATAGTTTTCTTAATGTACTGTTGGTTCCTATTGGCTAGTATCTTGTTGAGAATTTATGCATCCATGTTCATCAGGGATATTGGTCTATAATTCTCCTTTTTGGTGGGGTCTTTGTCTGGTTTTGGAAGTAAGGTGATGCTGTCCTCATAGAACGAATTTGGAAGTACTCCATCTCTTTCTATCTTTCCAAACAGCTTTACTAGAATAGGTAGGTTTCTTCTTTAAACGTTTCATAGAATTACCCTGGGAAGCCATGTGGCCCTGGACTCTTGTGTCTTGGGAGGTTTTTGATGACTGCTTCCATTTCCTCCCTGGTTATTGGCCTGTTCAGGTTTTCTATTTCTTCCTGTTCCAGTTTTGGTAGTTTATGGTTTTCCAGGAATGCGTCCATTGCCTAATTTATTGGCGTATAGCTGTTCATAATATGTTTTTAAAATCGTTTGTATTTCCTTGGTGTTGGTAGTGATCTCTCCTTTCTCATTCATGATTTTATTAATTTGACTCTTCTCTCTCTTCTTTTTAATAAGGCTGGCTAATGGTTTATCTAGCTTATTAATTCTTTCAAAGAACCAACTCCTGGTTTTGTTGATCTGTTCCACAGTTCTTCTGGTCTCGATTTCGTTGAGTTCTGCTCGAATCTTTAATAACTCTCTTCTTCTGCTGGGTGTAGGATCTATTTGCTGTTTTTTCTCTAGCTTCTTTATGTGTAAGGCTAGCTTTTGTATTTGAGTTCTTTCCAGTTTTTGAATGGATGCTTGTATTGCGATGTATTTCCCCCTTAGGACTGCTTTTGCCGCTGCCAGTTCTTGAAGTCCCTGCAGGAGGGAAGGAGGAGGGTCCTCAGGGTGCAGACTACCAGCCCAGCCCTGGGGCCCAGTGTGGACAGGAGGGCTGGCTCGCACTCTGAGAGGTCCCTGGCAGTCCAGTTGGGACGGTACCCCTGGGCCTCTCAAGGGCCTGCCCAGGCCCTGTCCTTCCCAGGCCAAAAATCCCTGCAAGAACACAGGGCCCCGACACTCCACAGGAGGAAGCCAGGGCCCCAGCCCAGGCCACACTTGCCAAAGTTCAGGGCCACCTCTGGCTTCCATCTGGGCTGGGATGGGGTGCCTCTGTGTCTTCACCTGGACCCCACACAAGGCCTGGGAAGACCCTCCGGCTAGCCCTGAGGCCACCCTCTTTGCACCTTCCTTGCAAGGACCCCTGCCACGACCCCCCACCAGCCAAAGTTCCGAGAAATCAGTTGGGCCACCCATCCCGCCTCTCCCCATGGCCCAGACATGGTCCTTAGGGATCCTGCTGTGGGAGGCATCCCCTCATTTCTCACCTCAACCCCCCCCCAGGGCCATGTCAGGGCACCCGCCTTCTCTGCTGACCTGATTCCAGACACTGAGACGCAGGCCCTCCTCTCCCTGAGCCATTTCTCACCTCGACCCCCCCAGGGCCATGTCAGGGCACCCGCCTTCTCTGCTGACCTGATTCCAGACACTAGGCCCAGGCCCTCCCCTCCCTGAGCCCAGGGATCTGGAGAGGAGGAGTGGCTCCACGGAACAGGCTGCACCACGTGTTCCCTTCCCAGGGCTGCCAGGGAAGGGCACCCAGATTTCAGGACCCTCTGCTCCTGGGCCTGAGGGCTGGCTTGGGAGCCACTCATTCCTTCAATGTGGGGTGGGCGGGGTTCCTCACACAGACTCTTGGCAGGCCCCGGGACTCCTGGGCATCTATCATCCAGGTGGGCCTCCTCCTACACTCTGACTAGGACCTCTCCCAGGGGGCTCCTCAACTCCCTGAGAACTGGGAGAGGAGCAGGGGAAGGTACCCTGTTATGTCGTATGTCTCCGTCCTGTCCTGTGTCCCCTGCCAGGCAGGTCACAGCCGCAAAGCCCCGCCCCCCCCAGTCCCCTAGCAATATCAGGAAGGGCTGCCCTGGAGAGTGGCCCATCTGCCCTGGGGTGCAGATGCCTTCAGGCTCCTGAGAGTGTCCCCAGCATTATCCTGCCAGGACCTGCTCTTCCTCCGGGCCCCCAACATCCCATAGAGGACACCTGCCCCTCACACCGAGACCATAACAACCCCAGGTCAGCCCACCTTCCTGCCGCCCACCCGCCCCAGGGACAAGTGAGCATGCCACTGAGGGCCAGTGCTTTCCCATCCTCAGTGGGCTGCCCACAGGACAGGGCCCCCCTCCACTGCACTGGCTTCCTTGCTTACGGGCCGGGGGGGCCAGCCAGGCCGTCCCCAGGGTCCTCACCCTGACTCCCCACAGGCCGTGTGCCCTTCACTCACACCCTCACCAACCACCACTAGGCCCTGCTCCTTTGAAGCACAAGCCCTCAGGCCCTAACACTCAGAGGTGGACATCAGGACCGTAGCACGGGCTCATCTTGCACGGGATCCTCCTTCCTGCCTGGATTGCACGTGCTGGGGCCCAGGGTCCCTCAGTCCTCGGTGTGGTCCTCACGTTCAATCCCCTCACGTCCCAGGTCAGCCCTGGGGTGGCTCCAACCCCGCTCTTTCCACCAAGCCCCCAGGCTCTAGGAGACTTGGCTGGCAAGCCAGGGCACATCTCAGGGGGTCATTGAGCCCCGGGGGCTCCCAGGACACAGTATAGTCTCATCGCTAGGGCTGCAGTGCCCCTGCGGTCCTGGCCTTGGCCACGAGCCACACGTGGGCCATTGCCTCCCACCACACCTGACCCCGCCGCTGCCCACACCCTGGAGGCAGTGCTCCAGCCCAATGGCCACAGTGTGGGAGTCCCCGTCGCACCAGCCGCCACGCAGCTCGGGGCTTGTCCACCCCCCCACCCCCGGCAGCCTCCTGAGGCTGAGTTGCTGGCAGCTCCCTGGGGAACCACTCCCTCGGGGGTCTCAGTCCCTCGGGGGTCCTCGCTTCCAGCCCTAGCTGACGCTGGGCCCCTCGGGCAGCCTCCCGAGGCTGGGCCACTCACCCAGGCCCTCACCTCCACCCGGACCCCAACGGGGACAGGAGTGACCGCCTTTCCATCAGGACCAGGACCCAGCCTGGGGGCTTCCCAGAGCTCACAGAGGGGGCTGAGCTGGGGGGCGGAGGATAGGTTCCCTGGGCCCTTCTTCTCCCCCTGCTGGCAGTGCTCCCTGGGCGCCTAGGCCTCTGCCTGGCTCCACTCGGCCTGCCTCCCGGGACTGACTGTGGACTGGGGTGCGGGGTCCCTCCGTCCTCCATGGACATCCTCGCCAGGAACCCAGCAGGACCTGGGCCCAACTTCTGCCCCCTCAGGGAGGCCCTGCTCTGAACACCAGCCCCCTGGTCTCTCAGAGCCCGGATGCGGAGGGGGGCTTCACCACGTGTTCCCAACCCCCACCACGAACTTCCCGGGACCGACTCTGGGCTGGGGTGCAGGGTCCCCCGGGCTTCTTCCGCATCCTCCCCGGGATTCCCAGCTGCACTCGGGGCCCTCCCCTCTGCCCACATGTCCTAGGCCCTGCTCCTGACGCCAGGGGCCCCCAGTGTCTCGGGAGGCCCGGATGTGGAAGTCTGAGCACCCATACTCACACGGGAGAGCAGGTCCCCATCCCCCGGGGGGCCTCACAGCCCTTGTGACCCTCCGACGGGGTCTCCTTTGTCCCTGTCAATGGTCCATCCCTCAAACCCTTAGCCCCTGGACCTTCCCTCCACCCACCTCAGTGTCTGCTCCCGCCACACCAGGCCTCAGGCTCTCGGGTACCCGGATGTCCCAGGCCTGCCTCACCCGCCGCCACCATCCGGCCCCATCCCGCTCCTCCGCGGCCTTCCCGGGCTCACCGTGGGCCCTGACCTCCGCCGGGTCCCCTCTGTCCCCCTCAGGGTCCATCCTTCGCCTCCCCTTAGCCCCTGGACCCTCCCTCCGCCCCCCTCAGCGTCTGCTCCTGCCACACCAGGCCTCAGGCTCTCGGGTACCCGGATGTGCCAGGCCTGCCGCACCCGCCGCCACCATCCAGCCCCATCGCGCTCCTCCGCGGCCTTCCCGGGTTGACCGTGGGCCCTGATCTCCGCCGGGTCCCCTCTGTCCTCCCTCAGGATTCATATCTTGCCTTCCCTTAGCTCCTCAGCCATCGCGTCTGACCACCTAAGAGTTGCTCCTAACACCTAGTCTCTCAGAGACCCCGATGAGGAAGTGGGGCCTCACCACGTGTTCCCATCCCCCCTCCCACGACCTTCCCCGGACTAACTCTGGGCTGGGGTGTGGGGTCCCCCGGGCCTCTTCTGCATCCTCACTGGGATTCCCAGCAGCACCCGGGGCCCTCCCCTCTGCCCACGTGTCCTAGGCCCTGCTCCTGACGCCAGGGGCCCCCATTGTCTCGGGAGGCCCGGATGTGGAAGTCTGAGCACCCATACTCCCACGTGAGGGCAAGTCCCCATCCCAGGGGGCCTCACAGCCCTTGTTACCCTCCGCCGGGTCCCCCCTGTCCCTCTTAGGGTCCATCCCTCGCCTCCCCTTAGCCCCGGGACCCTCCCCTCAGCCCTCAGCGTCTGCTCCCGCCACACCAGGCCCCAGGCTCTCGGGTACCCGGATGTGCCAGGCCTGCCGCACCCGCCGCCTCCATCTGGCCTCATCCCGCTCCTTCGTGGCCTTCCCGGGCTCACCGTGGGCCCTGACCTCTGCCGGGTCCCCTCTGTCCTGGGCTCCTGGGTCCCCGCCGTGTCACCGCGTCCCCACCGGCACTCCCTGTGTCCCTGCCCCTCTCAGGCCACTGCCCCAGGCCCTGGCATCCAGGCCTCAGCTCGACGCCGCGGCCCCGCCTTCCCCCGCGTGGTCTCTCAGGGTTCAGAAAGGGCCCCCCCACCCGCGGCCGCCCTCCGGGGCCCCTCCCCCGCCCTCGAAGCCCCCTCCCGGGGCTACCTGCTGCCCGGCTGCCGCAGGCCCGGGCCTGGCCTCCTTCCAGGGGACCCCAATGCGCCCCCCACACGAGGCCCTCCGCTCCCTCAGACCTCCGAGGCGGAAGTCGGCCCACGTCACATCCGGACCCCGTGCCAGGGGTCCCTAAGGGCTGGTTGCACGTCCGCGGGAGATGGGCTCTGCGTGGCGGGGGTAGGAGGACACCTGTGGGAGGCTCCCTGGGTCCTCTCGCGGGTCCTCCCTCCCCGGACTCGGGCGGGCTGCGGCCTCGGCTCTCTGCAGACCTCAGTCGGTGCCCCTTACACCGAGCCTCTCAGGCCCCGACGTGTCGTCCCTGAGCGCCCGAGGGGTGGTTGCTGCGGCTCGGGCCCCACCGGCTCTGCAGGTCCCGGGGTGGCCCAGGGCTGCCGGCAGGGGCACAGCAGGGTTCGGCGGCCCCCAGCGTCCTGGCACAGGTCGGCTCTCAGTCCTCACCCAGGAGGCCCTCATCAGGACACAGGCCTGCTGTGCAGCCGCAGCGCCCATAGCCCCGGGGCAGGGCAGGGGCAGGGGCCGGGAGGAAGCGCCCCTTCCCACGGGGTCCCTTGGCCAGCAGCCAGACTTTAGGGACATCGTGTTAAAGGTTTAGTTTCCTGGGGGCGGCCGAGCAGCTGCAAGGGTGTCTAGGGGTGTCCCGTATTGCGGGGCCCACTGCAGGGAGTTTTCCCCTGACATGCTGCGTCATCGGGAGAAACACACCGTCCCTCTCTACCTAGCGTGTGTCCAGTGCACGCGTATGTATAAGGTGTGCAGATTATAGGTGCTGGTATGCAAATGTACGTACATATCACCTAAATACGGACAGCGACACACGTATGTGCGTGTGTGTTCCCGTTATACATGCGTTTGTATATGTATTTATATAGGTGTAGACTATATATATACTTTATCAAAAATACCTTTTCTTACTGTGTGAATTGCTTTGATACTCCCTACTCTATTTCAGGTTGATTCTGTATATTCTACTTAAGTGATTTTTTTAAGGGGCATTCCTTGCCACTAAGATGATTTCAGGGGGTTATTTGCATAGACTCTAGAGTCCAATGCCTCAATCATCCTGTCTTTCCCCGTGTCCTCTTAGCACCCCAGGGCTAATGTCATGTGTACTCTGAGGCCTTGCCTCAGATTTATGCTGGGAAGCAGAAGCAGAAGTTGGAAATTGCTCCGCCTATCAATCCTGTCATCTGCATTGATGCAGGCTGCATTCCCTCCCCACATCCCTGATGTTCCCTGCATCCCCAACCCAGACTCAATATCCAGCTCAGCAGTCTTCAGGGTCCCCCAAGGCTTTCTCCTCATTTATTGTTCGGACGTTGTTTATTCTGTGTGTGTTTTTCAAGACTTTCATTTCTTTCTTTCTTTCTTTTTTTTTTTTTTTTTAAGGTTTTATTTCTTTACTCATGAGACACACAGAGAGAGACAGAGAGGCAGCAACACAGGCAGAAGGAGAAGCAGGCTCCACGCAGGGAGCCCGATGCGGGACTCGATCCAGGCTCTCCAGGACCAAGTATCTGCCCAAGACTTCCTTTTTTTTTTTAAGTGAGGTTTTAGTTGCACAGAAATGAAAACGGAAATTCCTTCCTCATCGTATTCTGATAGAAGCTTTTTCCATTAGCTAGTGCTGAATTTCTTTCAAAGGAGTCTTCTATACCCAGTCGTGATCAGATGTTTTTAGTTCCATTATTTTGTTAATGTAGATAAATACAGTTGAAAGATTTTTCTTTTCTTTTTTTTTTTTTTTTAAGGATTTTATTTATTTACTCATAGACACAGAGAGAGAGGCAGAGACACAGGCAGAGGGAGAGGGAGAAGCAGGCTCCATGCTGGGAGCCCGACGTGGGACCAGATCCCAGGTCTCCAGGATCACACTCCAGACTGCAGGCAGCGCCAAACCGCTGCGCCACCAGGGCTGCCCAAATACAGTTGAAAGATTTTTCTGACGTTAAGGCAGATTTCTGTTCACTGGGCACCGCCTCTCGTCCGTTTCGTTCACTACGATTTTGAATATGCATATACTTATTCAGGATATTTGCTGCTATATGAGTGCTTTTGGCTTAAGCGTTCTTTCAAGGTGGATTTCTCCTCTAGCATTTACATCCAGGAGCACTAGCGTGGGACATTTAATTGAAAACAATGCCCATATTTTTCTTTAGTTTGAAGGAGTTTTGCTAAGATGATGACTTCTCCCCAACCATTTGGCCGAATGAGACCACAGGGCGGTGGGGTGGGGGTGGGGGGGGGGAGGTGGGAGTCCAAAGTGGCCGAGGAGTTGAGAGACCTAAGTTCCTCTGGTCCCCGGAATTCAGCGAGACAGCTACTAAATCATTCTGAACCCCTGAGAACTGAACCGGAGATCTACAAAAAGAATAGCTGCAACTCTACAAAGAGAAAAGCATCCAGTTTCTGCAAGACAGGAGGTGTGGAGAAGTGAAATGGAAGCGATACATGGGAAGATGGGCGGGGGGGGGGGGGGGGGGCAAAAGGGAGGCGATACATGGGAAGATACGGGGGAGCCAAAAGGGGGCGAGCTCCAGCAGCCTCCACCAGAGAGTGATGGAGCAGCAGAGAGCGCAGAATCCGGACCTTTAGAAGTCCGCTCCGGTGAGGGACGGCCCTGCCTGCCCGGTGCTCAGACAGTGAAGCGGGTGCAGAATCCTAGGTGGGACAGCGTGGTCTCAGGATCCCCCGGGGTCACAGGAACACTGACAGTGCCTGAGTGCAGCAGAGCTCCCAGACATCGGAGCAGGGAAGCCGGCTGCAGCGGGCTCTTGGCCAGTGGTGGCCGTAGCCCTGGAACCCAGCAGGGTCAGTGGGTCCCAGCACCCTCAGCGCAAAGGCTCTCCGAGCAGGAGCCCAGCAGGCGGCAGAACCGGCAAGCCCCCCCTTGCTCCCCCTGGGGAGGAGCAGCGCACATGTCCACACAGCAGGAATCTGCAGGGTTTGGAAGGCGAAGCAGGGTCCGTGCCTGAGATGGAAATGCTTGGTCACAGGCTGGGTGAGCACAGTGTGCGGTCCGGTACCAGGGAGACAGGAGTGATGGGTTGCCTTTCACTGGGGGTGCGCTAAGGAGCGGGACCCTGAGCTTTCGGCCCTGGGGCTGGGGATGAGGAGGCCACCACTTTCGCTCTCAGCCTCTAAAGAGGCCTGCAAGGCCTTCACGGAACAAAATCCACAGAGAGCAACCCGGACCAGATTACTTAGCCTGGCCCCCTGGCAAGGGCGGTGCACGCCCACTCGGGGCAAAGACCCCTGAGAATCAGCGCAACAGGTCCCTCCCCCAGAAAGTCAGCAAGAGCGTGCGGCCCAGACCAACTTTACCGAACACTGAGAACCGCAAAACCCCAGCGCTAGGGGAATATAACATACACAATTCATAGCGTTTTCCCCCATGATTCTTTGGTCTTTCCATTTTATTTATTTATTTTTTTTTTCGCTTTCCTTTTGCAACCAATTTCTTATTTTATCAAACTTTTAGGAAATATTTTTTAGTTTTCATTCTTACAGTTACATGCTATCCTTCCATTGTTTTTAATTTTATTTGTGTAAGTTTTTTTTTTTTCTTTACACCCTTGCGGTGCAGTTTCTTCCACCAGACCAAAATACACGTAGTGTACGGTATATGATTCTGTTTTCTTCACCTGTCTCATCAAAATCGCTTTTTTTTTCTTTTTTCTCCTTCTTTGTTTCTTTCTTGTTAAGTTCTTTCTATGTTCTGTCTCCCTTTCTGATATTTCCCACTTATTTTTTGTATCCCCCAAATGAATGAGACAAAGACTCCTAACTCTGGGAAACGAACTAGGGGTGGTGGAAGGGGAGGTAGGCAGGGGGTGGGGGTGACTGGGTGACGGGCACTGAGGGGGGCACTTGATGGGATGAGCACTGGGTGTTATTCTATATGTTGACAAATTGAACACCAATAAAAAATAAATTTATAAAAAATAAAAAAATAAGGTCTTTCTAAATTTTCATCTTTACAGTTACATTCTATCCTGTCAATGTATTTAATATATATAATATATATGCAAGGTTTTTTTTCTTTACAATTGTGAAGCCATCTTTTTTTTTTTTAATTTTGTTGTTTATTTATTCATGACAGACACAGAGAGAGGGAGGCAGAGACCCAGGCAGAGGGAGAAGACCGCTGAGCTGCCGGGGCTGCCCTTCTTCACAATTTTGAGATGTAGTTTCCTCTAACCGAAGGAAATACACTCAGAATATAGTGTATTGCTCTGTTTTCTTCACCTGTCTGTTGATATTTCTTCTTTTTTTCTCTTTTAATTTTCATTTTTACAATTGCATTCTATCCTTTCCTTGTATTCTATTCAATTTGTTTAGTACCTATAAAAGTTTTCCTTTTGTTACAATTTTGGGATTTAGTTTTCTAACAAACGGACCAAAATACACACAGGATCCAGTGTATTACTCTATTCTCTTCACCTGTCTGATTATATTCTCTCTTTTTAATTTTTCTTTTCAGTTCTGGGTCTCTTGTGATTTGTGTAGTGTATATTTCTCTGGGGACATTGTTGCCATTTCAGTATTTTGTTCTCTCATTCATCGATTCTTCTCTGCACAGATGGAAAAAACCTCATCTCATAAAAGAGAACCAAAGGCAGTACTGAATGCCAGGAACCTAGTGAGTATGGACATAAGTAACATGGTAGAACTAAAGTTCAGAATAATGATTATAAAGATACTATCGGGGCTTGAATAAAGCATCAAAGACACTAGACAAAGCCTTTCTGGAGAAATAAAAGAACTAAAATCTAATCAAGTTGAAATTTCAAAAAGGCTATCAATGAGAAGCATTAAAAAATGGAGGCGCAAAAAAAAAAAAAATGGAGGCTCTGACTGCTCGGATAATTGAGGCAGAAGATAGAATTAGTGACATAGGGCAGCCCGGGTGGCCTAGCGGTTTAGCGCCTGCCTTCAGCCCAGGGCGTGATCCTGGAAAACCCGGGATCGAGTCCCATGTGGGGCTCCCTGCATGGAGCCTGCTTCTCCGTCTGCCTGTGTCTCTGCCTCTCTCTCTCTGTATGTGCGTCTAATGAATAAATAAATAAAATCGTTTTTAAAAGCCCCAATCAAAAGTTATAGGGTATCAGGTTGGATAAAAAAGTAAGGACCATTGATACGCTGCCTGCAAGAGACTCATTTTAGGCCCAAAGACACCTCCAGATTTAAAGTGAGGGGGTGGAGAAAGATTTATCATGCTAACGGACATAAAATGAAAGCTGGGCTGGCAATCTTTATATCAGACAGACTAGATTTTTTTAAAGATTTTATTTATTTATTTATTAAGGAGAGACAGAGAGAGAGGCAGAGACACAGGCAGAGGGAGAAGCAGGCTCCCTGCAGGGAGCCTGATGTGGGGCTTGATCCCGGGACAATGGGATCAAGACCTGAGCCAAAGGCAGATGCTCAACCACTGAGCCACCCAGGTGCCCCCAGACAGACTAGATTTTAAAGCAAAGACTGTAGGGGCCCCTGAGTGGCTCAGTGGTTAAGCGTCTGCCTTCGGCCCAGGTCGTGATCCTGGGGTCCTGGGATTGAGTCCAGTATCAGGATCTCTGTGGGGAGCCTGCTTCTCCCTCTGCCTGTTTCTCAGCCTCTGTCTCTCTCTCTGTATGTCATAAATAAGTGAATAAAATCTTTAAAAAAAAAAAAACACACACACACACTGGAAGAGCCAGAAGTGGCATGCCTTCTGTTAGAAAGCACTAAGAAGCACACAGTACCACCGAGGAGTAATGTTCTCCCGAGAAAATTGAACTTGCTTCTGGCCTCCAACTGGGGTGAACATATAGTGACAGGAAATACAGCTCTCTTCAGGAGAAGAAGGCACAGGGTCTGCTCTGTGGCGAGAGCTCTGGGCATCTGCAGGAACGTGTTTGCTTTGTTTTGCATCCAGTCTGCTCAAGAAAGGCACCATTTCCCTGCCTACCACAGTGATGCCACAACACTGCCCAGCAGCCTTGCCTATTCCAAGCCAATGGTGCCTGCCTTTCCCTTTATCCTGGGAGAATGGCCCCTGGATGCTTAGATCTGCATTTGCTCCCTATCCCCTAGGTCAAGTCAGAAAGCTAGGATAAAATCCTGGATCTGACAAGCCAGTTCACTGTACCCGTGCCACTGATCTTGGCGCAAGGCTGCTCTAGGCTCGGAGGATCAGGCCCTCCAGACTAGCCTCTCTAGACCTCTGCCTCCTGCTCTCTGTTGCAGGGCCCTGAGCTACTGCATGCCGTTGTTCTTCCCCGGGCATTTGCTTTTGCCACGCTGCTAGTGGTCCTCTTGGGACATCCTCAGGTCTCGCCCTCAATGTCACCTTTTCCATGAGTCCTTCTATGAATACCCAATCCTAAATTGCAACCCCTCCTCCCACCCCATCCCCAACACTCTGCATTCAGCTCTGTGGATTCGATTTGTTTCCATAGCATTGAAAACTACTCAGCCTACTTCACCTTTCACTTCATTTCATGATTCACTTCAGTGTACACCGCTACACATGCTAGGCTATGAGCACTACAGAGGCAACGAATCTGTTCAATGCTGTATTCTTAGAGCTTTGAGCAGCGCCTGGCACATGGTACATGTTTACTACTCATGTTGAGAATGAATAAAGAACTGCCAGCTCCAAGGTCCTGGTCCTTGGAGCCTCTCGTCCCTAAACCCCCTTGGCATCTCTAACCCCCACAACTATCCAAACAGGCAAAGTTTGAATGCTCCCGTCCATGCTCTACTTATTGGCTCATGGACAAGGTAAGCCACTGAGTTTACCGGGGACTCTGGAGACCCCTAGCCCCAGTCCCTGGTTTGTGCTCCTGGTATTCTGGCAGAAGTCAGCGTAGTAGGATTCCAAACAACTATGGCTGACTGCACACTCTCTCCTGCCAGCAGGCAGCTATGGCCTTCACCCTTATGCTCTGCTCTTCCTTCTTGTTGGCTTCGATCTATAAGTTGCTACAGTCAAGGACTCACGTGTCCTGGGGTTTGGGTTGGGCCACAGAAGGTTTTACAGATAGCCAGTTCACACAGCGCATGCCCATTGATTCCAGAGGGCACACCCATGTTCACATATGACCATAAAAAGACTTCCCTAGCGAAGGTAGAAAGGAGGGTAACTAAGATGGTTTGCAAGGTTACTTTCAAACCCAAAACACTCCAACCACTAGGATTTATCCCCATTTCCAGAATGCAGGTGCGCTCCTTGCCTTTGCACATACTGTTCCTGCATCTTGAGGTATCGGAGATACTTTACTTGCAATGAGAAGGGCTCTTGCTGTCGGTGCTGTCCTTCCTGATAATGCCAAAGGCCAGCCTTCTCGTGAGAAGGCATCAGACACACTCAGAGGGACATTCTACTACAACTGGACCAGTACTCCTCAGAAATGTCAAGGCCATAGATATAAGCAGAACACTGGCCTTCCAGAGATGTCCGCATCCTAATGCTCACAGCTGGAATATGTTAAGTTACACATCAAAGTGGAATTAACGCAGAAGATGGAATTGAAATTACCAATTGCCTGACCTGAAGATAGGGAGATTGTTCAAGATAATCCAGGTAGACCCAATGTAAATACAATGCTCCAAATGTGGAAGGAGACGGTCATGTGAGAGACTCAACTGCCCATTGCTGGCGTTGAAGATGGAGGAAGGGTCTCTGAGCCAAAGATGGTGGTCACCCTCTGGGTGCTGGAAAAGTCATGAAAACACATTTCTCCGTGGAGACTTCCCAAAGCATCACAGCCCTGCTGATGGCTTGATTTTAGCCCAGTGAGACTCTTCTGGGGCTTCTGACTTCCAACATTTGTGTTGTTCCATTAATGAATTTGTGCTGTACCACTAACTTTGTGGTGATCTGTTACAACAGCAATAGGAGGGCAGCCCCAGTGGCACAGCGGTTTAGTGCCATCTGGTGCCCGGGGTGTGATCCTGGAGACCTGGGATTGAATCCCAAGTCGGGCTCCTTGCATGGAGCCTGCTTCTCCCTCTGCCTGTCTCTCTCTCTCTCTCTCTCTCTCTCTCTCTCTCTCAATCAATCAAACAATCAATCAATCTTTAAAAAGAAAAACAACAACAACAGCTGTGGGAAAGTAATACAGTTTCAAAAAAAAAACAGGAAATACGAAGGAGCTATCTCATATTGGAGGACATGAAGCAGACATAATGACTGCATGTAATGTGCCATCCAGGGTTGCAAAGAAAAAGGGCACATTCCTACCCCTTTGCCCCCAGGGCTCTTGGCCCCTTGGCCACTTTATGGTCCCTCCGACTGTACCACCACTCTGGACAATTGCAGGTGCCCAATTGGGACATACACAGGAGTCTGCGGCTGAGCTGGAGAGACAAGACCACCCATGAGGACAGTGCATGCCTCCCCCCACATTCCTCTTTGCAGGATCAAGCATCCTATCCCCCACAGTGAGAGAAACTGAGGGACAAGGTTGAGGGACTGGGTCCTGACAGTTGGAGAATGGCCAGCACGAAGCTGGGGGTGTAGGAAACTGCATGAAGCTGTTTCTACAGAAGCCTCGGGAGCCAAGGGATTCGTTACCACACTGTGAGCTCACAGAGCACAGTCCACTGTCTTCTCTTACTAGGGGACATAATTCAGGCACACATGTTTTCCTAGGTGCAAGACTCCGGATTCTGCACCTTAAGGTGCAAGGCTGGGGTGGAGGTGTTCAAAAGAGGAGCTGCCCCACAGGAAGCTGCCTGTCCCCGGTGGTTCTTGTCAGAGAACTCCTGAGTCATAGCCACCGCTCTGTGCAGCTGGGACCCTCGTGAAGGCCACTGTGAGGTTGGCTTTCTGAGGCTGAGCCAGAGTGGGAGTGTGGACCTGTCAGCCATCCCAACAGCCGCCTGGGAACCTAGGGTCCCGAAACGGGCCCTTTGAGCAGAGGAAAGTGTAGTGAGTGACGGCGGTGGTCACCGGGATGCTCTGCCACACCCCGCAGGCCCTCGGGCTCACATGAGGATTTTGTAAGCAGCCGGGCAGGAGGGCCTTCGGGTCCCCAGGTGGCAAGCAGGCTGTGCAGAAGGTCGGCCGCCCCATGAGATGGGGTTGGAGGAGCACCTGCCATCCCAGGGCTGTGGTCTTGGCACAAGTCCCAGGAGCAGGCTCTGTGGGGCAGTCGTGGCTGGACGCGGGGACACCTCTGCTAATGTTGCTTGCTGTGGGGAACTGGTGGGTCCCACAGTGTTCTTACTCAGCGTTGAGAAGGACTGTTGGGCTGTAGCAGCCAGGACACCCCCGGGCCTCTTCCCCCTTTGTTGGAGTCATTCTGGGGAGCATCTCTTTAGCCACAGCCTCTTGTGTGGACACATCCACCCAGGCCCTGAACTGTCATTGCAGGGCAAAGCAAGTCAGACAGGAGCTCACTGGCCTTGAGGACTCACTCTCGGTCCTTGTCTTCCGGATCTGAGAAGCCTCTGCTTTTTCCCAGGCTGAGCAAAAGGCCTGCTCTACACTCTGGTCTCCTTTGCGAGGAGTTGAGCTGCTGCCTGGCTCTTGCCAGACCTGCCCTGTGGCAGATACCCGTGCAGGTGCCTTAAGGCCCTTCGTGGGCAAATAAGTGTTTGCAGGTCTCCATCTGGCATCACTGAGAGCCTCCTGCTAAAATCCGGGGAAGACAGCTGGGAGGCAGGGCTAGCGCAGGGGTTGCAGGGCTCGAGGAAGGAATGGATTCCAGAAATGCGTATTGAGATGGAAAAATGCAGACTAGCGTATGATGCTGGCTTGGAAGTTAGAGGAGGGGAAAGAAGTGAAGAAGATTCAGGAAGGTTGTGTTTCACACTGCCTGGTTTTGTGTGCTTGTGTTTGCTTTTCCTTTGAATCTTTCTTTCTTTTTCAGAAACATAGCCATTACCTTTTGTTCAGTTGCTCTTTGCCCCTTTTATTTTAAAAAAAATCTAATGATCTATTAATTTTAAACTATTTTTTTTCGACTTGTAAAAAATTTGCAAAGATAGTACAGAGTTTTTATATGCCCCTCACTCAGTTTCCCATTATGACGGAAAGCGGAAGCGGTTGCTTCTGTCAATGTGGTATATTTGTTGCAATTAATGGGATAATTTTGACACTTCATTTATTACTAACTGAAGCCACACTTTACTCAGACTTCGGCAGTGTTTACCCAGAATCTGTGTTCTGTCCAGGATCCCCGTCAACATACCGCCTTACGTTATTTGTAGTGTTTCCTTGGCTGTGGCAGTTTCTTTGTTTCTGAGGAGCTTGACTCTTTTCGGGAGGAGTGATTAGATAGTTTGTACATTGTCTCTCACTCGCAATGTTTCTGATGTTTTACTCATGATTAGTCTGGAGTTCTGTGTTTTAGGAAGGAAGACCATAGCGGTGAAGTGCTACTGTCATGACATCCTATCAACACTACATACCAGTAGCTTGATTTATCACTGATGTGGTTTACCTTCACCACCTGACTGAGTTAATACCTCTTAGGTGTCTCCACTGTAAACTTACTGGTGTCAGCCCCCTTTGCATACTGTCCCCTTTGGAAGAAAGTCACCATATGTGGCCCACACCTCAACGCAGGGACTTATGCTGTACTACCTTCAAGTGAGAGTATCTGCGTAAACCAGAATTGTTCT
Source organism: Canis lupus dingo (assembly GCF_003254725.2). Lineage (NCBI taxonomy): Eukaryota > Metazoa > Chordata > Mammalia > Carnivora > Canidae > Canis > Canis lupus. Next base: position 118,685,754 of record NC_064281.1, on the reverse strand, counting down.
CCATTGGAGACCTGCCTATTTCCCCATATTTATGTGTTTAATAAGTCAAATACTTTTCACAATACAGACACATGGGCATTTCTATTACAGGAAGAAATTACATGTGTGTTCACTACCCTGTGTGTATTCACATATGTATACAAATTTTAGATGTAATCATCTATATGTGCATTAAGCTACATAAGAGTTTTTACTGATGTTTTTGGCTCTAATCCACCACCACCTAGATCACTATAGCTTCCTCCTCTACGGTGAAAAACCTTGAGATTTGGACGTTGTTTATATGTCAGTGTCCTGTTGTCTCTGCTGGGTTATCATGGTTATCTCTGAAGGAGCTGCTGAAATAGAATTTGTGGATGGGCTAAGCATCAGTTCAGCTCCAGAACTCCCTGGAACCTCATCAAAGCTATGCCTGCCCTCTAGCCTCTGGACTCTGATAAGGCTACCTGGCCCCTGTCTATGGAGCTCTTGAAAGGTCAAGAGTACCCGTTATCTGAGTGTCTGAACTGATGAACAATTCAACTTTTGATGCTTTTGGGGGTTGAGATCACCTGTAACTAAGTATGGTCTTCTTTATCTGTCTGGAAAGTATTTCTTTCTACCAGAGCATGAGCTACAGGGTAAGCTGGACCCCAAGATGAGTCTTTGTTTCCTCACCTTTATTTAGCTTTATGACTCAGGGCATGTTATATGAGCTTTTGGTGCCTCAGTGCTTTTTCTCTGTTCTGTATTTGAATAGTCACTGGGAAGCTCCTCGAGGCTGGCAATTAGACTCTACCCAGAGAGAGGGCAGGAGAGCTGGATGAAAAACTGAGACCCCTCAGATTCGACAGCTGACAACCCTGCTATATGTTACTCATCCTTAAAACCGACTTATTTAATGATATACATTCTCCAGTGAGTGTTGGAAAGCCTAACTAGAAAATGAGAAATGTGCCCAAGTTCTCAGATTAAAGGTGATACATCATGGGAAATCATGAGTTGATACTTTGATTGATTATGATCAATCAAGTAATAATGATACTCTCAAGATGTTCCTTAAATAAATACCATAAAATTGCCTATTTGAAACTCTGCTATGGTGCAAAGTGTGATTGTTTTCCGTGACAATACTAGCTGAATGTTGAAGGTATTGCTGTAATCACAAAAACTCTCAAAATGTCCGGACATGAAGACAGTATACTAGGTCACCTTCTGTGATGTGGTGTAGTGTGGTATGGCTTAACACAAAGTAAAAGAACACCTGCAAAGACTAGGATTTTAATTTTGATTCCATACTTTGAAGGAAACTTCCACCAAATCACGAGGTGACAACTAAGCAAAGCTGGTTTGGTGAAAAGATAAAAATTTTGAGAAACATTTAGTAAGACAGAGAGAAAAAAGCAGACTCAACTACTAAAATAAAAAAATCGAAGTCGGGGTAGTATTACAGATCTTTTTTTTTTTTAAAGAAGATTTTATTTATTTATTTATTTATTTATTTATTTATTTATTTATTAGAGAGGCAGAGACATACTCAGAGGGAGAAGCAGGCTCCCTGCGGGGAGCCTGATGTGGGACAGGACCCCAGGACCCCGGGATCACGCCCTGAGCCAAAGGCAGATGTTCAAGCCCTGAGCCACCCAGGCGCCCCAGTATTACAGGTCTTAAGGAAACAAAAAGGAATGTAAGAGAGTACTCTGAACAATTATACTCCAAGAAATTGTATAACCTAAATGAACTGGATATATTTTTTAAGACATAAACAACCAAAAGTAACTCAAGAGGAAAAGAAAATTCAATCAGATCTAACAGGTAAGGAGAATGAATCAGTGACCAGAAACGTCAAAGAAAGAACATCCCAAGACCAGGTGACTTCGCTCCTGTATTCTACCAATACTTGAAAGAAGAAAGAAATCCTCAGGCAGCCCCGGTGGCACAGCGGTTTGGCGCCGCCTGCAGCCTGGGGCGTGATCCTGGAGACCCTGAATCGAGTCCCGCGTCAGGCTCTCTGCATGGAGCCTGCTTCTCCCTCTGCCTGTGTCTCTGCCTCTCATTCTCTCTCTGTGTCTCTATAAATAAATGAACAAAATCTTTGAAAAAAAAAGAAGAAAGAAAGAAAAGAAAGAAAGAAAGAAAGAAAGAAAGAAAGAAAGAAAGAAAGAAAGAAAGAAAGAAAGAAAGAAAGAAATCCTCAATTTCTTCCCAAAATATGGAAGTGGAGGGAATACTTCCTATCTCGTTCTGTGAGGTCAGCAGTACTGAGGTAGTAAAGCCTGACAAAGACATCAAAAAAATAAAATAAAATAAACTGACACTCTTTCATTAAAAAAAAAAAAGCTTTCAACAAACTAGAAATAAAAGACTTTAACATGATAAAAGGCATTCACGAAAATTCCACATCTAACATACTGAATGGTTAAAGATTGAAATTTTCCCATTAAGCCAAGAAATAAGAAAGAAGGCAAGGGCCGCCTAAGTGGCTCTGTCGGTTATGCAGCAGGCTCTTGATTTCTACTCTGGTCATGATCTCAGGATTGTGAGATCAGGCCCTGCATTGGGCTCCATGCTCAGGGGCGTCTGCCTGAGATTGTCTCTCTTCCTCTTCCTCTCCCTCTCAATCTCTCTCTAAAATAAATAACCAATAATATTCTTTTAAAACCCGACAATGCCTGCTTTTGCTTCTTTTATGTTATTATACTGAAAGTGCTAGCCAGAGTGATTAGGCAAAAAAATAATTTTAATAAATAATAAATAAATAGTCATAATAATAAAGACTAATAAAGTGGGAAAAAAAGTTTAAAAAAAGAAGTAAAAGCAGAAGAAAATACTTAAAATAAGTTTATCCAAGGAAATAGAAGACATATACACTACAACTTACAACATATTGCTCGAAGAATTTAAGAAGATTTCAGTATTTGGAAAGATATCTTGCGTTCATGGAGTTGAAGACTTAATTTTCTTAAGATAGCAGTTGTATTAAAGCAATTTACAGATTCAATACAATCCCTAAAAGGAATCCCAACAATCCTGTTTGAAGAAATGGAAAAGCTGATTCCAAAGTGTATATGGAGGGACGCCAGGGTGGCTCAGGGGTTGAGCATCTGCCTTTGGCTCAGGTGGTGAAACCAAGGTCCTGTGATTGAAACTCGCAGGGAGTCTGCTTCTCCCTCTGCCTACATCTCCACCTCCCTCTGTGCGTCTCTCATGAATAAATAAATAAAATCTAATAAATAAATAAAGAAATAAAGAAAGTGTATTTGGAGTACAGATGCTCCTTTGGATAATTATGTAGGTATCCTTCGGGTTGGGTAAATACCTCGTAGAAAAGAACCGAGATGTCCATCAATAGATGAATGGATAAAGAATATATATCTGGCACATTGGTGGTAGGGATGAAAAATAGTGCCGCTTTTGTGAAAGATGTTTGCCAGTGGTAAAAGTCTATCAGTTTGTCAAAAAGTTAAACTTTTTAAAATTATATTTATATTTTTTACTTTTAATTTATATGACTATCAATTCCACTCCTATGTATATGCTCAAAAAATGGAAAACAGGTATTCAAACAAATACCCGTGTAGAAATGTTCACCAAAATTCACAATAGCAAAAGGATGAAACGACCCAAATATCCATCAATTTGAGAATGAATAAGCAAAATGTATAGGCCTATAAAGAAATATTCAGCCGCAAAAAAGAATGAAGTCCCGTTACAGGCTTTAGCAGGATGCACCTTGAAAACTGCTGAGTTGAAGAAGCCAGACACAAAGATATCATATTGCAAATTCCGATTATATGAAATACACAGAACGGCTATATTCATAGAGAAAGCAGAGTAGCGGTTGACAGGGTCTGAGGGAGGAGGGAATGGGCAGTGACCACTTATCGGATGCGACGTTTGCTTTTGGGCTGATGCAAGTGCTTTGGAACCAGACAGAGGCGATACTCGTACAACACCGCAAATGTACGAAATGGCACTGAATTGGACACTATAGAATGACTTCATGTTATGTGTATTTACAATAAATAAATAAATAAATAAATAAATAAATAAAAACTATTGATAAATGCTGTGAAACAAGAAAACATGAATCTGCTGGAAACAAGGAGTACCTTCCCCTTCTCTCAATGGCCCTTTGCCCTCAACCTAGGGTCAAGCTCCGCGGCCTAACATGCTGGGTTAAAGGTCTAGCCCGAGCCTGTTCGTCTGGCCTCGTCTTCTGCCTTCCACCACACTGTAGCCTTTCTCTTTCCATACATGGAACTGTTTTCTCTGATATTGAGCAACGGGGTCCTCATTATCTCAACTACGCTCGCTATTCATTCCCACCTAGTAAACATATGAGTGATTAGAGAATTGCTAATTTCTACTCCTGTGATCCAGATATACTAATTAGGATACAGAACTCGTGTCTCCTTCAATGTGGTCTGGCTGTTCTTACAAGAAATATACACAGGATCAGATGAGTCCATAGAACAGGCACAGTGGCACTGACCCTGGACCTTCTGTTAACTGGGTGACAGATGAATTTAAGGAGCAAGGGGATCTGAGGATACTGGTGAGAGGGTTTAATTCAGCTGCTGGCCATGCGCACAGGGAAGATGGACCGCTGGGCGCAGGTTAGAGGTAGAAACTTACATAGAGGCCAGTGAAGATTTTTCAAGTGTGGCTGAGTCTTGACTAGCCGGACATTCCAAGACACTCTCTCTGCTACAGGGCACAAGGCAGAGAATGGCTGGTGGTGACAAGACCGATCAGTAAAAAGAAAATCTATCACCTGTCCAGGTGTGAGCTGCTGAGAGCATGACTAAGACAGGGACTGGGGGTGGAGAGGACAGAGACACAGAATGTACTCACGAGCCCTCCACTGCTTTCCTCGGAGGGGACACTTTTCCAACTGCCACCCGCTGCCCGCAAGCTTCACCTCCTCTTCACTCCTGGAGCCATGTAATCCGAGACTACATTTTTGCTTGAACTCCATCTTCCTAGCCAGCGAGGCTTCTTTTATTTAGCAAACCTAACTGCGGTTTTGGCTTCATTCACCCAGATGGCACCCCCAGATCTCAGCAAGAAGGACTGCACAGTTGAGAGTAAAATCTTAAAACATCCCTAAAGAGTTACTGTGTCCCTGCTAACTCCACTGCAGCGTCTCATATGATACTCTGGAAAGTAGTCTGCAGGTTATGGTCTTTCGCAGGTTGTTTAAATGTTTTAAGTTGGATTCTTTAAATTGGCAGACTTTTTCTTCTTTTGAAAGCCCTTGCCATCCCTGAATGAACAGCAAAGCCCAAGTTCACAGAATCCAAGGAAAGGACCACCCTAATCCTCACTCCCTTCACCAGTTGGACTCTGGGTCCTTCCCACTCTCCCTCCACAAAACCCTTTGCCAACCATTGATGACTCTGGGAGGTCCCACCCAGAGCCAGCTCTCTAAGGTGAGATCTTGAGGACACTGCCTCACGTCTCTGAGAACTTGAGAAACTATCTAAAATGGGAAATTTCATGTTTCCCACACACTGTTTGCAGTAACTGTTGTGATAAGTAAAACACCAATGCCCACAGGAGGTGTTCTGAATCGAGAGGGGCTGTAATCTCAAGCACCCATTGCTTTCTTGTAGGCGTCCATTTAATTGCCTTTTAGTATGAGAAAAAGACCATAGTACCCAAATAGATTTTATACACACACACACACAGACACACACACACCCTGGATGGAGAGTCAAGAATGTCTTGAATGTACGGAGCACAAGTGTAAAGTATCGAGGGATAAAGGACTCATGGCTACTGCAGCCTAGTTGCAGTTTGAAACTCTGTGGCACTGTAGATATGTGTGTATGGGGGGGGGGGGGCTTGAACATATGATTGGATTTTGAAATCAAAGGAAGCATCTTCTATTTCAAAAAACCAGCAATAGCTCTTCTTGTGTTCCTTTTCAGCTTTGGTTTTCGGTTTCACTTGCAAACCGCCAGACACATCCCACACAGCCAGCCACCACAGACATGTGAAGACTCTTCCTACCATCTCCTGTTGGGTTCAAAAGAACTTCATGGAATGAATCCTGTCTTCTTTTAACCAGAGAAGCACTTCTTTGGAATGCTTCATTCTTCCCTTTCTGCCTGTCTCTGCCACAGGCAAGTTTCATGCTTACGGAAAAGCATTGGCGTAAATCTTCATGAAATCATGTTAGGTGATAATTTCTTAGATATCATAGAGTCTCAATCTGTTTGAGCTACCATAAGGAAACACTATAGACTGGGTGGCTTAAACAATAGTAATTTATTTCTCATGTTTCTGGAGACTGGAAGTCCAAGACCAAGGTCTGTCAGGATGAAATTTTCAGTTGAATCCCTCTCTTGGCTTGCAGATGGGCACTTTTGTTCTGCATCCTCTATGGCCTTTTGTCCATGCTCACACAAAGAAAGATAGTATAAGTACACTAATCCCATCATGGGGGATCCCACCACCATAAACTCATCTAATTCTGTCTCCCGAAGGCCTATCTCCAAATACCATCACATGGGGAGCTGTCACATAAATTTGGGGGTAGGGACACAGATCAGTCCATAGCAGATATCAATACCCAAATGACAAAAATATAGATAACTTAAATTTCATAAAACTTAAAAATGCTTGTGCTTCAAAGGACTCATTTTAAAAAATACCACCCACAGATTGGGAGAAAATACTTGTTCATCATGTATAAATGTGTAGTATACAGAATATACAAAGAACTGTTATGCGGATCCCTGGGTGGCTCAGCGGTTTTGCGCCTGCTTTCGGCCCAGGGTGTCATCCTGGGGGTCCTGGGATCAAGTCCCACACTGGGCTCCGTGCATGGAGCCTGCTTCTCTCTCTGCCTATGTCTCTGCCTATGTGTGCGTGTGTGTGTCTCATCAATCAATAAATAGAAACTTAAAAAAAAAGAACTGTTACAACTCAACAAAGAAGAGAAAAATAATCCAATTTTGAAAGGAGCAAAAGATTTGAATAGAGGTTTCTGCAAATAAGGTGTATCAGTAACCAATAAGCACATGAAGAGATCTCAACAGAATCGTTAGGGAAATGCAAATCAAAACCACTATGAGTAGGGACTTCAAACTTGCTGGCTAAAAGAAAAAGATACAAAGTAACAACTATTGGTGATGATATGAAGAAATTGAAATCTTCATATATTGTTAGTGGTAACATAAAATGGCACAGTCACTGTACAAAGCAATCAGCAGTTCCTCCAAAAGTTAAACAGAGTATAAACATGTGACCCATTGATACCACTCCCAAGTATATATCCAAGACAAATGAAAATATATGTCCACACAAAAACCCTATCCACAAATGTTCATTGCACCATTCCTTACACATATAACCCAAATCAGGAAACAATTCCAACGTCCATCAACTGATGAATACATAACAGTATGGTCTAGCTACATATTGAAATATTATTTGCCAGTACGAAAAGATGAAACACTGATACATGGTATAATATGGGTGAACCTTGAATATTGCATTCTTAGGCAGAAAAACTAGACACAAAAGACCACATATTTTATTATACTATCCATATGAAATATCCAGAATATGCACATCACTAGACACAAATAGTAGAGTAATACTTGCCTAGGGCTAGGGAAAAGGATAATGAGAAGTCACTCCTAAAGTTGAGAGCCTTTTGAAGTGATGAAAATGATCTGGAGTTAGATAGTGGTGATGGTCCACAGTCTAGTGAATATAGTAAAAGGCACTGAACTGTACACCTGATTTTTATCATTTAGGAAGGTTTTATTTATTTATTTGAGATGGAGAGAAAAAGAGAGAGAGGACACAGGCAGGGTAGAGGGGAAGAGGAAAAGGAAGAAGCAGACACCCCCTCATCTCCCACTGAACAGGGAGCCTGATGTGGGGCTCGATCCCAGGACACCCGGATCATGTTGTGAGCCGAAGGCAGACACTTAACCAACTGAGCCACCCAGGTGCTCCTGAATTGTATACTTTAAAATGGTAAATTAGATGGCATGTGAATGAAATCTCAATAAAGAATAAGAAAGTGAAAACAGGAGAGGAGAGGGAAAGAGCACAGATGGAGAGACCCTGGGTGGTGCAGCCTGCTGAGACTGCTGGCAGCTGAGACAGCGGGGACTCAGGGAAAACCCTGACATCACAGGCCCTGCAGTTAGCACAGGGAAAGGCAGCTCACCACTGGAAGATTTTGAAACTCGTAGCAACAACAAACCTTGGACCCAGCTAAATTGCGGAGTAGAAGTGTCACTCCCCACACACTAACAAAGAAGAGGCATGCCAATTTCCAGTCTTAAGTGCTATTCACCTCATTCTCTGCTGTACTCCTACAGATGATGTCTGGCTGCAAATCAATAAAAAATATTACAAAAAACCAACACTCCAAAATCAAGAACAGTCAACCTACTGCTAATAGCAAAAACAGCAAATAGAACGGTACTCCAAGGTGATCTATATTCTAGCTATATTAGGAAGAAAGTTTTATTTTATTGTTTTAAGATTTTATTTATTTATTCATGAGAGACACAGAGACAGGTGGAGTCACAGGCAGAGGGAGAAGCAGGTTCCCTGCAGGCAGCCCGATGTGGGCTTCGATTCCGGGACCCTGTGGAACACAACCTTAAACGAAGGCACACAGCCAATTGCTGAGCCACCCATGTGCCCTAGGATGAAACTTTAAGTCACCAATGATTAACATATTAAATAATCTAGAAGAAGAGGTGAATAACGTGCATGAAGAGATTGGTAATTTTAACACAGATGTAAGCAATAAGACAACCAAATTTAAAAGCTAGAATTGGAAAACAATATCTGCTAAAAGGATTATAAACAGACTGAACATGGTAGAGGAAAGACAGAATCAACTTGAGTAAGTAAATTAGAAATCGAGGCGAGGCCAGATGGTGGAAGAGTCGGGTCCCCAAGTCACCTGTCGCCACCAAATTACCTAGATAACTTTCAAATCACCCTGAAAACCTAGGAATTCGGCCTCAGATTTAAAGAGAGAACAGCTGGAATGCTACAGTGAGAAGGTAGGAAGACAGAAAAATAATAAAGAAATAAAGCAGCATCCAAGGGGGAGGGGGACCCGCGAGGAGCTGGGAGAGAGACCCCAGGACAGGAAAGCCCCGACCCAGAGAAGCAGGAGCTTTACCAATCTTTCTGGACAGATGGCATTCGCAGGGAACTCGGGCAGGATCACAGGAGGGGCAGGGATGCCCTCAGGTTCCCGGGGGCACTTACAGAGGACCTGTGCCCTGAGGGAGAGCACGCCACACACCTTGAGCCAAGCTACTTATAGGGCTGGACAGTGTGCCCGGCAGGGCCTCGGGAGCAGCTCAGGCGGCACAGGTCCCGGAGCCCAGGGCACCGGGGGACACAGCCCAGGATCTGGTGCTCCCCCAGGGACAGGCGGAGGCCGGGAGGACACAGAGCAGCAAGGACACTCCTGCCACCGGGCAACCCCGAGCTGTGCAGGTCCACTCCCGCCGGCCCCCGAGGCATCCAGGCCCCTACAGACTGGGACACTGTGGTAGTTACTGGAGGAGCTGACTCTAGAGATGGAGACTGGCCGCTGCCACTGTCGTTGTTCCTCCTAGTGTCGCCTTGTGCCTGTGACTGAGCAAGGCCACTAGGGAGGAGGGGCCTCAAAGGATAAACACCTTCCACTGAGTCGTGCACCTGGTAGGAGACTGGGCACCTCCCCCAGTTGCACACAACTGAGAATGAGCACCGCAGGCCCCTCCCCCAGGAGACCAGCTGGAAGGACAGGGGAAGAGCAAGTCCTTGACCAAGCAGACCTGGAAAGTTCCAGGGGAATTCGAGAGATTTACAGTATATAGAAACAGAGGATACCCTTCCTTGTTTATTGTTTTCTGTTTCCACTGCCCCCCTTTTTTCTCTATTTTGTCCTTTATCCAGTACAACTTGTTTTTGGCCTCTCTTCACTGAGCAAAATGAATAGAAGGAAAAACTAACCACAAAAGAAAGAATCAGAAACAGTACTCTCCCACAGAGTTACAAAATTTGGATTATAATTCAATGTCAGAAAGCCAATTCAGAAGCACAATTATAAAGCTATTTGCAGCTCTGGAAAAAAGCACAAAGGATTCAAGAAACTTCATAACTGCAGAATTTAGATCTAATCAGGCTGAAATTAAAAATCAATTAAATGGGATGCAATCCAAACTGGAGGTCCTAATGATGAGGGTTTACAAGGTAGAAGAACGAGTGAGTGACATAGAAGACAAGTGGAAGGCAAGGAAGGAAACTGAGGAAAAAAGAGAAAAGCAATTATAAGATCATGAGGATAAGTTAAGGGAAATAAATGACAGTCTCAGAAGGAAAATTATATGTTTAATTGGGGTTCCAGAGGGTGCCGAAAGGGACAGAGGACCAGAAAGTGTATTTGAACACAAATCATAGTTGAGAACTTCCCTAACTTGGGGAGGGAAACAGGCATTCAGATCCAGGAGATAGAGAGATTCCCCCCCAAAAAAAAAATCAATAAAAACCGTTCAACACCTCGACATTTAATGCAAAACTTGCAAATTCCAAAGAAAAAGAGATTATCCTTAAAGCAGCAAGACACAAGAGATGCCTAACCTTTATGGGGAGAACTATTAGGTAAACAGCAGACCTCTCCACAGAGACCCGGCAGGCCAGAAAGGGATGGCAGGATATATTCAGAGTCCTACAGGAGAAAAACCTGCAGCCAAGAATATTTTATCCAGCAAAGCTCTCATTCAGAATACAAGGAAAGATAAAGAGCTTCCAACATAGGAAGAAACTGAAAGAATATATGACCACCAAACCAGCTCTGCAAGAAATAATAAGGAGGACTCTGTAAAAGAAAGAGGAAGTCCAAGGAAACAATCTACAAAAAGGGAACTGAATAGGTATCATGATGACACTAAATTCATATCTTTCAATAGTAACTCTGAATGTGAATGGGCTTAATGATCCCATCAAAAGGCGCAGGGTATCAGACTGGATAAAAAAGCAAGACCCATCTATTTGCTGTCTACAAGAGACTCATTTTAGACCTAAGGACACCTCCAGCTTGAAAATAAAAGGTTGGAGAACCATTTACCATTCCAATGGTCCTCAAAAGAAAGCAGGGTTAGTGATCCTTATAGCAGATAAATTAAACTTTATCCCAAAGACTGTAGTAAGAGATGAAGAGGGACGCTATATCATACTTAAAGGATCTATCCAACAAGAGGACCTAACAATCATGAATGTTTATGCCCCGAATGTGGGAGCTGCCAAGTATATCAATCAATTAAGAACCAAGGTTACGACTTACTTAGATAATAATACACTTATACTTGGAGACATGATCACAGCGCTTTCTACAATCGATTGATCTTCCAAGCACAACATCTCCAAAGAAATAAGAGATTTAAATTATAAAGTGGACCAGCTAGATTTCACAGATGTTTCCAGAATTTTACATCCAAATGCAACTGAATACACATTCTTCTTCTGAAGAGCACATGGAAGTTTCTCCAGAATAGAGCACATACTGGGTCACAAATCAGGTCTTAACTGATACCAAAGGATTGGGATCATCCCCTGCATATTTTCAGACCATAATGCTTTGAAACTAGAACTCAACCATAAGAAGAAGTTTGGAAAGATTTCAAACACATGGAGGTTAAGGACCATCCTGCTAAAAGATGAAAGGGTCAACCAGGAAATTAGAGAAGAATTAAAAAGATTCATGAAAACTAATGAGAATGAAGATACAACCATTCCAAATCTTTGAGATACAGCAAAAGCAGTCCTGAGGGGGAAATACATCACAATACAAGCATCCATCCAAAAACTGGAAAGGAGTCAAATACCAAAGCTAACCTTGCAACTAAAGGAGCTGGAGAAGGAACGGCAAATGAAACGTTCACCCCGCAGAAGACAATTAATAAAGGTTCGAGCAGAACTCAATGAAATAGAGACCAGAAGAACTGTGGAACAGAACAACAAAACCAGTATTTGGTTCTTTGAAAGAATTAATAAGATAGGTAAACCAGGAGCCACGCTTATTAAAAACAAGAGAAAGGACTCAAATTAATAAAATCATGAATGAATAAATGAGAGATCACCACCAACACCAAGGAAATACAAACGATTTTAAAAACGTATTTTACACAATGATACACAAATAAATTACAATCTAGAAGAAATGGACACATTTCTGGAAAACCACAAACTACCAAAACTGGAACAGGAAGAAATAGAAAACCTGAATGGGCCAATAACCAGGGAGGAAATTGAAGCAGTCATCAAAACCTCCCAAGACACAAAAGTCCAGGGCCAGATGGCTTCCCAGGGGAATTCTCTCAAACGTTAAAGGAATGAACCATACCTATTGTACTAAAGGTGTTTGGCAAGATATAAAGAGATGGAATACTTCCAAACGTGATCTATGAGGCCAGCATCACCTTAATTCCAAAACCAGACAAAGACCCAACCTAAAAGGATAATTATAGACCAATATCCCTGATGAACATGGATGAAAAATTCTCAACAAGACACTAGCCAATAGGATCCAACAATACATTAAGAAGATTATTCACCATGGCCAAGTGGGATTTATGCCCGGGATGCAAGGCTGGTTCAACACTCGTAAAGCAATCAATGTGATTCATCATAACAGCAAGAGAAAAAACAAGAATCATATGATCCTATCAATAGATGCAGAGAAAGATTTTGACAAAATACAGCATCCATTCCTGATCAAAACTCTTCAGAGTGTAGGGATAGAAGGAACATTCCTCAGCATCTTAAAAGCCATCTACAAAAAGGCCACAGCAATTAACATTCTCAAAGGGGAAGCACTGGGAGCATTACCCCTAAGATCTGGAACACGACAGGGATGTCCACTCTCACCACTGCTATTCAACATAGTACTAGAAGTCCTAGCCTCAGCAATCAGGCAACAAAAAGAAATAAAAGCATTCAAATGGGCAAAGAAGGCAAACTCCCCCTCTTCGCCAATGACATGATATTCTACATAGAAAACCCAAAAGCCTCCACCCCAAGATTGCTAGAACTCATACAGCTATTTGGCAGTGTGTCAGGATACAAAATCAATGCCCAGAAATCAGTGGCATTTGTATACACTACCAATGAGACTGAAGAAAGAAAAATTAAGGAGTCAATCCCATTTACAATTGCACCCAAAAGCATAAGATACCTAGGAATAAACCTAACCAAAGAGGTAAAGGATCTATACGCTAAAAACTATAGAATACTTCTGAAAGAAATTGAGGGAGACACAAAGAGATGGAAAAATATTCCATGCTCATGGATTGGCAGAATTAATATTGTGAAAATGTCAATGTTACCCAGGGCAATATACACGTTTAATGCAATCCCTATCAAAATACCATGGACTTTCTTCAGAGAGTTAGAACAAATTATTTTAAGATTTGTGTGGAATCAGAAAAGACCCCGAAGGGCCAGGAGAATTTTAAAAAAGAAAACCATAGCTGGGTCATCACAATGCCTGATTTCAAGTTGTACTACAAAGCTGTGGTCATCAAGACACTGTGGTACTGACAAAAGAACAGAAACATAGATCAGTGGAACAGAATAGAGAATCCAGAAGTGGACCCTCAACTTTATGGTCAACTAATATTCTATAAAGGAAGAAAGACTATCCACTGGAAAAGGTCTCTTCAATAAATGGTGCTGGGAAAATTGGACATCCACATGCAGAAGAATGAACCTGGACCATTCTCTCACACCATACACAAAGATAAACTCAAAATGGATCAAAGATCTAAATATGAGACAAGAATCCATCCTAGAGGGGAGCTTTTTGAACTTGGCCACAGCAACTTCTGCAAGATACATCCATGTAGGCAAGAAAAACAAAAGCAGAAATGAATTATTGGGTCTTCCTCAAGATAAGAAGCTTATGCACAGCAAAAGAAACAGTCAACAAAACTAAAAGAACTTACAGAATGGGAAAAGATATTTGCAAATGACCTATCAGATAAACAAGTGGTATGTAAAATCTATAAAGAAGTTATTAAACTCAACAGCAATGAAACAAAAAATCCAATCATGAAATGGACAAAAGACATGAACAAAAATTTGACCAATGAAGATATAGACATAGCCAACAAACACATGTGAAAATGCTCTGCATCACTTGCCATCAGGGAAATACAAATCAAAACCACAATGAGATACCACCTCACACCAGTGAGATTGGGGAAAATCAACAAGACAGGAAACCACACATGTTGGAGAGAATGTGGAGAAAGGGGAAATGAAACCTCTTGCACTGTTTATGGGAATGTGAACTGGTGCAGCCACTCTGGAAAACTGTGTGGAGGTTCCTCAAAGAGTTAAAAATAGATCTGCCCTAGGACCCAGCAATTGCACTACTGGGGATTTACCCCAAAAATACAGATGCAGTGAAACGCTGGGACACCTGCACCCTGATGTTTCTAGCAGCAATGTCCACAATAGCCAAACTGTGGAAGGAGCCTCGGTGTCCATCGAAAGATGAATGGATAAAGAAGATGTGGTCTATGAATACAATGGAATATTACTCAGCCATTAGAAATGACAAATACCCAGCATTTGCTTCAGCATGGATGGAACTGAAGGATATTATGCTGAATGAAATAAGTCAATCGGAGAAGGACAAACATCATATGGTCTCATTCATTTGGGGAATATAAAATTAGTGAAAGGCAATAAAGGGAAAGGAGAGAAAATGAGTGAAAATATCAGTGAGGGTGACAAAACATGAAAGACACCTAACTCTGGAAAAAATGAACAAGGGGTAATGGAAGGGGAGGTGGGCGGGGGGTTGGGGTGGCTGGCTGATGGGCACTGAGGAGAGCACTTGGCAGGATGAGCACTGGGTGTTATGCTAAATGGTGGCAAATTGAACTCCAATAAAAAACATTTTAAAAATATAGTTACAATTGCTCAATGAAAAAAATAAAGTTCTGATGAATGGAATTGAGACTGCTGGAAACGATAAGGTAACTGTATATTGGAATACAGGAGATGTCTAAGAAGGTATGAGGAATAAAATGCATTTTTGTTGAGGGAAAGAAAGTATTTTTTCCCAAAATGAGATTGGCTATTTATAGAGAGATGAAGTTTATGAAATAATTTGAGTTAAAAAAGAAGTTGGAGGAAGGTTATAAACAGGAATCTTGGGGAAAAAGTATGCATGATCTGGACTCACTATGATTGGAATATATGAATTTTTAAAATATGCTGATATAAAATTGGAATTTTTTTTCCTGGAAATTGGCTTAACTTTGTTAAAAACACAAAAGCTTCTTTTTTATTTGGTCTGTTCTGGATAAGAAATTATAAACAAGCTATTTTATCTTTATCTGCCCAGAAAAACAAGATTTCTCTGTTTTTATTAGGTCTTTGATTACTAAATCTTCTCAATATTTAAAGAAGCTGTTTTGTTAACAATCAAGTAACCCTCTGTTTTTGCCTTTGGGATCTTTTATTGTCACCGTGGTTAAATACATGATAAAGTATTAAATTTTACAGTGACCTATGATCCTATTTAGGCATACCATCTAGAATCTTCTGAGGTTCTTAACAAACTTCCTAAAAATTCAAATTCTAAATAATCATTTTGACTAATTAGGTTTGTTTATTTGGTATGTTAAGTTACATTGGAACTATTGTCAAACAAATAATGATTAATTTTATGATATATTATGTGGGTAAATGTTATGATGTGTCTAAAAGTTATGTAAAATTCTTAAAGTTTTAGTATGTCCTGACATAATGTCATTACATGTAATTCTAATTAATAAAACATTGTGTGCCATAGAAATAACTGGATTTCCTTGTGAACCAGATTATAATGAAGTATTATCAGGTTTTTTAAAAAAATTGGATATATATGACATGGTTGTCCTTTTGTGTAGGGGGTAATTTTTGAGTATATATAATTATTTTCAAATAAAGATATGTATATGCATTTTGACCTTCCATATTACCAGAAAGCCTCATAGTGTGAACTATTGTCAAAAAAATCACTTTAGTAGAACTAAAAAAAATTAAATTAGAAATTATTCAAATGAAATACAAGGAGGAAAACCAATAACTGAAAAATAGTATAGAACATCCAAAAGTGGTGAGATAATATGAAATGACGTAGTTTGTGTGTTATCTGGAGTTCCAGAATAAGAAAGAGGTAAAAAACAGGGTAGATGATATATAGCTGAAGAGCTGATAAGCAAGAATTTTCTAAAGTCAGCAAAAGACAAAATACACACACAGATCCAAATAGCTCATGAAACACTAACCAGGATAAAAAGGACACACAAAACTCAAACTGTTGAAATGAAAGAGAAGTTTCCATGAAGGAAACAAGTGCCACAAGAAGAAAAAAAATATTACATACAGAGAAAAATGAGGATTATGGTAGATTTCCATCCAGAAGGCAAAAGAGTGATTTTTAAAGTGTTAAAAGGAGGGGAACATACCTTCTAACTCCAGATTCCCGTATCTAGTGAAATTTTTGCTCAAAACTCAATGGGGGATGGTGACCTGGGTGGCTCAATCAGTTGAGCATCCAATTCTTGGTTTCGGCTCAGCCCATGATCTTGTGGGTACTGGGATCCAGCACCACAGTGGGCTCCTCACTCAGCAGGGAGTCCGCTTGAAGGATTCTCTTCCTCTACCCCTCCCCCCACTTTTGCAGGAGCACTCCCTCTCTCTAAAATAATTAAATGTCTCTAAAAAAGGGATGATGTGGGATCCCTGGGTGGCGCAGCAGTTTAGCACCTGCCTTTGACCCAGGGCGCGATCCTGGAGATCCGGGATCGAATCCCACGTCGGGCTCCCTGCATGGAGCCTGCTTCTCCCTCTGCCTGTGTCTCTGCCTCTCTCTCTCTCTCTCTCTCTCTGTGACTATCATGAATAAATAAATAAAATCTTTTTTTAAAAAAAGGGATGACGTATCTCTCAAAAAAAATTTACAGACAAAAGCTGAGAAAATTCATTGCCAGAAATAGACAAAAGAAATGTGAAAGACAGTTCTTCATGCAGATGGAGTATACTAATATGTGTAAATGTGGATATATACAAAGGAATAACAAGCACCAGAAATTGTAAAAATGAGGGTAAATATAAAAGACATTTTCTTCTTATATTTAGATACCTTAAAAGATAATTAACTGTCCAAAGCAAAGGTTGGCCAACTGCCACCTCAAGGTCAAATCCAGACTGCGGCATGTTTGTATTCAGCCTTTGAAATCAAAATAATTTTAAAGGCTTATATCTTTAATGGACCTTGCAGTCTGCAAAACCTACAATATACACTGTGTATCTTCTTATGGGAAAAGTATGCTGACTTCTGGTATAAAGCAAGAATAGCAACAATATATTGAAGCCTTTACAAAATATGTACAAGGAAAACTTGTGACCATAGTCTAAGGGATGAGAGGGAGGAAATGGAATATCCTTAATTTTTTAAAAATATTATATTGTGCTTAAATTGGTATAATATTATTTGAAGGTACGCTAATAAGTAAAATTTGATACTGCAAAAACAGAACTACAAAAACCCAAAAGATATACAACTATTAACCAATAGCATGCATATAATGGAATAATAAAAAGTAGGCAATTTATCAGAAAAAGTTTGCAAAAAAGAGAGAAGGAACAAAGACAAGATGGATGAATAGAAACCAACAAGCAAGTGGTACATTTAAAACAACCCTCTCAATCATTAAATGGAAATGATCTAGGGTCAAGATGGAGTAAGCATATTCTTCCTTGTCTATTCAATAGAAAGCAATTATAAACCTTAGAGAAAAAAATATGGAGCAGCCACCTGAGAACAATAAAAAGTAAGTATTATATACAGGCATGTATTTTCTTGCTCTGTCAGCTGGGAGACCGAGAAATAAGGACATACCAGGAGCAATGGGCCCCTGCAGCATCAGTTTCTAATCTTATTTCCCAATAAAGAAAACTGGGGATCCATAAAGAAATGAAAGATTCTAAGGCTCATGCAGAAAATAGACAAGATAAGCCTGGGACATCTTGTCATGCCAGAATATAAGGAAATGCTCAAACGGAACGAACAAATAAAACAATGATGAACATAGGACAAAGGGCCACAGGAGTCAATGGAAAAAGCTCCCAGTGGCCAAATCTGGAAAAATTTGAGCAAATAAATAAAATTTTACTGCATTATAACCCAAAGCATAAAATAAATATCCGTGAGGACAAATTTCTTATGCCAAAGAATTCCAAATCCTTATTAATATAGATAGTCTCTCACTCAAGGAGATGAAACCTAATCCTTACTCTCTAACTGTGGCCTGCACATAGTCACTTCCTTCCAGATAATGGCAGAGAGAGAAAGAAAAAAAACATTTGGTGGAGAAGCCTAACCAACACCATCTCAGCCAGATGATCAAGATCACCATCCCCAGGGATGAGTCATATTGATAGAATGTACCCTTGATAGGATGTGATGAGAAGAGCACTTGACCTTCAAGGCTTCCTCCCCCAAACTCATAACAACAGTTGATTTATGAGAAAGACACCAGACAAATTCAAATAGAGGGATATTCTACAGTATGCCTAACTAGTACTCAAAATTGTCATCATCAGAAGGAATGGAAAGACGGAGAAACTGTCACTGCAAAGAGGATCTTAAGGAAACATGACAGTTACATGTAATGTGGTTTATGGGATAGGATCTTGTAACTGGAAAAGGACATGGTAAAAACCAAATATAAAAATATAAAAAATAATAATATAAATATTAAATAAATTAACAATTTAATGATTGGATTAACTGTAAATGTTAAATAGAAATATACCTGGAACATCAAATCGATATGAATATGCATATCATATGAAAATAAAATATAAAACCTATCTATCTTAGAGAGGGTTTGGTCTACAATGCCAAAAATTTTTATAGTCTAGCCTTTTATAGGAAATATATGTAGACTACAGTATAGAGCAAACTAGCATGAAAGTACTAAGGGATTTAACACTTAGTTCGAAGGAAAGCCCCCGGCCCAAAGCTGAAACCATGTGGTGGAGCCTCAGCAACAGCAGGGCAGATACCTTAAATGTGGAGGTAATGTAATGTGTGTGTCTCTGCAAAGAAAAGCTTTGGTACCAAAAAGTGGGAGGTAACTATTTTGCTATTTTTCTCTCAATTATCCCACCACTTGGCTACCAAAGGCCAATCCATTGAAGGGAGAACTCAACAAAGTGGGGAGACTATAGATCCCCTCCTAGTTAGAGGACCAGGAAAGGAATGTCCTGGTTAGCCAGGGGAGGGGGAAATGGAAAATGGGGCAAATACAAGCAAGGGATAAAGTTCCCTAGGAAGTCTTGATTTTACCTGAGTTGCTCATGCTGGAATCTCACCACAAGGATGCCAAAAGCTTGGAGAACGGAACCATCAGCCAGAGCTCAGTTTGGCCCTGGGTTAGTCAGAAACACTATGGATCCAAATATCACTGCTGAATCACAGCAAAATGCATGTTTATTTCAAGTACATACGGAGCATTTCCCAGGATGGACTACATCCTGTGTCATTAAAATGTTTTAAAAAATAATAATAAAAAAATAAAAAATGTTTTTTAAATTTAAGTGATACAGGGGCACCTGGTGACTCAGCAGTTGAGCATCTGCCTTCGGCGCAGGTCATGATACCAGGTTCCTGGGTTCGAGTCCTGCATCAGGCTCCCCACAGAAAGCCTGCTTCTCCCTCTGCCTGTGTCTCTGCCTCTCTCTCTGCATCTCTCATGAATAAATAAATAAAATATGTTAAAAAAAGTCAAGCAGAAACGGTGAGAATCAATCTCATTAGGACTCTGGAAAACAGATTTGTAGCAACCCTGCCACCAGAATTGTGAGCTAGTTGGAACTGGGGTCACATGTCATACTCTGTATTCCTGGGCCCAGCGTGGGCCTTGGGCACTCAGTAGAAAATCAGGAAATGTTTGGAAAATAACATCATCTCAATCAAAACACACAATTTTGTTGGACCAATTTTATTTGGCCTCTAATATGAACAACATATCTACACACCCATAAACACAGGATTAGTAACACAAGTACATGTCTCTAAACAACTTTAGGAGAGGTGCCTAATCTTAATACACCCAACAGTAGACAGAACCATTTTAGTCTATGTGTTGCTTTAAAAAGTCATATTTTCCATGAAAATCAGTAAAATTCTGTGAATGTGTGTGTGTATAAAATCTATTTGGGTACTATGGTCTTTTTCTCATACTAAAAGGCAATTAAATGGACGCCTACAAGAAAGCAATGGGTGCTTGAGATTACAGCCCCTCTCGATTCAGAACACCTCCTGTGGGCATTGGTGTTTTACTTATCACAACAGTTACTGCAAACAGTGTGTGGGAAACATGAAATTTCCCATTTTAGATAGTTTCTCAAGTTCTCAGAGACGTGAGGCAGTGTCCTCAAGATCTCACCTTAGAGAGCTGGCTCTGGGTGGGACCTCCCAGAGTCATCAATGGTTGGCAAAGGGTTTTGTGGAGGGAGAGTGGGAAGGACCCAGAGTCCAACTGGTGAAGGGAGTGAGGATTAGGGTGGTCCTTTCCTTGGATTCTGTGAACTTGGGCTTTGCTGTTCATTCAGGGATGGCAAGGGCTTTCAAAGGAAGAAAAAGTCTGCCAATTTAAAGAATCCAACTTAAAACATTTAAACAACCTGCGAAAGACCATAACCTGCAGACTACTTTCCAGAGTATCATATGAGACGCTGCAGTGGAGTTAGAAGGGACACAGTAACTCTTTAGGGATGTTTTAAGATTTTACTCTCAACTGTGCAGTCCTTCTTGCTGAGATCTGGGGGTGCCATCTGGGTGAATGAAGCCAAAACCGCAGTTAGGTTTGCTAAACAAAAGAAGCCTCGCTGGCTAGGAAGATGGAGTTCAAGCAAAAATGTAGTCTCGGATTACATGGCTCCAGGAGTGAAGAGGAGGTGAAGCTTGCGGGCAGCGGGTGGCAGTTGGAAAAGTGTCCCCTCCGAGGAAAGCAGTGGAGGGCTCGTGAGTACATTCTGTGTCTCTGTCCTCTCCACCCCCAGTCCCTGTCTTAGTCATGCTCTCAGCAGCTCACACCTGGACAGGTGATAGATTTTCTTTTTACTGATCGGTCTTGTCACCACCAGCCATTCTCTGCCTTGTGCCCTGTAGCAGAGAGAGTGTCTTGGAATGTCCGGCTAGTCAAGACTCAGCCACACTTAAAAAATCTTCACTGGCCTCTATGTAAGTTTCTACCTCTAACCTGCGCCCAGCGGTCCATCTTCCCTGTGCGCATGGCCAGCAGCTGAATTAAACCCTCTCACCAGTATCCTCAGATCCCCTTGCTCCTTAAATTCATCTGTCACCCAGTTAACAGAAGGTCCAGGGTCAGTGCCACTGTGCCTGTTCTATGGACTCATCTGATCCTGTGTATATTTCTTGTAAGAACAGCCAGACCACATTGAAGGAGACACGAGTTCTGTATCCTAATTAGTATATCTGGATCACAGGAGTAGAAATTAGCAATTCTCTAATCACTCATATGTTTACTAGGTGGGAATGAATAGCGAGCGTAGTTGAGATAATGAGGACCCCGTTGCTCAATATCAGAGAAAACAGTTCCATGTATGGAAAGAGAAAGGCTACAGTGTGGTGGAAGGCAGAAGACGAGGCCAGACGAACAGGCTCGGGCTAGACCTTTAACCCAGCATGTTAGGCCGCGGAGCTTGACCCTAGGTTGAGGGCAAAGGGCCATTGAGAGAAGGGGAAGGTACTCCTTGTTTCCAGCAGATTCATGTTTTCTTGTTTCACAGCATTTATCAATAGTTTTTATTTATTTATTTATTTATTTATTTATTTATTTATTTATTTATTTATTGTAAATACACATAACATGAAGTCATTCTATAGTGTCCAATTCAGTGCCATTTCGTACATTTGCGGTGTTGTACGAGTATCGCCTCTGTCTGGTTCCAAAGCACTTGCATCAGCCCAAAAGCAAACGTCGCATCCGATAAGTGGTCACTGCCCATTCCCTCCTCCCTCAGACCCTGTCAACCGCTACTCTGCTTTCTCTATGAATATAGCCGTTCTGTGTATTTCATATAATCGGAATTTGCAATATGATATCTTTGTGTCTGGCTTCTTCAACTCAGCAGTTTTCAAGGTGCATCCTGCTAAAGCCTGTAACGGGACTTCATTCTTTTTTGCGGCTGAATATTTCTTTATAGGCCTATACATTTTGCTTATTCATTCTCAAATTGATGGATATTTGGGTCGTTTCATCCTTTTGCTATTGTGAATTTTGGTGAACATTTCTACACGGGTATTTGTTTGAATACCTGTTTTCCATTTTTTGAGCATATACATAGGAGTGGAATTGATAGTCATATAAATTAAAAGTAAAAAATATAAATATAATTTTAAAAAGTTTAACTTTTTGACAAACTGATAGACTTTTACCACTGGCAAACATCTTTCACAAAAGCGGCACTATTTTTCATCCCTACCACCAATGTGCCAGATATATATTCTTTATCCATTCATCTATTGATGGACATCTCGGTTCTTTTCTACGAGGTATTTACCCAACCCGAAGGATACCTACATAATTATCCAAAGGAGCATCTGTACTCCAAATACACTTTCTTTATTCTTATTTATTATTAGATTTTATTTATTTATTCATGAGAGACGCACAGAGGGAGGTGGAGATGTAGGCAGAGGGAGAAGCAGACTCCCTGCGAGTTTCAATCACAGGACCTTGGTTTCACCACCTGAGCCAAAGGCAGATGCTCCCCCTGAGCCACCCTGGCGTCCCTCCATATACACTTTGGAATCAGCTTTTCCATTTCTTCAAACAGGATTGTTGGGATTCCTTTTAGGGATTGTATTGAATCTGTAAATTGCTTTAATACAACTGCTATCTTAAGAAAATTAAGTCTTCAACTCCATGAACGCAAGATATCTTTCCAAATACTGAAATCTTCTTAAATTCTTCGAGCAATATGTTGTAAGTTGTAGTGTATATGTCTTCTATTTCCTTGGATAAACTTATTTTAAGTATTTTCTTCTGCTTTTACTTCTTTTTTTAAACTTTTTTCCCACTTTATTAGTCTTTATTATTATGACTATTTATTTATTATTTATTAAAATTATTTTTTTGCCTAATCACTCTGGCTAGCACTTTCAGTATAATAACATAAAAGAAGCAAAAGCAGGCATTGTCGGGTTTTAAAAGAATATTATTGGTTATTTATTTTAGAGAGAGATTGAGAGGGAGAGGAAGAGGAAGAGAGACAATCTCAGGCAGACGCCCCTGAGCATGGAGCCCAATGCAGGGCCTGATCTCACAATCCTGAGATCATGACCAGAGTAGAAATCAAGAGCCTGCTGCATAACCGACAGAGCCACTTAGGCGGCCCTTGCCTTTTTCTTATTTCTTGGCTTAATGGGAAAATTTCAATCTTTAACCATTCAGTATGTTAGATGTGGAATTTTCGTGAATGCCTTTTATCATGTTAAAGTCTTTTATTTCTAGTTTGTTGAAAGCTTTTTTTTTTTAATGAAAGAGTGTCAGTTTATTTTATTTTATTTTTTTGATGTCTTTGTCAGGCTTTACTACCTCAGTACTGCTGACCTCACAGAACGAGATAGGAAGTATTCCCTCCACTTCCATATTTTGGGAAGAAATTGAGGATTTCTTTCTTTCTTTCTTTCTTTCTTCTTTCTTTCTTCTTTCTTTCTTCTTTCTTTCTTTCTTTCTTTCTTTCTTCTTTCTTTCTTTCTTCTTTTTTTTTCAAAGATTTTGTTCATTTATTTATAGAGACACAGAGAGAGAATGAGAGGCAGAGACACAGGCAGAGGGAGAAGCAGGCTCCATGCAGAGAGCCTGACGCGGGACTCGATTCAGGGTCTCCAGGATCACGCCCCAGGCTGCAGGCGGCGCCAAACCGCTGTGCCACCGGGGCTGCCTGAGGATTTCTTTCTTCTTTCAAGTATTGGTAGAATACAGGAGCGAAGTCACCTGGTCTTGGGATGTTCTTTCTTTGACGTTTCTGGTCACTGATTCATTCTCCTTACCTGTTAGATCTGATTGAATTTTCTTTTCCTCTTGAGTTACTTTTGGTTGTTT
Organism: Canis lupus dingo; assembly: GCF_003254725.2. NCBI lineage: Eukaryota > Metazoa > Chordata > Mammalia > Carnivora > Canidae > Canis > Canis lupus. The sequence goes on along the minus strand of NC_064281.1, from coordinate 118,661,596 downwards.
ATGTCTTAAAAAATATATCCAGTTCATTTAGGTTATACAATTTCTTGGAGTATAATTGTTCAGAGTACTCTCTTACATTCCTTTTTGTTTCCTTAAGACCTGTAATACTGGGGCGCCTGGGTGGCTCAGGGCTTGAACATCTGCCTTTGGCTCAGGGCGTGATCCCGGGGTCCTGGGGTCCTGTCCCACATCAGGCTCCCCGCAGGGAGCCTGCTTCTCCCTCTGAGTATGTCTCTGCCTCTCTAATAAATAAATAAATAAATAAATAAATAAATAAAATCTTCTTTAAAAAAAAAAAGATCTGTAATACTACCCCGACTTCGATTTTTTTATTTTAGTAGTTGAGTCTGCTTTTTTCTCTCTGTCTTACTAAATGTTTCTCAAAATTTTTATCTTTTCACCAAACCAGCTTTGCTTAGTTGTCACCTCGTGATTTGGTGGAAGTTTCCTTCAAAGTATGGAATCAAAATTAAAATCCTAGTCTTTGCAGGTGTTCTTTTACTTTGTGTTAAGCCATACCACACTACACCACATCACAGAAGGTGACCTAGTATACTGTCTTCATGTCCGGACATTTTGAGAGTTTTTGTGATTACAGCAATACCTTCAACATTCAGCTAGTATTGTCACGGAAAACAATCACACTTTGCACCATAGCAGAGTTTCAAATAGGCAATTTTATGGTATTTATTTAAGGAACATCTTGAGAGTATCATTATTACTTGATTGATCATAATCAATCAAAGTATCAACTCATGATTTCCCATGATGTATCACCTTTAATCTGAGAACTTGGGCACATTTCTCATTTTCTAGTTAGGCTTTCCAACACTCACTGGAGAATGTATATCATTAAATAAGTCGGTTTTAAGGATGAGTAACATATAGCAGGGTTGTCAGCTGTCGAATCTGAGGGGTCTCAGTTTTTCATCCAGCTCTCCTGCCCTCTCTCTGGGTAGAGTCTAATTGCCAGCCTCGAGGAGCTTCCCAGTGACTATTCAAATACAGAACAGAGAAAAAGCACTGAGGCACCAAAAGCTCATATAACATGCCCTGAGTCATAAAGCTAAATAAAGGTGAGGAAACAAAGACTCATCTTGGGGTCCAGCTTACCCTGTAGCTCATGCTCTGGTAGAAAGAAATACTTTCCAGACAGATAAAGAAGACCATACTTAGTTACAGGTGATCTCAACCCCCAAAAGCATCAAAAGTTGAATTGTTCATCAGTTCAGACACTCAGATAACGGGTACTCTTGACCTTTCAAGAGCTCCATAGACAGGGGCCAGGTAGCCTTATCAGAGTCCAGAGGCTAGAGGGCAGGCATAGCTTTGATGAGGTTCCAGGGAGTTCTGGAGCTGAACTGATGCTTAGCCCATCCACAAATTCTATTTCAGCAGCTCCTTCAGAGATAACCATGATAACCCAGCAGAGACAACAGGACACTGACATATAAACAACGTCCAAATCTCAAGGTTTTTCACCGTAGAGGAGGAAGCTATAGTGATCTAGGTGGTGGTGGATTAGAGCCAAAAACATCAGTAAAAACTCTTATGTAGCTTAATGCACATATAGATGATTACATCTAAAATTTGTATACATATGTGAATACACACAGGGTAGTGAACACACATGTAATTTCTTCCTGTAATAGAAATGCCCATGTGTCTGTATTGTGAAAAGTATTTGACTTATTAAACACATAAATATGGGGAAATAGGCAGGTCTCCAATGGAGAACAATTCTGGTTTACGCAGATACTCTCACTTGAAGGTAGTACAGCATAAGTCCCTGCGTTGAGGTGTGGGCCACATATGGTGACTTTCTTCCAAAGGGGACAGTATGCAAAGGGGGCTGACACCAGTAAGTTTACAGTGGAGACACCTAAGAGGTATTAACTCAGTCAGGTGGTGAAGGTAAACCACATCAGTGATAAATCAAGCTACTGGTATGTAGTGTTGATAGGATGTCATGACAGTAGCACTTCACCGCTATGGTCTTCCTTCCTAAAACACAGAACTCCAGACTAATCATGAGTAAAACATCAGAAACATTGCGAGTGAGAGACAATGTACAAACTATCTAATCACTCCTCCCGAAAAGAGTCAAGCTCCTCAGAAACAAAGAAACTGCCACAGCCAAGGAAACACTACAAATAACGTAAGGCGGTATGTTGACGGGGATCCTGGACAGAACACAGATTCTGGGTAAACACTGCCGAAGTCTGAGTAAAGTGTGGCTTCAGTTAGTAATAAATGAAGTGTCAAAATTATCCCATTAATTGCAACAAATATACCACATTGACAGAAGCAACCGCTTCCGCTTTCCGTCATAATGGGAAACTGAGTGAGGGGCATATAAAAACTCTGTACTATCTTTGCAAATTTTTTACAAGTCGAAAAAAAATAGTTTAAAATTAATAGATCATTAGATTTTTTTTAAAATAAAAGGGGCAAAGAGCAACTGAACAAAAGGTAATGGCTATGTTTCTGAAAAAGAAAGAAAGATTCAAAGGAAAAGCAAACACAAGCACACAAAACCAGGCAGTGTGAAACACAACCTTCCTGAATCTTCTTCACTTCTTTCCCCTCCTCTAACTTCCAAGCCAGCATCATACGCTAGTCTGCATTTTTCCATCTCAATACGCATTTCTGGAATCCATTCCTTCCTCGAGCCCTGCAACCCCTGCGCTAGCCCTGCCTCCCAGCTGTCTTCCCCGGATTTTAGCAGGAGGCTCTCAGTGATGCCAGATGGAGACCTGCAAACACTTATTTGCCCACGAAGGGCCTTAAGGCACCTGCACGGGTATCTGCCACAGGGCAGGTCTGGCAAGAGCCAGGCAGCAGCTCAACTCCTCGCAAAGGAGACCAGAGTGTAGAGCAGGCCTTTTGCTCAGCCTGGGAAAAAGCAGAGGCTTCTCAGATCCGGAAGACAAGGACCGAGAGTGAGTCCTCAAGGCCAGTGAGCTCCTGTCTGACTTGCTTTGCCCTGCAATGACAGTTCAGGGCCTGGGTGGATGTGTCCACACAAGAGGCTGTGGCTAAAGAGATGCTCCCCAGAATGACTCCAACAAAGGGGGAAGAGGCCCGGGGGTGTCCTGGCTGCTACAGCCCAACAGTCCTTCTCAACGCTGAGTAAGAACACTGTGGGACCCACCAGTTCCCCACAGCAAGCAACATTAGCAGAGGTGTCCCCGCGTCCAGCCACGACTGCCCCACAGAGCCTGCTCCTGGGACTTGTGCCAAGACCACAGCCCTGGGATGGCAGGTGCTCCTCCAACCCCATCTCATGGGGCGGCCGACCTTCTGCACAGCCTGCTTGCCACCTGGGGACCCGAAGGCCCTCCTGCCCGGCTGCTTACAAAATCCTCATGTGAGCCCGAGGGCCTGCGGGGTGTGGCAGAGCATCCCGGTGACCACCGCCGTCACTCACTACACTTTCCTCTGCTCAAAGGGCCCGTTTCGGGACCCTAGGTTCCCAGGCGGCTGTTGGGATGGCTGACAGGTCCACACTCCCACTCTGGCTCAGCCTCAGAAAGCCAACCTCACAGTGGCCTTCACGAGGGTCCCAGCTGCACAGAGCGGTGGCTATGACTCAGGAGTTCTCTGACAAGAACCACCGGGGACAGGCAGCTTCCTGTGGGGCAGCTCCTCTTTTGAACACCTCCACCCCAGCCTTGCACCTTAAGGTGCAGAATCCGGAGTCTTGCACCTAGGAAAACATGTGTGCCTGAATTATGTCCCCTAGTAAGAGAAGACAGTGGACTGTGCTCTGTGAGCTCACAGTGTGGTAACGAATCCCTTGGCTCCCGAGGCTTCTGTAGAAACAGCTTCATGCAGTTTCCTACACCCCCAGCTTCGTGCTGGCCATTCTCCAACTGTCAGGACCCAGTCCCTCAACCTTGTCCCTCAGTTTCTCTCACTGTGGGGGATAGGATGCTTGATCCTGCAAAGAGGAATGTGGGGGGAGGCATGCACTGTCCTCATGGGTGGTCTTGTCTCTCCAGCTCAGCCGCAGACTCCTGTGTATGTCCCAATTGGGCACCTGCAATTGTCCAGAGTGGTGGTACAGTCGGAGGGACCATAAAGTGGCCAAGGGGCCAAGAGCCCTGGGGGCAAAGGGGTAGGAATGTGCCCTTTTTCTTTGCAACCCTGGATGGCACATTACATGCAGTCATTATGTCTGCTTCATGTCCTCCAATATGAGATAGCTCCTTCGTATTTCCTGTTTTTTTTTTGAAACTGTATTACTTTCCCACAGCTGTTGTTGTTGTTTTTCTTTTTAAAGATTGATTGATTGTTTGATTGATTGAGAGAGAGAGAGAGAGAGAGAGAGAGAGAGAGAGAGACAGGCAGAGGGAGAAGCAGGCTCCATGCAAGGAGCCCGACTTGGGATTCAATCCCAGGTCTCCAGGATCACACCCCGGGCACCAGATGGCACTAAACCGCTGTGCCACTGGGGCTGCCCTCCTATTGCTGTTGTAACAGATCACCACAAAGTTAGTGGTACAGCACAAATTCATTAATGGAACAACACAAATGTTGGAAGTCAGAAGCCCCAGAAGAGTCTCACTGGGCTAAAATCAAGCCATCAGCAGGGCTGTGATGCTTTGGGAAGTCTCCACGGAGAAATGTGTTTTCATGACTTTTCCAGCACCCAGAGGGTGACCACCATCTTTGGCTCAGAGACCCTTCCTCCATCTTCAACGCCAGCAATGGGCAGTTGAGTCTCTCACATGACCGTCTCCTTCCACATTTGGAGCATTGTATTTACATTGGGTCTACCTGGATTATCTTGAACAATCTCCCTATCTTCAGGTCAGGCAATTGGTAATTTCAATTCCATCTTCTGCGTTAATTCCACTTTGATGTGTAACTTAACATATTCCAGCTGTGAGCATTAGGATGCGGACATCTCTGGAAGGCCAGTGTTCTGCTTATATCTATGGCCTTGACATTTCTGAGGAGTACTGGTCCAGTTGTAGTAGAATGTCCCTCTGAGTGTGTCTGATGCCTTCTCACGAGAAGGCTGGCCTTTGGCATTATCAGGAAGGACAGCACCGACAGCAAGAGCCCTTCTCATTGCAAGTAAAGTATCTCCGATACCTCAAGATGCAGGAACAGTATGTGCAAAGGCAAGGAGCGCACCTGCATTCTGGAAATGGGGATAAATCCTAGTGGTTGGAGTGTTTTGGGTTTGAAAGTAACCTTGCAAACCATCTTAGTTACCCTCCTTTCTACCTTCGCTAGGGAAGTCTTTTTATGGTCATATGTGAACATGGGTGTGCCCTCTGGAATCAATGGGCATGCGCTGTGTGAACTGGCTATCTGTAAAACCTTCTGTGGCCCAACCCAAACCCCAGGACACGTGAGTCCTTGACTGTAGCAACTTATAGATCGAAGCCAACAAGAAGGAAGAGCAGAGCATAAGGGTGAAGGCCATAGCTGCCTGCTGGCAGGAGAGAGTGTGCAGTCAGCCATAGTTGTTTGGAATCCTACTACGCTGACTTCTGCCAGAATACCAGGAGCACAAACCAGGGACTGGGGCTAGGGGTCTCCAGAGTCCCCGGTAAACTCAGTGGCTTACCTTGTCCATGAGCCAATAAGTAGAGCATGGACGGGAGCATTCAAACTTTGCCTGTTTGGATAGTTGTGGGGGTTAGAGATGCCAAGGGGGTTTAGGGACGAGAGGCTCCAAGGACCAGGACCTTGGAGCTGGCAGTTCTTTATTCATTCTCAACATGAGTAGTAAACATGTACCATGTGCCAGGCGCTGCTCAAAGCTCTAAGAATACAGCATTGAACAGATTCGTTGCCTCTGTAGTGCTCATAGCCTAGCATGTGTAGCGGTGTACACTGAAGTGAATCATGAAATGAAGTGAAAGGTGAAGTAGGCTGAGTAGTTTTCAATGCTATGGAAACAAATCGAATCCACAGAGCTGAATGCAGAGTGTTGGGGATGGGGTGGGAGGAGGGGTTGCAATTTAGGATTGGGTATTCATAGAAGGACTCATGGAAAAGGTGACATTGAGGGCGAGACCTGAGGATGTCCCAAGAGGACCACTAGCAGCGTGGCAAAAGCAAATGCCCGGGGAAGAACAACGGCATGCAGTAGCTCAGGGCCCTGCAACAGAGAGCAGGAGGCAGAGGTCTAGAGAGGCTAGTCTGGAGGGCCTGATCCTCCGAGCCTAGAGCAGCCTTGCGCCAAGATCAGTGGCACGGGTACAGTGAACTGGCTTGTCAGATCCAGGATTTTATCCTAGCTTTCTGACTTGACCTAGGGGATAGGGAGCAAATGCAGATCTAAGCATCCAGGGGCCATTCTCCCAGGATAAAGGGAAAGGCAGGCACCATTGGCTTGGAATAGGCAAGGCTGCTGGGCAGTGTTGTGGCATCACTGTGGTAGGCAGGGAAATGGTGCCTTTCTTGAGCAGACTGGATGCAAAACAAAGCAAACACGTTCCTGCAGATGCCCAGAGCTCTCGCCACAGAGCAGACCCTGTGCCTTCTTCTCCTGAAGAGAGCTGTATTTCCTGTCACTATATGTTCACCCCAGTTGGAGGCCAGAAGCAAGTTCAATTTTCTCGGGAGAACATTACTCCTCGGTGGTACTGTGGGCTTCTTAGTGCTTTCTAACAGAAGGCATGCCACTTCTGGCTCTTCCAGTGTGTGTGTGTGTTTTTTTTTTTTTAAAGATTTTATTCACTTATTTATGACATACAGAGAGAGAGAGACAGAGGCTGAGAAACAGGCAGAGGGAGAAGCAGGCTCCCCACAGAGATCCTGATACTGGACTCAATCCCAGGACCCCAGGATCACGACCTGGGCCGAAGGCAGACGCTTAACCACTGAGCCACTCAGGGGCCCCTACAGTCTTTGCTTTAAAATCTAGTCTGTCTGGGGGCACCTGGGTGGCTCAGTGGTTGAGCATCTGCCTTTGGCTCAGGTCTTGATCCCATTGTCCCGGGATCAAGCCCCACATCAGGCTCCCTGCAGGGAGCCTGCTTCTCCCTCTGCCTGTGTCTCTGCCTCTCTCTCTGTCTCTCCTTAATAAATAAATAAATAAAATCTTTAAAAAAATCTAGTCTGTCTGATATAAAGATTGCCAGCCCAGCTTTCATTTTATGTCCGTTAGCATGATAAATCTTTCTCCACCCCCTCACTTTAAATCTGGAGGTGTCTTTGGGCCTAAAATGAGTCTCTTGCAGGCAGCGTATCAATGGTCCTTACTTTTTTATCCAACCTGATACCCTATAACTTTTGATTGGGGCTTTTAAAAACGATTTTATTTATTTATTCATTAGACGCACATACAGAGAGAGAGAGGCAGAGACACAGGCAGACGGAGAAGCAGGCTCCATGCAGGGAGCCCCACATGGGACTCGATCCCGGGTTTTCCAGGATCACGCCCTGGGCTGAAGGCAGGCGCTAAACCGCTAGGCCACCCGGGCTGCCCTATGTCACTAATTCTATCTTCTGCCTCAATTATCCGAGCAGTCAGAGCCTCCATTTTTTTTTTTTTTGCGCCTCCATTTTTTAATGCTTCTCATTGATAGCCTTTTTGAAATTTCAACTTGATTAGATTTTAGTTCTTTTATTTCTCCAGAAAGGCTTTGTCTAGTGTCTTTGATGCTTTATTCAAGCCCCGATAGTATCTTTATAATCATTATTCTGAACTTTAGTTCTACCATGTTACTTATGTCCATACTCACTAGGTTCCTGGCATTCAGTACTGCCTTTGGTTCTCTTTTATGAGATGAGGTTTTTTCCATCTGTGCAGAGAAGAATCGATGAATGAGAGAACAAAATACTGAAATGGCAACAATGTCCCCAGAGAAATATACACTACACAAATCACAAGAGACCCAGAACTGAAAAGAAAAATTAAAAAGAGAGAATATAATCAGACAGGTGAAGAGAATAGAGTAATACACTGGATCCTGTGTGTATTTTGGTCCGTTTGTTAGAAAACTAAATCCCAAAATTGTAACAAAAGGAAAACTTTTATAGGTACTAAACAAATTGAATAGAATACAAGGAAAGGATAGAATGCAATTGTAAAAATGAAAATTAAAAGAGAAAAAAAGAAGAAATATCAACAGACAGGTGAAGAAAACAGAGCAATACACTATATTCTGAGTGTATTTCCTTCGGTTAGAGGAAACTACATCTCAAAATTGTGAAGAAGGGCAGCCCCGGCAGCTCAGCGGTCTTCTCCCTCTGCCTGGGTCTCTGCCTCCCTCTCTCTGTGTCTGTCATGAATAAATAAACAACAAAATTAAAAAAAAAAAAGATGGCTTCACAATTGTAAAGAAAAAAAACCTTGCATATATATTATATATATTAAATACATTGACAGGATAGAATGTAACTGTAAAGATGAAAATTTAGAAAGACCTTATTTTTTTATTTTTTATAAATTTATTTTTTATTGGTGTTCAATTTGTCAACATATAGAATAACACCCAGTGCTCATCCCATCAAGTGCCCCCCTCAGTGCCCGTCACCCAGTCACCCCCACCCCCTGCCTACCTCCCCTTCCACCACCCCTAGTTCGTTTCCCAGAGTTAGGAGTCTTTGTCTCATTCATTTGGGGGATACAAAAAATAAGTGGGAAATATCAGAAAGGGAGACAGAACATAGAAAGAACTTAACAAGAAAGAAACAAAGAAGGAGAAAAAGAAAAAAAAAAGCGATTTTGATGAGACAGGTGAAGAAAACAGAATCATATACCGTACACTACGTGTATTTTGGTCTGGTGGAAGAAACTGCACCGCAAGGGTGTAAAGAAAAAAAAAAAAAAAAACTTACACAAATAAAATTAAAAACAATGGAAGGATAGCATGTAACTGTAAGAATGAAAACTAAAAAATATTTCCTAAAAGTTTGATAAAATAAGAAATTGGTTGCAAAAGGAAAGCGAAAAAAAAAAATAAATAAATAAAATGGAAAGACCAAAGAATCATGGGGGAAAACGCTATGAATTGTGTATGTTATATTCCCCTAGCGCTGGAGTTTTGCGGTTCTCAGTGTTCGGTAAAGTTGGTCTGGGCCGCACGCTCTTGCTGACTTTCTGGGGGAGGGACCTGTTGCGCTGATTCTCAGGGGTCTTTGCCCCGAGTGGGCGTGCACCGCCCTTGCCAGGGGGCCAGGCTAAGTAATCTGGTCCGGGTTGCTCTCTGTGGATTTTGTTCCGTGAAGGCCTTGCAGGCCTCTTTAGAGGCTGAGAGCGAAAGTGGTGGCCTCCTCATCCCCAGCCCCAGGGCCGAAAGCTCAGGGTCCCGCTCCTTAGCGCACCCCCAGTGAAAGGCAACCCATCACTCCTGTCTCCCTGGTACCGGACCGCACACTGTGCTCACCCAGCCTGTGACCAAGCATTTCCATCTCAGGCACGGACCCTGCTTCGCCTTCCAAACCCTGCAGATTCCTGCTGTGTGGACATGTGCGCTGCTCCTCCCCAGGGGGAGCAAGGGGGGGCTTGCCGGTTCTGCCGCCTGCTGGGCTCCTGCTCGGAGAGCCTTTGCGCTGAGGGTGCTGGGACCCACTGACCCTGCTGGGTTCCAGGGCTACGGCCACCACTGGCCAAGAGCCCGCTGCAGCCGGCTTCCCTGCTCCGATGTCTGGGAGCTCTGCTGCACTCAGGCACTGTCAGTGTTCCTGTGACCCCGGGGGATCCTGAGACCACGCTGTCCCACCTAGGATTCTGCACCCGCTTCACTGTCTGAGCACCGGGCAGGCAGGGCCGTCCCTCACCGGAGCGGACTTCTAAAGGTCCGGATTCTGCGCTCTCTGCTGCTCCATCACTCTCTGGTGGAGGCTGCTGGAGCTCGCCCCCTTTTGGCTCCCCCGTATCTTCCCATGTATCGCCTCCCTTTTGCCCCCCCCCCCCCCCCCGCCCATCTTCCCATGTATCGCTTCCATTTCACTTCTCCACACCTCCTGTCTTGCAGAAACTGGATGCTTTTCTCTTTGTAGAGTTGCAGCTATTCTTTTTGTAGATCTCCGGTTCAGTTCTCAGGGGTTCAGAATGATTTAGTAGCTGTCTCGCTGAATTCCGGGGACCAGAGGAACTTAGGTCTCTCAACTCCTCGGCCACTTTGGACTCCCACCTCCCCCCCCCCACCCCCACCCCACCGCCCTGTGGTCTCATTCGGCCAAATGGTTGGGGAGAAGTCATCATCTTAGCAAAACTCCTTCAAACTAAAGAAAAATATGGGCATTGTTTTCAATTAAATGTCCCACGCTAGTGCTCCTGGATGTAAATGCTAGAGGAGAAATTCACCTTGAAAGAACGCTTAAGCCAAAAGCACTCATATAGCAGCAAATATCCTGAATAAGTATATGCATATTCAAAATCGTAGTGAACGAAACGGACGAGAGGCGGTGCCCAGTGAACAGAAATCTGCCTTAACGTCAGAAAAATCTTTCAACTGTATTTGGGCAGCCCTGGTGGCGCAGCGGTTTGGCGCTGCCTGCAGTCTGGAGTGTGATCCTGGAGACCTGGGATCGGGTCCCACGTCGGGCTCCCAGCATGGAGCCTGCTTCTCCCTCTCCCTCTGCCTGTGTCTCTGCCTCTCTCTCTGTGTCTATGAGTAAATAAATAAAATCCTTAAAAAAAAAAAAAAAAAAAAGAAAAATCTTTCAACTGTATTTATCTACATTAACAAAATAATGGAACTAAAAACATCTGATCACGACTGGGTATAGAAGACTCCTTTGAAAGAAATTCAGCACTAGCTAATGGAAAAAGCTTCTATCAGAATACGATGAGGAAGGAATTTCCGTTTTCATTTCTGTGCAACTAAAACCTCACTTAAAAAAAAAAAGGAAGTCTTGGGCAGATACTTGGTCCTGGAGAGCCTGGATCGAGTCCCGCATCGGGCTCCCTGCGTGGAGCCTGCTTCTCCTTCTGCCTGTGTTGCTGCCTCTCTGTCTCTCTCTGTGTGTCTCATGAGTAAAGAAATAAAACCTTAAAAAAAAAAAAAAAAAGAAAGAAAGAAAGAAATGAAAGTCTTGAAAAACACACACAGAATAAACAACGTCCGAACAATAAATGAGGAGAAAGCCTTGGGGGACCCTGAAGACTGCTGAGCTGGATATTGAGTCTGGGTTGGGGATGCAGGGAACATCAGGGATGTGGGGAGGGAATGCAGCCTGCATCAATGCAGATGACAGGATTGATAGGCGGAGCAATTTCCAACTTCTGCTTCTGCTTCCCAGCATAAATCTGAGGCAAGGCCTCAGAGTACACATGACATTAGCCCTGGGGTGCTAAGAGGACACGGGGAAAGACAGGATGATTGAGGCATTGGACTCTAGAGTCTATGCAAATAACCCCCTGAAATCATCTTAGTGGCAAGGAATGCCCCTTAAAAAAATCACTTAAGTAGAATATACAGAATCAACCTGAAATAGAGTAGGGAGTATCAAAGCAATTCACACAGTAAGAAAAGGTATTTTTGATAAAGTATATATATAGTCTACACCTATATAAATACATATACAAACGCATGTATAACGGGAACACACACGCACATACGTGTGTCGCTGTCCGTATTTAGGTGATATGTACGTACATTTGCATACCAGCACCTATAATCTGCACACCTTATACATACGCGTGCACTGGACACACGCTAGGTAGAGAGGGACGGTGTGTTTCTCCCGATGACGCAGCATGTCAGGGGAAAACTCCCTGCAGTGGGCCCCGCAATACGGGACACCCCTAGACACCCTTGCAGCTGCTCGGCCGCCCCCAGGAAACTAAACCTTTAACACGATGTCCCTAAAGTCTGGCTGCTGGCCAAGGGACCCCGTGGGAAGGGGCGCTTCCTCCCGGCCCCTGCCCCTGCCCTGCCCCGGGGCTATGGGCGCTGCGGCTGCACAGCAGGCCTGTGTCCTGATGAGGGCCTCCTGGGTGAGGACTGAGAGCCGACCTGTGCCAGGACGCTGGGGGCCGCCGAACCCTGCTGTGCCCCTGCCGGCAGCCCTGGGCCACCCCGGGACCTGCAGAGCCGGTGGGGCCCGAGCCGCAGCAACCACCCCTCGGGCGCTCAGGGACGACACGTCGGGGCCTGAGAGGCTCGGTGTAAGGGGCACCGACTGAGGTCTGCAGAGAGCCGAGGCCGCAGCCCGCCCGAGTCCAGGGCAGGAGCCCGGGGAGGACAGGGGGCCCCCGCCTTGCCAGCCGGCGCGCTTCCCTCCTCCCACCCTAGCCTGGAACTCATCTCAACCCAACGTGCTGTTAGCTGTGGGGACCCCTGGCAACGGGGTCAGGACGTGATGTGACGTGGGCCGACCTCTGCGTCAGAATTGAGAGAGAGCAGAAGGCCTCGGTGCGGGGGGTCGCACTGGGGTCCCCTGGAAGGAGGCCAGGCCCGGGCCGGCGGCAGCCAGGGGAGCAGGTAGCCCCGGGAGGGGGCTCGGAGGGCGGGGGAGGGGCCCCGGAGGGCGGCGGGGGGGGGGGGGGGAGGGGGGGAGGGGGGAGGGGGCCTGCCGGGAACCCCGAGAGAGGACCATGACCGGGGGAAGGCGGGGCCGCGGCGTCGAGCTGAGGCCTGGATGCCGGGGCCTGGGGCAGTGGCCTCGGGTCCCCGGAGGCAGGACGGGACCCGGCCCTCCCCGGAGCGGGGTGAGGACCTGAGGGAGAACTGCGGGGGTCCCCCGGGGTCCCCCACCCCACCATCATGCCTCAACCCACGGCCCGCCCTCCCCGAGAGAGAGAGAGAGAGAGAGAGAGAGAGAGGCACTGGGCCCCCGCCTCGGGGCTGGGGGGCCGCCCTGGGGAGGCCGGACACACGCGGCCCCCGGGGAAATGCGCCTCGGGGGGGGGGGGGTGGGGGGGGGACCCGAGCCCAGGGAGCTCAGGAGCCCATCCGGAGGGAGGTTTGCCAGGGCCTGAGGGGGGGAGGGGCACAGGGAGTGCCTGTGGGGGCGGGGGCCCTGGAGCCCAGGACAGAGGGGACCTGGCAGGAGGTCGCCAGGGATGGGAGGCCTGGGAGGCCCCCTGGGCAGGCTGGGGACCTGCCTTCGGGCGGGCCGCCGGGCGGCCAGACTTCCACATCCGGGTCTCCCGAGAGACTGGGGGCCCTTGGCGTCAGGAGCACGGCCTCCCTGAGGGGGCAGACGGTGGACCCCCGCCCACCCTACATTGAAGGGGTGAGTGGCCCCCAAGGCAGCCCTCAGGCCCAGGAGGGGATGGCCCCGAAATCTGGGTGCCCCTCCCTGGCAGCCCTGGGAAGAGAACCCGGGGTGTGGCCTATCCCGCGGAGACCCTCCTCCTCTCCAGATCTCTGGGCTCAGGGAGGGGAGGGCCTGGGTCTGAGGGTCTGCACTCAGGTCAGCAGAGGAGGCAGGTGCCCTGCCCTGCCCTGCCCTGCCCTGCCCTGCCCTGCCCTGGTCCAGGCCCTGGCGGGGGTCGAGGTGAGAAATGAGGGGATGCCTTCCTCAGCAGGATCCCTGGGGACCAGGCCGCCCCGGCCGCTTGTGTGGGCCATGGGGAGAGGCGGGACGGGTGGGCCGACTGATTTCTCTGGACTTTGGCTGGTTGCGGGGTCGGGGTAGGGGCCCTTGCAAGGAAGGTGCAAGGAGGGTGGCCTCAGGGCCAGCCGGAGAGTCTTCCCACGCCTTGCGTGGGGTCCAGGTGAAGAGCGAGAGGCGCCCCATCCTGGCCCAGAGGGAAGCTTGAGTTGGGCCATTCCTCCCCTGGTGCGTGATCCGTGATCCGTGATCCCTTATTTGACGGCACAGGATGAACCCCCAGAGACCTTTGGCAGGCCTGCCCAGAGCCGGTCCCCTGGCTTCCTCATGGGGAGGGTCGGGGCAGCCTGGTCTTGTGGGGACACTTTGGCCTCAGGACCGCAGACAGAGGCCTGGGTCCCAGGCCCTGCCAAGGGCACTGGCAGGCCAAGGAGGGGACTTGGACTGCTGGGGGCCTCCCAGAGTGCGAGCCAACCTTCCTGTGTGCACTGGGGGCCCAGGGCTGGGCTGGCAGTCTGCACCCTGAGGTGCCCCCTGCTTCCCTCCTGCAGGGGCTCCAAGAACTGGCAGCGCAGCAGAGGCCTTGGTCGCCGGCAGGAGGCCCTCAGGTCACAGAGTGAAGGAGGCATAGCAGGTCTGTGTCGCTGGACCTGGTGAGGTCCACGTTGTCTCCGAGCCTGGTGCCAGGGGCTCAACTCGCCCAGCCCAACACACAGGGGACTCCTTGTGTAGCCAATCCTGATGCGGCCCGCTCTCTGCCCTGGCACGGGGCCTCTCTTGGCCCACCTGCACCCCGACCAGCCATCCCACCGCTGTCTTCAGCTTTAGCTCCACGCCCACACCATGCCCCTGAGGCACACGAGTCAGCTCTGGAAGCTGGAAGAAGACCCGGGAGAAGCCCAGGGCCTGGTCAATGCCCAGCTGCCAGAGGCTGAGGATGAAGACGAAGTTTCATCTCCCCCCTACCTGTGTTCCTCTTCCTCCTCCTCCCCCTCCTCCTCCTCCTCTTGCTCCTCCCCTTCCTTGTCCAGCTCTGGCCTGTTCTTTGTGCCCCCAGAGGAGGGGTCTGAGACTGCCTGGAGTCCTCCCCAGAGCCCTCAGAGTGCCGGGCCCTCCCCCAGTGGCAGGGCACCCAGTGGCTGGAGCCAGGTGGAGTTTGCTGGCCCCAGTGGCCCAGAGGAGGAGATCTGGAACCCCTGGGAGGTGCCCGAATATGCGCAGCCCTCTGCCCAAGGAGGAGACACAATGCTCATGAGTGGGGCTGACCTGGTGGGGTTCCTGCTCCGCAAGTATCTCAACAAGCAGCCCACCAGCCAGGCAGAGGTGCTGGAGGTCCTCAGCCCAGATATGCAGGATGCCTGGCCCGAGATCTGGGGTCAAGCCTGTGAGTGCATGCAGCTGGTCTTTGGCGTAGAAGTGAAGGAAGTGGACCCCATCGCACACTCCTACGTCCTGGTCACCGTCCTGGGCCTCAGCTACGATGGGATGCTGAGCGGTGAGCAGGGCCTGCCCACGACCGGCCTCCTGGTGCTGCTCCTGGGGGTGATCCTCCTGGAGGGCGACCGTGCCCCCGAGCAGGAGGTGTGGGAAGCCCTGGGGGTCATGGGGGTGTTTGCCGGCAGGCAGCACGTCATCTATGGGGAGCCCAGGGAGCTCCTCACCCACGTCTGGGTGCAGGAAGGCTACGTGGAGTACCGGCAGGTGGCGGGCAGCAACCCTGCCCGCTACGAGTTCCTGTGGGGGCCCAGGGCCCACGAGGAAACCAGCAAGCTACGGGTCATGGAGTATGTGCTATGGGTTAATAGCAGGTGGCCGGTTTCCTCCCTGGCCCCGTTTGATGAGGAAGAGTGGGCCTGAGCCCCAGAGGCGGCCAGGCCCTTTCCAGCCTTTGGTGGGGTCGGCAGCTTCTCCCGCGGGATGGGCACGAAGGGAGGCATCCCTTCGGCTGCTTCTTCCCCGTGGGCGCCTCTGGGTCTCCCTGTGTGTGTGTGTTTGTGTGTTTGTTTGTGTGTTTGTGTTGGAGAAGACAGACCACTGGGCTTTCTAGGAGTGCAGGGCCAGGGCGGCTTGGGGGCAGAAAGCAGGGTGAAAAGCCACTCTGGGGGCCTGTTCTCTGCCGCGACCCGGAGATCGAGAGCTTGGTTAACATGAGGAGGCTCTTGCACATCGCTGCTCGGATTCGGGGGATTCATCAGCTTGGGAGGCTACGTGTGTCACTGACATTCCCCCCGCCCGGACCGCCGCAGCCGCCGCCCCCCCCCCCCCATCCCGAACTTCTGTACATCCCCCAGTTCAACAGTTAAGAGTTTCATCCTGTCCTGAAAACCAGCTGGCCAAAGTCCACCTTCGTCCCTGTGTGGGTCCCACCCGGATCCTCATCCCAGGCAGGGCACTGGGACAGAAATGGGTTGGGAAGCAGCAAGGACGGAGGGGTCAAAGGACGGGGTCGGGTCGTGCAGCCAATAAAAAGGAAAAGTCTTTTGTTCTGGCTTCCTGTGCCTCCTGGCCCGTTCATTCTGCAAGGGCCCAAGGAACCCGGACCGGTGTGCTCCGGCATGGGCGGGGGCCGCGGAAAGGGCGAGAAAGGGCCCGCCGGAGGCCAGGGGAGCCCTGCTGGCGGCTCCCTCACGGCCACACAGCGGCTGAGCTCTGCTCCCTGCAAGGCCCTGTGTGTGAGCAGTGAGGACACGAGGGGCCCGGGGACACGCCGCCTTCGGGGACTGTGTAGAGGCCGCCGTCCGGCAGGGAGGTGGGGAGGGGTGTCCTGAGGCCTGCGACAGCCCCAAGGGGCGAAAGGGTGACGGGGGCGGCGGCTCCCGGGGGCAGGCTCTGCAGGGTCCAAGGCCCCGGGGCCCGGGGGGCCTCTGTGGGCAGCGCGACTCCTCGTGTGCAGCTGAGGAGCGAGCAGCGGGCGGGGGACGGAGGCCGACCTCCACTCTGCCTCCAGGTCGGGAAGCGGGGACCTGAGGCTTGTGGGGGGGCGGGGGGGACACGCGCAGATTGCCTGGCGTGGCGGGAGGGCGGGCCCAGGCCGGCCAGAGTCCCTGACCTCCCAGCCTGAAGGAGGGCCCCGCCCACCTGCTCCCCCCCCCCCGACCCCCCAGCCTGGAGCCCATCTCCGCCGGACCCACCTGCTGGGAGCGCTGGGGACCCCTGGCACGGGGTCCGGATGTGAGGTGGGCCGACGTCCGCCTCGGAGGTCTGAGAGAGCGGAGGGCCTCGCGTGGGGGGTCGGATTGGGGTCCCAGCCGAGCGAAGGCGGGCAGGCCTGGGGCCGGGGGCAGCCAGGCGAGCAGGTAGCCCCGGAGCGGCCCGGAGGGCGGCTGGAGGGGGCCTGTCGGGAATCCCGAGAATCCACGCGGGGGAAGGCGGGGCCGCGGCGTGGAGCTGAGGGGTGCCCGGAGGCAGGACGGGCCCGGGCCCTCCCGGAGCAGGGGTGAGGAGCTGAGGGAGAACTGCGGGGGTCCCCCACCCCACCTTCATGCCTCCACTCCTCCCGGAGAGATGGAGGCACTGGGCCCCCTCCTTGGGACTGGGGGGCGGCCCTGGGGAGGCCGGACACACGCGGCCACCCGGGAAATGCGCACTTGGGTTGTGGGGGTGGGGACAGGACCCCACGGAGCTCAGGATCCCCGTCGGAAGGGAGGTTTGCCGGGGCCTGAGGGGGACAGGGGCACAGGGGTTGCCTGTGGGGGCGGGGTGGGAGGGCAGGGACACAGGTGCACAGGACAGAGGGGACCCGGCGGAGGTCAGGGCCCACGCTAGAGGGGCCCCCGGGAAGCCGCGGAGGAGTGGGATGGGGCCAGATGGTGGCGGGGGGTGCTGCAAGCCTGGCACAGCCAGGTACCCGAGAGCCTGAGGCCTGGTTTGGTGGGAGCAGACGCTGAGGGGGGAGGGGAGGGAGGGTCCCGGGGCTAAGGGGAGGCGAGGGATGGACCCTGAGGGGGACAGAGGGGACCCGGCGGAGGTCAGGGCCCACGGTGAGCCCGGGAAGCCCGCGGGGGAGCGGGATGGGGCCGGATGGTGGCGGCGGGTGCGGCAGGCCTGGCACATCTGGGTACCCGAGAGCCTGAGTCCTGGTGTGGCGGGAGCAGACGCTGAGGGCTGAGGGGAGGGTCCCGGGGCTAAGGGGAGGCGAGGGATGGACCATTGACAGGGACAAAGAGGACCCCAGTAGAGGGTCGCCAGGGCTGTGAGGCCCCCGTGGGGATGGGTACCTGCTCTCACGTGGGAGTATGGGTGCTCAGACTTCCACATCCGGGCCTCCTGAGGCACTGGGGGCCCCTGGCGTCAGGAGCAGGGCCTAGGACACGTGGGCAGAGGGGAGGGCCCCGGGTGGTGCTGGGAATCCCGGTGAGGATGCAGAAGAGGCCCGGGGGACCCCGCACCCCAGCCCAGAGTCGGCCCGGGAAGGTCGTGGGGGGGGGGGGATGGGAACACGTGGTGAGGCCCCACTTCTGCATCGGGGCTCTGAGAGACCAGGGGGCTGGTGTTCAGAGCAGGGCCTCCCTGAGGGGGCAGACGGTGGGCCCAGGTCCTGCTGGGTTCCTGGCGAGGATGTCCATGGAGGACGGAGGGACCCCGCACCCCAGTCCACAGTCAGTCCCGGGAGGCAGGCCGAGTGGAGCCAAGCAGAGGCCTGGGCGCCCAGGGAGCCCCGCCAGCAGGGGTGGGGAAGAAGGGCCCAGGGAGCCTGTCCCCCGCCCCCCAGCTCAGCCCCCTCTGTGAGCCCTGGGAAGCCCCCAGGCTGGGTCATGGTCCTGATGGAAAGATGGTCACTCCCTGTCCCCGGTGGGGTCCGGGAGGAGGGGAGGGCCTGGGTGTGAGCGCCCTGGCCTCCGGTAGTCTGCCCGAGGGGCCCAGGGTCAGCTAGGGCTGGAGGCGAGGATCCCCGAGGGACTGAGACCCCCGAGGGAGTGGGTTCCCAGGGAGCCCGGAGCACCACGGCCCTGCCCCTGCTTCAGCCTCGGGAGGCTGCCGGGGGTTGGACGAGTCCCGAGCTGCGTGGTCGCTTGCTTATGTGACAGGGCCTCCCACACCTGTGGCGGTTGGGCTGGAGCACTGCCTCCAGGGTGTGGGCTGCGGTGGGGTCAGGTGGAGTGGGAGGCAATGGCCCACGTGTGGCTGGTGGCCAAGGCCAGGACTACAGGGGAACTGCAGCCCTAGGAACGCAGCCTAGAGTGGGTCCTGGGAGCCCCCAGGGCCCGAGGACCTCCTGGGGCGTGCCCTGGCTTGCCAGCCAAGTCTCCTAGAGCCTGGGGAATTGGAGGAAGGAGCAGGGTTGCAGACTGCCCAGAGCCGACCCGGGGCCTGAGGGGATTGAAGGTGAGGACCAGAGGGAGGACTGACGGACCCTGGGCCCCAGCACGTGCAGTCCAGGGAAGAAGGAGGCCCCTGTGCAAGATGAGCCCATGCTACGGTCCTGATGTCCACCTCTGAGTGTTAGGGCCTGAGGGCTTGTGCTTCAAAGTAGCAGGACCTCGGGGTTGCTTGGTGAGGGTGTGTGTGGAGGGTGTATGGCCAGCGGGGAGTCAGGGTGAGGACCTTGGGGACGTCCTGGCTGGCCCCACCTGGCCCATGAGCCAAGAAGCCAGTGCAGTGGAGTGGGGCCCTGCCCTCTGGGCAGCCCACGGAGGATGGGAGAGATCTGGCCCTCAGTGGAATGCTCACTTGTCCCTGGGGCGGGTGGGGGCAGGAAGGTGGGCTGACCTGGGGTTGGTACGGTCTTGGTGTGAGGGGCACGTCTCCTCTATGGGAGGTTGGGGGCCCGGAGGAAGAGCAGGCCCTGGCAGGATAATGTTTCAGGGAGCGGAGGGCCTGGGCCTGAGGGTCTGGACTCAGGTCAGCAGAGGAGGCGGGTGCCCTGCCCTAGCCCTGGACCAGGCACTGGCGACAGTCGACGTGACATATGAGGGGATGCCTCCCACAGCAGGATCCCTAGGGACCAGGCCGCCCCAGCCGTTTGTGTGGGCCATGGGGAGAGGCGGGACAGGTGGCCCAACTGATTTCTCTGGACTTTGGCTGGTGGGGGGTCGTGGCAGGGGCCCTTGCAAGGAAGGTGCAAGGAGGGTAGCCTCAGGGCCAGCCGGAGAGTCTTCCCAGGCCTTGCGTGGGGTCCAGGTGAAGACCCAGAGGTGCCCCCATCCCAGCCCAGATGGAAGCCAGAGCTGGCCCATCCCTTATGCATGATCCAGGAAGAATCCTGGAGACTTTGGCAGGTGTGGCCAAGGCTGGGCCCCTGGCTTCCTCCTGTGGAGTGTTGGGGACCTGTGATCTTGCAGGGACAGTTTGGCCAGAGAAGGACAGGGCCGGGGCAGTCTTTTGAGAGGCTGAGGAGGGGACTCCCCACCTTGACTGCAGGAGACCTCCCAGAGAATGTGGCAGCCGTCCTGTCCACACTGGGCCCCAGGGCTGGGCTGGCAGTCTGCACCCTGAGGACCCTCCTCCTTCCCTCCTGCAGGGACTTCAAGAACTGGCAGCAGAGGCCTTGGTCTGAGGCGGGGGTCCCTCAGGACACAGAGGTGAGGAGGCGCGAGCCAGAGCCACTTGGCCAGGTGAAGTGCACGCTCTCTCTGAGCCTGATGTCAGGGGTTCTCCCAGCCCAACACAGGGGACCCCTCTGCAGGGGAGCCGGGCACGGCCCCCTGTCAGACCTGGTACCTCGGGGTGTCTTGGCCGGGCTGCCCCCTGACAAGCTCTCCCAACTCTGTCTTCAGGTTCAGCCCGAATCTGACACCATGCCCCTGAGGAATAGCAGCGAGCTTTGGAAGCAGGGAGAAGACCTAGAGGAGGCCGAGGGCCTGGGGATGCCCAGCTGTCTGGGGCTGAGGAGGAGGAGGAAGGGGAGGAGGAGGCTCCACCTTCCCCCTCTACCCCATCTCCCCCATACCACCTATCTCATCTCTCTCTATCCTCCTCCTCCTCCCCCTCCTCCTTCCCCTCCTCCTCCCCCTCCTCCTTGTCGTCTTGCCCTTCATTGTCCTTCTCTGGCATGGTCTTTGGCCCCCCAGAGGAGGGGTCTGCTACTCCCGCGGCCCTGAGTGCTCCCCAGAGCTCTCAGAGTGCCGACCGCTCCCCCAATGGTGGGGCAGCTGGTGGCCTTGGCCAGCCCGAGCCTCCTGGCCCCAGCGGCCCAGGGGAGGCGGGAGATGAGGAGCCCTTGGTGGAGGGCAGTTTCCGCATGAAGACGGCTGCCCTGGTGGTATTCCTGCTCCTCAAGTATCGCAACAAGCAGCCCACCAGCAAGGCAGAGATGCTGGAGGTCTTCACCCCAGAATACCAGGACGACTTCCCCGCCATCTTGAGCCAAGCGTCCATCTGCTTGCGGCTGGTCTTTGGCCTAGACGTGATTGAAGTGGATCCCAGGGAGCACTCCTACGTCCTCAACCCCATCCTGGGCCTCACCTGGGATGGGATGCTGAGCGATCAGTGGGGTATCCCCAAGACCAGCCTCCTGGGGCTGGTCCTGGGGTTGATCCTCCTGCAGGATGGATGTGTCCTCGAGGAGGAGGTGTGGGAGACTCCGGGGTTCACAGGGGTGGCGATGGCCAAGAGCACATAGTCTATCGGGAGCCCAGGGGCCACTTCACCAACGTGTGGGTGCAGGAAGGCTACCTGCAGTGCCGGCAGGTTGCGGACAGTGACCCTGCCCGCAACGAGTTCCTTGGGTGCCCAGGGCCTACGAAGAAACTAACAAGTTTCCACCGTAGCCACGTGAGTGTGCAAAGTAGTGACAATGAGATGTGATCCTGCCTTGGAAGCACCCACCCCACAGCTGGTGGGCACTTGGGGGCATTCTGTAGATGAGCCGCTGTGTCCCACAGAGAGGGCCAGTGGGCAGTCCTTCCTGCCACCTGACCCTTGGGTCTCCAAGACACGGCCATCAAACCCCTCAGGCCCCGCACGAGGTTCCTTTGGGAGGCCATCTGCCCGTTGCCCAGTGGCCGGGCCAGGATTGCGGGCGTCCTGCTCCTGGGGTCCAGCTGGCAGCCCCCATAGCCCCTGCTGCCTGCCCTGTCCTGTCTCTCCTGACCGTGGCCTCAGCCTGCAGACCTTTGGGCTTGGTCCTGTCTCCCCACTGCCAACTGCTCCCTCCCCAGTGCTGCTGCTCACGGCCACTCATCTTGCTGTCGGGGTCCCCAGACGGGGATCCCCTCTGCCTACCTGTGTTCCAGGGGTGCTGACCAGGCTGTGCCGCCGGCGGTGCATGTCCTAGGGGCCGGTAAATGACACTCCTAGCTGGTGACCCTGGCGACTGTGCCAGGTGGATATTCTCAGAGAACTCCTGGGTCATAGCCATAGTTCTGTGAAGCTGATGTCCTCATGAAGGCCACTGTGAGGTTGGCTCTCTGAGGCTGAGGCAGAGATGGGGTGTGTACCTATCAGCCATCCCCAGAGCTGCCGGGACCCTAGGGTCCCGAAATGGCACTTTGAGCAGAGGAAAGTGTAGTGGGTGACGGCGGTGGTAACCAGGATGCTCCCCCACACCCCGCAGGTCCCCAGGCTCACATGAGGATTTTGTAAGCAGCCGGGCAGGAGGGCCTTTGGGTCCCCAGGAGCCAGGCACTGCAGAAGGTCGGTTGCCCTACGAGAGGGGGGAGGAGGAGCACATGCCATCCTGAGGCTTGTGGCCTTGGCACAAGTCCCAGGAGCAGGCCCAGTGGGACAGTCCTGGGGGGAAGTGACTGCTGGGGCCCGGGGTTTGATCCAGGCCACCATGGACTGCTGACACTGAGCACTCAGGACGCCTGAGCACCAGCATGTGGGTCCTCGGGTAGGCATCTCTGGGATGCCAGGTCCTGTCCCACATTATCTGTATTCACACACAGCGGCCAGGTGTCTGGCAGTTGTCAGCAGGCCAAGGTGGATTATGCATGATGTCCCCTGTCCCCAGCAGGAAGTCCTGACGTTATGCAAATGCCTGAGCTGGTGTCCTGACAGGCTGGCACAAGGCACCTCAGCCATGGTCCTGCTCCTCAGGAGACCTCATTGCCGAGTGATGGCCATGCCTACTCTGAATGCACCCCCTTGGCTGGCCTCTGACCTGCTATCTGGCCTCCACCTGCCTGCCCTGTGTGACAAATACTGCTGGCACCTGCCCTGGGGTCATTCCTGGGCCCGACTTGGGCTTACCTGCCTGTCTTCAGGCACTGAGTTGGCCAAGCCAAGCTGGCCCCACCCTCAGAGAGAGCAGGAATGCCAAGGGTCCCCGGGACTGTCCCCTGTGGGGATGTAGTCGGGTCCTGAGACCCCCTGGGTTGTGTATTGATCTGCTGGCCTGTTGGGTGGCTGACGATTGGCCTGACCAGGGCAATGAGCCTGTGGGATGACATGGGGCCCCAGTCAGCTGGGAGACAAGGGGCCAGACTGGGCCAGGGTCAAGCCTGAGCCCCAGGGAGGTCCTCGAGGGGCCACAGCTCCTCCAGCCCCCTGCGTGTGCGATCCTCTCCCTCCTCCCACACTCAGTCCTGCCCCACACGGCCCCGGGTTTGGCAACCAAGTAGAACGGATGGTGACCCTGAGGCGCTGCTAAGAGGCCGCGTGGGCAGGGGTCTGTGTCAGGCTGTGGGTGGCATCGGTGCCCAGCCCTCCCACGGTCCCCCAATCATGGGACGTAAGCATTGGTACGATGTCCTCCCTGGAGGACAGGTGGACTCCTACTGATGGCAGTGAAGACCCTCAGGCCCAAGCCACCAGGCTTCGCCCTTGGAGGGCACTCAGCTGGATGGGGCATTGTACCGCTCCCCCTGCCCCTGATGGATGCTTCGCGAGGCTGACCCTGTGCATGGTCACAAGAGTCACACGGTCACAAGGGTGACACGGGAATAGTCTCCCTGTAAGGTCAAGCATTGCTGTGCATTGGGCAGGGTGACACCCGGACGTACAGGGCCCGGTCCACATTGGCATCTATGGACCCCGCAGTCGTTAGCGTGCGTCTTGGGCCTGCTTTCCCTGGGTGTGGAGATTGGGAACCAGGCAATGGTTGTCTTCTGATCCCTGGGTCCGGGGAGGAAGGAGGTCCTGCTCTCCCGGTGTGGATGTGTTACCCAGGCCTGTTCCCCACCCAGGTCACAAGTGAGCAAACGTGGTCCCTCTTGCCTGGAGCCAGCTAGCGTGACTGTCAGGTCCCTGGATGGGACACGGAGAGTCCAGCGCTGGGCTGGCCTCTAACGTCCCTGGGCTCCCTGTCCTGCTGTGGACGCTCAGCCCAGTTCTCAGAGCATGGTGGGGTCCCACCTGGAGGCTGTGGGGACGACGCCTGCTCCAATGCACCCCCAGGGATGCTCTGATGCCCCCTTCCCTGGACTGGCCCCTCCTGAGCATCCGGTTTACTCCAGGCTGCAGGGACGCAGCTAGGCAGCAGGTGGCTCATGGGGTGCTGAGCTGGGTCCTCGAGATGCCCTGGCCGAGAACAACACCTGCCCAGTACCCGTCGGCAAAGGCAGGACCGGGGGAGACCTCGTTGTGCGTGGCGTCTTTGGACAAGGCCTCGGAGTCCTGGGTGGGCCCACAGGGGCTTCTTCCACTGGTGAGGGTGGCGAGGAGCTCTGTGCGGACGCAGGACACAGGGGCACCTGTGTGCCAGGAAGGCCCCTTGGGACCCCCACGTGGAGGCTGCCAATGGACCTGGGCTCTGAGGGAGCCCCTGCCTCAGTCCCACTGAGCCAGAAGCAAGATGGGTTGTCACCTGGCCAGGCCTGCAGGGAGGGAGCGGGTCCTGAGTTGTGCGCGATGCGGAGGAGGTCAGAGTGGCAGCGGGGTCCGGCAACGAGCCGCCTGGGGGACAGAAGGCTGGAGTCACCCTGCGGAGGACACGCCCTGTCCATGTGTGTGTTGGCTTCGGCTCTTGCTTTTTAAAACGTGTTCATCATCCATTGAGTTCTGTACATTTCCGTGGACTAGATGTTGGAGAGTCTCGTGTGCACAGAAAGTGTGCTCGCCTTGCACAGAGTCTCCGGACCCTGCCGCCCCTGTTCCCCTGGTACTAGCATTGCAGATCTTGGGTCAGGGAGTTACGACTCGAGAGCTCTCTTCCTTGGGATAGTATGAGCTCAAGGTCACCAGGTCCTCAGATTGCCTCCATTTTCTGCTTGCTGCGCATGTTTCCATTCCAGCATCCCGTCCAGGGTGCCCCACCCCAGTGGGTGGTCGCGGCGTCTCCCTAAGCCTCCCCTTGGCTGCGGGAGTCTCTTGGATGCTGGTGTTGATGAGCTTGCCATTTCTGAGAAGTCTGGTCGCAGGCGCAGTAGGATGTCTGTCACCTGGGGTTGGAGAGATTTCTCCAGGCTTAGAGGGAGGCTGCAGCTTCTGGAGAGGAAGAGCACAGAGGAAAAGTGCATTTGTAGCACGCAGTCGGGAGGGTGAGGACAGATTAGGAGGAGGGTTTGCCTCTGTCCATGTTGACCTTGACCTTGTGGGGGAGGCAGAGGAGGTCAGGTGTCCCCAATGCAAAGTGACTCTTGGGCGTGCCTGTTCCACATTGCCCTGTGTGGCAGGAGTTCACTGCACAGCTCACCTCTGGGGTGAGGGACGATGCTCCCCCTCTTTGAGGGCAGAGTATCTACCCTGGTTCTCCAGAGTGTTCCCGTAGGGCAAATTTGTCTACTCCCATACAATTTTTCCTTTCCCATTCCATCACGTACTTCTCTCACTAGGGACTCAGAATGTTTCTTTGAGTTGTAGGTTACATTCCTAAATGACTTTATTTGGTCGGTCAGCTGCTCCCAGCGTCGCTCATTGAAAGGTGTCTCAGTTTCCCTTTGATGAACAATGTAGTTGGATTGGAGTTTTGTTTTGTTTTTTGTTTTTTGGTTTCTTTGTAACCAGGTCCCTACTTGGAGGCACCACAAGATACTCCAGATGCTCCAGGCTCCTTGGGAAATTAGAATATATGGATTTCTAGATTTCTAGATCTCTGTGTCTATATTATGTCTGACTCTCTCTCCATCTCTGTCTTTTTCTCCATTGCACAGGTGTCTGCCCCCGCTTCCTGACACAGGCTCCTCAAGCCCTTGTCCATGTGGGTGCTAGGAGGCTCTTTTGCCCTACCATGTAATCCTTGACCTGTGCTTTGACACAGGGCTCCTAAGCCCTTGTCAGCTCCCAAGCTATAGGAGCACGAGGGGCACCTTTTGTCCTAACCAGGGGCCCCGAGGGGGGCTCCAGGTGGCCCTAGATGCAGATTGCTCGCCAGAGAGATTAACCATAATTAGAAGGTTGGAAAGTTCAGCCCCATCCCACCATTCTCCAGAGTATGAGTGGCCCCGGACAAGCAATCAATAATCAATCATGACAACACGAGGAAGCCTCCATGAAATCCCAATATTAATGGGGTTTGGGGGCTTCCAGGAGAATGAACACCTCTACATTCCAGGAGAGTGGTGCACCCAAGTCCTCGGGCACAGGTGGGCCTGTGCTCAGGATCCTCCCAGGCCTCCCCTGGGGGTTGTCTTCACCTGGCCGCTCCTGCCCTCTACTAGAAGAGTAAACATGTTCCTCTGAGTTCCTTGAGCTGTTCTAGCAAATGTTCAGCTCCAGGGTGGGAGGGCCGAGAGAACCTCTGGTTTGTAGCCCTCTCAGTCAGAGCCGTGGGGAACCTGGGGACCTGCTCTATGGGACTGGCATCAACGGTGGGATGCGGTCTTGTGGGCCTGAGCCCCTGACCTGTAGGTCGTGGTGCTGTCTCCGTGTATAGAGTGTGGGAAGCGAATCACTAATGGAATCGGGACACCCAGCTGGTGCTGCAGGGAATCGCTTGGTGCGAGGGGTGGGGGAGGGAAAGCCCACAAAACTGTTAGATGTGTTTAGGGTGTGTCCGGTGTGTGGGAATAGAGGACAAGCTCATGGGGGGAACCGTGACGGTCTGTTAGTCGCTCATGTGGTGTATCTCCTGCCCCAGTCCGGAATCATCCTGACGTCTGAAGGCCCTGCTTACTTTCCTCCATGAATGGTTTAGAAGCCAAGATGTGCCTGCTGAGTGTGTTCCTTGCGACTGGGGTGTTACTAGTTCTTGGCCGTGTCTGCTGACAGAGCGGGGAAACCTATACACGGACCTCAGCCCTGTGTGTGTCCCTACACATTTCCTGTGCTGTGATCTACTGTTTCTACAGGAAGCTTCCCGTGGCCTCTTGCTGACCACCCCCACTCACATCCAGTTCCAGCTGGATCCTTGTTATCCTGGTTGATAAGTAAACATCCCTTTCAACAGTGAGAAACTCGGTTCCTCCCAGTGACCACCTTTTGCATACTTGTCCATTCCAGTGTTCTTGTCCGGTAGCATCAGCGGTGTTCACCTGTGTTCACCATCTCGGGGAGCAGCTCCATGGACTGGAACACTGTGCTTATGTCATCCCCTGGGGCTTTATTCCCGCAGAGTCCCCTGCCTCCAAAGCTCCTCAGCTCAGCAGGCCATTCCCTGGCCCCTCCCGTGACAGTGAGTGACAGATTTGTAATACTCCTGCCAGGGTTGGGTTCCTGGGACAGTCTGCGTGCCTCCCTGGGATTGCAGCGATGGTCGCTGTGATTGTCTGCACATGTGCACTGCACGTCCCTGAAGGTACCCTCTCGTGTGTGCGCTCTCTGGGTTTAGAGAAGCACGTGACACCGTAGAGCCACAGGTACAGGGTGGCACTGAATGGTTTCAGTGTCCTAATGTATCCCCAGCCTTCTGCTATCGGGTCCTTCTTCCCTTTGCCCAAACCCATGGTACTAGCCCATCTTTTCAACCCGTCCTGTCATTCAGCCTTTTCTAGTTGCCACACACTGGGACCCACAGGGTGCGGGACATTTAAGACTGATTGGGAGTAATTCGAATGCTCTTTCTCTCTCGGTGAGTCTAGCTAAAGGTGGTTCACATCTCTTGATCTTTTCAGAGAACAAACATTTGTTCACCTCAATCTTCTCTGTATTTCCTTTGTCTTTGTAAGGCGTTTACGTGCAGGGAGTCTCCCACCCAGTGTGGGGCTGCAATGTCAGAGCTGTGCGCTCCCCCGACGGAGCCAGCCGGGCACCCTGTTGTCTCTCTGTTCTGTTTCACCTCTGTGTATTCTGTTCTCTCTCACTGCCTTCCCTGTGCCTGCGTAGGGTTCACTTTGCTCTCTGGCCAGCTTCCCGGTGTTGAGGGGTAGGTGTGTGGGGTTTGTGTTTGTGTTGTTGGGCCTTTATAGCTGGAGAATTCTCGGGGCTGCTTTGGCCTCATCCCGTAAGCTTTGACACGCCTGCCAGGGTTTTTGTTCATTTCAAAGCATTTGCCAGTTTCCTGTTGACTCCTGCGGTGTCCACTGATCATTGTTAGGGACCGAATAGCCATGCCTCCCAGATTCACATGTTGCCACCATACGCCCGCACCTCCGAGTGTGTGTGTTGCTGGACTTTGGGCCTTCCACGTGCTGACTGGGTTCATAGGGAGTCAGTCAACATGAGCTCTGATGCCATATGGCTGGTGTCCTCGGGAAGAGTAGGTGGGGACGTGGGGAAGGCGACAGCACCTGGGGCATGCATGCACACATGCGGGAGGACCGTGTGCAGAGGTGGCAAGAGCGTGGCCACCTGCGGGAGGAACAGAGAGATCGCAAGCTTGCTGGCACTGTACCCTTCGACTCCCGGGATTCAGATCTGGGAGAGAACCCATGACTTTTGTCCTGGCAGCCGGGACACACACACTGGAGCATGTGGGAGTAGGCTGCTTGACTTCCAGCTCTTTGAAAACTTAGAGGAGGGCTCCCAGGGTCGAGAACCGTGCTCCTTCCACCTTGGCCAGGGAACATCCGCTGTGTGACGTTGGGGACAGATGGGCACAGTTGTTTTCCAGCCCTGGGGTCTCCTGGCGCCAGGCGAGGCTTGGGTTTCCCTCCTGATCTCTGGGCCACTCGGGCTCTGCTGTGTGGGAAGCCAGCCTTGTCCCCACAGTCCCTCATGTTCTCACAGGTCTGGAGGCTCCAAGTCTAAGAACCAGGCGTTGGACATCCGGTTTTTGGGGTGGGCAAGGCTCTCATCCCGGCTCGGAGAAGGCCATATCATGTTGCTGGGTCTCTCCCGGTGCCTCGCCTCTGTGTGCAGGTGGGGCGGGGAGGCAGATGTCCACGTGTCCTCTGCTTCTCCTGGGGATGCTAGCGCTGCAGGATTAGGGCTGATGACCCGCATGGCCTCGGTCAACCTCCCCTCTTCCAAGGGGCCTTCTCAGTACATCCAGTGGTGCCAGGGCGTAGGGCTGCACCAGAACAATTTGGAAGAGGACTAAGCTGGGTCCCTCACACAGGGTGGAGATGCCTCCTGGTTCTATTGGATTCTATTGGGAGCTTCTGTCCTTCCCGACTTTGGTCTGTGCGAGTACATTTTGGGGCTCTGCTAGGTTTCCCGGGAGGGCTCCAACCCCACTAGCTGTGGGACTGTGACCAGCAGGAGTGGGCAATGACACCAGGACAGACCCGGGGCTAGTCTGGCTCATCTGGTGGACGTACCATCCTTGGTACCTGAGCTCAACCCTAGCTCCACCCCCGCTGGGCTTGGACCCTGCTGTCGTGTCAAAACCGGGAAAGTCGGGATCCCTGGGTGGCGCAGGGATCCCTGGGTGGCGCAGCGGTTTGGCGCCTGCCTTTGGCCCAGGGCGCGATCCTGGAGACCCGGGATCGAATCCCACATCGGGCTCCCAGTGCATGGAGCCTGCTTCTCCCTCTGCCTGTGTCTCTGCCTCTCTCTCTCTCTCTGTGACTATCATAAATAAATAAAAAAAAAAAATTTAAAAAAAAAAAAAAAAAAAAAAAAAAAAAAAACCGGGAAAGTCACCTAGTCCCGCCCAGGGCCGGAGGCCTAAAAGTGGGCTCCGGCCTCCCTGTGCCCGTCCACAGGGGGTCCTGGGAGGCCAGGGCTGCCTCTGGCCTAGACTTGGGTCGAACCCTGGTCGGACCCTCCTGATGGAGGTCCGGGGCTCCCACTTCCCTCGCTGTGCCTCTGTGCATCCCGGGTGGCGGAGGTCACAGAGGAGCCTGGGGCTCCTGAAGAGCAGCTTGGCCTTTTTGCCAGGACCACCCTGGGGAGGAGGAGGCTCCTTTGCCCGGAGGCTTGGGGAGCACAGTGGACACGGCCCTTCCAGGGACCTGACAGTGAGGTCCATCCCAGCAACATGGCTGCCCGATCATTTCTGAGGACCTGTGTTGGGCCGAAGGTGGTTGCCCGGGGTACATCCCTGCACCTGTCACCACGCCACTGACCTCCTTGAGCCGGAGGTATGGACAAGACGCTGGTGGGGCCTCTCTGACACTTACCTGCTGGTGCACACTTCCCCGCAGAGGCCTTCCTCCTGAAGGTTCTCTCCAAACCCCGCCGCTGTCCCCCCCACCCCAGCGAGAGCCCAGTGCCCGAGCCCGGCGCCCGAGCCTCAGCCGGTGTCCATCCCCACAGGCCAAGCCCCTTTAGTGCCCCAGCCTGCTGGGGCTGTGGTCGACTTCTGCCGTTGATGTAGCTGAAGCGCCGGGAACGGACCAGGTGAGGAACCTCAGCACCTGGCCTCGGACTTCTCTGGGGCCCGCAGCCACCATCGGCGGTTGGGGCCGTGAGCTTGGCCACCAGGCCACAGAATGCAAGCTGCCCCCTAGCTGGAGACATGCCACTCTGCCCGAGCGTCATCCACATGGTGGCCTCACACCCCTGAAGGCCCAGCAGGCCACCGGCTCACGGGAAGGCCAACCACCTTTCTGGAGGACCAAGAATAGGAGACCTGTGGGTCTGCGGCTCCCAGGGGCCCAGTGCTGAGGCCCAGTGGGGCGGGCAAATCCATGCTAATCGGGAAGTTTGGAGGAGGAGGCACTAGTAGGCAGACTGGAGAACTAGGGACAGGGTGGGCAGGGGCAGCTGGCTCTGCCGTGTAGCTCCGGCCAGGGTCCCCTGGCATCACCCCCTTCCCTCGCAGCCGGGTAGGGGGACGATTTGAGGCAAAGCAACACCAACCAAGCTCTGTGCGGACGCTTGGGAGGGTTCTGGAGAAAACTCCTTGCACCTCCCCACCCATGGGCTTTATCTGAATCTCCAGCCCCAGGTGTCTGGCTTTTGAGAGTGGCCTGGATCGGGAAGTGGTTTTCCTTTCAGGGAAGGATGTGTAAGAATAATTCTTCCCCTGCCAGAGTGTAGAGATGAGGCCCAAAATCAGATTCTGGGCCCACTCCACCGACCTCTGTCCTCTGTGGGGAGGGGGCCTCTCGGGGGCAGCGCAGGCTCCTTCCCCATCTTGTGTCATAACCCACTCGTGGGATGGGGCGCTGAGGGCTGTCCCTAGCAGTGGGTTGTGACGGCCGCCATGAGGCTTGAGAGGGGAAGATCCACAGAGCTCCTGCTCCTAAGCTCACTGCCACGCCATCCTGGCCTAGAGGATTTTCTGTCTTTGCTCCCTTGCACAACCCCAACTTGGGCCCCACGTTCCGCAGGATGCCAGCTGCACTAGCTGTGTGCGAATGACGGATCTCGTGCTTTCTAACTCTTTTGGTGTAATAGAGATATTGTGCTTCTGTGTCTTGTGTATGTTGATCAAAGGCCCTCGATCCTGCGCTGGGCTCTCAGGGACACGGACAACCCCAGGGATAAGTCGGCAGCAGCTCCAGGTCTGCAGGGCAGGAATGCTTTGTGCTTTCTCAGCAGGGAGAACGAGTATGTGGAGTGCGTAGCCTACACAATGACCTCGTTTTTGCCAATTAGAGCTGGCTTTTCTGCCGTAGTGTTGTCTTGAACCCCTCGACCTGCAGTGTTCCACAGGAGTCACGAGGTCTTAAGTCAGTTGCGCCATGACGTGACCTCCCCCCACTGGAGGATGGGAAATTGGTCTGAACAGGAAGAGCTGGAACAGGAGGCAGGGTTAGGAGAGGCCCCACCAGCAGACAGGTGCCGGAGGAGGCCGGGATGAGTTGAGGGTTGTCCAGACGTGTAACCCGGGATTCCCGATCCAGGCCCAGGGCACGGGCCTCACTTTACATACCAGACCCATGCTTTGCTGGGTTGGGCCGGGCTGACCTCGCACAACAGGGAGTGTGTATGTGCATGTGTGTGCCCATGTGTGCATGCGGGTGCATGCACGCATGTTTTAAACATGAGTTGGTGAGGATAGGTTACGGATAGTAACCCTGGGCCCAGGTCGAGCTGCCCGGGAATGGGGGTAGGAAGCAAAGGCTGATTGTCTTAACTTTAGCAATTTTGGGCTTTTCCTGGCTTCCAGAGAGACCATAAGACACAGCTCCTTTGCGGTGCCCAGAGCCAGAGTCCTGTCCTGCTGCAGCAGTGATTAGGGTCATGGTAGCGAAAGGATAAAAAAGGAGGTTTTCCTCACCGTGCGGCCAGACCGCCACAAACCTACTTCACTTGTGTTCAAACGGGGTACATACCCTGGAACGCATTGTGGGGTGCATGTCTGCCCCTGGGTCCCTATCTCCTCTGTTGCAGCCCCCTCTCGTGACCCCATTTGTCTGGGTTTTGTAGGACTTCATGCATGGCTTTCCCTTTTTGGGCCAGGTCTTGGGTCCTTAAATCTTGGTTCTTCCTTACCCCTCTTCTATCCACCCTGCCAAGAAAAGCCCCACACTCTGAAGAAGCAAAGAACACTTCCTCCCTCCTTCCCCATCTCCTGTGTGGAGACCATTGCTGGGTGTGACTCATACTAATACACTTGTATTTGCATGGAGTGAACCTGCTTTAGTCTCCGGTCTGACGGTAGAGGGAAGCAGAAGCAATGAAGGGAGACTTGCATGTACACAGGAGCTGTGGAAGACCCAGAAAGGGGAGCTGAAGGTCACACAGGAAATTTTACGCAGGTGCTAGAAGCTTCTGTCAACGTGGCCGCAAGGCCCTTTAACAGGCGACAGGCGCATGTACCTCCCTTTGGACTGCCACAAACCAAAGCTTTGTGTGAAATCTCCAATTTCTTGGGGTGGTCGGAGGGGGTGCATCTGGAAAGCTGTAGCTGCCTGCTCCCTTCCCCTCAGCTCTGAACTGCAGGACCCTGGGCCCTACGGGGCTAGACCCCTTCCAGCTCTGGGGAGAGTTTATTTGCTGGGTGATGTTGCTAGGCGGGCACTTCTTTTCCACTTGCTAGTGTCTTGTAACACACATGCTGACTCTTTTCCCTCCTCTCTTCACCCCGGGAAAATACAATAAAAACCTATTGCTACTGGAAAAAAAAAAAGCCTCAGAAACTTAGCAAGGAACAGAGGAATAGGACACCTGGGAGGCTCAGTGGTTGGGTGCCTGCATTTGGCTTGGGGCGTGATCTCGGGGTCCTGGGATCTAGTCCAACTTCAGGCTCCCTGCAGGTAGCCTGCTTCTCCCTCTGCCTGTGTCTCTGCCTCCTCTCTTTCAGTGTATCTCAAGAATAAATAAATAAAATCGTTAAAAAATTTAAAAGTAAATGTATGATTATAAATGTTTTGAGAGAGGGATTCCCAGGTCCAGTTGCTGGGGCAAAAGTCAAGTGTAGGTGCTACCGTTTGGGTACCAGCGAGCACCCCTGCACTGCAACGCTTGAGGGTTCTGGGGGACGCTGTCCCCACCCGCATCTTGGTGCTGGGGACCGGGGGGCACCTGTGAGCCCTCCGCTCCAGGGAGACCTGACATCCTGGTGTGGGGAACGCGAAGGCCCTGTGGGACCCAGGCCCCCACTCGACAGGGAAATGGGCCTGCTGCGCAGGAGCACAAGGCCCTGGTTAGCCCTGGGCCCTGATGCCCGGTGTTTGGGCCCGCCCAGCGCCTCCACACACCTCTGTTGGAGCAGAGGCGGGACCTCTGGCACCTAAGTGAGCATGCAGGGCCCCACACATGACAGCGGTGGACTGTGATCCATCCTCACCCAGGGCAGCAGTCAGAGCTCTGGTCGCCTGGCTGCTTGGCAAGAAACGTGCCAGAGGCCAGGAGCACCTGGCTTCAGCAGACAACGGCCCGGTCACCATCCAGTTTATTGCCCTGCCCGAGGTCCGAGCCCTCTAGCTGCGGTAGGGAGAGCTGTAGGGGCAGTCTGGGCGCCCAGCCATAGGTGGCAGGTATCCCAGGAAACAGTGGCACACCGGGCAGTAGGGGAACGGGCCCAGGGAAGGAGGTATGGGGGGCATGGGGGCGACGGGCCCTGCAGCCACAATGGGCAAACACGAGTGGCACAAAGGTAGCAGCTCGGCCACGGGGAGCACCAGGGGCAGAGGGCGCCTGGCTGCCGCCCCGAGGATGGCGGGAGGGGCGGACTCGCTCCTGACCTGGGTGGTTGGAAGGTCTTGCTCTGGGCCACCTGCAGGCTCCCGCTGCTGCTCCCCCTGGTGCTCTCTGGGGGCCAGGAGCTCCTCTGGTGGCCTGCTGGCGGGCTCCGCCTCTGCTGGGCTTCCTAACTCTTCCGCCTTGTCCTCATCTTGCCTTTGGGCTGCCTTCTCGCCCACTCTCCTCTTCTTCAGCAGGTGGGGGCAGTCCTTCCTGAAGAGAGGGCTGCTGTAGAACTGTAATTGAGGTTCCAAATGGAAAGGGGGACAGAAACTCCAGGTCATGGCAGGGCCTGGGGCACCGGCAAGATGGCTCTGAGCCCCTCTGGGCTCTCAGCCAAGTGTCCCAGGGCCTCCCTCTCCGGGGGTTGCAGCCCCAAAGGAAAGCTGTGCACCTGCTGTCGCCTAGGCCTCATTCGCTGACTTGAAAGCCCCAGCGCCTTTGGCGAGGACAAGAGCCACCTGACCTGGGATTGCAGACAAGCCCACAGGGGAGTGGGGTTGGGGCTTCCTGAAGGAGCATTAGGGGACACTCAACTGCCCCCCAGCGAGCTAGCCAGTAATCACATGGCATTTTATGGCAATGTAAGCGGTTCTCAGCCTCTAGTCTCACCAGGCGATGCCTCGGGGCCACCAAAGTGCCCATTTCAGGGTAGACTGTCTCAAGCCTTGAGAATCCTCTCGGAAGGCTCCTCAGCTGTAACAAGGTGGCTCCATGGTCCCCAGCCAGAGGTCGAGTCTCCAGGGTGTCCGTCTTTCCCTCTACACTCTGTCCGTTCAGGCTGTACCTGAGGACTCATCAGAGATGTTTGGCCACCCCGGGCCACCCGAGGCCATGTGCACGCTGGCTGGGAGTTCCTGTGTCCTGGACCACATCTAAAGTAAGATGCACACGGTAGCATGGAAAAGGAGGAATCGGTTTATTGAACAGCTGCAGGGAGCAAAACTAGTGGACTGCGCCACCTTTGTCACACACCAGGGAGGGAAGGCTTTGCCACTCCAGATGCTCCCCCTCTCCCCCGGAGATGGCAGTCTGTCGGGACCCAGGCCCTGGGGTACCCGGGGTGCTGGGCATCAGTGGGGCCAGGCTGAGACACGTCAGCAGCTCCCTGCATTAAACCCTCCCCTCCTCTCCTGGGTGAGATGGTCGGTGCCCCTTTCCCTCCTGTAACAAACGGCTGCTTGTTCTCAGGCAGGAGGCTCTCCGCCTGGAGGATCTGAGTCCCTCTTTGCTCATTCAGGGCTCTCCTAGCAGCTCTCGGAAGGACTGTGTTCTTAGTTAAAAGCCTGGGGCATCCGGAAGGCTTTTTGTTTGGGGTAGACAAAAGGCCTCAGACCTTTGCAATTCCACAATCCAGTGGCTCTTCCCAGTCTCCGCAAGTCCAGCACTCTAGTTGCAGGTCATGCTGGATAGTTTTCTGACAAATGAGTATTCCCAGTACGCAGGAAAAGCATAAACCATTTCTTGCTTATTGTGGCTGTTCTGGCAGTAGCAGCTACTGTGTATGTGGAGGATTTCAGGGGGGAAATGATGATGTCCCATTAAGGGGTGACACCCCCTTTGTAGGACAGGTGTGCCAGCAGCTTTCTACTTCTGCAACAGAACACGTATATCTCCAATACAAGCTCGTAAAAAAATACTTTAACAGAATATACTGTACAGAACTAGGATTTAACACGGTATATTACAATGCTAAAATATTTGTATAAATACTATACAGGCTCGGAATCACTCCATTAGAAAGGGCTCACCAATGAGGCCATTAAAAACTGCTGTCAGCCTCACTGGAAGAGCAACTACTTCCACAGCAGGAACACAAACAGTAATAATGACAGTGGGTACTGGAGCTCGATGCCCTCAAGGAATATTTAGGTTCCTACTGACTATTCTGCAACAGCAGACGCTAAGCTACGTACTGAGGCCAGCCTGGTTTAAAAAAACCTTTTCAAAGAACACTTTTGATGGGAATTTTAGCACTTTGAAAACCAATTCCTCCTGTGGCCTGATCAGCCACCCCTAAGAGATCCAAGTTGGCTCCTGAGGCACCTGCCCAGAGGGGGTTGCTTTCTCCATGTCCCTCGTGCTCCCTCCATCACACCCACGGCTGCCGACACACACCCCACCCCAGCCCGGCTGCATGTGCCAGTCACCTGCCATTTGTGTGTCCCATCATGGCGAGTCACTGGTAGGCATTGAGTGCAAACAAGACATGAGATGGAAGTCCCCAGAGCCCCAGCTCCAGTTCTGGGTGGGGTAAACAAAGACGCAGAGGAGGGTAGAAGAGAGTGTGTGCCCCAGTCCACTGGCGTTCTGCCCGCGGGAGTGGTATCTAATCTGGCATTTCAATATTTAATTTGGGAGGTGGGAGGACATATTTCCCAGGGCTCTGGGTGATAACCACCCTGGTCTTCTTACGGAACATCGGGGCAATCTTAGGAGGTTCTGGAACGGGTGTTTCTTCTGTTTCCTCATTATCTTCATGGTGGAGGTCATAGGAGATGTTCCCATATTCTCTCAAAAACGGGAAGAGTTCAAGCAGAAACTGACAGAAATCCTTGCGAATCCCAAACCACCCTGAAAAACAAGGATGCACTTGCTTACCACACTGGCCTCCATGGGATCTGCTGTGGCTGTGCTACCCTGAACAGGAAGTTTTACTTGGACCACGTAACCCTTTCTCCCGATGCCTTAGAAATGACAACTAAGCAAGGCCTGGATACCCATGAAGGGCAAGAAGATGGGCCTGTGGCTCGCAGCTCTCTAAGCGGGGCTCCCGGGCTGGCCCACTGCGACCCCATTAGAGATCAGAAAGTGGGGGAGGTGGGGTGGTCCACTGACACAGGCCTCCCGGGTGCTCTGATGGGGGTCCCAGCAGTCAGGACTGCTCTAGCGAGCCTCAGACACATTCCCGAGGCATTGGAACTACGTCAGCATCCTCTCGCCTTCCCTATCTGGGATATGCTCACATGCGACAGAGAATGTCACCGGAAAAAGGGACTTGTCAGCATCTGGCAGGCACTGGTCCAGGCCAGCCGGCAACCCGAGCTCACAGGGCCCTCTCACAGCTGCTCCTCCAAGGCTTTGTTTGTGCTACCTATACCACAG
Source organism: Canis lupus dingo (assembly GCF_003254725.2). Taxonomy (NCBI): domain Eukaryota; kingdom Metazoa; phylum Chordata; class Mammalia; order Carnivora; family Canidae; genus Canis; species Canis lupus. The sequence continues at coordinate 118,624,798 of NC_064281.1, read as the reverse complement.
GACCATCCACTCAGTGCTGGCTCTCCCAGTGCACCCCCCACCATCCCCTGGCTTCCAGAATGGCATGCTCTGGGGCTACCTGCAAAGGAGCTTATGGTCTAGTGAGGAAAGGACTCTTGTCAAAGATCACTTCAAAACTGAGTGTCCCATCACACAGGTGGAGAGAAGGGAGAGCAAGCAGGGCCCCACTGACAAGACACAGTGATGTCGGGAATGTCCCTTGGGAGAGCAGGGCGAGGCACAGAACCTGAGTGGACTCCCAGGGTTTGGAGGGTGATGTGGATTTTTATCTAGTCCTCAGGAGCCCCTGGAAAGCAGGTAACTTCATCCTCATGTTGCAGCAGAGGGGACAGGGCTGAGAGGCCTACCTCAAATGGCACAGTGTGCCATAGGAAGGGCATGGTGCAGGTCAGAGAAAGCAAGGTTGACAGCGCACTCTTCCCTCAGAATATTCCAGGCCTTCCTCAGGCCTACATTTCCTCTGTGACCTCCCTAACTGGGACTCTCAGGCTCATTGTTCATAGAATGGGGCCACATGCACACATGCACAGAGACACACAGGTCGAGGGCTTCCGAAGTGCTGAGTACATACAGTGGTTTCCTCCCTTCTGTCCAAAGGTGGTTGCCATCAGAGTGATCAAGGAGAGCCAAAGAGGGACAAATATTGGGATACAAGAGAATGCGTTGTGGCCATCCAGTTTGTGAACCAACAGGATCTAAGGAAAGAGAAACAGGTGAGGTCCTATTGATAAAGCATCTGAGGACGGACAATGTCTAAGGCCAGTCCAGCCCTCCCTTGTCAGGTCTCACAAGGGGTAAGGTCAGCTCCACAGAAGACTACAGATACGCTCTATCTTGTGGGGTAGCATGACACCTACTTTCATGTCCTTCTTCAGGACCAAGCAGAATCTGTATACTTGGGAGGCTTCCAACAGCAGGACTGTTATGGGAAGCTCCTTCTGGTGATCGTTCTGAGGAGTCAACGGTGCCCATTCTATAATTCTGCACAGAATGCTAACGAAAAATAACCAATTCTCTTTCTAGATATAGACAAATCCACACGTACTGATGCATCACGGCCACAAGGACTCACTTCTCACTGCCAGTCCCCCAAAAGAAAGGATGCTCTAATTTTGGCATCATGCCCTCCATCCCCACCCCCATCTACCGTGCTTTCTAGGTATACAGAGTGCTGTCACAGGACAGGGAGGGACCCAAGGCCTGAGAAGTTCTGCTGTCGAAAGCTTACCTCAAAAGTAAGGAGAGGCACGACGATCGTCATCCAGCTCAGTGCCATTGTTATGTGTGTCCTTCGCTGTTCTGCAATCACATCCATGGAACGCAGGAACAGGACAGACCACACAATGTAATAGAGGACCACCAGGCACAGAAAGGACATGAGAATCCAGAGAGGGACACACACGACCTGAGGGAAGGAGGAGAGAGAAAAATCTTTATAGTTTGTGCCCAGTACCTGAAGGGAGGCATAGCCAACCCCCTGCCGGACATCTGCAGTTAAGACAGTGCAAACATGAGTGAGGATGGCCGCCAAGCATCCCAGGACTGTGGGGACACTGGCTCAGGGCCACCGCCTGCTCCAGGACATGCTCTGCCATGGGCCACACTTGGGGAGAAGAGCTTGGTGGTTGCCCTTCTAAGATATGCTCTCACTCAGCCTGCACCTGGCTCTGCTGCAAGGGAAGCAGAGCAGTCTGCCACCCTCAGCACACCCTCTCCACAGCTGTTTGCCCATCCTGCTGGAGGCACCATGGTGGTAGACTGTGGGGCCCATGCCCCTGGGAACTTCAGCTGCCCTCCGCTCACAGGTGCAGTGACGCTGAGAGTGCTCTGCCGCCCAGTCCCTGCCCCCTCGCCAAGGCGGGTCCCATGTCTGCTGCTGTTGCACCAGAAACACCTTGCTTCACCTCCACATGAGCCCACGGGAGAAGCCCAAGGGGCCTCACCAGGCTCCCTGGTTAGATCATTCTCCCTCCTGCGCTGCTCCTTGGATCTGTCATCCCTGTCTTATGTTATCACACGGTCAATTGCTTTCTTTTGGTGTACAGTCCTATGACTTTTCACACATACGTGTGTAGAGCTGTGTAACCCCAGGCAGGACACAGGACAGCTTCTCCACCCCACAGGACTCCCTCATGCTGCCCCCTCACTGTGTCCTACCCTCACCCCACCCCCAACCCCTGGCAACCACTGATCCACTCCCTATCACTACACTTGTGTTTGTTCAAGAGCACGATGTACATAGCATCACACAGCATGTCACCTTCTGAGACTGCCTTCTCTCAATCCACAGAACGTCTGTGAGGTTCCTCCACGTTGTTACATATAACGACAGCCTGTTTCTTTTTATTGCCAAGTGGCATTCCATAGAATGGGGGCACCCACTGCCTGTTTGTCCAGCCACCCGTGGAAGGAAATGTGGGTGCTTTCCCGCTTTTGGCTGTCACAAATAAAGCTGCTACAAACACTAACACATGGGTTTTTGTATGGCTGTACATTTTCATTTTCTAGGGGAAATACCCCGGATCAGCATTGCCAAATCACATTCACTCCAGTCTGTGTCAGAGTGCCTCTACAATTCGGCAATCCCAGCAGCGAGGTGCCAGCATCCCTGCCCTCCACACCCTCACCTGCACTCCACGCTGTTTAGCTTTGCCATTCTGATGACTGTACTGTGGACCTCATCCTGGTTTTTATTTGCCTTTCCCTACTGGGTAAGGATATTCTGTTTGTGCGCTTACTTGCCACATGTATATCCTCTTTGTGAATTATCTCTTCAGGTCTCTTGCCAATCTTAAAATGAGGTTTTTTTGTTTGTTTGTTTGTTTGTTTTTTAGTTTTGAGAGTTTAGATGTTTTGGATACAAGTCCTCAGCTGGATATGTGCCTTGCGAATATTTTTTTCTTACTCTGTGGCCTGTCTTTTCATTCATTTCATTTCCATTCTGACCTTCTCTTATGGACCTTACTGTTAGTGTCACTTTTAGGGACTCCTCATCGAACCCCAGGCCCCAAAGGTTTTCTCCTATGTTTTCTTCAGACACTTTTTTGGTTTTCCATTTTGTTTTTACACCTAGGACTTGAATTGCTGTGTGGTTTTTAATCCTCTCTAGTAGCTTGGAGTTCCTGATGGTAGATTTTGCTATAAAATCTATGGAGAGTCTCCTTCCTATGCCCCTTCTCACTTAGCCACACTCACATGGGGGCCTCCTTCAGGTGGAATGCTAGGGAGCGAAGTGGCCTCCCATGGTCTCTCTTGGTCACTGCAAGAAGCATGCACTCAGACTGTTCCATCTGCTGGGACCTGCCCAGAACTGGGGCTGGAAAAAAATCTCTTCACTCACCTACAGAAAACATTCATAATTCTTTTTTTTTTTTATATTCATAATTCTTAATCTTTTTTTTTTCTGATTGCACCTTACACTAAAAGTTTGTCTGATATTTGTTTCCTCCACATCACAACAGAAAATCCTGAACCCAATTACCATGCTCCAGATATACCACTCTAAGGATGTAGGACAGGTACCTGAACTTTTTAATCATAATTGTTTTATCAAAGACTTTGGGCAGAGGTGAAGAGTCTTGCCTTTATTCATTATGGAGATGACTATGTTCCCTTATTTTCTTCCCTGTCACCAAATGAATATTTTTTTTGGTATACTTGTTACTTTTTAAAAAGGTAAACCATGTTCATAACAGAAAATGTCTTATATGCAAAAGTACACATCAAGCAACACTGATATGACCTCATCTCCCAGAGGCACATCTTCCACCTCAGTTCTCACCTGCTTTCTAGGCATTCATAGTTGGAAGTCTAAGTCCTACTGGATTCTCTAATTTGTAGCTTACATGTATATATGATTACATATGTTTGTATCTAGACTGATCCATCCTCCTATCCACCTGCCCTTCTCTCCATCTATGCAGTCAGTTTTAACCAAACACCCAAAAACTGAAGGAACAGGTTCCAAGCATGACTTGGACCTTGCCCCGGGCAGGAATGTAAAGTGGCACAACTTTTTTGACAAGCAAGTTGACAGTATAGTTTGTATTTAAAACCTCAAAAAGTTCCCACCCTCTGGCCCAGTAATATGCTCTCTGGAGTCTTTCCTAAGAAAACAATGAAAAAAATTAGGCAAAGACTTTTAGGCACAAAAATATATGTTATATCGTGATTTATAATCACACTGGTATCAACTTCAGTGTTTGGAAGGAAGGGATGGTTTGGTAAATGCGTTTGAAGAATACTACATCAATTAAACTTTAAAAATTATGTTTACAAAGACCTTTTATTGCCATGGGAAAATGCTTCAGATGCATTAGGATAAGAGAGCAGCACACAAAACCGTGTGCATAGCACAGGCTCAGCTACCTTCACAAAGCAATAACCTCCAGCACAGGAAACCCCAAACACTAGCCATACTCTCTCCCAGTGGGTTACGGGTGATTATCATTCTATTACCTAAGCTCGTCTGTCTTTTCCAAGTTTTCTACAATGAACACAAATTACTTTTATAATTAAAAAAAGAAAAGTTTATTTAAGGATTTAAAAAGTTACATACAAGCCAGGGCCAGTGGATGATCTTGTCCAGTCTTAAGGCAATGAATATAAACTGCAGGATGTTGACAGAACACAGTATTTCTAACTAAAAATGAAGAGAAGAATCAGTTAAACAAAGTAAAAGTTGCATTCAATACTGCAATTATTTGGTTAACACACTAAAAGGCAATGCAAATTATAATATGGTAAAAGCTTTATTAAGTTATACTGGGACCTCTTGATCTTCAGCATCAAAGGAGTGAAGCAATGCAGCAGCAAAGAGAAACCTGTCCCCCACCCCAAGTCTCCTGCCTCGTGCCCTCTGCTTACTGGCTGCCCTGCCCTTTATGTGCTCTCTACCAAACAATCATCTTGTTTCCAGGTTCGTTGAATAGAGGCAATCTGTGGCAGGCACTCCAAGCATCCTTCCTGCCCCCACCCACAAATCTCTATTCCATACCTGTACTTCCTTCTCATACCCAGGGCTCAGCTCTGCATCCCACCCCTTCCTTTCTGGCTCCTTGAGGAGCCTGTCACATCCGGACATCAATTCTTTACCTCATCTTTAATCCTGCCCTTTCAACTGATCCCTCCCGGAAGCACAGAAACAAATTCAGCTCAGTCCCTTTAAACACAAAAGAACCCCAAGACCAAATGAGCCCATCCCTCCCTCAAGCTTGTATCCCTCCCAGTGCTAGCACTTGGCTTTGTGAGACATCATGGGTGCTCAGGCCCTCATGGCCTCCCTTGCCATTCTGAGCTCTCAGCACTGTGGCCCAGCCTCCAGCCCTGATCACTGGCAACTGCTTCATCAAGGTTCCCAATGCCAGATCATCCTATGGGGCACATGTGTGGCATCTCTATGAACCCTGCACGGTTTCGCCCTCCTCCTGATGCTCTAGGTAGCTCTTTTTCAGTACCCTCCTCTCCTTGAACCCTGATGCCCCCCAGAACCTTCAACCCAGTCTTCCGTCTCTGTGAGAGACACAGCCACAAATCTGTGTGCGTTCACTCGCTCAGCCTGCTGTCCATGGCCCTGACTGGCGTGACTGCCTGCTGGCTGTTGCTACCAGCTGCCCCTGATACAGCCTTCTTGCTGCATCCCAGGCCCAGCTCTCGTAGAGATGCCGCAGTCAGAGCCAGCCTCAGACTGAGTCCATTAACTGCTCACACCTTTACCCTGTCCCACTCCCTTCCAGAGAGTCCCACTCCCTTCCAGAGCCTCCCACCTTGCTGTAAGGCACCATGGCAGCCCAATCACCTGAGCCACACCACCAGCAAGCACCCTGTATTCCTCTTCCCACCCCTGAAAGCTGTTACCATGTCCTGTCTTCTCTACCACCCCAACAGCTACTGCCTTGTCAGGCCTCTCTCCTCACCAGTGCCCCCAAATGCCTCCAAAGCCTCCCACCCCCCCACTAGCCTCCCAGTCTGGAAGGCTCTCTGTTCCTGCCACTGCCTGCAAAATGAAAATCACAGGAAGCTGACTGATCTGGCCTAGAGTTTTCCCAAAGTGGTCAGTTCACAGGGCATTCAGTGAGGGAGCCATTCTTTCCTAGGCCTCTGGGCTGAAAGAAATCCTTAACAAGTTCCATTGGATTAAGTAATTAAATCTAAACTTCACATTTATATCATTGGTAGCCGTCTAAAAAAATAATAAAAGTCATATAAATCAAAAGGAAAAATGATTTTTATTTCATTCCTAAATAACCACAACTGATTCCTAAGAGGATACATGTGGCCTGCTGGTACTGTACCATTTCTTAAGGCACTGCCATCCTCATTAGCTGTTCTCCAGACAAATTCTTTTTTTTTAATTTTTTTAATTTTTTATTTTTTTTTATTATTTTTTTTCCAGATAAATTCTTACATAGTAAGTACTACCCTCCCCTCACAGTAACTACCAACAACTCCGCTTCTTCTACAATATCATCAAAACTAATGTAGGGTAACCTAATAATAAAACTGTAAACGACTTGGAGGTAGTAGTTCATATCATATCCCCACAGCAGGTTGGTATCACGTTGCTTCCCCCTCAAAAATGGCCAATATCCCATGGTGCCCTGAGAGCTCACTATGGAGGCCTGGGGCAACTCGGCGCATGCTCTGAGGACTGAGGAGCTGGCCTCCCTTCAGCCCAGTTCCTCTCTACATCCTTCCTCTCCCCCAGCTCCCACCACTCTCTCCTTTCCACTTCATGCTCCAGGCAATTTTTTAAACTGTGTGGTAAAATACATACAATGGAAAACTTACTGTCTTAGCTATCTGTAGCTATATAGCTCAGCGTCACTAAGTACCTTCATACTGTTATGCGATTGTCATCAACATCCATCTCTAGAAGTCTCTGTGTCTTGCCAAACTGTGCTCCAGTCATCTTGGGGTCACAAGAGCTCACTGTGCGTGACACTTTCTCCTGCCTCTACATCTTTGTAGAGTCTCTCTGTCTGGGAAATATCAACCCCTTCCATACCTGCATAGGGTGCGCCCTGGCAAAGCCCATTGTTCCTTCATGTCTCTGTGCAAGCCTATCCCGTCACCCCTGAGTAAATGTGGCACTCTTCTCCCCGGACACAAGCACCAGAAGGGAGCTCAACTCCTGACATAGTGTTTCTTCTTCCAGGTCAGAATGCCGAGGGGGATTATATGAATGACTCACTTTTTGTAACTCTGCATTGGGAAAATATGGTTTCATGCCCAATGCGGTCCTAACCCTTGTATATGCTTTTACTTTCTGAAAAACCAAGTTCCAAATTTGAACATGTACCTTAAACTGCTTCCTCAGTTCCTATCCAACTATATTTGGATGCTTTTCCTCAGTGCTTTTCGACCTGAGTGACACTGCCCCTGCCCCGAAGGCTAGGAACTGAGCAGGGGTGCCCCTGGGTCTCATACACACTTGTGGCAAGAGCCTCTCCACCGACATTTAGTGGAAAGAGGGCAGACAGAGGTATCCTGCCATGCATTAGACAGTCCCATTCAACAAAACATTTCCTCTCCAAAAGGCCAACAGCACGTGTCCCTCTCCTACCAAGAAACGTTGAGCCAAACAGAGAATATCTGGGACACCTGGGTAGCTCAGTGGTTGAGCGTCTGCCTTTGGCTCAGGGCATGATCCTGGAGTCCCAGGATCGAGTCCCACATAGGGTTTCCTGTGGGAAGCCTGCTTCTCCCTCTGCCTATATCTCTGCCTCTCTCTCTGTGTGTCACTCACGAATGAATGAATAAAAAATAACTTTAGAAAAACAAATAGAAAATATCTGGAATGTGTGATCCCAATGATTTTGTTTAATGTTAAGTTTTTGCAAATCATTTTTGCAGCTTGGCTTTGCTTCTTCTGCTCAGGTAACAGAGAAAACATGCAAAGCAACATGGGCATAAAGGAGAACAGTAAGGATGACTGGGTGAAAATGGTGCCTTTAGCCAGCACAGGGAGTAGAGATTCAGGTGAAGTTGGAAAAGGAGTCTGGAGCTCACGTGGAAATGTGAGTTCAGCAGTGGGAATGCTGGAGGCGACAGCGCATAAGTGGCAGTGGAGACAGGAAGTGTAAGCAAGACCATCCCCAAGGAAGTATGCACAGTGAGGACAGAAAACAGCCAAGCTTAGGCTCCTTAGTGGTGAGAATGGAGCCAAAGCAGAGGCGGCCAGTGTAGTGAAAGGCCCATGAGTGGCAGAAGCTGCTGCGTGGCTGGTGGCCAGAAAAAAAGAGCTGAAAGGGCTCACTGGCTGTGGTCGGTTTCGGGGAGTATGAGGCTGCGCAGGGAGCTTGGGGTCAGAAAGGCTCTGTTGTAGGAAGCCTTTCTGTGAATGGAAAGAAAGGCACAGGAGCCAAACAGATGACAGAGAAGCTTTTGCTGCTGTCGTTCAGTTTTCTCTTTCAGATGAGAGAGCCCACAGTTAGCAGACAGAGCGTGGATGAGCTTGGGAGCAAATGCTCAGAGGCAGCAGAAGGGGAGAGGGGGCTTCCTGGACAGGAAGAAATTCTGTCACAAGACAGCAGCAGAAACTCAGGCTGCATCTTCTACCTGCTGGTCTGCCCAAATTTCAGACCTGTCAGCCCCCTCCAAGTCCACAAGCCAGCTCCTTAACCTGAATCATTCTCTCCCCCTTTCCCTCTCTTCCTTCCTCCTTCCCTTCTCCCTTTCCCCACCTCTCCTACTGGTCCTCTCAGGAGAAGCCTAACTAACACAGCTGGCTAGGGAAAGCTGCAAAGGTGGATGAAGCCTGAGGGGCTGGGTGAAAAGCCCGAGTTCTGAAAGAAACTCTTTGAGAAAGAGAAACACAATTATTTTCACCATTTTTAGTTTCCTTATATACCACAATCTAGAGGTAAATCTTTCTGACAAAGGGCAAGACATCTACATTAGCTGACCAAAAGATTTTACTTTTTATAACATCCTTAAATAGATGAAATCTCACCTCCAGCGACCTGTCATGTCGAAAGCCCCAGACGCAAGCTGCAACGGACACGGGGGACACAAAGAACAGCGGCATGAAGACCAGCAGCCAGAAGTGGCTTCCTCTCTCGATCCGGTCACAGACCAGGACCTCAAACAGCAAGAGCAGCAAGTGGATGCCCACTGCAATTAACATGGCCTTAAACTCCACACATGTTTCTCCTTCTGCTCTAAAAAGGGACGGTAGAAGAAGAAGAAGAAAAATGCTCAGTTCAGAATCTCCAAAACAGGTAGGCTGTCTGGGCAGACACCAACATAGTATCGTTCGATACTATGAACGATAACTATAAAGCCAGAGTTATTACTTCCCTGATGGGAAACATCGATGCTTTTGTTCATGACTTTAAATTTGACTACTCCCAAGATCATTCAAGCTGATTGCTTCCACTACTAAAAATGGACAAATATCTCTTAAATCTCATGATCCTCATCTCTCAATAAATTAAAAACCATGCAGATCACATTTCACGCAATACTATAAAAATTACTAGCTGTATGAATGTGTGGGTTATAGTTCAAGAAAATACAGTAACTACTGTAAAGTACTATTCAAAAATGCCAATAAAACTATGAACGTCTTTTTTATATTTTCCTTTCTAGTCCATTAGGATGAATTAACACCTGCAGATGAAAGAGAAAGAAGAGCAGTTAAAACTGCTTCTAAGCAGAATCGGTTTAATTAGCTGTTTAAGTATCAGGCAGGAACTTATCAGATTAACAATTGAAAAATAATTAGGCTGCTAATCAGGATAATGCTTAAAGATGCATTTGGAGGGATCCCTGGGTGGTGCAGTGGTTTGGCGCCTGCCTTTGGCCCAGGGCGCGATCCTGGAGACCCAGGATCGAATCCCACATCGGGCTCCCAGTGCATGGAGCCTGCTTCTCCCTCTCTCTGTGTGTGACTATAAAAAAAAAAAAAAAAGATGCATTTGGAAAGCCCACAGTATTTCATTCAAAATACAAATAAACATTTATGAAGTATGTACTTGGTGATAAATACACCCGAGCTTAGGACACAGAAAATGAAGCCAGTGGTCACTTGTACAGGACCCAGCAACATTCCACTGGATAATGTTAACACTGGAATGACCATTCCTGCACACTCACTATGTTCAACTACACACATACAATTCCTTTCCTCAATCAAAAATCTTCAATTAAACCAACAGGGAAAAGCTCAAATAGCTTCTCAATATCAATTAGCAGAATCTGAAATATTTATTTACATTTTCATTCTTGGGCAGCCCAGGTAGCTCAGCGGTTTAGCGCCGCCTTCAGCCCAGGGCGTGATCCTGGAGACCCGGGATCGAGTCCCATGTCGGGCTCCCTGCATGGAGCCTGCTTCTCCATCTGCCTGTGTCTCTGTCTCTCTCTCTCTCATGAATAAATAAAATCTTTTATTTATTTATTTATTTAAAACTTTTTTTAGATTTTATTTATTTATTTATTTATTTATTTATTTATTTATTTATTGAGAGAGAGAGAGAGAGAGAGAGAGAGAATGGCTGGGACACAGGCAGAGGGAGAAGCAGGCTCCATGCAGGGAACCTGAGGTGGGACTCGATCCCCGATCTCCAGGATCACACCCCAGGCTGCAGGCAGCGCTAAACTGCTGCGCCACTGGGGCTGCCCAATAAAATCTTTTAAATAAATAAATAAATAAATAAGTAAAATTTTCATTCTTCGAGTTGTAAACATTAGATATCTGAAAATATATCATAAAAAAGAAAAGATTTGCAAACTGCACAGGTAATCTCAAGAAAGAAAGAAAGGAAAGAAAGGAAAGAAAGGAAAGAAGAAAGAAGAAAGAAGAAAGAAGAAAGAAGAAAGAAGAAAGAAGAAAGAAGAAAGAAGAAAGAAGAAAGAAAAGAAAAGAAAAGAAAAGAAAAGAAAAGAAAGAAAGAAAGAAAGAAAGAAAGAAAGAAAGAAAGAAAGAAAGAGAAAGGCAGGCAAAGGAAATCTAAGGACTTTAAAACAGCTTACATGCAAATGTCCCCCATCTGCCACGGCTCCTTGTATGTCTATTTTAAAGTTCTCAGATACATACGTGGTAAAGTATGTTACATGGGCTAACTCTTATTTTTAAAGTTAACCAAGGTTTAAACAGCTGCACTTTTCTCCCAGGACCAGTGCACATGTCCCACCCATCCACCGGGCATTCCCTCCCTCCCCATCTTCCCAGGGAAGGTGGAGAACAGCCCCTCAAGCCCTTCTTTTCCCTTTCTGGAGTGCCAGTCTCTGCGAGGGAGAAGAGACTCTTTGCGTCCCAGCAGCACCAGGCTATACCCCATGGCTGAGCTGACTCCAGGACCTTGAACGAACTGAGGCAGCCAAGAGGAAAGGCTCAGCCCTCTGCCCGGCCCCCAAAGGCTCTGCCCTCCTTCACAGCATCTAGGCCTCATCTCCCTGTCTTAGGGGCTCACTGTTTCCTGGCCAAGCTACCCCCCAACACCCCTTGCTAACAGTCCTAAAACCCCAGGACTAGGAGCCTGGGACAAGGGGAACCTCAGTTCTAGGACTGAACTGGAGACAGAGGTAGCCCTGATGACCAAACCAGGTCTTTGTTTTATAGACCTGCTCCTGCAAACATGGTAGTTTTATACTTTCTGGTCTAGCATAATATAACAGTTCGATATTTTGGATGCATTTTAGATTACATTGGCTTTTGTGGGCTGGCTAGGATCTTAAGCACCCCAAACAACACTGCTTTTATTTAAAAATGCATATCAAACACCTAATTTTTTTAAAACTTAGAACAGAACTCAGTTTGCCTATATTATAGTTCTTATAAAACCCCAGATAGGCAAAGAAAAATAGTCCTTAGTTAATCAAAAGTGAAAAACAAGATATTGCTCCCTGAGGGTAGAGACTGATAGGTTTCATAAAGCAGCATTACCGATATTGGGGATTCCGTGCCCAGACTCCAGTCCCAACTGAGGCTCCCACAATGACCATCAGCTTCCACAGCCATATCGGAGCGAAGACAGCCCAGTAGCTCCACTGAATGATGCCATCCAGACGGAGGGCCAGCAGGACAGAGAATAGCAGGAGACAGGCATAGATGAGGAATTTACTAGGAGAAAAGTAAAATGATTAACGAAGACTCACTTTTACAAATATATGACACCGAAGGGAGAGTACTGACAGCAGTATTTGTGAGCATGCATGGAGTCGCTAGTTCAACAATCATGTACTGGAAGGTTCCCTGTAGTAGGTGCACTGGGTTAGGGGGCTGGGAAGTACACAGAAGGACCAAAATAAGGTCCCTGCTTCCCAGGGCTTCCTGGTGGGTGGGTGGGGTGGTCTACACCAAAACAGAGCAGTACAGTAGGGCCTGTGGTGTGCTGGAACACTGCTCGGGTGCAGTGTGAGAGATCCTAAAAGACCACACCTGGCTTCCTTCTGTCTGGGGGCACCAGGAGGCAGAGAAGTGGTGCCCCTGGAACGGGTTCCAGAAGGTATGTGGGGAGCTGCTGGGCAAGACAGGCCGTGAGATGAGGAAGCATTGCAAACAGAAGGAACCAGACATACCAAGACATGGAGGCTGAAAAAGGCTGACATGTTAGGAGATGATCAAGTTTTGTCACCGACTCATCACTGGATTCTATTTTTAAAAGGGTATGGCACTTTTAATCTGCCGTGTTCAGATACAGTCACATTTTAGTACATGTATCATACTTTCTGTGATTGAACAGAACACACACACACACACACACACACATACACACACACTCACATTTCCCATAAAAGGGGAAGAGGATGTCCTTGAAATATCAATTAGAAATTACACTGTTGAGGAATTCTAGTTCTAGCAAAGTTTCACAAAGTAAGGGGCATGGGGTTTTTCTTCTCACCTTAAATAATAAACTGGACAAAATTTATGAAACAAGAGCTTTCAGATACTGGACAACAAAGGCTGGTCCAGCAAAGGACTGTGATGACAAGAAGGAAGGGAGGAAGGAAGAAAATAAAGGCGGTAAACTTTATTACGGCTCCAGCTTATTGCCTAGAGGCAGTTCCCAGGATGCAGCAAGAAAGTACTTAACTCCCAACCCTACTGATGATTACTTGAAACGTAAATGGTTTACCAGTTAAAAGACAGATTATCAGATTAGGTTAAAAGGCAGGACAACTATATGCTACCTGTAAGAAATCCACTTCATCTACCTATAAAATCACAGACTAAAACTAAAAGGACAGAAAAAGTTATATCAAGAAAGCACTAACCAAAAGGAAGCTGGAGTGACATATTAATATCTGTTCTAGTCTTCTAGTGTTACTCTAACAAACCACCGCAAATGTGGCAGGTTAAAACAATACAAATGTATTATCTCATGGCTGTATGTGTCAGAAGTCCAGAAAGGCTTGGTTGGTTTAGCTGTTCACATGCTTATGAGGCTGAAATCAAGATGTCAGCTGGCTGGACTCTTACCAAGGGATCCTGGGAATAATCTGCTTCCAAGTTCACTCAGGTTGCCGGCAATTTGGTTTCCTGTGGCCGTGGGACTGAGATCGCAGTTTCCTCACTGGCTGTCAGCTGGGGCTGCCCTTGGGTCCCCTAGGTCTCTCTGGTCCCTGCGTATAAGCCTTCACATCTCAAAGCAAGCAACAGCATACAATGAGAATCTTTCTCACGCTTAAAATTCTTCTGGCTTCTCCTTCTGCCATATCGCTCCTGTTTCCGACGACAGTTCTCTGCTTAAGAGCGCATGTGATTAGACAGGGTCCACCTGGATAATCCAGGCTACTATTCCTATCATCAAGTCCATAACTGCAGTAGGCAGAATTCTAAAGATGTTCTCCAAGATTCCTGTCCTCTGCTTATTCAATCAAATACTAATCTAGGTACAACCACAAAAAGACTTTGTAGATAGAATTAAGGTTACTAATCAGGTGGCCTTAAAATAGGGAGATTAGCCCAGATTATCCAGGTGAGCCCAATGTAATCATATGAATCCTTAAAAGCAGAAAAGGGAGGCCTACGAGTGAGTCAGAGAGAGGTAGCAGAAGAGAGAGGAGGCAGAAGGGGAAGTCAGAAAAATTCTAAACATGAGAAGGATTCAACCTGCCTTTGCTGGCTTTGAAGGTGGAGGAAGGGAGCCATGAGCCAATAAATGCAGGCAGATTCTAGAGGTTGAGAATGATTCCTGCTGATCCAGCAAGAAAAATGAACGGGTTCTTAGCCCTATAACTGGAAGAAACTAAATTCTGACAACAACCCAAAAAAATCTGGAAGCAGATTAATCCCCAGAGCCCCAGAAAGGAATGCAGCCCTGCCAACACCCTGATTTTGGCCTTGTTAAACTCTAAGCAAAAAAATCCAACTTAGCTCTGCTCTACCTATACTTCTGAACCACAGAAATGTGAGATAATAAGTTCTGTGTAGTTTTAAGACACCAAATCTGTGGTAATCTGTCATGGAAACAATAGAAACAAATATTACAACCTTAGATACTTCTGCAAAGTCCCCCTTACCATGTAACTTAACAGTCAGAGAGGTTCCAGAGCCTAAAGCCTGGAAATCTTTGGGGGGCCACTTTGCCTGCCACAATATAAAACAAGGTATGTGGGTTTTTTGTTTTGTTTTTAAAGATTTATTTAGTTATTCATGAGAGAGAGAGAGAGAGAGAGAGAGAGGCAGAGAAGGCAGAGGGAAAAGCAGGCTCCCTGTGTGGAGCCTGATGCGGGACTAGATCTCAGGACCTGGGATCATGCCCCAAGCCAAAAGCAGTCACTCAACCACTGAGCCACCCAGGTGCCCCAAGGTATGTGTTTTTGAACAAGAAATATTACCAGGGACAAATAGGGGCAGTCCATAATGATAAAGAGGTCAATTTGTCAAAGAGGATCCAATAACTGTAAATATTTGTATACCTAGTAACAAAGCTTCATAATACATGTAGAAAATATTAAGGAAAAATGGAAAAATCTACAATTATTATTGGAAATTAACACTTCTTTCTCAATAACTGATAGAACACATAGAGATTACTAAGGATACACAAGTTTGTAATAATCAACCAACATGACCTAATTGATATTGATATAGCATTCCTCCTCCAACAGCATAATACAAAATTCCTTTCAAATGCACATAGAATACTCATCAAGATAGACTGAAATCTGGGTCATAAAACAAGACTCAACAAATTTAAAAGGATCAAAATCGTTCGAAGTAAATCTCTACACACAATGAAATTAAACTAAAAATCAACAACAGAAAGCTATCTGGAAAATTCTCAAAATGCTTGTAAATTAAACAACTTTGTTCTAAATAATCCACAGACAAAAGAAAAAATACACAAGAAGCATTTGAAAAATTCCAGACTAAATGAAAGTGGAAACAAAGTTTACTGACACTTGTGAACTCCAGCTAAAGTGGTACTAAAGGGAACTTTATAGCATCAAATGCTTTCATTGATCTAAAGTCAATGCTCTAAGATGCACTTCAAGAAACTAGGAAGAGGGGCACCTGGGTGGCTCAGTCCTTAGGCGTCTGCCTTCAACTCAGGTCATGATCCCACCAGTCCAGGCCAGTGGGGTTTCCTACTCAGCGGGGAGTCTGCTTCTGCCCTCCCCACACTTGTGCATACAAATGTGCATGCTCTTTCTCTAATAAATAAATAAAATCTTTAAAAAAAAGAAACTAGGAAGAAAAGGAGATTTTTAAAAGCAGAAGAAAGGAATTCATAAACATAAGTAAAATCAATGAAACTAAAACCTGGTTCTTTGAAAAGATCAAGAAAAATAGTAAACCTATATAGTCAGAGTGATCAGAAGAAAACAGTAGACAAAAATCACCAATATCAGAAATGAAAGCAGGGGCATTACTACAAATCCTACAAACATTACAGGGATTAAAAGGGGATACTAATGAACAAGTTTATTCAAGTAAATTTCTTGGAAGAAAGACATTATCAAAATTTACACAAGAAGAAATATTTTCATATTTCTTCACAGCTATAGGGATAGCTATAGATAAACTAAAATTGTAGTTAAAATCCTTCTCACGAATAAACTGTCAGGCTCTGAAAAAAATCTATCAAATACGTAAAGAAGAAATAGTACCAACTTTTCACAAATTCTTACAGAAAGAGATGAGAGGGGGATAATTCCCAATTTACTTAATGAGGCTAGCATTACCCTGATACCAAAATCTGACCAAGAAAGAAAACTATTCTTCATGAAGATAGATGCAAAAAATAAAAACCTTAAAAATTATCAATCTGAATCCAGCAATATATAAAGAAGATATTACAGTATGACCAAGTGTGGTTTAGTCAGGATTACACGCTTGGTTTAGCATTTGAAACCAATTAATGTAACTCACTGTATTAATAGAATGAAAAAGAAAAAACATGATTATTTCAACAGTTCCAGAAAAAGCACTTGACATAATTCACTACCCACTCAATATAAAAGCTCTGAACAAATTAGGAATAGAAGGGTATCTATGAAAATAATGTTTAATGCTGCAAGACTAAATACTTGCCCTAAAATTAGAAACAAGGCAAGTACCTCTACTTCAATAAATCTATTCAACATTTTACTGGAGGTTCTACCATAACAATAATACAAGAAAAAGAGATAAAAACGATAACGAATTGAAAGGAAGGAGTAAATCTGGTATTTGCAGACAACATGACAATATATGTAGAAAATCCTAGCTAATCTAACAACAAGAAAAAATAAAACCTGCCTCCAAATCATATAAGTGAATTTAACAAAGTTGCAGGATACAAGGTAAATGTACAAAAAATATTATTATATTTCTTTTTTGAATTTTTTTTAATTTTTATTTATTTATGATAGTCACAGAGAGAGAGAGAGAGGCAGAGACACAGGCAGAGGGAGAAGCAGGCTCCATGCACCGGGAGCCCGACATGGGATTCGATCCAGGGTCTCCCGGATCGGGCCCTGGGCCAAAGGCAGGCGCCAATCCGCTGCGCCACCCAGGGATCCCTTATTATATTTCTTTATGCTAGCAATGAAAAACTGGGACACTGGTTTTTGTTTTTTTTTATAAACTATCATTTACTGAATTGGCATCATGATGACACTAAATTCATATCTTTCAATAGTAACTCTGAATGTGAACGGGCTTAATGACCCCAACAAAAGGCGCAGGGTTTCAGGCTGGATGAAAAAGCAAGACCCATCTATTTGCTGTCTACAAGAGACTCATTTTAGACATAAGGACACCTACAGCCTGAAAATAAAAGGTTGGAGAACCATGTACCATTCAAATGGTCCTCAAGAGAAAGCTTGGATAGCCATTCTTATATCAGATGAACTAAAGTTTATCCTGAAGACTGTAATGAGAGATGAAGAGGGACATGATATCATACTTAAAGGATCTATCCAATAAGAGGACTTAACAATCATCAATATATATGCCCCAAATGCGGAAGCTGCCAAGTATATCAATTAATAACCAAAGTTAAGACTTACTTAGATAATAATATACTTATACTTCATGACTTCAATGTAGCGCTTTCTGCAATCGACAGGTTATCTAAGCACAACATTTCCAAAGAAACGAGAGCTTTAAATGATACACTGGACAAGATGGATTTCACAGATATTTCCAGAACTTTACATCTAAACGCAACTGAATACACATTCTTCTCAAGAGCACATGGAACTTTCTCCAGAATAGACCACATACTGGGTCACAAATCAGGTCTTAACCAATACAAAAGACTGGGATTGTCCCCTGCATATTTTCAGACCATAGTGCTTTGAAATTAGAACTAAACCACAAGAAGAAGTTTGGAAGGATTTCAAACACGTGGAGGTTAAGGACCATCCTGCTAAAAGATGAAAGGGTCAACCAGGAAATTAAGGAAGAATTAAAAAGATTCATGGAAACTAATGAGAATGAAGATACAACCATTCAAATTCTTTGGGACACAGCAAAAGCAGTCTTGAGGGGGAAATACATCACAATACAAGCATCCATTCAAAAACTGGAAAGAAAAAAAAAACTGGAAAGAACACAAATAGAAAAGCTAACCTTACACCTAAAGGAGCTGGAGAAAAAACAGCAAATAGATCCTACACCCAGCAGAAGAAGAGAGTTAATAAAGATTCGAGCAGAACTCAATGAAATCGAGACTAGAAGAACTGTGGAACAGATCAACAAAACCAGGAGTTGTTTCTTTGAAATAATTAATAAGATAGATAAACTATTAGCCAGCCTTATTAAAAAGAAGAGAGAGAAGACTCAAATTAATAACATCATGAATGAGAAAGGAGATCACTATGAACACCAAGGAAATACAAACGATTTTAAAAACATATTATGAGCAGCTATACGCCAATAAATTAGGCAATCTAGAAGAAATGGACACATTCCTGGAAAGCCACAAACTACCAAAACTGGAACAGGAAGAAATAGAAAACCTGAACAGGCCAATAACCAGGGAGGAAATTGAAGCAATCATCAAAAACCTCCCAAGACACAAAAGTCCAGGGCCAGATGGCTTCCCAGGGGAATTCTCTCAAACGTTTAAAGAAGCAACCGTACCTATTCTACTAAAGCTGTTCAGAAAGATATAAAGAGATGGAGTACTTCCAAACTCATTCTATGAGGCCAGCATCACCTTAATTCCAAAACCAGACAAAGACCCCACCAAAAAGGAGAATTACAGACCAATATCCCTGATGAACATGGATGCAGAAATTCTCAACAAGATACTAGCCAATAGGATCCAACAGTACATTATGAAAATTATTCACCATGAGCAAGTGGGATTTATCCCCCCGGGATGCAAGGCTGGTTCAACACTCGTGAAACAATCAATGTGATTGATCATATCAGCAAGAGAAAAAACAAGAACCATATGATCCTCTCAATAGAGGCAGAGAAGGCAGTTGACAAAATATAGCATCCATTCCTGATCAAAACTCTTTAGTGTAGAGATAGAGGGAACATTCCTCAGCATCATAAAAGCCATCCACAAAAAGCCCATAGCAAATATCATTCTCAATGGGTAAACACTCGGAGCCTTTCCCCTAAGATCAGGAACAAGACAGGGATGTCCACTCTCACCACTGCTATTCAACATAGTACTAGAAATCCTAGCCTCAGCAATCAGACAACAAAAAGACATTAAAGGCATTCGAATTGGCAAAGAAGAAGTCAAACTCTCCCTCTTCGCAGATGACATGATACTCTACATAGAAAACCCAAAAGCCTCCACCTCAAGATTGCTAGAACTCATACAGCAATTTTGCAGTGTGGCAGGATACAAAATCAATGCCCAGAAGTCAGTAGCATTTCTATACACTAACAATGAGACTGAAGAAAGAGAAATTAAAGAGTCAATCCCATTTCCAATTGCACCCAAAAGCATAAGATACCTAGGAATAAACCTAACCAAAGAGGTAAAGGATCTATACCCTAAGAACTACAGAACACTTCTGAAAGAAATTGAGGAGGACACAAAGAGATAGAAAAATATTCCTTGATCATGGATTGGAAGAATTAATATTGTGAAAATGTCAATGTTACTTACCCAGGGCAATTTACACGTTTAATGCAATCCCTATCAAAATACCATGGACTTTCTTCAGAGAGTTGGAACAAATCATCTTAAGGTTTGTGTGGAATGAGAAAAGACCCCGAATAGCCAGGGGAATATTAAAAAAAGAAAACCATAGCTGGGGGTATCACAATGCCAGATTTCAGGTTGTACTGCAAAGCTGTGGTCATCAATACAGTGTGGTACTGGCACAAAAACAGACACATAGATCAATGGAACAGAATAGAGAATCCAGAAGTGGACCCTCATCTTTATGGTCAACTAATATTCAACAAAGGAGGAAAGACTCTCCATTGGACAAAAGACAGTCTCTTCAATAAATGGTGCTGGGAAAATTGGACATCCACCTGCAGAAGAATGAAACTAGACCATTCTCTTACATCATACACAATGATAAACTCAAAATGGAAGAAATATCTTAATATGAGACAAGATTCCATCAAAATCCTAGAGGAGAGCACAGGCAACACCCTTTTTGAACTTGGCCACAGTAACTTCTTGCAAGATACATCCAAACTATCATTCACTACAACTTTCCTAAAAATCTAAAACTATTCTAAAATTAAAAGTTCATGAAGACTGCCATTTAAAAACATCATCAAAATATGAAATACTGAAATAAATGTTAACAAAAGATGTGCAAGACCTGTACACTGAAACCTACCAAACACTATTAAAGATCTAAACCAATGAAGAGTTACCATGTTTATAGATTAGAAAATTTGGTATTGTTAAGATTTACATACTCTGTGTATTAATTTCCTATGGTTCCTATAACAAATTACCACCAACTTGGTGGCTTAAAACAATAGATGCTTATTCTCTTATAGTTTTGGAGGCCAGAAGTCCAAATGAAGTATAAACTCAAGTAAAAACCTCAAAAAATATACATGGTAACACTTATAATGAGATTTCCAAATCTCCTTTAATACATACAGTAACAATTATAATGGTAACAATTAAAAAAAACTAGTGGGAAGACCATCAGATTTGGAAAGGTTGCTATCTAGAATATAATATACTGCCTTTTTGTGTCACAATATTCTCATCTATAAAATCAGAGTAACATGTACCTCACAAGGTGGTTGTAAGTTAAAGATAATGAATACAAAAAATGCTTTGTGTAAAGCACTACATTAGTGGTTCTCAAAAATTTTTGTATCAGGATTCCTTTACACTCTTAAAAATTACTGAGGAACCCAAAAGCTTTGTTTATATGGGTCATATCTATTGTTATTCACTGTATAAGATTTTAAAATGGTTATTTTTGAAATATTTATTAGTTCACTTAAAAATAATAGTCATTATATATTAACACAAGTAACATAATTTTAATGAGAAAAAACATTTTTCACAATTTTTTATAGTTTTGAAAATTTTTTATTTTTTATTTTTTATTATTTTTTATTTTTTTAAATGTTAGGGAGTATCCCCCTTTATTTTTTATTTATTTATTTATTTATTTATATTTATGATAGTCACAGAGAGAGAGAGAGAGAGAGGCAGAGACACAGGCAGAGGGAGAAGCAGGCTCCATGCACCGGGATCCTGATGTGGGACTCGATCCCGGGCTCCAGGATTGCGCCCTGGGCCAAAGGCAGGCGCTAAACCACTGCGCCACCCAGGGATCCCTAGTTTTGAAAATTTTTTAAATGTCTGGCTTCATAAAAGACACCTAGATTTTAATATCTACATCGTGCATTCATTCTATTGCAATATGTTGTTTTGATTTGAGCATATGAAGGAAATCTGGCTTCACAGAGATTTGTAGTTAGAAAAGAACTGAGTATTTTAATAGCTCTTTCATATAATGGTGGATATTCTTCTTTGACAGAATACTAAAAGTCAACCAGTGGTACTTTCCTGAAGGTTAACTGTGATGTGGAATCTGAAACCCTATCAATGAACTTTTTGTTGTCCACTACATTAAAATCCATGGGTCTCTTGCACTTAGAATGAATGTTTTATCCCTGCATTAATTATAATACCATGTGGGTTGATTGAAAAATATTAGTTCACTGAGTAATAAAAATTTTTCACATGTTGACTCATTTCACTATACAAAGGCAAAAAAATCACAGTAGTTATTATCACAACCCATTTTATAAGAAATATGTTAAGTAATGGGAGGCTGTCAAATTCATGGGTAGATAAAACTTTTCAATAACTCTTTTTTTATAAGATTTTATCCATTCATTCATGAGAGACACAGAGAAGCAGAGACACAGGCAGAGGGAGAAGCAGGATCTCTGCAGGGAGCCCAATGCAGGACCCAATTGCAGGACCCCAGGATCACGATTGGAGCCGAAGGCAGACGCTCAACCACTGAGCCACCCAGGCTTCCCAAAACTTCTAAAAAATTCAGATTTTCCCTTGAAAGCTCCAATTTTACAGTTTACAAAAACACCATCAGTTGTTTTCCTTGTTGAAAATACTGAAGGCACTCCAACAACTGTTGTTTGAATTTTAAATTAGGTTTGTGTTTATTGTGTATCAGTGCTGTTATTTCCAAGCTACAAGTTCACTTGGATTTTCAGGGAAAATGTCTGCCAAATGCCCTAATACAAATAGCCATAGTCCTGTTAGTTGTTCTCCCAGGTAAAAATGGGTGTTCCATGAAAAAAGGCAGCTTGTAGCCCAGGCACATAAGTGGGTTTTCTGTTGTTGTAAGTTATCTCTACACCCAACATGGGGCTTGAACTTACAACCTTGAGATCAAGAGTTGCAGACTCTACTGACTATGCCAACCAGGCACCCCCACAAATGTTTTCCCTTGAGTCAACCACTGTACTTCAGTATACAGCAGACAGATTTTTTGCATTCTTCCTATTTTGTCACACAGAATATTAGGCAGATGTTTGCTCAAAGGTCAATATTTAATGAGACTGGTATTTTTTTATACTTTATTAAGGACATCCTTATGTGAACTGGCTTTTAAAAAAAAAAAAACTGCAAGCAGACCGCAGTGAAGAATCCAATGACTATTAGCATGGTTTCCTGTCACCAGCTTGATTCATGCTCAGGTGCCAGCAGTTTATCCAGCACTGCTTTTGTACCATAAGTGCAAATGTCAACACAGACAGAGGCACAGAACATCCTAGTATTATGAAAACAGCTGCGGGGCAGCCTAAGGTGGCTCAGCGGTTTAGCGCTGCCTTCAGCCTGGGGCATGATCCTGGAGACCCGGTATGGATCCCACATCGGGCTCCCTGCATGGAGCCTGCTTCTCCCCCTGCCTGTGTCTCTGCCTCTCTCTGCCTCTCTCCCCCTCCCTCCCTCTCTCTCTCTCTCTCACATAAATAATAAAATCTTAAAAAAAAAACAGCTATGGCCTTGCAGAAAGGTTCTCAAGCCCCACCCCCAAGGGGAGTCTGTGAAAAATGGTTTGATAACTGCTGCACTAAATATATGTTAGTTATGATTATTAATTCTCAAACCAAGTGAGGCTCTTTGTGAGGTGCTACAAAGCCAAAGAGAGCTACCACTGAAAGCTGCCAAGGTAAGAATGACCTCACCACTAGCCTCTAAAGAAGAAATAGGCTTGAGGGGGACTCACAAGCTAATGGAAATGGAGTTATCACCACAGAGAAGGAATCAGCAGAAGCGACTTTTTCTCTCTGAAAGCACAAGGGAGATATAGTGGAAAAAACTAGAAAACCAGACTAATTTGTCAACCAAAGCCTATGGCTACACATACCATTACCAGAAACAATGGATGGACTTGAAAACAGACTTTTAGAAAAGATAAGTGAATGAGAACATTAACAAATGCAAGGACAATGGTAAACATAGGATTCATAGGTAAATTAAATAATACATAGAGGTAAAATTTTTCTAAAGAATTTTCAAACTATAAACAAAAAATAGATGAGATACTGGGAGAGTAAACCCTCCGAGTTAAACTCATGATCTTCCCTGAAAGAGGTTTCTTTTAATTTAATTGAAGAAAATAGTAGGAATTTATGAGAATAGAAGTACCAAAATGTTTAAAATGTTGGGAAACTGATTACTTCATAGTTTTTGATGTAGTTTAAAGGGAAATTATGGGACGCCTGGGTGGGTCCTCGGATGAGCATCTGCCTTTGGCTCAGGGCATGATCCCAGCCCAGGGACTGCGTTCCATATCGGGCTCCTCACAGGAAGCCTGCTTTTCCTTCTGCCTATGTCTCTGCCTCTGTCTCTGTGTCTCTCATAAATAAATAAATAAAATCTTTAAAAATTTTTAAAGGAAATTAAGAGCTCTGGGTCTATTACATGAAAAATGAAAAGCAGAAACAAGATGAACTTACAAGAGGACAAATAATAATACAAAAATATAATTCCTACTTCAAATACTGGGGTTGAAAAATACAAATAGGATGAAACGTTCTTTTTTTTTTTAAAGATTTAGTTATTTATGATAGACACAGATAGAGAGAGAGAGGCAGAGACACAGGCAGAGGGAGAAGCAGGCTCCATGCCAAGAGCCCGATGCGGGACTCGATCCCGGGACTACAGGATCACACCCTGGGCCAAAGGCAGGCGCTGAACCACTGAGCCACCCAGGGATCCCCGGATGAAACATTCTTATACTACTCACCTATTACTATCAAAATTACCACCAACATAATGACTTTAAAAAGTATAAATTTATTATCTTTACTGTCCCAGACATCAAATGTCTGAAATGGTTCTCTCACTGGGCTAAAATCAAGTGCCACCAGAGCTGTGATCCTTTCAGAGTCTCTAGGAGAAGATAGTTTCCCTGCCTGACCAGCTGCCAGATGCTGCCTTGTAGCCCCTTGGCTCATGGCCCCTTCCTCCAGTTTCAAAGCCAGTGGGGGAGAGTTCAGTCCTCCTTACATCGACTCACTCTGACCTCTTCTGCCTCCCTCTTCTACATTTAAGACCTGTGATTATTGGCCTTGCCAGGGAATCCAGAATAATCTCCCTATTTTCAAGGCAGCTGATTAGCAACCTTAATTCCATCTGCTACATTAATTCCTCTTTGCTATATAATGGAATATATTCCCAGGTTCCTAGAATTAGGATGTGTGTATATTTGGGGGGGGGCATTATTCTGCCTATCATAGACCTATAATAAGAAAGTTCACTTACTGGATTAAAAAACTAAATCTGTTGCATTCAAGAGTCACATTTGCAACTGATTTCAAAAGTCAAACCAACTGCAAGAAAGGAGATGACAGGGGATCCCTGGGTGGCGCAGTGGTTTGGCGCCTGCCTTTGGCCCAGGGCGCGATCCTGGAGACCCGGGATCGAATCCCACATCAGGCTCCCGGTGCATGGAGCCTGCTTCTCCCTCTGCCTGTGTCTCTGCCTCTCTCTCTCTGTGACTATCATAAATAAAATTAAAAAAAAAAAAAAAAGAAAGGAGATGACAAAGTTTATCATGTCTGGGTGAGGGTAAGAGCAGCAGTCTACTAGTAATCTGGTAGATTTCAAAGATAAATTATTAAAATGTTAAAATGACTAATAATGAAAATGTAAACAATGAAAACCTATCAATATGGCCATAGACTATGACACTAATCTGACCATTTTTCTTTTAATAATATACATAGATATTTTCATTGTGGGCTTCTACATGCTACTATTTATTAAATAATCACAGATAAAGTTGACAAAATTCCTAAGGAAACTATGGAAATGAACACTAGAGTACATAAAAATAGCATGATTCTCTCTACAGAGAGTGTCAAGTAGCAGGAAAAAAATTAGGCTTTCTTTACATACACACAGATTTTTGCAGATGGGGGACAAAAAGGATCATGAGGCACTGACACACAATAAACACAAATCTAAGGAGGGCAGATGTAACAAGTACTGTGCGTTACATGCAACTGATGAATCACTAAATTCTACCCCTGAAACTAATAATACACTACATGTTAACTACAATTTAAGTAAAATCTTTCAAAGATAAAATAAAATTTAAAAAACCGTTTGAGGGGATCCCTGGGTGACTCAGCACTTTAGCGCATGCCTTCGGCCCAGGGTGCGATCCTGGAGTCCCAGGATCGAGTCCCACATCGGGCTCCCAGTATGGAGTCTGCTTCTCCCTCTGCCTGTGTCTCTGCCTCTCTCTCTCTCTATGTCTATCATAAATAATAAAATCTTTAAAAAAAACTGTTTGAGTGCTTTCAACGTATGGAATGTATAAAAATGAAAAAGGAAGTCTCTGCCCAGAAGTTAGCTCACAGACTAATAGGAACAGAGGGAGGAGATAAGATTTTTTGAAGTATTAAACAGTTTTGCTGTATCCCAGGGGACTGGAACACTCAGAGTAAATTCTGTAAATCTTGCGGGGGGGTGGGGGGAGGCGCAGGAAGCTAGGCAACCAGGAGGTAAGGCACCAGAGGAAATAAGGGGAAAGTATGCTAGGGTAACGAGGTAGAGGGATTTGGATACTAAGGTAAAGTCCTTGGAATTTATTAATAGGCAATGGGGAGACCCTGAAGATTTTCTGAACAGAAAAAAAGGCACAGAACAATGTGTAAGGTAGATTGTAACTGGCAGAGATTGGAAGCAGAAATTCTACACAATTCATAATAAACTGACAACAATAGACTGAATGTTGCCTAACCATATGGATCTTTTTCAATGTCCACTTGTGAAGCAGTGCAGCAGAGCCAAAGAGATTATTTGTGCAGCTCTGTTTGAATTGTCAGTTCTTCATGAGCAAAATGCAGACAATACTATCTCTAACAGGCAGTGCTGAGGTAAGAATTAAATAACCTATCAGAAAGCACCTATTGCAAGGTCTGGCACCTAGCAGGTAAGAGCCAATAAATGCTTGTTTCCTTCCTTAAGTAATGACTAAATCCACGATGAAACTGAACACTATTGGAGAATATTTAAAATACTACTAAAACATTAAAACATCTGGGCTGCTGCCAAAGCAAGGTTCAGAGAAAACATAACCACTCCCAAAGTAGAACTAAAAGCAAAAAAGAAAAGAAAAAAAGAGGCAAAGGGAAAACTAATGAACTAAGTCTTTATCTAAGAAATTTAGGGAGGGGAAAAAACCCAAAGGAGCCAAAATATG
The DNA here is from genome assembly GCF_003254725.2 of Canis lupus dingo. Taxonomy (NCBI): domain Eukaryota; kingdom Metazoa; phylum Chordata; class Mammalia; order Carnivora; family Canidae; genus Canis; species Canis lupus. The sequence goes on along the minus strand of NC_064281.1, from coordinate 118,598,194 downwards.
GAAATAGTAAAACTAAAAGCAGAAATACAGATACAAAAGTGAACCAATCAGTAACACCAACAGCTGGTTCTTTGAAAAAAATGAACTACAAAGTTGGTCAAATAACATACAAAGTTGGTCAAATAACATACTCAGAAATTTTAGAAGATGTAATTTATACACACATTTGTAATTGGGGAAGAAGGTATGTCAACTATACCAACACATTTGACAGCCAAGTTAAAAAGATGACTGCATATCCAATAGGGAATTCCAAACCTCACTGGTGAGCAGAGAATGTGATGCAGTAATAACACAATGACCAGAAAATTTATTTAACAAAAAAGTCAGTCAAAGCCTAAACTACTTTGAGTCACTTTTCAAGAAACATTTAGACCGGAGTCCAAGTATAAAAATAGATTTTGCTTAATTCTCCACAAACCAGCAAATGGAAGTTCCGCTGGATATTGTGGCATAAACCACTACTTCCTAGATTTCACTTTTCCAATTATACCTTTACAGTGGATGTCTTCCACTCTATAAATCTGCCATGCTAGTACACAATCACTATGGAGCGTTACAGGGGTCAAACTACAAAGCTAGTATCCTCTCTGAAATGTATACGGAGCTTTCTGCTTGAGGCTCAAATTCTCTCTCTCCCCACTTTGTAGGGAAAATAAAGGGATGGAGGGAGGGAAAGGTAGGAAAGAGATGACTCTGAGTGTCAAAGTTCCAATATCTGTTTTCTGCAAATCAAAAGAATGCAGATGGACTCATTTTAGATCCATCAGTCTTTTCCAGTTACATGCAGCAGGCATACACACATGCACATGCATACACATGTACACACAAACGCATGCGTGCACACACACTTTGGGTGACACATCCCTGTGGATGCCTGTCTACTACTTCAGAGAATGGCTCCAACTGACAAACTGCTGACACTCTCCCAAACTGTTAAAGGGACTGTATCTCTTACACTGAGCAGAACCTTACTGACAAAATTTAAATTCTCTTAGTGCCAATTTTAATTGGTTTCATTAAGATGAAAAATGTTTAAAAGCATATAACCATAAGATGTAAGAAAGCACAAAAGCCCAATAAAAACAAGTCACTCTTAAGGAGAACTAGAATGAGGCCAGACTGGAAGTTTATCAGCTATGCAATCATGTGTGTGTGTGGGGGGGGGGGATTCACTCTCCCTAAGCCTATCTCCTCCTGGATTTGCTCACATATTAATTCACTAAGATTGGGGGATGTGGAAGCCTTGTGTAAATGATCGATTTTACCTATGTTTTGCTGCCAGGAGTATTCTAAAAGAGAAAAGTTGTAACAATCCCACTTAGCAATTGTTTTTCTCCCTACTAGGCCATAGCTGACAAAATAAGAATCATTAGATATAAGGAGCCTATCTCAATTCAAGGCTTGCATCTTGAATTCTAGTACAGGTACAACCTATGATCAGGCAAGGCAACTGGAAACCTCAAGCTCAGTATTGGGAGGCTTAACTCCTAGAGTCCTAGGAAACCATCTAAAACTCCTCCCACCCACTGTCTCTCCCCTATAACAGAGTCTCCGATGGTACATGTCTATTTGTACTCAACATCCACTCATTCAGCGCATTTATTGAATGCCTCAACATCCTGGACTTCAAAGAGCTCACAGCCAAGAAAAACATGTGATATGTGTGTAATTATCAAGTAATGGGAATGATATTTTTAAAACCAGAAATTATGCATTCAAATGGGACTTGTCGCCTTTAAACAGTCCCCCTGGGAGGCAATGAGCTAATTCCACTTCATTGTTCAAACCACCTTTAGAGCTTTCCTCCTGGAATTGCCTTAAGAACCTGCAGTCTCTTCTTTTGAATACCCTCAATGGTGCCAACTCTTCACTGAGAGCGAATTCAATTTTTGGAAATGGCCAAAAGTCAGTCAGAGCCAAGTTTAATGAGTAAGATGCATGATCAAACTAGGTGGCACTATTTTCGTTCAAAAATGATCCATGATTATTAAGCAATGAGACAGATTTCCTTATATGATTTGTAATCTGACTCTGAAGGAAATTTCAGATGAGTAACAAGGAATATGAATAGTGGAATTGGTAGATACATATTTCTTTTTCCTAAGTAACTTCTTAGAGGAATAATATTCATTTGGATGTGTAAGCTTAGATATAAGTTTTGCTTTGTGTAATCACAATTCATAAATAGAAGGTTCCTTGGGATGTTGGACCCATTGTGTCATGGGCAGGCCTGTCACTAAATTAGAGAGGTCGCATGGCACGCAGGAATGAGCACAGGCTTCAGAAGATCAACTGACTCACGTCAGAATCCTGGCCTGGCCCCTTGCTGCCTGTGTGACTTCAGGGATGTCGCAAGGTCTCTAAGACTCTGCAAAACAAGGCTGATCATCTAACTTGCAGAGTTGTTGCAAAGATGTGAGATAATGCCCAACCCATGCTAGGTGCCCCATAAGTCACACTGATGATTAATAATAACCTCAGCATAATTGAGAGGTTTTCCTTACTCTAGGTGGCTTGCGATGACAGAACAACAGGTAAACAAACAGAAATTTGGGTGGTGGGTGAGTAGGTCATGAAAAGAACCAATATACGCTCACTACCTTTGGGTCTGGAGCCAGCTTTAAAACAAAAAAAGTAATATGTAAATAATATTTGCAGTAATCATTATTAATACCACATGTACTATTTTTAAATCATAGGACATGTGCCACCTGCAATGCTGCCACCACACTGACATTTCGTCTGAGCATACCAGGCCCTCTCAGGAACCCTGTGCCTCTACATCCTCTGTCCCTCCTAACATGCCTGCCCTCTTGTCTGACAAAACCCTACAATTATACCCTCCAAGATCACATCATGGAACCTTCCTTGACTGTTCTGCCAGAACTGGTGGCTCTACCCCTCGTGCTTCCACAGCATTTGGTTCCCATCTCTGGAATGCCTGTTTCTGTGGTGAATTTTAACTTCTCTTCCAATTTCTGCTTCTACTGCCAGGTTTGAGCATGGAGAGGAATTGTTTCTGTACTTAGAAACACCTAGAGCATCTCTTGGCACACAGTAGGAACTTGGGAGATGTTTGATGAATGCTTTAAATATAAATATTTTATAAATGACTGGTAAAGGCCAGGTAGCTACCTTTTGTTAACAGTTACCAGAAATCACATCCATTTTTCCTAAATTCAAAGAAGAGACAAGATAACTTACACAGACAACAGAATGGATTTAGAAGTTGTGGCATATGGAAACTTCTAAACACTACTGACCTCCTTAGTACTCCGTGCTCCCATGAGCAGCATCCCTCAGCTTTCATCCCAGACCAGGACACCTGTGGGATGCACCACACTGTCAGGAGTTCACTGCAGATGATTCAGAAGGCCTAGCAGAGTTCTCACAGCCTTCCAGCACTGCCGGGCTACCATGGCTAAAAGGCCTTCTCCAAGCCAGCAACTCCAGCAAGTTAGCAGAAAATATCAAGGCTCCATAGTGTGGCCAGGGTGCTGGCTTAATGCCACCTACTCCCAGATCCCCACCTCCTACAAGCACCTCAGAATCAGTCTGCCAATTCTGTACACTACTGATAGTCTCCTATTCAATGAAGAAGGCTCCCTCACTGTTATGTTAGAAAGCATCAGGCATTCAGAGAAGGACTTGGTGGGTCCAGTGTGCCTGTTTCAGCGAGTCTTAACCTGTATAACTAAAAAGAAGTCCATGATCAACCAGTTCTGTGCCAGATGGAAATAGGCAGAGGGTCAGCTGGCAGCCTTGTGCATCTGAGCGCTGACATTTGTGAATCATTGTCCGTTACTGCAGTTTTCCAGAGCCCTGGCAATACAGCAGTGGGTTCAGACTCATCAAGATCAAAAGACTGGAAAGGAGATTTGGAGCCATGGCCCATGCCCTGGAACCCACAAAACCATGACAGTGACTATTTTTGTGACACACATAATCCACAGAGTAAAGGCAGCCACGTTCTGCCTTAGCGTCACGGTCTTTCCTGTCTCTCTAATGGAATGACTGCATTCTGAAGGAGGGCAGAATACGAGAAGAAAGAGAACCAAGCCACAGACCACCAGAAAAGCCATGATTGGAAGAAGCTGTTTTAGATTTCTCCTATAGGCTCTGGAGAGTCATCCATCCATTTTGTAAATATTTACTGAGTCAGGTGCTATTCCAGGTATGCAGGATAACATAATGGACAGAAATCATGGCCATGGTCCCATGAAGCTTATAGTTTAGTAGGGGAGAAAGGCACTAATCAAATAAGCACACAAATATAAGGGTACAAATAACTGCTATGATGGAAGAATTCAGCATACTACAGAGACTGTATAAACAAATATCAGTGGACTTATTAAGTCAGAAAGGCTTCCCTCAGCAAGTAACAAGTGAGCTAAGTTCTCAAGGATAAATAAGAATTAACTAGATCAGGAGGAGAGGAGAGGGAAACATTCCTGGCAAAGAGAACAGCATGTGCCAATGTCCTGGGGTTTCTACCCAGGGGGATGTTGAACTGGCTCCAAATCAGATGCAGGGAGAAAGGCAGCAGCACCAAGGTTAGAGACCCTGGCACAAGGTATTTTCCTGTCTACGCCCCCTTGGTTTGCACTCTAGTTGTCTAGAAGGACCTCCTCCGCATGGAACAAGACTAAAGAACAATGTCAAAAACTAGGTGTGCCCCCAAGGCATGACACAACAGACCTTCCAATATTACCTGGCCACTGTCCTAGCAGTCACCACTGGGAGGCAACAGGAATGACACAACAGACCTGCCAGTATTACCTGGCCACTGTCTTAGCAGTCACCACTGGGAGGCAACAGGACTCCCACTGAAGCAACACTGTATCAGGAAAATGATGCCCTATAAAAGGTCTATAAACTTAGAGATACATTTCAATCCCAGTAGAATTAAAGTGTTGGTAAATATATTGATGATTACTATAAATCCTTTTAGATAGCTAATATTTCATTGTAATTTTCATACACCAATTTTTGGGGGTGGTGAAGGGGCTGCAGGAAAAGAAAGTGGTGAAGGATGTTATCTTTGCAGCACTATTGTGCTTTGGCAACTGTCAGCTAGTTAGAACACCTGAGGCAGTTCTTGGGTTCTGAATTATCTGTCACCTTGCAAAATAGTGCTGGAGCTATCTATTTGTAAAGCACTTTGCAATCAATCATTAATTTGGCTTCCCATCCTGCTGAGATTATACTCATTGTACAGATAAAGCAGATAAGCAAGTGGCCCAAGGATACAAAACAATTCAGATTTTACTTATCTTTCTTACCACCCTCACCAAACAATGTAGACACACAAGGCCCTTCCAGCTCCAGCCCCAGTTCTGCTACCCTGTAGATCAATCTTCAGCCCTAGGAGCAGCAGAGGAAGGTGCTGCAGTCCTTCTCCCTCACTTTCTCTCAACACGCTCCTCTATGCAAAATGCCTTTGAGGCCAACAATGATAATGACTACACTGTGATAGGGACATTGGCACTCCAGACTGGAATATGAACTCAGTAGTGCTCAAAGACGTATAAGAGCACCTAGGAAGTCACAATGGCTTGTAGTTTAAAATGTCACTGTCCCCAGGGAGTCTGCACTCCTAACAGTCTCTCCCAAGACTTCCCTTCATCCCCCACAAGCAACCCAGGCAGTGGTCTCCTCAGGGCTCCCACAGTGCAACACTGCACAGTGCTGTAAATCATCGATTTACATATTCTACTCCATCCCTAAACTGGGACCTCCCAGAATCTGAAGCACATGGCATGGGACCTAGCGTACAAAAGGCTGATTGAGGGCACAGCTTCGCACCAGCAAATAAGGGAAACAGGTATTTCTTCACAGACTGGTGGATTTGGAAGATCAATTAGGCCAACTCCTTATTCTTCAGATGAGGAGAGAATATGTAACCCAGTCACATGGGGCCTGGTCTTCAATCCAGGTCTTTTGGCTCAGTTTAGTTCCACAAACATTTTATAAGGGCCTGCTCTGTTTCAGATGCCGCCGCCACCGTGGGAGGTGCTGGGAATAGTGAGATATGCAGGAGATGGGTCTCAGCTTCAGGGAGCGCACAGCCTGGGGGAGGGAACAGAGTTACAGAACACTTGGGCAAGTGCAAGGACAGGCGCTGGATTCCTTCCTCAGTCAGTGTTCTCTCCACATAGTCCACTGGATATTCCCCAGCTGGGAAGCAGGACGGCAATATCTACTTCCTGCAAATAAACTTACAGTGAAGACTGATGAGAAACGGCGCACGGAAAATCGTCAGGTTCACCCCCAGAGGCATTATGTAAGGTATTGCCATACCCTGATACCGACTCCAAGGATTCAACGTCGTTTCAGATATCACCCGACAAAGCAGCAAAACAAGCGAGGGGTGGGCATACATGCAAAGAAAACCTCAAGGGCTCAGAGAAACTGGAGGAAACAGTTGGGGGGGGGCAGTAGGGGTGTTGGGTCAAGCGACAGGGCCCCGGCGCGTGGAACCGAGGGCAGGCAGCGGGGTGCGGGAAGAGGGGACGCCAGGGGAGCGTTGGGCCAGCAGCGAGGGTGGGCTGGCCAAGAGGAACCCGGCTCCCGCGGGGCCGAGGCCCGGGGTGGGGTGGGGTGGGGTGGGGGCGCTGAAGGCACCGGGCGCGGGAACGGGAAGTGCTGCCCGGAGCGCCGCTCGCACCGCGGGGAGCTACCCCGCCGCCCGCCGCAGCCTCACGGCCGCCGCGCCTCCCCAGCAGCGCCTCACCTCGGGTTGAAGTCCTGGAAGAGGCCCCTCAGGTTCATGGCGGAGAACTTCGCCGCGGCGGCCTCCTCCTCCCCCCTCCCCCCGCGCCGCGCAGCCTGCGCGTTACAGCGGGTTCATAGTGCCAGCGCGAGCCGTGTCCCCGCTGCCGCCGCCGCCGCCGCCGCCGCCGCCTTCACCACCTTCGTCGCCGTCACCACCTTAGTCGCCGCCGCCGCCCGGAGAAACCTGAGCCACCGCCCCCCGCCCCTCCTTCCGGGCTTCCGTACGGCGGCGGCGCATGCGCCCAGCCCCGCCCCGTCGGCCGGGAAAGCGCCGCGAGCGAGCCTCGTGCGACGCCGCCCTCACAACTGGCGGCATGCGGCCCCGGGTTCGTGCGGGGGACGTGGAGGCTATGAGAGGCGGGGAGCCCGGGTGAGGCGGCTCGGTCCAGGCCTGCGGGAAAGGAGCGCACCACCCGGAAAGGTCTTCGCAGGCACCTGTCACCTTAGCCCGCGCTGCCTTCCGGAGATTTCCCCTGAGACTCGCGGTGGGGCTGGGGGAGTTGTGGCCACGGGGACTCGTTGCGCTTTGGCGATCTTACCCCAGGCTTCACGTGTCCTGTCGGTGACTCCCAAGTCTGCATCTCAACTTCCCTCCCAAGGCCCAGACCAGCATATGGCCACATGCTGCTGGGAAGTCCCACACTCCGGTTACCCTGTGCCACAGTCATCTTTCCTCCCAACCGCCTTCTCCTCCTGGGCTGCCCTCTCTGTTGGCAGCAGACCTATTCATGGGGGCATGTCACACTGGGGATCGGGTAGTCATCCTCCCATTTACTAACCTAGTTAGAGACTCCTTGGTCCCTGCCTAAGCTTTGTGGTCACTTCCCACCTGGACTCTTCCTCCACTCTTGGTCATCCTATTTATAACTGCTAGCTTCATCTCCCTTAGACAAGTCAACATCTTTACGCCTCAATTTTTCTTCTCTGCAAAATGGAGATGATAAAACCAACTTCCTAAACTTTGATGGCATAGCATGCATAGCACTGCTTGGCTCACGCCAGTTGCTCAGGGAGTGCTGTTACTCTCCAGCGCTCTTCCCAGGCCCTACCTCCTCAAAGAGTCTATTTACTTTTGGAATTCGAGAGCTGGACAAGTTCACAGCAGGTGACCTACTCTACCTTCTTCACTTCCTGCTTATTTAAGACTTTCCATGAGCACAGCAATACCTTACACATTAGTCTAGCATCATTATGGATAATAGTTGTACTTTGTTACAATAACAGAGTTTCATGAATGGCAATTTTTATATGGGTTAGCCCTGGGGGCAGCTTGAGAAGATCACAGTTATTATGATAGTCATACCTTGTCATGATGTATCATCTTTCTTCTGAGAAACTGAAAACATTTCACAAGTGGTAATTAGGCTTCCCAAACCCACTGGAGAATGGATATTACCACAGGAGCTGCTTTTAAGGATGAGTAACCTGAATCAGGTTTGTCAGCTGCTGAAGCACCAGAAACCAGTCCCAGGCTTTTTGGTCCAGCTTCCTTGCCCATCCTCTGGGTACAGTCTAGTGTCTACCCCTGAGGAGGTTCTCAGTGAACATTTAAATACAGAAGAGAAAGCTGAGGCACAGAGAGGTTTGTATGGTGTGCCTTGGGCTACCCAGCTAGTACAGGCAAGTGGGAGGCGGCTGGAACTGCAGCCCGCACTCTGCAATGAAGTACTTGCCAACACCATCTTAATTACCAGTGACCTACCATAAACAGGCATTAAGATGGTTTGTGCTAAGATGCTTTAACAACAGCTACTCTTGCCCTTTCAAAAACTTCACCGACCGAGACCAAGTAGGCTGCTCAGAGGCCAGAGTCTTGAGGGCAGGCACTACTTTGGTAAGGTCCCAGGGAGTCCCAGAGCTGATGCACAGCTCTGCAGCTCACAGTCCCCCAGACATGACCAGATATGAGGGCTGCCCGGCCTGAGGAACAGAACACTAATGCACAAACCAATTGTTGTAATCTTTTGCTCTGATGAGCCAAATTGCTGAGGGGAGCTTATAGGCCTGTCCATGGGAACATAAGGGAAGCATTGAACTATTCCAAGGCCTCACATCACCAATCCTCACGAAGTGGATGTATCTGGACTGCCTTCAGTTCACAGGAGGCCCAGCCCTGTACTCTACTGGTGCACTCATGGAAATAAAAATCAGAATATCCAGGTGTCCCTCTTGTCCTCTCTCTGGCAAGTGCAAAAGACCCTGCTGCCAATGTACTGCCAACTCCTGACCTCCCATTCAGTGTCTCACCCTGACCAAAGGCCCAAAGCTTTACTGGCCTGTGTGCACAGACCCATGAGTTACCCAGACATTGAGGAAAGATTCTGGGCCATACACAGGATGATGCCCACATCATCTCCCCTAGCAAATTTTGATTCACCACCAAATTTCAGGGCCATCTTATTACTACAGATTCTTAATGTTCCTTATTCAAAGGCATGAAATGGCACAGAATTGAAAAAGCATGACCCCAAATAAGCCAGAAAGCACATCCATGTGGCTTTGGAGTGGGTACATGTTACAGTGTCCCAGAAACATCAGCATATAACATGGTTTTGAAGACTACCTTGGATTTGTACCATCCTTCTGATAAGTTGGTGGCTTGTCCAATTCAACATTCACACTGGCTCCAAAGTGATTGTGTGGAGGGCAGGCTTCTGAAGAGCAGGGCTGTGAAGGAGAGAATCTGGTACATTCAGGCACTTGGGTCATAGAGGGCCTGGGTTAGGGGAAAAAAGTGGCTGTGGCCTGGGGCACAGCAGGGTGGACAGAGCATGGAGTTATAAGACTCAAACCAGCTTCACCACTGCTCCAGTGGAAGGAGAAAGAGCTGGGATCCAATCCTGGGGAAGGCCAGCAGGCCCCCTAAACTCCCTGGGGGGGGGATCAGCTTGACAATGTCTTCAGCCAAGAGACACAAGATGCCAGCTGAAGGCTAAGTCACTTTCAACCTGACATTCTCCACTCTAAGTTCCCCAAAGTCCACATCCTGAATTCCACCAATTAGAGAATCACAGGAGTCCCCAGGACTCTGCTTGCAAAATGCACCACTTGCTTCCTGAGGCAGCCCTTTTTCTGGCTACTTCAAGTTGACTTGGGTAAGTGTGTCATCATTCTGTTCCTGAGATCTCCCTGAGAGGTGGCTGGAGTCTGGACAGGGGGGCTGTAGGACATATAGCTGGGTTTGGGGACTCCAGGAACTTGGGGAGGAGGCTAGGAGCAATGGAAGAAGCCAAGAAGGTAATATGTATGGTTCTGCTTGGATTTCAAGCTGCAAATCCTTGGTCTTCTTCAAGGGCCCAGAAGGAGCCACTTTATCATGGAGATGTCCCCAAGGAGCTGTAAATTGCAACCATGGAGAGATGAGAGGGAAGGAAGGAAGTCCCAAAGCACCATTGGCCCTCTTGTCACCAAGGGCGGCTCAGGAAGCAAGTGGGCCAGCATCCTTTCTGGAGCACACTTCCCAGTGAAGGGAGCAGGGACTATTTCCTATTGGAAGGTGGAGTGGGCAGGCTGTGTCTGGGCCTACAGAGCCACCATGGTGTCCCTGTATTATCCTCCTTGGACCTCTCCTGTCACCAGGGGCTCCAGGAAGGCTTCCCAGGTGGAGAGAGAGGCTCCTAGGACCTCGTCCTCCAGTGAGATGCGCCTGTAAAGACCAGGTCAAGTACATGTGGCCAGGCCTCCTGGGCAGACAGGAAGAAACATCCCTGTAAGAGGTTACCAAGCAGCTGCCCACACAATTCCCTTCTCTCTTCACTCCTGTCATGTTCTCATTCCTGCATCTCCACTCATGGCTTGCCTTTTGCCCTTTGTGATTCCATACTGGCTTTCTGCCACATGTCTCTGGGACCCTCTGCCCTTCACATAAGATGCCCTCTTATTTCTCATGTTTTCTCCTTTAAAAAATATTTTATTTATTTATTCATGAGAGACACAGAGACACAGAGGGAGAAGCAGGCTCCGTACGGGGAGCCTGATGCAGGACTTGATGCCAGGACCCCGGGATCACAACCTGAGCCAAAGGCAGACGCTCCACCACTGAGCCACCCGGGCATCCTCCCCCATGTCTTCTCCTAATGCACCCTTTTGGCTGGGGCAGCTTGCAGCCTTCATTCCTTCTGTCACTTTCAGCTAATGTCTTTCTCAAAGCATCCGCTTTGTGCCTGGTGCTGTGAAAAGCACTGTTAATACACCGTGTTGTATGTGATCACCTTCCAGGACAGGAGAACTGCTGAGCCAGTAAGAGAAGAAAGGGGATTATAGGCAGAGAGAACACTTGCAAAGGCACAGAGGTCATGCAAGTGGAGGCAGGTGGAGCTTTGGAGAAAACTGTCATCTATGTTCATTCTCTGTGGAGTCTGAGTCTCTGTGGAGTGTGGAGGCACCCTCCTTTCAGGCAGGTCCTCTAGGTTGGGCTCTGAGAGCTCATCACAAAAGTGTTTTCCTGGGGCGCCTGGGTGGCTCCGATGGTTTAGCCTCTGCCTTCAGCTTAGGTCATGATCCTGGAATATCCTGGATCGAGTCCCACGTCTGTCAGGCTCCCGGCTCAGTGGGAGCCCTTTCCTTCTGCCGTTCCCCCTGCTTGTGCTCTCTCTCTTTGTCAAATATATAAAAATATATATTTTTTAAAAAAGTGTTTTCCTCAGCCTGACCCTGGAACAGAACAGGAACTGACCTGGGCCATGCGAGATCCTGTGTGTAAACACAGCATATTGAGCCAAGCAACATGAAGCCATGTCTCAGTGAGCTTGATCCATACATTTCTAATACAGGTGGATGGCTTTCTCCCAGTCTCCAGTCCATCCTGGGATCCTGTGGCCTAAAATGATTATTTTCTCTGGCTTGACATACAGCACACTCCCCCTTACCCTGGTCTATTTGCAACCCTAGGCCTGTGCACAGTGAGGACTCAGCTCCTGAATCCCTTTAGCCAGCAGCTCCCTCCCTGCATCCTGCATCCAGTCAGTAACCAGGGAGCCCCTGGGAGATACAGGCAGGAGTCACAATGTCCCAAGATCCCTTCAAAGAAGCAGGGCTCCCTCCCCCAGGCCTCAAACTGGGACCCCAGCATCTGCCAGGAGCAATGATCTATTATTCCTCAGCCTGTAGTAGCTGCAGGCTTATCTGCAGGCACCCACTCTCCTTTCTGCTCCACATTCTCCAGGTCACTGACACACTGAGGGTTTTTGAGTGTTATTACATAATAAGTTAGACCACGTTTGCACATGCCCATCCACTTGAGATGGACCATCCATTTGTTAACTAATTGTCAAGGGAGGAAAACATTGCATCAGCCAATTTACATGTGGATTGTAAATTGTGTAAATGTGTAAATTGTTGGATCAGACAGAAACTGATTCAACAATATTAAAATGTGGGGGAGAATGTATATCTCAGATGCTCAGAAGTAATAGCTCCTTAGTGCCCACCTACTTTGACAATAATTTTATATACAGATGACAACTTGTATATAATTTTTCTTAGGGGTTGAATTACACTCCCCTGAAAATTATGCTGAACTACTAATCCCAAAGAAAAGAGAGGTGACCTTATTTGGACATACCATCTTGGCAGATGTACTCCAGGTCAGATGAGCTCATTAGAGGGGGCCATAAGGAGTCTGACTGGTGTCCTCATAAGAAGAGGGGAAATTGGACATACAAAAGTACAGAAGGAAGGCAGCCATGTGAGAAGGAAAATCCTGGATTGATGAGACTGAGAGCCAAGGAAAAATTGGGGGTGCGAGATGCTGGAAGAGGCAAGAACAGAACCTTCTCCAGAGCTTTCAGGGGGAGCATGGCCCTACAAACACCTTGAGTGTGGACTGTGAGCATCCATAATTGTGAGAAAAGAAATCTGCCCACATTCAATTTGTGGTACCTTGGTAGGTAGTCCTAGGAAATGAGTATAGTCTCAAGTCAAGGCACAAATCTTCCCCATCTTACCAAAGAGGAAACAGAGAGCCAGATACTGGACCCGCTCATGTGTCCCTTCACAACCCAATTGGATTACCATGTATTCTGAAACGGAGATGAGGAGTGATGGGCTCTAGGACAGAAGGTGTAAGGATAGTTTTCACTTGGAGGTGAGTGTTGAACTGTGGCCACTGCAGGCTGCTCAGAGGTTCAGGCCTGGCCACTGCTCTCAGGACTTCCACTCCAGTCTGGTCCCCTTCTCTTCCAGGCAACTGAGAGACCCAATGTTCTCCTGCAGGCCCACTGCCCGGAGAGGTTGGAAGTCAGACACACAGCAGGCCAGTAGTTTGAAAAACATACCCACCCGGCCTGTGCAAATTCACTGCATCCCCACAATGAGAGTTTCTTATAGTGACTTAGGACAGTCTCTTCATCTGAGTGCTAGGTACATGTGCTTTTGACCCTGGATGCTATTTCAGGAGGTCCCTTGGAGTCACACCCCATATGTGCTCGTGAAGAGTTACAGGGCAGCTGTCCGGGAATCTGTCACAGAAGAAGGCAGGCAAGACCCAGGAAAGAAGTCAACTCCTCCCCACGGAGGCTGGAATTTAGGGCAGGATGTGTCATGGCTGGGGGATGGGGGCTTAACAGAGAAGCAGAACCATGGATGAGACGCCCCAAGGCAGAATGTAAAGTGGCAGGCTTGGGGCATATAGGGAAAGTCAAGACTTCCTGCTGAGGACCGGGGATCTCCTGCCTAATCCACCTTGGCCTGGTGACAACTGCCAGACACCTGGCCACTGTGTGTGAACACAGACATTGTGGGATAGGACCTGGCACCCTGGAGATGCCTCACCGAGGACCCTCGTGCTGGTGCTCAGGCGCCCTGAGTGCTCCATGCCAGCAGTCCATGGTGGCCTGGATCAAACCCTGGGCCCAGCAGTCACTTTCCTCCCAGGACAGCACGCAGGGTCCCGGCATCCAACCACGACTGGCCCACAGGCCTGCACCTGGGACTTCTGCCAAGGCCACCAGCCTCAGGATGGCGGGTGCTCCTCATCCCCCCTCTCGTGAAAGGGCCGACCTTCTGCACTGCCTGCCAACTGGGGACCCAAAGGCCCTCCTGCCCGCCTGCTTGCAAAACCCTCATGTGAACCTGAGGGCCTGTGGGGTGTGGGGGAGCATACCAGTGACCACCGCCATCACTCACTACACTTTCCTCTGCTCAAAGTGCCATTTCGGGACCCCAGGGTCCGAGGCAACTCTGGGGATGACTGACAGATCCACACCCCCTCTCTGGGTCAGCCTCAGAAAGCCAACCTCACAGTGGCCTTCACAAGGACACCAGCTTCACGGAGTGATGGCTATCACCCAGGAGTTCTCTGACAAGAACCACCAGGGACAGTCTCCACAGTCACCAGGCTAGGAGTGTCATTACCGGCCCCTAGGACACGGCCTGGGACCTAGGACCCGGGACCCAGGCCTGGGCCTAGGACCGGCCCTGCCGACGCGGCCTGGTCAGCACCCCTGGGAGCACAGGTAGGCAGAGAGGGGATCCCTGTCTGGGGACCCCCACAGCAAGATGAGTGCCAGTGAGCAGCAGCACTGGGTAGGGAGCGGTTGGCAGTGGGGAAAGAGGACTAAGCCATAAGGTCTGCAGGCTGAGGCCACGGTCAGGAGAGACAGGGCAGGGCAAGCAGCCGGGGCTGTGGGGGCTGTCCGGCTGCACCCCAGGACAGGACGCCCCCGATCCCAGCCAGGCAACTGGTCAGCGGGCAGCCGGCCTCCTGAAGGAGCCTCGTGTGGGGCCTGAGGGGATTGATGGCCGCGTCTCGGGGACCCGAGGGTCAGGTGGCAGGAAGGACTGCCCACCGGCCCTCTAAGTGGGGTACAGTGACTCTTCTGCAGAATGCCCCCACGTGCCCACCAGCTGTGGGGCAGGTGCTTCCAAGGCAGGATTACATCTGATTGTCACTACTATGCACACTCACCTGGCTGTGGTGGTTCAGGAATAGGGATCCCTCCTCACTCCTAGCACCTTGCTGCACTTCCCATGGCAAGAACCTCGAAAATCTCCACGGGCTGACAACGTGCTCTTTCCCCTGATGCACTGCCACCTGCCAGTCTCTGTTACTGTCCCATTTCAGGAGAGACCGGCACACGGGACCACTGGCGACTGAGGACCGTTAGTGGTTGGGAGAAGGTCCAGCCTTATTGTAACGTCCACCACCACACCCCCTGCCCTAAGAATTTGCTGTTCCTGTGACATATCCCAGGATGGGAGAGCAAGGGGAACCGAAGAGAAACTGAGCAGAATGAGCTGTCTGCACACGACCCTCTCAGACCACATAGGATTCAATGGCCGTGACGCTGGGGCAGTCTTCTTGCCTCACTGGGGGCAACTCAGACCTCCCACAATTCCAGGAAAAGCTCAGGGCTGGTTGGCTGGCTCAGGTCTCAGGGCACCCCTCCCTGCCTTCCTGTGGGATAGTGGCCGCTAGACACAGTCCTGGAAGGCAGTGTGACCCCGGGCCCCTCATGTCCTCTCTGAGCTCAGCTGCTCTGTGGCCATGAGGCAGCTGCCAGCAGGGCTCCCTTGGCCTCAGACAGGACCCTTCTCTTCCGTTCCTGAAAAACCAAGTGAATGCAGGAGCGCACATCGACGGTACTTTGGAAAAATGACACACGGCATAGATAAGAAGCAAAAGTGAACACTGTTTATTTTCCTATTTCCACACTCCAGCACTTGCCTGCTGCACTCTTGGCCTTTCCAACAAATTCCAATGCCAATGCCCTGTGATTTCATCCAGAACCCAAACAAGGAGGGAAGGTCTCCCAACTTGTATCCAGGACATGACAAAACTCTTAACTCTTGAACTGGGGAAGTACGAATGGGAAGGGGTGCATGTCACTCACACTGGGCTGCAGAAAACTTCTATCTCAAAAGAACAAACATGGAGAGCTTCCTCAAAGCAACCAAACACTGGATGTTGGGGTTATCGCAGAGCCCAGGGCCCCAGAGAGGCTCTTGGCCCTGCATTCTCCCAACCTGCCCTGGCCCTTAACTCCTGAGAACACCCAGGACTTTCTCTTTACACACCCAACAGGAAAACACAGGGAGGAAGCACCCTAAGGTCTCCCTTCATGCCGACCCCACCAAAGCTTGGAAAGGGCCTAGCTACCCCTGGGGCTCTGGCCCCATCTTCCTTATCCACCAACCTCTTCTCACAGGGCCAGGGAGGAACTCACATCATTGCTACGGACCAGGAGCACATAGTCGATGACCTGCAACTTACTGGTTTCCTCATAGGCCCTGGGACCCCACAGGAACTCGTAATAGGCAGGATCGATCCTGCCACCTACCGGCATTGCATGTAGCATTCCTGCACCCAGACATTGGTGAGGAGGTCCCTGGGCTCCCCATAGATGATGTGCTCTTGTCCATCGTACACCCCTGTGACCCCCAGAGCCTCCCACACCTCCTCCTCGGTGGCA
Source organism: Canis lupus dingo (assembly GCF_003254725.2). Taxonomy (NCBI): domain Eukaryota; kingdom Metazoa; phylum Chordata; class Mammalia; order Carnivora; family Canidae; genus Canis; species Canis lupus. The sequence goes on along the minus strand of NC_064281.1, from coordinate 118,582,007 downwards.
CAGTCGTCCTGCAGGAGGACCAACCACAGGACCAGCCCCAGGAGGCTGGTCTTGGGCAGGCCCCACTGATCGCTCAGCATCCCATCCCAGGTGAGGCCCAGGATGGGGTTGAGGACGTAGGAGTGCTCCCTGGGATCCACTTCAATCACGTCTAGGCCAAAGACCAGCTGCATGCATCTGGATGCTTGGCTCAAGATGACGGGGAAGTCGTCCTGGTATTCTGGAGTGACGACCTCCAGCATCTCTACCTTGGTGGTGGGCTGCTTGATGCGATACTTGAGAAGCAGGAACATCAACAGGGCAAACATCTTCATGTGGAAACTGCCCTCCACCAAGGACTCCTCATCTCCTCCCTCCGCTGGATGCTGGGGCCAGGAAGCTCAGGCTGATCAAGGCCACCAGAAGCCCCACCACTGGGGGAGGGGTCAGCACTCTGAGAGCACTGGGGAACACTCAGGGCCGTGGGAGTAGCAGATCCCTCCTCTGGGGGGCCAAAGACCATGCTAGAAAAGGACAAGGAAGGGGAAGAAGAGAAGGAGGAGAAGGAGGAGGGGGGGAGGAGGAGGAGGAGTACAGAATGAGAGGAGACACAGGATACGGAAGAGAAGGGGGAGAAGGGGAAGATGGAACATCTTTCTTTCCCTCCTCCTCCACCTCAGCCCCAGAGAGCTGGGCATCCACCAGGCCCCAGGCCTCTTCTGGGTCTTCTGCCACCTTCCAAAGTTCGATGCTCTTACCTAGGGGCATGGTAACACATTCAGGCTGAACCTGAAGACAGTTGGGAGAGCTTGTCAGGGGGCAGCCCGGCCAAGATACCCTGAGGTGCCAGGGCTGACAGGGGGCCGTGCCCGGCTCCCCTGCAGAGAGCTACACTGTGTTGGGCTGGGAGAACCCCTGAAACCAGGGACGGAGAGAGCGTGCACCTCACCTGGACAAGTGGCACTGGCCCGCGTCAACTCTGGTCTGTGACCTGAGGGACCCCTGCCTCAGATCGATTCCTCTGCTGTCACTTCTTGAAGTCCCTGCAGGAAGGAAGGAGAAGGCGCCTCTGGGTGCAGACCGCCAGCCCAGCCCTGGGCCCCAGTGTGGACAGGAGGGCTGGCACATTCTCTGGGAGGTCTCCAGCAGTCAAGGTGGGGAGTCCCCTCCTTAGCCTCTCAAAAGACTGCCCTGGCCCTGTCCTTCTCAGGCCAAACTGTCCCTGCAAGATCACAGGTCCCCAACACTCAACAGGAGGAAGCCAGGGGCCCAGCTGTGGCCAAACCTGTCAAAGTCTCCAGGACTGGTCCTGGATCATGCACAAAGGATGGGCCAGCTCTGGCTTCCATCTGGGCTCGAATGGGGCGCCTCTCGCTCTTCACCTGGAGCACACAGAAGGCCAGAGAAGAATCCTCGGCTGGCCCTGAGGCCACCCTCCTTGCACCTTCCTTGCAAGGGCCCCTGCCACGACCCTCCACCAGCCAAAGTCCAGAGAAATCAGTCGGTCTACCCTCCCACCCCTCCATATGGTCCACACAAACGTCCGGGACGGCCCGGTTCCTAGGGATCCTGCTGAGGAAGGCATCTGCTCATTTCTCACCTTGACCCCTGCCAGGGCCTGGATCACGGCCAGGGCAGGGCACCCGCCTCCTCTGCTGACCTAAGTCCAGACACTCAGGCACAGGCCCTCTCCTCTCTGAGCTCAAGGATCTGGAGAGGAGGAGGGGCTCCCCCAGACAGGACCGGCCCTGGTTCCCTTCCCAGGGCTGCCAGGGAGGGGCACCCAGATTTCGGGGCAATAACCTCCTGGACCTGAGGCCTGGCTAGGGGGCCACCGACCCCATCAGTGTGGGGTGGGCAGAGGTCCACCCTCTGCCCCCTCAGGGAAGCCCTGCTCCTGACCCCAAGGGTCCCCAGTGTCTCGGGAGACCCAGATGTGGAAGTCTGGCCGCCCTGCCTCAGGCTGGAGGGCAGATCCCCAACTCCCAGGGGAACTCAGCCCTGGCGACTATCTGCCTGTTCCCCTCTGGCAGCTCAGTGTCCATCCCTCGCCTCCCCTTAGCCCCTGGACCCTCCCCCCCGCTCAGTGTCTGCTCCCGCCACACCAGGCCCCAGGCTCTCGGGTACCCGGATGTCCCAGGCCTGCCTCACCCGCCGCCACCATCCGGCCCCGTCCCGCTCCTCCGCGGCCTTCCCGGGCTCACCGTGGGCCCTGACCTCCGCCGGGTCCCCTCTGTCCCCCTCAGGGTCCATCCCTCGCCTCCCCTTAGCCCCGGGACCCTCCCTCCAGCACCCTCAGCGTCTGCTCCCGCCACACCAGGCCTCAGGCTCTCGGGTACCCGGATGTCCCAGGCCTTCCGCACCCGCCGCCACCATCCGGCCCCATTCGGCTCCTCCGCGGCCTTCCCGGCTCACCATGGGCCCTGACCTCCGCCGGGTCCCCTCTGTCCTGGGCTCCTTGGTCCCTACCCCCCTCAGGCCCTGGCAAACTTCCCTTAGGATTGGGCTCCTGAGCTCCCTGGGCTCGGGTCCCCAACCCCCCCCCCCAGCCCATTTCCCGGGTGGCCGTGTGTGTCCGGCCTCCCCAGGGCCGCCCCCAGCCCCGAGGTGGGGGCCCAGTGACTCTCTCTCGCAGGGAGGAGTGGAGGCATGAAGGTGGGGTGGGGGACCCCCGCAGTTCTCCCTCAGCTCCTCACCCCACTCCGGGGAGGGCCCGGGCCCGTCCTGCCTCCGGGGATCCGAGGCCTCTGCCCCAGGCCCCGGCATCCAGGCCTCAGCTCGACGCCGCGGCCCCACCTTCCCCCGTGTGGTCTCTCAGGGTTCAGAAAGAGCCCCCCCACCCCCCGCCGCCCTCCGGGGCCCCTCCCCCGCCCTCGGAGCCCCCTCCCGGGGCTACCTGCTGCCCGGCTGCCGCCGGCCCGGGCCTGGCCTCCTTCCAGGGGACCCCAATGCGCCCCCCACACGAGGCCCTCCGCTCCCTCAGACCTCCGAGGCGGAAGTCGGCCCACGTCACATCCGGACCCCGTGCCAGGGGTCCCTAAGGGCTGGTTGCACGTCCGCGGGAGATGGGCTCTGCGTGGCGGGGGTAGGAGGACACCTGTGGGAGGCTCCCTGGGTCCTCTCGCGGGTCCTCCCTCCCCGGACTCGGGCGGGCTGCGGCCTCGGCTCTCTGCAGACCTCAGTCGGTGCCCCTTACACCGAGCCTCTCAGGCCCCGACGTGTCGTCCCTGAGCGCCCGAGGGGTGGTTGCTGCGGCTCGGGCCCCACCGGCTCTGCAGGTCCCGGGGTGGCCCAGGGCTGCCGGCAGGGGCACAGCAGGGTTCGGCGGCCCCCAGCGTCCTGGCACAGGTCGGCTCTCAGTCCTCACCCAGGAGGCCCTCATCAGGACACAGGCCTGCTGTGCAGCCGCAGCGCCCATAGCCCCGGGGCAGGGCAGGGGCAGGGGCCGGGAGGAAGCGCCCCTTCCCACGGGGTCCCTTGGCCAGCAGCCAGACTTTAGGGACATCGTGTTAAAGGTTTAGTTTCCTGGGGGCGGCCGAGCAGCTGCAAGGGTGTCTAGGGGTGTCCCGTATTGCGGGGCCCACTGCAGGGAGTTTTCCCCTGACATGCTGCGTCATCGGGAGAAACACACCGTCCCTCTCTACCTAGCGTGTGTCCAGTGCACGCGTATGTATAAGGTGTGCAGATTATAGGTGCTGGTATGCAAATGTACGTACATATCACCTAAATACGGACAGCGACACACGTATGTGCGTGTGTGTTCCCGTTATACATGCGTTTGTATATGTATTTATATAGGTGTAGACTATATATATACTTTATCAAAAATACCTTTTCTTACTGTGTGAATTGCTTTGATACTCCCTACTCTATTTCAGGTTGATTCTGTATATTCTACTTAAGTGATTTTTTTAAGGGGCATTCCTTGCCACTAAGATGATTTCAGGGGGTTATTTGCATAGACTCTAGAGTCCAATGCCTCAATCATCCTGTCTTTCCCCGTGTCCTCTTAGCACCCCAGGGCTAATGTCATGTGTACTCTGAGGCCTTGCCTCAGATTTATGCTGGGAAGCAGAAGCAGAAGTTGGAAATTGCTCCGCCTATCAATCCTGTCATCTGCATTGATGCAGGCTGCATTCCCTCCCCACATCCCTGATGTTCCCTGCATCCCCAACCCAGACTCAATATCCAGCTCAGCAGTCTTCAGGGTCCCCCAAGGCTTTCTCCTCATTTATTGTTCGGACGTTGTTTATTCTGTGTGTGTTTTTCAAGACTTTCATTTCTTTCTTTCTTTCTTTTTTTTTTTTTTTTAAGGTTTTATTTCTTTACTCATGAGACACACAGAGAGAGACAGAGAGGCAGCAACACAGGCAGAAGGAGAAGCAGGCTCCACGCAGGGAGCCCGATGCGGGACTCGATCCAGGCTCTCCAGGACCAAGTATCTGCCCAAGACTTCCTTTTTTTTTTTAAGTGAGGTTTTAGTTGCACAGAAATGAAAACGGAAATTCCTTCCTCATCGTATTCTGATAGAAGCTTTTTCCATTAGCTAGTGCTGAATTTCTTTCAAAGGAGTCTTCTATACCCAGTCGTGATCAGATGTTTTTAGTTCCATTATTTTGTTAATGTAGATAAATACAGTTGAAAGATTTTTCTTTTTTTTTTTTTTTTTTTTAAGGATTTTATTTATTTACTCATAGACACAGAGAGAGAGGCAGAGACACAGGCAGAGGGAGAGGGAGAAGCAGGCTCCATGCTGGGAGCCCGACGTGGGACCCGATCCCAGGTCTCCAGGATCACACTCCAGACTGCAGGCAGCGCCAAACCGCTGCGCCACCAGGGCTGCCCAAATACAGTTGAAAGATTTTTCTGACGTTAAGGCAGATTTCTGTTCACTGGGCACCGCCTCTCGTCCGTTTCGTTCACTACGATTTTGAATATGCATATACTTATTCAGGATATTTGCTGCTATATGAGTGCTTTTGGCTTAAGCGTTCTTTCAAGGTGGATTTCTCCTCTAGCATTTACATCCAGGAGCACTAGCGTGGGACATTTAATTGAAAACAATGCCCATATTTTTCTTTAGTTTGAAGGAGTTTTGCTAAGATGATGACTTCTCCCCAACCATTTGGCCGAATGAGACCACAGGGCGGTGGGGTGGGGGTGGGGGGGGGGAGGTGGGAGTCCAAAGTGGCCGAGGAGTTGAGAGACCTAAGTTCCTCTGGTCCCCGGAATTCAGCGAGACAGCTACTAAATCATTCTGAACCCCTGAGAACTGAACCGGAGATCTACAAAAAGAATAGCTGCAACTCTACAAAGAGAAAAGCATCCAGTTTCTGCAAGACAGGAGGTGTGGAGAAGTGAAATGGAAGCGATACATGGGAAGATGGGCGGGGGGGGGGGGGGGGCAAAAGGGAGGCGATACATGGGAAGATACGGGGGAGCCAAAAGGGGGCGAGCTCCAGCAGCCTCCACCAGAGAGTGATGGAGCAGCAGAGAGCGCAGAATCCGGACCTTTAGAAGTCCGCTCCGGTGAGGGACGGCCCTGCCTGCCCGGTGCTCAGACAGTGAAGCGGGTGCAGAATCCTAGGTGGGACAGCGTGGTCTCAGGATCCCCCGGGGTCACAGGAACACTGACAGTGCCTGAGTGCAGCAGAGCTCCCAGACATCGGAGCAGGGAAGCCGGCTGCAGCGGGCTCTTGGCCAGTGGTGGCCGTAGCCCTGGAACCCAGCAGGGTCAGTGGGTCCCAGCACCCTCAGCGCAAAGGCTCTCCGAGCAGGAGCCCAGCAGGCGGCAGAACCGGCAAGCCCCCCCTTGCTCCCCCTGGGGAGGAGCAGCGCACATGTCCACACAGCAGGAATCTGCAGGGTTTGGAAGGCGAAGCAGGGTCCGTGCCTGAGATGGAAATGCTTGGTCACAGGCTGGGTGAGCACAGTGTGCGGTCCGGTACCAGGGAGACAGGAGTGATGGGTTGCCTTTCACTGGGGGTGCGCTAAGGAGCGGGACCCTGAGCTTTCGGCCCTGGGGCTGGGGATGAGGAGGCCACCACTTTCGCTCTCAGCCTCTAAAGAGGCCTGCAAGGCCTTCACGGAACAAAATCCACAGAGAGCAACCCGGACCAGATTACTTAGCCTGGCCCCCTGGCAAGGGCGGTGCACGCCCACTCGGGGCAAAGACCCCTGAGAATCAGCGCAACAGGTCCCTCCCCCAGAAAGTCAGCAAGAGCGTGCGGCCCAGACCAACTTTACCGAACACTGAGAACCGCAAAACTCCAGCGCTAGGGGAATATAACATACACAATTCATAGCGTTTTCCCCCATGATTCTTTGGTCTTTCCATTTTATTTATTTATTTTTTTTTTTTCGCTTTCCTTTTGCAACCAATTTCTTATTTTATCAAACTTTTAGGAAATATTTTTTAGTTTTCATTCTTACAGTTACATGCTATCCTTCCATTGTTTTTAATTTTATTTGTGTAAGTTTTTTTTTTTTTTTCTTTACACCCTTGCGGTGCAGTTTCTTCCACCAGACCAAAATACACGTAGTGTACGGTATATGATTCTGTTTTCTTCACCTGTCTCATCAAAATCGCTTTTTTTTTTCTTTTTTCTCCTTCTTTGTTTCTTTCTTGTTAAGTTCTTTCTATGTTCTGTCTCCCTTTCTGATATTTCCCACTTATTTTTTGTATCCCCCAAATGAATGAGACAAAGACTCCTAACTCTGGGAAACGAACTAGGGGTGGTGGAAGGGGAGGTAGGCAGGGGGTGGGGGTGACTGGGTGACGGGCACTGAGGGGGGCACTTGATGGGATGAGCACTGGGTGTTATTCTATATGTTGACAAATTGAACACCAATAAAAAATAAATTTATAAAAAATAAAAAAATAAGGTCTTTCTAAATTTTCATCTTTACAGTTACATTCTATCCTGTCAATGTATTTAATATATATAATATATATGCAAGGTTTTTTTTCTTTACAATTGTGAAGCCATCTTTTTTTTTTTTAATTTTGTTGTTTATTTATTCATGACAGACACAGAGAGAGGGAGGCAGAGACCCAGGCAGAGGGAGAAGACCGCTGAGCTGCCGGGGCTGCCCTTCTTCACAATTTTGAGATGTAGTTTCCTCTAACCGAAGGAAATACACTCAGAATATAGTGTATTGCTCTGTTTTCTTCACCTGTCTGTTGATATTTCTTCTTTTTTTCTCTTTTAATTTTCATTTTTACAATTGCATTCTATCCTTTCCTTGTATTCTATTCAATTTGTTTAGTACCTATAAAAGTTTTCCTTTTGTTACAATTTTGGGATTTAGTTTTCTAACAAACGGACCAAAATACACACAGGATCCAGTGTATTACTCTATTCTCTTCACCTGTCTGATTATATTCTCTCTTTTTAATTTTTCTTTTCAGTTCTGGGTCTCTTGTGATTTGTGTAGTGTATATTTCTCTGGGGACATTGTTGCCATTTCAGTATTTTGTTCTCTCATTCATCGATTCTTCTCTGCACAGATGGAAAAAACCTCATCTCATAAAAGAGAACCAAAGGCAGTACTGAATGCCAGGAACCTAGTGAGTATGGACATAAGTAACATGGTAGAACTAAAGTTCAGAATAATGATTATAAAGATACTATCGGGGCTTGAATAAAGCATCAAAGACACTAGACAAAGCCTTTCTGGAGAAATAAAAGAACTAAAATCTAATCAAGTTGAAATTTCAAAAAGGCTATCAATGAGAAGCATTAAAAAATGGAGGCGCAAAAAAAAAAAAATGGAGGCTCTGACTGCTCGGATAATTGAGGCAGAAGATAGAATTAGTGACATAGGGCAGCCCGGGTGGCCTAGCGGTTTAGCGCCTGCCTTCAGCCCAGGGCGTGATCCTGGAAAACCCGGGATCGAGTCCCATGTGGGGCTCCCTGCATGGAGCCTGCTTCTCCGTCTGCCTGTGTCTCTGCCTCTCTCTCTCTGTATGTGCGTCTAATGAATAAATAAATAAAATCGTTTTTAAAAGCCCCAATCAAAAGTTATAGGGTATCAGGTTGGATAAAAAAGTAAGGACCATTGATACGCTGCCTGCAAGAGACTCATTTTAGGCCCAAAGACACCTCCAGATTTAAAGTGAGGGGGTGGAGAAAGATTTATCATGCTAACGGACATAAAATGAAAGCTGGGCTGGCAATCTTTATATCAGACAGACTAGATTTTTTTAAAGATTTTATTTATTTATTTATTAAGGAGAGACAGAGAGAGAGGCAGAGACACAGGCAGAGGGAGAAGCAGGCTCCCTGCAGGGAGCCTGATGTGGGGCTTGATCCCGGGACAATGGGATCAAGACCTGAGCCAAAGGCAGATGCTCAACCACTGAGCCACCCAGGTGCCCCCAGACAGACTAGATTTTAAAGCAAAGACTGTAGGGGCCCCTGAGTGGCTCAGTGGTTAAGCGTCTGACTTCGGCCCAGGTCGTGATCCTGGGGTCCTGGGATTGAGTCCAGTATCAGGATCTCTGTGGGGAGCCTGCTTCTCCCTCTGCCTGTTTCTCAGCCTCTGTCTCTCTCTCTCTGTATGTCATAAATAAGTGAATAAAATCTTTAAAAAAAAAAAAACACACACACACACTGGAAGAGCCAGAAGTGGCATGCCTTCTGTTAGAAAGCACTAAGAAGCCCACAGTACCACCGAGGAGTAATGTTCTCCCGAGAAAATTGAACTTGCTTCTGGCCTCCAACTGGGGTGAACATATAGTGACAGGAAATACAGCTCTCTTCAGGAGAAGAAGGCACAGGGTCTGCTCTGTGGCGAGAGCTCTGGGCATCTGCAGGAACGTGTTTGCTTTGTTTTGCATCCAGTCTGCTCAAGAAAGGCACCATTTCCCTGCCTACCACAGTGATGCCACAACACTGCCCAGCAGCCTTGCCTATTCCAAGCCAATGGTGCCTGCCTTTCCCTTTATCCTGGGAGAATGGCCCCTGGATGCTTAGATCTGCATTTGCTCCCTATCCCCTAGGTCAAGTCAGAAAGCTAGGATAAAATCCTGGATCTGACAAGCCAGTTCACTGTACCCGTGCCACTGATCTTGGCGCAAGGCTGCTCTAGGCTCGGAGGATCAGGCCCTCCAGACTAGCCTCTCTAGACCTCTGCCTCCTGCTCTCTGTTGCAGGGCCCTGAGCTACTGCATGCCGTTGTTCTTCCCCGGGCATTTGCTTTTGCCACGCTGCTAGCGGTCCTCTTGGGACATCCTCAGGTCTCGCCCTCAATGTCACCTTTTCCATGAGTCCTTCTATGAATACCCAATCCTAAATTGCAACCCCTCCTCCCACCCCATCCCCAACACTCTGCATTCAGCTCTGTGGATTCGATTTGTTTCCATAGCATTGAAAACTACTCAGCCTACTTCACCTTTCACTTCATTTCATGATTCACTTCAGTGTACACCGCTACACATGCTAGGCTATGAGCACTACAGAGGCAACGAATCTGTTCAATGCTGTATTCTTAGAGCTTTGAGCAGCGCCTGGCACATGGTACATGTTTACTACTCATGTTGAGAATGAATAAAGAACTGCCAGCTCCAAGGTCCTGGTCCTTGGAGCCTCTCGTCCCTAAACCCCCTTGGCATCTCTAACCCCCACAACTATCCAAACAGGCAAAGTTTGAATGCTCCCGTCCATGCTCTACTTATTGGCTCATGGACAAGGTAAGCCACTGAGTTTACCGGGGACTCTGGAGACCCCTAGCCCCAGTCCCTGGTTTGTGCTCCTGGTATTCTGGCAGAAGTCAGCGTAGTAGGATTCCAAACAACTATGGCTGACTGCACACTCTCTCCTGCCAGCAGGCAGCTATGGCCTTCACCCTTATGCTCTGCTCTTCCTTCTTGTTGGCTTCGATCTATAAGTTGCTACAGTCAAGGACTCACGTGTCCTGGGGTTTGGGTTGGGCCACAGAAGGTTTTACAGATAGCCAGTTCACACAGCGCATGCCCATTGATTCCAGAGGGCACACCCATGTTCACATATGACCATAAAAAGACTTCCCTAGCGAAGGTAGAAAGGAGGGTAACTAAAAAAAATAAAAAAAAAAAAAAAAAAAGAAAGGAGGGTAACTAAGATGGTTTGCAAGGTTACTTTCAAACCCAAAACACTCCAACCACTAGGATTTATCCCCATTTCCAGAATGCAGGTGCGCTCCTTGCCTTTGCACATACTGTTCCTGCATCTTGAGGTATCGGAGATACTTTACTTGCAATGAGAAGGGCTCTTGCTGTCGGTGCTGTCCTTCCTGATAATGCCAAAGGCCAGCCTTCTCGTGAGAAGGCATCAGACACACTCAGAGGGACATTCTACTACAACTGGACCAGTACTCCTCAGAAATGTCAAGGCCATAGATATAAGCAGAACACTGGCCTTCCAGAGATGTCCGCATCCTAATGCTCACAGCTGGAATATGTTAAGTTACACATCAAAGTGGAATTAACGCAGAAGATGGAATTGAAATTACCAATTGCCTGACCTGAAGATAGGGAGATTGTTCAAGATAATCCAGGTAGACCCAATGTAAATACAATGCTCCAAATGTGGAAGGAGACGGTCATGTGAGAGACTCAACTGCCCATTGCTGGCGTTGAAGATGGAGGAAGGGTCTCTGAGCCAAAGATGGTGGTCACCCTCTGGGTGCTGGAAAAGTCATGAAAACACATTTCTCCGTGGAGACTTCCCAAAGCATCACAGCCCGGCTGATGGCTTGATTTTAGCCCAGTGAGACTCTTCTGGGGCTTCTGACTTCCAACATTTGTGTTGTTCCATTAATGAATTTGTGCTGTACCACTAACTTTGTGGTGATCTGTTACAACAGCAATAGGAGGGCAGCCCCGGTGGCACAGCGGTTTAGTGCCATCTGGTGCCCGGGGTGTGATCCTGGAGACCTGGGATTGAATCCCAAGTCGGGCTCCTTGCATGGAGCCTGCTTCTCCCTCTGCCTGTCTCTCTCTCTCTCTCTCTCTCTCTCTCTCTCTCAATCAATCAAACAATCAATCAATCTTTAAAAAGAAAAACAACAACAACAGCTGTGGGAAAGTAATACAGTTTCAAAAAAAACAGGAAATACGAAGGAGCTATCTCATATTGGAGGACATGAAGCAGACATAATGACTGCATGTAATGTGCCATCCAGGGTTGCAAAGAAAAAGGGCACATTCCTACCCCTTTGCCCCCAGGGCTCTTGGCCCCTTGGCCACTTTATGGTCCCTCCGACTGTACCACCACTCTGGACAATTGCAGGTGCTCAATTGGGACATACACAGGAGTCTGCAGCTGAGCTGGAGAAACAAGACCACCCATGAGGACAGTGCATGCCTCCCCCCACATTCCTCTTTGCAGGATCAAGCATCCTATCCCCCACAGTGAGAGAAACTGAGGGACAAGGTTGAGGGACTGGGTCCTGACAGTTGGAGAATGGCCAGCACGAAGCTGGGGGTGTAGGAAACTGCATGAAGCTGTTTCTACAGAAGCCTCGGGAGCCAAGGGATTCGTTACCACACTGTGAGCTCACAGAGCACAGTCCACTGTCTTCTCTTACTAGGGGACATAATTCAGGCACACATGTTTTCCTAGGTGCAAGACTCCGGATTCTGCACCTTAAGGTGCAAGGCTGGGGTGGAGGTGTTCAAAAGAGGAGCTGCCCCACAGGAAGCTGCCTGTCCCCGGTGGTTCTTGTCAGAGAACTCCTGAGTCATAGCCACCGCTCTGTGCAGCTGGGACCCTCGTGAAGGCCACTGTGAGGTTGGCTTTCTGAGGCTGAGCCAGAGTGGGAGTGTGGACCTGTCAGCCATCCCAACAGCCGCCTGGGAACCTAGGGTCCCGAAACGGGCCCTTTGAGCAGAGGAAAGTGTAGTGAGTGACGGCGGTGGTCACCGGGATGCTCTGCCACACCCCGCAGGCCCTCGGGCTCACATGAGGATTTTGTAAGCAGCCGGGCAGGAGGGCCTTCGGGTCCCCAGGTGGCAAGCAGGCTGTGCAGAAGGTCGGCCGCCCCATGAGATGGGGTTGGAGGAGCACCTGCCATCCCAGGGCTGTGGTCTTGGCACAAGTCCCAGGAGCAGGCTCTGTGGGGCAGTCGTGGCTGGACGCGGGGACACCTCTGCTAATGTTGCTTGCTGTGGGGAACTGGTGGGTCCCACAGTGTTCTTACTCAGCGTTGAGAAGGACTGTTGGGCTGTAGCAGCCAGGACACCCCCGGGCCTCTTCCCCCTTTGTTGGAGTCATTCTGGGGAGCATCTCTTTAGCCACAGCCTCTTGTGTGGACACATCCACCCAGGCCCTGAACTGTCATTGCAGGGCAAAGCAAGTCAGACAGGAGCTCACTGGCCTTGAGGACTCACTCTTGGTCCTTGTCTTCCGGATCTGAGAAGCCTCTGCTTTTTCCCAGGCTGAGCAAAAGGCCTGCTCTACACTCTGGTCTCCTTTGCGAGGAGTTGAGCTGCTGCCTGGCTCTTGCCAGACCTGCCCTGTGGCAGATACCCGTGCAGGTGCCTTAAGGCCCTTCGTGGGCAAATAAGTGTTTGCAGGTCTCCATCTGGCATCACTGAGAGCCTCCTGCTAAAATCCGGGGAAGACAGCTGGGAGGCAGGGCTAGCGCAGGGGTTGCAGGGCTCGAGGAAGGAATGGATTCCAGAAATGCGTATTGAGATGGAAAAATGCAGACTAGCGTATGATGCTGGCTTGGAAGTTAGAGGAGGGGAAAGAAGTGAAGAAGATTCAGGAAGGTTGTGTTTCACACTGCCTGGTTTTGTGTGCTTGTGTTTGCTTTTCCTTTGAATCTTTCTTTCTTTTTCAGAAACTTAGCCATTACCTTTTGTTCAGTTGCTCTTTGCCCCTTTTATTTTAAAAAAAATCTAATGATCTATTAATTTTAAACTATTTTTTTTCGACTTGTAAAAAATTTGCAAAGATAGTACAGAGTTTTTATATGCCCCTCACTCAGTTTCCCATTATGACGGAAAGCGGAAGCGGTTGCTTCTGTCAATGTGGTATATTTGTTGCAATTAATGGGATAATTTTGACACTTCATTTATTACTAACTGAAGCCACACTTTACTCAGACTTCGGCAGTGTTTACCCAGAATCTGTGTTCTGTCCAGGATCCCCGTCAACATACCGCCTTACGTTATTTGTAGTGTTTCCTTGGCTGTGGCAGTTTCTTTGTTTCTGAGGAGCTTGACTCTTTTCGGGAGGAGTGATTAGATAGTTTGTACATTGTCTCTCACTCGCAATGTTTCTGATGTTTTACTCATGATTAGTCTGGAGTTCTGTGTTTTAGGAAGGAAGACCATAGCGGTGAAGTGCTACTGTCATGACATCCTATCAACACTACATACCAGTAGCTTGATTTATCACTGATGTGGTTTACCTTCACCACCTGACTGAGTTAATACCTCTTAGGTGTCTCCACTGTAAACTTACTGGTGTCAGCCCCCTTTGCATACTGTCCCCTTTGGAAGAAAGTCACCATATGTGGCCCACACCTCAACGCAGGGACTTATGCTGTACTACCTTCAAGTGAGAGTATCTGCGTAAACCAGAATTGTTCTCCATTGGAGACCTGCCTATTTCCCCATATTTATGTGTTTAATAAGTCAAATACTTTTCACAATACAGACACATGGGCATTTCTATTACAGGAAGAAATTACATGTGTGTTCACTACCCTGTGTGTATTCACATATGTATACAAATTTTAGATGTAATCATCTATATGTGCATTAAGCTACATAAGAGTTTTTACTGATGTTTTTGGCTCTAATCCACCACCACCTAGATCACTATAGCTTCCTCCTCTACGGTGAAAAACCTTGAGATTTGGACGTTGTTTATATGTCAGTGTCCTGTTGTCTCTGCTGGGTTATCATGGTTATCTCTGAAGGAGCTGCTGAAATAGAATTTGTGGATGGGCTAAGCATCAGTTCAGCTCCAGAACTCCCTGGAACCTCATCAAAGCTATGCCTGCCCTCTAGCCTCTGGACTCTGATAAGGCTACCTGGCCCCTGTCTATGGAGCTCTTGAAAGGTCAAGAGTACCCGTTATTTGAGTGTCTGAACTGATGAACAATTCAACTTTTGATGCTTTTGGGGGTTGAGATCACCTGTAACTAACTTTGGTCTTCCTTATCTGTCTGGAAAGTATTTCTTTCTACCAGAGCATAAGCTACAGGGTAAGCTGGATCCCAAGATGAGTATTTGTTTCCTCACCTTTATTTAGCTTTTTGACTCACAGAATGTTATACGAGCTTTTGGTGCCTCAGTGCTTTTTCTCTATTCTGTATTTGAATAGTCACTGGGAAGCTCCTCGAGGCTGGCAATTAGACTCTACCCAGAGGGAGGGCAGGATAGCTGGATGAAAAACAAACACTCCTCAGATTCCACCCTGCTATATGTTACTCATCCTTAAAACCAACTTATATAATTATATACATTCTCCAGTGAGTGTTGGAAAGCCTAATTAGAAATTGAGAGATGTGCCCAAGTTCTCAGATTAAAGGTGATACATCATGGGAAATCATGAGTTGATACTTTGATTGATTATGATCAATCAAGTAATAATGATTCTCTCAAGCTTTTCCTTAAATAAATACCATAGAATTGCCTATTTGAAACTCTACTATGGTGTAAAGTGTGAGTGTTTTCTATAACAATACTAGATGAATGTTGAAGGTATTGCTGTAATCACAAAAACTCTCAAATTGGCTGTAAGTGAAGACAGCATACTAGGTCACCTTCTGTGATGTGGTGTAGTGTGGTATGGCCTAACACAAACTAAAAGAACACCTGCAAAGATTCGGATCTCAATTTTGATTCGATGCATTGAAGGAAATTTCCATTAAATCAGTATGTGACAGCTAAGAAAACCTGGTTCATTGAAAAGACCAAAAATTTTGACAAACATTTAGTAAGAGAGAGAGAAAAAAGAAGTCTCAACTACTAATATAAAAAATGAAAGTCGGGGTAGTATTACAGTTCTTTTTTTTAAAGAAGATTTTATTTATTTATTTATGAGAGAAGCAGAGACATACACAGAAGGAGAAGCAGGTGCCCTGCGGGGAGCCTGATGTGGGACAGGACCCCGGGACCACAGGATCATGCCCTGAGCCAAAGGCAGATGCTCAACCCCTGAGCCACCCAGGCGCCCCAGTAAAATAAGTCTTAAAGAAACCAACAGGATTGTAAAAGAGTACTCTGAACAATTATACTTCAAGATATTATATAATCTAAATGAACTGGGTATAATTTTAAAAACATAAGCAACCAAAGTAACTCAAGAGGAAAAGAAAATTCAAACAGATCTAAAAGGTAAGGAGAATGAATTCGTGATCAAAAGTGTCAAAGAAAGAACATCCCAAGACCAGGTGACTTCACTCGTGAATGCTACCAATACTTGATAGAAGAAAGAAATCCTTAATTTCTTCCCAAAATATGGAAGAGGAGGGAATACTTCCTATCTCATTCTGTGTGGGCAGCAGTACCGAGGAAGTAAAGCCTGACAAAGACATCAAAACAAACAAACAAACAAACAAACAAACAAACAACCTGACACACTTTCATGATTAAAAAAAAAAAACTTTCAACAAACTAGAAATAAAGGAAAACTTTAACATGTTAAAAGGTATTCAGGAAAGATCCACATCTAACATACTGAATGTCAAAGACTGAACTTTTCCCATTAAGCCAAGAAATAAGAAAGAAGCCAAGGGCCGCCTAGATGGCTCTGTCGGTTAAGCAGCTGTCTCTTGATTTCTACTCAGGTCATGATCTCAGGATTTTGAGATCAGGCCCTGCATTGGGCTCCATGCTCAGGAGCATCTGCCTGAGATTCTCTCTTTCCCTCTTCCTCTCCCTCTCCCCCTCCCTCTCTCTCTAAAATAAATAATAAATAATATTCTTTTAAAAGCCGAGAATGCCTGCTTTTGCTACCTTTATTTTTATTACACTGTAAGTGCTAGCCAGAGTGATTAGGCAAAAAAATACTTTTTAATAAATAATAAATAAATAATCATAATAATAAAGACAAAGTGGAGAAAAAAGTAAAAAAAAAAAAGTAAAAGGAGAATCAAATGCTTAAAAATAAGTTTATCCAAGGAAATACAAGACTTGTACACTAAAAACTACAAAATATTCCTCAAAGTAATTAAAGAAGATTTCAGGATATGGAAAGATATCTTGCGTTCATGGAGCTGAAGACTTACTTTTGTTAAGATAGAAGTTGTACTAAAGCAGTTTACAGATTCAATACAATCCCAGTAAGAAATCCCAACAATCCTGTTTGAAGAAATGGAAAAGCTGATTCCAAAGTGCATATGAAGGGACACCTGGGTGGTTCAGCGATTGAGCATCTGCCTTTGGCTCAGGTGGTGATCCCAAGGTCCTGGGATTGAGTCCCAAAAGGGAGTCTGCTTTCCCTCTGCCTATGTCTCTACCTCTCTCTTTCTCTGTCTCTCATGAATAAATAAATAAAACCTAATGAATAAATAAAGAAGTAAAGAAAGTGTATATGGAGTGCAGATGCCCCTTGGATAATTCTGTTGGTATTCTTTGCGTAAATACCTCGTAGTAAAGAACCGAGATCAATAGGTGAACTATCAATAGGTGAATGGATATATTGGAAATTTACTGTCTGGCACGTTCGTGGTAGGAATGAAAAATGGTGCAGCTGTTGTAAAAGATGTTTGCCAGTGGTAAAAGTCTATCAGTTTGTCAAAAAGTTAAACTTTTTAAAATTTATATTTATATTTTTTACTTTAATCTATATGACAATTCCAGTCCAATGTATATGCTCATTAAAATGGGAAACAGGTATTTAAACTATTACCTGTGTAGAAATGTTTACCAAAATTCACAATAGCAAAAGGATGAAGCAACCCAAATGTCCATCAATTTGCGAATGAATAAGCAAGATGTATAGGCCTATAAAGAAATATTCAGCTGCGAAAAAGAATGAAGTCCCGATATAGGCTTTAGCATGGATGCATCCTAAAAACTGCTGACTGCAAGAAGCCAGACACAAAGATATCATATTGCAAATTCTGATTATTAAGAAATACACAGAATGGGTATATTCATATAGAAAGCAGAGTAGCGGTTGACAGGGTATGAGGGAGGAGGGAATGGGCAGTGACCACTTAACGGATGCGAGGTTTGCTTTTGGTGTGATGCAAGTGCTTTGGAATCAGACAGAGGCTATAGTCGTACAACACCGCAAATGTATGAAATGGCACTGAATTGGACACTGTAGAATGATTTCGTGTTATGTGTATTTACCTTAAATTAAAAAAATAAATATTGATAAATTTGTGAAACAAGAAAGCATGAATCCTCTGGAAACCAAGGAGTGCCTTCCCCTTCACTCAATTGCCCTTTGCCCTCAACCTCGGGTCATGCTCCGCAGCCTAACATGCTGGGTTAAAGGTCTAGCCCGAGCCTCTGCATCTGGCCTCGTCTTTTGCCTTCCACCACTCTGTAGCCTTTCTCTTTTCGTACTTGGAACTGTTTTCTCTGACATTGAGCAACCAGGTCCTCATTATCTCAACTACATTCACTATTCATTCCCACCTAGTAAACAGATGAGCAATTAGAGGTTTGCTAAGTCCTCTCCTGTGAAACCCAGATATACTAATTGGGGTACAGAACTCGTGTGCCATTCAATGCGGTCTGGCTGTTCTTAGAAGAAATATACACAGGATCGGATGTGTCCATATAAAAGGGACATTGGCATTGACCCTGGACCTTCTGTTAACTGGGTGACATGAATTTAAGGAGCAAGGGGATCCGAGGAAACTGGTGAGAGGGTCTAATTCAGGCTGCTGGCCATGTGCACAGGAAATGCTGGGCGCATGCTAGCGGTAGAAACTTACTTAGGGGCCAGTGAAGATTTTTCAGGTGTGGCTGAGTCTTGACTAGCCGGACATCCCAAGACACTCTCTGCTACAGGGCACATGGCAGAGAATGGCTGGTGGTGACAAGACCGATCAGTAAAAATAAAATCTATCACCTGTTCAGGTGTGAGCTGCTGAGAGCATAACTAAGACAGAGACTGGGGGTGGAGAGGACAGAGACACAGAATGTACTCACGAGCCCTCCACTGCTTTCCTCAGAAAGGACACTTTTCCAACAGCCACCCGCTGCCCACAAGCTTCACTTCCTCTTCACTCCTGGAGCCATGTAATCCGAGACTACATTTTTGCTTGAACTCCATCCTACTTGCCAGCGAGGCTTCTCCTTTAGTTTAGCAAACCTAACTGTGGTTCTGGCTTCATTCACCCAGATGGCACCCCCAGATCTCAGCAAGAAGGACTACACAGTTGTGAGGAAAATCTTAAAACATCCCTAAAGAGTTACTGTGTCCCTTCTATCTCCACTACAGCATCTCATATGATACTCTGGAATGTAGTCTGCAGGTTATGGTTCTTCTCAGGTTGTTTAAATGTTTTAGGTTGGATTCTTCAAATTGGCAGACTTTTTCTTCCTTTGAAATCCCTTGCCATCCCTAAATGAATAGCAAAGCCCCAGTTAACAGAAACCAAGAAAAGGACCACCCTAATCCTCACTCCTTTCACCAACTAGACTCTGGGTCCTTCCCACTCTCCCTCCACAAAACCCTTTGCCAACCACTGATAACTTTGGGAGTTCTCAACCAGATGAAGATCTCTAGGGTGAGATCTTGAGGACACTGCCTCATGTCTCTGAGAACTTGAGAAACTATATAAAATGGGAATGATCATGTTTCCCACAGACAGTTTGCAGTAACTGTTGTGATAAATAAAACACCAATGCCCACAGAATGTGTGCTGAATCGAGAGTGTCTGTAATCTTAAGCTCCCATTGCCTTCTTGTAGGCATTCAGGGAATTGCCTTTTAGCATGAAAAAAAGACCTAGTACCCAAATAGGTTTTTATACACACACACACACACACACACACACACCCTGGGTGGAGAGTCAAGAATGTCTTGAGTGTCTGGAGCACAAGTGTAAAGTATCGAGGGATAAAGGACTCATGGCTACTGCAGCCTAGTTGGAGTTTGAAACTCTATGGCACTGTAGATATGTGTGTATTGTGGGGGGCTTGAACATATGATTGGATTCTGGAAACAATGGAAGCATCCTCTATTTCAAAAAACAAGCAATAGCTATTCTTGTGTTCCTTTTCAGCTTTGGTTGCCAGCTTCATTCGCAAACCACCAGACACATCCCACACACAGCCAGCCAGCCACAGACATGTGAAGACTCTTCCTACCATCTCCTGCTGGGTTCAGGAAGAACTTCATGGAATGAATGCTCTCTTCTCTTACCCAGAGAGGCACTCGCTTTGGAATGCTTCATTCTTCCCTTTCTGCCTGTCTCTTCCCAGGCCAGTTTCGTTAGTGTTACTGAACCTAAAATTAATCTCAGGTATATGTAAGTATGCTAGATGGTTGTGCATAATAGTTACTGAAAAGCATTGGCGTAATTCTTCATGAAGTCATGTTAGGCGATAGTTTCTTAGATATGACAGTCTCAATCTGCTTGAGCTAGCATAACAAAACACTATAGACTGGGTGGCTTACCCAACAGTAATTTATTTCTCATGGTTCTGGAGACTGGAAGTCCAAGACCAAGGTCTGGCAGGATTCAATTTCCAGTCAAATTCCTCTCTTGTTTTGAAGATAGGCACTTTCTTTCTGTATCCTCATATGGCCTTTTGTCCGTGCTCACACACAGAAGGATAGTATAAGCACACTAATCCCATCATGAGGATCCCACCACCCGTAAACTCATCTAATTCTATCTCCTGAAGGCCTATCTCCAAACACCATGGCATGGGGAGCTTTAACATGAATGTGGGGGTAGGGACACAGATCAGTCCATAGCAGATACCAATACCCAAATGACAAAAATATAGATAACTTAAATTTCATAAAAATTAAAAATGCTTCTGCTTCAAAGGACATCATTTAAAAAAATACCACCCACAGATTGGGAGAAAATACTTGTTCATCATGCATAAATGTGTAGTATACAGAGTATATAAAGAACTGTCATGGGGATCCCTGGGTGACTCAGCAGTTTAGAGCCTGCTTTCGGCCCAGGGTGTGATACTGGGGGTCCTGGAATCAAGTCCCACATGGGGCTCCCTGCATGGAGCCTGCTTCTCCCTCTGCCTATGTCTCTGCCCTCTCTCTCTCTCTCTGTGTGTGTCTCTCATGAATAAATAAATAAGATCTTAAAAAAAAGAAAATCAAAAAAAAAAAAAAAGAAAATCAGTACAATGCCGTGAAAGAATAAAATGATGGCAAGAAAAACTCCTTGTAGAGTTAGCAAGCTGAGCCAATGTCCTCCAAGTGCTGGAAGGACAGCTCTACCATTTAGGAAGAAATGACCAATGTAGTAAGAAATGGCAAATAGGAAGTCAAATTAGGTTTGGAGGGGTGGATACAATAATCCAATGGGCTCCAGAAGTAGAAAATCAAGCCTTTGCCTAAAGTATCCACTGGTACATTCAAGAGACAGCAACTTTTTTTTTAAGATTTATTTATTTTTGAGAGAAAGAGAGAGAGAGAGATGCAGAGACACCGGCAGAGGGAGAAGCAGGCTCCATGCAGGGAGCCCGACATGGGACTTGATCCCAGGTTCCCAGGATCACGCCCTGGGCTAAAGGCGGAGCTAAACCCTTGAGTCATTTGAGCTGCCCAAGAGACAGAGACTTGTAACTCTATTTCTAATTGGGGGAACATTGTGGCCCCTCTCCTGCTGGTGTACACATTCAATACCATTACCAAGAAACAAGTGGCTGCACAGACTGAATTCTGGGTTTCACTTCCCTATCACTGTTATTGGGACTGTGAGGCAAATACGCAGTAAGTTAGTTCACTTTTGCTTAAATCAAAATCTAAGAATTTGTGTCTGGTTACCAACTCCACCATTCTAGTGACAGAGAAATCAAACTAGTCAAGGTGATACCCAAGCTAAATAAATAAATAAATAAATAAATAAATAAATAAATAAATAAGCCTACAAGTGAGATCCAAATGGAAACTGTAACTGTGTACATGACTGTAGGTTAGAGGATTCAGGCCATCCAATAGGGAAATGCAGCAGGTGTTTTCCAGTTCCTCATCAAGACTTCCTGCTTTAGCACAATGGCTCTCTAAGCTGGAGACCAGCATTTGGTAAGCCTAATCATCGTTGGTAACTCTCCCTAGGAGACTGATTGCAATGATTCCCAGTGAATGATCTGATTCGTCTCATAAGCCATTCCATAGAATCTGTTTGACTTTGAATTACAAATTCTTTACCAATATCTAAATATGTATTATTTCTCAGGCATTGAAGTGAACATAACCTTGAAAGCTCACTACTCCAAGGAATGGACATACACTGTTCTGTGACATGGAACAAACTTTTATAGCAGACAGTAAGTGTACTGCTGAGGATCTGGTGGGATTTTACCTATATTTTCATAAGCAGAACTATATTCTTAGCTCAAAAATGTTTTGTGACAGGGTCGTTGTCACAAGATGAACTGTCGATATGAATGGCGTGGGGGAACCAGACAGACCTTCCAAGGACAGAGCAAGGGATGGCTGATGGCCTGGTAGGTAGGCAGCATTCTGCTGTAAGGCAGTTTGGATTCTGGAATTTGGTAGTCAACCTCAAGTGTTTCAAGGTATGAATTTAAGTTGGGGAAAAATGGGAACATGGGAAGATTGAATAGACACCAAGGACTTGGTCACAGCTGGGTGGCAGGGCCCTCCACCCAAGGGACTTGGGAAGGTGTGTACTCCATAGGACATTAGCCAGCAAAGGGGAAATTTGGTAGGCTCTGTTTTCACTGAAGCCCTGAGGAAGGAGCTCCAGGTTCCTCAACGTGGTCTGCCTCTGACTTGTTGGTGAGATGGAGCCGAGGTCAGTAGGGTACTATGGCTCCAGGTGGACAGGTTTCATAGCTGTAGCGCAGGGAACATTATTACCTATACTGCAGGACTTAGTCAGAACTTGGGGATGTGCTTGGAGTTACATTTGTGCTATAGACACAGGAGGCTGTAACATCTCTTCCCTCCCACAGCTGTCTCTTTCGATCCACCAAAGAAACCTCAGGCTCCGAGAGCTGCTGGGAGAACCGAGAGTGAGCACAGAGGGAAACAGAACCTCCAGGCTGAGTCTCCTGCCTGAGGACAAGCAGCGTTTGTTACAGGAGGGACAGGGGCACCGATGGACTCACCCAGGAGAGAAGGGGAGGTTTTAACACGGGGGGCAGCAGACATGTCTCGTTCTGGCCCCACTGACGCCCAGCACCCCTGGTACCCCCGGTACCCCCGGGCCCCAGGTCCTGGCAGCCTGTTGTCTCCGGGGGAGAGGGGGAGCATCTGGAGTGGCAAAGCCTTCCCTGCCTGGTGTGTGACAAAGGTGGCAGAGTGCACAAGTTTTGCTCCCTGCAGCTATTCCTCCTTTTCCACGCTACCATGTGCATCGTACTTTAGACGTGGTTCAGGACCCGGGAACTCCCAGCCAGCGTGCACAAGGCCTCGGGTGGGCATGGGTGGCCAAACATCTCAAAAGAGTCCTCAGGTACAGCCTGAACGGACAGAGTGTAGAGGGAAAGACGGACACCCTGGATACTCGACCTCTGGCTGGGGACCATGCAGGCACCTTGTTACAGCTGTGGAGCCTGCCGAGAGGATCCTCGAGGCTCGAGACAGTCCACCCTCAAACGGGCACTTTGGTGGTCCCGAGGCATCACCTGGTGACACCAGGGGCTGAGGACCGCTTACGTTGCCATAAAATGCCCTGTGATTTCTGGCTAGATTGCCCTGGCTGGCTCTGCGCTAACTCAGGCGGTGTTTCAGCCCAGGGTTTTCATCTGCTGCTGATGGGATGTGCGTTACAGGAAGCCAGAGGCCACAGCTATTTAGGACTTGCTGTTAGACAAATGCTCTCAAGTCTGGAGACACAGAAATCTCCGGTGGTCATCGAGTGCCAAGCCAGAATATAGTTGGGGAGGAGTTGGCAACGTGCACGAGGGGGAGAATGTGCTAGAGAGGCTTCCCTGCCTGGCCACCTCTTACTGATCCTCCCAGCCGCACAGCCCAGAGAAGGATCTCTGAGCTCATACCCCGGGCACGAGCCGAGACTGGTATCCCTGCTATGTCGGTCAAGGGAGGTACGTCTCAAGTAACCACAGGATGTGTTTGATGGTCAGCAAACAGAACACATGTCTTGTCCTGCTTGATTCATAAATCATAAATCCCCCTGAGTGTAGCGCTGCCCCGGCCACGGCAAATCACTCTGGCCCAGCCCGCTCCCTTAGGAACTGACACTCACACCCACGTCCTCATCCCCTTCCTAAGATTCCTTACCCCGGGAAGACCTCAGCTCATCGGAGGTACATTGAGTTGGCCTCTGGATCTGGGGCTTCCACATGCCCCCCAAGCCGGATCACACCCTGTTGGGAAAACTACTTTTCTATAAACGTCAGCAGGAGCAACCTGGCTGAAATATCAGGCCACAGGGATAGGCCCAGGGGGGACAAGCATCAGGAGAATCACCTGCTTTTCCATGGGGGCATGGCCGTAGGATGGATGGACCCCCTCCCACCCGCAGCAGCCCCAGGCTGCCCTTCTCTCTGTCCCTTCTTGAGTGAAGGTGCCAAAGGGTGACCGGTGGGAGGGTGGAGTCGTCGGAATCTTTAGGCCACACTTCGAGAGGGGTCATCGAGCTGGGTTTCATATTCTCTTCCTGGCGCAGATTCTTTTCTGGAAGATGCTTTGGCTAGTTTTCTCGATGCAAAAATAAGTTTGTCAACAATAAAGCCCCAAAAGAACATGGAGAAGAGCAACACATTATATTGACACAAACCAGGCCACCTAGCAATCACACAGTCAGCCATGCATGAAGTCCTACAAAACCCAGACAAATGGGGTCACGAGAGGGGGCTGCAACAGGGGAGACAGGGACCCAGGGGCAGACATGCACCCCAGGACGCGTTCCAGCGCACGTGTCCCATTTGAACACAGTGAGGTAGGTTTGTGGTGATCTGGCCGCACGTTGAGGAAAACCTCCTTTTATCCTTTTGCTACCACGACCCTAATCACTGCTGCAGCAGGACAGGACTCTGGCTCTGGGCGCCGCAAAGGGGCCGTGCCTTATGGTCTCTCTGGAAGCCAGGAAAAGCCCAGAATTGCTAAGGTTAAGACAATCAGCCTTTGCTTCCTACCCCCATCCCCGGGCAGCTGGACCTGGGTCCAGGGTTACTAACCGTAACCTATCCTCACCAACTCATGTTTAAAACACACGTGCACGCACCCGCGTGCACACACACGGGCACACACGCACACACACACGCCCTGTTGTGCGAGGTTGGCCCGGCCCAACCCAGCAAAGGATGGGTCTGGTATGTAAAGTGAGGCCCGTGCCCCGGGCCTAGAAGTCTGAATCAGGAATCCCGGGTTACACGTCTGGACAACCCTCAACTCATCCCGGCCTCCCCCGGCACCTGTCTGCCGGTGGGGCCTCTCCTAACCCTGCCTCCTGTTCCAGCTCTTCCTGTTCAGACCAATTTCCCATCCTCCAGTGGGGGGAGGTCACGTCATGGCGCAACTGACTTAAGACCTGGCGTCTCCCGTGGAACACTGCAGGTCGAGGGGTTCAAGAGAACACTACGGCAGAAAAGCCAGCTCTAATTGGCAGAAACGAGGTCGTTGAGTCGGCTACGCACTCCACATACTCGTTCTCCCTGCTGAGAAAGCACAAAGCATTCCTGCCCTGCAGACCTGGAGCTGCTGCCGACTTATCCCTGGGGTTGCCCGTGTCCCTGAGAGCCCAGCGCAGGATCGAGGGCCTTTGATCAACATACACAAGACACAGAAGCACAATATCTCTATTACACCAAAAGAGTTAGAAAGCACGAGATCCGTCATTCGCGCACAGCTAGTGCAGCTGGCATCCTGCGGAACGTGGGGCCCAAGTTGGGGTTGTGCAAGGGAGCAAAGACAGAAAATCCTCTAGGCCAGGATGGCGTGGCAGTGAGCTTAGGAGCAGGAGCTCTGTGGCTCTTCCCCGCTCAAGCCCCATGGCGGCCGTCACAACCCACTGCTGGGGACAGCCCTCAGCGCCCCATCCCACGAGTGGGTTATGACACAAGATGGGGAAGGAGCCTGCGCTGCCCCCGAGAGGCTCCCTCCCCACAGAGGACAGAGGTCCATGGGGTGGACCCACCAATCCAATCTCGGGCCTTATCTCTACACTCTGGCAGGGGAAGAATTATTCTTACATGTCCTTCCCTGAAACGAAAACCACTTCCTGATCCAGGCCACTCTCAAAAGCCCGCCCTGTCCCCAGTTCTCCACTCTGCCCACTAGTGCCTCCTCCTCCAAACTTCCTGATTAGCATGGATTTGCCTGCCCCACTGGGGCTCAGCACTGGGCCCCTGGGAACTGCAGGGCCACGGGTCTCCTATTCTTGGTCCTCCAGAAAGGCAGCTGGCCTTCCCGTGAGCCGGTGGCCTGCTGGGCCTTCAGGGGTGTGAGGCCACCATGAGGCCAACGTTCTGGCAAAGTGGCATGTCTCTGGCTAAGGGGCAGCTTGCATTCCATGGCCTGGTGGCCGAGCTCGCGGCCCCGGGCCGCCGGGGGTGGCTTCGAGCCCCAGAGAAGTCCGAGGCCAGGTGCTGAGGTTCCTCACCTGGTCCGTTCCAGGCGCTTCAGCAACATGGAAGACGGAGCTTGCCCGCAGCCCCGGCAGGCTGAAGCACCAGAGGGGCTTGGTCTGTGGGCCGGGATGCCAGCAGGGGCTCGGGTGTTGGGCACTCCCTGGGGTGGGGGCGACAGCCGCGGGGTTTGGAGAGAACCTTCAGGAGGAAAGCCTCTGCGGGGAAGTGTGCACCGTAGACTGGCAGGTTAATGTCAGAGGCTCCGCCAGGGTCTTGTGCATACCTCCGGCTCTAGCAAGTCAGTGGAGTGGTGCAAGGTGCAGGGACACGTCCCAGGCCACCATGTTCGGCCCAGCGCAGGCCCTCAGAAATGGTCGGGGGTCCATGTTGCTGGGATGGACGTCGCCGCCAGGTCCCTGGAGGGCTGGGCCCACTGTGCTCCTCCAGCCTCCAAGCAAAGGAACCTCCTCCTCCCCAGGGTGGTCCTGGCAAAAAGCCAAGCTGCTCCTCGGGAGCCCCCAGGCTCCTCCGGGACCTCCGCCACCCGGGATGCACGGAGGTACAGCCAGGGAAGTGGGAGCCCCAGACCTCCATCAGGAGGGTCCTAACGGGGTTCGACCCGAATCTAGGCCAGAGGCAGCCCCAGCCTCCTGGGAACCCCTGTGGACGGGCACAGGGTCCCCTTTTAGCCCCCTTTTAGGTCTCTGGCCCTGGGAGGTATTCGGTGACTTTCTTGGATTTGGCATGACAGCGGGGGCCGAGCCCAGCGGCTGGGGGGTGGGTTGAGCTCAGGTACCAAGGATGGTATGTCCACCAGATGAGCTAAACTAGCCCCGGGGCTGTCCTGTTGGCATTGCCCACTCCTGCTGGTCACAGTTCCAAAGCTAGTGGGGTGGGGACCTCCCGGGAAACCTAGTAGAGCCCCAAAATGAACCCGCACAGACCAAAATCGGGAAGGACAGATGGCTCCCGATTAGAACCGGATAGAACCGGGAGGCATCCCCACCCTGTGTGAGGGACCAAGCTGAGTCCTCTTCCAAATTGTTCTGGTGCAGCCCTATGCCCCGGGACCACTGGTTGTGCCAAGAGGCACCCTAGGGAGGCGGGAGGGTGATCGAGGCCATGCAGGTCATCGGCCCAAATCCGGCAGCCCTAGCGTCCCCATGAGAAGTGGAGGACACGTGGACATCTGCCTCCCCGCCCCACCTGCGCACAGAGGTGGGGCCGCGGGAGGGACCCAGTGACACGAAGGCCTTTTCTGAGCCGGGAAGAGAGGCTTGCCCACCCCGGAAACCAAATGGTCTAAACCCTGGTTCTTGAAGTTGGAGCCTCCAAACCTGCGAGAACATGAGGGGCTGCGGGGACACGGCCGGCTTCCCACAGAGCAGAACCCGAGCGGCCCGGAGCTCAGGAGGGGAACCCACGCCTCCTCGCCCGGCACCAGGAGACCCCGGGGCCGGAAGACAGCTGTGCCCATCTGTCCCCAGCGTCACACAGTGGATGTTCCCTGGACGAGGTGGAAGGAGCATGGTCTTCGACCCTGGGAGCCCACGTGCGAGTTTTCAAAAAGCTAGAAGTCACGCAGCCCACTCCAACATGCCCGAGCACGCGTGTCCCGGCTGCCAGGACAAAAGTCATGGGTTCCCTCCCAGATCTGAAGCCCGGGAGTTGAAGGGTACGGTGCCGGCAGGCTCACGACCTCTCTGTTCCTTCTGCGAGTGGCCACACTGTTGCCGCCTCTGCACACGGTCCCCCCCGCGTGCGTGCACGCCCCAGGCGCTGTCGCCTTCCCCACGTCCCCTCCTACTCTTCCTGAGGACACCAGCCATATGGCTTTAGAGTTCATGTTCACTGGCTCCGTCTGAACCCCGTCAGCACTTGGAAGGCCCAAAGTCCAGCAACACACACATTCGGAGGTGCTGGCGTATGGTGGCAACATGTGAATCTGGGAGGCACGGCGATTTGGTCCCTAACAATGACCAGTGGACACCCTGGGAGTCAACAGGAAGACAACCCGTGGGGGAGGCCCGGGAGGATCCTGCACACAGGGCCACCTGTGCCCGAAGATTTGGGTGGCACCACTCTCCTGGAATGTGGAGGTGTTCACCCTCCTGGAAGCCCCCCACATCCCATTAATATTGGGATATCATGGAGGCATCCACGTGTTGCCACGATTGATTATTGATTGCTTGAGCCTGGGTAACACATCCTCAGCGTGACAGAACGACTTCCCTCCTCACGGGCCCGGGATCAGAAGATGAGCGTTGCCTGGTTCCCAATCTCCACATCCGGAGAAAGCAGGCCCGAGACACACGCTAACGACCGCGATGTCTGTGGACGCCAATGTGGACCAGGCCTTGTACGTCGGGGTGGCACCCTGCCAAAGTACAGCAATGCTTGACCTTGCAGGGAGACTATGCCCGTGTCACCCTTGTGACCGTATGAGCCGTGTGACCGTGCACACGATCAGGCTAGCGGAACGTCCATCGGGGCAGGGGGAGCCGTACAACGCCCCAGCAGGTGAGCGCCCTCCAGGGGCCAAGCCCGAAGGTGTGGACCTCAGGGTCCTCCCTGCCGCCAGCAGGGGTCCAGCTGTCCTCCGAGGGGGGGGGGGTCATCTTGCCGACGCTCCACGTCCCATGATTGGGGGACCGTGGGAGTGCCGGGCACCGATGCCACCAGCAGCCTGACACAGACCCCTGCCCACGCGACCTCTTAGTAGCGCCTCGGGGTCACGATCCTTTCTACCTGGATGCCAGGCCCCAGGGACACGTGGGGGCAGGACCGAGTGTGTGAGGAAGGAGAGGATCGCACACGCATGGGGCTGGAAGAGCTATGCTCCCTCGAGGGCCACCCTGGGGTTCAGGCGTGGCCCCGGCCGAGTCTGGCCCCTTGTCGCCCAGCTGAATGGGGCCCCATGTCATCCCGCAGGCTCATTGCCCTGGGCAGGCTGCACGTCAGCCACCCATCAGGTCAGCAGGTGAATACTCAACCCAGGGGGTCTAAGGACCCGCACTGCATCCCCACAGGGGACAGTCCCGGGGATCCTTGGCACTCCCGCTCTCTCTGGGGGTGGGGACAGCCTGGCTTGGCTAACTCTGGCCCTGAGGACAGGCAGGGAGGCCCAAGTCGGGCCCAGGAATGGCCCAGGGCAGGTGCCAGTGGTATTGTCACACAGGGCAGGCAGGTAGAGGCCAGACAGTAGGTCAGAGCCCGGCCAAGGGGGTGCATTCAAAGCAGGCTTGGCCATCGCTGGGCACGGGGGCTCCTGAGGAGCAGAACCGCAGCTGAGGCGCCTCTTGCCAGCCTGTCAGGGCACCGGCTCAGGGCATCTAGAGAATGTCAGGACTTCTTGCTGAGGACAGGGGACCTCGTGCATAATCCGCCGTGGCCTGCTGACAACTGCCAGACACCTGGCCGCTGTGTGTGAATACAGACATTGCGGGACAGGACCTGGCACCCCGGAGATGCCTCCCCAAGGACCCACATGCTGGTACTCGGGCATCCTGAGTGCTCCGTGCCAGCAGTCCATGGTGGCCTGGATCAAACCCCGGGCCCCAGCAGTCAATTCTCTCCCAGGAGAGCATGCAGGGTCCCCGCATCCAGCCGGGGCTGTCCCACAGGGCCTGATCCTGGGACTTGTCCCAAGGCCACAAGCCTCAGGATGGTGGGTGCTCCTCCTTCCCCCTCTCGTGGGGTAACTGACCTTCTGCACTTCCTGCCTCCTGGGGACCCAAAGGCCCTCCTGCCCGGCTCTTACAGAATCCTCATGTGAGCCAGGGGGCCTGTGGGGTGTGGGGGAGCATCCCGGTCACCACTGCCATCACCCACTACACTTTCCTCTGCTCAAAGTACCCTTTTCGGGACCCTAGGGTCCCGGCGGCTCTGGGGATGGCTGATAGGTACACACCCCGTCTCTGCCTTAGCCTCATAGAACCAACCTCGCAGTGGCCTTCACGAGGACACCAGCTTCACAGAACGATGGCTATAACCCAGGAGTTCTCTGACAATACCCACTTGGCACAGTCGCCAGGGTCACCAGGCTAGGAGTGTCATTTACCAGCCCCTAGGACATGGACCGCCAGAGAACCCTGGTCAGCACCCCCGGGAGCACAAGTAGGCAGAGAGGGACGGCCAGAGCAAGATGAGTGCCTGTGAGCAGCAGCACTGGGGAGAGAGCAGTTGGCAGTGGGGAGACAGGACCAAGCCCCAAGGTCTGCAGGCTGAGGCCACGGTCAGGAAAGACAGGGCAGGGTGGGCAGCAGAGGCTGTGGGGGCTGCCGACTGGGCCCCAGAAGCAGGACGTCCCAGATCCTGCCCCGGCCACTGGGCAGCGGGCTGCCGGACTCCCGAAGGAACCTGGTGCGGGGCATGAGGGGTTTGATGGCCGTGACTCGGGGATCCAAGGGTCAGGTGGCAGGAAGGACTGCCCACCAGGGCCTCTCTGTGGGGCACAGAGGCTCGTCTACAGAATGTCCCTACGCATCCACCGGCTGTGGGGCGGGTGCTTCCAAGGCAGGATCACATCTGATGGTCACTACTTTGCACACTCACCTGGCTGTGGTGGTTCAGGGGCAGCAATCCCTCCTCAATCCTAGCACCTTGCTGCAATTACTGTGGCAGGAACCTCAGAAATCTCCATGGGCTGGCAATGTGCTCTTTCCCCTGATGCACTGCCACTTGCCATTCTCTGCTACTGTCCCATTTCAGGAGAGACCGGCACACGGGACCACTGACAAATGAGGACCGTTAGTGGTTGGGAGAAGGTCCAGCCTTATTGTAACGTCCACCACCACACCCCCTGTCTTAAGAATTTGCTGTTCCTGTGACATATCCCAGGATGGGAGAGCAAGGGGAACCGAAGAGAAACTGAGCAGAATGAGCTGTCTGCACACGACCCTCCAAGACCACATAGGATTCAATGGCCGTGACGCCGGGGTAGGCTTCTTGCCCCTCTGGGGGCAACACAGAGCTCCCACAATTCCAGGAAAAGCTCGGGGCTGGCAAGCTGGCGCAGGTCTCAGGGCACCCTCCCCGCATTCCCGTGGGGATTCCCGCCGCTAGACACAGTCCCTGAAGGTGGCGTGACCCTGGTCCCCTCTTGTCCTCACTGCTCACACGCAGAGCCTTGCAGGGAGCAGAGCTCAGCCGATGTGTGGCCATGAGGGAGCTGCCAGCAGGGCTCCCCTGGCGTTAGGACCCTTCTCTCCCGTTCCTGAAAAACCAAGTGAATGCAGCAGCGCACATCGACGTTGCTTTGGAAAAATGGCACACGGCAGGGGTAGAAATGAGAAGTGAACAAGGTTTATTTTCCTATTTCCATACTCCAGCACTTGCCTGCTGCACTCTTGGCCTTTCCAACAGATTCCAACGCCATTGCCCTGTGATTTCATCCAGAACCCAAACAAGGAGGGAAGGTCTCCCAAATTGTATGCAGGACATGACAAAACTCTAACACTTGAGCTTGGCAAGTATGATCTCAAAGGGGTGCGTGTCACTCACACACGGGGCTGGGGAACCCTTCTGTCCCAAGGAACAAACATGGGGAGCTTCCTCAAAGAAACCAAGCTCTGGATGCCAGGGTCATTGCAGAGCCCAGGCCCCCAGGGAGGCTCTTGGCCCTGCTTTCCCCCTACTTGCCCTGGCCCTTAACCCCTGAGAACGCCCAGGCTTTTCTCTTTACACACCCAACAGGACAACACCGGGAGGAAGCACCCTAAGGCCTCCCTTCATACCGGCCCCACAAAAGATTGGAAAGGGCCTGGCTGCCCTTGGAGCTGCAGCTCCCTCTTCCTTATCTCAGAATCTGTTCTCACAGGACCAGGGAGGACCCCAGGTTTTTGCTACCGACCTGGAGCATAAAGTCCATGACCTGAAGGTTGTTGGTTTCCTCGGAGGACCTGGGCCCCCACAGGAACTCAAAGCGGGCAGGGTCGCTGCCTGCCACCTGCCGGCGCCCCAGGTAGCCTTCCTGCACACAGACGGTGAGGTGGTCCCCAGGCTCCCCACAGACGATTTGCTCTTGGCCATCTTTCATCCCCGTGAACCCCAGAGCCTCCCACACCTCCTCGGAGACACATCCGTCCTGCAGGAGGATCAACCCCAGGACCAGCCCCAGGAGGCTGGTCTTGGGGATACCCCACTGATCGCTCAGCATCCCATCCCAGGTGAGGCCCAGGATGGGGTTGAGGACGTAGGAGTGCTCCCTGGGATCCACTTCAATCACGTCTAGGCCAAAGACCAGCCGCAAGCAGATGGACGCTTGGCTCAAGATGGCGGGGAAGTCGTCCTGGTATTCTGGGGTGAAGACCTCCAGCATCTCTGCCTTGCTGGTGGGCTGCTTGTTGCGATACTTGAGGAGCAGGAATACCACCAGGGCAGCCGTCTTCATGCGGAAACTGCCCTCCACCAAGGGCTCCTCATCTCCCGCCTCCCCTGGGCCGCTGGGGCCAGGAGGCTCGGGCTGGCCAAGGCCACCAGCTGCCCCACCATTGGGGGAGCGGTCGGCACTCTGAGAGCTCTGGGGAGCACTCAGGGCCGCGGGAGTAGCAGACCCCTCCTCTGGGGGGCCAAAGACCATGCCAGAGAAGGACAATGAAGGGCAAGACGACAAGGAGGAGGGGGAGGAGGAGGGGAAGGAGGAGGGGGAGGAGGAGGAGGATAGAGAGAGATGAGATAGGTGGTATGGGGGAGATGGGGTAGAGGGGGAAGGTGGAGCCTCCTCCTCCCCTTCCTCCTCCTCCTCAGCCCCAGACAGCTGGGCATCCCCAGGCCCTCGGCCTCCTCTAGGTCTTCTCCCTGCTTCCAAAGCTCGCTGCTATTCCTCAGGGGCATGGTGTCAGATTCGGGCTGAACCTGAAGACAGAGTTGGGAGAGCTTGTCAGGGGGCAGCCCGGCCAAGACACCCCGAGGTACCAGGTCTGACAGGGGGCCGTGCCCGGCTCCCCTGCAGAGGGGTCCCCTGTGTTGGGCTGGGAGAACCCCTGACATCAGGCTCAGAGAGAGCGTGCACTTCACCTGGCCAAGTGGCTCTGGCTCGCGCCTCCTCACCTCTGTGTCCTGAGGGACCCCCGCCTCAGACCAAGGCCTCTGCTGCCAGTTCTTGAAGTCCCTGCAGGAGGGAAGGAGGAGGGTCCTCAGGGTGCAGACTGCCAGCCCAGCCCTGGGGCCCAGTGTGGACAGGACGGCTGCCACATTCTCTGGGAGGTCTCCTGCAGTCAAGGTGGGGAGTCCCCTCCTCAGCCTCTCAAAAGACTGCCCCGGCCCTGTCCTTCTCTGGCCAAACTGTCCCTGCAAGATCACAGGTCCCCAACACTCCACAGGAGGAAGCCAGGGGCCCAGCCTTGGCCACACCTGCCAAAGTCTCCAGGATTCTTCCTGGATCATGCATAAGGGATGGGCCAGCTCTGGCTTCCATCTGGGCTGGGATGGGGGCACCTCTGGGTCTTCACCTGGACCCCACGCAAGGCCTGGGAAGACTCTCCGGCTGGCCCTGAGGCTACCCTCCTTGCACCTTCCTTGCAAGGGCCCCTGCCACGACCCCCCACCAGCCAAAGTCCAGAGAAATCAGTTGGGCCACCTGTCCCGCCTCTCCCCATGGCCCACACAAACGGCTGGGGCGGCCTGGTCCCTAGGGATCCTGCTGTGGGAGGCATCCCCTCATATGTCACGTCGACTGTCGCCAGTGCCTGGTCCAGGGCTAGGGCAGGGCACCCGCCTCCTCTGCTGACCTGAGTCCAGACCCTCAGGCCCAGGCCCTCCGCTCCCTGAAACATTATCCTGCCAGGGCCTGCTCTTCCTCCGGGCCCCCAACCTCCCATAGAGGAGACGTGCCCCTCACACCAAGACCGTACCAACCCCAGGTCAGCCCACCTTCCTGCCCCCACCCGCCCCAGGGACAAGTGAGCATTCCACTGAGGGCCAGATCTCTCCCATCCTCCGTGGGCTGCCCAGAGGGCAGGGCCCCACTCCACTGCACTGGCTTCTTGGCTCATGGGCCAGGTGGGGCCAGCCAGGACGTCCCCAAGGTCCTCACCCTGACTCCCCGCTGGCCATACACCCTCCACACACACCCTCACCAAGCAACCCCGAGGTCCTGCTACTTTGAAGCACAAGCCCTCAGGCCCTAACACTCAGAGGTGGACATCAGGACCGTAGCATGGGCTCATCTTGCACAGGGGCCTCCTTCTTCCCTGGACTGCACGTGCTGGGGCCCAGGGTCCGTCAGTCCTCCCTCTGGTCCTCACCTTCAATCCCCTCAGGCCCCGGGTCGGCTCTGGGCAGTCTGCAACCCTGCTCCTTCCTCCAATTCCCCAGGCTCTAGGAGACTTGGCTGGCAAGCCAGGGCACGCCCCAGGAGGTCCTCGGGCCCTGGGGGCTCCCAGGACCCACTCTAGGCTGCGTTCCTAGGGCTGCAGTTCCCCTGTAGTCCTGGCCTTGGCCACCAGCCACACGTGGGCCATTGCCTCCCACTCCACCTGACCCCACCGCAGCCCACACCCTGGAGGCAGTGCTCCAGCCCAACCGCCACAGGTGTGGGAGGCCCTGTCACATAAGCAAGCGACCACGCAGCTCGGGACTCGTCCAACCCCCGGCAGCCTCCCGAGGCTGAAGCAGGGGCAGGGCCGTGGTGCTCCGGGCTCCCTGGGAACCCACTCCCTCGGGGGTCTCAGTCCCTCGGGGATCCTCGCCTCCAGCCCTAGCTGACCCTGGGCCCCTCGGGCAGACTACCGGAGGCCAGGGCGCTCACACCCAGGCCCTCCCCTCCTCCCGGACCCCACCGGGGACAGGGAGTGACCATCTTTCCATCAGGACCATGACCCAGCCTGGGGGCTTCCCAGGGCTCACAGAGGGGGCTGAGCTGGGGGGCGGGGGACAGGCTCCCTGGGCCCTTCTTCCCCACCCCTGCTGGCGGGGCTCCCTGGGCGCCCTAGGCCTCTGCTTGGCTCCACTCGGCCTGCCTCCCGGGACTGACTGTGGACTGGGGTGCGGGGTCCCTCCGTCCTCCATGGACATCCTCGCCAGGAACCCAGCAGGACCTGGGCCCACCGTCTGCCCCCTCAGGGAGGCCCTGCTCTGAACACCAGCCCCCTGGTCTCTCAGAGCCCCGATGCAGAAGTGGGGCCTCACCACGTGTTCCCATCCCCCCCCCCCCACGACCTTCCCGGGCCGACTCTGGGCTGGGGTGCGGGGTCCCCCGGGCCTCTTCTGCATCCTCACCGGGATTCCCAGCACCACCCGGGGCCCTCCCCTCTGCCCACGTGTCCTAGGCCCTGCTCCTGACGCCAGGGGCCCCCAGTGCCTCAGGAGGCCCGGATGTGGAAGTCTGAGCACCCATACTCCCACGTGAGAGCAGGTACCCATCCCCACGGGGGCCTCACAGCCCTGGCGACCCTCTACTGGGGTCCTCTTTGTCCCTGTCAATGGTCCATCCCTCGCCTCCCCTTAGCCCCGGGACCCTCCCCTCAGCCCTCAGCGTCTGCTCCCGCCACACCAGGACTCAGGCTCTCGGGTACCCAGATGTGCCAGGCCTGCCGCACCCGCCGCCACCATCCGGCCCCATCCCGCTCCCCCGCGGGCTTCCCGGGCTCACCGTGGGCCCTGACCTCCGCCGGGTCCCCTCTGTCCCCCTCAGGGTCCATCCCTCGCCTCCCCTTAGCCCCGGGACCCTCCCTCCCCTCCCCCCTCAGCGTCTGCTCCCACCAAACCAGGCCTCAGGCTCTCGGGTACCTGGCTGTGCCAGGCTTGCAGCACCCCCCGCCACCATCTGGCCCCATCCCACTCCTCCGCGGCTTCCCGGGGGCCCCTCTAGCGTGGGCCCTGACCTCCGCCGGGTCCCCTCTGTCCTGTGCACCTGTGTCCCTGCCCTCCCACCCCGCCCCCACAGGCAACCCCTGTGCCCCTGTCCCCCTCAGGCCCCGGCAAACCTCCCTTCCGACGGGGATCCTGAGCTCCGTGGGGTCCTGTCCCCACCCCCACAACCCAAGTGCGCATTTCCCGGGTGGCCGCGTGTGTCCGGCCTCCCCAGGGCCGCCCCCCAGTCCCAAGGAGGGGGCCCAGTGCCTCCATCTCTCCGGGAGGAGTGGAGGCATGAAGGTGGGGTGGGGGACCCCCGCAGTTCTCCCTCAGCTCCTCACCCCTGCTCCGGGAGGGCCCGGGCCCGTCCTGCCTCCGGGCACCCCTCAGCTCCACGCCGCGGCCCCGCCTTCCCCCGCGTGGATTCTCGGGATTCCCGACAGGCCCCCTCCAGCCGCCCTCCGGGCCGCTCCGGGGCTACCTGCTCGCCTGGCTGCCCCCGGCCCCAGGCCTGCCCGCCTTCGCTCGGCTGGGACCCCAATCCGACCCCCCACGCGAGGCCCTCCGCTCTCTCAGACCTCCGAGGCGGACGTCGGCCCACCTCACATCCGGACCCCGTGCCAGGGGTCCCCAGCGCTCCCAGCAGGTGGGTCCGGCGGAGATGGGCTCCAGGCTGGGGGGTCGGGGGGGGGGGGAGCAGGTGGGCGGGGCCCTCCTTCAGGCTGGGAGGTCAGGGACTCTGGCCGGCCTGGGCCCGCCCTCCCGCCACGCCAGGCAATCTGCGCGTGTCCCCCCCGCCCCCCCACAAGCCTCAGGTCCCCGCTTCCCGACCTGGAGGCAGAGTGGAGGTCGGCCTCCGTCCCCCGCCCGCTGCTCGCTCCTCAGCTGCACACGAGGAGTCGCGCTGCCCACAGAGCCCCCCCGGGCCCCGGGGCCTTGGACCCTGCAGAGCCTGCCCCCGGGAGCCGCCGCCCCCGTCACCCTTTCGCCCCTTGGGGCTGTCGCAGGCCTCAGGACACCCCTCCCCACCTCCCTGCCGGACGGCGGCCTCTACACAGTCCCCGAAGGCGGCGTGTCCCCGGGCCCCTCGTGTCCTCACTGCTCACACACAGGGCCTTGCAGGGAGCAGAGCTCAGCCGCTGTGTGGCCGTGAGGGAGCCGCCAGCAGGGCTCCCCTGGCCTCCGGCGGGCCCTTTCTCGCCCTTTCCGCGGCCCCCGCCCATGCCGGAGCACACCGGTCCGGGTTCCTTGGGCCCTTGCAGAATGAACGGGCCAGGAGGCACAGGAAGCCAGAACAAAAGACTTTTCCTTTTTATTGGCTGCACGACCCGACCCCGTCCTTTGACCCCTCCGTCCTTGCTGCTTCCCAACCCATTTCTGTCCCAGTGCCCTGCCTGGGATGAGGATCCGGGTGGGACCCACACAGGGACGAAGGTGGACTTTGGCCAGCTGGTTTTCAGGACAGGATGAAACTCTTAACTGTTGAACTGGGGGATGTACAGAAGTTCGGGATGGGGGGGGGGGGGCGGCGGCTGCGGCGGTCCGGGCGGGGGGAATGTCAGTGACACACGTAGCCTCCCAAGCTGATGAATCCCCCGAATCCGAGCAGCGATGTGCAAGAGCCTCCTCATGTTAACCAAGCTCTCGATCTCCGGGTCGCGGCAGAGAACAGGCCCCCAGAGTGGCTTTTCACCCTGCTTTCTGCCCCCAAGCCGCCCTGGCCCTGCACTCCTAGAAAGCCCAGTGGTCTGTCTTCTCCAACACAAACACACAAACAAACACACAAACACACACACACAGGGAGACCCAGAGGCGCCCACGGGGAAGAAGCAGCCGAAGGGATGCCTCCCTTCGTGCCCATCCCGCGGGAGAAGCTGCCGACCCCACCAAAGGCTGGAAAGGGCCTGGCCGCCTCTGGGGCTCAGGCCCACTCTTCCTCATCAAACGGGGCCAGGGAGGAAACCGGCCACCTGCTATTAACCCATAGCACATACTCCATGACCCGTAGCTTGCTGGTTTCCTCGTGGGCCCTGGGCCCCCACAGGAACTCGTAGCGGGCAGGGTTGCTGCCCGCCACCTGCCGGTACTCCACGTAGCCTTCCTGCACCCAGACGTGGGTGAGGAGCTCCCTGGGCTCCCCATAGATGACGTGCTGCCTGCCGGCAAACACCCCCATGACCCCCAGGGCTTCCCACACCTCCTGCTCGGGGGCACGGTCGCCCTCCAGGAGGATCACCCCCAGGAGCAGCACCAGGAGGCCGGTCGTGGGCAGGCCCTGCTCACCGCTCAGCATCCCATCGTAGCTGAGGCCCAGGACGGTGACCAGGACGTAGGAGTGTGCGATGGGGTCCACTTCCTTCACTTCTACGCCAAAGACCAGCTGCATGCACTCACAGGCTTGACCCCAGATCTCGGGCCAGGCATCCTGCATATCTGGGCTGAGGACCTCCAGCACCTCTGCCTGGCTGGTGGGCTGCTTGTTGAGATACTTGCGGAGCAGGAACCCCACCAGGTCAGCCCCACTCATGAGCATTGTGTCTCCTCCTTGGGCAGAGGGCTGCGCATATTCGGGCACCTCCCAGGGGTTCCAGATCTCCTCCTCTGGGCCACTGGGGCCAGCAAACTCCACCTGGCTCCAGCCACTGGGTGCCCTGCCACTGGGGGAGGGCCCGGCACTCTGAGGGCTCTGGGGAGGACTCCAGGCAGTCTCAGACCCCTCCTCTGGGGGCACAAAGAACAGGCCAGAGCTGGACAAGGAAGGGGAGGAGCAAGAGGAGGAGGAGGAGGGGGAGGAGGAGGAAGAGGAACACAGGTAGGGGGGAGATGAAACTTCGTCTTCATCCTCAGCCTCTGGCAGCTGGGCATTGACCAGGCCCTGGGCTTCTCCCGGGTCTTCTTCCAGCTTCCAGAGCTGACTCGTGTGCCTCAGGGGCATGGTGTGGGCGTGGAGCTAAAGCTGAAGACAGCGGTGGGATGGCTGGTCGGGGTGCAGGTGGGCCAAGAGAGGCCCCGTGCCAGGGCAGAGAGCGGGCCGCATCAGGATTGGCTACACAAGGAGTCCCCTGTGTGTTGGGCTGGGCGAGTTGAGCCCCTGGCACCAGGCTCGGAGACAACGTGGACCTCACCAGGTCCAGCGACACAGACCTGCTATGCCTCCTTCACTCTGTGACCTGAGGGCCTCCTGCCGGCGACCAAGGCCTCTGCTGCGCTGCCAGTTCTTGGAGCCCCTGCAGGAGGGAAGCAGGGGGCACCTCAGGGTGCAGACTGCCAGCCCAGCCCTGGGCCCCCAGTGCACACAGGAAGGTTGGCTCGCACTCTGGGAGGCCCCCAGCAGTCCAAGTCCCCTCCTTGGCCTGCCAGTGCCCTTGGCAGGGCCTGGGACCCAGGCCTCTGTCTGCGGTCCTGAGGCCAAAGTGTCCCCACAAGACCAGGCTGCCCCGACCCTCCCCATGAGGAAGCCAGGGGACCGGCTCTGGGCAGGCCTGCCAAAGGTCTCTGGGGGTTCATCCTGTGCCGTCAAATAAGGGATCACGGATCACGGATCACGCACCAGGGGAGGAATGGCCCAACTCAAGCTTCCCTCTGGGCCAGGATGGGGCGCCTCTCGCTCTTCACCTGGACCCCACGCAAGGCGTGGGAAGACTCTCCGGCTGGCCCTGAGGCCACCCTCCTTGCACCTTCCTTGCAAGGGCCCCTACCCCGACCCCGCAACCAGCCAAAGTCCAGAGAAATCAGTCGGCCCACCCGTCCCGCCTCTCCCCATGGCCCACACAAGCGGCCGGGGCGGCCTGGTCCCCAGGGATCCTGCTGAGGAAGGCATCCCCTCATTTCTCACCTCGACCCCCGCCAGGGCCTGGACCAGGGCAGGGCAGGGCAGGGCAGGGCAGGGCAGGGCAGGGCACCTGCCTCCTCTGCTGACCTGAGTGCAGACCCTCAGACCCAGGCCCTCCCCTCCCTGAGCCCAGAGATCTGGAGAGGAGGAGGGTCTCCGCGGGATAGGCCACACCCCGGGTTCTCTTCCCAGGGCTGCCAGGGAGGGGCACCCAGATTTCGGGGCCATCCCCTCCTGGGCCTGAGGGCTGCCTTGGGGGCCAC
Organism: Canis lupus dingo; assembly: GCF_003254725.2. NCBI lineage: Eukaryota > Metazoa > Chordata > Mammalia > Carnivora > Canidae > Canis > Canis lupus. Next base: position 118,542,473 of record NC_064281.1, on the reverse strand, counting down.
TCACCCCTTCAATGTAGGGTGGGCGGGGGTCCACCGTCTGCCCCCTCAGGGAGGCCGTGCTCCTGACGCCAAGGGCCCCCAGTCTCTCGGGAGACCCGGATGTGGAAGTCTGGCCGCCCGGCGGCCCGCCCGAAGGCAGGTCCCCAGCCTGCCCAGGGGGCCTCCCAGGCCTCCCATCCCTGGCGACCTCCTGCCAGGTCCCCTCTGTCCTGGGCTCCAGGGCCCCCGCCCCCACAGGCACTCCCTGTGCCCCTCCCCCCCTCAGGCCCTGGCAAACCTCCCTCCGGATGGGCTCCTGAGCTCCCTGGGCTCGGGTCCCCCCCCCACCCCCCCCCCCCCCGAGGCGCATTTCCCCGGGGGCCGCGTGTGTCCGGCCTCCCCAGGGCGGCCCCCCAGCCCCGAGGCGGGGGCCCAGTGCCTCTCTCTCTCTCTCTCTCTCTCTCTCTCTCGGGGAGGGCGGGCCGTGGGTTGAGGCATGATGGTGGGGTGGGGGACCCCGGGGGACCCCCGCAGTTCTCCCTCAGGTCCTCACCCCGCTCCGGGGAGGGCCGGGTCCCGTCCTGCCTCCGGGGACCCGAGGCCACTGCCCCAGGCCCCGGCATCCAGGCCTCAGCTCGACGCCGCGGCCCCGCCTTCCCCCGGTCATGGTCCTCTCTCGGGGTTCCCGGCAGGCCCCCTCCCCCCTCCCCCCTCCCCCCCCCCCCCCGCCGCCCTCCGGGGCCCCTCCCCCGCCCTCCGAGCCCCCTCCCGGGGCTACCTGCTCCCCTGGCTGCCGCCGGCCCGGGCCTGGCCTCCTTCCAGGGGACCCCAGTGCGACCCCCCGCACCGAGGCCTTCTGCTCTCTCTCAATTCTGACGCAGAGGTCGGCCCACGTCACATCACGTCCTGACCCCGTTGCCAGGGGTCCCCACAGCTAACAGCACGTTGGGTTGAGATGAGTTCCAGGCTAGGGTGGGAGGAGGGAAGCGCGCCGGCTGGCAAGGCGGGGGCCCCCTGTCCTCCCCGGGCTCCTGCCCTGGACTCGGGCGGGCTGCGGCCTCGGCTCTCTGCAGACCTCAGTCGGTGCCCCTTACACCGAGCCTCTCAGGCCCCGACGTGTCGTCCCTGAGCGCCCGAGGGGTGGTTGCTGCGGCTCGGGCCCCACCGGCTCTGCAGGTCCCGGGGTGGCCCAGGGCTGCCGGCAGGGGCACAGCAGGGTTCGGCGGCCCCCAGCGTCCTGGCACAGGTCGGCTCTCAGTCCTCACCCAGGAGGCCCTCATCAGGACACAGGCCTGCTGTGCAGCCGCAGCGCCCATAGCCCCGGGGCAGGGCAGGGGCAGGGGCCGGGAGGAAGCGCCCCTTCCCACGGGGTCCCTTGGCCAGCAGCCAGACTTTAGGGACATCGTGTTAAAGGTTTAGTTTCCTGGGGGCGGCCGAGCAGCTGCAAGGGTGTCTAGGGGTGTCCCGTATTGCGGGGCCCACTGCAGGGAGTTTTCCCCTGACATGCTGCGTCATCGGGAGAAACACACCGTCCCTCTCTACCTAGCGTGTGTCCAGTGCACGCGTATGTATAAGGTGTGCAGATTATAGGTGCTGGTATGCAAATGTACGTACATATCACCTAAATACGGACAGCGACACACGTATGTGCGTGTGTGTTCCCGTTATACATGCGTTTGTATATGTATTTATATAGGTGTAGACTATATATATACTTTATCAAAAATACCTTTTCTTACTGTGTGAATTGCTTTGATACTCCCTACTCTATTTCAGGTTGATTCTGTATATTCTACTTAAGTGATTTTTTTAAGGGGCATTCCTTGCCACTAAGATGATTTCAGGGGGTTATTTGCATAGACTCTAGAGTCCAATGCCTCAATCATCCTGTCTTTCCCCGTGTCCTCTTAGCACCCCAGGGCTAATGTCATGTGTACTCTGAGGCCTTGCCTCAGATTTATGCTGGGAAGCAGAAGCAGAAGTTGGAAATTGCTCCGCCTATCAATCCTGTCATCTGCATTGATGCAGGCTGCATTCCCTCCCCACATCCCTGATGTTCCCTGCATCCCCAACCCAGACTCAATATCCAGCTCAGCAGTCTTCAGGGTCCCCCAAGGCTTTCTCCTCATTTATTGTTCGGACGTTGTTTATTCTGTGTGTGTTTTTCAAGACTTTCATTTCTTTCTTTCTTTCTTTTTTTTTTTTTTTTAAGGTTTTATTTCTTTACTCATGAGACACACAGAGAGAGACAGAGAGGCAGCAACACAGGCAGAAGGAGAAGCAGGCTCCACGCAGGGAGCCCGATGCGGGACTCGATCCAGGCTCTCCAGGACCAAGTATCTGCCCAAGACTTCCTTTTTTTTTTTAAGTGAGGTTTTAGTTGCACAGAAATGAAAACGGAAATTCCTTCCTCATCGTATTCTGATAGAAGCTTTTTCCATTAGCTAGTGCTGAATTTCTTTCAAAGGAGTCTTCTATACCCAGTCGTGATCAGATGTTTTTAGTTCCATTATTTTGTTAATGTAGATAAATACAGTTGAAAGATTTTTCTTTTTTTTTTTTTTTTTTTTAAGGATTTTATTTATTTACTCATAGACACAGAGAGAGAGGCAGAGACACAGGCAGAGGGAGAGGGAGAAGCAGGCTCCATGCTGGGAGCCCGACGTGGGACCCGATCCCAGGTCTCCAGGATCACACTCCAGACTGCAGGCAGCGCCAAACCGCTGCGCCACCAGGGCTGCCCAAATACAGTTGAAAGATTTTTCTGACGTTAAGGCAGATTTCTGTTCACTGGGCACCGCCTCTCGTCCGTTTCGTTCACTACGATTTTGAATATGCATATACTTATTCAGGATATTTGCTGCTATATGAGTGCTTTTGGCTTAAGCGTTCTTTCAAGGTGGATTTCTCCTCTAGCATTTACATCCAGGAGCACTAGCGTGGGACATTTAATTGAAAACAATGCCCATATTTTTCTTTAGTTTGAAGGAGTTTTGCTAAGATGATGACTTCTCCCCAACCATTTGGCCGAATGAGACCACAGGGCGGTGGGGTGGGGGTGGGGGGGGGGAGGTGGGAGTCCAAAGTGGCCGAGGAGTTGAGAGACCTAAGTTCCTCTGGTCCCCGGAATTCAGCGAGACAGCTACTAAATCATTCTGAACCCCTGAGAACTGAACCGGAGATCTACAAAAAGAATAGCTGCAACTCTACAAAGAGAAAAGCATCCAGTTTCTGCAAGACAGGAGGTGTGGAGAAGTGAAATGGAAGCGATACATGGGAAGATGGGCGGGGGGGGGGGGGGGGCAAAAGGGAGGCGATACATGGGAAGATACGGGGGAGCCAAAAGGGGGCGAGCTCCAGCAGCCTCCACCAGAGAGTGATGGAGCAGCAGAGAGCGCAGAATCCGGACCTTTAGAAGTCCGCTCCGGTGAGGGACGGCCCTGCCTGCCCGGTGCTCAGACAGTGAAGCGGGTGCAGAATCCTAGGTGGGACAGCGTGGTCTCAGGATCCCCCGGGGTCACAGGAACACTGACAGTGCCTGAGTGCAGCAGAGCTCCCAGACATCGGAGCAGGGAAGCCGGCTGCAGCGGGCTCTTGGCCAGTGGTGGCCGTAGCCCTGGAACCCAGCAGGGTCAGTGGGTCCCAGCACCCTCAGCGCAAAGGCTCTCCGAGCAGGAGCCCAGCAGGCGGCAGAACCGGCAAGCCCCCCCTTGCTCCCCCTGGGGAGGAGCAGCGCACATGTCCACACAGCAGGAATCTGCAGGGTTTGGAAGGCGAAGCAGGGTCCGTGCCTGAGATGGAAATGCTTGGTCACAGGCTGGGTGAGCACAGTGTGCGGTCCGGTACCAGGGAGACAGGAGTGATGGGTTGCCTTTCACTGGGGGTGCGCTAAGGAGCGGGACCCTGAGCTTTCGGCCCTGGGGCTGGGGATGAGGAGGCCACCACTTTCGCTCTCAGCCTCTAAAGAGGCCTGCAAGGCCTTCACGGAACAAAATCCACAGAGAGCAACCCGGACCAGATTACTTAGCCTGGCCCCCTGGCAAGGGCGGTGCACGCCCACTCGGGGCAAAGACCCCTGAGAATCAGCGCAACAGGTCCCTCCCCCAGAAAGTCAGCAAGAGCGTGCGGCCCAGACCAACTTTACCGAACACTGAGAACCGCAAAACTCCAGCGCTAGGGGAATATAACATACACAATTCATAGCGTTTTCCCCCATGATTCTTTGGTCTTTCCATTTTATTTATTTATTTTTTTTTTTCGCTTTCCTTTTGCAACCAATTTCTTATTTTATCAAACTTTTAGGAAATATTTTTTAGTTTTCATTCTTACAGTTACATGCTATCCTTCCATTGTTTTTAATTTTATTTGTGTAAGTTTTTTTTTTTTTTTTTTCTTTACACCCTTGCGGTGCAGTTTCTTCCACCAGACCAAAATACACGTAGTGTACGGTATATGATTCTGTTTTCTTCACCTGTCTCATCAAAATCGCTTTTTTTTTTTCTTTTTTCTCCTTCTTTGTTTCTTTCTTGTTAAGTTCTTTCTATGTTCTGTCTCCCTTTCTGATATTTCCCACTTATTTTTTGTATCCCCCAAATGAATGAGACAAAGACTCCTAACTCTGGGAAACGAACTAGGGGTGGTGGAAGGGGAGGTAGGCAGGGGGTGGGGGTGACTGGGTGACGGGCACTGAGGGGGGCACTTGATGGGATGAGCACTGGGTGTTATTCTATATGTTGACAAATTGAACACCAATAAAAAATAAATTTATAAAAAATAAAAAAATAAGGTCTTTCTAAATTTTCATCTTTACAGTTACATTCTATCCTGTCAATGTATTTAATATATATAATATATATGCAAGGTTTTTTTTCTTTACAATTGTGAAGCCATCTTTTTTTTTTTTAATTTTGTTGTTTATTTATTCATGACAGACACAGAGAGAGGGAGGCAGAGACCCAGGCAGAGGGAGAAGACCGCTGAGCTGCCGGGGCTGCCCTTCTTCACAATTTTGAGATGTAGTTTCCTCTAACCGAAGGAAATACACTCAGAATATAGTGTATTGCTCTGTTTTCTTCACCTGTCTGTTGATATTTCTTCTTTTTTTCTCTTTTAATTTTCATTTTTACAATTGCATTCTATCCTTTCCTTGTATTCTATTCAATTTGTTTAGTACCTATAAAAGTTTTCCTTTTGTTACAATTTTGGGATTTAGTTTTCTAACAAACGGACCAAAATACACACAGGATCCAGTGTATTACTCTATTCTCTTCACCTGTCTGATTATATTCTCTCTTTTTAATTTTTCTTTTCAGTTCTGGGTCTCTTGTGATTTGTGTAGTGTATATTTCTCTGGGGACATTGTTGCCATTTCAGTATTTTGTTCTCTCATTCATCGATTCTTCTCTGCACAGATGGAAAAAACCTCATCTCATAAAAGAGAACCAAAGGCAGTACTGAATGCCAGGAACCTAGTGAGTATGGACATAAGTAACATGGTAGAACTAAAGTTCAGAATAATGATTATAAAGATACTATCGGGGCTTGAATAAAGCATCAAAGACACTAGACAAAGCCTTTCTGGAGAAATAAAAGAACTAAAATCTAATCAAGTTGAAATTTCAAAAAGGCTATCAATGAGAAGCATTAAAAAATGGAGGCGCAAAAAAAAAAAAATGGAGGCTCTGACTGCTCGGATAATTGAGGCAGAAGATAGAATTAGTGACATAGGGCAGCCCGGGTGGCCTAGCGGTTTAGCGCCTGCCTTCAGCCCAGGGCGTGATCCTGGAAAACCCGGGATCGAGTCCCATGTGGGGCTCCCTGCATGGAGCCTGCTTCTCCGTCTGCCTGTGTCTCTGCCTCTCTCTCTCTGTATGTGCGTCTAATGAATAAATAAATAAAATCGTTTTTAAAAGCCCCAATCAAAAGTTATAGGGTATCAGGTTGGATAAAAAAGTAAGGACCATTGATACGCTGCCTGCAAGAGACTCATTTTAGGCCCAAAGACACCTCCAGATTTAAAGTGAGGGGGTGGAGAAAGATTTATCATGCTAACGGACATAAAATGAAAGCTGGGCTGGCAATCTTTATATCAGACAGACTAGATTTTTTTAAAGATTTTATTTATTTATTTATTAAGGAGAGACAGAGAGAGAGGCAGAGACACAGGCAGAGGGAGAAGCAGGCTCCCTGCAGGGAGCCTGATGTGGGGCTTGATCCCGGGACAATGGGATCAAGACCTGAGCCAAAGGCAGATGCTCAACCACTGAGCCACCCAGGTGCCCCCAGACAGACTAGATTTTAAAGCAAAGACTGTAGGGGCCCCTGAGTGGCTCAGTGGTTAAGCGTCTGACTTCGGCCCAGGTCGTGATCCTGGGGTCCTGGGATTGAGTCCAGTATCAGGATCTCTGTGGGGAGCCTGCTTCTCCCTCTGCCTGTTTCTCAGCCTCTGTCTCTCTCTCTCTGTATGTCATAAATAAGTGAATAAAATCTTTAAAAAAAAAAAAACACACACACACACTGGAAGAGCCAGAAGTGGCATGCCTTCTGTTAGAAAGCACTAAGAAGCCCACAGTACCACCGAGGAGTAATGTTCTCCCGAGAAAATTGAACTTGCTTCTGGCCTCCAACTGGGGTGAACATATAGTGACAGGAAATACAGCTCTCTTCAGGAGAAGAAGGCACAGGGTCTGCTCTGTGGCGAGAGCTCTGGGCATCTGCAGGAACGTGTTTGCTTTGTTTTGCATCCAGTCTGCTCAAGAAAGGCACCATTTCCCTGCCTACCACAGTGATGCCACAACACTGCCCAGCAGCCTTGCCTATTCCAAGCCAATGGTGCCTGCCTTTCCCTTTATCCTGGGAGAATGGCCCCTGGATGCTTAGATCTGCATTTGCTCCCTATCCCCTAGGTCAAGTCAGAAAGCTAGGATAAAATCCTGGATCTGACAAGCCAGTTCACTGTACCCGTGCCACTGATCTTGGCGCAAGGCTGCTCTAGGCTCGGAGGATCAGGCCCTCCAGACTAGCCTCTCTAGACCTCTGCCTCCTGCTCTCTGTTGCAGGGCCCTGAGCTACTGCATGCCGTTGTTCTTCCCCGGGCATTTGCTTTTGCCACGCTGCTAGCTGGTCCTCTTGGGACATCCTCAGGTCTCGCCCTCAATGTCACCTTTTCCATGAGTCCTTCTATGAATACCCAATCCTAAATTGCAACCCCTCCTCCCACCCCATCCCCAACACTCTGCATTCAGCTCTGTGGATTCGATTTGTTTCCATAGCATTGAAAACTACTCAGCCTACTTCACCTTTCACTTCATTTCATGATTCACTTCAGTGTACACCGCTACACATGCTAGGCTATGAGCACTACAGAGGCAACGAATCTGTTCAATGCTGTATTCTTAGAGCTTTGAGCAGCGCCTGGCACATGGTACATGTTTACTACTCATGTTGAGAATGAATAAAGAACTGCCAGCTCCAAGGTCCTGGTCCTTGGAGCCTCTCGTCCCTAAACCCCCTTGGCATCTCTAACCCCCACAACTATCCAAACAGGCAAAGTTTGAATGCTCCCGTCCATGCTCTACTTATTGGCTCATGGACAAGGTAAGCCACTGAGTTTACCGGGGACTCTGGAGACCCCTAGCCCCAGTCCCTGGTTTGTGCTCCTGGTATTCTGGCAGAAGTCAGCGTAGTAGGATTCCAAACAACTATGGCTGACTGCACACTCTCTCCTGCCAGCAGGCAGCTATGGCCTTCACCCTTATGCTCTGCTCTTCCTTCTTGTTGGCTTCGATCTATAAGTTGCTACAGTCAAGGACTCACGTGTCCTGGGGTTTGGGTTGGGCCACAGAAGGTTTTACAGATAGCCAGTTCACACAGCGCATGCCCATTGATTCCAGAGGGCACACCCATGTTCACATATGACCATAAAAAGACTTCCCTAGCGAAGGTAGAAAGGAGGGTAACTAAAAAAAATAAAAAAAAAAAAAAAAAAAGAAAGGAGGGTAACTAAGATGGTTTGCAAGGTTACTTTCAAACCCAAAACACTCCAACCACTAGGATTTATCCCCATTTCCAGAATGCAGGTGCGCTCCTTGCCTTTGCACATACTGTTCCTGCATCTTGAGGTATCGGAGATACTTTACTTGCAATGAGAAGGGCTCTTGCTGTCGGTGCTGTCCTTCCTGATAATGCCAAAGGCCAGCCTTCTCGTGAGAAGGCATCAGACACACTCAGAGGGACATTCTACTACAACTGGACCAGTACTCCTCAGAAATGTCAAGGCCATAGATATAAGCAGAACACTGGCCTTCCAGAGATGTCCGCATCCTAATGCTCACAGCTGGAATATGTTAAGTTACACATCAAAGTGGAATTAACGCAGAAGATGGAATTGAAATTACCAATTGCCTGACCTGAAGATAGGGAGATTGTTCAAGATAATCCAGGTAGACCCAATGTAAATACAATGCTCCAAATGTGGAAGGAGACGGTCATGTGAGAGACTCAACTGCCCATTGCTGGCGTTGAAGATGGAGGAAGGGTCTCTGAGCCAAAGATGGTGGTCACCCTCTGGGTGCTGGAAAAGTCATGAAAACACATTTCTCCGTGGAGACTTCCCAAAGCATCACAGCCCGGCTGATGGCTTGATTTTAGCCCAGTGAGACTCTTCTGGGGCTTCTGACTTCCAACATTTGTGTTGTTCCATTAATGAATTTGTGCTGTACCACTAACTTTGTGGTGATCTGTTACAACAGCAATAGGAGGGCAGCCCCGGTGGCACAGCGGTTTAGTGCCATCTGGTGCCCGGGGTGTGATCCTGGAGACCTGGGATTGAATCCCAAGTCGGGCTCCTTGCATGGAGCCTGCTTCTCCCTCTGCCTGTCTCTCTCTCTCTCTCTCTCTCTCTCTCTCTCTCTCAATCAATCAAACAATCAATCAATCTTTAAAAAGAAAAACAACAACAACAGCTGTGGGAAAGTAATACAGTTTCAAAAAAAACAGGAAATACGAAGGAGCTATCTCATATTGGAGGACATGAAGCAGACATAATGACTGCATGTAATGTGCCATCCAGGGTTGCAAAGAAAAAGGGCACATTCCTACCCCTTTGCCCCCAGGGCTCTTGGCCCCTTGGCCACTTTATGGTCCCTCCGACTGTACCACCACTCTGGACAATTGCAGGTGCCCAATTGGGACATACACAGGAGTCTGCGGCTGAGCTGGAGAGACAAGACCACCCATGAGGACAGTGCATGCCTCCCCCCACATTCCTCTTTGCAGGATCAAGCATCCTATCCCCCACAGTGAGAGAAACTGAGGGACAAGGTTGAGGGACTGGGTCCTGACAGTTGGAGAATGGCCAGCACGAAGCTGGGGGTGTAGGAAACTGCATGAAGCTGTTTCTACAGAAGCCTCGGGAGCCAAGGGATTCGTTACCACACTGTGAGCTCACAGAGCACAGTCCACTGTCTTCTCTTACTAGGGGACATAATTCAGGCACACATGTTTTCCTAGGTGCAAGACTCCGGATTCTGCACCTTAAGGTGCAAGGCTGGGGTGGAGGTGTTCAAAAGAGGAGCTGCCCCACAGGAAGCTGCCTGTCCCCGGTGGTTCTTGTCAGAGAACTCCTGAGTCATAGCCACCGCTCTGTGCAGCTGGGACCCTCGTGAAGGCCACTGTGAGGTTGGCTTTCTGAGGCTGAGCCAGAGTGGGAGTGTGGACCTGTCAGCCATCCCAACAGCCGCCTGGGAACCTAGGGTCCCGAAACGGGCCCTTTGAGCAGAGGAAAGTGTAGTGAGTGACGGCGGTGGTCACCGGGATGCTCTGCCACACCCCGCAGGCCCTCGGGCTCACATGAGGATTTTGTAAGCAGCCGGGCAGGAGGGCCTTCGGGTCCCCAGGTGGCAAGCAGGCTGTGCAGAAGGTCGGCCGCCCCATGAGATGGGGTTGGAGGAGCACCTGCCATCCCAGGGCTGTGGTCTTGGCACAAGTCCCAGGAGCAGGCTCTGTGGGGCAGTCGTGGCTGGACGCGGGGACACCTCTGCTAATGTTGCTTGCTGTGGGGAACTGGTGGGTCCCACAGTGTTCTTACTCAGCGTTGAGAAGGACTGTTGGGCTGTAGCAGCCAGGACACCCCCGGGCCTCTTCCCCCTTTGTTGGAGTCATTCTGGGGAGCATCTCTTTAGCCACAGCCTCTTGTGTGGACACATCCACCCAGGCCCTGAACTGTCATTGCAGGGCAAAGCAAGTCAGACAGGAGCTCACTGGCCTTGAGGACTCACTCTCGGTCCTTGTCTTCCGGATCTGAGAAGCCTCTGCTTTTTCCCAGGCTGAGCAAAAGGCCTGCTCTACACTCTGGTCTCCTTTGCGAGGAGTTGAGCTGCTGCCTGGCTCTTGCCAGACCTGCCCTGTGGCAGATACCCGTGCAGGTGCCTTAAGGCCCTTCGTGGGCAAATAAGTGTTTGCAGGTCTCCATCTGGCATCACTGAGAGCCTCCTGCTAAAATCCGGGGAAGACAGCTGGGAGGCAGGGCTAGCGCAGGGGTTGCAGGGCTCGAGGAAGGAATGGATTCCAGAAATGCGTATTGAGATGGAAAAATGCAGACTAGCGTATGATGCTGGCTTGGAAGTTAGAGGAGGGGAAAGAAGTGAAGAAGATTCAGGAAGGTTGTGTTTCACACTGCCTGGTTTTGTGTGCTTGTGTTTGCTTTTCCTTTGAATCTTTCTTTCTTTTTCAGAAACTTAGCCATTACCTTTTGTTCAGTTGCTCTTTGCCCCTTTTATTTTAAAAAAAATCTAATGATCTATTAATTTTAAACTATTTTTTTTCGACTTGTAAAAAATTTGCAAAGATAGTACAGAGTTTTTATATGCCCCTCACTCAGTTTCCCATTATGACGGAAAGCGGAAGCGGTTGCTTCTGTCAATGTGGTATATTTGTTGCAATTAATGGGATAATTTTGACACTTCATTTATTACTAACTGAAGCCACACTTTACTCAGACTTCGGCAGTGTTTACCCAGAATCTGTGTTCTGTCCAGGATCCCCGTCAACATACCGCCTTACGTTATTTGTAGTGTTTCCTTGGCTGTGGCAGTTTCTTTGTTTCTGAGGAGCTTGACTCTTTTCGGGAGGAGTGATTAGATAGTTTGTACATTGTCTCTCACTCGCAATGTTTCTGATGTTTTACTCATGATTAGTCTGGAGTTCTGTGTTTTAGGAAGGAAGACCATAGCGGTGAAGTGCTACTGTCATGACATCCTATCAACACTACATACCAGTAGCTTGATTTATCACTGATGTGGTTTACCTTCACCACCTGACTGAGTTAATACCTCTTAGGTGTCTCCACTGTAAACTTACTGGTGTCAGCCCCCTTTGCATACTGTCCCCTTTGGAAGAAAGTCACCATATGTGGCCCACACCTCAACGCAGGGACTTATGCTGTACTACCTTCAAGTGAGAGTATCTGCGTAAACCAGAATTGTTCTCCATTGGAGACCTGCCTATTTCCCCATATTTATGTGTTTAATAAGTCAAATACTTTTCACAATACAGACACATGGGCATTTCTATTACAGGAAGAAATTACATGTGTGTTCACTACCCTGTGTGTATTCACATATGTATACAAATTTTAGATGTAATCATCTATATGTGCATTAAGCTACATAAGAGTTTTTACTGATGTTTTTGGCTCTAATCCACCACCACCTAGATCACTATAGCTTCCTCCTCTACGGTGAAAAACCTTGAGATTTGGACGTTGTTTATATGTCAGTGTCCTGTTGTCTCTGCTGGGTTATCATGGTTATCTCTGAAGGAGCTGCTGAAATAGAATTTGTGGATGGGCTAAGCATCAGTTCAGCTCCAGAACTCCCTGGAACCTCATCAAAGCTATGCCTGCCCTCTAGCCTCTGGACTCTGATAAGGCTACCTGGCCCCTGTCTATGGAGCTCTTGAAAGGTCAAGAGTACCCGTTATCTGAGTGTCTGAACTGATGAACAATTCAACTTTTGATGCTTTTGGGGGTTGAGATCACCTGTAACTAAGTATGGTCTTCTTTATCTGTCTGGAAAGTATTTCTTTCTACCAGAGCATGAGCTACAGGGTAAGCTGGACCCCAAGATGAGTCTTTGTTTCCTCACCTTTATTTAGCTTTATGACTCAGGGCATGTTATATGAGCTTTTGGTGCCTCAGTGCTTTTTCTCTGTTCTGTATTTGAATAGTCACTGGGAAGCTCCTCGAGGCTGGCAATTAGACTCTACCCAGAGAGAGGGCAGGAGAGCTGGATGAAAAACTGAGACCCCTCAGATTCGACAGCTGACAACCCTGCTATATGTTACTCATCCTTAAAACCGACTTATTTAATGATATACATTCTCCAGTGAGTGTTGGAAAGCCTAACTAGAAAATGAGAAATGTGCCCAAGTTCTCAGATTAAAGGTGATACATCATGGGAAATCATGAGTTGATACTTTGATTGATTATGATCAATCAAGTAATAATGATACTCTCAAGATGTTCCTTAAATAAATACCATAAAATTGCCTATTTGAAACTCTGCTATGGTGCAAAGTGTGATTGTTTTCCGTGACAATACTAGCTGAATGTTGAAGGTATTGCTGTAATCACAAAAACTCTCAAAATGTCCGGACATGAAGACAGTATACTAGGTCACCTTCTGTGATGTGGTGTAGTGTGGTATGGCTTAACACAAAGTAAAAGAACACCTGCAAAGACTAGGATTTTAATTTTGATTCCATACTTTGAAGGAAACTTCCACCAAATCACGAGGTGACAACTAAGCAAAGCTGGTTTGGTGAAAAGATAAAAATTTTGAGAAACATTTAGTAAGACAGAGAGAAAAAAGCAGACTCAACTACTAAAATAAAAAAATCGAAGTCGGGGTAGTATTACAGATCTTTTTTTTTTAAAGAAGATTTTATTTATTTATTTATTTATTTATTTATTTATTTATTTATTAGAGAGGCAGAGACATACTCAGAGGGAGAAGCAGGCTCCCTGCGGGGAGCCTGATGTGGGACAGGACCCCAGGACCCCGGGATCACGCCCTGAGCCAAAGGCAGATGTTCAAGCCCTGAGCCACCCAGGCGCCCCAGTATTACAGGTCTTAAGGAAACAAAAAGGAATGTAAGAGAGTACTCTGAACAATTATACTCCAAGAAATTGTATAACCTAAATGAACTGGATATATTTTTTAAGACATAAACAACCAAAAGTAACTCAAGAGGAAAAGAAAATTCAATCAGATCTAACAGGTAAGGAGAATGAATCAGTGACCAGAAACGTCAAAGAAAGAACATCCCAAGACCAGGTGACTTCGCTCCTGTATTCTACCAATACTTGAAAGAAGAAAGAAATCCTCAGGCAGCCCCGGTGGCACAGCGGTTTGGCGCCGCCTGCAGCCTGGGGCGTGATCCTGGAGACCCTGAATCGAGTCCCGCGTCAGGCTCTCTGCATGGAGCCTGCTTCTCCCTCTGCCTGTGTCTCTGCCTCTCATTCTCTCTCTGTGTCTCTATAAATAAATGAACAAAATCTTTGAAAAAAAAAGAAGAAAGAAAGAAAAGAAAGAAAGAAAGAAAGAAAGAAAGAAAGAAAGAAAGAAAGAAATCCTCAATTTCTTCCCAAAATATGGAAGTGGAGGGAATACTTCCTATCTCGTTCTGTGAGGTCAGCAGTACTGAGGTAGTAAAGCCTGACAAAGACATCAAAAAAATAAAATAAAATAAACTGACACTCTTTCATTAAAAAAAAAAAAGCTTTCAACAAACTAGAAATAAAAGACTTTAACATGATAAAAGGCATTCACGAAAATTCCACATCTAACATACTGAATGGTTAAAGATTGAAATTTTCCCATTAAGCCAAGAAATAAGAAAAAAGGCAAGGGCCGCCTAAGTGGCTCTGTCGGTTATGCAGCAGGCTCTTGATTTCTACTCTGGTCATGATCTCAGGATTGTGAGATCAGGCCCTGCATTGGGCTCCATGCTCAGGGGCGTCTGCCTGAGATTGTCTCTCTTCCTCTTCCTCTCCCTCTCAATCTCTCTCTAAAATAAATAACCAATAATATTCTTTTAAAACCCGACAATGCCTGCTTTTGCTTCTTTTATGTTATTATACTGAAAGTGCTAGCCAGAGTGATTAGGCAAAAAAATAATTTTAATAAATAATAAATAAATAGTCATAATAATAAAGACTAATAAAGTGGGAAAAAAAGTTTAAAAAAAGAAGTAAAAGCAGAAGAAAATACTTAAAATAAGTTTATCCAAGGAAATAGAAGACATATACACTACAACTTACAACATATTGCTCGAAGAATTTAAGAAGATTTCAGTATTTGGAAAGATATCTTGCGTTCATGGAGTTGAAGACTTAATTTTCTTAAGATAGCAGTTGTATTAAAGCAATTTACAGATTCAATACAATCCCTAAAAGGAATCCCAACAATCCTGTTTGAAGAAATGGAAAAGCTGATTCCAAAGTGTATATGGAGGGACGCCAGGGTGGCTCAGGGGTTGAGCATCTGCCTTTGGCTCAGGTGGTGAAACCAAGGTCCTGTGATTGAAACTCGCAGGGAGTCTACTTCTCCCTCTGCCTACATCTCCACCTCCCTCTGTGCGTCTCTCATGAATAAATAAATAAAATCTAATAAATAAATAAAGAAATAAAGAAAGTGTATTTGGAGTACAGATGCTCCTTTGGATAATTATGTAGGTATCCTTCGGGTTGGGTAAATACCTCGTAGAAAAGAACCGAGATGTCCATCAATAGATGAATGGATAAAGAATATATATCTGGCACATTGGTGGTAGGGATGAAAAATAGTGCCGCTTTTGTGAAAGATGTTTGCCAGTGGTAAAAGTCTATCAGTTTGTCAAAAAGTTAAACTTTTTAAAATTATATTTATATTTTTTACTTTTAATTTATATGACTATCAATTCCACTCCTATGTATATGCTCAAAAAATGGAAAACAGGTATTCAAACAAATACCCGTGTAGAAATGTTCACCAAAATTCACAATAGCAAAAGGATGAAACGACCCAAATATCCATCAATTTGAGAATGAATAAGCAAAATGTATAGGCCTATAAAGAAATATTCAGCCGCAAAAAAGAATGAAGTCCCGTTACAGGCTTTAGCAGGATGCACCTTGAAAACTGCTGAGTTGAAGAAGCCAGACACAAAGATATCATATTGCAAATTCCGATTATATGAAATACACAGAACGGCTATATTCATAGAGAAAGCAGAGTAGCGGTTGACAGGGTCTGAGGGAGGAGGGAATGGGCAGTGACCACTTATCGGATGCGACGTTTGCTTTTGGGCTGATGCAAGTGCTTTGGAACCAGACAGAGGCGATACTCGTACAACACCGCAAATGTACGAAATGGCACTGAATTGGACACTATAGAATGACTTCATGTTATGTGTATTTACAATAAATAAATAAATAAATAAATAAATAAATAAATAAATAAATAAAAACTATTGATAAATGCTGTGAAACAAGAAAACATGAATCTGCTGGAAACAAGGAGTACCTTCCCCTTCTCTCAATGGCCCTTTGCCCTCAACCTAGGGTCAAGCTCCGCGGCCTAACATGCTGGGTTAAAGGTCTAGCCCGAGCCTGTTCGTCTGGCCTCGTCTTCTGCCTTCCACCACACTGTAGCCTTTCTCTTTCCATACATGGAACTGTTTTCTCTGATATTGAGCAACGGGGTCCTCATTATCTCAACTACGCTCGCTATTCATTCCCACCTAGTAAACATATGAGTGATTAGAGAATTGCTAATTTCTACTCCTGTGATCCAGATATACTAATTAGGATACAGAACTCGTGTCTCCTTCAATGTGGTCTGGCTGTTCTTACAAGAAATATACACAGGATCAGATGAGTCCATAGAACAGGCACAGTGGCACTGACCCTGGACCTTCTGTTAACTGGGTGACAGATGAATTTAAGGAGCAAGGGGATCTGAGGATACTGGTGAGAGGGTTTAATTCAGCTGCTGGCCATGCGCACAGGGAAGATGGACCGCTGGGCGCAGGTTAGAGGTAGAAACTTACATAGAGGCCAGTGAAGATTTTTCAAGTGTGGCTGAGTCTTGACTAGCCGGACATTCCAAGACACTCTCTCTGCTACAGGGCACAAGGCAGAGAATGGCTGGTGGTGACAAGACCGATCAGTAAAAAGAAAATCTATCACCTGTCCAGGTGTGAGCTGCTGAGAGCATGACTAAGACAGGGACTGGGGGTGGAGAGGACAGAGACACAGAATGTACTCACGAGCCCTCCACTGCTTTCCTCGGAGGGGACACTTTTCCAACTGCCACCCGCTGCCCGCAAGCTTCACCTCCTCTTCACTCCTGGAGCCATGTAATCCGAGACTACATTTTTGCTTGAACTCCATCTTCCTAGCCAGCGAGGCTTCTTTTGTTTAGCAAACCTAACTGCGGTTTTGGCTTCATTCACCCAGATGGCACCCCCAGATCTCAGCAAGAAGGACTGCACAGTTGAGAGTAAAATCTTAAAACATCCCTAAAGAGTTACTGTGTCCCTTCTAACTCCACTGCAGCGTCTCATATGATACTCTGGAAAGTAGTCTGCAGGTTATGGTCTTTCGCAGGTTGTTTAAATGTTTTAAGTTGGATTCTTTAAATTGGCAGACTTTTTCTTCTTTTGAAAGCCCTTGCCATCCCTGAATGAACAGCAAAGCCCAAGTTCACAGAATCCAAGGAAAGGACCACCCTAATCCTCACTCCCTTCACCAGTTGGACTCTGGGTCCTTCCCACTCTCCCTCCACAAAACCCTTTGCCAACCATTGATGACTCTGGGAGGTCCCACCCAGAGCCAGCTCTCTAAGGTGAGATCTTGAGGACACTGCCTCACGTCTCTGAGAACTTGAGAAACTATCTAAAATGGGAAATTTCATGTTTCCCACACACTGTTTGCAGTAACTGTTGTGATAAGTAAAACACCAATGCCCACAGGAGGTGTTCTGAATCGAGAGGGGCTGTAATCTCAAGCACCCATTGCTTTCTTGTAGGCGTCCATTTAATTGCCTTTTAGTATGAGAAAAAGACCATAGTACCCAAATAGATTTTATACACACACACACACACACACACACACACACACACACCCTGGATGGAGAGTCAAGAATGTCTTGAATGTACGGAGCACAAGTGTAAAGTATCGAGGGATAAAGGACTCATGGCTACTGCAGCCTAGTTGCAGTTTGAAACTCTATGGCACTGTAGATATGTGTGTATGGGGGTGGGATTGAACATATGATTGGATTCTGAAATCAAAGGAAGCATCTTCTATTTCAAAAAACCAGCAATAGCTGTTCTTGTGTTCCTTTTCAGCTTTGGTTTTTTGATGAAGAGTTAGACAAATTATTTTGAGAAACAGACACATAGATCAATGGAACAGAATAGAGATCCCAGAAGTGGACCCTGAACTATGGTCAACTAATATTCGATAAAGGAGGAAAGACTATCCATTGGAAGAAAGACAGTCTCTTCAATAAATGGTGCTGGGAAAATTGGACATCCACATGCAGAAGAAGGAAACTAGACCACTCTCTTGCACCATACACAAAGATAAACTCAAAATGGATGAAAGATCTAAATGGGAGACAAGATTCCATCAAAATCCTAGAGGAGAACACAGGCAACACCCTTTTTGAACTCAGCCACAGTAACTTCTTGCAAGATACATCCACGAAGGCAAAAGAAACAAAAGCAAAAATGAACCATTGGGACATCATCAAGATCAGAAGCTTTTGCACAGCAAAGCATACAGTCAATAAAACTAAAAGACAACCTACAGAATGGGAGAAGATATTTACAAATGACCTATCAGATAAAGGGCTAGTCTCCAAGATCTATAAAGAAGTTATTAAACTCAACACCAAGAAACAAACAATCCAATCATGCAATGGGCAAAAGACATGAACAGAAATCTCACAGAGGAAGACGTAGACATGGCCATCATGCACATGAGAAAATGCTCTGCATCACTTGCCATCAGGGAAATACAAATCAAAACCACAATGAGAAACCACCTCACACCAGTGAGAATGGGGAAAATTAACAAGGCAGGAAACCACAAATGTTGGAGAGGATGCGGAGAAAAGGGAACCCTCTTACACTGCTGGTTGGAATGTGAAATGGTGCAGCCACTCTGGAAAACTGTATTCAGGTTCCTCAAAGAGTTAAAAATAGACCTGCCCTACGACCCAGCAATTGCATTGTTGGGGATTTACCCCAAAGATACAGATGCAATGAAATGCTGGGACACCTGCACCCCAATGTTTATAGCAGCAATGTCCACAATAACCAAACCATGGAAGGAGCCTCGGTGTCCATCGAAAGATGAATGGATAACGAAGATGTAGTTTTTGTATACAATGGAATATTACTCAGCCATTAGAAATGACAAATACCCACCATTTGCTTCAACGTGGATGGAACTTGAGGGTATTATGCTGAGTGAAGTAAGTCAATCGGAGAAGGACAAACATTATATGTTCTCATTCATTTGGGGAATATAAATAATAGTGAAAGGGAATAGAAGGGAAGCGAGAAGAAATGTGCGGGAAATATCAGAAAGGGAGACAGAACATAAAGACTCCTAATTCTGGGGATCCCTGGGTGGTGCAGCGGTTTAGCGCCTGCCTTTGGCCCAGGGCGCGATCCTGGAGACCCGGGATCGAATCCCACGTTGGGCTCCCAGTGCATGGAGCCTGCTTCTCCCTCTGCCTATGTCTCTGCCTCTCTCTCTCTCTCTGTGACTCTCATAAATAAATAAAAATTTAAAAAAAAAGACTCCTAATTCTGGGAAATGAACTGGCGGTGGTGGAAGGGGAGGAGGGCGGGGGGTGGGGGTGAATGGGTGACAGGCACTGAGGGGGGCACTTGACGGGATGAGCACTGGGTGTTATTCTGTATGTTGGCAAATTGAACACCAATAAAAAAATAAATTTATTATAAAAAATAAAATTAAATTAAAAAATAAAAAATAAAGTCCCCAAAACAGGCAAATCCACCAACGTGGAAAGCAGATAAGCTACTGCCAGAGGTTTTGTGTAAAGAGGAATGATTTATAATGGCTATGGAAGTCCTTTAAGTCATTCCTTAAAAGGAAATGACTCTTTTTGCGATAATGAAAATATTCTGGAGTCAGACAGTGGTGATTGTTTTACAATCCTGTGAATATAATAAAATCACTAAATTACATATTTTAAAGGGGTGGATTTAGTTATGTGAATTATTCCTGAATCAAAAATATTTTTAATTAAAAAGAAGGTGGTTCTCCTACTTGGGGTCTAAGAATGAGATGCAGTCTCCTACTCAAAAATTTGAATTTATGTCATTTGGGAGTGTGTGGATGGGCTGCCTTGTAAGGCAGGAGCAGCAATGCTCTTATAGCTGCAATTCTTTTTTTATTTGCTTTAAAGAGTTTATTTATTTATTCATGAGAGTTACAGAAAGAGGCAGAGACACAGGCAGAAGTAGAAGGAGACTCCCTGCTGAGTGATGAGTACCAATGCGGGACTCGATTCCAAGACCCCTGGATCATGACCTGAGCCAAAGACACATGCTTCACCATTGAGCCACCCAGGTACCCTACCCACATTTCAACAGTGCTAAGCTACAGTCTCTAAGGCATAGGGGGAATCCAGTCATTGCCTATAAGTTTCCCCCTTCAAGAAAAGACTTGCCGCCCTGCCTCAAATATTGTGATTAGCTGATAGTCCCTATTAGCTTCTATGTGTTCTGTCTTTACGATACAGCCAAAGTCAGAATCTTCTAAGGATGGCCCCTGGTCAATGACTAAGCAATGAGTTGTAGCCAGGACCACACACTTCTCAAAGCGAGGACCAGCTAGTGACTGAATAATCCAGGGGTACACATTTGGCATACCTATAGTCAGATCATTCAAGAAAAGAGAAGTGTCAAATTATTCAAATCAAGAATGAAAGAGTAGACAATATACAAATAAAAAGGATTAGATGGAAATACTATGCATAACTGTATGCTGAGAAAGGAGATGGCATGTATAAATGTAGAGTTTCCTAGAAGACACAGAGAACCAACACTGACTCAAGAAGCAAGTCGGAATAGACCTATATAACAAGTAAAAAATTGAATTACTGATCAGACACCTTGCTTTTTTTTCTTTTTTCTTTTTTTTAAATCAAAACCTTTTCTACAACAAGAACACTCGGGACCACACGGCTTCAAAAGTAAATTATGCTTTTTAAACTTTTAAAATTCCTCTTGGGTATGTTGTGACGAGTAACAGGTAAAGTAGTTGGAATGGTGCCTGGCACAGAGAGACTGCTTGGTTCGCATTAACTATAATTATAAAAAGTCTGTTGAGTAAATGGCTGAACAAATTAATGGGGTGACAAGACAGAGGCAAAAGCCACTGTGAGTGTCTGTGCTGCCTATTATTACAAGAAGCTGGGGCATGGCAGTGTGGAGAGGTCTGATCAGAATCCAAAGAACCAGGACATAAAAGGACAGAAGGCTGGGGTGGCAGGCTGAAGGATAGGCAAAGAGTAGTTAGCCCTGGGAAAGGGCTTAGGAACCAGGAGTCAGGGAGGACCAGAAAGCAGCCTTTGGGGGAAGCAAGTTTGGTAACAGGAGTTGAAAAAGGCGTCCTCCCTGAAAACCCAAGAGGTTGGGAATATCCCTAGAATTATCTAAGAGATGAGCAAACTAAGGAAACATGAGTTTAGGTAATTGTTGGTTTGTAACCTTTCCGGGAGATTCCTGGGTATAATCAGAAACTGGGTCCCATATATGGAGGGCAGGGAGAGATCAAAAAAAGATGCAAGCCACTCCAGATCGGGAGATAGCAGGTATAATAAACAAGGGAACTTATATATAAGGCTTGTCTTGGGTGGCTGCAAGATGAGTCGATCTCTACATCTGCCCTCCAGAATCCCCCAAGAGTTTATCTAGAAGCCGTAACTGAGTTCAGTCACAACTACCATCCAGATGGTCACAACACCATGCTTTATCTCAGGGCTACGTCCTTTGGCAGCTTCTGGGACCAGGGAAGGTAAGTAGAATGCACAGTCCAAAGACAGTGGAGGAGGTGAGGAACCTCCCATCACTGGGGTCCAGCTCACGAGTGAACTGGAAGTCATGCCCTCGGAGATGTCCTCCAATAGTAATTGGACCAAGACCCCATGAGAATTGGTGGAGACAGTCATAATGAAATAAAATACACTGGACACAAAGGTGATGAGTATTCAAAGCTCATGATATCTTAATTCCTTTCCAATAGTTTCCAATTATCTATTCTCTTCAGGTAATTCACATATATTATATACAAATGCCGAAAATATTAAATGCAATGGACTGAGGAGCAATGATGCATCAGAAGCTTTGAAAAAAGCAGAAGATGGAGAAGAAAGAAAACACGTACCGGCCAGAGGGAAAAATCTCTGATTAGGCAGAAAGCTGCCTAATTAGGCGGAAATAGAAGAAGGTTCAAGATATGAAATCAAAAAAAATTTTGTCATGAACGTCCCTCAAGAGGTTGGCAGAGCTTTGTACCAAGGTACAGAGGCAGGATTACTGCCAACAGGTTAGGGGCAGCCGCTTCTCTGAGATAGGTAGGAAGGATGAAAGGTGGTTTGGGATGGGGGAGGGAATCTTGGAGCTTAGAGCCCGTAATCGACTGACTGAAGTTCCAAAGTTCCCTAAGTGGAAACATACATAAATCATACATTTATTTTTTTAAAGATTCTATTTTTTAAAATGAGAGACACACACACACAGAGAGAGATAGAGACAGACAGACAGAGACAGAGAGAGAGAGAGACAAAGAGTGAGAGACAGAGAGAGAAGCAGGCCCCATGCAAGGAGGCCAATGTGGGACCCGATCCCGGGACTCTGGGTTCATGCCCTGGGCCGAAGGCAGGCTCGAAATTGCTGAGCCACCCAGGGATCCCCAAATCACACATTTAAAGATTAAACAATGATGCTCTAAGAAATTGCATTACTGGGGCGCCTGGGTGACTCAGTAGCTTGAGCGTCTGCGTATTGATTTTGGCTCAGGTCATGATTCTGGAGTTGTGGGATCAAGCCCTGTGTCAGGCTGCAGTGCTGGGTGTAGAGCCTGCTTGGGATTCTCTCTCTCCCTTTCCCTCTGCCCCTACCGCCACCCATGTTCTCCCATTCTTTCTCTCTCTCTCTCTCTCTCTCTCTCTCAAATAAATAAATAAACCTTAAAAGGAAAAAGAAAGAGATTGTCTTACTAAATCCTAGAGAAGCAACCGAGAACAGCAATGTTTTACCAGCCCCACCTCTGCAAAAAGTCATTGTAAGGGCAGTGTGACTGTATTTCCAAATTGGACACGGCCACCACAACCTCGTCTTACAGAGACAGTGCAGCAGAATCTTGGAGAACTTCATCTTTGCCTGGGGGGAAGTGTTAACATGAAGGAGAGAAGTCCCAATAGTTCATTTTTGCTTTTGTTTCTTTTGCCTTCGTGGATGTATCTTGCAAGAAGTTACTGTGGCCGAGTTCAAGAAGGGTGTTGCCTGTGTTCTCCTCTAGGATTTTGATGGAATCTTGTTTCCCATTTAGATCTTTCATCCATTTTGAGTTTATCTTTGTGTATGGTGCAGGAGAGTGGTCTAGTTTCATTCCTCTGCATGGGGATGTCCAATTTTCCCAGCACCGTTTATTGAATGGTGGATAGTCTTTCCTCCTTTATCGAATATTAGTTGACCATAAAGTTCAGGGTCCACTTCTGGGATCTCTATTCTGTTCCATTGATCTATGTGTCTGTTTCTGTGCCAGTACCACACTGTCTTGATGACCACAGCTTTGTAGTACAACCTGAAATCTGCCATTGTGATGCCCCCAGCAATGGTTTTCTTTTTTAAAATTCCCCTGGCTATTCGGGGTCTTTTCTGATTCCACACAAATCTTAAAATAATTTGTTCTAACTCTCTGAGGAAAGTCCATGATATTTTGAAAGGGATTGCATTAAACGTGTAAATTGCCCTGGGTAACATTGCCATTTTCACAATATTAATTCTGCCAATCCATGAGCATGGAATATTTTTCCATCTCTTTGTGCCTTCCTCAATTTCTTTCAGAAGTGTTCTATAGTTTTGAGGGTATAGATCCTTTACCTCTTTGGTTAGGTTTATTCCTAGGTATCTTATGCTTTTGGGTGCAATTGTAAATGGGATTGACTCCTTAATTTCTCTTTCTTCAGTCTCATTGTTAGTGTATAGAAATGCCACTGATTTCTGGGCATTGATTTTGTATCCTGCCACGCTGCCAAATTGCTGTATGAGTTCTAGCAATCTTGGGGTGGAGGCTTTTGGGTTTTCTATGTAGAGTATCATGTCATCGGCGAATAGTGGGGAATTTAAATAAGCATAATATTTGAAAGGTCGAACCATGTGGAAGCAAGCATCTGTCCCTCCTTTTTTGTTTCTTAACTGATTAGTTCATTCCTTTTGAATGCATGAGTGGTAGGTCAGTGTACGACATAGTAGGACATTTTCTTTACCCATCTCTTGATGTACACGTAGGTTGGTTCTGCATTCAGGATATCATGAAAAACACTTCTGTGAATATTCAGGTACAGAATTTTGTGTGGACACGTGTTTCAGGTCTCTTGTGTGTATATGTAGGAATGGAATTGCTAGGTTATATGATAACTTTGTGTTTAACTTTTTGAGGATCTTTCTAAGTGCTCTTCAAAGTAGCTGCATTCTTTTACATTCCCAACAGCAATATATGTGGGTTCCAATGTCTTCGCTTCCTTCCAACACTTATCCTATTTTATTTTATCCATCCTATAGGTGTTGTAGCGGTAGAAGTTCAACCAGAGAAAGAGAACCAGTAGTATATAAATAGTATATAAATCAGGAGTGAGCAGCAGAACAATAGAAGGTTGGGTCAGAAAATGCACGGGGTGGGGGGTGCAGCATAATGTAGGCTTTCCTGACTGATACAGTCTCTAAGGGCCCTTCCAGGTCTAACATCATACACATCTAGAAGCCAAGGTGGCAGAGACGGTGAAAGAAGCAGTTTACATTCTGTAATAAGTGAAACAAAGCCAAAGTTGTGCGCAATTCTCTTTGTTTCCTTTAGCTCTTCCATGAGCTGGCATCTCCCAGGAACTTGGGTCACAGTTTATTGGCTACCTCCAATTTGCCAGGCAGTGTGGCAGCACTTGACACAATTCAGGAATGAAGCCTCATGGCAGGACTCGCGACGGTTCCTTAAGATGCTGGGAAATTTTGAGTAGCAAGCAGTTTTAATGTATTTACAACTAATTCGAAAGCAACTGATTTGGGGTTCCTTAAACAGAATTGGAATGACTTGCAACAGCTGTTTCTTTGGAAACCTCAAAGTAAGCTGCCTGTCTGGCTCCTCTCACTGGTACTTCTTCGCTGCAGGGAACTGCCTTTTCAGGTGCTGAGTTCTTTTGTCTGTCCTGGGCTAACAACCAGGCCCAGAAAGCAGCGTGCATCCTCACGAACCAGGGGAGCAGTGTACGGTAAAACCCAAGCGTGGGTTTAGAAGAAGAGAGACATGATAGAACGATATAGAGACTGATCCCAATTATGAGAATCCTGTTGGCATCAATTTTCCATCTGGGCCAAGGCTCCAAACTACATCTCAAGTAACCACAGGATGTGTTTGATGGTCAGCAGACATAACACATGCCTTGTCCTTCTTGACTCATAAATCATGACAGGGTGGTGGAAAGATATGCACAAGTATTTGGGGGTGAGATGCGCATATCAGGATATTGATCTACTTATTTATGTAAATGAGAAGAGCCTACTGAGTGGCCAACATCCGTTTTCAAATTATTTTTTGTGACCACTACGTTCTGGAATGGTGGCAGAAGCGAATGGCAGGAGGAAATTCAAGTTAGACTCTGAGATTTAGCTACTGGAAGCTCAAGTCAGAGGTAAAGGGGCCATCCATGTATTTTGAGAGAAATTCCAGAACTACAGCCCCCTAGGTGTTGGGTTTGGGATCCATCAAAAGCCAGAATCTAAGCCTATTTTGCCTTGTTGCTTACTTTAGCAAATGAGATCATCTCCATGACCCGTTGTATAAATTGAAAAGTTCTAGGAAGAGGTTGCTATTTTTATCGTGATGACAGCAATATACGTATCCTGCAGTAAGTTGGGGTGGTCGTGGACAATCAAAATGCCTGGGCTGCTTTAGAGCTCCAGTGAGAAAATGCCTGTGACCCCTACACTGATGAACAGTGCCGTGTGATGATGGCAGAAGCCGCTCCAGACATGAAGGAATTTTATTAGAACTGGCCACTGAATGGTGGCAAAGGGCGATATTTGACAGATGTAATAGTGCCCTCTGGAGCCTTGAGGGATCTAAGGAAAGACTTCAGGGCCAGCCCCACGAATGACTATAACTACAATACCATGTGCTGCAGGAGGTTAAGTGCTTCATTTTCACTAGAGCTCTATGAAGTACAAGTTTAACCCCACTTTACGAACCCTCTGTTACTTGACTGACTTTATCCTGAGGCCATGCATGAGTGTCGAGAGAGGCCAGGATTTGCAATTTCACAAGTACTCACTTGGCATATACTATGTGCCAGGTCTGTTGTATGTGCTCTACATGGATTATTTGGCTTTGTCCTCATAACGGCCTCATTAGGTGGGTACTATTGCTATCCATGGTTTATAGATAAGGGACCTGAGGCACAGTGAGGTCAGGAGCTTACCCAAGATCCCAAAGCTGGGAAATGGCAGTCAGGATTCAAATCCCGGCACCAGGGTGAGAGCCCCTGCTCTCAGCCATGTACTTGGCTGTGTCCTTTATATCTGAGTCTGATTAAATAAACTATTCTCTCTCAGAAGTAAACACATTTGCAATTACAAGTTGTTGCCGTCGAGAAGGACGGAGCAACATGGCGGAAGAGTAAGGTCCCCAAGTCACCTGTACCCACCAACTTACATAGATAACTTGCAAATCATCCTGAAAACCTATGACATCGTCCCCTGATTTACAGAGAATGGCGGGAATGCTACAGAGAGAGGAGTTTGCACTTCTAACAAGGTTGGACCATGGAAAAAATAAATAAATAAAAAAGAATTTGGTGGGGGAGGGGCACCGCGAGGAGCTGGGCTAAGGGGGGGCAGCGAGAGAACCCGGGATAGGAAAGCCCAGTCCTGGAGAAGCAGGAATGATAAAAAATCCACCCGGATTCTTCCCGGATAGAAAGGTGCTTGCAGGGACCTTGGGCAGGATCCCAGGAGGGGCTGTGGAGCCCTCAGGCTCCCGGGGACCCTCACAGAAGAGGAGTGCCTGGGGGAGAGCACCCCACACCCCCGGGCCGACCACGGTAAAGGACTGGAGCGGGTGCCCAGCGGAGCCTTGGGAGCAGCTCAGGCGGTGGCTCAAGTGGAGGGGGCTCGGCAGCCCCAGGAGCATGATTCCAGCGGTGCAGGCACTGGAGCCCAGGGCGATGGGGGGCACAGCCCCCTATTCTGTGGTCTCCCTGGGACAGGCCGAGGTCCAGAGGGGCCAGGATAGCAGGGATGGTCCTACAACCCGGCGCCCCCCACCCCGGGGGCATCCAGGCCAGTGCAGAATGGGAGCTGCCATCCTTACAGCGGGAACTCACTCCAGAGCTGGAGAGCTGGCCGGGACCAGTGTGGTCGTTCCTCCTGGTGTCACCTGTGTCTGGGAGGGTCGGGGCCGCCAGGGGGCATGGGCCTCACAGGGTGAACAGCTCCAGCTGAGCCGTACACCTGGCAGGGGGCGCTGCAGCTCCCCCAGGTGCACACCTTAGAAAAAGCACAGCAGGCCCCTCCCCCAGAAGACCACCTGAAAGGACAGAGAAGAGCAAGTTGTGGAATGAGCAGCAATGGAAAGCTCCAGGGCAAGTCCAGGGATTTACAGTATATAGAAACAGAGGATACCGGTCCTTGTTTTTGTGTTTGTTTGTTTCTTTTTGTTTCTTTGTTTACTTTTTCGTTTTTTCTCTCTTTTTTTCTTCCTTTTTCCAACACAACTCATTTTTAGCCACTCTGCACTGAGCAAAATGACTAGAAAAAGAGCTCACCACAAAAGGAAGAATCAGAAACAGTATCCTCTCCCACAGAGTAACAGAATTTGGGTTAAAATTTGATGTCAGAAATCCAATTCAGAAGCACAATTATAAAGCTACTTGTGGCTCTAGAAAAAAGCACAAAGGATTCAAGAGAGTTCATAACTGCAGAATTTAGATCTAATCAGGCCGAAATTAAAAATCAAAATCCTAGAGAAGAACACAGGCAACACCCTTTTTGAACTCGGCCATAGTAACTTCTTGCAAGATACATCCACGAAGGCAAAAGAAACAAAAGCAAAAATGAACTATTGGGACTTCATCAAAATAAGAAGCTTTTGCACAGCAAAGGATACAGTCAACAAAACTCAAAGACAACCTACAGAATGGGAGAAGATATTTGCAAATGACATATCAGATAAAGGGCTAGTTTCCAAGATCTATAAAGAACTTATTAAACTCAACACCAAAGAAACAAACAATCCAATCATGAAATGGGCAAAAGACATGAACAGAAATCTCACAGAGGAAGACATAGACATGGCCAACATGCATATGAGAAAATGCTCTGCATCACTTGCCATCAGGGAAATACAAATCAAAACCACAATGAGATACCACCTCACACCAGTGAGAATGGGGAAAATTAACAAGGCAGGAAACCACAAATGTTGGAGAGGATGCGGAGAAAAGGGAACCCTCATACACTGTTGGTGGGAATGTGAACTGGTGCAGCCACTCTGGAAAACTGTGTGGAGGTTCCTCAAACAGTTAAAAATATACCTGCCCTACGACCCAGCAATTGCACTGTTGGGGATTTACCCCAAAGATACAAATGCAATGAAACGCCGGGACACCTGCACCCCGATGTTTATAGCAGCAATGGCCACGATAGCCAAACTGTGGAAGGAGCCTCGGTGTCCAACGAAAGATGAATGGATAAAGAAGATGTGGTTTATGTATACAATGGAATATTACTCAGCTATTAGAAATGACAAATACCCACCATTTGCTTCAATGTGGATGGAACTGGAGGGTATTATGCTGAGTGAAGTAAGTCAGTCGGAGAAGGACAAACATTATATGTTCTCATTCATTTGGGGAATATAAATAATAGTGAAAGGGAATATAAGGGAAGGGAGAAGAAATGTGTGGGAAATATCAGAAAGGGAGACAGAACGTAAAGACTGCTAACTCTGGGAAACGAACTAGGGGTGGTAGGAGGGGAGGAGGGCGGGGGGTGGGAGTGAATGGGTGACGGGCACTGGGGGTTATTCTGTATGTTGGCAAATTGAACACCAATAAAAAATAAATTAAAAAAAATAAAAAAAAAACACCCAAACAAAAATAAAATAAAATAAAATAAAATAAAATAAAATAAAATAAAATAAAATAAAAAAATAAAAATCAATTAAATGAGATACAATACAAACTGTGGGTCCTACCGATAAGGGTTAAGGAGGTAGAAGAATGAGTGAGTGACATAGAAGACAGGTTGATGGCAAGGAAGGAAGCTGCGGATAAAAGAGAAAAACAAAAAATTAAAAATAAAAATAAAAAAAGAAAAACAATGAAAAGATCATGAGGAAAGGTTAAGGGAAAGAAATGACAGCCTCAGAAGGAAAAAAATCTACATTTAATTGGGTTTCCAGAGGGCGCCGAAAGGGACAGAGGACCAGAGTGTGTATTTGAACAAATTATAGGTGAGAACCTCCCTAACTTGGGGAGGGAAACACGTATTCAGATACAGGAGATAGAGAGATTCCACCTCTGAAATCAATAAAAACCTTTCAACACCTCGACATTTCATAGTGAAACTTGCCAATTCCAAAGATAAAGAGAAAATCCTTAAAGCAGCAAGAGACAAGAGATCCCTGACTTATATGGCGAGAACTATTAGATTATCAGCAGACCTCTCCACAGAGACCTGGAAGGCCAGAAAGGGCTGGCAGGATATATTCAGGGTCCTAAATGAGAAGAACAGGCAGCCAAGAATACTTTATCCAGGAGGCTCTCATTCAGCATAGAGGGAGACATAAATAGCTTCCAAGACAGGCAGAAACTGAAAGAATATGTGACCACCATCCTAGCTCTCCAAGAAATATTAAGGGGGACTCTGTTAATGAAAGAGGATGCCCAAAGAAACAATCCACAAAAACAGGGACTGAATAGGTATTATGATGACACTAAATTCATATCATTCAATAGTGACTCTGAACGTCAATGAGCTTAATGATCCCATCAAAAGGCACAGGGTTTCAGACTGGATAAAAAAGTAAGACCCATCTATTCGTTGTGTACAGGAGACTCATTTTAGACCTAAGGACACCTACAGCCTGAAAATGAAAGGTTGGAGAACCATTTACCATTCAAATGGTCCTCAAAAGAAAGCAGGAGTAGCCATCCTCATATCAGATAAATTAAAGTTTATCCCAAAGACTGTAGTAAGAGATGAAGTGGGACACTATATCATACTTAAAGGACTATGCAACAAGAGGACCTAACAATCATGAATATTTATGCCTCTAATGTGGGAGCTGCCAAGTGTATCAATCAACTAATAACCAAAGTTAAGACATACTTAGATAATAATACATTTTTACTTGGAGACTTCAATATGGTGTCTTCTGCAAATGCCAGATTTCATAAGAATAACATCTCCAAAGAAATAAGAGCTTTAAATGACACACTGGACCATATGGACTTCACAGATATTTACAGAATTTCACATCCAAATGCAACTGAATACACATTCTTCTCAAGTGCACATGGAACTTTCTCCAGAATGGAACACATAAATGGTCACAAATCAGATCTTAACTGATACCAAATGATTGCAGTCTTCCCCTGCATATTTTCAGACCATAATGCTTTGAAACTAGAACTCAATCACAAGAAGAAATTTGGAAGAAATTCAAACACATGGAGGTTAAAGACCATCCTGCTAAAAGATGAAAGGGTCAACCAGGAAATTAGAGCAGAATCAAAGAGGTTCATGGAAACTAACGAGAATGAAGATACAACCGTTCAAAATCTTTGGGATACAGCCAAAGCAGTCCTGAGAAGGAAATACATCGCAATACAAGCATCCCTGAAAAAACTGGGAAAACCTAAAGGAACTGTAGAAGACAGCAAATAAAACCTACACCCAGCAGAAGAAGAGTTGATAAAGATTGGAGCAGAACTCAATGAAATAGAGACCAGAACAACTGTAGAAAAGATCAACACATCCAGGAGTTGGTTCTTTGAAATAATTAATAAGACAGGTAAACCAGGAGCCAGCCTTATTAAAAACAAAAGAGAAAAGGCTCTAATAAAACCGCGAACGAAAAAGAAGAGATCACCTCCAATACCAAGGAAACACAAACGATTTTAAAGACATATTATGAGCAACGGTACATCAATAAATTAGGCCATCTAGAAGAAATGGACGCATTTCTGGAAAACACAAACTCCCAAAACTGGAGCAGGAAGAAATAGAAAACCGGAGCAGGCCAATAACCAGGGAGGAAATTGAAGCAGTCATCAAAAACCTCCCAAGTCACAAAAGTCCAGGGCCGAATGGCTTCCCAGGGGAATTCTATCAAACGTTTAAAGAAGAAACTATACCTATTCAACTGAAGCTGTTCTGAAAGATAGAAGGAGATGGAGTACTTCCAAACTCGTTGTATGATGCCAGCATCAACTTCATTCCAAAGCAGGAAAGACTATCCACAGGAAAAAGGACAGTTTCTTCAAAAAATGGTGCTGGGAAAATTGGACAGCCACGTGCAGAAGAAAGAAATGAGACCATTCTCTTACACCATACACAAACATAAGCTCAAAATGGATGAAAGTTCTAAATGGGAGACCAGAATCCATCAAAATCGTAGAGGAGAACACAGGCAACACCCTTTTTGAACTTGGCCACAGCAACTTCTTGCAAGATACATCTATGAAGGCAAGGGAAAGACAAGCAAATGAATTATTGGGACCTAGTCAAGATAATAAGTGTCTGCACAGCAAAGAAAAACAGTCAAAAAAACTAAAAGACAACCTACAGAATGGGAGAAGATATTTGCAAATGACCCATCAGATAAAGGGCTAGTATCCAAGATCTATAAAGAACTTATTAAACTCAACAGCACGGAACCAAACATTCCATTCATTGAATGGGCAAAAGACATGAAAAGAAATTCCACAAAGAAGACATACACATGGCCAACAACACATGAGAAAATGCTCCACATCCCCATTTTGACTAATTAGGTTTGGTATGCTAAGTTACATTGGAAATATTGTCAAACAAATAATAATTAATTTTATGAGGGTATATTATGTGGGTAAATGTTATGATGGTTCTAAAAGTTATGTAAAATTCTTAAAGTTTTAATATGTCCTGACATAATATCATTACATGTAATTCTAATTAGTAAAATATTGTGTGCCACAGAAATAATTGGATTTCCTTGTCAACCACATTAGAATAAAGTCTTATCAGATTTAACAACAATTGGATATATAGGACATGGTTGTCATCATTTTGTGTGTAGGGGGTAATTTTTGAATATATACGTATTTTACAAATAAATATATATAAAGATATATATGCATTTTGACCTTCCATATTACCAGAAAGCCTCATAGTGTGAATAGTTGTCAAAAGAAATTACTTTAGTAAAACTAAAAATATATATATATATATATTAGAAATTATTCATATGAAATACAAAGAGGACAAACAATAACTCAAAAATAGAATACAGTGTCCGAAAGTGGTGCGATAATATGAAATGATGTAGTTTGTGTGTTAATTTGGAGTTCCAGAATAAGAAAGAGGTAAAGAACAGGGTTGACGATATATCTGAAGAGCTGATAGGCAAGAATTTCCTAAAGTCAGCAAAAGACAAAATACACACACAGATCCAATTAGCTCATGAAACACTAACCAGGATAAAAAGGACACACAAAACCCAAACTGTTGAAAATGAAAGAGAAGTTTCCATAAAGGAAACAAAGGCGATAAGAGGGAAAAAACATCTTACATACAAAGAAAAATGGGAATTATGGTAGATTTTCATCCAGAATGCAAAAGAGTGATTTTTAAAGTGTTAAAAGGAGGGGAACATAACTTCTAAATCCAGATTCCCGTATCTAGTGAAAATTTTGCTCAAAAGTCAAGGGTGGGTGGTGCCCTGGGTGGCTCAGTCAGTTAAGCATCCAATTCTTGGTTTTCGCTCAGGTCATGATCTAGTGGGTCCTGAGATCCCTCACCACAGTGGGCTCCTCACTCAGCAGGGAGTCTGCTTGAAAGATTCTCTTCCTCTACCCCTCCCCCCACTTATGCAGGAGCACTCACTCTCTCTAAAATAGTGAAATAAGTCTTTTAAAAAGATGACTTGTCCCTCAAAAAAATTTTACAGACAAAAGCTCAAATTCATTGCCAGAAATACACTGTAAGAAATGTAAGAGACGGGATCCCTGGGTGGCGCAGTGGTTTAGCGCCTGCCTTTAGCCCAGGGCGCGATCCTGGAGACCAGGGATCGAATCCCACATCAGGCTCCCGGTGCATGGGGCCTGCTTCTCCCTCTGCCTATGTCTCTGCCTCTCTCTCTCTCTCTCTCTCTCTTTCTCTCTGTGTGTGTGTGTGTGACTATCATAAATAAATAAAAATTAAAAAAAAACATTAAAAAAAAAGAAATGTAAGAGACAGTCCTTGGTGCAGATGGAGTACACTCTTATGTGTAAATGTGGATATATACAAAGGAACGACAAGCACCAGAAATTGTAAAAATTAGGGTAAATATAAAAGACATTTTCTCCTTATATTTAGACACCTTAAAAGATCATTAACTGTCCAAAGCAAAAAAAAAAAAAAGAAAAAAAGCTGTCCAAAGCAAGGGTTGGTCTACTGCTACCTCTAGGTCAATTCCAGACTGTGGCGTGTTTCTAGTCAGCCTTTGAAATCAGAATAGTTTTAAAAGCTTACATCTTTAATGGACTATGCAGTCTGCAAAACCTACAATTTTCACTATCTTTTTATGGGAAAAGTGTGCTGACTTCTGGCATAAAGCAACAATAGCCACAATATATTGAAGACTTTGCAAAATATGTACAAGTAAAACTTGTGACAATAATCTAAGGGATGAGAAGGAGGAAATGGAATATACTTACTGTGTTAAGGATATTATATTATGTCTATTGGTATATTATTTGAAGGGATGATAATAAGTAAAACTTGATACTGCAAAAACAGAACTACAAAAATCCAAAAGATATACAACTATCAACCAATAGCATGCCTAAAATGGAATAATAGAAAGTAGGCGATTTATCAGAAAAGGTTTGCAAAAAAGGGAGAAAGAACAAAGACAAGATGGATGAATAGAAAGCAACAAGCAAGTGATATTCTTAAAACAACCATCTCAATCATTAAATGTAAATGATCTAGGGTCAAGTTGGAGTAAGCATACTCTTCCTTGTCTATTCCATCGAAAGCAACTATAAATCTTAGAGAAAAAAATATGGAGCACCACCTGAGAACGATAAAAAATAAGTATTATATACACGCATGTATTCTCTTGCTCTGTCAGCTGGGAGAGCCGAGAAGCAAGGACATACCAGGGGCAATGGACCCCTGCAGCATCAGTTTCTAATCTTATTTCCCAATTAAGAAAACTGGGGATCCTTAAATAAATAAATAATCCTAAGGCTCATGCAGGAAATAGACAAGACAAGCCTGGGACATCTTGTCATGCCAGAATATAAGGAAATGCTCAAAACAAACATAAGGAAATGCTCAAAACAAACGAACAAATAAAACTATCATGTGGATATGTCAAAAGGCCACAGAAGTCAATGAAAAGAGCTCCCAATCAAAAGAGCTCCCAAATCTGGAAAAATTTGAGCAAATAAATAAAATTGTACTGCATTATAACCCAAAGCATAAAATAAATATCCGTGAGGACAAATTTCTTATGACAAAGAATTCCAAATCCTTATTAATGTAGATAGTCTCCCACTCAAGGAGAGATGAAACCTAATCCTTACTCTCTAACTGTGGCCTGCACATAGTCACTTCCTTCCAGATAATGGTGGAAAGATAGAGAAAAAAACATTTGGTGCAGAAGCCTAAACAACACCATCTCAGCCAGATGATCAAGATCACCATCCCCAGGGATGAGTCATATTGATAGAATGTACCCTTGATAGGATGTGATGAGAAGAGCACTTGACCTTTCTAGGCTTCCTCCCCCAAACTCATAACAACAGCCTACTTATGAGAAAGACACAAGACAAATTCAAATAGAGGGATATTCTACAGTATGCCTAACTAGTACTCAAAATTGTCATCATCAGAAGGAATGGAAAGTTGGAGAAACTGTCACTGAAAAGAGGATCTTAAGGAAACATGACAGTTTACTGGACATGATCTTGTAACTGGAGAAGAACATTAGGTTAAAACAAAATATAAAAATATAAACATATAAAAAGCTAAATATTGACATCTATCTTTAAGCATTGAATGCTATTTAGTAATATAAATATTAAACAAACAATTAAATAATTGGTTTAACTATAAATGTTAACTAGAAATACACCTGAAGTAAAATCGATATGAATACGCATATCATATGAAAACAAAATATAAAACCTATCTATCTTAGAGAAGGTATGGCCTACAAAGCCAAAAATGTTTATAGTCTAGCCTTTTATGGGAAATATATGTCGACCACGGTATAGAGCAAACGCGCATGAATGTACGGAGGGATTTATCACGTAGGTCGAAGGAAAGCCCCTGGCCCAAAGCTGAAACCCTGTGGCAGAGCCTCAGCAACGGCAGGGCAGATACCTTAAATGGGGAGGGAAGGTAACGTGTTTCTCTGTAAAGAAAAGCTTTGGTACCAAAAAGTGGGAGGTAACTTTGCTATTTTTCTCTCAATTATCCCATCACTTGGCCACCGAGACCAATCCATTCAATGGAATACTCAACAGAGTGGGGAGACTATAGATCCCCTCCTAGTTAGAGGACAAGGAAAGGAATGTCCTGGTAGCCAGGATAGGAGGAAATGATGAATGGGGCAAATACCAGCAAGGGATCAAGTTCCCAGGGAAGTCCTTATTTTACCTGAGTTGCTCACGCTGGAATCTCACCACAAGTAGGATGCCAAAAGCTTGGAGAAGAGCTCAGTCTGGCCCTGGGATAGTCAGAAACACTATGGATCCATATATAATTGCTCCATCACAGCAAAATGCACGTTTATTTCAAGCACATACAGAGCATTCCCCAGGATCGACTACATCCTGTGTCATTAAAATGTTTTTAAAATTTAAATGATCCAGGGGCACCTGGGTGGCTCAGCGTTTGAGCCTCTACCTTCGGCGCAGGTCATGATACCGGCCGGGATCCTGGGATCGAGTCCTGCATCGGCCTCCCCAAAGGGAGCCTGCTTCTCCCTCTGCTTATCTCTCTGCCTCTCTGTGTGTATGTTTCCCATGAATAAATAAATAAAATCTTAAAAAATACACGTAAATGATCCAGAGGATATTTTGTGATAATAAAGGAATCAAAGTATAAATCAAACAGTAGTGGAAGAACAAGAAAAACCTCAAAACATTTGGAAATTAAACAGCATACTCTAAATCATCCCTAGGTCAAAGAAAAGACTGATTTCACTTTTATTTCTTTGTCTTCCCTTGTTTTGTCTCTTTGTTTATTTCTTTCTTTCCGTCGTACTGATTTTGGTTGTTTCTTCTTTTTCTAAGTTATGGTGGAAACAGATTATTGATTTGAGATCTTTCTTAATCTAAGCATTAAATGCTATAATTTCCCCTTGTAACACTGATTTGCTGCAGCCCATAAATTTTAAAACTCTAGCCAGACAGACAAAGTAAAAAGAAGAGAAGGCGTACATTACCAATATCAGAAATGAAAGTCGGTATCACTGCAAGCCCACAAGCCCCACACTAGACATTAGAGAATAAAAGAAAAATACTAAGAACAAATCTATGTACATAAGTTCAAGAACTTAAATGAAACTGTAGAATTCTTCAAATATCAGAAACTACCCAAACTTATCCTCAATGAAATTGCATATCCTGGGATCCCTGGGTGGTGCAGTGGTTTGGCGCCTGCCTTTGGCCCAGGGCAGATCCTGGAGACCCGGGATCGAATCCCACATCGGGCTTCCGGTGCATGGAGCCTGCTTCTCCCTCTGCCTGTGTCTCTGCCTCTCTCTCTCTCTCTCTCTCTGTGTGTGTGACTATCATAAATAAATAAAAATTAAAAAAAAAAAATTGCATATCCTGACCAGTACCATAGCTATTCAAGAACTGATTTCATAGTTTTAAATTTTTCCAAGAAGGATATCTTAAGGACCACCGGAACATCAAAAAATAAAGCAGAGGGGCACCTGGGTGGCTCTGTGGTTGAGCATCTGTCTTTGGCTCAGGTTATGATCCCAGGTTCCTGGGATCAAGTCCTGCATCGGGCTCCCCGCAGGGAGCCTGCTTCCCCGTCTGCCAATGTCTCTGCCTCTCTTTCTGCGTCTTTCATGAATAAATAAATACAATATGTAAAAAAAAACATCAAGCAGAAACTGTTAGAATCAATCTCAGTAAGACTCTGGAAAACAGATTTGTGGCAACCCTGCCACCAAGATTGTAAGCTGCTTAGAGAAGGGTCACATGTCATACTCTGTATTCCTGAGCCCAGCATGGGCTTTGGCACTCAGTACGAAATCAGGAAATGTTTGCTAAATAACATCATCTCACTCAAAACACACAATTTTGTTGGATCAATTTTATTTGGCCTCTAATATGAACAACATATCTACACACCCATAAACACGGGATTAGTAACTCAAGTACATGTCTCTAAACAATTTTAGGAGAGGTGCCTACTCTTACACCCAATGGTAGACAGAACCATTTTAGTGTATGTGTAACTTTAAAAAGTCACATTTTCCATGAAAATCAGTACAATGCTCTGAGAAAGACAGAGAGAGACAGAGGCAGAGACACTGGCAGAGGGAGAAGCAGGCTCCATGCAGGGAGCCCGATGTGGGACTCGATCCCAGGTCTGCACGATCATGCCCTGGGCTGAAGGCACCAACAAACCGCTGAGCCGCCCGGGCTGCCCAAGAGACAGAGACTTTTAACTCTATTTCTAATTGGGGGAACATAGTGGCCCCTCTCCTGCTGGTGTACACATTCAATGTCAGTACCAAGAAACAAGCGCCTGCACAGCCCGAATTCTGGGTTACAATTTCCTATCACTGTTACTGTGAAGTGAGCGTGTGAGGCAAGTATGCAGTGAGTTAGTTCACTTTTGCTTAAGTCAAAAGCTAAGAATTTGTGTCTGGTTAGAAACTCCACCATTCTAGTGATAGAGAAATCAAGCTAGTCAAGGTGATACCCCAGCAAAAAAAAAAAAAAAAAAAAAACTACAAGTGAGACCCAGATGGAAAATATAATTGTGTACATGACCATAGGTTAGAGGATTTGGGCCATCCAATAGGGAAATGCAGCTGGTGTTTCCAGTTCTTCATCAAGACTTCCTGCTTTCCTGGGTTTGGGGCCATGATGTAGAGCTGCCACTGGATAGAGCTTACCCTGAGAGAGTCAAGAGGGAACATACACATAAACCAAATGTGGTTCTTATGAAATATTTTGGTCTCCAAATGAGCAAAGTATCATTCTCATATAGGAGTTTAAATGGCGCCCTTCTGAGGTACTGATAAATACATGTCTTACTAAACACTTTTAACCCTTCCTAACATCCAGTGAGGAAGGTGAGCAAACAGGCAGTACATGAGAAAATAGCTGCGAACTCCACTACTAAGAAGAAGGAAGGATGAGAGGCCAGCTGTGATCGTGGCACTCCGCTACTTAATTCCCTGCCACTCACAAAGTAAGGTTCGTGTGCTGTACTCTGATATTCAGGCTCCGTCTAAAGAGGGACCCAAACTCCCTTATCACCTCTATATACACCATGATCCTTTTCATTTTTGTCCACATTAGATGACTTCTGTTACACTGCAGGAAGTAGAGGTTGAATTATTTTTGTTGGGTTCTAATCTGCGTGACAAGTTGGCTACGGTTAGTGCTGATGCCTGGGCTGGTAATTTAGGAAATTAGCCAAGTGCTGACCCCTCCTTTCCCTCCCTTCCTTACCTCTGCACCTGAGCTCCAGAGAAGCAGAAACCTGAGGAACACTACCACAGCTGGGTGATAAAGGTCAACGTTAATGGTGACAAATCATGTTCATAGTATGTGTCCTTGATGTGATGTGATGAGAATAGCACATTATCTCTCTGGGCTTCCTCCCCAAAACCCATAGTCCCAGTCTAATACTTTGGACTGACATCTCTTTTTTTTTATTATGAATGGATGTTAATTTTGATTAGACACTTTTCTATATCGATTTAGATCTGATTTTTCTCATTCAATCTGTTAATGTAATATAAGGCAATCCTGGTCCTACTCCCCGCCAGATCCACCCTTTCTTCCCAATTCTGCTCTAGATTGTGCAAGGGCTGCCCCTGTAGGTTACAATTCCTAAACTCACCAACGTTTGGCTGCCATTCTCGTTCAGCTAATTGACACACCATTAAGAGATTAGAACCCAGAAGGATAGAGGAGTCAGAGATTTTCTCCTCCTTCTTCTATATCAACTGGCATTTCCTTCAATGGCTACATATTCTTCTTGGCTCCAGCTACATCAGATTGACCCATCATGGCCCTGGATTCTGCTGAATCCTGAACCCAGGTTCGAGTAACATGCTTTCCCCTCTTTGTTCTTCAGGCCTAGAGGTGGGAGTGATTTCCTTGTAATGCTAATTATTGGGCTTCCCAATTCTCCTCTGCTTGGCTTCTCTATCACTTGCATGACCAATTCCTTGCACTAAATTTCCTCCTTGTTAAATATTTACAGTGGCTTTGATTTTCTTGAACCATCCTGACTATTACATGTGGCCAATTATATTGGTTGATCTACTAGCATTAAACTTCTTTGCATCCCTGGGTTAAACTCAACTCTGTCACCAGCAGCTAATTATGTTTAAGTTTCTTCCAGAATTAATAACAAAAATAAAATGAAACTGCTGAACCCCACAACTTCCTCCAAATAACATTCTAACACTCTTACCATCTTTGCAGACTTCTCGAAATAATTTTACACTTCCTAATTTTGAGATATACTTTGAAAATCCTCCAGTAGCATAAGTAATAGAATGATCTAGTCAACTTGTTAAAAATTTGAGCAATACAGGGGCACCTGGGTGGCTAAGTCAGTTGAGCATCCTATTCTAGATTTCGGCTCAGGTCATGACCTCGGGGTCGTGAGACTGAGCCCCATGTTGGGCCCTGTGACCAGTGGGGAGTCTCCTTAAGGTTTTCTCTCTCTGAACTAGAGGGTATTATGCTGAGTGAAGTAAGTCAATTGGAGAAAGACAAATATTATATGTTTTCATTGATTTGGGGAATATACAAAATAATGAAAGGGATTAAAAGGGAAAGGAGAGAAAATGAGTGGAAAATATCGGAGAGAGTGACAAACCATAAGAGACTCCTAACTAGGGGAAATGGAAATGAACAAGGGGTAGTGGAAAGGGAGGTGGGCAGGGGGAAGGGGTGACTGGGTGATGGGCACTGAGGGGGGCACTTGATGGGATGAGCACTGAGTGTTATACTATATGTTGGCAAATCGAACTCCAATAAAAAATATAGAAAATAAAAGATTTTCTCTCTCCCTCTGCACCCCCTCAAAAAGAATAAATAAATATTTTTAAAAATTCAAACAATACGCATGAAGCTTATAGCATGACATGTGCGGTATAGCCCAATTGGATATCAAAAATAAATATATAGTCTTAAATAGATGCATCAGAGAAAAGAAGTAGTTAAAGTACCCAAGAAATTCAAGAAGCTAGGGCATGAACATTGTATTGAACCCAAAGGAGTAAAAGGTTGGAAATAATGAAGATAAGTGTAGAAATAACATCTTAGAGAGCAGTAAGACCAACTAACAAATGCCAACTCTTTGAAAATACTCATAAAACCGACATATTTGGGATCCCTGGGTGGCGCAGCGGTTTGGCGCCTGCCTTTGGCCTAGGGCGCGATCCTGGAGACCCAGGATCGATTCCCACGTCGGGCTCCCGGTGCATGGAGCCTGCTTCTCTCTGCCTTTGTCTCTGCCTCTCTTTCTCTCTCTGTGACTATCATAAATAAATAAAAATTTATAAAAAAAAACGACATATTTTTGCAAATATGACAAGGTACTAAGGAGAAAAATCACAAGTAAACAGTGTTTGTTAAAACTGTACAAAATATAGATGCAGAATATATTTAAATGATGTAAAGACACAGAATAAATACATGATCCTCTCAGGATAACCAAATGATGGATGAGGAAATTTTTATACATAGAAGTTTTTCAATTAATACGCTAAGAACAAATGAGAGAACTAGAAAATTACCAGTCTGCAACCCCCAACACACAAATAAAAGTGATGATCATCAATGAGTGCCAACTTCGGCACAGAGGACAATGGATAATATGTTCCTCATAATGGAAGTATGTAGCATTATCTATGTACCAATCTTGTTATTTTTTAAAAAAGAAAATACAGTAGAAAAACAAACATGTAAACTTAAATTGATCAAGTGTCTATTTGAGACTATCAATTTAAAGAACTAGGAGGTCAAAATACATGCTTAAGGACACCAAAATGTTTTGTTCAACATAATTCAGATTATGGGAATGTCACAAAATTTGACCTGCTTTTTGCCCTCAAGAACAATAACTGCAAGGGGAGAAAAGGGTGATGTGGTGGGAAATCTATTGATTTCAGTTGAATCCCTCTTGGCTTGCAGATGGGCACTTTTGTTCTGCATCCTCATATGTCCTTTTGTCCGTGCTCACACAAAGAAAGATAGTATAATTACACTAATCCCATCATGGGGGATCCCACCACCATAAACTCATCTAATTCTGTCTCCCGAAGGCCTATCTCCAAATACCATCACATGGGGAGCTGTCATCCTGACCTTGGTCTGTTTTCCATTTTTTTGAGTATATAGATAGGAGTGGAATTGATAGTCATACAAATTAAAGTAAACATATGAATATAAATATTTATAAATATAAAATATAAAGTTTAACTTTTTGACAATCTGATACACTTTTACCAGTGTAAACATCTTTCACTAAAGTTGCACTATTTTTTATTCCTACTACCAATGTTCCAGGCAGTAATATTCCATTATCTATCTATCTATCTATCTATCTTCCATTATATATATATTCCATTATATAAATTTATATATTATATATATAATGGAATATATATATATATATATATATATATATATGTATATATCACATCTTCTTTTTCCATTATTCTATTGATGGACATCTTGATTCTTTTCTTTTTTTTTTTTTTTTTTTTTTTTTTTTTTTTTTTTTAAATTTTATTTATTTATGATAGTCACAGAGAGAGAGAGAGAGGCGCAGAGACAGGCAGAGGGAGAAGCAGGCTCCATGCACCGGGAGCCCGATGTGGGATTCGATCCTGGGTCTCCAGGATCGCGCCCTGGGCCAAAGGCAGGCGCCAAACCGCTGCGCCACCCAGGGATCCCTCTTGATTCTTTTCTATGAGGTATTTACCTAAACGATACCAACATAATTATCCAAAGGGGCATCTGCACTCCATATACTATTTATTTATTTATTTATTTATTTATTTATTTATTTATTTATTATATTTTATTTATTTATTCATGAGAGACACAGAGAGAGAGTAGAAACATAGGCAGAAGGAGAAGCAGACTCCCTGCGGGACTATATCCCAGGACCATGGTTTCACCACCTGAGCCAAAGGCAGATGCTCAACCCCTGAGCTATCCTGGCGTCCCTTTATATACACTTTGGAATCAGCTTTTCCATTTCTTCAAACAGGTTTTGGGATTTCTTATATGGATTGTATTCAATCTGTAAATTGGTTTAATACAACTGCTATCTTAAAAAAATTAAGTCTTCAACTCCATGAACGCAAGGTATCTTTCCAAATACTGAAATCTTCTTAAATTCTTCGAGCAATATGTTGTAAGTTGTAATGTACATGTCTTATATTTCCTGGGATAAACGTATTTTTAAGTATTTTCTTCTGCTTTTAATTCTTTTCTTTTTACTTTTTTCCCCACATAGTTTATCTTTATTATTATGATTATTTATTTATTATTTATTAAAAAATATTTTTTGCCTAATCACTCTGGCTAGCACTTTCAGTATAATAACATAAAAGCAGCAAAAGCAGGCATTCTAGGCTTTTAAAGGAATATTATTATTTATTTTAGGGAGAGAGAGCAGTGGAGAGGGAGAGGAAGAGGAAGAGAGAGAATCTCAGGCAGACGGCCCTGAGCATGGAGCCCAATGCAGGGCCTGATCTAACAATCCTGAGATCATGACCTGAGTAGAAATCAAGAGCCAGCTGCTTAAC
This sequence comes from Canis lupus dingo, assembly GCF_003254725.2. Taxonomy (NCBI): domain Eukaryota; kingdom Metazoa; phylum Chordata; class Mammalia; order Carnivora; family Canidae; genus Canis; species Canis lupus. The sequence continues at coordinate 118,499,905 of NC_064281.1, read as the reverse complement.
CGGTTGAGCCACGTAGGTGCCCCTTGGTTTATTTCTTATTTCTTGGCTTAATGGGAAAATTTCAGTCTTTGACCATTCAGTATGTTAGATGTGGATTTTTCGTGAATGCCTTTAATCATGTTAAAGTTTTCTTTTATTTCTAGTTTGTTGAAAGTTTTTTTTTATCATGTAAGTGTGTCAGTTCTTTTTTTTTTTTATGTCTTTGTCAAGCTTTACTACCTCCATATTGCTGACCTCACATACAGAACGAGAAAGGAAGTATTCCCTCCACTTCCATATTTTGGGAAGAAATTGAGGATTTGTATAAATTTTTCTTTCAAGTATTCGTGGAATCCATGAGTGAAGTCACCTGGTCTTGGGATGTTACTTCTTTGACATTTTTGATCACAGATTCATTCTCCTTACCTATTAGATCTGTTTGAATTTTCTTTTCCTCTTGAGTTACTTTAGTTGTTTATGTCTTTAAAAATATACCCAGTTCATTTAGGTTATATAATTTCTTGGAGTATAATTGTTCAGAGTACTCTCTTACTATCCTGTTTGTTTCTTTAAGACCTATAATACTGGGGTGCCTGGGTGGCTCAGGGGTTGAGCATCTACCTTTGGCTCAGGGCATGATCCCAGAGTCCTGGCTTCCTGTCCCACATCAGCCTCCCCGCAGGGAGCCTGCTTCTCCCTCTGCCTATGTCTCTGCCTCTCTCATAAGTAAATAAATAAAACCGTCTTTAAAAAAAAGATCTGAAAAAAAAAAAAAAAAAAGATCTGTAATACTACCCCAACTTTTTTTTATATTAGTAGTTGAGTCTTTTTTTTTCTCTCTCTCTTACTAAATGTTTGTCAAAATCTTTGGTCTTTTCAATGAACCAGCTTTTCTTAGCTGTCACATACTGATTTCATGGAAATTTCATTCAATGTATCGAATCAAAATTGAAATCCCAATCTTTGCAGGTGTTCTTTTAGTTTGTGTTAGGCCATACCACGCTACACCACATCACAGAAGGTGACCTAGTATACTGTCTTCATTTCCAGTCAATTTGAGAGTTTTTGTGATTAGAGCAATACCTTCAGCATTCATCTAGTATTGTTATGGAAAACAGTCACACTTTCCACCATAGCAGAGTTTCAAATAGGCAATGTTATGGTATTTATTTAAGGAACAGCTTGAGAGAATCATTATTACTTGATTGATCATAATCAATCAAAGTATCAACTCATGATTTCCCATGATGTATCACCTTTAATCTGAGAACTTGGGCACATTTCTCAATTTCTAATTAGGTTTCTAACACTCACTGGAGAATGTATATCATTATATAAGTTGGTTTTAAGGATGAGTAACATATAGCAGGGTTGTCAGCTGTCGAATCTGAGGGGGGTCTGTTTTTCATCCAGCTATCCTGCCCTCCCTCTGGGTAGAGTCTAATTGCCAGCCTCGAGGAGCTTCCCAGTGACTATTCAAATACAGAACAGAGAAAAAGCACTGAGGCACCAAAAGCTCATATAACATGCCCTGAGTCATAAAGCTAAATAAAGGTGAGGAAACAAAGACTCATCTTGGGGTCCAGCTTACCCTGTAGCTCATGCTCTGGTAGAAAGAAATACTTTCCAGACAGATAAGGAAGACCAAAGTTAGTTACAGGTGATCTCAACCCCCAAAAGCATCAAAAGTTGAATTGTTCACCAGTTCATACAGTCAAATAACGGGTACTCTTGACCTTTCAAGAGCTCCATAGACAGGGGCCAGGTAGGCTTATCAGAGTCCAGAGGCTAGAGGGCAGGCAAAACTTTGATGAGGTTCCAGGGAGTTCTGGAGCTGAACTGATGCTTAGCCCATCCACAAATTCTGTTTCAGCAGCTCCTTCAGAGATTACCAAGCCCTGGGGGCTACCCAGCAGAGACAACAGGACACTGACATATAAACAACGTCCAAATCTCAAGGTTTTTCACCGTAGAGGAGGAAGCTATAGTGATCTAGGTGGTGGAGGATTAGAGCCAAAAACATCAGTAAAAACTCTTATGTAGCTTAATGCACATATAGATGATTACATCTAAAATTTGTATACATATGTGAATACACACAGGGTAGTGAACACACATGTAATTTCTTCCTTGTCAGCCAAGGAGCCGTAGGAGCAATGACCACAGATGCAATGTGTGTACATAGTGCACAGACCTATGTTTCTCATACTGTACTACGGTAAATGGAACAAGGGCTCCATGGAAGAATTGCTGATTCTAGAAATGGGACAGGGAAATATGCAAGATGAGCCGGAAGCACCTTGTAGTGCCTGAAAATAAAGAAATGCTAAAAAAAAAAATACATAAAAACAAAGCAATGGAAACATTGCCAGGGGCGTGACGAAGGTATACACAGAGGGAGCTAACAGGAAGAGCGCCCAGTGGCCAAACCTGGAACAAGTTAAACAACACAAATATATACAATTGTGTTGTATTTTAACCCAAAGTGTAATAGAAGTGCCCATGTGTCTGTACTGAGAAAAGAATTTGACTTATTAAACACATAAAATACAGGAAAATAGGCAGATCTCGCGAGTCCAGGGAGGGAGGACCCGCGAGAGGACCCAGGGAGCCTCCCACAGGTGTCCTCCTACCCCTGCCACGGGGAGCCCATCTCCCGCGGACGTGCAACCAGCCCTTAGGGACCCCTGGCACGGGGTCCGGATGTGACGTGGGCCGACTTCCGCCTCGGAGGTCTGAGGGAGCGGAGGGCCTCGTGTGGGGGGCGCATTGGGGTCCCCTGGAAGGAGGCCAGGCCCGGGCCGGCGGCAGCCGGGCAGCAGGTAGCCCCGGGAGGGGGCTTCGAGGGCGGGGGAGGGGCCCCGGAGGGCGGCGGGGGGTGGGGGGGCCCTTTCTGAACCCTGAGAGACCACGCGGGGGAAGGCGGGGCCGCGGCGTCGAGCTGAGGCCTGGATGCCAGGGCCTGGGGCAGTGGCCTGAGAGGGGCAGGGACACAGGGAGTGCCGGTGGGGACGCGGTGACACGGCGGGGACCCAGGAGCCCAGGACAGAGGGGACCCGGCAGAGGTCAGGGCCCACGGTGAGCCCGGGAAGGCCACTAAGGAGCGGGATGAGGCCAGATGGTGGCGGCGGGTGCGGCAGGCCTGGCACATCCGGGTACCCGAGAGCCTGAGGCCTGGTGTGGCGGGAGCAGACGCTGAGGGCGGAGGGGAGGGTCCCGGGGCTAAGGGGAGGCGAGGGATGGACCCTGAGGGGGACAGAGTGGACCCCGGTAGAGGGTCGCCAGGGCTGTGAAGCCCCCCGGGGGATAGGGACTTGCCCTCACGTGGGAATATGGGTGCTCAGACTTCCACATCCGGGCCTCCTGAGGCACTGGGGGCACCTGGCATCAGGAGCAGGACCTAGGACACGTGGGCAGAGGGGAGGGCCCCGGGTGCTGCTGGGAATCCCGGTGAGGATGCGGAAGATGCCCAGGGGACCCCGCACCCCAGCCCAGAGTTGGCCCGGGAAGGTCGTGGGGGGGGTTGGGAACACGTGGTGAGGCCCCCCTCCGCATCCGGGCTCTGAGAGACCAGGGGGCTGGTGTTCAGAGCAGGGCCTCCCTGAGGGAGCAGAGGGTGGGCCCAGGTCCTGCTGGGTTCCTGGCGAGGATGTCCATGGAGGACGGACGGACCCTGCACCCCAGTCCACAGTCAGTCCTGGGAGGCAGGCCGAGTGGAGCCAGGCAGAGGCCCAGGCGCCCAGGGAGCCCCGCCAGCAGGGGTGGGGAAGAAGGGCCCAGGGAGTCTGTCCTCCGCCCCCCAGCTCAGCCCCCTCTGTGAGCCCTGGGAAGCCCCCAGGCTGGGTCATGGTCCTGATGGAAAGACAGTCACTCCCTTTCCCCGGTGGGGTCTGGGAGGAGGGGAGGGCCTGACTGTGAGCGGCCTGACCTCCGGTAGTCTGCGCCAGGGGCCCGGGGTCTGCTAGGGCTGGAGGCGAGGACCCCCGAGGGACTGAGACCCCCGAGGGAGTGGGTCCCCAGGGAGCCCCCAGCGATACGGCCCTGCCCCTGCTTCAGCCTTGGGAGGCTGCCGGGTGGTGGACAAGTCCCGAACTGCGTGGAGGCTTGTGAGATGGGGCCTCCCACACCTGTGGCCATTGGGTGGAGCACTGCCTCCAGGGTGTGGGCGGTGGTGGGGTCCGGTCGGGTGGGGTGGGGGGCAATGGCCCACGTGTGGCTGGCAGCCAAGTCCAGGGCTGCAGGGGCACTGCAGTCCTAGAGACGCAGCCTAGAATGGGTCCTGGGAGCCCCTGGGGCCCAATGACCACTTGGGGCATGCTCTGGCTTGGCAGCCAAGTCTCCTAGAGCTTGGGGGCTTGGTGGAAGGAGTGGGGTTGGAGACTGCCCAGGGCCGACCTGGGGCCTGAGGGGATTGAAGGTGAGGACCACAGCGAGGACTGAGGGACCCTGGGCCCCAGCACGTGCAGTCCAGGGAGGAAGGAGGACCCCGTGCAAGATGAGCCCATGCTGCCGTCCTGATGTCCACGTCTGGGTGTTAGGGCCTGAGGGCTTCTGCTTCAATGGAGCAGGGTCTTGGGGTTGGTTGGAGAGGGTGTGTTTGGAGGGCACACAGCCTGCGGGGAGTCAGGGTGAGGACCCTGTGGACGGCCTTGCTGGCCCCACCCGGCCCATGAGCAAAAAAGCCAGTGCAGAGGAGTGGGGCACTGACCTGTGGGCAGCCCACGGAGGATGGGAGAGCGCTGGCCCTCAGTGGAATGCTCACTTGTCCCTGGGGCGGGTGGGCGGCAGGAAGGTGGGCTGAACTGGGGTTGGTATGATCTTGGTGTGAGGGGCACATGTCCTCTATGGGAGGATGGGGGCCCGGAGGAAGAGCAGGCCCTGGCAGGATAATCCTGAGGACACTCTCAGGAGCCTGAGGGCATGAACCCCCAGGACACAGGAGCCGGGCAACAGGCCAGCCCTTCTTGATCTTGCTGGGAGTCTGGGGGGTTTGTGTTTGTGATCTGCCTGGATGGGGACACAGGACATGACAGGGTACCTCCTCCTATTCCTCTCCCAATTCTGATGGAGGTGAGGACCCCACTGGGAGAGGTCCCATTAAGAGCTTGTGGGCAAGCCCACCTGGGGGGTAGACGCCCAGGACTCTCAGAGCCTGCCAGAAGTCAGTGTGAGGACCCCCACCCACCCCACATTGAGGGGGTGACTCCTAAGCCAGCCCTCAGGCACAGAAGGGGATGGTTCAGAAATCTTGGTACCCTCCCTGGTAGCCCTGGGAAGGGAAACCGGGGTGGGGCCTGTCCCAAGGAGCCCCTCCTCCTCTACAGATCCCTGGGCTCAGGGAGGGGAGGGCCAGGGCCTGAGGGTCTACTCAGATCAGCAGATGAAGCGGGTGCCTAGCCCTGGCCCTGGTCCAGGACCTGGCGGGGGTCAAGGTGAGAAATGAGGGGATGCCTCCCACAACAGGATCCCTAGGGACCAGGCCGCCCCGACTGCTTGTGTGGGCCATGGGGAGAGGCAGGACGGGTGGGCTGACTGATTTCTCTGGACTTTGGCTGGTGAGGGGTCGTGTCAGGGGCCCTTGAAAGGAAGGGCAAGGAGGGTGGCATCAGGGCTAGCTGGGGAGTCTTCCCAGGGTTATATGGGGTCCAGGTGAAGAGCGAGAGATGCCCCATCCTAGCCCAGATGGAAGCAGGAGCTGGGCCATCCCTTGTGCATGATCCAAGAGGAGTCCTGGAGACTTTGGCAGGTGTGGCCAGGGCTGGGCACCTGGCTTCCTCCTGTGCAGGGTCGGGGCCCTGTGTTCCTGCAAGGACATTTGGCCTGAGAAGGACAGGGCCGGGGCAGACCCTTGAGAGGCCCAGGCGGGGACCGTCCCTCCTGGACTGCAAGGGACATCCCAGAGTGGGAGCCAGCCGTCCTGTCCACACTGGGCCCCAGGGCTGGGCTGGCAGTCTGCATCCTGAGGACCCTCCTCCTTCCCTCGTGCAGGGACTTCAGGAACTGGCAGCGGAGGCCTCGGTCTGAGGCGCGGGTCCCTCAGGACACAGAGCAGAGGAGGCACGGGCCAGAGCCACTTGTCCAGGTGAGGTGCACGCTCTCTCTGAGCCTGATGTCAGTGACTCTCCCAGCCCAGCACAGGGGAGCCCTCTGCAGGGGAGCCCGGCACAGCCCCCTGTCAGCCTTGGCACCTCGGGGTATCTTGGCCGGGCTGCCCCCTGACAAGCTCTCCCTCCTCTCTCTTCAGGTTCAGCCTGAATCTGACATCATGCCCCTAGGGAAGAGCAGCGAGCTTTCGAAGAAGGGAGAAGACCTAGAGGAGGCCCAGGGCCTGGTGGATGCCCAGCTGTCTGGGGCTGAGGAGGAGGAGGAAGGGGAGGAGGAGGCTCCACCTCCCCCCTCTACCCCATCTCCCCCATACCACCTATCTCATCTCTCTCTATCCTCCTCCTCCTCCTCTTCCTGGTCCTCCTCGTCTTCCCCTTCCTTGTCCTCTGGCATGGTCTTTGCCCCCCCAGAGGAGGGGTCTGCTGCTCCAGGGGCCCTAAGTGATCCCCAGGGCTCTCAGAGTGCCGAAACCTCCCCAAGTGGTGGGGCAGTTGGTGTCCTTGGCCAGCCCGAGCCTCCTGGCCCCAGTGGCCCAGGGGAGGCAGGAGACGAGGAGCCTTTGGTGGAGGGCAGTTTTCGAATGAAGACAGCTGCACTGGTGATGTTCCTACTCCTCAAGTATCGCACCAAGCAGCCCACCAGCAAGGCAGAGATGCTGGAGGTCTTCACCCCAGAATACCAGGACGACTTCCCCGCCATCTTGACCCAAGCATCCATCTGGTTGCGGCTGGTCTTTGGCCTAGATGTGATTGAAGTAGATCCCAGCCAGCACTCCTACATCCTCAACCCCATCCTGGGCCTCACCTGGGATGGGATGCTGAGCGATCAGTGGGGCCTGCCCAAGACCGGCCTCCTGGGGCTGGTCCTGGGGTTGATCCTCCTGCAGGATGGGTGTGTCCCCGAGGAGGAGGTGTGGGAGGCTCTGGGGGTCATAGGGGTGTACGATGGCCAAGAACACATCGTCTATGGGGAGCCCAGGGACCTCCTCACCAACGTCTGGGTGCAGGAAGGCTACCTGGAGCGCCGGCAGGTGGCGGGCAGCGACCCTGCCCGCAACGAGTTCCTGTGGGGGCCCAGGGCCTCCGAGGAAACCAGCAAGTTGCAGGTCATGATCTACATGCTCCAGGTTGGTAGCAACAACCTGGGGTCCTCCCTGGTCCTGTGAGAAAAGATTCTGAGAGAAGGAAGAGGGGACCGCAGCTCCAGGGGCAGCCAGGCCCTTTCCAAGCTTTTTTGGGGCTGGCATGAAGGGAGGCTTCTGGGTGCTTCCTCCCCGTGTTGTCTGGTTGGGTGTGTAAAGAGGAAGACCTGGGCATTCTCAGGATTTAAGTGCCAGGGCAGGTAGGGGGAAAGCAGGTCCAAGAGCCTCTCTGGGGGCCTGGATTCTGCGATGACCCCGACATTCAGAGTTTGGTTTCTGTGAGGAAGCTCCCCATGTTTGTTCCTTGAGATAGAAGGTTCCCGCAGCCCAGTGTGTGAGTGACACACACCCTGTCATGTTCGTACTTCCCCTGTTCAAGATTTAAGTGTTCTGTCATGTCCTGGAAACAAGTTAGGAGACCCTCCCTCCTTGTTTGGGTTCTGAATGAAATCACAGGGCAATGGCGATGGAATCTATTGGAAAGGCCAAGAGTGGAGCAGGCAAGTGTTGGAGTGTGGAAATAGGAAAATAAACCTTGTTCACTTTTGCTTCTTACCCTTGCCGTGTGCCACTTTTTCCATAGTAAAGTCGATGTGTGCTCCTACATTCATTTGGATTTTCAGGAATGGGAAAGAAGGGTCCTGTCTAATGCCGAGGATCCCTGCCGGCAGCTCCCTCAGGGCCACACAGCGGCTGAGCTCTGCTCCCTGCAAGGCCCTGTGTGTGAGCAGTGAGGTCACGAGGGGCCTTTGGTCACGCCGTCTTCGGGGACTGTGTCAAGCAACCAGTGTCCCGAAGGAATGCGGTGAGGGTGCCCTGAGACCTGCACTAGCCCTCCAACCCTGAGCTTTTCCTGGAATTGTGGGAGTTTTGAGTTGCCCCCAGTGGGGCAAGAAGCCTGCCCCAGCGTCAAGGCCATTGAATCCTATGTGGTCTGGGAGGGTCGTGTGCAGACAGCTCATTCTGCTCAGTTTCTCTTTGGTTCCCCTTGCTCTCCCATCCTGGGATATGTCACGGGAACAGGAAATTCTTAGGGCAGGGGGTGTGGTGGTGGATGTTACAGTAATGCTGGACCTTGTCCCAACCGCTAACGGTCCTCAGTCACCAGTGGTCCCGTGTGCCGGTCTCTCCTGAAATGGGGCAGTGCAGGTGGCAGTGCATCAGGGGAAAGAGCACATTGTCAGCCCGTGGAGATTTTCGAGTTTCCTGCCACGGGAAGTGCAGCAAGGTGCTAGGGTTGAGGAGGGATCGCTCCCCTGAACCACTAGCCACGTGAGTGTGCAAAGTAGTGACAATCAGTTGTGATCCTGCCTTGGAAGCACCCGCCCCACAGCCAGTGGGCACTTGGGATCATTCTGTAGACGAGCCTCTGTGCCCCACAGAGAGGGCTGGTGGGCAGTCCTTCCTGCCACATGACCCTCGGGTCCCTGAAACCTGGCCATTAATCCCCTCAGGTCCCACACGAGGCTCATTCAGGAGGCTGGCAGCCTGCAGCCTGATGGCCAGGTCGGGATTGGGGCATCCTGCTCCTGGGGCCCAGCCCCCCACGGCCCCTGCTGCCCGCCATGCCCTGTCTCTCCTGACCATGGCCTCAGCCTGAAGACCTTGGGGCTTGGTCCTGTCTCTCAACTGCCAACCGCTCTCTCCCTAGTGCTGCTGCTCACAGGCACTCATCTTGCTGTGAGGGTCCCCAGATGGGGATCCCCTGTCTGCCTACCTGTGCTCCTGGGGGTGCTGACCAGGCCACGCCCGTGGTGCACATCCTAGGGGCCAGTAAAGGACACTCCTAGCCTGGTGACCATGGTGACTGTGCCTGGTGGTTTTTGTCAGAGAACTTCTGGGTCATAGCCACTGCTCCGTGAAGCTGATGTCCTCATGAAGGCCCCTGCCAGGTTGGCTTCCTGAGGTTGAGCCAGGGAGGGAGTGTGGACTTCTCAGGCATCCCCAGAGCCGCCTTGGACCCTAGGGTCCTGAAACGGGCTGTTTGAGCAGAAGAAAGTGTAGTGGGTGACGGCGGTGGTCACCGGGATGCTCCCCCACACTGCACAGGCCACAGGCTCACATGAGGATTTTGCAGGCAGCCGAGCAGGAGGGCCTTTGGTCCCCAGGATGCAGGCTGTGCAGAAGATTGGCTGCCCCACGAGAGGGGGAAGGAGGAGTACCCGTCATCCTGAGGCTGGTGGCCTTGGCACAAGTCCCAGGAGCAGGCCCTTTGGGACAGTCGCGGCTGGATGCGGGGACCCTGCAAGGTGTCCTGGGAGGGAATTGACTGCTGGGGCCCAGGGTTTGATCCAGGCCACCATGGACTGCTGGTGTACAGTACTCAGGATGCCCGAGCACCAGCACGAGGGTCCTTGGAGAGGAGCATTTCCGAGGTGCCAAGTCCTGTCCCACAATGTCTGCCTTACACACAGCGGCCAGGTATCTGGCAGTTGTCACCAGGCCACAGGGGATTATGCACGAGGTCCCCTGTCCTCTGCATGAAGTCCTAACATTCTCCTAATGCCCTAATTGGTGCTCTGACAGCCTGGCAGGAGGCGCCTTGGCGGCGGTCCTGCTCCTCAGGACCCCCGAGCCCAGCGATGGCCAAGCCTGCTCTGAATGCACACCCCTGGCAGGGCTCTGAACTGTTTTCTGGCCTCTACCTGCCTGTCTTGTGTGACAAATACCGCTGGCACCTGCCCTAGGGTCATTCCTGGGACTGTCCTGGGTCTCCCTGCCTGTACTCAGGCCCGGAGCTGGCCAAGCCACACTGGCCCCGCCCCCAGGGAGAGGGGGTGTGCCAAGAATCCCCAGGACCGTCCCCTGTGTGGATGCAGTTCACTTCCTGAGACCCCCTGGGTGGAGTATTGACCTGCTGGCCTGCTGGGTGCCTATGTACAGCTTCTCCAGGGCAGTGAGCCTGCAGGACGACATGGGGCCCCAGTCAGTTGGTAGAGAAGGGGCCAGAATGGGGCAGAGTCAAGTCTGAATGCCAGGGCGACCCTCGAGGAGTCACAGCTCCTCCCGCCCCGTATGTGTGCGATCCTCTCCCTCCTCACACACTCGGTCCTGCCTCCACACGGCCCCGGGGCCTCCCATCCAAGTAGGAATGACGGTGACCCCGAGGCGCTAAGAGACCGTGTGGGTGGCAGCCTGTATTAGGCTGCTGGTGGCATCGGTGCCCGGCACTCCCACGGTCCCCCAATCATGGGACGTGGAGTGTTGGTACGATGTCCTCCCCAGAGGACAGCTGGACTCCTACTGATGGCAGGGAAGACCCTGAGGCCCAAGCCACCAGGCTTCACCCTTGGCAGGTGCTCAGCAGAACGGGGCATTGTACGGATCCCCCTGCCCCCGATGGATGCTCCGCAAGGCTGACCCTGTGCACAGTCACATGGGTCACACGGTCACAATGGTGACACGGGCATAGTCTCCCTGCAAGGTCAAACATTGCTGTGCGTTGGGCACAGTGACGCCCGGACATACAAGGCCCGGTCCACAACGGCATCCACAGACCCCGCGGTCGTTAGCGTGTGTCTAGGTCTGCTATCCCCGGGTGTGGAGATTGGGAACCAGGCAACGCTCGTCTTCTGATCCCCCGGCCTAGGACGGAGGGAGGTCCTGCTCTCCCGCTGAGGATGTGTTACCCAGGCCCGTTCCCCTCCCAGGTCACAAGTGAGCAAACTTGGTACCTATTGCCTGGAGCCGGCTAGCATGACTGTCTGGCCCCTGGACGGGACACGGAGAGTCCCGTGGGCTGGGCCAGCCTCTAACATCCCTGGGCTTCCTGTCCTGCTGAGGACACTCTGCCCAGAGCTCTGGGAGCACCGTTTGGTCCAGCTGAAGGCTGTGTGGACGACGCCTGCACCACTGCATTGCCAGGGATGTTCTAATGCCTCCTTCCCTGGACGGGCCCCTCCTGAGCATCTGGTTTATTCCAGGTTGCAGGGACACAACTAATCAGCAGGTGGCTCATGGGGTGCTGAACTGGGTCCTCAAGACGCCCCGGCTGAGGACAGCACCCGCCCAGCACCCGTCAGCCAGGGCAGGGCCGGAGGAGACCTTGCTGTCCGTGGGCTCTTCGGACAAGGCCTCAGAGGCCAGGCAGGGCCCGCGGGGGATTCTTCCACTGGTGAGGTTGGCGAGGAGCTCTGTGCAGATGCAGGCGGCAGAGACACCTCTGTGCCGGGAAGGCCCCTTGGGACCCCCACGTGGAAGCTGCCAAGGACCTGGGCCCCGAGGATGCCCCTGTGGCAGTCCGGCTGTGCAGGAGCAAGGTGGGTTGTCACCTGGCCAGGGCCTATGTGGAGGGAATGTGTCCTGAGTTGTGCGCGATGCGGAGGAGGCCAGAGTGGAAGCGGGGTCTGGCAACGAGCCGCCTGGGGGACAGAAGGCTGGAGTCACCCTGCGGATCCTTACGTGTCCTGCCGCCCTGTCCATGTGTGTGTTGGCTTCGGCTCTTGCTTTTTAATACGTGTTCATCATCCATTGAGTTCTGTACATTTCCGTGGACTAGATGTCGGAGAGTCTCGTGTGCACAGAAAGTGTGCTCGCCTTGCACAGAGTCTCCGGACCCTGCCGCCCCTGTTCCCCTGGTACTAGCATTGCAGATCTTGGGTCAGCGAGTTACGACTCGAGAGCTCTCTTCCTTGGGATAGTATGAGCTCAAGGTCACCAGGTCCTCAGATTGCCTCCGTTTTCTGCTTGCTGCGCATGTTTCCATTCCAGCATCCCGTCCAGGGTGCCCCACCCCAGTGGGTGGTCGCGGCGTCTCCCTAAGCCTCCCCTTGGCTGCGGGAGTCTCTTGGATGCTGGTGTTGATGAGCTTGCCATTTCTGAGAAGTCTAGTCGCAGGCGCGGTAGGATGTCTGTCACCTGGGGTTGGAGAGATTTCTCCAGGCTTAGAGGGAGGCTGCAGCTTCTGGAGAGGAAGAGCACAGAGGAAAAGTGCATTTGTAGCACGCAGTCGGGAGGGTGAGGACAGATTAGGAGGAGGGTTTGCCTCTGTCCATGTTGACCTTGACCTTGTGGGGGAGGCAGAGGAGGTCAGGTGTCCCCAATGCAAAGTGACTCTTGGGCGTGCCTCTTCCACATTGTCCTGTGTGGCAGGAGGTCACCGCACAGCTCACCTCTGGGGTGAGGGACGATGCTCCCCCTCTTTGAGGGCAGAGTATCTACCCTGGTTCTCCAGAGTGTTCCCGTAGGGCAAATTTGTCTACTCCCATACAATTTTTCCTTTCCCATTCCATCACGTACTTCTCTCACTAGGGACTCAGGATGTTTCTTTGAGTTGTAGGTTACATTCCTAAATGACTTTATTTGGTCGGTCAGCTGCTCCCGCGTCACTCTTTGGAGGGTGTCTCAGTTTCCCTTTGATGAACAATGTAGTTGGATTGGAGTTTTGTTTTGTTTATTGGTTTTTGGTTTCTTTGTAACCAGGTCCCTACTTGGAGGCACCACAAGATGCTCCAGATGCTCCAGGCTCCTTGGGAAATTAGAATATATGGATTTCTAGATTTCTAGATCTGTGTCTATATTATGTCTGACTCTCTCTCCATCTCTGTCTTTTTCTCCATTGCACAGGTGTCTGCCCCCGCTTCCTGACACAGGCTCCTCAAGCCCTTGTCCATGTGGGTGCTAGGAGGCTCTTTTGCCCTACCATGTAATCCTTGACCTGTGCTTTGACACAGGGCTCCTAAGCCCTTGTCAGCTCCCAAGCTATAGGAGCACGAGGGGCACCTCTTGTCCTAACCAGGGGCCCCGAGGGGGGCTCCGGATGACCCCGGATGGGGATTGCTCACCAGAGAGACTAACCATGATTAGACGGTTGGAACGTTCAGCCCCATCCCACCATTCTCCAGAGCATGGGAGGCCCGGACAAGCAATCAATAATCAGTCATGACAGCATGAGGAAGCCTCCATGAAATCCCAATATTAATGGGGTTTGGGGGCTTCCAGGCTTCCTCTACATTCCAGGAGAGTGGTGCCACCCAAGTCCTCAGGCACAGGTGGGCCTGTGCTCGGGATCCTCCCAGACCTCCCCTCAGTGTTGTCTTCACCTGGCCACTCCTGCCCTCTACTAGAAGAGTAAACATGTTCCTCTGAGTTCCTTGAGCTGTTCTAACAAACAGTCAGCTCCACGATGGGAGGGCCGAGGGAACCTCTGATTTGTAGCCCTCTCAGGCAGAGCCGTGGGGAACCTGAGGACCTGCTCCCTGGGACTGGCATCGACGTTGGGTGACGGTCTTGTGGGCCTGAGCCCCTGATCCAAGGGGTGTGGTGCTGTCTCCGGGTAGAGAGTGTGGGAAGTGAACCAATAGTGGAATCGGGACACCCAGCTGGTGTTGCAGAGAATCGCTTGGTGCGAGGGGTGGGGGAGGGAAAGCCCACAGAAGTGTTAGATGTGTTTGGGGTGTGGCCAGGGTGTTGGGATAGAAGACAAGAACGTGTGGGGAACGTGACGTTCTTTTAGACTTTAGAGTGTTGTCAGTGCGGCAGGAGAGAAAGAGAGGGCAGGGGAGAAGAGCGGAGGTCAGAGGCTTAGCACCCCCGTGGTCTGGCGGGTGTAACACGGTCTCTGACAAGGGCAGTGGACACCCTGGTCTCCCTGGGACAGGACTCCCTTTGTGCCCCGTTTGACCCAGCATCACTGTTGACTCCATTCCCTTCACTCCCTCAAGTCACTGCGAGGCTTTAGAAATGTGGTCAGTGTTCCTCTGTCTGGGCTGGAAACAGAAAGTCTGTTAGCCCGTCGGGCCCCTGGGAGCCTTAGGTGCCTGGGATACTTGTTTTCTGCATCCATTTTGATGGGGTGTAGCCGTGATTAGTTGGGGCTGCAGACAGCGGCTCACAAACCAGGAGAGGTCATTTCTCTCTCAAGTGGAAGCCACAGGTAGCTCAGGGCTGGTTTGCTGGTTCTGTTCGTCCACCGAGTGCTTTGGAATCCTGAGTCCTTCTGGCTTCTTGCCTTTGTTTTCTCTTTAAGATTGCATCCATGTATTCATGAGAGACAAATACACACACACACACACACACACACACACACACAGAGAGCCAGAGGGAGAAGAGGGAGAGGGAGAGGGAGAGGGAGAGGGAGAGGGAGAGGGAGAGGGAGAGGGAGAGGGAGAGGGAGAAGCAGGCTCTATGCAGGGAGCCCAACGTGGGACTCGATCACAGCTCTGCCAGATCAGAACCTGGCCTGAAGGTTTCTCAAGTAACCACAGGATGTGTTTGATGGTCAGCAAACATAACACGTGCCCTGTACTGCTTGACTCATAAATCATGACAGGGTGGTGGAAAGATATGCATGAGTATTTGGGTGTGAGACGCGCATATCAGGCTATTGATCTAATTATTTATCTTTTTTTTTAATGTTTAAGTATTAGGATTTTATTTCCAGCACTTAAGGTTCATCCTTGGGTGTAAGAAGTCTAATAGAACCTGAGGGGCTCCTTTTAAATATTTACCTACTTGTGATGGACAAACCAATGGGAACCAATAAACCATTTTTTATTTACTTACATCACGGATCTCCCATAGGAAACCCTTCAGCCTAGCACCCTTAATAGCTCTAGTGCAATGTCAGTGTCCTGGGGTTTCACTGATCCACTTCTAACAATGCCTACAAAACACCTATGCTATCCATCTTATCTCATGAATCCTAGAGCTTCTCTCAGCTGTAAATGCAATGATGTTTACTAAAAGCAGTTCTGCTTTACTGACAGACAATATCTGACAGTAAAGAATATACCAAGACTTGACTGAACCAAAATTGCATGAAGAATGAGTTCACCCTTCTGCTCTGCAGTGTAGTTTCCAGAAGTCAACTGTGATAAAAAGCAGGAAATCACTATTTTAAAATTTTACTAACTCCTAAAAAGCTAGACGTTGGATTTAACAGTTTATTATGATTTATAAGTATCGTTTTAAAAACATCAGTCCATTAAACCATGTAAAATAAGTATGCAAAAAGTCTGCAAAACAAAACATACTTTAAACATGTTTAAGTAGAGGGATTATCTGAAATTCCAGATTTCTCAGTCACTTGGTTATTATGCTATGGCAGCCAGGTAATCCTTAACTTCAGTCGGAGTGAGCCTTCTGAATCCAGCTTCATTGCAGATTGCAACCTCTATGTTGTCTTCTGTCATTTTTCCTTCAAAGCTTTCCTTTAGGGTTAATATGGCTGTATGAATGGCATCTTCAAGTTCCAGGTCTTCATTATATCTTTTCTCAAGGAAAGTCTTCCCATTCACATAGTTCTTTCCCATTGCTGTGGCTTTCCAGGCAAAGTAAGCTCCAGATGGATCTGACTGAAATGAATACGGTCGCCCCTCATTCCAACCACAAATTAGTAGGGAAACTCCAAATGGACGAACACCACCTGACTGAGTGTATTCTTGCATCACTTAAGCAACTCTCTGTACCAGCTGAGCTGTGGGAATGGGTTCTTGGTAAACGAGATAGTATTGCTGAGCAAGATTTCGAGCTCTGTGCACGAGCACTCTGTAATCTGGGCCCATGCCACTATACACCAGGCCTATGTGCTTGGTAATTGGTTCCACTTTGTGGACACTTTGCTCATCATACAGAATGGATTTCTGTTTCTTCTCAGTTGCGAATACCACACCATTTGCGGCTTTAATTCCAACTGAAGGGGCTCCTCCAGCTACAGCGGCCAATGCATATTCAATCTGGACAAGTTTACCAGATGGGCTGAATGTAGTCAGAGAAAAGCTGTAACTGCGCTCCGCCATCTTTGCCTGGAGTGCCAGAGCACAGCCTGATCTACTTATTTATCTAAATGAGAAGAGCCTACTGAGTGGTCAACCCCCACTGAGCCCTGCACCAGGCAGGGGGCTGAGCAGCTCCCCCAAGTGCTAACACCTGAAAATCAGCACAACAGGCCCCTCCCCCAGAAGACCAGCTAGACGGTCAAGTTCCAGCGGAAGTCATGGGACTTAAAGAATACAGAATCAGAAGATACTCCCCCGTGTTTTTTTTTTTTTGATTTTTGATTTCTGTTTGCTTCCCCACTCTTTTTGTTTCCTTTCTTTCTTTTTCTTTCTCTTTTTCTTTCTTTTTTTTCTTTTTCTTTTTTTTTTCTTTCTTTTTTTTCTGGGGCCTGCTTTCCCCGGATGTGGAGATTGGGAACCAGGCAACTCTTGTCTTCTGATCCCTGGCCTGGGAACGGGGGGAGGTCCTGCTCTTCCACTGAGGATGTGTTACCCAGACCTGTTCCCCTCCCAGGTCACAAGTAAACAACGTCTGCCCTGCCCAGGAATGCGGTTAGGGGGCACTACTGGCCTGTGTGTGGAGGGGCAATGGGTCTGAGCGCTTGAGCTCCAAGGGGCCGGACAGCAGCCCCGTTCAGGGCAGAAGCAGAGGCCGCAGTCACCAGGTGCGCAGCCTGTCTCACAGGTGCCCAGTGCCAACACACCCCAGGGTCCCGTGTCCCGGTGCCTCCTGCCCCCTGGTGCTCCTCACAGGCACTTACAGCAGGAGGCATGGGGCCCTGCATGGGACGAGCGGTCAGCACGGGAAATGCCAGTCCAGCTCCCAGCCCCTGGGCCACCAAGAGCGGCCAGGGCTGCCCTGAGCGCTCCAAGTGGGCGCGACACCCCACTGCAGTTGGGATGAGAAAGGGTGAGTCCTCTGGGCGCTTCCTTCCCTCGGGGTCCTGAGGGACCCTTCCTGGCCCCCTGGCCCTCATGGCACGAGATGGTCGCAGGTGTGTGTGTGTGGGGGGCAAGAGCAGGTGAGCTGCTGGGGGCCGAGTCCTCACATGTGTGGCTCTCCCCGTCCAGAAGGCGGGAGACCTAGGAGGGGCTCCGGCCTCCCCGTGCCCATCCACAGGGGTTCCTGGGAGGCCTGGGGTCTTCTCGCCTAGACCTGGGACGAACCCTGCGAAGACGCTCCTGATGGAGGCCGGAGCCCCCAATCCCCTGCCTGGGCCCCTGTGCATCCCAGATGGCGGAGGTCCTGGAGGAGCCTGGGGGCTCCCGAAGAGCAGCTTGGCCTTTTTGCCAGGACCGCTCTGGGGAGGAGGAGGCCCTCTGGGGACCCAGTGGCGAGGTCCATCCCGGGAAGTTGGCCCCCGCCATTTCTGAGGATCTTCACCGGGCCGAAGGCTGTGGCCTGGGGCGCATCCCTGCCCCTGTCACCTCGCCACTGACCGTGCTGGAGCTGGAGGCGTGGAAGAGACGCCGGCGGGGCCTCTCCGACGCTTACTTGCCAGTGCACGGCGCCTGCTTCCCGCAGAGGCCAGGTCTTGGGTCCTAAAAACTTTGCTCCTACCCTACCCCTCTTCTATCCCCCCTGCCAAGAAAAGCCCCACATTCTGAAGAAGCAAAGAACACTTCCTCCCTCCTTCCCCATCTCCTGTGTGGAGACCATTGCTGGGTGTGACTCATACTAATACACTTGTATTTGCATGGAGCGAACCTGCTTTAGTCTCCGGTCTGACGGTAGAGGGAAGCAGAAGCAACGAGGGGAGACTTGCATGTACACAGGAGGTGCGGAAGACCCAGAAAGGGGAGCGGAATGTATACCCTGGTCACACAGGAACTTTTACGCAGGTGCTAGAAGCTTCTGTCAGAGTGGCCACAAGGCCCTTTAACAGGACGGGCCCATGTAACTCCCTGTGGACTGCCACAAACCAAAGCTTTGTTTGAAATCTCCAATTTCTTGGGGGGGTCGGAGGGGGGTGCGTCAGGAAAGCTGTAGCTCTCTGCTCTGAGCCTGCTCCGTTCCCCTCAGCTCTGAACTGCAGGACTCTGGGCCCTACGGGGCTGGAGCCCTTCCAGCCCTGGGGAGAGTTTATTTGCTGGGTGATTTTGCTAGGTGTGCACTTCCTTTCTCACTTGTTAGTGTCTTGTAACACACATAATGACCCTTTTCACTCCTCTCTTCACGGAAAAATACAATAAAAACCTATTGACACTGGAGAAAAAAAGAACCTCAGAAACTTAGCAAAGAACACAGGAATGGGACACTGAGGAGGCTCAGGGGTTGGGCGCCTGCTTTCAGCTCGGGGCGTGATCTCTGGGTCCTGGGATAGAGTCCCACATCCGGCTACATGCAGGCAGCCTACTTCCCTCTCTGCTGTGTCTCTGCCTCTCTCTGTGTGTGTCTCTGATGAAAAAATAAATTTTTGAAAAAAAAATAACAGAGCAAACCTCGTATCCGCGACTCCTGCCATGCACAGTTTGCAGGGGCCTGTCGGGGATTCAGGCTCCCCAGCAGTGTCCTCCTGTGTTTGGAGGGGCCCCAGAATGTGTCTGAAATGGCATTCCTCAGAGTGACATGGATTCTGTCACCGTGGTGACCTGGAACAACCACATTGTAACCAGAACTGTCATCATACTTAGCTAGTGCACTCTTTGGTTGGATTTCATCCTTGGGAAGGGGGGGCTGTCCTCCTCCCGAAGGCTCCTGTGCAAACTGAGGCCTCGGGAGCTTTGTGGTATCTAGTGGAAGCAGGAGGCGATCCATGGGGTGGGGGTGAGGAGCTGAGGTCTCCCAGCTGCTCGAGAAGAAACGTCCCAGAGGCCGGGAGCACCTGGCTTCAGCAGACAACGGCCCGGTCACCATCCGGTTTACTGCCCCGCCCGAGGTGGGAGCCCTCTAGCTGCGGTAGGGAGCGCTGTAGGGGCAGTCTGGGCGCCCAGCCATAGGTGGCAGGTATCCCAGGAAACAGTGGCAGACCAGGCAGTAGGGGAACGGGGCCAGGGAGGAGGAATGGAGGGCATGGGGTCAATGGGCCCTGCGGCCTCGACAGGCACCCACGGGTGGCACAGAGGCATCATCCCGGGGAACACAAGGGAGGAAGGTGCAGCAGCACAGGGGGAACGGCAGCCAGGTCCACAGGCGGCGGTGGATGAGGGTACATATGCAGGGGCGGCAGGGCGAGGCACAGCACGGGCAAGGGCGGGGCACCGCCACGGGTACGGCCACGTCAACCACGAGAGCCACGGGCACACCAGTGTCCTAGGGCTGGTACTCGGCACCGCGATGGGTCGGGGGGGCGCTCAGCAGCTGCCCCGAGGATGGCGGGAGGGGCGGACTCGCTCTTGACCGGGGCGGGAGGGGCAGACTTGCTCCTGTCCTGGGCACCGGGACAGCGATGCTCCTGGCCACCCGCCAGCTCCAGTTGCTGCTCCGGCTGGTGCTCCGCAGGGACAGGAGCTCCTCTGGTGCCCGCTGGTGGACTCCATCTCTGTGGGACTTCCCAGCCCTTCAGCCTTGTCCTCCTCCTGTCTTTGGGCCGCCTTCACGCCCACTCTCCTCTTCATGTTCTTCAGCAGGTGGGGGCAGTCCTTCCTGAAGAGAGGGCTGCTGAAGAACTGTAACTGAGGTTCCGAATGGAAAGGGGGACAGAAACTCCGGGTCACGACAGGGCCCGGGGCACCGGCAAGGCCACTCTGAGTGCCTCCGGTCTCTGAGCCAGGGGTCCAGGGCCTCCCTCTTTGGAGGTCACAGCCCCAAAGGGAAGCTGTGCCCCTGCTCTGCCTAGGCCTCATTCGCTGACTTGAAAGCCCCAGTGCACTTGGGGGAGGACAAGAGCTACCTGCCCTGGGATGCGGACAAGCCCGCGGGGGAGAGGGGTCGGGGCGTCCTGAAGGAGCGTCAGGGCCACCCGACTATCCCCTGACTGGGTGTCCCTGGCTCTCGGCCTCCAGGGGCCCCATCCTTCCACCCTCGGCTGGCTGCCACGGTGCTCGGGGCTGGCACTGCCCTGGCCAGGCGACCCGGCGCCCACAGAGCTCTGACTCGGAGCAACAGGTCAGGGACGGGTGTGCACAGCCCCCGAGAACCTTGCGTGGTGGACCCCTGCAGGAGGCCAGGAGGGCGGGGCTGCTGGGAGTGAGGGGCGGAAGGGCCGGTGGCACTCAGGGTGGCCCTCCACCCCCAGGGGTTGCGAAGTCATGGGCACGGCCAGTTGAGCCGGTGCCCCTCATCTCACAGGGACACCAAACCGAATGAGAAACAAAGAAATGGGAAAGGTGGGGCAAGGGGGGACAGTGTCTCCTGGGGAAAACCCTGGGGGCCTCCTTCCTTGCCCACCCTCCTTCCCCCACATTCGCTCCAGGTCACATGTGTCTCTCATGGGGTATCTGAACACAGCGCCCCACCTGCTGGGCACTGTCCTGGGCCCTCATCCAGGGCTTGCTCCCGGGCACCGCCTCTTGGTCCCTGGGGGACAAGGGGCCCTGATTCCCTGGTGGTGGTCCCAGGGTGTCCAGCCCCCGGGCCCCAGACCCAGCGCCCCACTTCTCGTGACTCTGCTCCACGGGGCCCGAGGGGTGCCGTTACCTTGCTAAGGACACGGACCACCCCTGGTCCCACTCCCCCGGTGAAGCAGTTGGTGAAGCAGAAGGATGTGTGCACGTCCTGGCGCAGTTTGCTGAATCCATAGAGGTTCAGCTGCCGGATGAAGCTCTTCGTGCAGTCGGTCTCAAACACCTTGTCGGGCCCATCCCGCTCCAGAATCTCCTTCTGAAACAGCTTCTCCTTGAGGCCGATGCTCGTCCCGTCCTTCTCCCACCAGATGGACGTGAACCGGCTGCTGTTGAGGAGACTCCACAGCTTCTTGGGGAAAGGCAGACAGAGCAGGTTGCTGCCTGCCACTGACAGCTCGTCCTCCGTGGTGCGGGGCCTCTTGAGCAGAGGCTCTGGGGCCAGGGCTTGGAACGCGTTCTCCACCAGGAGCAGCCTGAACCGGGGTCCTTGGCCACCAGGGGCCCGGCTGGGGTGCCGGGCGGCTCTGCTGCAGGAGCACTGCTCTGCGAGGTGGTGGCGGGAACCTCGGCTTCCGGCGGAGGTGGCTCCCTGTGGTGAACCGGCCCTGGGCCCTTCAGATGGCCGTCCTCGTCACGAGCCATCCTGAGCAGTAGCCCGTCCTTCCTCTCTATACACAGGACAGTGTGGCATGGCCAGCAGTCCCCGCTGATGACAGGGCTGCCTGGGACAGCACAAAAGGGCTCAGGACACTTGGGGGTGACATCACCAACAGCTAGCCAGTGACGTGATACAAGGGCAGCCGCACGGGACTCCTGGCTGCTCGCCACCCTTTGAGGCCCACAGGGTGGTCAACTACTTTACAGAACGCGCCTGACAATTGAGCGGAACACCCGGGGGCCCTCTGTCCCCAATCCAGGGGCGCGGCTGCCCCGCACCCACACACACACACGTGCTGACTGGGTGGCTCACAGCTCATTCCTTGCGCCCCTGGGTCCGTGGGCCTTCTGTGCCGTCATCAAGTTTCAGGCTTTCCAGCAGGGAGCACATGTCCCACCGGTTGACCAGGGTCAAGGCCGCAGCCACGTGCTCCTCTTAGCAGGGTCCCAGCCAGGGCGGCGAGGTCCTCTGCGGGGACCCTTCTGCACCACTCACTGTGGGTCCCCAGAAGGCACGTGGCCAACTGCTCCTCAGGTACGTGGCCTGGCGGGGTGCCCCACAGACACACTGCAGACTGAGGAGGAGTATGCAGGCTGCCTTCTCCGTGACTCACTCGGCCTGCACAAGTCCCCCCTCCACACTCCGCCACTGACTCCCAGGAAGGTCCTATGCTCTCTGTGACAGGGGGGAGCCACTGCCTCACCCCGGGCTTACATCACTTGACTAACATAGCAGGGACACCAGTCCTGCCTAGCGTCCATGGTATGAGCTCCGAGATCCTTCTCTGGGCTGTGCAGCTGGGAAGATCAGTAAGAGGTGGCCAGGCAGAGAAGCCTCTCTAGCACATTCTTCCCCTTGTGCACGGCCAACTCCTCCCCAACTCGATTCTCGCTTGGCACTCGATGACCTCTGGAGATTTCTGTGTCTCCAAACTTGAGAGCATTTTGTCTAACAGCAAGTCCTAAATAGTCTGTGGCCATTGGCTTCCAGTAAGGCACATCCCGTCACCAGCGGGTGAAAACCCTGGGCTGAAATGCCACCTGAGTTGGCTCAGAGCCAGCCAGGGAGAGCTAGCCAGAAATCACAGGGCATTTTATAACAACATAAGTGGTCCTCAGCCCCTAGTGTCACTGGGCGCTGCCTCGGGACCACCAAAGTGCCCATTTCAGGGTAGACAGTCTCAAGCCTCGAGAATCCTCTCAGCAGGTTCCTCAGCGGTAACAAATGGGTCTGTGGTCCCCAGCCAGAGGTCGAGTCTCCAGGGTGTCTGTGTTTCACTCTAAACTCTGTCCGTTCAGGCTGTACCTGAGGATTCATTAGAGATGTTTGGTCGCCTGTGGCTGCCCAAGGCAGTGTGCACGCTGGCTGGGAGTTCCTGTGTCCTGGACCACGTCTAAAGTAAGATAGACATGGTAGCATGTAAATGGAAGAATTGGTTTATTGAACAGCTGCAGGGAGCAAAAAAGTGGACTGCACCACATTTGTCACACACCAAGCAGGGAAGGCTTTGCCAATCCAGATGATCCTCCTCTCTCCCGGAGACAGCTGGCTGCAGGGACCCAGGGCCCAGTGGTACTAGGGGTGCTGGGCGTCAGTGGGGCCAGGCTGAGACACATCTGCCGCCCCCGGATTAAACCCTCCCTCCTCTCCTGGGTGAGTCCGTCGGTGCCCCTGTCCCTCCTACAACAAACGACTACTTGTTCTCAGGCAGGAGACTCTCAGCCTGGAGGATCTGCGTCCCTCTGTGCTAACTTGCGGCTTCTTCCAGCAGCTCTCGGAGCCTGAGGTTTCTTTGGTGGATCAGAAGAGACAGCTGCGGGAGGGAAGAGATGTTACAGCCTCCTGTGTCTATAGCACAAATGTAACTCCAAGCACATCCCCAAGTTCTGACTAAGTCCTGCAGTATAGGTAATGATGTTCCCTACTTTACAGCCATGAAAACTGTCCACCTGGAGCCATAGTACCCTCCTGACCTTGCCTCCATCTCACCAATGAGTCAGAGGCAGACCACGTTGAGGAACCTGGAGCTCCTTCCTCAGGGCTTCAGTGAAAACAGAGCCTACCTAATTTCTCCTTTGCTGACTAGTGTCCTAGAGAGTACACACCTTCCCAAGTCCCTTCGGTGGAGGGTCCTGCCCCCCAGCTGTGATCCAAATCCTAGGCGTCTCTTCAATCTTCCCATGTCCCTATTTTTCCGCACCTTGAATTCATACCTTGAAACACTTGAGGTTGACTACCAAATTCCAGAATCCAAACTGTCAATTGACTGTCTTAGAGCAGAATGCTGCCTACCTACCAGGCCATCAGCCATCCCTAAAGGAGACATACCTTCATCTGTTGTTCCTTGCTCTGTCCTTGGAAGGTCTGTCTGGTTTCCCCACCCCAGTTATATCAAGACAGTTTATCTTGTGACAACAAACCTGTTACAAAGTCTTTGTGAGCTAAGAATATAGTTCTGCTTATGAAAATATAGGTAAAACCCCACCAAATCCTCAGCAGTACATTTATTGTCTGCTATGAAAAGTTTGCTCCATGTCACAGAACAGTGTATGTCCATTCCTTGGAGTAGTGAGCTTTCAAGGCTATGTTCAGTTCAATGCCTGAGATATAATACACATTTAGATATTGATAAAAATTTGGTATTTCAAAGTCAAATTCTATGGAATAACTTATGAGATGAATCAGATCATTCACTGGAAATCATTGCAATCAGTCTCCCAAGGAGAGTTACCAATGATGATTAGAGGGCTTTCCAAATGCATTTAACAGCCACATAAGCAATGACACAAGCAATGACATCAGCAAAATATTAAAGAAATAACCTCCTAGTATCCCTCTTCCATGAAAGTAACAAGAAAACAGCCAAAATGTTCAGAATCATGGCTGAAAGAGAGACATTACTAAAGACCTTAGAAGAAATGAAGGATAAGAGAGAATACAAACAACATGGTGAGAAATTAGCTAGGATGAAAAAATGGACGAAGTCCTAGAACAAATGTCCAAGATACAAAGTAGAAAAATTAGCTCAAAAAGAAGTAGAAAATCTGAATGGACCGACAACATTGAATGTCATTGAATTAGTCACCAAACACTTCCACCAGAGAAGCTTCAAATCATATGGCTTCACTGGTGAATGCCAAGAAGTGTTTACCGAAAGATGAAAAGAGAACACTTCCTAACACATTTTATGATGCCAGAACTACCCTAATACCTAACCCAGAAAAAGGTATCAGAGGAAAAGAAGGCATAGATCAATATTTTTTATGAGTATAAATGCAAATATCCTCAACAAAATCCTGTCTAACTGAATCCGGTAGCATAAAGAAAAGATTCTACATTTAATGGAATGGGATTTATCCCTGTCTACCTGGAGCCTTGTTACCCTCCCTACCTTGGCTCTGTCAGGCCTATGAGTCAGAGGCCGGACCACTTTAAGGAACCTGGAGCTTCTAGCTTGGGGCTTTAGTGAAAACTGAGCCCACCTTCTTTTCCCCTTTGCTGACTACCAGCAGGATTGTTTCAACACATGAAAAGCAATCAAATACAATATATCCATAGAATGAAGGAGGGAAGACACATGATCATCTTAAAAAAAAAAAAAACTGAAGAAGTCCTTGACAAAACCCAACACTCTTCAGGATTAATATATTCAACAATTGAGGAATAGAAATTAATTAACTGGAGGAGAAATCGACTGCATTTAATGTTGCAGCTTTGGTAGTGAGAAGGTTCTAATAGTTCATGGGCTGAAACCTGGACCGAAAGGTGGCCTATAATGAGTGGGTTGGAAATGCCAGGACTGCCTTGGTTTAATATAGAGGAAGGGACACAAAGCCTCAGGGGGATTGTCATCTAATACCTATCCACATACTGCGAGGTCCAATGGACATGCCCTTCACCAAAGTTGTGAGAAATAAATTTATGGGGGGAACCCCAGCATCCTTGAAGGGCTCTGTGATTGTTCTTCTCCACAGCCCAGACTTTAAGGTGGGATGTGCAGTCACTGAAGTGGGAAACCTAAATGCATAGGAATCCTCAGGTGGCAGGGGTCAAAGGGCAGCCCCCAAGTGCCGAAGGCCAGGTGAGTGTGGTTATGGTACTGGACAGCAACGTCAAGGCAGCTATCAGAATAGTCTGACATGTGCAGATCTATGTGCTGGCTGGTTGATCATGCTGTTCTGACAAGTGAAATAGATAGAAAGCCTGGTAAATTGTCACATGATTTCCAAAACCAAAAAGTTCTAGATCAAGTCAAGGAAAGCGAATCACGAAGTCAAGAGTCATGGGCTCTCGGGATCCCTGGGTGGCGCAGCGGTTTGGCGCCTGCCTTTGGCCCAGTGTGCGATCCTGGAGACCCGGAATCGAGTCCCATGTTGGGCTCCCGGTACATGGAGCCTGCTTCTCCCTCTGCCTGTGTCTCTGCCTCTCTCTCTCTCTCTCTCTTTGTGACTATCATAAATAAATAAATTAAAAAAAAGAGTCATGGGCTCTCAATTCCCAGACTTCAGCCATTAAGACTTTTAGATAGAGTGCAACTCTCGTACCATCCAGCAACTCCATTGTAGGGAATATATCCGAAAGAAATGAAAACACTGTGTTGACAAGATATCTGCACACCCTTCCCATGTTCGTAGAAGTATTTTTTCAGAATAGTCAAGACACAGAAACAACCTAAGCGTCCATCAGTGGGTCAATGGATAAAGAAAGTACAGGGGCACCTGCCTGGCTCAGTTGGTTAAGCGTCTGCCTTCAGCTCAGATCATGATCCCAGGGTCCCGGGATTGAGCCCCACGTCGGGCTCCCTGCTCTCCCATTGCCCCTTCCATTCTTACTCATGAACTATCTCTCTCCCTAATAAAAATAAAATCTTTTTAAAACACAGTATAGAATGTGGTATATACAAATGGAATATTTTTTAAAACATTTTATTTCTGTATTCTACAGAGGCATGCACAGAGGGAGGCAGAGACACAGGCAGAGGGAGAAGCAGGCTTCCTGCAGGGAGCCCTGTGGGGGACTCGATCCCAGGACTCCAGGATCCCGCCCTGAGCCGAAGGCAGTTGCTCAACCACTGAGCCACCCAGGCGTTCCTCCATCCACTCCTTCCCATCTACCACCTGTTACCCACAAATGCCACCTCTGCCGGGCACCACATTGCCCCGGGATGCAGACGGCAAGGAAAAGCAGAGGGAGTCCCATGTGGAGAAACATGGAAGGGGCATGCCAGTGTGGGAGATAAAGACTGGATACCTTATCATTTCCACAATGATCACCAGCATTTAAAATTGGGAGATGCGACATCAAAGTCTGGAATGACAGCTTGAGCTCTCTCAAAAGTTAGAAGCACTGACAACACTTGGCCCCCGCTGGCTCAATGTTTCTTCAACAGTTGAACACCTTCCTTCATTTGTGTAACCCACTCAGCCCCTTCCAGGACGGCACTCTGGTGATCCTTTCGCCATGCTCTGTCCCATGCACCCTAGGTCCTAGCCACAGAGGGCCCCATCACCACTTCCAAATAGGATAGCCCTCTGCACTTACATTTTGCTTGGACATTTTTTCCACCTGTGGCAACCTTCCCCCTCTCTCTCCTATGGCTACCTCTTCTATGGAGCCTTCCTCTGTTCTGCCACGGAGATCCAGTCTCACCCATCCACCTCTCATCTGCACACCTCTTTTGGGGTGCCTCTGCCCTATGTGTTCGCATGCTTTTCTTTGGACTCCACTAGACCCGAATCCTACATTCTTTGTTAGCAATCGCTGCTTTACCTGCCATACCCTCTTGGTTCCCTGTACACAGTGGGCACTTAATATCTAACAAAGTGGATTGTCCCTGGACTGGCCTGATGCAGAGGAAGGGCAGTGGCTATCTAACTAGGAAAAGTTTTAGTCCAGAAAATCAAGGTAAACTGACTCAGGAAAGCAGCGAGGAATCCAGGACTATGACAGCAGAGACCAAGGAAAAATAACCCCTGCTTGAACTGAGCTCACCCTGTTGGGAGACATCCACTCTCACAACAGCGAGATCGCATCCAACATCCCAAAAGCGACATGGTCTTGGCCCTTCTGACGGCAATGCTCTCCCCACAGTCACTGCTACCTCTCAGGTTGGCAGCTGTGGGAGCGACAGGGGATCTGGCCTGTGCAGCTCATATCCTCAAATCTGACGCTCCTGTTTCTGCCGTCTCCATTTGTAAAATGCCACGTTCCCCACCTGCTACACTAGGCTAGATCGAGTGTGCAGATTACAGAAGTCAAAGATTATTTATTTGCCTGTCTCCACCTGAGAAAGCACCTGGAGACCAGAAGAAAACCAAGAACAGAGCTTTCAGGAAAGGGGTGGAAGGGGGACTAGAAAGGTTCATTCCCTTTTGGCTGTAAGCTGGTATTTGTTATTCAGCCCTGAAAAAGTTTCTCCTGAAGAGGGAAGGGAATCTTGCTCAGAAGTAATGGAGAAACTCTGGCTTGTAGCATGGACTCAGTAATGGGACTTTCTACAAAGTCTACATGCAAGAAATCCTACCTGATGATTCCTGACCATTGAAGATGCAAGGCCCCTATATTCAGCACATCACAAGCAACAGAAGGGAGAGGCCCAAAGCACCATCAAGCTACCGGAAGTGTCTCGTAAGGAGCCCTGTAATCCCCAGGGAACCTTGCCAATGTGCAGAGTCTTGCTTCCTAGGGCTGAGCTGGGCCTGACATCCTGCTTCCAACTGGCCCCCAAGTGAGGCACATGCTACTTACTGGTCAGAACCACGGGTGGACAACGTTGGGTGGAAAGAGTTCAGACCTATGACATCTGACCCCTGAATAAGCAACTTCATGCCCTTCCAGAGAAGGGGGAAGTGTAGTCTAGAAAAAGCAGCCTTGGGCTACCTATAAGGAGGATTCTGGATGCGCCATGGTGGTCCCCCCACGCCCCAAGGCTTGGGATTTGATAAAGACCCTCACCTCCTACCCCAGCCACATTTGGCCACTCCTTTCTGCTTATGGATCCACCTGAGGGATGGTTACAAAGAGCAGGAGAGGAGTGCAAGAAAGGGTACAGGAAAAGGAGTACAGGAAAGGGTGTGTGTGCAAAGTGGGCAGGGTGTGGAAGTGGGGTTGGGGCTAGCTCGCAACCTCCCTGATAGGTTTGTTCCCGAAGTGCTGGAGAGAGGAGGGGGATCATCCTTTCGGGACACTCTGGGGCAAACAGGGGACACCCTACCCTTCTTCGCAGCCTTGGGTCCTCAAGGAGATGCCGAGCTCACTCAGGAGGTGCCCCGCCAGTGCCTGTCAGTTCTCTATCGGCCCTTAGCTCCCTTAATTTGGACAGGCCCACCCCCAACAAAGGGTCACTGCCAGGGGCACGGAGACTTCTATGTGTGCTAGCCTGCGCTGGCCAAGCCTTTGGCCCAGGGCCTTGGAGCGCTGCACAGGCGCTGTTGCTGCCAGGAACGTGGCTGGGCAACTATACTCACCACGAGGGCTCCTTGCATGTACAGGTGCAGGTGGCACCTGGGATAGATGTTTTCCGTGTCAGCTAAGAAGGGGTGTAGCTGTGATTAGTGGGGGCCACAGACAGCGGCTCACAGATCAAGAGAGGTCATTTCTCTCTCAAGTGGAAGCCACAGGTAGATAGCTCAGGGCTGGTTTGCAGGTTCTGTTCGTCCACTGAGTGCTTCGGAATCCTGAGTGGTTTTGGCTTCTTCCTTTGTTTTCTCTTTAAGATTTCATCCATCTATTCATGAGAGATAAATACACACACAGAGAGACAGAGAGAGACAGAGAGGGACAGAGGGAGAGGCAGAAACACAGACAGAGGGAGAAGCAGGCTCCATGCAGGGAGCCCGATGTGGGACTCGATCCCGGCTCTCCGGGATCACAACCTGGCCTGAAGTTGGCCCTAAACTCCTGAGCCACCCGGACTGCCTGGCTTCTTTCCTCCACCATACATCGGCAGGGATCCCAAGGTTCCCTCAGGGTCCAAGTTGTTGTTCCAGCTCCAGCCATCCTGTAAGTGTCCCAGCCAAGAGGAGTGAGGATCAACTGAAGAAGCAGGTTAAAGGTCACAGGCCACAGGCTCTTCCAGGAAGGCTGCCGCACATTTTCCCGAGACACTTTCATGACACCAGTGTCTCCTTGGCCAGTGCTCAGTCCCATGGTGACAAATAACTTACAGGAAGCTGAAAGGGAAGGCTCGTGATTATGGAGGAAGAGGAAAGTGGCTCTTAGGGGGCAGTGCAGAGTCTCTCCTTCATCTTAACACGCCCCCAAGCAATCATGATGTTCTCTATGATTCTGCTGCACTCCCTCTGTAAGACAAGTTTCTGGTGGCTGTGTCCACAGGCGGAGGCCGGGAGGGGCCAGGACAGTGGGGATGGTCCTCCCCGCTGGTGCCCTGAGCTGTGCTGGTCAGCGCCCGCAATCCCGGGAGCATCCAGGCCAGTGCGGACTGGGAGCTGTGATCGTTACTGCGGGAACTGTCAGCAGGGCTGGAGAGCTGGCCACAGCCAGTGTGGTTACTCCTCCTGGTGTCATGTGTTACTGGAAGGGTCGGGTTGGCCAGTGGACAGAGTCCTCATTGGGTCAACAGATCCCACTGATCCATGCTCCTGGCTGGGGGCACGGCAGCTCCCCCAGGGACACACACCTGATAATCAGTGCAGCAGGCTCCTCCTTAGAAGACCAGCTGGTAAAAAAAAAAGAAGAAGAAGAAGAAGACCAGCTGGAAAGACAGGGGAAGAGCAAGTTCTTGACCCAGCAGCGCTGGAAAGCTCCATGGCAAGTTGAGGGATTTACAGTATAAAGAACCACAGGATACCCTGCCTTGGTGTTTTTTTGTTTGTTTTGTTTCTTCGTTTGTTTTTTCTTTTTTTCCTCTTTTTTTTCTTCTTTTTTCCAACACAACTGATTTTTACCCACTCTTCTCTGAGAAAAATGACTAGAAATTAAGAACTCACCACAAAAGAAAGAATCAGAAACAGTACCCTCCCCCACAGAGTTACAGTATTTGGATTAAAATTTGATGTCAGAAAGCCCATTCAGAATCACAATTATAAAATTACTGGTGGCTCTGGAAAAAGCATGAAGAATTCAAGAGACTTCATGACTGCAGAATTTAGATCTAATGAGGCCGAAATTAAAAATCAATTAAATGTGATGTAATCAAAACTGGAGGTCCTAATGACAAGGGTTAATGAGGTAGAAGAACGAGTGAGTGACATAGAAGACAAGTTGATGACATGGAAGGAAGCTGAGTAAAAAAGAGAAAAACAATTAAAAGATCATGAGGATAGGTTAAGGGAAATAAAAGACAGCCTCAGAAGGAAAAATCTACATTTAATTGGGGTTCCAGAGGGCACTGAGAGGGACAGAGGACCAGAAAGTGTATTTGAACACAAATCATAGCTGAGAACTTCCCTAACTTGGGGAGGGAAACAGGCATTCAAATCCAGGAGACAGAGACATCCCCACTTAAAATCAATAAAACCTGTTCAACACCTCCATATTTAATTGTGAAACTTGCAAATTCCAAAGATAAAGCAAAAATCCTTAAAGCAACAAGAGACAAGATATTCTTAACATATATAGGGAGAAGTATGAGGTTAACATCAGACCTCTCCACAGAGACCTGGCAGGCCAGAAGTGGTGGAAGGATATATTCAGGTTCCTAAATGAGAAGAACCAGCAGCCAAGAATACTTTATCCAGCAAGGCTTTCATTCAGAATAGAAGGAGAAATAAATAGCTTCCAAGATAGGCAGAAACTGAAAGAATATGTGACCACCAAACGAGTTCTACAAGAAATATTAAGGGGGACTATTTAAAAGAAAGAGGATGCCCAAAGAAACAGTCCACAAAACCTAGGACTGAATACGTATTATGATGACACTAAGTTCATATATTTCAATAGTGACTCTGAACGTGAATGGGCTTAATGATCCCATCAAATTTGTAAGGTTTCAGACTGGATAAAAAAGCAATATCCATCTCTCTGCTATGTGCAGGAGACACATTTTAGACCTAAGGACACTTATAGCCTTAAAATGAAAGGTTGCAGGACCATTTACCATTCAAATGGTCCTCAAAAGAAATCGGGGGTAGCCATCATCATATAGGATAAAGTTTATCTCAAAGACTGTAGTGAGAGATGAAGAGGGACACTATTTCATACTTAAAGGCTCTATCCAACAAGAGGACCTAACAATCCCGAATATTTATGCCCCTAATGTGGGAGCTGCCAAGTATATCAATTAATTAATAACCAAGGTTAAAACATAATTAGATATTAAACAATTATCCTTGGAGACTTTAACCCAGTGCTTTCTGAAAATTCCAGATCTTCCCAGCACAATATCTCCAAAGAAACAAGAGCTTTAAATGATACACTGGACCAGATGGACTTCACAGATATTTAGAGAACTTTACATCCAAATGCAACTGAATACACATTCTTCACAAGTGCACATGGAACTTTCTCCACAATAGACAACATGTGGGGTCACAAATCAGGTCTGAACTGATACCAAAAGATTGGGATCATCCCCTGTATATTTTCAGACAATAATGCTTTGAAACTAGAACTGAATCACAAGAAGAAGTTTGGAAGGATTTCAAACACGTGGAGGTTAAAGACCATCTAGGGGATCCCTGGGTGGTGCAGCGGTTTAGCGCCTGCCTTTGGCCCAGGGCGCGATCCTGGAGACCCGGGATCGAGTCCCACGTCAGGCTCCCGGTGCATGGAGCCTGCTTCTCCCTCTGCCTGTGTCTCTGCCTCTCTCTCTCTCTCTCTCTCTCTCTCTCTCTCTGTGACTATCATAAATAAATAAAAATTAAAAAAAAAGACCATCTGGCTAAAAGAAGAAAGGGTCAACCAGGAAATTAAAGAAGAATTAAAAAGATGCATGTAAACTAATAAGAATGAAGATACAACCGTTCAAAATCTTTGGAATATAGCAAAAGCAATCCTGAGAGGTAAATACATCACAATACAAGCATCCCTGAGAAAACTGGAAAAAACTCAAATACACAAGCTAACCTGGCACCTAAAGGAGTTGGAGAAGGAACAGGAAATGAAACCTTCATCCAGCAGAAGAGAGTTAATAAAGATTCTAGCAGAACTCAGTGAAATCGAGACCAGAAGAACTGTGGAACAGATCAAGAAAACCAGCAGTTGGTTCTTTGAAATAATTAATAAGATAGATAAACCATTAGCGAGCCTTATTAAAAAAAAGACTCAAATTAGTAAAATCATGAATGAAAAATTAGAGACCACAACCAATACAAAGGAAATAAAAATGAATTTAAAAACATATTATGAGCTCTATACACCAAAAAGTTAGGCAATCTAGAAGAAAAGGACGCATCTCTGGAAAACCACAAACTACCAAAACTCGAAAAGGAGGAAATGGAAAACTGGATCAAGCCAATGACCAGGGAGGAATTTGAAGCATTCATCATAAGCCTCCAAAGACACAAAAGTCCATGGCCAGATGGCTTCTCAGGGGAATTCTATCAAATGTTTGAAGAAGAAACCATGCCTATTCTACTAAAGCTGTTCTGAAAGATAAAAAGGGTTGGAGTACTTCCAAACTTGTTCTATGAGGACACCATCACCTTAATTACAAAACCAGACAAAAACCCCACCAAAAAGAAGAATTATACACCAATATCTTTGATGAACACAGAGGCAAAAATTGTCAACCAGATACTAGCCAATAGGATCCAGCAGTACTTTAAGATTATTCACCATGAGCAAGTGGATTTTTCGCAGGATGCAAGGCTAGTTCAACAGTCATAAAGCAATCATTGTGATAGATCATATCTACAAGAAAAAAACAAGAACCATATTAACCTCTCAATAGATGCAGAGAAAACAGTTGACAAAATACAGCATCCATTCCTGATCAAAACTCTTGAGAGTGCAGGGATAGAGGGAGCATTCCTCAGCATCTTAAAAGCCATCTACAAAAAGCCCACAGCAAATATTCTCAATGGGGAAACATAGCATCTTTTCCCCTAAGATCAGGAACACGACAGGGATGTCCACTCTCACCAATGCCATTCAACATAGTACTAGAAGTCCTAGCCTCAACAATCAGGCAACGAAAAGAAATAAAAGGCATTCAAATTGGCAAAGAAGAAATGAAACTCTCCATCTGGCAGATGAGATGATATTGTACAGAGAAAACCCAAAGGACCACCCGAAAGTTATTAGAACTCACACAGCAATTCAGCAGTGTCCAGGAAACAAAAATCAATGCCCAGAAATCAGTGGCATTGCTCTACACTACAAATGAGACAAAGAAAGAGAAATAAGGAGTCAATCCCATTTACAGTTGCACCCAAAAGCATAAGATACCTAGGAAAAAACCTAACCAAAGAAGTAAAGGATCTATACCCTAAAAATTACAGATAACTTCTGAAATAGATTGAGAAGGCACAAAGAGATGGAAAAATATTCTGTGCTCATGGATTGGAAGAATTAACATTGTGAAAATGTCAATGCTACCCAGGGCAATTTACACATTTAATGCAATCCCTATCAAAATACCATGGACTTTCTTCAGAGAGTTGGAACAAATCATTTAAGATTTGTGTGGAATCAGGAAAGAGCCTGAATAGCCACGGGTATTAAAAAGGAAAACGAGAGCTGGGGGCATCACAATGCCAGATATCAGGCCTTGACACAAAGGTCAATGGAACAGAATAGTGAACCCAGAAATGGGCCCTCAACTCTATGGTCAACTCATATTCAACAAAGCAGGAAAGGATCTGCACTGGACAAAGGACAGTCTCTTCAATAAATGGTGCTGGGAAAATTGGACAGTCACGTGCAGAAGAATGAAACGAGACCATTCTCTTACACCATACTCAAAGATAAACTCAAAATGGATGAAAGGTCTAAAGGTGAGACAAGAATCCATCTAAATCCTAGAGGAGAACACAGGCAACTCCCTTTTTGTATTGGCTATAGAAACTTCTTGCAAGATACATCTATGAATGCAAGGAAAACCAAAGCAAAAATGAATTATTGGGACCTAATCGATAAAAAAGCTTCAGCGTAGCTAAAGAAACAGTCCCCAAAACTTAAAGACAACCTACAGAATGGGAGAAGATATTTGCAAATGACCTATCAGATAAAGGGCTAGTATCCAAGATCTATAAAGAACTTATTAAACTCAACAGCAAAGAAGCCAACAATCCAATCATGAAATGGACAAAAGACATGAACAAAAATTTGACCAATGAAGATATAGACATGGCCAAAAAACACATCCCTTGCATTCAGGGAAATACAAATCAAAACCACAATGAGATACCACCTCACCCCAGTGAGAATGGGGGAAATTAACAAGATAGGAAACAACAAATGTTGGAGAGAATATGGAGAAAGGGGGCCCTCTTGCCCTGTTGGTGGAATGTGAACTGGTACAGTCACTCTGGAAAACTGTGTGGAGGTTCCTCAAAGAGTTAAAAATAACAATGCCCTACTACCCAGCAATTGCACTGCTGGGGATGTACCCCAAAGACACAGATTCAGTGAAACCCAATGTTTATAGCAGCAATGACCACAAGAGCCAAACTGTGGAAGGAGCCTCGGTGTCCATCAAAAGACGAATGGATAAAGAAGCTGTGTTATATGTATACAATGGAATATTCCTCAGCCATCAAAAGGACAAATACCCACCATTTGCTTCAATGTGGATGGAACCGGATGGTATTATGCTGAGTGAAGTAAGTCAATCGGTAAGGGCAAACATTATATGCTGTCATTCATTTTAGGAATATATAAAATATTGAAAGGGAACAAAGGGGAAAAGAGAGAAAATGAGTGATAAATATGAGTAAGGGTGACAGAGCATGAGAGACTCCTAACTCTGGGAAATGAACAAGTCGTCGTGGAAAGGGAGGTGGCTGGACGGTTGGGTTGACTGTGTGACAGGCACTGAAAGGGGCACTTGATGGGATGAGTACAGGGTGTTATGCTTTATGATGGCAAATTGAACTCCAATAAAAAAATGTTGTTGACCCTCAACTTTATGGTCAACTAATTTTCGATAAAGGAGGAAAGACTATCCACTGGAAGAAAGACAGTCTCTTCAATAAATGGTGCTGGGAAAATTGGACATCCACATGCAGAAGAATGAAACTAGACCACTCTCTTGCACCATACACAAAAATAAACTCAAAATGGGTGAAAGATCTAAATGTGAGACAGGATTCCATCAAAATCCTAGAGGAGAACACAGGCAACACCCTTTTTGAACTTGGCCACAGTAACTTCTTACAAGATACATCCACGAAGGCAAAAGAAACAAAAGCAAAAATGAACTATTGGGACTTCATCAAGATAAGAAGCTTTTGCACAGCAAAGGATACAGTCAACAAAACTAAGACAAGACAACCTACAGAATGGGAGAAGATATTTGCAAATGACGTATCAGATAAAGGGCTAGTTTCCAAGATCTATAAAGAACTTATTTAACTCAACAGCAAAGAAACAAACAATCCAATCATGAAATGGGCAAAAGACATGAACAGAAATCTCACAGAGGAAGACATAGACATGGCCAACATGCACATGAGAAAATGCTCTGCATCACTTGCCATCAGGGAAATGCAAATCAAAACCACAATGAGCTACCACCTCACACCAGTGAGAATGGGGAAAATTAACAAGGCAGGAAACCACAAATGTTGGAGAGGATGTGGAGAAAAGGGAACCCTCTTACACTGTTGGTGGGAATGTGAAATGGTGCAGCCACTCTGGAAAACTGTGTGGAGGTTCCTTAAAGAGTTAAAAATAGACCTGCCCTACGACCCAGCAATTGCACTACTGGGAATTTACCCCAAACATACAGATGCAATGAAACGCCGGGACACCTGCACCCCGATGTTTATAGCAACAATGGCCACAATAGTCAAACTGTGGAAGGAGCCTCGGTCTCCATCAAAAGATGAATGGATAAAGAAGATGTGGTTTATGTATACAATGGAATATTACTCAGCCGTTAGAAACAACAAATATCCACCTTTTGCTTCAACGTGGATGGGATTGGAGGATATTATGCTGAGTGAAATGAGCCAATCGGAGAAGGACAAACATTATGTTCTCATTCATTTGGGGGATATAAATAATAGTGAAAGGGAATAGAAAGGAAGGGAGAAGAAATGGGTAGGAAATATCAGAAAGGGAGACATAATATAAAGACTCTAACTCTGGGAAACGAAATTGGGGTGGTGGAAGGAGAGGAGGGCGGGGGGTGTGGGTGAATGTGTGATGGGCACTGAGGGGGGCACTTGACGGATGAGCACTGGGTGTTATTCTGTATGTTGGCAAATTGAACACCAATAAAAAATAAATTTATTATGAAAAAAAACAGAGGCACAAATTCTTAACAAGATACTAGCCAATATGATCCAACTGTACTTTAAGATTATTCACCATGAGCAAGTGAGATTTTTCCCCGGGATGCAAGGCTGGTTCAACACTCATAAAACAATCAATGTGATTCATCATATCAGCAAGAGAATAAACAAGAACCATAGGATCCTCTCAATAGATGCAGAGAAACCATTTGACAAAATACAGCATCCTTTCCTGATCAAAACTCTTCAGAGTGTACAGATAGAGGGAACATTCCTCAACATCTTAAAAGCCATCTACGAAAAGCCCACAGCAAATATCATTTTCAATGCGGAAGAACTGGGAGCCTTTCCCCTAAGATCAGGAACAAGACTTGGATGTCCACTCTCACCACTGCTATTCAACATAGTACTAGAAGTCCTAGCCTCAGCACTCAGCACAACAAAAGAAATAAAAGGCATTCAAATTGGCAAAGAAGTAAAAATCTCTCTCTTTGCCGATGACATGATACACTACGTAGAAAACCCAAAAGCCTCCACCCCAAGATTGCTAGAACTCCTAGAGCAATTCGGCAGTGTGGCAGGATACAAAATCAATGCCCAGACGTCAGTGGCATTTCTATACACTAACAATGAGACTGAAGAAAGAGAAATTAAGGAGCCAATCCCATTTACAATTGTACCCAAAAGCATAAGATACCTAGGAATATACCTAACCAAAGTGGTAAAGGATCTATGCCCTAAAAACTATAGAACACTTCTGAAAGAAACTGAGGAAGACACAAAGAGATGGAAAAACATTCCATGCCCATGGATTGGAAAAATTAATATAGTGAAAAAATCAATGTTACCCAGAGCAATTTACACGTTTAATGCAATCCCTATCAAAATACCATGGACTTTTTATAGAGAGTTAGAACAACTCATCTTAAGATTTGTGTGGAATCAGAAAAGACCCTGAGTGCAAGATGGCCACCTTGATGTTGCCCAGGCTGCTCAATTAGAGTTGACCTAATTCCTCAGCCATCCATGATTTGAAAGTTTGCTTGATTTCAAACTAGATGATAATTTTGAGAACTTTCATGGTTCTCTTGAACCATAATCCTCCTTTCCCTCCAAATCAGTGCTAGAACTAACCATCGTTTTTTTAATTTGAATATTTAAATTGACTCAAGTATACCAAATTTGAGAAATGTAAAACGTGGGAAGAACCCTTCTATATTTACTGTTTGTTAAGGTCCTATAAAAAAAAAGAAAAAAAAAAAAAAAAGAAAAGACCCTGAATAGCCAGGGGAATTTTAAAAAAGGAAACCATAGCTGCGGGCATCACAATGCCAGATGTCAGGTTGTACTACAAAGCTGTGATCATCAAGATAGTGTGGTACTGGCACAAAAACAGACACATAGATCAATGGAACAGAATAGAGAATCCAGAAGCGGACCCTGAACTTTATGGTCAACTAATATTCAACAAAGGAGGAAAGACTATCCACTGGAAAAAAGACAGTCTCTTCAATAAATGGTGCTGGGAAAATTGGACATCCACATGCAGAAGAATGAAACTAGACCACTCTCTTGCACCATACACAAAGATAAACTCAAAATGGATGAAAGATCTAAATGGGAGACAAGATTCCATCAAAATCCTAGAGGAGAACACAGGCAACACCCTTTTTGAATTTTGCCACAGCAATTTCTTGCAAGATACATCCATGAAGGCAAGAAAAACAAAAGCAAAAATGAATTATTGGGACTTCATCAAGATAAGAAGCTTCTGCACAGCAAAAGAAACAGTCAACAAAACTTAAGGTTTAGGTTGTAGTCCACGAGGTCCTGGGATGAAGGCCCACATGAGGCTCCCTGCAGGGAGCCAGGTTCTCCCTCTGCCTGTGTCTCTGCCTGTCTCTGTGTCTTGTCAATAAGTAAATAAAATCATAAAACAATAAAACAAAAATTTCTACTTAATATAGCTAGAATATAGATCACCTGGAGTACAGTTCTACTTATTGTTTTTTTCTATTGGCAGTGAGTTGACTGTTCTCGATTTTGGAGTGTTGTTTTTTTGTAATATTTTTTATTGATTTGCATCCAGACATCATCTGTACGAGTACAGCAGGGACTGAGGTGAATAGCATTTATGACTGGAAATTGGCATGCCTCTTCTTCTCTGGGCTGTTAGTGTGTGGGGAGTAGCACATCTACTCCGTAATTTAGCTGGGTCCAAGGTTTGTTGTTGCTACAAGTTTCAAAATCTTCCAGTGGTGAGCTGCCTTTCCCTGTGCTAAGTATAGGGCCTGTGATGTCAGGGTTTTCCCCGAGTCCCCGCTATCTTAGCTGCCAGCAGTCTTAGCAGGCTGCACCACCCAGGGCCTCTCCATCTGTGCTCTTTCCCTCTCCTCTCCTGTTTTCACTTTCTTATTCTTTATTGAGATTTCATTCACATGCCATCTAATTTACCATTTTAAAGTATACAATTCAGGGGCACCTTGGTGGCTCAGTTGGTTAAGTGTCTGCTTTCGGCTCAGGTCATGATCCGGGTGTCCTGGGATCGAGCCCCGCATCGGGCTCCCCATTCAGTGGGAGATGAGGGGGTGTCTGCTTCTCCCTCTTCCTCTGCCCCTCTACCCTGCCTGTGTCCTCTCTCTCTTATTCTCTCCATCTCAAATAAATAAAGAAAACCTTTTTAAAAGATAAAAATAAAGTGTACAATTCAGTGCTTTTTACTATATTCACTAGATTGTGGACCATCACCACTATCTAACTCCAGAGCATTTTCATCACTGGAAAAGGCTCTCAACTTTCAGAGTGACTTCCCATTACCCTTTCCCCTAGTCCTAGGCAAGCATTATTCTACTATTTGTGTCTAATGACGTGCATTGCCTGGATATTTCATACGAATACAATAATAAAATATGTGGTCTTTTGTGTCTAGTTTTTCTGCCTAAGCATGCAGTATTCAAGGTTCACCCATATTATACCATGTATCAGCGTTTCATCTATTCGTACTGGCAAATAATATTACAGTAAGTAGATAGGCCCTACTTTTTTTGTATTCATCAGTTGATGGATGTTGGAATTGTTTTCTGATTCGGGTTATCATGTATAAGGAAAGGTGCAATGAATATTTGTCGATAGTTTTTTTTGTGTGGGCATATATTTTCATTTCTCTTGGATATGTACTTGGGAGTGGTATCAATGGGTAATACGGTTATACTCTATGTTTAACTTTTGCAGGAACTGCTGACTGCTTTCCACAGTGACTGCACCATTTTACGTTCCCACTAGCAATATATAAAGATTTCAATTTCTTCATATCATCACCAAGAGTTGTTACTTTGTGTCTTCTCATTTTAGCCAGCAAGTTTGAAGTCCTTACTCATTGTGGTTTTGATTTGCATTTCCCTAAGGATCCTGTTGAGTATCTCTTCATGTGCTTATTGGTTATTTATACACCTTATTTGCAGAAACGTCTTTTCAAATATTTTGCTCCTCTTAGAGTTGGTTGATTTTTCCTTTCTTTGTTGAGTTCTAACAGTTCTTTTTTAAAAAAGATTTTATTTATTTATTGATGAGAGACACACACAGATAGAGAGAGAGGCAGAGACATAGGCAGAGGGAGAAGCAGGTTCCATGCAGGGAGTCCCATATGGGACTTGATCCCAGGACCCCATGATCACACCTGAGGCCGAAAGCAAGACTCTAAACTGCTGAACCTCCCAGGGATCCACATAACAGTTCTTATATATTCTGTATACTACACATTTATAAATGATGAACAAGTATTTTCTCCCAATCTGTGGGTGGTATATTTTAAATTATGTCCTTTGAAGCACAAGCATTTTTAACTTTAATGAAATTTAATTTATCTATATTTTTGTCATTTGGGTGTTGGTATCTGCTATGGACTGATCTGTGTCCCTACCCCCAAATTCAGGTTAAAGCCCCCCATGCGGCGGTATTTGGACATAGGCCTTCGGGAGATAGAATTAGAGGAGTTTATGGTGGTGGGATCCCCATGATGGGATTAGTGTGCTTATACTATCTTTCTGTTTGTGAGCACAGACAAAAGGACATAGGAGGATGCAGAACGAGGTGCTTATATGCAAGACAAGAGAGGGATTCTGACTGGAATTTCAATCCTGCCAGACCTTGGTCTTGGACTTCCAGTCTCCAGAACCATGAGAAATAAATTACTGTTTTGTAAGCCACCCAGTCTATAGTGTTTTGTTATGCTAGCCCAAGCAGCTCGAGACTGTGTCATATCTAAAATATTATCACCTAACTTGGTGTCATGAAGCTTTACGCCAATGCTTTTCAGTAACTATTATTCACAACCATCTAGCATACCTACGTATACTTGAGACTAATTTTAGGCTCAGTAACACTAATGAAACTGGCCTTGGAAGAGACAGGCAGAAAGGGAAAAATGAAGCATTCCAAAGCGAGTGCCTCTCTGGGTAAGAGAAGAGAGCATTCATTCCATGAAGTTCTTCCTGAACCCAGCAGGAGATGGTAGGAAGAGTTTTCACTTGTCTGTGGCTGGCTGGCTGTGTGTGGGATGTGTCTGGTAGTTTGAGAGTGAAGCTGACAACCAAAGCTGGAAAGAAACACAGAAATAGCCATTGCTTGTTTTCTTGAAATAGAGGATGCTTCCATTGTTTCCAGAATCCAATCATATGTTCAAGCCCCCCACAATACACACATATCTAGAGTGCCATAGAGTTTCAAACTCCACCAGGCTGCAGCAGCCATGAGTCCTTTATCCCTCGATAATACACTTTACATTTGTGCTCCATACACTCAAGACATCTTTGATTCTCCATCCAGTGTGTGTGTGTGTGTGTGTGTGTGTGTGTGTGTGTGTGTGTCTAGAAAAACCTATTTGGGTACTATGGTCTTTTTTTGTGGAGGGAGAGTGGGAAAGACCCAGAGTCCAGTTGGTGAAGGGTATGAGGATTAGGGTGGTCCTTTTCTTGGATTCTGTGAGCTTGGGCTTTGCTCTTCATTCAGGGATTGCAAGGGATTTCAAAAGAATAAAAAGTCTGCCAATTTAAAGAATCCAACTTAAAACACTTAAACAACCTGCGAAGGACCATAACCTGCAGACTACTTTCCAGAGTATCATATGAGACGCTGTAGTGGAGATAGAAAGGACACAGTAACTCTTTAGGGATGTTTTAGGATTTTTCTCACACTTGTGCAGTCCTTCTTACTGAGATCTGGGGGTGCCATCTGGGTGAATGAAGCCAAAACCGCAGTTAGGTTTGCTAAACTAAAGGAGAAGCCTCGCTGGCTAGGAAGACGGAGTTCAAGCAAAAATGTAGTCTCGGATTACATGGCTCCAGGAGTGAAGAGGAAGTGAAGCTTGTGGGCAGCGGGTGGCTGTTGGAAAAGTGTCCTCTCTGAGGAAAGCAGTGACAGGCTCGTGAGTACATTCTGTGTCTCTGTCCTCTCCACCCCTAGTGCCTGCCTTAGTTATACTCTCAGCAGCTCACACCTGGACAGGTGATAGATTTTCTTTATACTGATCAGTCTTGTCACCACCAGCCATTCTTTGGCATCTAACCTGTGGTAGAGAGAGTGCCTTCGAATGTCCAGCTAGACAAGACTCAGCCACACTTGAAAAATCTTTACTGGCCCCTAAGTAAGTTTTTATTACTAGCCTGTGCCCAGCTGTCCGTCTTTCCCGTGCGCATGGCCAGCAGCCTGAATTAGACCCTCTCACCAGTATCCTCGGATTCCCTTGCTCCTTAAATTCATCTGTCACCCCGTTAACAGAAGCTCCAAGTCAGTGCTAATGTGCCTGTGATATGGACTCATTCGATTCTGTGTATATTTCTTGTAAGAACAGCCAAACCGCATTGAAGGGGACACGAGTTTTGTACCCCAATTAGTATATCTGTGTTTCACCGGAGTAGGACTTAGCAATTGTCTAATCACTCATCTGTTTGCTAGGTGGGAATGCACAGTGAATGTAGTTGAGATAATGAGGACCCGGTTGCTCAATGTCAGAGAAAACAGTTCCATGTACGGAAAGAGAAAGGCTACGGTGTGGTGGAAGGCATAGGACGAGGCCAGACGCAGAGGCTGGGGCTAGACCTTTCACCCAGCATGTTAGGCCGCAGAGCTGGACCCTAGGTTGAGGGCAAAGGGCAATTAGAGAAGGGGAAGGCACTCCTTGATTTTCAGCAGATTCATGTTTTCTTGTTTCAGAGCATTTATCAATATTTATTTATTTATTTATTTTAAGGTAAATAAACATAACATAGTCATTCTATAGTGTCCAATTCAGTGCCATTTCGTACATTTGCGGTGTTGTACGACATTGGCCTCTGTCTGGTTTCAAAGAACTTGCATCACGCCAAAGCATACCTCTCATCCGTTCAGTGATCACTGCCCATTTCCTACTCCCTCAAACCCTGTCAACTGCTACTCTGCTTTATCTATTAATAGACCAGTTCTGTGCATTGCATATAAACTGAATTTGCAACATGATATCTTTGTGTCTGGCTTCTTGCACTCAGCCGCTTTCAGGTGCATCCATGGCAAAGCCTCTATAGGGACTTCATTCTATTCTATGGCTGAATATTTCATTATAGCCCTACAGCCTGCTTATTCATTCACAAATTGATGGACATTTGGGTCGTTTCATTCTTTTGCTACTGTGAATTTTGGTGAACATTTCTACACAGGTATTTGTTTGAATACCTGTTTTCCATTTTTTTGAGCATATACATAGGAGTGGAACTGATAGTCATATAAATTAAATAAAAGTAAAAAATATAACTATAAATTTTAAAAAGCTTAACTTTTTGACAAACTGATAGACTTTTACCACTGGCAAACATCTTTCACAACAGCTGCACCATTTTTCATTCCTACCACCAATGTGCCAGACAGTAATATTCCATTATATGTATAAATTCTTTTTTTTTTTT
The DNA here is from genome assembly GCF_003254725.2 of Canis lupus dingo. NCBI lineage: Eukaryota > Metazoa > Chordata > Mammalia > Carnivora > Canidae > Canis > Canis lupus. The sequence continues at coordinate 118,456,505 of NC_064281.1, read as the reverse complement.
TTTATGTATAAATTCTTTATCCATTCATCTATTGATGGACATCTTGGTTCTTTTCAACAAGGTATTTACCCAAAGGATACCAACATAATTATCCAAAGGGGCATCTTCCCTCCATAGACTCTTTATTTACTTATTTATTTATTTATTTTTTATTAGATTTATTTATTTATTCATGAGAAATACAGAGAGAGAGTTAGAGACATAAGCAGAGGGAGAATCAGACTCCCTGTGGAACTCGATCCCAGGACCTTGGGATCACCACCTGAGCCAAAGGCAGATGCTCAACACCTGAGCCACCCAAGCGTCCCTCCATATACACTTTGGAATCAGCTTTTCCATTTCTTCAAGCAGGATTGTTGGGATTTCTTATTGGGATTGTATTCATTATTTTTTTAGATTTCATGTTCTTTTATTATTATTTTTTTAATAAACTCATTTTTTATTGGTGTTCAATTTACCAACATACAGAATAACACCCAGTGCTCACCCCATCAAGTGTCCCCCTCAGCGCCCGTCACCCATTCACCCCCACCCCCCGCCCTCCTCCCCTTCCACCACCCCTAGTTCGTTTCCCAGAGTTAGGAGTCTTTATGTTCTGTCTCCCTTTCTGATATTTCCTACCCATTTCTTCTCCCTTCCCTTCTATTCCTGTTCACTATTATTTATATTCCCCAAATGAATGAGAACATATAATGTTTGTCCTTCTCCGATTGACTCATTTCACTCAGCATAATGCCCTCCAGTTCCATCCATGTTGAAGCAAATGGTGGGTATTTGTCGTTTCTAATGGCTGAGTAATATTCCATTGTATACATAAACCACATCTTCTTTATCTATTCATCTTTCGATGGACACCTTTAAATAAAAGATCTGTAATGCTACCCCGACTTTTATTTTTTATTTTAGTAGTTGAGTCTTCTTTTTTCTCTCTTACTAAATGTGTGTCAATATTTTTTATCTTTTCAACGAAACAGCTTTGCTTAGTTGTCACTTAGTGATTCGGTGGAAGTTTCCTTCAAAGTATGGAATCAAAATTAAAATCCCAGTCTTTGCAGCTGTTCTTTCAGTTTGTGTTAGGCCATACCACACTATGCCACATCACAGAATGTGACCTAGTATACTGTCTTCATTTCCAGGCAATTTGAGAGTTTTTGTGATTATAGCAATACCTTCAACATTCTTCAGGTATTAATATGGAAAACTTTACACAATATGGAAAACTTTATGGAATAATCTAATTGTTATTATATCATTTATATTATTGATATACTTATATATTTACATTTATTATTAACTTATATGTAATTTCCATTATAATTATATATTATAATTATATATCATTATATTATAATTATATCATTTGTATTATTATATAAATAATAAATGTGATTTTCATAATATAGTAATAATAAAGCTTTACACAATAATAATACTATGGAAAACTTTACACAATATTAATATGTCACAATTACACAATAGCAGAGTTTGAAATAGGCAATTTTATGCGATTTATTTAAGGAATGCTTGAGAGTATAATTATTACTTGATTGTTCATAACCAGTCAAAGTATCAACTCATGATTTCCAATGATGTATCACCTTTAATCTGAGAACTTGGGCACATTTCACAATTTCTAATTAGGCTTTCCAACACTCACTGGAGAGTGTATATCATCATATAACTTGGTTTTAAGGATGAGTAACATAAAGCAGGGTTGTCAGCTGTTGAATCTGAGGGGTGTCTATTTTCATCCAGCTATCCTGCCCTCCTTCTGGGTAGAATCTAATTGCCAGCCTCGAGGAGCTTCCCAGTGACTATTCAAATACAGAATAAAGAAAAAGACTGAGGCACCAAAAGCTCATATATCATGCCCTGAGTCATAAAGCTAAATAAAGGTGAGGAAACAAAGACTCATCTTGGGGTCCAGCTTACCCTGTAGCTCATGCTCTGGTAGAAAGAAATACTTTCCAGACAGATAAGGAAGACCAAAGTTAGTTACAGGTGATCTCAACCCCCAAAAGCATCAAAAGTTGAATTTTTCACCAGTTCACACAAATAACGGGTACTCTTGACCTTTCAAGAGCTCCATAGACAGGGGCCAGGTAGCCTTATCAGAGTCCAGAGGCTAGAGGGCAGGCATAGCTTTGATGAGGTTCCAAGGAGTTCTGGAGCTGAACGGATGCTTAGCCCATCCACAAATTCTATTTCAGCAGCTCCATCAGAGATAACCATGATAACCCAGCAGAGACAACAGGACACTGACATATAAACAACGTCCAAATCTCAAGGTTTTTCACTGTAGAGGAGGAAGCTATAGTGATGTATATGGTGGAGGATTAGAGCCAAAAACATCAGTAAAAACTCTTATGTAGCTTAATGCACATATAGATGATTACATCTAAACTTTGTATATATATGTGAATACACACAGGGTAGTGAACACATGTGTAATTTCTTCCTTGTCAGCCAAGGAGCCCTAGGAGCAATGACCACAGATGCAATGTGTGTACGTAGTGCACAGACCTAGGTTTCGCATACTTTTCTACAGTAAATGGAACAAGGGCTCCATGGAAAAATTGTTGATTCTGGAAATGGGATAGGGAAATATGTAAGATGAGGCTGAAGCAACTTGTAGTGCCTGAAAATAAAGAAATGCTAAAAAAAAAATTACATTAAAAACAAACTAATGAAAACATTTCCAGGGGCGTGAGGCAGGTATACAAAAAGGGACCTAACAGGAAGAGCGCCCAGTGGCCAAACCTGGAACAAGTTAAACAACACAAATATATACAATTGTGTTGTATTTTAACCCAAAGTGTAATAGAAGTGCCCATGTGTCTGTACTGAGAAAAGAATTTGACTTATTAAACACATAAAATACAGGAAAATAGGCAGATCTCGCGAGTCCAGGGAGGGAGGACCCGCGAAAGGACCCAGGGAGCCTCCCACAGGTGTCCTCCTACCCCTGCCACGGGGAGCCCATCTCCCGCGGACATGCAACCAGCCCTTAGGGACCCCTGGCACGGGGTCCGGATGTGACGTGGGCCGACTTCCGCCTCGGAGGTCTGAGGGAGCGGAGGGCCTCGTGTGGGGGGTGCGTTGGGGTCCCCTGGAAGGAGGCCAGGCCCGGGCCGGCGGCAGCCAGGCAGCAGGTAGCCCCGGGAGGGGGCTCCGAGGGCGGGGGAGGGGCCCCGGAGGGCGGCGGGGGGTGGGGGGCCCTTTCTGAACCCTGAGAGACCACGCGGGGGAAGGCGGGGCCGCGGCGTGGAGCTGAGGCCTGGATGCCAGGGCCTGGGGCAGTGGCCTGAGAGGGGCAGGGACACAGGGAGTGCCGGTGGGGACGCGGTGACACGGCGGGGACCCAGGAGCCCAGGACAGAGGGGACCCGGCGGAGGTCAGGGCCCACGGTGAGCCCGGGAAGGCCACGAAGGAGCGGGATGAGGCCAGATGGTGGCGGCGGGTGAGGCAGACCTGGCACATCCGGGTACCCGAGAGCCTGAGGCCTGGTGTGGCGGGAGCAGACGCTGAGGGCTGAGGGGAGGGTCCCGGGGCTAAGGGGAGGCGAGGGATGGACCCTAAGAGGGACAGGGGGGACCCAGCGGAGGTCAGGGCCCACGGTGAACCCGAGAAGGCCGCCGAGGAGCGGGATGGGGCCGGATGGTGGCAGCAGGTGCGGCAGGCCTGGCACATCCGGGTACCCCAGAGCCTGAGTCCTGGTGTGGCGGGAGCAGACGCTGAGGTGGGCGGAGGGAGGGTTCCGGGGCTAAGGGGAGCGAGGGACGGACCCTGAGGGAGGACAGAGGGGACCCGGCGGAGGGCAGGGCCCACGGTGAGCCCGGGAAGGCCGCGGAGGAGCGGGATGGGGCCGGATGGTGGCGGCGGGTGCGGCAGGCCTGGCACATCCAGGTACCCGAGAGCCTGAGGCCTGGTGTGGCGGGAGCAGACGCTGAGGGAGGTGGAGGGAGGGTCCAAGGGCTAAGGGGAGGCGAGGGATGGACCCTGAGGGAGGACAGAGGGGACCCGGCGGAGGTCAGGGCCCACGGTGAGCCCGGGAAGGCTGCGGGGGAGCGGGACGGGGCCGGATGGTGGCGGCGGGTGAGGCAGGCCTGGCACATCCGGGAACCCGAGAGCCTGAGGCCTGGTGTGGCGGGAGCAGACGCTGAGGGGGGAGGGAAGGGTCCAGGGGCTAAGGGGAGGCGAGGGATGGACCCTGAGGGGGACAGAGGGGACCCGGTGGAGGGCAAGGCCCACGGTGAGCCCGGGAAGGCCGCGGAGGAGCGGGATGGGGCCGGATGGAGGCGGCGGGTGCGGCAGGCCTGGCACATCCGGGTACCCGAGAGCCTGAGTCCTGGTGTGGCGGGAGCAGACGCTGAGGGGGGGGAGGGTCCAGGGGCTAAGGGGAGGCGAGGGATGGACCCTGAGGGGGACAGAGGGCACCCGGCGGAGGGCAAGGCCCACGGTGAGCCCGGGAAGGCCGCGGAGGAGCGGGATGGGGCCGGATGGTGGCGGCGGGTGCGGCAGGCCTGGCACATCCGGGTACCCGAGAGCCTGAGGCCCGGTGTGGCGGGAGCAGATGCTGATGGGGGCGGAGGGAGGGTCCAGGCGCTAAGGGGACTGAGGGATAGACCCTGAGGGGGACAGAGGGGACCAGGAGGAAGTCAGGGCCCTCGGTCAGCTCAGGAAGGCTGCGGGGGAGCGGGCGGGGCCGGATGGTGGCGGCGGGTGCGGCAGGCCTGGCACATCCAGGTACCCGAGAGCCTGGGGCCTGGTGTGGCGGGAGCAGATGCTGAGGGGGGAGGAGAGGGTCCCGGGGCTATGGGGACTGAGTGATGGACCCTGAGCAGGACAGAGGGGAACCTGTCGGAGGGTCACAAGGGCTGTGAAGCCCCCCGGGGGATAGGGACTTGCCCTCACGTGGGAGTATGGGTGCTCAGACTTCCATATCTGGGTCTCCCGAGACACTGGGGGCCCCTGGCGTCAGGAGCAGGGCCTAGGATATATGCCCAGAGGGGAGGGCCCCGGGTGCTGCTGGGATTCCCGGTGAGGATGCGGAAGAGGCCCGGGGGACCCCGCACCCCAGCCCAGAGTCAGTCCCGGGAAGGTCGTGGGTGGGGGATGGGAACACGTGGTGAGGCCCCACTTCCGCATCGGGGATCTGAGAGACCAGGGGGCTTGTGTTCAGAGCAGGGCCTCCCTGAGGGGGCAGACGGAGGGCCAGGTCCTTCAGGGTTCCTGGCAGGGATGTCCATGGAGGAGGGAGGGACCCTGCACCCCAGTCCACAGTCAGTCCTGGGAGGCAGGCCGAGGGGAGCCAGGCAGAGGCCCAGGCGCCCAGGGGGTCCCACCAGCAGGCGTGGAGAAGGGCCCAAGGAGTCTGTCCCCGCCCCCCAGCTCAGCCCCCTCTGTGAGCCCTGGGAAGCCCCCAGGCTGGGTCACTTTCTTGATGGAAAGGCGGTCACTCCCTGTCCCGGTTGGTGTCTGGGCGGAGGGGAGGACCTTGGTGTGAGCGCCCTGGCCTCCGGAAGGCTGCCCGAGGGGTCTGGGGTCTGCTAGGGGTGGAGGCGTGGACCCCCGATGGACTGAGACCCCCGAGGGAGTGGATCCCCCAGGAGCCCCCAGCACTGTGACCCTGCCCCTGCTTCAGCCTCTGGTGACTGCCGGGGGATGGACAAGTCCTGAGGTGGGGGATGGACAAGTCCTGAGGTGCGTGGCGGCTGTTGTGACGGGGCCTCCCACACTGTGGCCACTGGGCGGGAGCATTGCCTCCACAGGGTGTAGGGGGCAGTGGGGTCGGGTGGGCTTGGGGGACAATGGCCACGTGAGGCTGGCAGCCAAGGCGAGGTCCACAGGGGCACTACAGCCCTAGGGACACAGACTAGACTGGGTCCTGGGAGCACTCGGGGTCTGATGACCACCTGGGGCGCGCTCTGGCTTGCCAGCCAAGTCTCCTAGAGCCTGGGGGCTTGGTGGAAGGAGCGGGGTTGGAGCCCGCCCAGGGCTGACCTAGGGCCTGAGGGGATTGAAGGTGAGGACCACAGGGAGGAGTGACGGACCCTGGGCCCCAGCAGGTGCAGCCCAGGGAGGAAGGAGGACCCGTGCAAGATGAGCCCATGCTGCCGTCCTGATGTCCACGTCTGGGTGTTAGGGCCTCAGGGCTTGTGCTTCAGTGGAGCAGGGCCTCGGGGGTGGTTGGAGAGGGTGTGGTTGGAGGGCACACAGCCTGCTGGGAATCAGGGTGAGGACCCTGGGGACGGCGTGGCTGGCCCCACCACACCCATGAGCAAAGAAGCCAGTGCAGTGGAGGGGGGCCTTGTCCTGTGGGCAGCCCACTGAGGATGGGAAAGCACTGGCCCTCAGTGGCATGCTCACTTGTCCCTGGGGCGGGTGGGCAGCAGGAAGGTGGGCTTACCTGGGGTTGGTATGGTCTTGGTGTGAGGGGCACATGTCCTCTATGGGAGGCTGAGGGCCCATAGGAAGAGCAGTCCCTGGCAGGATAATGCTGAGGACACTCTCGGGAGCCTGAGGGCATGAATCCCCAGGACACAGGGGCCGGGCAACAGGCCAGCCCTTCTTGATCTTGCTGGGAGTCTGGGGGGGTTTGTGTCTGTGACCTGCCTGGATGGGGACACAGGACATGACAGGGTACCTCCTCCTGCTCCTCTCCCAATTCTCAAGGAGGTGAGGACCCCACTGGGAGAGGTCCCAGTCAGAGCTTGTGAGCAAGCCCACCTGGGGGGTAGATGCCCAGGACTCTCAGGGCCTGCCAGGTGTCAGTGTGGGGACCCCCGCCCACCCCACATTGAAGTGGTGAGTGGCTCCTAAGCCAGCCCTCAGGCACAGGAGGGGATAGTCCAGATATCTGGGTACCCTCCTGGGTACCCTGGGATGGGAAACCGGGGTGGGACCTGTCCCAAGGAGCCCCTCCTCCTCTTCAGATCCCTGGGCTCGGGGGTGGAGGGGAGGGCCAGGGCCTGAGGGTCTAGACTCAGGTCAGCAGAGGAGGCGGGTGTCCTGCCCTGGCCCTGGTCCAGGACCTGGCGGGGATCGAAATGAAAAATGAGGGGATGCCTCCCACAGCAGGATCCCTAGGGACCAGGCCACCCGGACCCCTTGTGAGGGCCATTGGGAGAGGCGGACGGGTGGGCCAACTGATTTCTCTGGACTTTGGCTGGTGAGGGGTCGTGTCAGAGGCCCTTGCAAGGAAGGGCAAGGAGAGTGGCATCAGGGCTAGCTGGGGAGTCTTCCCAAGGTTATGTGGGGTCCAGGTGAAGAGCGAGAGATGCCCCATCCTAGTCCAGATGGAAGCAGGAGCTGGGCCATCCCTTGTGCATGATCCAAGAGGAGTCCTGGAGACTTTGGCAGGTGTGGCCAGGGCTAGGCACCTGGCTTCCTCCTGTGCAGGGTCGGGGCCCTGTGTTCCTGCATGGACATTTGGCCTGAGAAGGACAGGGCCGGGGCAGACCCTTGAGAGGCCCAGGCTGGGACTGTCCCACCTGGACTACAAAGGACATCCCAGAGTGGGAGCCAGCCGTCCTGTCCACACTGGGCCCCAGGGCTGGGCTGGCAGTCTGCACCCTGAGGACCCTCCTCCTTCCCTCGTGCAGGGACTTCAAGAACTGGCAGCGGAGGCCTCGGTCTGAGGCGCGGGTCCCTCAGGACACAGAGCAGAGGAGGCACGGGCCAGAGCCACTTGTCCAGGTGAGGTGCACGCTCTCTCTGAGCCTGATGTCGAGGGTTCTACCAGCCCAACAAGGGGAGCCCTCTGCAGGGGAGTCCGGCATGGCCCCCTGTCAGCCCTGTCCCCTCAGGGTGTCTTGGCCGGGTTGCTCCCTGACAAGCTCTCCCTCCTCTCTCTTCAGGTTCAGCCTGAATCTGACACCATGCCCCTAGGGAAGAGCAGCGAGCTTTGGAAGCAGGGAGAAGACCTATAGGAGGCCCAGGGCCTGGTGGATGCCCAGCTGTCTGGGGCTGAGGAGGAGGAGGAAGGGGAGGAGGAGGCTCCAACTCCCCCCTCTATCCCATCTCCCCCATACCACCTATCTCATCTCTCTCTATCCTCCTCCTCCTGCTCCTCCTTGTCTTCCCCTTCCTTGTCCTCTGGCATGGTCTTTGGCCCCCCAGAGGAGGGGTCTGCTGCTCCAGGGGCCCTGAGTGCTCCCCAGGGCTCTCAAAGTGCCGAACCCTCCCCGAGTGATGGGGCAGCTGGTGGCCTTGGCCAGCCTGAGCCTCCTGGCCCCAGTGGCCCAGGGGAGGCAGGAGACGAGGAGCCCTTGGTGGAGGGCAATTTCCACATGAAGACGGCTACACTGGTAATGTTCCTACTCCTCAAGTATCGCAACAAGCAGCCCACCAGCAAGGCAGAGATGCTGGAGATCTTCATCCCAGAATATCAGGACGACTTCCCCGCCATCATGAGCCAAGCATCCATCTACTTGCGGCTGGTCTTTGGCCTAGATGTGACTGAAGTAGATCCCAGCGAGCACTCCTACGTCCTCAACCCCATCCTGGGCCTCACCTGGGATGGGATGCTGAGCGATCAGTGGGGCCTGCCCAAGACTGGCCTCCTGGGGCTGGTCCTGGGGTTGATCCTCCTGCAGGATGGGTGTGTCCCCGAGGAGGAGGTGTGGGAGGCTCTGGGAGTCATAGGGGTGTACGATAGCCAAGAACACATCGTCTATGGGGAGCCCAGGGACCTCCTCACCAACGTCTGGGTGCAGGAAGGCTACCTGGAGCGCCGGCAGGTGGCGGGCAGCGACCCTGCCCGCAACGAGTTCCTGTGGGGGCCCAGGGCCTCCGAGGAAACCAGCAAGTTGCAGGTCATGATCTACATGCTCCAGGTCGGTAGCAACAACCCGGGGTCCTCCCTGGTCCTGTGAGAAAAAATTATGAGATAAGGGAGAGGGGACCACAGCTCCAGAGGCGGCCAGACCCTTTCCAAGCTTTTTTGGGGCTGATATGAAGGGAGGGCTTAGGGTGCTTCCTCCCGGTGTTGTCCTGTTGGGTGTGTAAAGCAGAAGACCTGGGCGTTCTCTGGAGTTAAGGGCCAGTGCAGGTAGGGGGAAAGCAGGTCCAAGAGCCTCTGGGGGCCTGGACTCTGCGATGACCCCGACATCCAGAGTTTGGTTTTTGTGAGGAAGCTCCCCATGTTTGTTCCCTGAGATAGAAGGTTCCCGCAGCCCAGTGTGTGAGTGACTCGCACCTCGTCGCGTTCGTACTTCCCCTGTTCAAGATTTAAGTGTTCTGTCATGTCCTGGATACAAGTTAGGAGACCCTCCCTCCTTGTTTGGGTTCTGGATGAAATCACAGGTCAATGGCGATGGAATCTATTGGAAAGGCCAAGAGTGGAGCAGGCAAGTGTTGGAGTGTGGAAATAGGAAAATAAACCTTGTTCACTTTTGCTTCTTACCCTTGCCGTGTGCCACTTTTTCCATAGTAAAGTCGATGTGTGCTCCTACATTCACTTGGATTTTCAGGAATGGGAAAGAAGGGTCCTGTCTGATGCCAAGGATCCCTGCCGGCAGCTCCCTCACGGCCACACAGCAGCTGAGCTCTGCTCCCTGCAAGGCCCTGTGTGTGAGCAGTGAGGTCACGAGTGGCCTTTGGTCACGCCACCTTCGGGGACTCTGTCAAGTGACCAATGTCCCGAAGGAATGCAGGGAGGGTGCCCTGAGCCCTGCGCTAGCCTTCCAGCCCTGAGCTTTCCTGGAATTGTGGGAGCTCTGAGTTGCCCCCAGCAGGACAAGAAGCCTGCCCTGGTGTCTCGGCCATTGAATCCTATGTAGTCTGGGAGGGTCGTGTGCAGACAGCTCATTCTGTTCTGTTTCTCTTCGGTTCCCCTTGTTCTCTTATCCTGGGATATGTCACGGGAACAGGAAATTCTTAGGGCAGGGGGTGTGGTGGTGGATGTTACAATAAGGCTGGATCTTTTCCCAACCACTAACGGTCCTCAGTTGAACAGTGGTCCCGTGTGCCGGTCTCTCCTGAAATGGGATAGTAGCAGAGAATGGCAGGTGGCAGTGCATCAGGGGATAGAGCACATTGTCAGCCCATGGAGATTTTCGAGGTTCTTGCCATGAGATGTGCAGCAAGGTGCTAGGAGTGAGGAGGGATCGCTGCCCCTGAACCACCAGCCATGTGAGTGTGCAAAGTAGTGACAATCAGTTGTGAACCTGCCTTGGAAGCACCCGACCCACAGCCGGTGGGCACTTGGGGGCATTCTGTAGAGACTCCTAACTCTGGTAAAAGAACTACGGGTGGTGGAAGGGGAGAAGCGCGGGGGGTGGGGGTGACTGCGTGGCGGACACTAAGGAGGGCACTTGACGGGTTGAGCACTGGGTGTTATTCTGTATGTCGGCAAATTGAACACCAATAAAAAACAAATTTATTATTAAAAAAAAAGGAAGCACCCGCCCCGAGCCGGTGGGCACTTGGGATCATTCTCAGACGAGCCTCTGTGCCCCACAGAGAGGGCCGGTGGGCAGTCCTTCCTGCCACATGACGCTCGGGTCCCTGAAACCCGGCCATTAATCCCCTCAGGTCCCACACGAGGCTCATTCAGGAGGCCGGCAGCCTGCATCCCGATGGCCGGGCCGGGATTGGGGCATCCTGCTCCTGGAGCCCAGCCGGCAGCCCCCAGGGCCCCTGCTGCCTGCCCTTCCCTGTCTCTCCTGACCATGGCCTCAGCCTGAAGACCTTGGGGCTTGGTCCTGTCTCCCCATTGCCAACCGCTCCCTCCGCAGTGCTGCTGCTCATAGGCCCTCATCTTGCTGTGAGCGTCCCCAGATGGGGATCCCCTGTCTGCCTACCTGTGCTCCTGGGGGTGCTGACCAGGCCACGCCCACGGTGCACATCCTAGGGGCGGGTAAATGACACTCCTAGCCTGGTGACTATGGAGACTGTGCCTGGTGGTTTTTGTTAGAGAACTTCTGGGTCATAGCCACTGCTCCGTGAAGCTGATGTCCTCGTGAAGGCCCCTGCCAGGTTAGCTTTCTGAGGCTGAGCCAGGGAGGGAGTGTGGACTTCTCTGGCATCCCCAGAGCCGCCTGGGACCCTAGGGTCCTGAAACGGGCTGTTTGAGCAGAGGAAAGTGTAGTGGGTGACGGCAGTGGCCACCCGGATGCTCCCCCACACCGCACAGGCCACAGGCTCACAGGAGGATTTTGCAGGCAGCCGAGCAGGAGGGCCTTGGGTCCCCAGGATGCAGGCTGTGCAGAAGGTTGGCCACCCCACAAGAGGGGAAGGAGGAGTACCCGTCATCCTGAGGCTGGTGTCCTTGGCACAAGTCCCTGTGGAACAGTTGCAGTTGGATGTGGGGACCCTGCATGCTGTCCTGGGAAGGAATTGACTGCTGGGGCCCGGGGTTTGATCCAGGCCACCATGGACTGCTGATGCACAGTACTCAGGACGCCCGAGCACCAGCACGAGGGTCCTTGGGGAGCAAGCATCTCCGAGGTGCCAACTCCTGTTCCACAATGTCTGCCATCACACACAGCGGCCAGGTGTCTGGCAGTTGTCACCAGGCCACAGTGGATTATGCACTAGGTCCCCTGTCCTCTGCAGGAAGTCCTAACATTCTCCTAATGCCCTGATCGGTGCCCTGACAGCCTGGCAGGAAGCGCCTTGGCCACGGTCCTGCTCCTCAGGAGCCCCCGTGCCCAGCGATGGCAAAGCCTGCTCTGAATGCACTCCCGTGGCGGGGCTCTGAACTGTTCGCTGGCCTCTACCTGCCTGTCCTGTGTGACAAATACTGCTGGCACCTGCACTGAGGTCATTCCTGGGACCGTCCTGGGCCTCCCTACCTGTCCTCAGGCCCGGAGCTGCCCAGCCACGCTGGCCCTGCCCCCAGAGAGAGGGGGTGTGCCAAGAATCCCCAGGACCATCCCCCATGTGGATGCAGTGCGGGTCCTGAGACCCCCTGGGTGGAGTCTTGACCTGCTGGTCTGCTGGGTGGCTGTTGTGCGGCTTTTCCAGGGCAGTGAGCCTGCGGGACGATGTGGGGCCCCAGTCAGCTGGTAGAGAAGGGCCAGTATGGGCTAGGGTCAAGTCTGAACGCCAGGGCGACCCTCAAGGAGTCACAGCTCCTCCAGCCCCGTACGTGTGCGATCCTCTCCCTCCTCACACACTCGGTCCTGCCCCCACGCTGCCCCGGGGCCTCGCATCCAAGTAAGAATGACGGTGACCCTGAGGCGCTAAGAGACCGTGTGGGTGGCGGCCCGAATTAGGCTGCTGGTGGCATTGGTGCCCGGCACTCCCACGGTCCCCCAATCATGGGACGTGGAGTGTTGGCACGATGTCCTCCCCAGAGGACCGCTGGACTCTTACTGATGGCAGGGAAGACCCTGAGGCCCAAGCCACCAGGCTTCACCCTTGGCAGGCGCTCAGTAGAACGGGGCGTTGTACGGATCCCCCTGCCCCCGATGGATGCTCCGCAAGGCTGACCCTGTGCACAGTCACATGGGTCACACGGTCACAATGGTGACACGGGCATAGTCTCCCTGCAACGTCAAGCATTGCTGTGTGTTGGGCACGGTGACGCCCGGACATACAAGGCCCGGTCCACAACGGCATCCACAGACCCTGGGGCCGTTAGCATGTGTCGCAGGCCTGCTTTCCCCCGGTGTGGAGATTGGGAACCAGGCAACGCTCGTCTTCTGATCCCCCGGCCTCGGACGGAGGGAGGTCCTGCTCTCCCGCTGAGGATGTGTTACCCAGGCCCGTTCCCCTCCCAGGTCACAAGTGAGCAAACTTGGTACCTATTGCCTGGAGCCGGCTAGCATGACTGTCTGGCCCCTGGACGGGACACGGAGAGTCCCGTGGGCTGGGCCAGCCTCTAACATCCCTGGGCTTCCTGTCCTGCTGAGGACACTCTGCCCAGAGCTCTGGGAGCACCGTTTGGTCCAGCTGAAGGCTGTGTGGACGATGCCTGCACCACTGCATTGCCAGGGATGTTCTAATGCCCCCTTCCCTGGACGGGCCCCTCCTGAGCATCTGGTTTATTCCAGGTTGCAGGGACACAACTAGTCAGCAGGTGGCTCATGGGGTGCTGAACTGGGTCCTCAAGACGCCCTGGCTGAGGACAGCACCCACCCAGCACCCGTCAGCCAGGGCAGGGCCGGAGGAGACCTTGCTGTCCGTGGGCTCTTCGGACAAGGCCTCAGAGGCCAGGCAGGGCCCGCGGGGGATTCTTCCACTGGTGAGGTTGGCGAGGAGCTCTGCGCAGACGCAGGTGGCAGAGACACCTTTGTGCCGGGAAGGCCCCTTGGGACCCCCACGTGGAAGCTGCCAATGGACCTGGGCCCCGAGGATGCCCCTGTGGCAGTCCGGCTGTGCAGGAGCAAGGTGGGTTGTCACCTGGCCAGGGCCTATGTGGAGGGAATGTGTCCTGAGTTGTGCGCGATGCGGAGGAGGCCAGAGTGGAAGCGGGGTCCGGCAACGAGCCGCCTGGGGGACAGAAGGCTGGAGTCACCCTGCGGATCCTTACATGTCCTGCCGCCCTGTCCATGTGTGTGTTGGCTTCGGCTCCTGCTTTTTAAAACGTGTTCATCATCCATTGAGTTCTCATTTCCGTGGACTAGATGTCGGAGAGTCTCGTGTGCACAGAAAGTGTGCTTGCCTTGCACAGAGTCTCCGGACCCTGCCGCCCCTGTTCCCCTGGTACTAGCATTGCAGATCTTGGGTCAGGGAGTTACGACTCGAGAGCTCTCTTCCTTGGGATAGTATGAGCTCAAGGTCACCAGGTCCTCAGATTGCCTCCGTTTTCTGCTTGCTACGCATGTTTCCATTCCAGCATCCCGTCCAGGGTGCCCCACCCCAGTGGGTGGTCGCGGCGTCTCCCTAAGCCTCCCCTTGGCTGCGGGAGTCTCTTGGATGCTGGTGTTGATGAGCTTGCCATTTCTGAGAAGTCTAGTCGCAGGCGCGGTAGGATGTCTGTCACCTGGGGTTGGAGAGATTTCTCCAGGCTTAGAGGGAGGCTAAGAGAGCCTCCCTCTCTTCCTGGAGAGGAAGAGCACAGAGGAAAAGTGCATTTGTAGCATGCAGTCGGGAGGGTGAGGACAGATTAGGAGGAGGGTTTGCCTCTGTCCATGTTGACCTTGACCTTGTGGGGGAGGCAGAGGAGGTCAGGTGTCCCCAATGCAAAGTGACTCTTGGGCGTGCCTCTTCCACATTGTCCTGTGTGGCAGGAGGTCACCGCACAGCTCACCTCTGGGGTGAGGGACGATGCTCCCCCTCTTTGAGGGCAGAGTATCTACCCTGGTTCTCCAGAGTGTTCCCGTAGGGCAAATTTGTCTACTCCCATACAATTTTTCCTTTCCCATTCCATCACGTACTTCTCTCACTAGGGACTCAGGATGTTTCTTTGAGTTGTAGGTTACATTCCTAAATGACTTTATTTGGTCGGTCAGCTGCTCCCGCGTCACTCTTTGGAGGGTGTCTCAGTTTCCCTTTGATGAACAATGTAGTTGGATTGGAGTTTTGTTTTGTTTATTGGTTTTTGGTTTCTTTGTAACCAGGTCCCTACTTGGAGGCACCACAAGATGCTCCAGATGCTCCAGGCTCCTTGGGAAATTAGAATATATGGATTTCTAGATTTCTAGATCTGTGTCTATATTATGTCTGACTCTCTCTCCATCTCTGTCTTTTTCTCCATTGCACAGGTGTCTGCCCCCGCTTCCTGACACAGGCTCCTCAAGCCCTTGTCCATGTGGGTGCTAGGAGGCTCTTTTGCCCTACCATGTAATCCTTGACCTGTGCTTTGACACAGGGCTCCTAAGCCCTTGTCAGCTCCCAAGCTATAGGAGCACGAGGGGCACCTCTTGTCCTAACCAGGGGCCCCGAGGGGGGCTCCGGATGACCCCGGATGGGGATTGCTCACCAGAGAGACTAACCATGATTAGACGGTTGGAACGTTCAGCCCCATCCCACCATTCTCCAGAGCATGGGAGGCCCGGACAAGCAATCAATAATCAGTCATGACAGCATGAGGAAGCCTCCATGAAATCCCAATATTAATGGGGTTTGGGGGCTTCCAGGCTTCCTCTACATTCCAGGAGAGTGGTGCCACCCAAGTCCTCAGGCACAGGTGGGCCTGTGCTCGGGATCCTCCCAGACCTCCCCTCAGTGTTGTCTTCACCTGGCCACTCCTGCCCTCTACTAGAAGAGTAAACATGTTCCTCTGAGTTCCTTGAGCTGTTCTAACAAACAGTCAGCTCCACGATGGGAGGGCCGAGGGAACCTCTGATTTGTAGCCCTCTCAGGCAGAGCCGTGGGGAACCTGAGGACCTGCTCCCTGGGACTGGCATCGACGTTGGGTGACGGTCTTGTGGGCCTGAGCCCCTGATCCAAGGGGTGTGGTGCTGTCTCCGGGTAGAGAGTGTGGGAAGTGAACCAATAGTGGAATCGGGACACCCAGCTGGTGTTGCAGAGAATCGCTTGGTGCGAGGGGTGGGGGAGGGAAAGCCCACAGAAGTGTTAGATGTGTTTGGGGTGTGGCCAGGGTGTTGGGATAGAAGACAAGAACGTGTGGGGAACGTGACGTTCTTTTAGACTTTAGAGTGTTGTCAGTGCGGCAGGAGAGAAAGAGAGGGCAGGGGAGAAGAGCGGAGGTCAGAGGCTTAGCACCCCCGTGGTCTGGCGGGTGTAACACGGTCTCTGACAAGGGCAGTGGACACCCTGGTCTCCCTTGGACAGGATCCCCTTTGCGTACCGTTTGACCCAGCCTCACTGTTGTCTCCATTCCCTTCACTCCTTCAAGTCACTGCGAGGCTTTAGAAATGTGGTCAGTGTTCCTCTGTCCGGGCTGGAAACAGAAAGTCTCTTCGCCCATCGGGCCCCTGGGAGCCCTTAGGGGCCTGGGATACTTGTTTTCTGCGTCCGTTATGATGGGGTGTAGCCGTGATTAGTTGGGGCCGCAGACAGCGGCTCACAAACCAGGAGAGGTCATTTCTCTCTCAAGTGGAAGCCACAGGTAGCTCAGGGCTGGTTTGCTGGTTCTGTTCATCCACCGAGTGCTTTGGAATCCTGAGTCCTTCTGGCTTCTTGCCTTTGTTTTCTCTTTAAGATTGCATCCATGTATTCATGAGAGACAAATACACACACACACACACACACAGAGAGAGAGAGAGAGCCAGAGGGAGAAGGAGAGGGAGAGGGAGAGGGAGAGGGAGAGGGAGAGGGAGAGGGAGAGGGAGAGGGAGAGGGAGAGGGAGAGGGAGAGGGAGAGGGAGAGGGAGAAGCAGGCTCCCCGAAGGTACACTCTCGTATGTGGGCTCTCTCTCTTTAGACAAGTGCGTGACACCGGAGTGCCACAGGGACAGGGTGGCACCGAATGGTTTCAGTGTCCTAATATATCCCCGGCCTTCCTCCATTGGGTCTTTGCCTGAACCCATGGCACTAGCCCATCTTGTCAACCCTTTTTGTCATTCAACTTATTCCAGATGCCACACGCCGGGATCCACAGGGGTGCACGACTGATTGGGAGTAATTCGAATGCTCTTTCTCTCTTGGTGAGTCTAGCTAAAGGTGGTTCACGTCTCTTGATCTTTTCAGAGAACAAACATTTGTTCACCTCAATCTTTTGTATTTCCTTTGTCTTTGTATGGCGTTTATGTGGGGCTGCAATGTCAGAGCTGTGCTCCCCCAACGGAGCCAGCCGGGCACCCTGTTGTCTCTCTGTTCTGTTTCACCTCTGTGCATTCTGTTCTCACTCACTCCCTTCCTTGTGCCTGGGGCTAGGTGTGTGGGGTTTGTGTTTGTGTTGTTGGGCCTTTATAGCTGGAGAATTCTCCGGGCTGCTTTGGCCTCAACCCATAAGTTTCAACACGCTTGCTGAAGTTTTTGTTCATTTCAAAGCATTTACCAGTTTCCTGTTGACTCCCGGGATGTCCACTGGTCATTGTTAGGGACCGAATCGCCGTGCCTCCCAGATTCACGTGTTGCCACCATACGCCCGCACCTCTGAGTGTGTGTGTTGCTGGACTTTGGGCCTCCCAAGTGCTGACGGGGTTCGGGCGGAGCCAGTGAACGTGACCTCTAAAGCCATATGGCTGGTGTCCTCAGGAAGAGTAGGTGGGGACGTGGGGAAGGGGACAGCGCCTACAGCATGCACACAAGCAGGGGGCCCATATGCAGAGGCAGCAAGAGCGGGGCCACCCATGGGAGGAACAGAGAGGTCGCGACCCTGCCAGCACCATACTTCGACTCCCGGGCTTCAGAACTGGGAAGGAACCCATAACTTTTGTCCTGGCAGCCAGGGCACATGCGCTTGGGCATGTGGGAGTGGGCTGCTTGACTTCCAGCTCTTTGAAAACTCGCACGTGGGCTCCGAGGGTCGAAGACCGCGCTCCTTCCTCCTTGGCCAGGAAACATCCGCTGTGTGACATTGGGGACAGGTGGTCACAACTGTTTTCCGGGCCCCGGGTCTTCTGGTGCTAAGCGAGGCGTGGGTTCCCCTCTTGAGCTCTGGGCTGCTTGGGCTCTGCTGTGTGGGAAGCTGGCTGAGTCCCCCAGCTCCTCATGTTCTTGCAGGTCTGGAGGCTCCAAGTCCAAGAACCAGGGGTTACACATTTGGTTTCCGGGGTGGGCAAGCCTCTCGTCCCGGCTTGGAGAAGGCCTTCATGTCGATGGGTCCCTCCTGTGGCCTCGCCTCTTTGTGCAGGTGTGGCGGGGAGGTAGATGTTCACGTATCCTTTGCTTTTCCTGCAGACGCTAGTGCTGCTGGATTAGGGCCGATGACCCACATGGCCTCGGTCACCCACCTCCCTCCCTAGGGTCCCTCTTGGCACATCCAGTGGCCCTGGGGCTTAGGGCTACACCAGAGCAATTTGGAAGAGGACTCAGCTTGGTCCCTCACACAGGGTGGGGATGCCTCCCGGTTCTATCAGTTTCTATCGGGAGCCATCTGTCCTTCCCAACTTTGGTCTGTGCGAGGTCATTTTGGGGCTCTGCTAGGTTTCCCGGGAGGTCTCCACCCCACTAGCTGTGGGACTGTGACCAGCAGGAGTGGGCAATGCCAACAGGACTGACCTGGGGCTAGTTTAGCTCCTCTGGTGGACGTACCAAACTTAGTACCTAGGCTCATGCCCCCCACCGCTGAGCTCAGCCCTCGCTGTCCCGCCAAACTCGGGAAAGACACGGAGTCCAGACCAGGGTGGGAGACATAGGAGGGGCCTCCGGCCTCCCCGTGGCCATCCACAGGGGGTCCGGGAAAGCTGAGGCTGCCTCTGGCCTAGTCTCGGGTCGAACCCCACGAGGACCCTCCTGTTGGAGGTCTGGAGCCCCCACTTCCCTCGTTGTGCCCCCGTGCATCCTGGGTGCCGGAGGAGTAGGGACTCCCGAAGAGCAGCTTGGCCTTTTTGCCAGGACCACCCTGGGGAGGAGGAGGCTCCTTTGCCCGGAGCGTTGGGGAGCACAGTGGGCCTGGCCCTCCGGGGACCTGGCAGTGAGGTCCATCCCAGCAAAATGGCCCCCCGACCATTTCTGAGGACCTGTGCTGGGCCGAAGGTGGTAGCCCGGAGTGTGTCCCTGCACCTTGGATCGTGCCACTGACCTGCTAGAGCCGGAGAAATGGATGAGACGCTGGCGGGGCCTCTCTGACATTTACCTGCCAGACCGTGGTGCATACTTCCCCACAGAGGCCTTCTTCCTGAAGGTTATTTCCAAACCCCGCCGCTGTCCCTCCCACCCCAGCGAGAGCCCAGCGCCCGAGCCCCAGTCGGCTTCCGTCCCCACAGGCCAAGCCCCTTTGGTGTCCCAGCCTGCTGCGGCTGCTGGCAAGATCCGCCGCTGATGTAGCTGATGCACCGGGAATGGACCAGGTGAGGAACCTCAGCACCTGGCCTCGGACTTCTCTAGGGCCTGCAGCCACAGCCGGAGGCCCGGGGTCGTGAGTTCAGCCACTGGGCCACAGAATGCAAGCAGCCCCCTAGCCAGAGACATGCCACTTTGCCCGAGCATCGTCCACATGGTAGCATCACGTCCCCTGAAGGCCCAGCAGGCCACTGGTCACAGGAAGTCCAGCCACCTTTCTGGAGGACCAAGAATAGGATTCCCGTGGGCCTGCGGCTCCCACAGGCCCAGTGCTGAGCCCCAGCGGGGCGGGCAAATCCATGCTAATTGGGAAGTTTGGAGGAGAAGGCACTAGTAGGCAGACTGGAGAACTAGTGACAGGGTGGGCAGGGGCAGCTGGCTCTGCCATGTAGCTCCGGCCAGGGTACCCTGGCATCACCCGCTTCCCTCTCAGCTGGGTAGGGGGACGGGTTTAGGCAAAGCAACACCAAACAAACTCTGTGCAGATGCTCCGGAGGGTTCTGGAGAAAACTCCTTGCACCTCCCCGCCCGTGGGCTTAACCTGAATCTCCAGCCCCAGGTGTCTGGCTTTTGCGAGTGGCCTGGATCAGGAAGTGGTTTTCCTTTCAGGGAAGGACGTGTACGAATAATTCTTCCCCTGCCAGAGTGTAGAGATGAGGCCCGAAATCGGATTGGTGGGCCCACTCCACGGACCTCTGTCCTCTGTGGGGAGGGAGGCTCTCGGAGGCAGCGCAGGCTCCTTCCCCATCTTTGTCATAACCCACTCGTGGGATGGGGCGCTGAGGGCTGTCCCTAGCAGTGGGTTGTGACGGCCTCCACGGGGCTTGAGGGAGGAAGAGCCACAGAGCTCCTGCTCCTAAGCTCACTGCCACGCCATCCTGGCCTAGAGGATTTTCTGTCTTTGCTCCCTTGCACAACCCCAACTTGGGCCCCACGTTCCGCAGGATGCCAGCTGCACTAGCTGTGTGCGAATGACGGATCTCGTGCTTTCTAACTCTTTTGGTGTAATAGAGATATTGTGCTTCTGTGTCTTGTGTATGTTGATCAAAGTCCCTCGATCCTGCGCTGGGCTCTCAGGGACATGGGCAACCCCAGGGATAAGTCGGCAGCAGCTCCAGGTCTGCAGGGCAGGAATGCTTTGTGCTTTCTCAGCAGGGAGAACGAGTATGTGGAGTGCGTAGCCTACACAATGACCTCGTTTTTGCCAATTAGAGCTGGCTTTTCTGCCATAGTGTTGTCTTGAACCCCTCGACTTGCAGTGTTCCACGGGAGACGCCAGGTCTTAAGTCAGTTGCGCCATGACGTGACCTCCCCCCACTGGAGGATGGGAAATTGGTCTGAACAGGAAGAGCTGGAACAGGAGGCAGGGTTAGGAGAGGCCCCACTGGTGGACAGGTGCCGGGGGAGGCCGGGATGAGTCAAGGGTTGTCCAGATGTGTAACCTGGGATTCCTGATCCAGACTTCTAGGCCTGGGGCATGGGCCTCACTTTACATACCAGACCCATCCTTTGCTGGGTTGGGCCGGGCCGACCTCGCACAACAGGGCGTTTGTGTGTGTGTGTGTGCCCGTGTGTGTGCGTGTGGGGGCATGCACGTGTGTTTTAAACATGAGTTGGTGAGGATAGGTTATGGATAGTAACCCTGGGCCCAAGTCGATCTGCCCGGGGATGGGGGTAGGAAGCAAAGACTGTCTTAACCTTAGCAATTCTGGGCTTTTCCTGGCTTCCAGAGAGACTATAAGGCACGGCTACTTTGCGGCGCCCAGAGCCAGAGTCCTGTCCTGCTGCAGCAGTGATTAGGGTTGTGGTAGTGAAAGAATAAAAGGAGGTTTTCCTCACCGTGCGGCCAGATCGCCACAAACCTACCTCACTGTGTTCAAATGGGACACATGACCCGGAACGCGTTGTGGGGTGCATGTTTGCCCCTGGGTCCCGGTCTCCCCTGCTGCAGCCCCCTCTCGTGACCGCATTTGTCTGGGTTTTGTAGGACTTCATGCATGGCTGACTGTGTGATTGCTAGGTGGCCTGGTTTGTGTCAATATAATGAGTTGCTCTTCTCCATGTTCTTTTTGGTCTATATTGTTGACACACTTATTTTTGCATCAAGAAAACTAGCCAAAGCATCTTCCAGAAAAGAGTCTGTGCCAGGAAAAGAATCTGGAAACAGCTCGGTGACACTTCTTGATGTGTGGCAGCCTCGCACCAAACTTTCTTTCATGTTCCCTTCCTGGCTTTCCCTTTTTGGGCCAGGACTTGGGTCCTAAAGTCTTTGCTCCTACCGTACCCCTCTTCTATCCCCCCTGCCAAGAAAAGCACCACATTCTGAAGAAGCAAAGAACACTTCCTCCCTCCTTCCCAATCTCCTGTGTGGAGACCATTCCTTGGTGTGACCCATACTAATACACTTGTATTTGCATGGAGCGAACCTACTTTCATCTCTGGTCTGACAGTAGAGGGAAGCAGAAGCAATGACGAGAGACTTGCATGTACACAGGAGGTGCGGAAGACCCAGAAAGGGGAGCTGAAGGTATACTTAGGTCACACAGGAACTTTTACGGAGGTGCTAGAAGCTTCTGTCTACATGGCCACAAGGCCCTTTAACAGGTGATGGGCACATCCCACCTCCTTCCCCTCTGGTGGTCACCAGTTTGTCCTCTGTTTTTATGAGTCCATCTTGGTTTTTTCTTGGTTTATTCATTGGTTTTGTTCTTTAGATTCCTCATAAACGTGAAGCCATACAGTTCGGAACTAGTATACTACCCGTCGAAATAATTCACTACTCTTTTCATCAGTATTCATGATACTTGACATTATTAAAAGATTTCTTTCTGATATTACCCAAGCCCTAAATAGCTATACCTTCTTGCAAAAAAAAAAATAAAGAAGAAAAACATAATAAAAACCCGTGCAGCCCAGAAGTGAATGGAGGGATCATTCTAGCCCCTGCCCACTCTCCCAGAGGAGGTAATAGCCATGGATAACCATTCGGTTCTTCTACATTCTGCCTTTCTTTGTCACTCCCCACCCCCTTTATCTCCCACATACGAGATGCTGTTACTTTTCTTCTTATTCAATGGGGTTCTACCTGGAATTTCAGGGAGCCAGGAAGGAATTCAGATGCGACATGAAAACCTCCCAAGGAAGCTCAGGAACCCAGTCTCGTCCCTTCCTGCGCCTTTGCATGGGCAGTGCTCAGAGAGGGATGGGGCTTAAGAGTCTGAATAGATGGTTTTGAGCTCCTTTGGTGAGATCCTTTGATAAAAGGTGCTATATGAAGTTTAAAGACTATTTTTAAGAGTCGGAAAGCACTGAGCATTTGCATAGAGGACAGAGGAGGAAAGAGGCCCGCACTTCTGCCTGTCCCACTGCGCTTCATTGCATACTTCTTGGCTTCCAACTCCCTCTCAGGGTGGCAACCTGCAAGGTCACTGTTGTCCGGACCCTTGGAGTACTCGGGAGAGCAGCAGAGTCCTCGCACAGAAGCACGGTTCAGAAGCACTGGAGACGTGTTCCCTTACCTATGGAAAGTCCAAAGCCTATCTCAGTGGTCCTGTTACTGCTTCTAGAAAGTTCCCAAGCAGGAGTGTGGAGGAGGGATTGCAAGAGCCTATCTCAGTGGTCCTGTCAGGGCTTCTAGAAAGTTCCCCAGCAGGAGTGTAGAGCAGGGATTGCAAGAGCCTGAGAGAGGAGACCAGTTAGAAGACAAGAAATGATCAAGGCCTGAATGCAGACAATGCCCAAGGGAGGAAGAGAGCTAGAGATGTTTCTGAGGTAGAATTGGTGGACCCTGACGACTGAGTGAGGTGGAGACACAGGGACTGAGGCGGGTAGGGAAGACGAGAGGGGACCAAAGCTAATACTGTACTGTTTAGCCTAGCAGTGTACGAGGCCCCTGGTGTCATTCAAACTCAGTGACTGTCACTGGACAGACCTGGGCTCCCGGATGCCAGCATTACCAGGCTGCTGGCATTGCCACCTTGATTTCCCCTTTCTCCCATCCCGCACCTTGACATGGGCAGATCTATCCAAGGGCCGGGCCCATGGGCAAAGCTCATAAAGTGGTAGCCTCTTTGTATCTCCTGCGCTTTCACCTGTAGGTTTGGTCTCTGTAGGGGCCACCTGGCTTCGTTCTCGTGTGCTGAGGACGTCCGTGCTCGCCCGCCAACAGGGTCTGCACAACGTTTGTGGCATCCTGGTTAGAAGACGGGTGGAAGTCTGTTCACAGAGTCAGCCCTGCCCAGCTCTCCAGGCCACAGCTGCCTCCGCCTGCCCACCGCTCCTGCAGTTTACAGAGCAGCGCCCGAACACTGCACGAGCCCGTGTCCCAGCCTTGGGCTCTGAGATGGACTATGCGCCATCTCTTCCTTCCAACCCTGCCTCAAGGATGAACTCATGCCTTTCAGTAGTCCACGGGGGGTCTGAGTCCCCGAAGCAGGTGGGTCGGGGCAGAACCTCGGCTGGCCCGCCCGGGCGCTCTTTACTGCAACGTGGTGATCCGAGACTGGCCCCAACCAACCACTGTCCGTCGGTGCGCCTTCCAGGAAGGTCCCCAGCAGGGTGGCTGATGGGGATCCCGCGTGTTGGGGGGGCGGCGGCGCTCCTGACACCACATTCCAGAGCAATGGGCAGGTGTGTTGCAGCGGCCTTCGGGAGACCCCTGCTCTCCAATCTTGCCCTGAGCCACGTGGCAGGCATTACGCGCATGGAGAAGCCGCGTGGCTGCCAATTCTCCTGCCCTGTCACTGATCGGAATCCCAGGTGAGCTGCAGCTGTCGCACACACAAGCAAACTTCCGAAGCAGAAGGGGGTGTAGGTTAAACATGAGGAGGAGTATTCTGAAAGGAGACTGTCACCTACATGTTTGGAATCCTCCTGGTCACTGTCAGCATCGTCTTACCCTACCTCAGTAACTTGTGAGCCGCTGGGGGAGGTAAGGCTCAGAGTCAGACACCAGGCGCAGAAAAGTGGGAAGGCTGATCTCTCCTCCTCAGGACTCTTGGGGTTGGTTTAGTTTCCTAAGATCTTATTCATTCCTGAAAGACAGGCAGAGACACAGGCAGAGGGAGAAACAGACTCCTCGCAGAGGGCCTGATGCAGGACTCAACCCCAGTTCACGCCCTGAGCAGAAGGCACACACTCCACCATAGAGGCCCCAGGCGCCCTGGGACTTTAGAGTGTTGTCAGTGAGGCAGGAGAGAAAGAGAGGGCAGGGGAGAAGAGCGGAGGTCAGAGGCTTAGCACCCCCATGGTCTGGCGGATGTAACACGGTCTCTGGCAAGGTGAGCAGACACCCCGGTCTCCCTGGGATAGGACCCCCTTTGCGCTCCATTTGACCCAGCCTCACTGTTGACTCCATTCCCTTCATTCCCTCAAGTCACTGCGAAGCTTTAGAAATGTGGTCAGTGTTCCTCTGTCCGGGCTGGAAACAAAGTCTGTTAGCCCGTCGGGCCCCTGGGAGCCCTTAGGGGCCTGGGATACTTGTTTTCTGCGTCCATTGTGATGGGGTGTAGCCGTGATTAGTTGGGGCCGCAGACAGTGGCTCACAGACCAGGAGAGGTCATTTCTCTCTCAGGTGGAAGCCACAGGTAGATAGCTCAGGGCTGGTTTGCTGGTTCTGTTCGTCCACCGAGTGCTTTGGAATCCTGAGTCCTTCTGGCTTCTTGCTTTGTTTTCTTTTTAAGATTTCATCTATCCATGAGAGACAAATGCACACACACACACACACACACAGAGAGAGAGAGAGAGCTAGAGGGAGAGGGAGAGGGAGAGGGAGAGGGAGAGGGACAGGCGGAGGGAGAGGGAGAGGGGGAGACACCGGCAGAGACAGAAGCAGGCTCCATGCAGGGAGCCCAATGTGGGACTTGATCTCCGCTCTCCAGGATCACAACCTGGCCTGAAGGTGGCCCTAAAAGCCTGAGCCACCAGGACTGCCCGTCTTCTTTCCTCCACCATACATCAGCAGGGTTCCCAAGGTTCCCACAGGGTCCAAGCTGCTGTTCCAGCTCCTGCCATCCTGTAAGCATCCAAGCCAAGAGGAGTGAGGAGCAACTGAAGAAGCAGGTTAAAGGGCACAGGCCACAGGCTCTTCAGGGAAGGCAGCCACACGTTTTCCCGAGACACTTTCATGACACCAGTGTCTGCTTGGCCAGAGCTTAGTCCCATGGCGACAGTTAACTTACAGGAAGCTGAAAGGGAAGGCTCGAGATTATGGAAGAGGAGGAAAGTGGCTCTTACGGGGCAGTGCAGAGTGTCTCCATCTTAACAATTGCCCCCAAGCAATGATGAAGTTCTCCATGATTCTGCTGCACTGTCTCTGTAAGACGAGGTTGTGGTGGCCGTGTCCAATTTGGAAATACTGTCACACTGCCCCTACAATGACTTTTTGCAGAGGTGGGGCTGGTAAAAATTTGCTGCTCTTCGTTGCTTCTCTAGGATTTAGTAATACAATCTCTTTCTTTTTCCTTTTAAGATTTATTTATTTATTTGAGAGAGAGTGAGACAGTGAGAACATGAGTGGGGGTAGGGGCAGAGAGAAAGGTAGAGAGAGAATCCCAAGTAGGGACCACACCCAGCACTGCCGCCTGACACAGGGCTTGATCCCACAACCCCAGAATCATGACCTGAGCCAAAATAAATACTCATACGCTCAATTGACTGATTCACCCAGGTGCCCCAGGAATGCAATTTCTTGCAGCATCATCGTTTAATCTTTAAAAGTGTGATTTGGGGATCCCTGGGTGGCTCAGCAGTTTAGAGCCTGCCTTTGGCCCAGGGCATGAACCCAGAGTCCTGGGATCGAGTCCCATATCGGCCTCCTTGCATGGGGCCTGCTTCTCTCTCTGTCTCTGTCTCTCATTTAAATAAATAGAATCTTTAAAAAAAATAAATGTATTATTTATGAATATTTCCTCTTAGGGAACTTTGGAACTTCAGTCAGTCGATCATGGGCTCTTAGCTCCAAGCTTCCCTCCCCCATCCCAAGCCACATTTCATCCTTCCTGCCTGTCTCAGAGAAGGGGCTGCCCTAACCTGTTGGCAGTAATCCTGCCTCTGTGCCCTGGTTCAAAGATCTGCCAACCTCTCGAGGGACCTCCATGACAAAATTTTTTTTAAATTTCATATCTTGAACCTTCTTATATTTCTGTGCACCTTTCTGCCAAATCACATATTTTTCTCCCTGGCCCGTACGTGTTTTCTTTCTCCTCCATCTTCTGCTTTGTTCACAGCTTCTGCTGCATCACTGCTCCTCAGTCCGTTGCATTTAATATTTCTACCATTTATATATAATATAGGTGAATTACCTGAAGAGAATAGATAATTGGAAACTATTGGAAAGAAATTAAGATGCAATGAGTTTTGACTATTCATCACCCTTGTGTCCAGTGTATTTTATTTCATTATGACTGGCTCCACCAATTCTCATGGGGTCTTGGTCCAATTACTATTGGAGGATGTCACCGAGGGCGTGACTTCCAGTTTACTCGTGAGCTGGACCCCAGTGATGGGAGGTTCCTCACCTCCTCCACTCTCTTTGGACTGTGCATTCTGCTTACCTTCCCTGCTCCTAGAAGCTGCCAAAGGACGTAGCCCCAAGATACCGCATGGTTTTGTGACCATCTGGATGGTAGTCGTGAATGAACCCAGTTAAGGCTTCTAGATAAACTCTTAGGATTCTGGAGGGCAGATGTAGAGATCGACTCATCTTGCAGCCACCCAAGACAAGACTCATATATAAGTTCCCATGTTTATTAAACCTGCTATCTCCTGATCTGGAGTGGCCTGCATCTTTCTTTGATCTCTCCCTGCCCTCTATATATGGGACCCAGTTTCAGATTATACCCAAGAATCTCCTGGAAAGGTTACAAACAATTACCTAAACTCATGGCTCTTAGTTTGCTCATCTCTTAGATTGGTCTAGGGATATTCCCAACCTCTTAGGTTTTCAGGGAGGATGCCTGCTTTCAACTCCTGTTACCAAGCTTGCTTCCCCCAAAGGCTGCTTTCTGGTCTTCCCTGACTCCTGGTTCCTAGGCCCTTTCCCAGGGCTAACTACTCTTTGCCTATCCTTCAGCCTGCCACCCCAGCCTTCTGTCCTTTTATGTCCTGGTTCTTTGGATTCTGATCAGACCTCTCCACACTGCCATGCCCCAGCCTCTTGTAATAATAGGCAGCACAGACACTTATAGTGGCTTTTGCCTCCGAATTGTCACCCCATTAATTTCTTCAGCTATAATTTCTTCAGACTTTTTATAATTATAGTAAATACGAACCAAGCAGTCTCTCTGTGCCAGGCACCATTCCAACTACTTTACCTGTTAATCATCACAACATACCAAAGAGTAATATTAAAAGTTTAAAAAGCATACTTTCCTAGTGAAGCCATGTGGTGCCGAGTGTTCTTTTTGTAGAAAAGGATTTGATTAAAAAAAAAAAGAAAGAAAAAAAAAAACAAGGTGTCTGATCAGTAATTCAATTTTTTACTTGTTATATAGGTCTATTCCGACTTGCTTCTTGAGTCAGTGTTGGTTTTCTGTGTCTTCTAGGAAACTACATTTTATACATGCCATCTCCTTTCTCAGCATACAGTTATTCATAGTATTTCCATCTAATCCTTTTTTAATAAAGGTTTTTTTTTTTAATTTTTATTTATTTATGATAGTCACAGAGAGAGAGAGAGAGAGAGGCAGAGACATAGGCAGAGGGAGAAGCAGGCTCCATGCACCAGGAGCCCGACGTGGGATTCAATCCCGGGTCTCCAGGATCGCGCCCTGGGCCAAAGGCAGGCGCCAAACTGCTGCGCCACCCAGGGATCCCTATCTAATCCTTTTTATTTATATATTGTCTACTCTTTCATTCTTGATTTGAATAATTTGACACTTCTCTTTTCTTGAATGATCTGACTATAGGTTTGCCGAATGTGTACTGTTAGATTTCTCAGTCACTAGCTGGTCCTTGCTTTGAGAAGTGTGTGGTCCTGGATAAAACTCATTGCTTACTCATTGACCAGTGGCCATCCTTAGAAGATTGTGACTTTGGCTATATCGTAAAGACATATCCCTTAGAAGCTAATAGAGACTATCAGCTAATCACAATATTTAAGGCAGGGCACCAAGTTGTTTCTTGAAGGGGGAATCTTATAGTCAATGACTGGATTCCCCCTATGCCTTAGGGACTGTGGCTTAGCACTGTTGAAATGTGGGTAGGGTACCTGGGTGGCTCAATGGTTGAGCGTCTGCCTTCGGCTCAGGTTGTGATCCCGTGGTCCGGGAATCGAGTCCCGCATGAGGCTCACCACTCAGCAGGGAGTCTGCTTCTCCCTCTGCCTATGTCACTGCCTCTCTCTGTATCTCTCATGAATAAATAAATATAATCTTTAAAACAAATAAAAAAAGAAATGCGGCTATAGCAGCATTGCTGTTCCTGCCTTAAAGGCACCCAATCCACACACTCCCAAATGACAGAAATTCAAGTTTTTGAGTAGGAGACGGCATCTCATTCCTATACCCCAATAGGAGAACAAACTTCATTTTTTATTAACAATATTTTTATTTAGGTATAATTCACATAACTAAATCCACCCCGTTAAAATATGTAATTTAGTGATTTTAGTATATTCACAGGATTTTAAAAGCATCACCACTGTCTCAGTCCAGAATATTTTCATTACCCCAAAAAGAGTCATTCCCTTTTAAGGAATGACTTAAATGACTTCCATAGCCATTAGGAATCATTCCCTTTTACCCACAAACTCTGACAGTAATTGATCTGCATTCTACGTCTGTGTATTTGCCTGTTTGGGGGACTTTAACTTAGCACAATATTTGAAAGTTTGTTCCATGTGGAAGCAAGTATCAGTACCTCCTTTTTTATCTTAAGTGTTTAGTTCATTCCTTTTTTAATAATAAATTTATATTTATTGGTGTTTACTTTGCCAACATACAGAATAACACCCTGTGCTCATTCCGTCAAGTGCCCCCCTCAGTGCCCGCCACCCAGTCACCCCCACTCCCCGCCCTCCTCCTGTTCCACCACCCCTAGTTCGTTTCCCAGTGTTATGAGTCTTTCATATTCTGTCTCTCTTTCTGATATTTCCTACCCATTTCTTCTCCCTTCCCCTCCATTCCGTTTCACTACTGTTTATGTTCCCCATATGAATGAGACCATATAATGTTTGTCCTTTTCCGATTGACTTATTTCACTCAGCATAATACCCTCTAGTTCCATCCACGTCGAAGCAAGTGGTGGGTATTTGTCATTTCTAATGGCTGAGTTCATTCCTTTTGAATGCATGAGTAGTAGGTCATTGTATGACATAGTATGACATTTTGTTTACCCATCTGTTGATGTACACTTAGGTTGTTTCCACATTCAGGGTATTATGAAACACTGCTGTGAATATTCAGGCACACAATTTTGTGTGGACGTGTGTTTCAGGTCTCTTGCGTATCTATGTAGGAATAGAATTGTTAGGTCAAATGATAACTTTGTGTTTAAATTTCTTAGGATCTTTCTAAGTGTTTTTCTTTTTTTTTAATTTTTTTTTATTTATTTATGATAGTCACAGAGAGAGAGAGAGAGGCAGAGACATAGGCAGAGGGAGAAGCAGGCTCCATGCACAGGGAGCCCGATGTGGGATTCGATCCCGGGTCTCCAGGATCGCGCCCTGGGCCAAAGGCAGGCGCTAAACCGCTGCGCCACCCAGGGATCCCCTCTAAGTGTTTTTCATAGTAGCTTCATGCTTTTACATTTACATGGGCTCAATCAAAAGCCAGAATCTAAGCCTATTGTGCCTTGTTACTTGCTTTAGCAAATGAGATCATCTCCATGACCCTTTGTATAAATTGAAAAGTTCTAGTAAGAGGTTGCTATTTTCATCGTGATGACAACAATATACGTATCCTGCAGTAAGTCGGTATGGTCATGGACAACCAAAATGCCCGGGCTGCTTTAGGGCTGCAGTGAGAAAATGCCTGTGATCCCTACACTGATGAACAGTGCCGTGTGATGATGCCAGAAGCTGCTCCAGACATGAAGGGATTTTATTAGAACTGGCCACTGGATGGTGGCAAAGGGCGATATTTGACAGATGTAAGAGTGCCCTCTGGAGCCTTGGGGGATCTAAG
Organism: Canis lupus dingo; assembly: GCF_003254725.2. Taxonomy (NCBI): domain Eukaryota; kingdom Metazoa; phylum Chordata; class Mammalia; order Carnivora; family Canidae; genus Canis; species Canis lupus. The sequence continues at coordinate 118,426,578 of NC_064281.1, read as the reverse complement.
GGAGGACTTCAGGGCCGGCCCCAAAGATGACAGTAACTACAATACCATGTGTTGCAGGATGCCAGGGGCTTCAGGTTCACCAGAGCTCTATGAAGTACAAGTTTTACCCCCACTTTACAAACTTTCTGTTACTTGACTGACTTTATACTGAGGCCATACGTGAGTGTCGAGTGAGACCAGGATTTGCAACTTTAACGAGTACTCATTTGGCATTTACAATGTGCCAGGACTGTTGTATGTGCTCTACATGGATTACTTGACTTTGTCCTCCTGACGGCCCCATTAGCTAGGTACAAATGTTATGCATGGTTTATAGATAAGGTAACTGAGGCACAGTGAGGTCAGGAGCTTCCTCAAGATCCCAAAGATGGGGAGTGGCAGTCAGGATTCAAACCCCGGCACCTGGGTGTAGAGCCCCTGCTCTCAGCCATGTACTTGGCTGTGTCCTTTATATCTGAGTCTGATTAAATAAACTATTCTCTCTCAGAAGTAAACACATTTGTAATTACAAATTGTTGTTGTTGAGAAGGACGGGGCAAGATGGTGGAAGAGTAGGGTCCCCAAGTCCCCTGTCCCCACCAACTTACATAGATAACTTTCAAATCATACTGAAAACCTATGATATAGGCCTGACATTTAAAAAGAGAACAGCGGCAACACTATAGAGAGACAAGTTTGCAATTCTAACAGGGTAAGAAAACGGAAAAAAAATGAATAAATAAAAAAGAATCCATTGGGGGACTGGCCTCCAGAGGAGCTGGGCTAAGGGAGGCGGTGAAAGACCCTGGGACATGAAAGCCCAGTTCCAGAGAAGCAGGAACTTTAACAATATTCCCTGATGGAAAGGCGTTCGCAGGGAACACGTGGAGGATCCCAGGAGGTGCAGTGGAGCCGCCAGGTTCCCGGGGTCACTGAGGAAGTGCGCCCCAGGAGGAGACCACCCCACACCCCGCAGGCCGAGCGGGTTAAATGGCAGGAGTGTGCACTTGTCGGGGCATTGGGAGCAGCTCAGGAGGTGGCTCCACACAGAGGGGGCTGTGCGGCACTGGGAGCAGGATTCCAGCAGCGCAGGTCCTGGAGCCCAGGGCAACGGGGGACACAGCCCAGGATCCTGCACTCCCGCCAGGACAGGCAGAGGCCGGGAGGGGCCAGGATAGCAGGGATGGTCCTACCTGCTGGTGCCCCTGAGCTGTGCTGGTCAGCGCCTCCAATCCCGGGAGCATCCAGTCCAGTGCAGACTGGGAGCTGTGGTTGTTACTGTGGGAACTGACACCAGGGCTGGAGAGCTGGCCACAGCCAGTGTGTTTGCTACTCCTGGTGTCACCTGTGACTGGGAGTGTCGGGTCGGTCAGTGGACAGAGTCCTCATCGGGTCAACAGCTCCAACTGAGCCATGCTCCTGGCAGGGGGCACGGCCGCTCCCCCAGGTACACACACCTGAGAATCAGCACAGCAGGCTCCTCCTCAGAAGACCAGCTGAAGAAACAGGGGAAGAGCAAGTTCTTGACCCAGTAGCGCTGGAAAGCTCCAGGGCAAGTCGAGGGATGTACAGTATACAGAACCACAGGATACCCTGGCTTGTTGTTTTTTTGTTTGTTTTTTTTTTTTTGTTTGCTTGCTTGCTTGATTTGTTTCTTTGTTTTTATTTTTTCTCTTTTTTTTCTTCCTTTTTCCAACGCAACTCATTTTTAGCCACCGTGCACTGAGCAAAATGACTAGAAAGAAGAACTCACCACAAAAGAAAGAATCAGAAACAGTACCCTCCCCCACAGAGTTACAGTATTTGGATTACAATTTGATGTCAGAAAGCCCATTCAGAAGCACAATGATAAAGCTATGGTGGCTCTGGAAAAAGCATGAAGGATTCAAGAGACTTCATGTCTGCAGAATTTAGATCTAATCAGACTGAAAATTAAAAATCAATGAAATGGGATGTAATCGAAAGTGGAGGTCCTAACGACTAGGGTTAAAATGAGGTAGAAGAACGAGCGAGTAACAAAGAAGACAAGGTGATGGCATGGAAGGAAGCTGAGTAAAAAATAAAAAACAATTAAAAGATCACGAGGAAAGGTTAAGGGAAATAAAAGACAGTCTCAGAAGGAAAAATCTACCTTTAATTGGGGTTCCAGAGGGCACTGAGAGGGACAGAGGACCAGAAAGTGTATTTGAACAAATCATAGCTGAGAATTTCCCTAACTTGGGGAGGGAAACAGGCATTCAAATCCAGGAGATAGAGAGATCCCCCCTTAAAATCAATAAAAACTGTTCAAGACCTCCATATTTAATAGTGAAACTTGCAAATTCCAAAGATAAAGCAAAAATCCTTAAAGCAAGTGATGCAGAGCATTTTCTCATGTGCATGTTGGCCATGTCTATGTCTTCCTCTGTGAGATTTCTCTTCATGTCTTTTGCCCATTTCATGATTGGATTGTTTGTTTCTTAGGTGTTGAGTTAAATAAGTTCTTTATAGATCTTGGAAACTAGCCCTTTATCTGATACGTCATTTGCAAATATCTTCTCCCATTCTGTAGGTTGTCTTAGTTTTGTTGACTGTATCCTTTGCTGTGCAAAAGCTTCTTATCTTGATGAAGTCCCAATAGTTCATTTTTGCTTTTGTTTATTTTGCCTTTGTGGATGTAACTTGCAAGAAGTTACTGTGGCCAAGTTCAAAAAGGGTGTTGCCTGTGTTCTCCTCTAGGATTTTGATGGAATCCTGTCTCACATTTAGATCTTTCATCCATTTTGAGTTTATCTTTGTGTATGGTGCAAGAGAGTGGTCTAGTTTCATTCTTCTGCATGTGGATGTCCAATTTTCTCAGCACCATTTATTGAAGAGACTGTCTTTCTTCCAATGGATATTCTTTCCTCCTTTATCGAATATTAGTTGACCATAAAGTTCAGGGTCCATTTCTGGGTTCTCTATTCTGTTCCATTGATCTATGTGTCTGTTTTTGTGCCAGTACCACACTGTCTTGATGACCACAGCTTTGTAGTACAACCTGAAATCTGGCATTGTGATGCCCCCAGATATGGTTTTCTTTTTTAAAATTCCCCTGGCTATTCGGATTCTTTTCTGATTCCACACAAATCTTAAAATAATTTGTTCTAACTCTCTGAAGAAAGTCCATGATATTTTGATAGGGATTGCATTAAACGTGTATATTGCCCTGGGTAACATTGACATTTTCACAATATTAATTCTGCCAATCCATAAGCATGGAATATTTTTCCATCTCTTTGTGTCTTCCTCAATTTCTTTCAGAAGTGTTCTATAGTTTTTAGGGTATAGATACTTTACCTCTTTGGTGAGGTTTATTCCTAGGTATCTAATGCTTTTGGGTGCCATCAGGGAAATACAAATCAAAACCACAATGAGAAACCACCTCACACCAGTGAGAATGGGGCAAATTAACAAGGCAGGAAACCACAAATGTTGGAGAGGATGCAGAGAAAAGGGAACCCTCTTACACTGTTGGTGGGAATGTGAACTGGTGCAGCCCCTCTGGAAAACTGTGTGGAGGTTCCTCAAAGAGTTAAAAATAGACCTGCCCTACGACCCAGCAATTGCACTACTGGGGATTTACCCCAAAGATACAGATGCAATGAAACGCCGGGACACCTGCACCCCGATGTTTATAGCAGCAATGGCCACAATAGCCAAACTGTGGAAGGAGCCTCGGTGTCCATCGAAAGATGAGTGGATAAAGATGTGGTTTATGTATACAATGGAATATTACTCAGCTATTAGAAATGACAAATACCCACCATTTGCTTCAATGTGGATGGAACTGGAGGGTATTATGCTGAGTGAAGTAAGTCGATCGGAGAAGGACAAACATTATATGTTCTCATTCATGTGGGGAATATAAATAATAGTGAAAGGGAATATAAGGGAAGGGAGAAGAAATGTGTGGGAAATATCAGAAAGGGAGACAGAACGTAAAGACTGCTAACTCTGGGAATAGAACTAGGGGTGGTAGAAGGGGAGGAGAGCGGGGGGTGGGAGTGATTGGGTGACGGGCACTGGGGGTTATTCTGTATGTTGGTAAGTTGAACACCAATAAAAAAATATGAAAAAAAAATCCTTAAAGCAGCAAGAGACAAGATATTCCTAACATATATAGGGAGAAGTATGAAGTTAACAGCAGACCTCTCCACAGAGACCTGGCAGGCCAGAAAGGGCTGGCAGGATATATTCAGGGTCCTAAATGAGAAGAACCTACAGCTAAGAATACTTTATCCTGCAAGGCTCACATTCGGAATAGAAGGAGAGATAAATAGCTTCCAAGATAGGCAGAAACTGAAAGAATATGTGACCACCAAACGAGTTCTGCAAGAAATATTAAGGGGGACAATTAAAAGAAAGAGAATGCCTAAAGAAACAGTCCACAAAACCTAGGACTAAATACGTATTATGATGACACTAAATTCATATATTTCAATAGTGACTCTGAACGTGAATGAACTTAATGATTTCCATCAAAGGTGCAAGGTTTCAGACTGGTTAAAAAAGCAATATCCATCTCTTTTCTATGTGCAGGAGACACATTTTAGACTGGTTAAAAAAGCAATATCCATCTCTTTTCTATGTGCAGGAGACACATTTTAGACCTAAGGACACCTATAGCCTTAAAATGAAAGGTTGGAGAACCATTTACCATTCAAATGGTGCTCAGAAGAAAACAGGGGTAGTCATCCTCATATGGGATAAAGTTTATCTCAAAGACTGTAGTAAGAGATAAAGAGGGACACTATATCATACTTAAAGGCTCTATCCATCAAGAGGACCTAACAATCCCGAATATTTATGCCCCTAATGTGGGAGCTGCCAAGTATATCAATCAATTAATAACCAAAGTTAAAACATAATTAGATAATAAAACATTTATCCTTGGAGACTTCAACCCGGTGCTTTCTGAAAATTCCAGGTCTTCCCAGCACAATATCTCCAAAGAAACAAGAGCTTTAAATGATACACTGGACCAGATGGACTTCACAGATATTTAGAGAACTTTACATTCAAATGCAACTGAATACACATTCTTCTCAAGTGCACATGGAACTTTCTCCACAATTTGTGACACATGCGGGGTCACAAATCAGGTCTGAACTGATACCAAAAGATTGGGATCATCCCCTGCATATTTTCAGACCATAATGCTTTGAAACTAGAACTGAATCACAAGAAGTTTGGAAGGATTTCAACACGTAGAGGTTAAAGACCATCCGGCTAAAAGAAGAAAGGGTCAACCAGGAAATTAGAGAACAATTAAAAAGTTTCATGGAAACTAATGAGAATGAAGATACAACCATTCAAAATCTTTGGAATACAGAAAAAGCAATCCCGAGAGCGAAATACAGCACAAAACAAGCATCCCTGAAAAAAACTGGAAAAAACTCAAATACACAAGCTATCCTGGCACCTAAAGGAGTTGAAGGAACAGCAAATGAAACCTTCACTCAGAAAAGAGTTAATAAAGATTCGAGCAGAACTCAGTGACACAGAGACCAGAAGAACTGTGGAACAGATCAAGAAAACCAGCAGTTGGTTCTTTGAAATAATTAATAAGATAGATAAACCATTAGCCAGCCTTATAAAAAACAAAAGAGAAAAGACTCAAGTTCATAAAATCACAAATGAAAAAGTAGAGACCACAACTAATACCAAGGAAATACAAATGAATTTAAAACATATTATGAGCTCTATACACCAAAAAATTAGGCAATCGAGAAGAAATGGACGCATTTCTGGAAAACCACAAACTACCAAAACTGGAACAGGAGGAAATGGAAAACTGGAACAGGCCAATGACCAGGGAGGAAATTGAAGCAGTCATCATAAGCCTCCCAAGACACAAAAGTCTACCGCCAGATGGCTTCCCAGGGGAATTTTATCAAACGTTTAAAGAAGAAACCATGCCTATCCTACTAAAGCTGTTCTGAAAGATAAAAAGGGTTGGATTACTTCCAAACTCATTCTATGAGGCTACTGTCACCTTAATTCCAAAACCAAAGAATCCACCAAAAAGGAGAATTATAGACCAATATCTCTGATGAACACAGAGGCAAAAATTTTCAACAAGATACAAGCCAATAGGATCCAACAGTACTTTAAGAAGGTTATTCACCATGAGCAAGTGGGATTTATCCCCGGGATGCAAGGCTGGTTCAACAGTCATAAAGTAGTCAATGTGATCGATCATATCTAAAAGAGAAAAAACAAGAACCATATGATCCTCTCAATAGATGCAGAGAAAGCAGTTGACAAAATACAGCATCCATTCCTGATCAAAACTTTTCAGAGAGTAGGGATAGAGGGAACATTCCTCAGCACCTTAAAAGCCATCTACAAAAAGCCGACAGCAAATATTCTCAACGGGGAAACACTGGCATCCTTTCCCCTAAGATCAGGAACAAGACAGGGATGTCCACTCTCACCAATGCCATTCAACATAGTACTAGAATTCCTAGCCTCAGCAATCAGGCAACGAAAAGAAATAAAAGGCATTCAAATTGGCAAAGAAGAAGTCAATCTCTTCCTCCTTGCAGATGAGATGATATTGTACAGAGAAAACCCAAAAGACCACCCCAAGGTTATTAGAACTTACACAGCAATTCAGCAGTGTGCAGGATACAAAATCAATGCCCAGAAATCAGTGGCATTTCTCTACACTACAAATGAGACGAAGAAAGAGAAATAAGGAGTCAATACCATTTACAGTTGCACCCAAAAGCATAAGATACCTAGGAATAAACCTAACTAAAGAAGTAAAGAATCTATACCCTAAAAATTACAGAACACTTCTGAAATAGATTGAGAAGGCGCAAAGAGATGGAAAAATATTCTGTGCTCATGGATTGGAAGAATTAACATTGTGAAAATGTCAATGCTACCCAGGGCAATTTACACATTTAATGCAATCCCTATCAAAATACCATGGACTTTCTTCAGAGAGTTGGAACAAATCATTTAAGGTTTGTGTGAAATCAGAAAAGACCCTGAATAGCCACGGGTATTAAAAAGGAAACCCAGAGCTGGGGGTATCACAATGCCAGATATCAGGCCTTGACACAAAGGTCAATGGAACAGAATGACGAACCCAGAAATGGGCCCTCAACTCTATGGTCAACTCATATTCAACAAAGCAGGAAAGACTCTGCACTGGACAAAGGACAGTCTGTTCAATAAATGGTGCTGGGAAAATTGGACAGCCACGTGCAGAAGAATGAAACGAGACCGTTCTCTTACACCATACTCAAAGATAAACTCAAAATGGATGAAAGGTCTAAATGTGAGACAAGAATCCATCTAAATCCTAGAGGAGAACACAGGCAACTCCCTTTTTGTATTGGCTACAGAAACTTCTTGCAAGATACATCTATGAAGGCAAGGGAAACAAAAGCAAAAATGAATTATTGAGACCTAATCAAGATAAAAAGCTTCAGCACAACTAAAGAAACAGTCCCCAAAACTTAAAGACAACCTACAGAATGGGAGAAGATATTTGCAAATGACCTATCAGATAAAGGGCTAGTATCCAAGATCTATAAAGAACTTATTAAACTCAACAGCAAAGAAGCCAACAATCCAATCATGAAATGGACAAAAGACATGAACAAAACTTTGACCAATGAAGATATAGACATGGCCAAAAAACACATGAGAAAATGCTCCACATCCCTTGCATTCAGGGAAATCCAAATAAAAACCACAATGAGATATCACCTCACCCCAGTGAGAATGGGGGAAATTAAGAAGACAGGAAATAACAAATGTTGGAGAGAATATGGAGAAAGGGGAACCCTCGAGCCCTGTTGGTGGAATGTGAACTGGTACAGCCACTCTGGTAAACTGTGTGGAGGTTCCTCAAAGAGTTAAAAATAAAACTGCCCTACGACCCAGCAATTGCACTGCTGGGGATGTACCCCAAAGATACAGATTTTTTTATTAAAAAAATAAAAAAATAAACAAATAAAAAAAGAAATTTTTTTTCACTTTCTTTTTTTATAATAAATTTATTTTTTATTGGTGTTCAATTTGCCAACATACAGAATAACACCCAGTGCTCATCCCGTCAAGTGCCCCCCTCAGTGCCCATCACCCATTCACCCCCAGCCCCGCCCTCCTCCCTTTCCACCACCCCTAAGCAGAATAGACATCTCTATAACCTTTTGTTCCCCATCAATGAATAGGGTTTAGTGCTCCTTTTATTCAGGGCTTTTTTTTTTTCACCTAAATCTATCAGTAAATTTGTATAGTAACATTCATAAAGATCTTAGATCTCTTCTGTTGTGAATGGGATATGTTCTATGACATCTTCAAAATAGTTATTACTTTTGTGTGTAGCAGGCTCTTCATCATGCTATAGTGATGTAGCATACACAATTTTTCTAAAGTCTCTTACTAATTCAGATATCCCATGTACCTATTTCTCTGAATTCTCTATATAGATGATCATATTGTCATGCACCATTATCTTCCTTTTTGATAGTCATTTATTTTGATATGCATAGTTCTGGCTCTGTTCTAGTGTACTTTTGAATGGTACAGGTAAAAGCATACATCTGTGTTTTATCCGTGTCATTAGTGAGAAATGCACCTTGCATTTCACATTTAAGTGTGTGTGGAGTAGCTATTAGGAAATTTGTTAAAAGTTTTTATCTTGTACTCATGGTGAATTTTTTTCAAGGGCTTTTATCATGCCCATTGGCATGATATAATGTTTCCCTTTAATTTGTCAGCATGGAGAATGACAATTCAAAGTATTTTCTACTTTAAATCATATTTTCACTTCTTAGCCAAGCCTGCTTGTTCACTCAATTCACTACTATGCTGAATATGGTATTAATTTACTTAGGATATTTGCTACTGTAAGAGTGAACTTGGCTCAAGTGTTTTCAGTGTGGAAATGGGGTGTTCATCTGGTTTGAGAGGTATAGAGAGCTTGCCCGGAAAAATGAGTTAAATAACTCATTTTCTATTTCTCCATGGACTGATTTGGTCCCTTATCTTTTTAAAAATATTGTCCATTTCACCCAGGATTTCACCCATGTAATTGCATGATATTTATAATAAAACCTTTATTACAGAAAGTCTAAAACACACACAATAGTAGAGAATAGAATAACAAACCCAGTATACCTGATAGCCAACAGTAATCCTCTTTAGTACATGGCCAGTCTGGTTCCAATATACCCTCACCTTCCCCACATCTCTGCCAATGGAAGAGGGGATCCTCAGACACTCAGATCAGATGAATACTTAGATGAGGATCATCTGAGACACTATGCTTTTTCATCTCATCAGTATTTCTACATGCATTTCCAAAAGACAAAGAATCTTTGGTAAAACATAGATGCAATACAATTATCATTTCTACAAATCTGAAGAAGTTATTAGTATCAAATATCCAGTTACTTTTCACATTTAACTTATCTGGAAATTTTTTTTTATGTTTCTTTGAATCAGAAATATGGCCTATATTCGGTGATTTTTTGTTATATCCCTTAAGTCCTTTTTAATCAATAGATTTTCTCCCACACCCCCCTTTTCTCTCCTTGCAGTTATTGTTCTTGAGGGAAAAAAGGCAGGTCAAATTTTGTGACATTTCCCATAATCTGAATTATGTTGAACAAAACATTTTGGTGTCCTAGAACATGTACTTAGCCTCCTAGTTCTTTAAACTGAGAGTCCCAGGTAGACACTTGTTCAAATTAAGTTTGCATGTGCGTTATTCTGCTGTATTTTCTTTCTTTAAAAAAACAAGATTGCTACATAGATAATGCTACGTACTTCCAGTATGAAGAACATAATATCTATTGTCCTCTGTGCTGAAGTTGGCAGTCATTGATGATCATAACTTTTGTGTGTTGGGGGTAGCAGAATGGGAATTTTCTGGTTTTCTCATTCGTTCTTAGCGTATTAGCTGAAAAACTTCCATATGTAGAAAAATTTCCATATCTAACATTTGGTTATGCAGAGAGGATCATGTATTTATTTTGTGTCTTTACATCATTTTAATATCTTCTTCAACTATATTTTGTACAGTTTTCACTGACACTGTTTACTTGTGATAGTTCCCTTTAGTACCTGGTCATATTTGCAAAAAAAAAATGTCTGTTTTATGTGTATTTTCAAAGAATTGATTTTGTTCATTGGTCTTACTGCTTTCTATTTTGTTATTTCTAAACTTATCTTCATTATTTCCAACCTTTTACTCCTTTGGGTTCGATACTATGTTCATGCCCTAGCTTCTTGAACTTCTTGGGTACTTTAACTACTTCTTTTCTCTGATGCATCTATTTAAGACTATATATTTATTTTTGATATCCATTTGGGCTATACTGCACATGTCATGCTATAAGCTTAATGTGCATTTGAATTTTTAAAAAGAATTATTTATTTTTTTGGAGGGGGTGCAGAAGGAGAGAGAAAATCTTTTTCTTTCTATATTTTTTTATTGGAGTTTGACTTGCCAACACATTGTATAACACTCAGTGCTCATCCCGTCAAGTGCCTCCCTAAGTGCCCGAAACCCAGTCACCCCATCCCCCGGCGCACCTCCCCTTCTACTACCCTTTGTTCATTTCCCAGAGTTAGGAGTCTCTCATGGTTTGTCACCTTCTCTGATATTTCCCACTCACTTTCTCTCCTTTCCCCTTTAATCCCTTTCACTATTTTTTATATTCCTCGAATGAATGAAACCATAAGGTTTGTCTTTCTCTGATTGACTTACTTCACTCAGCATAATATCCTCCAGTTCGGGGAGAGAAAGCATACTCCCCACTGATCTCAGGGCATGACATGGGGCTCAATCTCACGACCCCAAGATCATGACCTGAGTCGAAATCAAGAATAGGATGCTCAACTGACTTAGCCACCCAGGCGCCCTGTATTGCTCAAATTTTTAACAAGTCGACTAGATCATTCTATTACTTATGCTACTGGAGGATTTTCATTGTATATCTCAAAACTAGGAAGTGTAAAAATATTTTGAGAAGTCTGCAAAGATGATAAGAGAGTTAGAATGGTATTTGGAGGAAGTTTCGGGGTTCAGCAGTATTTCATTTTATTTTTGTTACTAATTATAGAAGAAACTTAAACATAATTAACTGCTGGTGACAGAGTTGAGTTTAACCCAGGGATGCAATGAAGTTTAACACTAGTAGATCAATCAATATAATTGGCCACATGTAATAGTCAGGATGGTTCAGGAAAATCAAAACCACTATAAATATTTAACATGGAGGAAATTTAATGCAAGGAATTGGTCATGCAAGTGATAGAGAAGCCAAATAGAGGAGAATTGGGAAGCCCAATAATTAGCATTACAAGGAAATCACTCCCACCTCTAGGCCTGAAGAACAAAGAGGGGAAAGCGTGTTACTCGAACCTGGGTTCAGGATTCAGCAGAATCTAGAGCCATGATGGGTCAATCTGATGTAGCTGGAGCCATGAAGAATATGTAGCCATTGAAGGAAATGCCAGGTGATGTAGAGGAAGGAGGAGAAAATCTATGACTGCTTCTATCCTTCTGGGTTCTAATCTCTTAATGGTGTTTCAGTTAGCTAAATGAGAATGGCGGGTAAATGTTGGTGAACTTAGGAATTATATCCTACAGGAGTAAGCCCTTGTACAATGTAGAGTGGAATGGGGAGGAATGAGGGGTGAATTTGGGGGTGAGGAGGACAAGGATTGCCTTACATTACATTAACACATTGAATGAGAAAAATCAGATCTAATTTTATATAGAAAAGTATCTAATCAAAATTAACATCCATTCATAAAAAAAGAGATGTCAACCCAAAGTATTAGACTGGGACTATGGGTTTTGGGGAGGAAGCCCAGAGAGATAAAATGCCATTCTCATCACATCACATCAAGGGCACATACTATCAACATGATACGTCACCTATGATGTTGACCTTTATCACCCAGCTGTGGTAACATGCCTCGGGTTTCTCCTCTCAAGCTCAGGTGCAAAAGTAAGGAAGGGAGGGAAAGGAGGGGTCAGCACTTGGCTAATTTCCTAAATTACCAGCCCAGGCATCAGGGCTAACCATAGCCAACTTGTCACACAGATTAGAACCCAACTAGAATAATTCTACCTCTACTTCCTGCAGTGTAACAGAAGTCTTCTAATGTGGACAAAAATGAACTGGATCATGGTGTATATAGAAGAGATAAGGGGGTTTGAGTCCGTCTTTTGATGGAGCCTGAATATCAGAAATCAGCACGTGAACCTTACTTTGTGAGTGGCAGGGAATTAAGTAGCAGAGTGCCACGATAACAGCTGGCCCCCCATCCTTCCTTCTTCTTAACAGTGGAGTTCGGAGCTATTTTCTCATGTACTGCCTGTTTGCTCACCTTCCTCACTGGGTGTTAGGAAGGATTAAAAGTGTTTAGTAAGACATGTACTTATCAGTACTCAGAAGGGTGCCATTTAAACTCCCATATGAGAATGATACTTTGCTCATTTGGTGACCAAAATATTTCACAAGAACCACATTTTGTTTATGTGTGTGTTCCCTCTCGACTCTCTCAGGGTAAGCTCCATCCAGTGGCAGCTCTACATCATGGCCCCAAACCCACAAAGCAGGAAGTCTTGATAAGGAACTGAAAACACCAGCTGCAGTTCCCCATTGGATGGCATGAATCCTCTTACCTACGGTGATGTACAAAATTACAGTTTCATCTGGATCTGACTTGTAGGCTTTTTTTTTTTTTTTTTTGCTTGGGTTGAAAAAGTGTGTTGCTTGTGTTCTCCTCTAGGATTTTGATGGTATCTTGTCTCATATTTAGATCTTTCATCCATTTTGAGTTTATCTTTGTGTATGGTGTAAGAGAATGGTCCGGTTTCTTTCTTCTGCACGTGGATGTACAATTTTCCCAGCGCCATTTATTGAAGAGATTTTTTTCCACTGGATAGTCTTTCCTCCTTTATCAAATATTAGTTGACCATAAAGTTGAGGGTCCACTTCTGGATTCTCTATTCTGTTCCACTGATCTATGTGTCTGTTCTTGTGTCAGTACGACAGTGCCTTGATGACCACAGCTTTGTAGTACAAACTGAAATCTGGCATTGTCATGCCCCCAGCTATGGTTTTCTTTTTTAATATTCCTATGGCTATTCAGGGTCTTTTTTGAGTCCACACAAATCTTAAGATGAGTTGTTCTAACTCTCTGAAGAAAGTCCATGATATTTTGATAGGGATTGCATTAAATGTGAAAATTACGCTGGGGAACATTGACATTTTCACAATATTATTTCTTCCAATCCATGAGCATGGAATATTTTTCCATCTCTTTGTATCCTCCTCAATTTCTTTTAGAAGTGTTCTATAGCTTTTAGGGTACAGATCTTTACCTCTTTGGTTAGGTTTATTCCTAGGTATCTTATGCTTTTGGGTGCAATTGGAAATAGGATTGACTCCTTAATTTCTCTTTCTTCAGTCTCATTGTTAGTGTGCATAAATGCCACTGACTTCTGGGCATTGATTTTGTATCCTGCCACACTGGCGAATTGCTGTGTGAGTTCTAGCAATCTTGGGGTGGAGTCTTTTAGGTTTTCTACATACATTATCATGTCATCTGTGAAGAAGGAGAGTTTGACTTCTTTGCCAATTTGAGTGCCCCTTTTTTCTTTTTGTTGCCTCATTGCTGAGGCTAGGACTTCTACTATGTTGAATAGCAGTGGTGAGAGGGCACATCCCTGTCGTGTTCCTGATCTTAGAGGAAAGGCTCCCAGTGCTTCCCCATTGAAAATGATATTTGCTGTGGGCTTTTCATAGATGGATTTTTAGATGCTGAGGAATGTTCCCTCTATCCCTACACTCTGAAGTGTTTTGATGAGGAATGGATGCTGTATTTTGTCAACTGCTTTCTCTGCATCTATTGAGAGGATAATATGGTTCTTATTTTCTCTTGCTGATATGATCAATCACATTGATTGTGTTATGAGTGTTGAACCAGCCTTGCATCCCAGGGATACATCCCACTTGGTCATGGTGAATAATCTTCTTAATGTACCTTTGGATCCTATTGGCTAGTATCTTGTTGAGAATTTTTGCATCCATGTTCATCAGGAATTTTGGTCTATAATTCTCCTTTTTGGTGGGGTCTTTGTCTGGTTAGGAATTAAGGTGATACTGGCCTCATAGAACGAGTTTGGAAGTATTCCATCTCTTTCTATCCTTCGGAACAGCTTTAGTAGAATTGGTATGGTTTCTTCTTTAAATATTTCATAGAATTCCCCAGGGAAGCCATCTGGACCTGTACTTTTGTGTCTTGGGGGGTTTTTGATGACTGCTTCAATTTCTTCCCTGGTTATTGGCCTGTTCATGTTTTCTATTTCTTCCTTTCCAGCTTTGGTAGTTTGTGGTTTTCCAGAAATGCATCAATTTCTTCTAGATTGCCTAATTTATTGGCGTATAGCTGCTCATAATAAGTTTTTAAAATCATTTGTATTTCCTTGGTATTGGTGCTGATCTCACCTTTCTCATTCATGATTTTATTAATTTGAGTCTTTTCTCTCTTCTTCTTAAAAAGACTGGCTAATGTTTATCTATCGTATTAATTCTTTCTAGGAACCAACTCCTGGTTTTGTTAATCTCTTCTAATTCTTCTGATCTCTATTTCATTGAGGTCTGCTCGAATCTTTATTAATTCTCTTCTTCTGCTGGGTATAGGATCTGTTTGCTGTTTTTTCTCCAGCTCTTTTAGGTGAAAGGTTAGCTTTAGTATTTGAGTCCTTTGCAGTTTTTGGATGGTTGCTTATATTGTGAAGTAATTTCCCCTCAGGACTATTTCGGTATCCCAAAGATTTTGAATGGATGTATCTTAATTCTCATTTGTTTCCATGATTCTTTTTAATTCTTCTCTAATTTCCTAATTGATCCTTACATCTTTTAGCAGGATGGTCCTTAACCTCCACAAGTTTGAAATCCTTCCAAACTTCCTCTTGTGGTTGAGTTCTGGTTCCAAAGCATTATGGTCTGAAAATATGCAGGGGGCAATCCCAATATTTTGGTATCGGTTAAGACCTGATTTGTGCCCCAGTATGTGCTCTGTTCTGGAAAAACTTCCGTGTGCACCTGAGAACAATGTGTATTCAGTTGTTGTTGGATGTAAAGTTTTGGAAATATCTGTGAAATCCGTCTGGTCCAGTGTATCGTTTAAAGCTCTTAGTTCTTTGGAGGTGTTGTGTTTGAGTATCTATCTATTGTAGAAAGTCTGTGTTCAAGTCTCCAGGAATAAGTGTATTATTATCTAAGAAAGTCTTAACTTTGGTTATTAATTGATTGATATACTTATCAGCTCCCACACTCGGGGCATAAATATTCATGATTGTTAAGTCCTCTTGTCGGATAGATCCTTTAAGTATGATATAGTGTCCCTCTTCATCTCTTACTACAGTCTTCGGGATAAACTTTAGTTTATCTGATATAAGGATGGCTACCACTGCTTTCTCTTTGAGCACCATTTGTTTTTTTGGTTTTTTTAATAATGAATTTATTTTTTATTGGTGTTCAATTTGCCAACATACAGAATAACACCCAGTGCTCATCCCATCAAGTGCCCCCCTCAGTGCCCATCATGCATTCACCCCCACCGCTCACCCTCCTCCCCTTCCACCACCCCTAATTTGTTTCCCAGAGTTAGGAGTCTTCATGTTCTGTCTCCCGTTCTGATATTTCCTACCCATTTCTTCTCCCTTCCCTTCTATTCCCTTTCACTATTATTTATATTCCCCACATGAATGAGAACATATAATGTTTGTCCTTCTCCAATTGACTTATTTCACTCAGCATAATACCCTCCAGTTCCATCCATGTTGAAGCAAATGGTGGGTATTTGTCATTTCTAATGGCTGAGTAATATTCCATTGTATACATAAACCACATCTTCTTTATCCATTCATCTTTCAATGGAAACCAAGGCTCCTTCCACAGTTTGGCTATTGTGGACCTTGCTGCTATAAACATCAGGGTGCAGGTGTCTCAGCATTTCATTGCATCTGTATCTTTGGGGTAAATACCCAACAGTGCAATTGCTCGGTTGTACGGCAGGTCTATTTTTAATGCTTTGAGGAACCTCCACACCATTTTCCAGAGTGGCTGCACCTTTTCACACTCCTACCAACAGTGTAAGAGGGTTCCCTTTCCTCCGCATCCTCTCCAACATTTGTGGTTTCCTGCCTTGTTAATTTTCGCCATTCTCCCTGGTGTGAGGTGATATCTCATTGTGGTTTTGATTTGTATTTCCCTGATGGCAAGTGATACAGAGCATTTTCTCATGTGCGTGTTGGCCATGTCTATGTCTTCCTCTGTGAGATGTCTGTTCATGTCTTTTGCCCATTTCATGATTGGATTGTTTGTTTCTTTGGTGTTGAGTTAAATAAGTTCTTTATAGATCCTGGAAACTAGCCCTTTATCTGATACATCATTTGCAAATATCTTCTCCCATTCTGTAGGTTGTCTTTTAGTTTTGTTGACTGTATCCTTTGCTGTGCAAAAGCTTCTTATATTGGTTAAGTCCCAATAGTTCATTTTTGCTTTTGTTTCTTTTGCCTTCGTGGATGTCTCTTGCAAGAATTTACTGTGGCTGAGTTCAAAAAGGGTGTTGCCTGTGTTCTCCTCTAGGATTTTGGTGGAATCTTGTCTCACATTTAGATCTTTCATCCATTTTGAGTTTATCTTTGTGTATGGTGAAAGATAGTGGTCTAGTTTCCTTCTCCTGCATGTGGATGTCCAATTTTCCCAACACCATTTATTGAAGAGACTGTCTTTCTTTTTAGGACCATTTGAATGGTAAATGGTTCTCCAACCTTTTATTTTCAGGCTATAGGTGTCCTTACGTCTAAAATGAGTCTCATGTAGACAGCAAATAGATGGGTCTTGCTTTTTTATCCAGTCTGAAATCCTGCACCTTTTGATGGGGTCATTAAGCCCATTCACAGAGTTCCTATTGAAAGATATGAATTTAGTGTTATCATGTTACCTATTCAGTCCCTGTTTTTGTGGATTGTTTCCCTTAGACAGTCCCCCTTAATATTTCTTGCAGAGCTGGTTTGGTGGTCACATATTCTATCAATTTCTGTCTATCTTGGAAGCTCTTTATCTCTCCTTCTATTCTGAATGAGAGCCTTGCTGGATAAAGTATTCTTGGATGCAGGTTCTTCTCATTTAGGACTCTGAATATATCCTGCCATCCCTTTCTGGCCTGCCAGGTCTCTGTGGAGAGGCCTGCTATTAACCTAATACCTCTCCACATAATTGTTAGGGATCTCTTGTCTCTTGCTGCTTTAAGGATCTTCTCTTTACCTTTGGAATTTGCAAGTTTCGCAATTAGATGTTGAGGTGTTGAACTGTTTTTATTGATTTTAGGGAGGGGACCTCTACATCTCCTGGATCAGAATGTCTGTTTCCCTTCCCAAGTTAGGGAAGTTCTCAGCTATGATTTGTTCAAATACACTTTCAGGTCCTCTGTCCCCCTTGGCACCCTATGGAACCCCAAATAAATGTAGATTTGTCTTTCTGAGGCTGTCTTTTATTACCCTTAACCTATCCTCATTATCCTTTGTTTTCCTCTTTTTTCCTTCGCTTCCTTCCTTGCCATCAACTTGTTTTCTATGTCATCACTCGTCCTTCTTCCTCGTTACCCTCGTCGTTATGTCCTCCAGTTTGGATTGCATCTCATTTAATTGATTGATTTTTAATTTCGGCCTGATTAGATCTAAATTCTGCAGTCATGAAGTCTCTTGAATCCTGTGTGCTGTTTTCTAGAGCCACATTGTGCTTCTGAATTGGCTTTCTGATATTGAATTGTAATCTAAAATTTGTAACACTGTGGGAGAGACTACTATTTGTCATACTTTTTTTGTGGTGAATTTTTCATTCTAGTTATTTTGCTCAGTGCAGAGTGGCTGAAAACAAGTTGTAGTGGAAAAAGGAGAAAAAGAGAGAGAAAAAAAGATGGTGAGGGGGAAACAAACAAAAACAAACAAACAAAGGAGGGGTATCCTTTGGTCCTATATACTGTAAATCTGTGGACTTTTCCTGGTACTTTCCAGCGCTGCTTGGTCAAGGATTTGCTTTTCCCCTGTTCTTCCAGCTGGTCTTCTGGGGGAGGGGCTTGCGGTGGTGGTTCTCAGGTCTGTGAACCAGGGGGAGGTGCTCAGCCCTCTGCCAGGTGCTTGGCTCAGTGATAGCTGTTTATCCTTTGAGGCCCCTGCTCCCTGGTGGCCCAGCTCAGTCCCAGGCTCAAGGTGACACCAGGAGTAACAGACAGTGGAGGCAGCCAGCTCTCCATCTCTGGAGTCAGCTCCAGCAGTAATTACGGCAGTCTCCAAGTCTGTAGGGGTCTGATTACTGCGGAGGCGAGTGGCGTGGACCTGCACAGCTCCGGGCTGCCCGTCGGCAGGAGCGTCCTTGCTGCCCTGTGTCCTACAAGCCTGCGCCTGTCACTGGCGGGAGCACGGGATCTTGGGCTGTGTCCCCTGGTGCCCTGGGCTCTGAGACCTGTGCCGCCCTAGCTGCTCCCGGGGCCCTGCCTGGCACACGGTCCTTCCCTATAGGGAGCTCGGCCCAAGGTGTGTGGCGCGCTCTCCCCTGGGGCGCAGTTCCTCTATTAGTGACCCGGGAGCCTGGGGGCATCCTCGCCCCTCCTGAGATCCTGCCCGAGTTCCCGGTGAGCACCTTTCCCTCCAGGAAGATTGGTAAAGCTCCTGCTTGTCAGGGACTGGGATTTCTTGTCCTGGGGGCTCTCGATGCCCGGCCTCAGCCCGGCCCCTTGAGGGAGCCCCTCCCTCTTGGATGCTCTTTTATTTCTTTTTTTTTTCAGTCTTCTTATCTTGATAGAAGTGCTAACTCTTCTCAGCGTAGCATTCCAGCTGTTCTCTCTTTAAATCTCAGGCCGAATTCCTAGGTTTTCAGGGTGATTTGAAATTTATTTAGGTAAGTTGGTGGAGACAGGTGACTTGGGGACCCGACTCTTCCACGATCTTGCCTCTCCCACATTTTTAATTTACTTATATCAAGTTGATTCTGTCTTTCCTCTACCATGTTCTGTCGGTTTTTAATCCTTTTAGCAGATATTGTTTTCCAATTCTAGGGTTTCCATTTGGTTGTCTTATTGCTTACATCTGTATTAAAATTACCAATCTCTTCATGCACATTATTCATCTGTTCTTCTAGATTATTTAGCATGTTAATCATAGGTGACTTACAGTTTCTTCCTGGGGCACCTGGGTGGCTCAGTGATTGGGTGTCTGCCGTCACTCAGGTTGTGGTCCGCGAGGTCCTAGGATGAAGGCCCACATGAGGCTCCCTGCAGGGAGCCAGGTTCTCCCTCTGCCTGTGTCTCTGCCTGTCTCTGTGTCTTGTCAATAAGTAAATAAAATCATAAAACAATAAAACAAAAATTTCTACCTAATATAGCTAAAATATAGATCACCTTGGAGTACAGTTCTATTTATTGTTTTTTCTATTGGCAGTCGATTGTTCTCGATTTTGGAGTGTTGTTTTTTTGTAATATTTTTTATTGATTTGCATCCAGACATCATCTGTACGAGTACAGCAGGGACTGAGGTGAATAGCATTTATGACTGGAAATTGGCATGCCTCTTCTTCTCTGGGCTGTTAGTGTGTGGGGAGTAGCACATCTACTCCGTAATTTAGCTGGGTCCAAGGTTTGTTGTTGCTACAAGTTTCAAAATCTTCCAGTGGTGAGCTGCCTTTCCCTGTGCTAAGTATAGGGCCTGTGATGTCAGGGTTTTCCCCGAGTCCCCGCTATCTTAGCTGCCAGCAGTCTTAGCAGGCTGCACCACCCAGGGCCTCTCCATCTGTGCTCTTTCCCTCTCCTCTCCTGTTTTCACTTTCTTATTCTTTATTGAGATTTCATTCACATGCCATCTAATTTACCATTTTAAAGTATACAATTCAGGGGCACCTTGGTGGCTCAGTTGGTTAAGTGTCTGCTTTCGGCTCAGGTCATGATCCGGGTGTCCTGGGATCGAGCCCCGCATCGGGCTCCCCATTCAGTGGGAGATGAGGGGGTGTCTGCTTCTCCCTCTTCCTCTGCCCCTCTACCCTGCCTGTGTCCTCTCTCTCTTATTCTCTCCATCTCAAATAAATAAAGAAAACCTTTTTAAAAGATAAAAATAAAGTGTACAATTCAGTGCTTTTTACTATATTCACTAGATTGTGGACCATCACCACTATCTAACTCCAGAGCACTTTCATCACTGGAAAAGGCTCTCAACTTTCAGAGTGACTTCCCATTACCCTTTCCCCTAGTCCTAGGCAAGCATTACTCTACTATTTGTGTCTAGTGACGTGCATTGCCTGGATATTTCATACGAATACAATAATAAAATATGTGGTCTTTTGTGTCTAGTTTTTCTGCCTAAGCATGCAGTATTCAAGGTTCACCCATATTATACCATGTATCAGCGTTTCATCTATTCGTACTGGCAAATAATATTACAGTAAGTAGATAGGCCCTACTTTTTTTGTATTCATCAGTTGATGGATGTTGGAATTGTTTTCTGATTCGGGTTATCATGTGTAAGGAAAGGTGCAATGAACATTTGTCGATAGTTTTTTTGTGTGGGCATATATTTTCATTTCTCTTGGATATGTACTTGGGAGTGGTATCAATGGGTAATACGGTTATACTCTATGTTTAACTTTTGCAGGAACTGCTGACTGCTTTCCACAGTGACTGCACCATTTTACGTTCCCACTAGCAATATATAATGATTTCAATTTCTTCATATCATCACCAATAGTTGTTACTTTGTGTCTTCTCATTTTAGCCAGCAAGTTTGAAGTCCTTACTCATTGTGGTTTTGATTTGCATTTCCCTAAGGATCCTGTTGAGTATCTCTTCATGTGCTTATTGATTATTTATACACCTTATTTGCAGAAACGTCTTTTCAAATATTTTGCTCCTCTTAGAGTTGGTTGATTTTTCCTTTCTTTGTTGAGTTTTAACAGTTCTTTTTTAAAAAAGATCTTATTTATTTATTGATGAGAGACACACACAGATAGAGAGAGAGGCAGAGACATAGGCAGAGGGAGAAGCAGGCTCCATGCAGGGAGTCCCATATGGGACTTGATCCCAGGACCCCATGATCACACCTGAGGCCAAAAGCAAGACTCTAAACTGCTGAACCGGGATCCCTGGGTGGCGCAGCGGTTTGGCGCCTGCCTTTGGCCCAGGGCGCGATCCTGGAAACCCAGGATCGAATCCCACATCGGGCTCCCGGTGCATGGAGCCTGCTTCTCCCTCTGCCTGTGTCTCTGCCTCTCTCTCTCTCTCTGTGACTATCATAAATAAATAAAAAAAAAATTTAAACTGCTGAACCTCCCAGGGATCCACATAACAGTTCTTATATATTCTGTATACTACACATTTATAAATGATGAACAAGTATTTTCTCCCAATCTGTGGGTGGTATATTTTAAGTTATGTCCTTTGAAGCACAAGCATTTTTAACTTTAATGAAATTTAATTTATCTATATTTTTGTCATTTGGGTGTTGGTATCTGCTATGGACTGATCTGTGTCCCTACCCCCAAATTCAGGTTGAAGCTCCCCATGAGATAGTATTTGAAGATAGACCTTCGGGAGATAGAATTAGAGGAGTTTATGGTGGTGGGATCCCCATGATGGGATTAGTGTGCTTATACTATATTTCTCTGGGTGAGCACAGACAAAAGGACATAGGAGGATGCAGAACGAAAGTGCCCATCTGCAAGACAAGAGAGGGATTCAGACTGGAATTTCAATCCTGCCAGACCTTGGTCTTGGACTTCCAGTCTCCAGAAACTTGAGAAACAAATTACTGTTTTGTAAGCCACCCAGTCTATAGTGTTTTGTTATGCTAGCTCAAGCAGCTCGAGACCGTGTCATATCTAAAATATTATCGCATAACATGGCGTCATGAAGTTTTACACCAATGCTTTTCAGTAACTATTATTCACAACCATCTAGCATACCTACGTATACTTGAGACTAATTTTAGTCAGTAACACTAATGAAACTGGCCTTGGAAGAGACAGGCAGAAAGGGAAGAATGAAGCATTCCAAAGCGAGTGCCTCTCTGCCTAAGAGAAGGGAGCATTCATTCCATGAAGTTCTTCCTGAACCCAGCAGGAGATGGTAGGAAGAGTTTTCACATGTCTGTGGCTGGCTGGCTGTGTGTGGGATGTGTCTGGTAGTTTGAGAGTGAAGCTGACAACCAAAGCTGAAAAGGAACACAGAAATAGCCATTGCTTGTTTTCTTGAAATAGAGGATGCTTCCATTGTTTCCAGAATCCAATCATATGTTCAAGCCCCCCACAGTGCACACATATCTAGAGTGCCATAGAGTTTCAAACTCCACCAGGCTGCAGTAGCCATGAGTCTTTATCCCTCGATAACACACTTTACATTCTAGTATCTTGATAGTTTTTTTTTATCATGAAACAATGTTAGTTTACTTTTTCCTTTTTAAATATATTTGTCAGGCTTTACTTCCGCAGTACTACTGACCTCACAGAACGAGATGGGACGTATTCCCTCCTCTTCCATAGTGTGGGAAGAAATTGAGAATTTGTATAAGTTCTTCTTTCAAGTATTCGTGGATTTCATGAGTGAAGTCACCTGGTCTTGGGATGACCATTCTTGTGAGATTTTTGTTTTTTGTTTTGTTTTGTTTTGTTTTGTTTGATTTTTGGGTTAGGCAAAGAATTCTTTTTTTTTAAATAATAAATTTATTTTTTATTGGTGTTCTATTTGCCAACATACAGAATAAAACCCAGTGCTCATTCCGTCAAGTGCCCCCCTCAGTGCCTGTCACCCCTTCACACCCACCCCCCACCATCCTCCCCTTCCACCAGCCCTAGTTCATGTCCCAGTGTTAGGAGTCTTCATGTTCTCTCTCCCTTTCTGATATTTCCTCCCCATTTCTTCTCCTTCCCTTCTATTCCCTTTCACTATTATTTATATTCCCCAAATGAATGAAACGATATAATTTTTGTCCTTCTCCGATTGACATATTTCACTCAGCATAATACCCTTAGGTCTATCCACATCGAAGCAAGTGGTGGGTATTTGTCGTTCCAATGGCTGAGTAATATTCCATTGTATACATAAACCACATCTAATTTATCCATTCATCTTTTGATGGACACCGAGGCTCCTTCCACAGTTTGGCTATATTTCTAAACGAAGATTCATTCTCCTTACCTGTTAGATCTGTTTGAATTCTCTTTTCTTTTTGAGTTACTTTTGGTTGTTTATGTTTTTTAAAATGTATCCAGTTCATTTAGGTTATATAATTTCCTGGAGTATAATTGTTCAGAGTACTCTCTTACAATCCTTTTGTTTCCTTAAGACCTATAATACTGAGGTGCTTGGGTGGCACAGGGCTTCAGCATCTGCCTTTGGTTCAGGGCGTGATCCCGGGATCCTGGGTTCCTGTCCCACATCAGGCTCCCCGCAGGAAGCCTGCTTCTCCCTCTGCCTATGTCTCTGCCTTTCTCAAAAATAATAAATAAATAAATAAATAAATAAATAAATAAATAAATAAAAAATAAAATCTTCTTTAAATAAAAGATCTCTAATACTACCCCGACTTCTATTTTTTATTTTAGTAGTTGAGTCTTCTTTTTTCTCTCTGTCTTACCAAATGTTTGTCAATATTTTTTATCTTTTCAATGAATCAGGTTTCCTTAGTTGTCACCTAGTGATTTGGTGGAAGTTCCCTTCAATGTATGGAATCAAAATTAAAATCCCTTTTTGAAATAAGAACTAAATCACAACAAGGAGATTGGAAGGACTTCAAACACGTGGAGGTTAAGGACTATCCTGCTAAAAGATGAAAGGGTCTACCAGGACAAAAAGGAAGAATTAAAAAGATTCATGGAAACTAATGAGAATGAAGATACAACCATTCAAAATCTTTGGGATGCAGCAAAAGCAGTCCTAAGGGGGAAATACATCGCAATACAAGCATCCATCCTAAAACTGGAAAGAGCTCAAACACAAAAGCTAACCTTACACCTAAAGGAGCTAGAGAAAAAACAACAAACAGATCCTACACCCAGCAGAAGAAGAGACTTAATAGAAATTCAAGCAGAACTCGACAAAATCGAGACCAGAACTGTGGAACAGATCAACAAAACCAGGAGTTGATTCTTTGAAAGAGTTAGTAAGATAAATAAACCATTAGCCAGCCTTATTAAAAAGAAGAAAAAGAAGATTCAAATTAATAAACTCATGAATGACAAAGGAGAGATCACTACCAACACCAAGGAAATACAAACGATTTTAAAAACATATTATGAACAGATATTGCCAATAAATTAGGAAATCTAGAAGAAATTGATGCATTTCTGGAAAGCCACAAATTACCAAAACTGGAACAAGAAGAAATAAATAACCTGAACAAGCTAATAACCAGGAAGGAAATTGAAGCAGTCCTCAAAAACCTCCCAAGACACAAAAGTCCAGGGCCAGATGGCTTCCTTGGGGAATTCTATCAAACATTTAAAGAAGAAACGATACCTATTCTACTAAAGCTGTTTGGAAAGACAGAAAGAGATGGAGTACTTCCAAATTCGTTCTATGAGGCCAGCATCACCTTAATTCCAAAAGCAGACAAAGACCCCACCAAAAAGGAGAATTATAGACCAATATCCCTGATGAACATAGATGCAAAAATTCTCAACAAGATACTAGCCAATAGGATCCAACAGTACATTAAGAAAATTATTCACCATGACCAAGTAGGATTTATTCCTGGGACACAAGGCTGGTTCAACACTCGTAAAACAATCAACGTGATTCATCATATCAGCAAGAGAAAAACCAAGAACCATATGATCCTCTCAATAGATGCAGAGAAAGCATTTGACAAAAAACAGCATCCATTCCTGATCAAAAGTCTTCAGAGTGTACGGATAGAGGGAACATTCTTCAACATCTTTTTTTTTTAATTTTTTTATTTATTTATGATAGTCACAGAGAGAGAGAGAGAGAGGCAGAGACACAGGCAGAGGGAGAAGCAGGTTCCATGCACCGGGAGCCTGATGTGGGATTCGATCCTGGGTCTCCAGGATCGCACCCTGGGCCAAAGGCAGGCGCCAAACCGCTGCGCCACCCAGGGATCCCCATTCTTCAACATCTTAAAAGCCATCTACGAAAAGCCCACAGCAAATATCACTCTCAATGGGGAAGCACTGGGAGCCTTTCCCTGAAGGTCAGGAACACGACAGGGATGTCCACTCTCACCACTGCTATTCAACATAGTACTAGAAGTCCTAGCCTCAGCAATCAGACAACAAAAAGACATTAAAGACATTCAAATTGGCAAAGAAGAAGTCAAACTCTCCCTCTTCGCCGATGACATGATACTCTACATAGAAAACCCAAAAGACTCCACCCCAAGATTGCTAGAACTCATACATCAATTTGGCAATGTGGCAGGATACAAAATCAATGCCCAGAAGTCAGTGGCATTTATATACACTACCAATGAGACTGAAGAAAGAGAAATTAAGGAGTCAATCCCATTTACAATTCCATCCAAAAGCATAAGATACCTAGGAATAAACCTAACCAAAGAGGTAAATGATCTATACCCTCAAAACTATAGAACACTTCTGAAAGAAATTGAGGAAGACACAAAGAGATGGAAAAAGATTCCATGCTAATGGATTGCAGAATTAATATACTGAAAATGTCAATGTTACCCAGAGCAATTTACATGTTTATTGCAATCCCTATCAAAATATCATGGACTTTCTTCAGAGTTAGAACAAATTATTTTAAGATTTGTGTGGAATCAGAAAA
This sequence comes from Canis lupus dingo, assembly GCF_003254725.2. Classification (NCBI taxonomy): domain Eukaryota; kingdom Metazoa; phylum Chordata; class Mammalia; order Carnivora; family Canidae; genus Canis; species Canis lupus. The sequence continues at coordinate 118,400,739 of NC_064281.1, read as the reverse complement.
GACCCCGAATAGCCAGGGGAATTTTAAAAAAGAAAACCATAGCTGGGGGCATCACAGTGTCAGATTTCAGGCTGTACTACCAAAGCTGTGGTCATCAAGACAGTGTGGTACTGGGATCCCTGGGTGGCGCAGCGGTTTGGCGCCTGCCTTTGGCCCAGGGCGCGATCCTGGAGACCCGGGATCGAATCCCACATCGGGCTCCCAGTGCATGGAGCCTGCTTCTCCCTCTGCCTGTGTCTCTGCCTCTCTCTCTCTCTCTCTCTGTGACTATCATAAATAAATAAAAAACAAAATTAAAATAAATAAATAAATAAATAAATTATAAAAAAAAAAGACAGTGTGGTACTGGCACAAAAACAGACACATAGATCAATGGAACAGAATAGAGAACCCAGAAGTGGACCCTGAACTTTATGGGCAACTAATATTTGATAAAGGAGCAAAGACTATCCACTGGAAGAAAGACAGTGTCTTGAATTAATGGTGCTGGGAAAATTACACATCCACATGCAGAAGAATGAAACTAGACCACTCTCTTGCACCATACACAAAGATAAACTCAAAATGGATGAAAGATCTAAATGTGAGAGAAGATTCCATCAAAATCGTAGAGGAGAACACAGGCAACACCCTTATGAACTCGGCCACAGTAACTTCTTGCAAGAAACATCCACGAAGGCAAAAGAAACAAAAGCAAAAATGAACTATTGGGACTTCATCAAGATAAGAAGCTTCTGCACAGCAAAAGATACAGTCAACAAAACTATAAGACAACCTACAGAATGGGAGAAGATATTTGCAAATGACATATCAGATAAAGGGCTAGTTTCCAAGATCTATAAAGAACTTATTTAACTCAACACCAAAGAAACAAACAATCCAATCATGAAATGGGAAAAAGACATGAACAGAAATCTCACAGAGGAAGACATAGACATGGCCAAGAAGCAATGCTCCACATCACTGGCTATCAGGGAAATACAAATCAAAACCACAATGAGCTACCACCTCACACCAGTGAGAATGGGGAAAATTAACAAGGCAGGAAACCACAAATGTTGGAGAGGATGCGCAGAAAAGGGAACCCTCTTACACTGTTGGTGGGGATATTAAATGTTGCAGCTACTCTGGAAAACTTTGTGGAGGTTCCTCAGAGTTAAAAATAGACCTGCCCTACAACCCAGCAATTGCACTGCTGGGTATTTACACCAAAGATACAGATGCAATGAAACGCCGGGACACCTGCACCCCGATGTTTCTAGCAGCAATGTCCACAATATCCAAACTGTGGAAGGAGCCTCGGTGTCCATCAAAAGATGAATGGATAAAGAAGATGTTGTTTATGTATACAATGGAATATAACTCAGCCATTAGAAATGACAAATACCCACCATTTGCTTCAAGGTGGATGGAACTGGAGGGTATTATGCTGAGTGAAATAAGTCAATCAATCCGAGATGGGCAAACATTATATGTTCTCATTCATTTGGGGAATATAAATGATAGTGAAAGAGAATAGAAAGGAAGGGAGAAGAAATGGGTAGGAAATATCAGAAAGGGAGAGAGAACATGAAGACTCCTAACTCTGGGAAATGAACTAGGGGTGGTGGAAGGGGATGAGGGCAGGGGTGAATGGGTGATGGGCACTGAGGGAGGCACTTGATGGGATGAGCACTGGGTGTTATTCTGTATGTTGGCAAATTGAACACCAATAAAAAAATAAATTTATTATTAGAAATTGAGTTGAATCCAGATGGCAGAAGAGTCGGTTCCCCAAGTAACTTGTCGCCACCAAATTACCTTAGATAACTTTCAAATCATCCTGAAAACCTAGGAATTCGGGGTGAGATTTAAAGAGAGAACAGCTGGAATGCTGCAGTGAGAAGAGTTCGTGCTTCTATCAAGGGAGGATGACAGAAAAAATAAAGAAATAAAGCAGCATCCAAGGGGGAGGGGGCCCCACAAGGAGCCGGGAGAGAGCCCCCAGGGCAGGAAATCCCCGTCCCGGAGAATCAGGAGCTTTACCAGTCTTCCTGGACAGATTGCGCTCGCAGGGAACTTGGACAGGATCCCAGGAGGGGCAGGGATGCCCTCAGGCTCCGGGGAGCACTTACAGAGAAACTGCGCCCGGTGGGAGAGCACGCCACACACCTTGGGCCGAGCTCTCTATAGGCCTGGACCCTGTGCCTGGCGGGGCCTGAGCAGCTCAAGCGGCACAGGTCTCAGAGCCCAGGGTACAGGGGGACACAGTCCAGGATCCGGTGCTCCCTCCGGGGACAGGTGGAAGCCGGGAGGACACGGCAGCAAGGACGGTCCTGCCGACAGGCAACCCCGAGCTGTACAGTTCCAGGCCCGCTGGGCCCCGAGGCATCCAGACCCCTACAGACTGGGAGACTGCGATAGTTACTGCTGGAGGTGACTCCAGAGATGGAGAGCTGGCCACCGCCACTGTCGTTGTTCCCTATGGTGTCACCTTGTGCCTGGGACTGAGCAGGGCGACTAGGGAGCAGGGGTCTCAAAGGATAAACACCTCCCACTGAGTCATGCACCTGGCAGGGGACAGGGCAGCTCCCCCAGGTGCACACAACTGACAATGGGCACCGAAGGCCCTTCCCCCAGAAGACCAGCTGGAAGGACAGGGGAAGAGCAAGTCCTTGACCAAGCAGCACTGGTAAGTTCCAGGAGAAGGCGAGAGATTTACAGTATATAGAAACAGAGGATACCCCTCCTTGTTTATTGTTTTCTGTTTCCCCCGCCCCCCTTTTTTTCTCTCTTTTTCTCCTTATTCCAGTACAACTTGTTTTTGGCCTCTCTTCACTGAGCAAACTGAATAGAAGGAAAAACTCACCACAAAGGAAGATTCAGAAACAGTCCTCTTTCCCACAGAGTTACAAAATTTGGATTATAATTCAATGTCAGAAAGCCAATTCAGAAGCACAAGTATAAAGCTACTTGTGGCTCTGGAAAAAAGCACAAAGGATTCAAGAGACTTCGTAACTGCAGAATTTAGATTTAATGAGGCCGAAAATAAAAATCAATTAAATGGGAAGCAATCCAAACTGGAGGTCCTAACGACAAGGGTTTACGAGGTAGAAGAACGAGTGAGTGACATAGAAGACAAGTGAATGGCAAGGAAGGAAACTGAGAAAAAAAGAGAAAAGCAATTATAAGATCATGAGGATAAGTTAAGGAAAATAAATGACAGCCTCAGAAGGAAAATTCTACGTTTAATTGGGGTTCCAGAGGGTGCCGAAAGGGACAGGGTACAGAAAGTGTATTTGAACAAATCATAGCTGAGAACTTCCCTAACTTGGGGAGGGAAACAGGCATTCAGATCTAGGAGATAGAGAGATCCCCCCCTAAAATCAATAAAAACCATTTAACACCTCGACATTTAATAACGAAATGTGCAAATTCCAAAGATAAAGAGAGGATACTTAAAGCAGCAAGAGACAAGAGATCCCTAACATTAATGGGAAGAACTATTAGGTAAACATCAGACCTCTCCACAGAGACCTGGCAGGCCAGAAAGGGCTGGCAGGATATATTCAGGGCCTTACAGGAGAAAAACCTGCAGCCAAGAATATTTCATCCAGCAAGGCTCTCATTCAGAATACAAGGAGAGATAAAGAGCCTCCAACATAGGCAGAAACTGAAAGAATATATGACCACCAAACCAGCTCTGCAAGATATAATAAGGAGGACTCTCTAATAGAAAGAGGAAGTCAAAGGAAACAATCTACAAAAAGGGAACTTAATAGGTATCATGCTGACACTAAATTCATATCTTTCAATAGTAACTCTGAACGTGAATGGGCTTAATGACCACATCAAGAGGCGCAGGGTTTCAGACTGGATAAAAAAGCAAGACCCATCTATTTGCTGTCTACAAGAGACTCATTTTAGACCTAAGGACACCTACAGCCTGAAAATAAACGGTTGGAGAACCATTTACCATTCCAATGGTCCTCAAAAGAAAGCAGGAGTAGCGATCCTTATAGTAGATAAATTAAACTTTATCACAAAGACTATAGTAAGAGATGAAGAGGAATGCTATATCATACTTAAAGGATCTACCCAACAAGAGGACCTAACAATCATGAAAATTTACACCTCAAATGTGGGAGCTGCCAAGTATATCTATCAATTAAGAACCAAGGTTAAAACATACTTAGATAATAATACACTTATACTTGGAGACATGAGCAGAGTGCTTTCTAAAATCGATAGATCTTCTAAGCACAACATCTCCAAAGAAATAAGAGCTTTAAATGATACACTGGACTAGATGGATATCACAGATATTTCCAGAAATTTACATCTAAATGCAACTGAATACACATTCTTCTTCTGAAGAGCACATGGAAGTTTCTCCAGAATAGAGCACATACTGGGTCACAAATCAGGTCTTAACAGATAGAAAAAGATTGGGATTGTCCCCTGCATATTTTCAGACCATAATGCTTTGAAACTAGAACTCAACCACAAGAAGAAGTTTGGAAAGATTTCAAACACGTGGAGGTTAAGGACCATCCTGCTAAAGGATGAAATGGTCAACCAGGAAATTAGAAAAGAATTAAAAAGATTCATGGAAACTCATGAGAATTAAGATACAACCGTTCAAAATCTTTGGGATACAGTAAAAGAAGTCCTGGGGGGGAAATACATCGCAATACAAGCATCCATCCAAAAACTGGAAAGGACTCAAATACCAAAGCTAAACTTGCAACTAAAGGAGCTGGAGAAGGAATGGCAAATGAAACGTTCACCCAGCAGAAGAAGACAATAAAGATTCGAGCAGAACTCAATGAAATAGAGACCAGAAGAACTGTGTAACAGATCAACAAAACCAGGAGTGCATTCTTTGAAAGAATTAATAAGACAGGTAAACCAGGAGCCACCCTTATTAAAAACAAAAGCTTTCTAAAATTAATAAAATCACGAATGAAAAATGAGAGATCACCACTAATACCAAGGAAATACAAACGATTTTAAAAACGTATTTTGTGCAACGATATGCCAATAAATTAGGCAATCTAGAAGAAATGGACGCATTCCTGGAAAGCCACAAATTACCAAAACTGGAACAGGAAGAAATAGAAAACCTGAATAGGCCGATAACCAGTGAGGAATTTGAAGCAGTCATCAAAAACCTCCCAAGACACAAAAGTCCAGGGCCAGATGGCTTCTCAGGGGAATTCATTCAAACGTTTAAAGGAGAGACAATACCTATTCTACTAAAGCTGTTCCGAAAGATAGAAAGAGATGGAGTACTTCCAAACTCGTTTATGAGGCCAGGATCAAATTAATTCCAAAACCAGACAAAGACCCCACCAAAAAGGAGAATTATAGACCAATATCCCTGATGAACATTGAGGCAAATATTCTCAACAGTAGGATACAACCGTACATTAAGATTTATTCACCGTGACCAAGTGGGATTTATCCCTGGGATGCAAGGGTGTTTCGGCACTTATAAAGCAATCAGTGTGATAGATCATATCAATAAGAGAAAAAACAAGAACCATATGATCCTTTCAATAGATGCAGAGAAAGCAGTTGACAAATACAGCATCCATTCCTGATCAAAACTCTTCAGAGTGTAGGGATAGAGGGAACATTCCTCAGCATCATAAAAGCCATCTACGAAAAGACCACAGCAAATATCATTCTCAACGGGGGAAACACTGGGACCCTTTCCCCTAAGATCAGGAACACGACAGGGATGTCCACTCTCACCACTGCTATTCAATGTAGTACTAAAAGTCCTAGCCTCAGCAATCAGGCAACAAAAGAAATAAACGTCATTCAAATGGGGAAAAAAGAAGTCAAACTCTCCCTCTTTTCAGGTGACATGATACTCTACATAGAAAACCCAAAAGACTCCCCCCACCAAGATTGCTAGAACTCATATGGCAATTTGGCAGTGTGGTAAGATACAAAATCAATGCCCAGAAATCAGTGGCATTTCTATACGCTAACGATGAGACTGAAGAAAGAGAAATTAAGGAGTCAATCCCATTTACAATTCCATCCAAAAGCATAAGATACCTAGGAATAAACCTAACCAAAGAGGTAAAGGATCTATACCCTACAGACTACAGAACACTTCTCAAATACATTGAGGAAGACTCAAAGAGAAGGAAAAATATTCCATGCTCATGGATTGGAAGAATTCATATTGTGAAAATGTCAATGCTACCCAAGGCAATTTACACATTTAATGCAATCCCTATCAAAATACCATGGACATTCTTTAGAGTTGGAACAAATCATCTTAAGATTTGTGTGGAATCAGAAAAGACCCCGAATAGCCAAGGGTATTAAAAAAGAAAAGAGCTGGGGCCATCACAATGCCAGACTTCAGGTTGTACTACAAAGCTGTGATCATCAAGACAGTGTGGTTCTGGCTCAAAAACAGACACATAGATCAATGGAACAGAACAGAGAACCTGGAAATGGGCCCTCGACTATTGGGTCAACTAATATTGGACAAAGCTGGAAAGACTTTCCACTGGAAAATGGATAGTCTCTTCAATAAATGGTGCTGGGAAAATTAGACAGCCACATGCAGAAGAATGAAACAAGACCACTCTCTTACACCATACACAAAGATGAACTCAAAACGGATGAAAGATCTAAATGTGAGACAAGAATTCATCAAAATCCTAGAGGAAAACACAGACAACACCCCTTTTGAACTTGGCCACAGCAACTTCTTGCAAGATACATCTATGAAGGAAACAGATACAAAAGCAGAAATGAATTATTGGGACCTAATCAAGATAAAAAGCTTCTGCACAGCAAACAAAATGGTCAACAAAACTAAAAGACAACCTACAGAATGGGAGAAGATATTTGCAAATAACGTATCAGATAAAGGACTAGTATCCAAGATCGAGAAAGAACTTAGTAAACTCAACAGCAAGGAAACAAACAATCCAATCATCAAAAGAGCAAAAGACATGAACAGAAATTCCACCAAGAAGACATACACGTGGCCAACAAACACAAGAGAAAATACTCCACATCCATTTCCATCAGGGAAATACAAATTGAAACCACAATGAGATATGACCCCACACCAGTGAGATTGGTGAAAATTAACAAGACAGGAAACAAATTTTGGAGAGCATGTGGAGAACGGTGAACCCTCTTGCCCTGTTGGTGGAATGTGAACTAGTACATCCACTCTGGAAAACTGTGTGGAGGTTCCTCAAAGTGTTAGAAATACAACTGCCTTACGACCCAACAATGGCACTGCTGAGGATTTATCCCAAAGATACAGATGTAGTGAAACACCGGGACACCTGCACCCCAATGTTTACAGCAGCAATGTCCACAATGGCCAAACTGTGGAAGGAACCTCGGTGTCCAGCAAAAGATGAATGGATAAAGAAGCTGTGGTCTATGTATACAATGGAATATTAGCCATTAAAATGATGAATACGGGATCCCTGGGTGGCGCAGCGCTTTGGCGCCTGCCTTTGGCCCAGGGCGCGATCCTGGAGACCCGGGATCGAATCCCACATCGGGCTCCCGGTGCATGGAGCCTGCTTCTCCCTCTGCCTATATCTCTGCCTCTCTCTCTCTCTCTGTGACTATCATAAATAAATAAAAAAAAAATTAAAAAAAATAAAAAATAAAAAAATAAAATGATGAATACCCACCATTTGCTTCGACGTGGATGGAACTGGAGGGTATCATGCTGAGTGAAATACGTCAATTGGAGAAGGAGAAACATTATATGGTCTCATTCATTTGGGGAATATAAAAAATAGTGAAAGGGAATAAAGGGGAAAGTAGAGAAAATGAGTGGGAAATATCAGTGAGGATGACAGAAGATGAGAGACACCTAACTGGAAAATGAACAAGGGGTGGTGGAAAGGGAGTTTGGCAGGGGGATGGGGTGACTGGGTGACGGTCACTGAGGGTGGAACTTGATGGGATGAACACTGGGTGTTATGGTATATGTTGGCAAATTGAACTCCAATAAAAAGAAATTTTTGTTGTCCATGTGCTCTAGCACTTCTGGAAGCAGAGAGAAATTACGTTATGTGCCTATACCACCCTATCAGAGGGTGAGTGAAGCAACGCAGGAGTCATGATTTGAGATCTTTCTTAATCTAAGCATTAAATGCTATAATTTCCCCTCGTAACACAGATTTGCCGCATCCCATAAATTTTAAAACTCTAGCCAGACAAAGTAAAAAGTTGAGAAGATGTACATTATAAATATCAGAAATTAAAGTGGGTTTCACTGCAAGCCCACGAGCCCCACACTAGACATTAGAGAATAAAAAGAAAAATACAAAGAACAAATCTATGTACATACGGTCAAGAACTTAAATGAAACTATAGAATTCCTCAAATATCAGAAACTACCCAAACTTATCCTCAATGAAATTGCATAACCTGACTAGTACCATAGCTATTCACTAATTGATTTCATAGTTTTACATTTTTCAAAGAAGGATATCTTTAGAACCACCGGAACGTCAAAAATAAAGGAGAGGGACACCTAAATGGCTCAGTGGTTGAGCGTCTGCCTTCAGCTCAGGTCATGATCCCGGGGTCCTGGGATCGAGTCCCATATCAGGCTTCCTGCAGGGAGCCTGCGTATCCCTCTGCCAGTGTGTCTGCATCTCTCTCTGTGTCTCTCATGAATAAATAAATAAATAAAATATGTAAAAAAAATCAAGCAGAAATGGTTAGAATCAATCTCAGTAGGACTTTGGAAAAAAAGATTTGTAGCAACCCTGCCACCAGAATTGTGAGCTAGTTGGAGCAAGGGTCACATGTCACACTCTGTATTCCTGGGCCCAGCATGGGCCTTGGGCACTCAGTAGGAAATTAGAAAATGTTTGCTAAATAACATCATCTAAATCAAAACACACAATTATGTTGGACCAATTTTATTTGGCCTCTAATACGAACAACATATCTACACACCCATAAACACAGGATTAGTAACAAGTACATGTCTCTAAACTACTTTAGGAGAGATGCCTAATCTTAATACACCCAACAGTAGACAGAGCCATTTTAGTCTATGTGTTATATTAAAAAGTCAGTAAAATGCTGTGAAAGAATAAAAAGATGGCAAGAGAGGAGAGTCCTTGTGGACTTAGCAAGCTAAGCCAATGTCCTAGAAGTGCTGGAAGGACAGCTCTACCATTTAGGAAAAAATGACCAATTTAGTAAGAAATGGCACAATAGGAAATCAAATTAGGTTTGGAGGGGGAGGTTACAATATTCCAATGGGCTCCAGAAGTAGAAAATTAAGCCTTTGCCTACAGTATCCCCTGGTACACTCAAGAGACAGAGACTTCTTTTTTAAGATTTTATTTATTTATGACAGACACAGAGAGAAAGAGAGAGAGAGAGGCAGAGGCTCAGGCAGAGGGAGAAGCAGGCTCCATACAGGGAGCCCGATGTGGAACTCGATCCCAAGTCTCCAGGATATTGCCCTGGGCCAAAGGCAGCGCTAAACCTCTGAACCACCCAGGCTGCCCTAGAGACAGAGACTTTTAACTCTATTTCTAATTGGGGGAACATTGTGGCCCTTCTCCTGCTGGTATATTCATGCAATGCCAGGACCAAGAAACAAGTGCCTGCACAGCCCGAATTCTGGGTTTCACTATCCTATCACTGTTATTGGGAAGTGAGCTTGTGAGGCAAGTACGCAGTAAATTAGTTCATTTTCGCTTAAGTCAAAACCTAAGAATTTGTGTCTAGTTAGCAACTCCACCATCCTAGTGACAGAGAAATCAAGCTAGTCAAGGTGATACCCAAGCAAAAAAAAAAAAAAAAAAAAAAAAAAAAAAGCCTATCAGTGAGATCCATATGGAAACTGTAATCATGTACATAACCATCGGTTAGAGGATTCATGCCATCCAATAGGGAAATGCGGCCGGTGTTTCCAGTTCCTCATCAAGACTTCCTGCTTTCCTGGGTTTGGGGCCATGATGTAGAGCTGCCACTGGATGGAGCTTGCCCTGAGAGAGGCAAGAGGGAACACACACATAAACCAAATATGGTTCTTGTGAAATATTTTGGTCTCCAAATGAGCAAAGCATCGTTCTCATATGGGAGTTTAAATGGCACCCTTCTGAATACTGATAAGTACATGTCTTACTAAACACTTTTAACCCTTCCTAACACCCGGTGAGGAAGGTGAGCAAACAGGCAGTTCATGAGAAAATAGCTCCGAACTCCACTCTTAAGAAGAAGGATGGATGGCGGGCCAGCTGTGATCCTGGCACTCTGCTACTTAATTCCCTGCCACCCACAAAGTAAGGTTCGCATGCTGTATTCTGATACACCTCCTCCAAGAAAATAAATAAATCTTTAAAAATTCAAACAATGAGCATGAAGCTTATAGCATGACATGTGCGGTAGAGCCCAAATGGAAATCAAAAATAAATATATAGTCTTAAATAGATGCATCAGATAAAAGAAGTAAAGTACCCAAGAAATTCAAGAAGCTAGGGCATGAACATTGAATTGAACCCAAAGGAATAAAAGGTTAGGAATAATGAAGATAAGTGTAGAAATAACAAATTAGAAAGCAGTAAGACCAACAAACAAATGGCAATTCTTTGAAAATACTCATAAAACAGACATTTTTTTTTTGCAAATATTAACAGGTACTAAAGAGAAAAATCAAATGTAAATAGTCAGTTAAAACTGTACAAAATATAGATGCAGAAGATATTTAAATGATGTAAAGACACAGAATAAATACATGATCCTCTCAGGATAACCAAATGTTGGATGCAGAAATTTTTCTACATATAGAAGTTTTTCAGCTAATATGCTAAGAACAAATGAGAGAACCAGAGAATTCCCATTCTTCAACCCTCAACACACAAATAAAAGTGATGATCATCAATGACTGCCAACTTCAGCACAGAGGACAATAGATATTGTTTTCCTCATACTGAAGTACGTAGCATTATCTATGTAGCAATCTTGTTTTTTTTTAAGAAATAAAATACAGCAGAAAAAGAAATTTGATCAAGTGTCTACCTGGGACTATCAATTTAAAGAAAAAGAAGGCCAAAGTACATGTTCAAGGACACCAAACTGTTTTGTTCAACATAATTCAGATTATGGGAAATGTCACAAAATTTGACCTGCTTTTTTCCCTCAAGAACAATAACTGCAAGGGGAGAAAAGGGGGATGCGGGGGGAAATCTATTGATTAAAAAAGACTTAAAGGATATAACCAAAAAAATCACAGAATATAGGCCATATTTCTGATTCAAAGAAACATAAAATTTCCAGATAACTTAAATGTGAAAAGTAACTGGATATTTGATACTAATAACTTCTTCAGATTTGTAGAAATGATAATTGCATTGCATCTATGTTTTACCAAAGATTCTTTGTCTTTTGGAAATGCATATAGAAATACTGATGAGTTGAGATGAAAAAGCATAGTGTCTCAGATGATCCTCCTCTGAAGATCCATCTGATCTGAGTGTCTGAGGATCCCCTCTTCCATTGGCAGAGATGTGGGGAAGGTGAGGGTATATTGGAACCAGACTGGCCATGTACTAAAGAGGATTACTGCTGGCTATCAGGTATACTGGGTTTGTTATACTATTCTCTACTATTGTGTGTGTTTTAGACTTTCTGTAATAAAGGTTTTATTATAAATATCATGCAATTACATGGGTGAAATCCTGGGTGAAATGGACAATATTTTTAAAAAGATAAAGGACCAAATCAGTCCAAAGAGAAATAGAAAATTTAATTAAACAATACAAACTGAAACCATAGCCAACACCCAAACTATCCTGTTCCTGGACAGGCAGTTTGGGTGGCCAATTCCACAAGTGATCAAGAAAAACTTATCTCCATCTTAACTCAAGACTCCCAAAGCATACAAAAATATGGGGAGTTATTTAACTTATTTTTCTAGGCTAGCTCTCTATACCTCTCAAACCAGATGAGCACCCCATTTCCACACTGAAAACACTTGAGCCAGTTCACTCTTAGAGTAGCAAATATGCTAATAAAGTAATACCATATTCAGTATAACAGTGAATTGAGGGATCCCTGGATGGCGCAGCGGTTTGGCGCCTGCCTTTGGCCCAGGGCGCGATCCTGGAGATCCGGGATCGAGTCCCACGTCGGGCTCCCGGTGCATGGAGCCTGCTTCTCCCTCTGCCTGTGTCTCTGCCTCTCTCTCTCTCACTGTGTGCCTATCATGAATAAATAAAAATTAAAAAAAAACAACAGTGAATTGAGTGAACAAGCAGGCTGTGGTTAAGTGAAAATATGATTTAAAGTAGAAAATACTTTGAATTGTAATTCCCCAGGCTGACAAATTAAAGGGAAACATTACATCATGCCAATGGGTATGATAAAAGCCCTTGGAAAAAAAATCACCATGAGTACAAGACAAAAACTTTTAGCAATTTTCCTAATAGCTACTCCACATATACTTAAAAGTGAAATGCGAGGTGCATTCCCATTGAAGACACGGATAAGACACAGATGTATGCTTTTACCTATACCATTCAAAAGTACACTAGAACAGTGCAGCCCCAGTGGCTCAGTGGTTTAGCACCGCCTGCAGCCCAGGGTAGATCCTGGAGACCCGGGATCGAGTCCCACATCGGGCTCCCTGCATGGAGCCTGCTTCTTCCTCTGCCTGTGTCTCTGCCTCTCTCTCTCTCTTTCTGTGTGTCTCTCATGAATAAATAAATAAAATATTTAAAAAACCAAAAAGTACACTAGAACAGAGCCAGAAATATGCATATCAAAATAAATGAGTATGAAAAAGTAAGATAATGTTGCATAACATTATGATGAACTATAGAGGGAATTCAGAGAAATAGGTATGTGGGATATCTGAATTAGTAAGAGACTTCAGAAAAATAGTGTATGGTACATCACTATAGCAAGATCAAGGGCCTGCTGCACACACAAAACTAATAACTATTTTGAAGATGTGACAAAAGAAAGTATGCCGTGGCGAAGGTACTGAGACCTGGGCTAAGGAAGGCAGGTGACACTGAGAATCAAATACAGTTTGGAGATTGTCTGAGTTTTGTTCAGAGTATACTCTGCAGATGCCACCATTTCTGTTCAGTTGCAGCACTTCCCCACATGACAGCATCCTTCCCTGGTCTTCTCCCATGTGTCCACCTGTCCACCTCTGGTACCTGGCCTGCTGGCCAGCTTATCACTGCTACCTCCTCTCCAGGATGCACAGGGTCTTCTGGCCTCCCCTGACATGGAGTGTGCCTAACCCCTGCAAAAGCACCCCCGCGATACTGTCCTCACCTTGGAATCCCTTTAATAGCCACAGTCCCTTTGACTTTGGGTAAGGACATTTAAACACCGGCAGTCCTTCTCGCAAATTGAACACATTCTCAAAATGTCTCTCCAAGTGGGTTTGTGAGTAGTCTGATTGGCTGCATAATTGACTAGATCTTTGGATACAGACCTGACGTTAAAGAGAGGGTTTTGAACCTCCCTGATAGTTGCCGTAAAATTTTAATGGGATGCCCTATTTGAAACTGGCTACTAAACACATATGCAGAGAAATGAACTTACCTAGGAGATCAAAACCCAGAGTTCCCCTCAATAGTTGTAGTGAGAGAAGACCATGGAAGTCAGTGTGGAGCAAATATCTATTAGGTTGAACTCTTAAAAACCCTCCTACGAGGTGAAAAATGGTGCCTTAGTGGACGTGCTAGCTCAGATTAAAATGGGAAAAAAATAACCATCCTTCTCTGGCCTCTTTTCTGCGTACCAGCCCACAGGAAAGTCCTGGCTTGCAGTGTGCCTAATAGCACTGGTGCTGGTGTTCAGGCAAGTTCAGTCATGTGGAGGTCAACAGATACTCAAAGGTTGAGATGTGACTCATGGATCAAAAGGAAGGAGAAAATTCTCAGCCTACTGACATGATAGTTGCAACGGGCAGCATAGAAAGGTACTATTGAGTAAAGAATGGCAAATCCACCCACTGACATTTACATGATCCTCTTAAAATTACATGATATTGTATTTGAAAGCATCTGTCATATAGTAGGTGCTTAAAAATTTGGAGATTATCCAAGGCAAACCTGGCCTTCTCAGAAATTCCTGTAAGAAATGAAGAAGCTTGTGGTCATCACAAATTACAAGGGTCACTCTTAATTGAGCACCACTTACTGTGTAACAATGTGTGGGAGAGACTACAAATACTCACCACATCTTGTCTTCCTTTTACCCCTGGAAACAGGGACACCACATTTCCAGTTGGCTTGTAGTTAGGAAGGGTCATGTAACTAGCTATTGTCACTGAGATATGAGCAGAAGCATTGTGTGTCCCATCTGAAGCCAGTATGCCATTTCTGTGCTTTCTCTTTTCCTCAGCAGCAGACATGGTAATATTTTTTTTTCAAAGGTTTTATCTAGGGGATCCCTGGGTGGCGCAGCAGGTTAGCACCTGCCTTTGGCCCAGGGTGCGATCCTGGAGACCCGGGATCGAATCCCACGTCGGGCTCTCGGTGCATGGAGCCTGCTTCTGCCTCTGCCTGTGTCTCTGCCTCTCTCTCTCTCTCTCTCTGTGACTATCATAAATAAATAAAAATTAAAAAAAATGTTTAAAAAAAAAGGTTTTATCTACTGGGCATCTCAGGGTCCTGGGATCAAGCCCTGTGTTGGACTCCCTGCTCAGCGGGAGTCTGCTTGTCCCTCTACCTTCTGCCTGTCTCCCTTGCTCATGTTCTCTTTCTCTGTCTTAAATAAATAAATAAAATCTTCTTTTTATGAATTTGTTTTTATTGCTGTTCAATTTGCCAACATATACCATAACACCCAGTGCTCATCCCATCAAGTGCCCCCCTCAGTGCCCGTCACCCAGTCACCCCCACCCCCTGCCCACCTCCCTTTCTACCACCCCTAGTTCATTTCCCAGGGTTAGATGTCTCTCATCTTCTGTCACCCTCACTGATACTTCCCACTAATTTTCTCTCCTTTCCCCTTTATTCCCTTCCACTATTTTTATATTCCCCAAATCAATGAGATCATATAATGTTTATCCTATGATTGACTTACTTCACTCAGCATAATACCCTCTGGTTCCATCCACGTTGAAGCAAATGGTGGGTATTTGTCCCTTACTGATGGCTGAGGAATATTCCATTGTATACATAGACCACAGCTTCTTTAACCGTTCATCTTTTGATGGACACCGAGGCTCCTTCCACAGTTTGGCTATTGTGGACATTGCTGCTATAAACATTGTGGTGCCGGTGTCCTCATGTTTCACTGCATCTGTATCTTTGGGGTAAATCCCCAGCAGTGCAATTGCTGGGTCGTAGGGCAGGTCTATTTTTAACTCTTTGAGGAACCTCCACACAGTTTCCCACAGTGGCTGCACCAGTTCACATTCCACCAACAGGGCAAGAGGCTTCCCCTAACTCCACATCCTCTCCAACATTAGTTGTTTCCTGTCTTGTTAATTATCCCCATTCTCACTGGTGTAAGGTGGTATCTCATTGTGGTTTTTATTTGTATTTCCCTGAATGCAAGGGATGTGGAACATTTTCTCATGTGATTGTTGGCCGTGTGTATATCTTCATTGGTCAAACTTTTGTTCATGTCTTTTGTCCATTTCATGATTGGATTGTTTGTTTCTTTGCTGTTGAGTTTAATAAGTTCTTTATAGATCTTGGATACTAGCCCTTTATCTGATAGGTCATTTGCAAATATCTTCTCCCATTCTGTAGGTTGTCTTTAAATTTTGGTGACTGTTTATTTAACTATGCTGAAGCTTTTCTTGATTGTCCATGACCTCCCTGACTTCCTGCAGGATATGTATATTGCTGTCATCACGATAAAAATATCAAGCTCTTACTAGAATTATTCAATTTATACAGCGGGTCATGGGGATGATCTCATTTGCTAAAGCAAGAAACAAGGCACAATAGGCTTAGTTTCTGGCTTTTGATGGAGCCCAAACCCAAAACCTAGGGGGCTGTAGTTCTGGAATTTCTCTCAAAATACATGGACACCCCGTTTACCTCTGACTTAAGCTTCCAGTAGCTAAATCTCAGAGTCTAACTTGAATTTCCTCCTGCCTTTCACTTCTGCCAGCATTACAGAATGTAGTGGTAACAAGGAATAATTTGAAACTGGATGTTGGCCACTCAGTAGGCTCTTCTCATCTACATAAATAATCGATCAATATCCTGATATGCGCGTCTCACCCCCAAATACTCATGCATATCTTTCCACCACCCTGTCATGATTTATGAGTCAAGCAGGACAAGGCATGTGTTTTGTTTGCTGACCATCAAATACATCCTGTGGTTACTGGAGATGTAGTTGGGAGCCTTGGCCCAGATGGAAAATTGATGCCAACAGGATTCTCATATTTGGGATCAGCCTCTAAATAGTTCTATCACGTCTCTCTTCTTCTTTTTTTTTAATTTATTTTTTATTGGTGTTCAATTTACTAACATACAGAATAACCCCCAGTGCCCGTCACCCATTCACTCCCACCCCCCGCCCTAGTTCGTTTCCCAGAGTTAGCAGTCTTTATATTCTGTCTCCCTTTCTGATATTGCCCACACATTTCTTCTCCCTTCCCTTATATTCCCTTTCACTATTATTTATATTCCCCAAATGAATGAGAACATATAATGTTTGTCCTTCTCCGACTGACTTACTTCACTCAGCATAATACCCTCTGGTTCCATCCACGTTGAAGCAAATGGTGGGTATTTGTCATTTCTAATAGCTGAGTAATATTCCATTGTATACATAAACCACATCTTCTTTATCCATTCATCTTTCGTTGGACACCAAGGCTCCTTCCACAGTTTGGCTATCGTGGCCATTGCTGCTATAAACATCGGGGTGCAGGTGTCCCGGCGTTTCACTGCATCTGTATCTTTGGGGTAAATCCCCAACAGTGCAATTGCTGGGTCATAGGGCAGGTCTATTTTTAACTCTTTGAGGAACCTCCCTGGGACGTCTCTCTTCTTCTAAACCCACACTTGGGTTTTCCCATACATCTGCTCCCCTAGTATGTGAGGATGCACGCTGCTTTCTCGCCCTGGCTGTCAGCCCAGAACAGACAAAAGAACTCAGCACCTGAAAAGGCAGTTCCCTGCAGGGAAGAAGTACCAGTGACAGGAGCCAGACAGGCAGCTTCCTGTGAGGTTTCCAGAGAAACAGCTGTTGCAAGTCATTCCAATTCTGTTTAAGGGACCCCAAACCAGTTGCTTTCAAATTAGTTGTAAATACATTAAAACTGCTTGCTATTCAAAATTTCCCAACATCTTAAGGAACCTTTGCCAGTACTGCCATGAGGCTTCATTCCTGAATTGTGTCAAGTGCTGCCACACTGCCTGGTACATTGGAGGGAGCCAATAAACTGTGACCCAAGTTCCTGGGAGATGCCAGCTCATGGAAGAACTAAAGGAAACAAAAAGCATACTGGTATATGTGCCCACAACTTAGGCTTTGTTTCACTTATTACAGAATGTAAACTGCTTCTTTCACCCTCTCTGCCACCTTGGTTTCTAGATGTGTATGATGTTAGACCTGGAAGGGCCCTCAGAGACTGTATCAGTCAGGAAAGCCTATGTTATGCTGTGCCATCCCCCGTGCATTTTCTGACCAAACCTCTATTGTTCTGCTGCTCACTCCTGATTTATGTACTATTTATATACTCCAGGTTCTGTTTCTCTGGTTGAACTCCTACTGCTACAACACCTATAGGATGGATATAATAAAAAAGGATAAATGTTGGAAGGACGTGAAGACATTGGAAACCACATATATTGGTACTGGGAATATAAAAGGATGCAGCTACTTTGAAAAACATTTAGAAAGATCCTAAGAAAGTTAAACACAAAGTTATCATACGACCTATCAATTCCATTCCTACATATATACGCAAGAGAACTGAAACACATGTCCACACAAAATTATGTGCCTGAATATTCACACCAGCGTTTTTCATAATATTCTGAATGCAGAAAGAACCCAATGGTACATCAACAGATGGGTAAAGAAAATGTCATACTGTGTCATGCATTCAAAAGGAATGAATAAACACTTATGAAAAAAAAAAGGAGGGACTGATACTTGCTTCCAAATAGATCAACCGTTCAAATATTGTGCTAAGTTAAATTACTATAACAGGCAAATCCACAGATGAAGCAGATCAGTTACTGCCAGAGTTTATGGGTAAAAGGGCATGATTCCTAATGGCTATGGAAGTCCTCTAAGTCATTCCTTAAAAGGGAATGACTCGGGGGTAATGAAAATATTCTCGACTGAGACAGTGGTGACGGTTTTACAATCCTGTGAATATACTAAAATCACAAAATTACATATTTTAATGGGGTGGATTTAGTTATGTGAATTATACCTAAATAAAAAATACTATTGATAAAAAAATAAGATGGATCTCCTACCTGGGGTCTAAGAATGAGTTGCAGACTCCTACTCAAAAACTTGAATTTCTGTCATTTGGGAGTGTGTGCATGGGCTGCCTTTTAAGACAGGAGCAGCAATGCTCTTATACCTGCATTTCTTTTTTATTTGTTTTAAAGATTATATTTATCTATTCATGAGAGTTACAGAGAGAGGCAGTGACACGGGCAGAGGGAGAAGGAGACTCCCTGCTGGGTGGTGAGCCCAATGCGGGACTCAATTCTAGGACCCCTGGATCACGACATGAGCCAAAGGCACATGCTCCACCATTGAGCCACCCAGGTACCCTATCCACATTTCAACAGTGCTAAGCCACAGTCTCTAAGGCATAGGGAGAATCCAGTCATTGACTATGAGATTCCCCCTTCAAGAAACAACTTGCTGCCCTGCCTCAAATATTGTGATTAGCTGATAGTCCCTATTAGCTTCTATGGGATGTGTCTTTACGATATAGCCAAAGTCACAATCTTCTAAGGATGGCCACTGGTAAATGACTAAGCAATAAGTTGAGCCAGGGCCACACACTTCTCAAAGCGAAGACCAGCTAGTGATTGAATAATCCAGGGGTACACATTTGGCAAACCTATAATCAGATCATTCAGGAAAAGAGAAGTTTCAAATTACTCAAATCAAGAATGAAAGAGTAGACAATATACAAATAAAAAGGATTCGATGGAAATACTATGCATAACTGTATGCTGAGAAAGGAGAAGGAATGTATAAAATGTAGAGTTTCCTAGAAGACACAGAAAACCAACACTGACTCAAGAAGCGAGTCAGAATAGATCTACATAACGAGTAAAAAATTGAATTACTGATCAAACAACTTTCCTTTTTTTCTTTTTCTTTTTTTTAAAATCAAACCCCTTTGTACAAAAAGAACACTCGGGACCAGATGGCTTTACTAGTAAATTATGCTTTTTAAACTTTTAAAATTCCTCTTGGGTATGTTGTGACAATTAACAGGTAAAGTAGTTGGAATGGTGCGTGGCATACAGTGACTGCTGAGTTTGTATTAACTATAATTACAAAAAGTCTGTTGACTAAATGGCTGAACAAATTAATGGGGTGACAAGACGGAAGCAAAAGCCACTGTGAATGTCTGTGTGGCCTATTATTACAAGGTCCTGTGGTATGGCAGTATGGAGAGGTCTGATCAGAATCCAAAGAACCAGGACATAGAAGGACAGAAGGCTGGGGTGGCAGGCTGAAGGATAGGCAAAGAGTAGTTAGCCCTGGGAAAGGGCCTAGGAACCAGGAGTCAGGGAAGACCAGAAAGCAGCCTTTGGGGGAAGCAAGTTTGGTAACAGGAGTTGAAAGCAGGCATCCTCCCTGAAAACCCAAGAGGTTTGGAATATCCCTAGACTTATCTAAGAGATGAGCAAACTAAGGAACCATGAGTTTAGGTAATTGCTGGTTTGTAACCTTTTCGGGAGATTCCTGGGTATAATCTGAAACTGGGTCCCATATATGGAGGACAGGGTGAGATCAAAGAAAGATGAAGGCCACTCCGGATCGGGAGGTAGCAGGTTTAATAAACAAGGGAACTTATATATGAGACTTTTCTTGGGTGGCTGCAAGATGACTCGATCTCTACATCTGCCCTCCAGAATCCTAAGAGTTTATCTAGAAGCCTTAACTGGGTTCATTCACGACTACCATCCAGATGGTCACAACACCACGCTGTATCTCAGGGCTACATCCTTTGGCAGCTTCTGGGATCAGGGAAGGTAAGCAGAATGCACAGGGGAGGAGGTGAGGAACCTCCCATGGCTGGGGTCCAGCTCACGAGTGAACTGGAAGTCCTGCCCTCATTGCCCTCCTCCAATAGTAATTGGACCAATACCCATGATCATTGTTGGAGACAATCATAATGAAATAAAATACACTAAAAACAAAGGTGATGAATACTCAAAGCTTATCACATATTAATTCCTTTCCAGTTAATAATTTCCAGTTATCTATTCTTTTCAGGTTACTTACGTATATAACATACGAATGGTGGAAATATTAAATGCAATGAACTGAGGAGCAGTGATGCAGCAGAAGCTGTGAACAAAGCAGAAGATAGAGGAGGAAGGAAATACATATTGGCTAGAGGGAAAAATGTCTGATTAGGCAGAAAGTTGAGCAGAAATAGAAGAAGATTCGTGGGATCCCTGGGTGGCGCAGCGGTTTGGCGCCTGCCTTTGGCCCAGGGCGCGATCCTGGAGACCCGGGATCGAATCCCACGTCGGGCTCCCGGTGCATGGAGCCCGCTTCTCCCTCTGCCTGTGTCTCTGCCTCTCTCTCTCTCTCTCTCTCTCTCTGTGACTATCATGAATAAATAAATAAAATCTTAAAAAAAAAAAAAAGAAATAGAAGAAGATTCAATATATGAAATTAAAAAAAATTGTCATGAAGGTCCCTTGAGAGTTGTCAGAGCTTTGAAACAGGGCACAGAGGCAGGATTAGTACCATCAGGGTGAGGGCAGTCCCTTCTCTGAGACCGGCAGGTAGGATGAAACGTGGCTTGGGATGGGGGAGGGAAGCTTGGAGCTAAGAGCCCATGATCAACTGACTGAAGTTCCAAAGTTCCCAAAGAGGAAACATTCATAAATCATATGCTTATTTTTTTTAAAGATTCTATTTATTTAAATGAGAGAGAGAGAGAGAGAGAGAGAGAGAGAGAGAGAGAGAGGGAGAAGCAGGCTCCATGCAAAGAGGCCGATGTGGGACTCGAATCTGGGACTCTGGGATCACGCCCTGGGACGAAGGCATGCTCTAAACTGCTGAGCCACCCAGGGATCCCCAAATCACACATTTAAAGATTAAACAA
Source organism: Canis lupus dingo (assembly GCF_003254725.2). NCBI lineage: Eukaryota > Metazoa > Chordata > Mammalia > Carnivora > Canidae > Canis > Canis lupus. The sequence goes on along the minus strand of NC_064281.1, from coordinate 118,379,468 downwards.
TGATGCTGTAAGAAATTGCATTACTGGGGCGCCTGGGTGACTCAGTCGATTGAGTGTCTGAGTCTTGATTATGGCTCAGGTCACGATTCTGGGGTTGTGGGATCAAGCCCTGTGTGAGGCGGCAGTGCTGGATGTGGAGCCTGTTGGGATTCTCTCTCTCTCTTTCCCTCTGCCCCTACTCCCACTCATGTTCTCACATTCTCTCTCCTCTCTCTCTCTCTCTCTCTCTCTCTCACAAATAAGTAAATAGATCTTAAAAGGAAAAAGAAAGAGATTGTCTTACTAAATCCTAGTGAAGCAACCCAGAACAGCAATGGTTTACCAGCCCCACCTCTGCAAAAAGTCATTGTAGGGGCAGAGTGACACTATTTCCAAATTGGACACGGCCACCACAACCTCGTCTTATAGAGAGAGTGCAGCAGTATCATGGAGAACTTCAACGTTGCTTCGGGGCAAGTGTTAAGATGAAGGAGAGACTCTGCACTGCCCCGTAAGAGCCACTTTCCTCCTCTTCCATAATCTCAAGCCTTCCCTTTCAGCTTCCTGAAGTTAAATGTTGCCATGAGACTAAGCTCTGGCCAAGGAGACACTGGTGTCATGAAAGTGTCTCGGGAAAACGTGCAGCAGCCTTCCGAGAAGAGCCTGTGGCCTGTGCCCTTTAACCTGCTTCTTCAGTTGCTCCTCACTCCTCTTGGCTGGGACGCTTACAGGATGGCTGGAGCTGGAACAGCAGCTTGGACCATGAGGGAACCTTGGGAACCCTGCCTATGTACCGTGGAGGAAAGAAGCCGGGCAGCCTGGGTGGCTCAGGCGTTTAGGGCCACCTTCAGGCCAGGTTGTGATCCTGTAGAGCCGGAATCGAGTCCCACGTCGGGCTCCTGCATGGAGCCTGCTTCTCCCTCTGCCTGTGTCTCTGCCTCTCCCTCTCCCTCTGCTTCTCTCTCTCTCTCTCTCTCTCTCTCTGTGTGTGTGTGTCTCATGAATAGATGGATGAAATCTTTAAGAGAAAACAAGGCAAGAAGTCAGAAGGACTCAGGATTCCAAAGCACTCGGTGGCAGAACAGAACCAGCAAGCCTGCCCTGAGCTATGTATCTGTGGCTTCCACCTGAGAGAGAAATGATTTCTCCTGGTCTGTGAGCCGCTGTCTGTGGCCCCTGCTAATCACGGCTACACCCCTTCTTAGCGGACACAGAAAACATCTATCCCAGGTGCCACCTGCACTTGCACATGTAAGGAGCCCTCTTGGTGAGGATACTTGCCGAGCCGCGATCCTGGGAGCAACAGCACCTGCGCAGCGCCCCAAGGCCCTGGGCCCAAGGCTTGGCCATTGTAGGCTAGCGCACACAGAAGTCTCCGTGCCCCTGGCAGCGACCCTTTGTTGGGGGTGGGCCAGTCCGAATTAAAGGAGCTAAGGGCCGGAAGAGGACTGGCAGGAACTGAAAGGGCAACTCCAGAGTGGGCTCGTCATCTCCTTGAGGACCCGAGGCTGTGAAGAAGGGTAGGGTGTCCCCCGTTTGCCCCAGAGAGTCCCTAAAGGATGATCCCCCTCCTCTCTCCAGCACTTCAGGAACAAACCTATCAGGGAGGTCGCAAAGGAGCCTGGCCTCCACTTCCACACCCTGCCCACTTTGCACACACACCCTTTCCTGCACTCCTGTGCTCTTCCCTGCTCTTTGTAACCATCCCTCAGGTGGATCCTTAAGCAGGAAGGAGGGGCCAAATGTGGCGGGGTTAGGGGGTAGGGGTCTTGATCAAATCTCAAGCCTTGGGGAGTAGGGGGACCACCATGGTGCATCCAGAATCCTCCTGGAGGAACCCCAAGGCTGCTTTTTCTAGACTATAACTTCCCTTCTCTGGAAGGGCATGAAGTTGCTTATTCTCGGGTCAGATGTCATAGGTCTGAAATTTTTCCTCTGCTCCATTGTCCACCCGTGGTTCTAACCAGTAAGTAGCATGTGCCTCACTTGCAGGCCAGTTGGAAGCAGGATGTCAGGCCCAGCTCAGCCCCTGGAAGCAAGACTCTGCACAGCAGCAAGGTTCCCTGGGGACTCCACACTTCCGGTGGCTTGGTGGTGCTTTGGGCCTCTGCCTTCTGTTGCTTGTGATGTGCTGAATATAGGGGCCTTGCATCTTCAAAGGTCAGGAGTCATCACGCAAGATTTCTTGAGTGGAGGCTTTGTAGAAAGTCCCATTACTGAGCCCGTGCTACAAGCCAGAGTTTCTCCATCACTTCTGAGCAAGATTCCCTCCGCTCTTCAGGAGAAACTTTTTCATGACTGAATAACAAATACCAGCTTACAGTCAAAAGGGAATGAACCTTTCTAGTCCCCCTTCCACCCTCTTCCTGAAAGCTCTGTTCTTTGTTTTCTCCTGGTTTCCAGGTGCTTTCTCAGGTGGAGACAGGCAAATAAATAATCTGTGACTTCTGTACTCCGCACACTCGATCTAGCCTAGTGTAGCAGGTGGGGGACGTGGCATTTTACAAATGGAAACGTCAGAAACAGGAGCGTCAGATTTGAGGATATGAGCTGCACAGGCCAGATCCCCTGTTGCTCCCACAGCTGCCAACCTGAGAGGTAGCAGTGACTGTGGGGAGAGCATTGCCGTCGGAAGGGCCAAGACCACTGTCGCTTTTGGAATGTCGGATGCGATCTCGCTGTTGTGAGAGTGGATGTCTCTGAACAGGGCGAGCTCAGTTCAAGCCGGGATTATTTTTCCTTGGTCTCTGCTGTCATATTCCTGGATTCCTCGCTGCTTTCCTGAGACAGTTTACCTTGATTTTCTGGACTGAATCTTTTCCTAGTTAGATAGCCACTGCCCTTCCTCCGCATCAGGCCAGTCCAGGGACAATCCACTTTGTTAGATATTAAGTGCCCACTGTGTACAGGGAACCAAGAGGGTATGGCAGGCAAAGCGGCGATTGCTAACACAGAATGTAGAATTTGAGTCTAGTGGAGTCTAAAGAAAAGCACCCAAACACTTGGGGCAGAGGCACCCCAAAAGAGGTGTGCAGAAGAGAGGTGGAAGGCTGAGATTGGGTCTCTGTGGAAGAACAGGGGAAGGCTCCATGGAAGAGGCAGCCTTCGGAGACAGAGGGGGAAGGTCGCTGCAGGTGGAAAAAATATCCAAGCAAAATGTAAGTGCAAAGGGCCGTCCTATTTGGAAGTGGTGATGGGGCCCTCTGTGGCCAGGACCCAGAGTGCATGGGACAGAGCATGGCGAGAGGATCACTGGAGTGCTGTCCTGGAAGGGGCCGGGTGGGTTATACAAATGAAGGGAGGTGTTCAACTGTGGCAGAAACATTGAGCTCCATGCAGAGAGCCCCACATGGGACTCGATCCCGGGTTTTCCAGGATCACGCCCTGGGCTGAAGGCAGGCGCTAAACCGCTAGGCCACCCGGGCTGCCCTATGTCACTAATTCTATCTTCTGCCTCAATTATCCGAGCAGTCAGAGCCTCCATTTTTTTTTTTTTGCGCCTCCATTTTTTAATGCTTCTCATTGATAGCCTTTTTGAAATTTCAACTTGATTAGATTTTAGTTCTTTTATTTCTCCAGAAAGGCTTTGTCTAGTGTCTTTGATGCTTTATTCAAGCCCCGATAGTATCTTTATAATCATTATTCTGAACTTTAGTTCTACCATGTTACTTATGTCCATACTCACTAGGTTCCTGGCATTCAGTACTGCCTTTGGTTCTCTTTTATGAGATGAGGTTTTTTCCATCTGTGCAGAGAAGAATCGATGAATGAGAGAACAAAATACTGAAATGGCAACAATGTCCCCAGAGAAATATACACTACACAAATCACAAGAGACCCAGAACTGAAAAGAAAAATTAAAAAGAGAGAATATAATCAGACAGGTGAAGAGAATAGAGTAATACACTGGATCCTGTGTGTATTTTGGTCCGTTTGTTAGAAAACTAAATCCCAAAATTGTAACAAAAGGAAAACTTTTATAGGTACTAAACAAATTGAATAGAATACAAGGAAAGGATAGAATGCAATTGTAAAAATGAAAATTAAAAGAGAAAAAAAGAAGAAATATCAACAGACAGGTGAAGAAAACAGAGCAATACACTATATTCTGAGTGTATTTCCTTCGGTTAGAGGAAACTACATCTCAAAATTGTGAAGAAGGGCAGCCCCGGCAGCTCAGCGGTCTTCTCCCTCTGCCTGGGTCTCTGCCTCCCTCTCTCTGTGTCTGTCATGAATAAATAAACAACAAAATTAAAAAAAAAAAAGATGGCTTCACAATTGTAAAGAAAAAAAACCTTGCATATATATTATATATATTAAATACATTGACAGGATAGAATGTAACTGTAAAGATGAAAATTTAGAAAGACCTTATTTTTTTATTTTTTATAAATTTATTTTTTATTGGTGTTCAATTTGTCAACATATAGAATAACACCCAGTGCTCATCCCATCAAGTGCCCCCCTCAGTGCCCGTCACCCAGTCACCCCCACCCCCTGCCTACCTCCCCTTCCACCACCCCTAGTTCGTTTCCCAGAGTTAGGAGTCTTTGTCTCATTCATTTGGGGGATACAAAAAATAAGTGGGAAATATCAGAAAGGGAGACAGAACATAGAAAGAACTTAACAAGAAAGAAACAAAGAAGGAGAAAAAAGAAAAAAAAAAGCGATTTTGATGAGACAGGTGAAGAAAACAGAATCATATACCGTACACTACGTGTATTTTGGTCTGGTGGAAGAAACTGCACCGCAAGGGTGTAAAGAAAAAAAAAAAAAAAAAACTTACACAAATAAAATTAAAAACAATGGAAGGATAGCATGTAACTGTAAGAATGAAAACTAAAAAATATTTCCTAAAAGTTTGATAAAATAAGAAATTGGTTGCAAAAGGAAAGCGAAAAAAAAAAATAAATAAATAAAATGGAAAGACCAAAGAATCATGGGGGAAAACGCTATGAATTGTGTATGTTATATTCCCCTAGCGCTGGAGTTTTGCGGTTCTCAGTGTTCGGTAAAGTTGGTCTGGGCCGCACGCTCTTGCTGACTTTCTGGGGGAGGGACCTGTTGCGCTGATTCTCAGGGGTCTTTGCCCCGAGTGGGCGTGCACCGCCCTTGCCAGGGGGCCAGGCTAAGTAATCTGGTCCGGGTTGCTCTCTGTGGATTTTGTTCCGTGAAGGCCTTGCAGGCCTCTTTAGAGGCTGAGAGCGAAAGTGGTGGCCTCCTCATCCCCAGCCCCAGGGCCGAAAGCTCAGGGTCCCGCTCCTTAGCGCACCCCCAGTGAAAGGCAACCCATCACTCCTGTCTCCCTGGTACCGGACCGCACACTGTGCTCACCCAGCCTGTGACCAAGCATTTCCATCTCAGGCACGGACCCTGCTTCGCCTTCCAAACCCTGCAGATTCCTGCTGTGTGGACATGTGCGCTGCTCCTCCCCAGGGGGAGCAAGGGGGGGCTTGCCGGTTCTGCCGCCTGCTGGGCTCCTGCTCGGAGAGCCTTTGCGCTGAGGGTGCTGGGACCCACTGACCCTGCTGGGTTCCAGGGCTACGGCCACCACTGGCCAAGAGCCCGCTGCAGCCGGCTTCCCTGCTCCGATGTCTGGGAGCTCTGCTGCACTCAGGCACTGTCAGTGTTCCTGTGACCCCGGGGGATCCTGAGACCACGCTGTCCCACCTAGGATTCTGCACCCGCTTCACTGTCTGAGCACCGGGCAGGCAGGGCCGTCCCTCACCGGAGCGGACTTCTAAAGGTCCGGATTCTGCGCTCTCTGCTGCTCCATCACTCTCTGGTGGAGGCTGCTGGAGCTCGCCCCCTTTTGGCTCCCCCGTATCTTCCCATGTATCGCCTCCCTTTTGCCCCCCCCCCCCCCCCCGCCCATCTTCCCATGTATCGCTTCCATTTCACTTCTCCACACCTCCTGTCTTGCAGAAACTGGATGCTTTTCTCTTTGTAGAGTTGCAGCTATTCTTTTTGTAGATCTCCGGTTCAGTTCTCAGGGGTTCAGAATGATTTAGTAGCTGTCTCGCTGAATTCCGGGGACCAGAGGAACTTAGGTCTCTCAACTCCTCGGCCACTTTGGACTCCCACCTCCCCCCCCCCACCCCCACCCCACCGCCCTGTGGTCTCATTCGGCCAAATGGTTGGGGAGAAGTCATCATCTTAGCAAAACTCCTTCAAACTAAAGAAAAATATGGGCATTGTTTTCAATTAAATGTCCCACGCTAGTGCTCCTGGATGTAAATGCTAGAGGAGAAATCCACCTTGAAAGAACGCTTAAGCCAAAAGCACTCATATAGCAGCAAATATCCTGAATAAGTATATGCATATTCAAAATCGTAGTGAACGAAACGGACGAGAGGCGGTGCCCAGTGAACAGAAATCTGCCTTAACGTCAGAAAAATCTTTCAACTGTATTTGGGCAGCCCTGGTGGCGCAGCGGTTTGGCGCTGCCTGCAGTCTGGAGTGTGATCCTGGAGACCTGGGATCGGGTCCCACGTCGGGCTCCCAGCATGGAGCCTGCTTCTCCCTCTCCCTCTGCCTGTGTCTCTGCCTCTCTCTCTGTGTCTATGAGTAAATAAATAAAATCCTTAAAAAAAAAAAAAAAAAAAAAAGAAAAATCTTTCAACTGTATTTATCTACATTAACAAAATAATGGAACTAAAAACATCTGATCACGACTGGGTATAGAAGACTCCTTTGAAAGAAATTCAGCACTAGCTAATGGAAAAAGCTTCTATCAGAATACGATGAGGAAGGAATTTCCGTTTTCATTTCTGTGCAACTAAAACCTCACTTAAAAAAAAAAAGGAAGTCTTGGGCAGATACTTGGTCCTGGAGAGCCTGGATCGAGTCCCGCATCGGGCTCCCTGCGTGGAGCCTGCTTCTCCTTCTGCCTGTGTTGCTGCCTCTCTGTCTCTCTCTGTGTGTCTCATGAGTAAAGAAATAAAACCTTAAAAAAAAAAAAAAAAGAAAGAAAGAAAGAAATGAAAGTCTTGAAAAACACACACAGAATAAACAACGTCCGAACAATAAATGAGGAGAAAGCCTTGGGGGACCCTGAAGACTGCTGAGCTGGATATTGAGTCTGGGTTGGGGATGCAGGGAACATCAGGGATGTGGGGAGGGAATGCAGCCTGCATCAATGCAGATGACAGGATTGATAGGCGGAGCAATTTCCAACTTCTGCTTCTGCTTCCCAGCATAAATCTGAGGCAAGGCCTCAGAGTACACATGACATTAGCCCTGGGGTGCTAAGAGGACACGGGGAAAGACAGGATGATTGAGGCATTGGACTCTAGAGTCTATGCAAATAACCCCCTGAAATCATCTTAGTGGCAAGGAATGCCCCTTAAAAAAATCACTTAAGTAGAATATACAGAATCAACCTGAAATAGAGTAGGGAGTATCAAAGCAATTCACACAGTAAGAAAAGGTATTTTTGATAAAGTATATATATAGTCTACACCTATATAAATACATATACAAACGCATGTATAACGGGAACACACACGCACATACGTGTGTCGCTGTCCGTATTTAGGTGATATGTACGTACATTTGCATACCAGCACCTATAATCTGCACACCTTATACATACGCGTGCACTGGACACACGCTAGGTAGAGAGGGACGGTGTGTTTCTCCCGATGACGCAGCATGTCAGGGGAAAACTCCCTGCAGTGGGCCCCGCAATACGGGACACCCCTAGACACCCTTGCAGCTGCTCGGCCGCCCCCAGGAAACTAAACCTTTAACACGATGTCCCTAAAGTCTGGCTGCTGGCCAAGGGACCCCGTGGGAAGGGGCGCTTCCTCCCGGCCCCTGCCCCTGCCCTGCCCCGGGGCTATGGGCGCTGCGGCTGCACAGCAGGCCTGTGTCCTGATGAGGGCCTCCTGGGTGAGGACTGAGAGCCGACCTGTGCCAGGACGCTGGGGGCCGCCGAACCCTGCTGTGCCCCTGCCGGCAGCCCTGGGCCACCCCGGGACCTGCAGAGCCGGTGGGGCCCGAGCCGCAGCAACCACCCCTCGGGCGCTCAGGGACGACACGTCGGGGCCTGAGAGGCTCGGTGTAAGGGGCACCGACTGAGGTCTGCAGAGAGCCGAGGCCGCAGCCCGCCCGAGTCCAGGGCAGGAGCCCGGGGAGGACAGGGGGCCCCCGCCTTGCCAGCCGGCGCGCTTCCCTCCTCCCACCCTAGCCTGGAACTCATCTCAACCCAACGTGCTGTTAGCTGTGGGGACCCCTGGCAACGGGGTCAGGACGTGATGTGACGTGGGCCGACCTCTGCGTCAGAATTGAGAGAGAGCAGAAGGCCTCGGTGCGGGGGGTCGCACTGGGGTCCCCTGGAAGGAGGCCAGGCCCGGGCCGGCGGCAGCCAGGGGAGCAGGTAGCCCCGGGAGGGGGCTCGGAGGGCGGGGGAGGGGCCCCGGAGGGCGGCGGGGGGGGGGGGGGGAGGGGGGAGGGGGGAGGGGGCCTGCCGGGAACCCCGAGAGAGGACCATGACCGGGGGAAGGCGGGGCCGCGGCGTCGAGCTGAGGCCTGGATGCCGGGGCCTGGGGCAGTGGCCTCGGGTCCCCGGAGGCAGGACGGGACCCGGCCCTCCCCGGAGCGGGGTGAGGACCTGAGGGAGAACTGCGGGGGTCCCCCGGGGTCCCCCACCCCACCATCATGCCTCAACCCACGGCCCGCCCTCCCCGAGAGAGAGAGAGAGAGAGAGAGAGAGAGAGGCACTGGGCCCCCGCCTCGGGGCTGGGGGGCCGCCCTGGGGAGGCCGGACACACGCGGCCCCCGGGGAAATGCGCCTCGGGGGGGGGGGGGTGGGGGGGGGACCCGAGCCCAGGGAGCTCAGGAGCCCATCCGGAGGGAGGTTTGCCAGGGCCTGAGGGGGGGAGGGGCACAGGGAGTGCCTGTGGGGGCGGGGGCCCTGGAGCCCAGGACAGAGGGGACCTGGCAGGAGGTCGCCAGGGATGGGAGGCCTGGGAGGCCCCCTGGGCAGGCTGGGGACCTGCCTTCGGGCGGGCCGCCGGGCGGCCAGACTTCCACATCCGGGTCTCCCGAGAGACTGGGGGCCCTTGGCGTCAGGAGCACGGCCTCCCTGAGGGGGCAGACGGTGGACCCCCGCCCACCCTACATTGAAGGGGTGAGTGGCCCCCAAGGCAGCCCTCAGGCCCAGGAGGGGATGGCCCCGAAATCTGGGTGCCCCTCCCTGGCAGCCCTGGGAAGAGAACCCGGGGTGTGGCCTATCCCGCGGAGACCCTCCTCCTCTCCAGATCTCTGGGCTCAGGGAGGGGAGGGCCTGGGTCTGAGGGTCTGCACTCAGGTCAGCAGAGGAGGCAGGTGCCCTGCCCTGCCCTGCCCTGCCCTGCCCTGCCCTGGTCCAGGCCCTGGCGGGGGTCGAGGTGAGAAATGAGGGGATGCCTTCCTCAGCAGGATCCCTGGGGACCAGGCCGCCCCGGCCGCTTGTGTGGGCCATGGGGAGAGGCGGGACGGGTGGGCCGACTGATTTCTCTGGACTTTGGCTGGTTGCGGGGTCGGGGTAGGGGCCCTTGCAAGGAAGGTGCAAGGAGGGTGGCCTCAGGGCCAGCCGGAGAGTCTTCCCACGCCTTGCGTGGGGTCCAGGTGAAGAGCGAGAGGCGCCCCATCCTGGCCCAGAGGGAAGCTTGAGTTGGGCCATTCCTCCCCTGGTGCGTGATCCGTGATCCGTGATCCCTTATTTGACGGCACAGGATGAACCCCCAGAGACCTTTGGCAGGCCTGCCCAGAGCCGGTCCCCTGGCTTCCTCATGGGGAGGGTCGGGGCAGCCTGGTCTTGTGGGGACACTTTGGCCTCAGGACCGCAGACAGAGGCCTGGGTCCCAGGCCCTGCCAAGGGCACTGGCAGGCCAAGGAGGGGACTTGGACTGCTGGGGGCCTCCCAGAGTGCGAGCCAACCTTCCTGTGTGCACTGGGGGCCCAGGGCTGGGCTGGCAGTCTGCACCCTGAGGTGCCCCCTGCTTCCCTCCTGCAGGGGCTCCAAGAACTGGCAGCGCAGCAGAGGCCTTGGTCGCCGGCAGGAGGCCCTCAGGTCACAGAGTGAAGGAGGCATAGCAGGTCTGTGTCGCTGGACCTGGTGAGGTCCACGTTGTCTCCGAGCCTGGTGCCAGGGGCTCAACTCGCCCAGCCCAACACACAGGGGACTCCTTGTGTAGCCAATCCTGATGCGGCCCGCTCTCTGCCCTGGCACGGGGCCTCTCTTGGCCCACCTGCACCCCGACCAGCCATCCCACCGCTGTCTTCAGCTTTAGCTCCACGCCCACACCATGCCCCTGAGGCACACGAGTCAGCTCTGGAAGCTGGAAGAAGACCCGGGAGAAGCCCAGGGCCTGGTCAATGCCCAGCTGCCAGAGGCTGAGGATGAAGACGAAGTTTCATCTCCCCCCTACCTGTGTTCCTCTTCCTCCTCCTCCCCCTCCTCCTCCTCCTCTTGCTCCTCCCCTTCCTTGTCCAGCTCTGGCCTGTTCTTTGTGCCCCCAGAGGAGGGGTCTGAGACTGCCTGGAGTCCTCCCCAGAGCCCTCAGAGTGCCGGGCCCTCCCCCAGTGGCAGGGCACCCAGTGGCTGGAGCCAGGTGGAGTTTGCTGGCCCCAGTGGCCCAGAGGAGGAGATCTGGAACCCCTGGGAGGTGCCCGAATATGCGCAGCCCTCTGCCCAAGGAGGAGACACAATGCTCATGAGTGGGGCTGACCTGGTGGGGTTCCTGCTCCGCAAGTATCTCAACAAGCAGCCCACCAGCCAGGCAGAGGTGCTGGAGGTCCTCAGCCCAGATATGCAGGATGCCTGGCCCGAGATCTGGGGTCAAGCCTGTGAGTGCATGCAGCTGGTCTTTGGCGTAGAAGTGAAGGAAGTGGACCCCATCGCACACTCCTACGTCCTGGTCACCGTCCTGGGCCTCAGCTACGATGGGATGCTGAGCGGTGAGCAGGGCCTGCCCACGACCGGCCTCCTGGTGCTGCTCCTGGGGGTGATCCTCCTGGAGGGCGACCGTGCCCCCGAGCAGGAGGTGTGGGAAGCCCTGGGGGTCATGGGGGTGTTTGCCGGCAGGCAGCACGTCATCTATGGGGAGCCCAGGGAGCTCCTCACCCACGTCTGGGTGCAGGAAGGCTACGTGGAGTACCGGCAGGTGGCGGGCAGCAACCCTGCCCGCTACGAGTTCCTGTGGGGGCCCAGGGCCCACGAGGAAACCAGCAAGCTACGGGTCATGGAGTATGTGCTATGGGTTAATAGCAGGTGGCCGGTTTCCTCCCTGGCCCCGTTTGATGAGGAAGAGTGGGCCTGAGCCCCAGAGGCGGCCAGGCCCTTTCCAGCCTTTGGTGGGGTCGGCAGCTTCTCCCGCGGGATGGGCACGAAGGGAGGCATCCCTTCGGCTGCTTCTTCCCCGTGGGCGCCTCTGGGTCTCCCTGTGTGTGTGTGTTTGTGTGTTTGTTTGTGTGTTTGTGTTGGAGAAGACAGACCACTGGGCTTTCTAGGAGTGCAGGGCCAGGGCGGCTTGGGGGCAGAAAGCAGGGTGAAAAGCCACTCTGGGGGCCTGTTCTCTGCCGCGACCCGGAGATCGAGAGCTTGGTTAACATGAGGAGGCTCTTGCACATCGCTGCTCGGATTCGGGGGATTCATCAGCTTGGGAGGCTACGTGTGTCACTGACATTCCCCCCGCCCGGACCGCCGCAGCCGCCGCCCCCCCCCCCCCATCCCGAACTTCTGTACATCCCCCAGTTCAACAGTTAAGAGTTTCATCCTGTCCTGAAAACCAGCTGGCCAAAGTCCACCTTCGTCCCTGTGTGGGTCCCACCCGGATCCTCATCCCAGGCAGGGCACTGGGACAGAAATGGGTTGGGAAGCAGCAAGGACGGAGGGGTCAAAGGACGGGGTCGGGTCGTGCAGCCAATAAAAAGGAAAAGTCTTTTGTTCTGGCTTCCTGTGCCTCCTGGCCCGTTCATTCTGCAAGGGCCCAAGGAACCCGGACCGGTGTGCTCCGGCATGGGCGGGGGCCGCGGAAAGGGCGAGAAAGGGCCCGCCGGAGGCCAGGGGAGCCCTGCTGGCGGCTCCCTCACGGCCACACAGCGGCTGAGCTCTGCTCCCTGCAAGGCCCTGTGTGTGAGCAGTGAGGACACGAGGGGCCCGGGGACACGCCGCCTTCGGGGACTGTGTAGAGGCCGCCGTCCGGCAGGGAGGTGGGGAGGGGTGTCCTGAGGCCTGCGACAGCCCCAAGGGGCGAAAGGGTGACGGGGGCGGCGGCTCCCGGGGGCAGGCTCTGCAGGGTCCAAGGCCCCGGGGCCCGGGGGGGCTCTGTGGGCAGCGCGACTCCTCGTGTGCAGCTGAGGAGCGAGCAGCGGGCGGGGGACGGAGGCCGACCTCCACTCTGCCTCCAGGTCGGGAAGCGGGGACCTGAGGCTTGTGGGGGGGCGGGGGGGACACGCGCAGATTGCCTGGCGTGGCGGGAGGGCGGGCCCAGGCCGGCCAGAGTCCCTGACCTCCCAGCCTGAAGGAGGGCCCCGCCCACCTGCTCCCCCCCCCCCGACCCCCCAGCCTGGAGCCCATCTCCGCCGGACCCACCTGCTGGGAGCGCTGGGGACCCCTGGCACGGGGTCCGGATGTGAGGTGGGCCGACGTCCGCCTCGGAGGTCTGAGAGAGCGGAGGGCCTCGCGTGGGGGGTCGGATTGGGGTCCCAGCCGAGCGAAGGCGGGCAGGCCTGGGGCCGGGGGCAGCCAGGCGAGCAGGTAGCCCCGGAGCGGCCCGGAGGGCGGCTGGAGGGGGCCTGTCGGGAATCCCGAGAATCCACGCGGGGGAAGGCGGGGCCGCGGCGTGGAGCTGAGGGGTGCCCGGAGGCAGGACGGGCCCGGGCCCTCCCGGAGCAGGGGTGAGGAGCTGAGGGAGAACTGCGGGGGTCCCCCACCCCACCTTCATGCCTCCACTCCTCCCGGAGAGATGGAGGCACTGGGCCCCCTCCTTGGGACTGGGGGGCGGCCCTGGGGAGGCCGGACACACGCGGCCACCCGGGAAATGCGCACTTGGGTTGTGGGGGTGGGGACAGGACCCCACGGAGCTCAGGATCCCCGTCGGAAGGGAGGTTTGCCGGGGCCTGAGGGGGACAGGGGCACAGGGGTTGCCTGTGGGGGCGGGGTGGGAGGGCAGGGACACAGGTGCACAGGACAGAGGGGACCCGGCGGAGGTCAGGGCCCACGCTAGAGGGGCCCCCGGGAAGCCGCGGAGGAGTGGGATGGGGCCAGATGGTGGCGGGGGGTGCTGCAAGCCTGGCACAGCCAGGTACCCGAGAGCCTGAGGCCTGGTTTGGTGGGAGCAGACGCTGAGGGGGGAGGGGAGGGAGGGTCCCGGGGCTAAGGGGAGGCGAGGGATGGACCCTGAGGGGGACAGAGGGGACCCGGCGGAGGTCAGGGCCCACGGTGAGCCCGGGAAGCCCGCGGGGGAGCGGGATGGGGCCGGATGGTGGCGGCGGGTGCGGCAGGCCTGGCACATCTGGGTACCCGAGAGCCTGAGTCCTGGTGTGGCGGGAGCAGACGCTGAGGGCTGAGGGGAGGGTCCCGGGGCTAAGGGGAGGCGAGGGATGGACCATTGACAGGGACAAAGAGGACCCCAGTAGAGGGTCGCCAGGGCTGTGAGGCCCCCGTGGGGATGGGTACCTGCTCTCACGTGGGAGTATGGGTGCTCAGACTTCCACATCCGGGCCTCCTGAGGCACTGGGGGCCCCTGGCGTCAGGAGCAGGGCCTAGGACACGTGGGCAGAGGGGAGGGCCCCGGGTGGTGCTGGGAATCCCGGTGAGGATGCAGAAGAGGCCCGGGGGACCCCGCACCCCAGCCCAGAGTCGGCCCGGGAAGGTCGTGGGGGGGGGGGGATGGGAACACGTGGTGAGGCCCCACTTCTGCATCGGGGCTCTGAGAGACCAGGGGGCTGGTGTTCAGAGCAGGGCCTCCCTGAGGGGGCAGACGGTGGGCCCAGGTCCTGCTGGGTTCCTGGCGAGGATGTCCATGGAGGACGGAGGGACCCCGCACCCCAGTCCACAGTCAGTCCCGGGAGGCAGGCCGAGTGGAGCCAAGCAGAGGCCTGGGCGCCCAGGGAGCCCCGCCAGCAGGGGTGGGGAAGAAGGGCCCAGGGAGCCTGTCCCCCGCCCCCCAGCTCAGCCCCCTCTGTGAGCCCTGGGAAGCCCCCAGGCTGGGTCATGGTCCTGATGGAAAGATGGTCACTCCCTGTCCCCGGTGGGGTCCGGGAGGAGGGGAGGGCCTGGGTGTGAGCGCCCTGGCCTCCGGTAGTCTGCCCGAGGGGCCCAGGGTCAGCTAGGGCTGGAGGCGAGGATCCCCGAGGGACTGAGACCCCCGAGGGAGTGGGTTCCCAGGGAGCCCGGAGCACCACGGCCCTGCCCCTGCTTCAGCCTCGGGAGGCTGCCGGGGGTTGGACGAGTCCCGAGCTGCGTGGTCGCTTGCTTATGTGACAGGGCCTCCCACACCTGTGGCGGTTGGGCTGGAGCACTGCCTCCAGGGTGTGGGCTGCGGTGGGGTCAGGTGGAGTGGGAGGCAATGGCCCACGTGTGGCTGGTGGCCAAGGCCAGGACTACAGGGGAACTGCAGCCCTAGGAACGCAGCCTAGAGTGGGTCCTGGGAGCCCCCAGGGCCCGAGGACCTCCTGGGGCGTGCCCTGGCTTGCCAGCCAAGTCTCCTAGAGCCTGGGGAATTGGAGGAAGGAGCAGGGTTGCAGACTGCCCAGAGCCGACCCGGGGCCTGAGGGGATTGAAGGTGAGGACCAGAGGGAGGACTGACGGACCCTGGGCCCCAGCACGTGCAGTCCAGGGAAGAAGGAGGCCCCTGTGCAAGATGAGCCCATGCTACGGTCCTGATGTCCACCTCTGAGTGTTAGGGCCTGAGGGCTTGTGCTTCAAAGTAGCAGGACCTCGGGGTTGCTTGGTGAGGGTGTGTGTGGAGGGTGTATGGCCAGCGGGGAGTCAGGGTGAGGACCTTGGGGACGTCCTGGCTGGCCCCACCTGGCCCATGAGCCAAGAAGCCAGTGCAGTGGAGTGGGGCCCTGCCCTCTGGGCAGCCCACGGAGGATGGGAGAGATCTGGCCCTCAGTGGAATGCTCACTTGTCCCTGGGGCGGGTGGGGGCAGGAAGGTGGGCTGACCTGGGGTTGGTACGGTCTTGGTGTGAGGGGCACGTCTCCTCTATGGGAGGTTGGGGGCCCGGAGGAAGAGCAGGCCCTGGCAGGATAATGTTTCAGGGAGCGGAGGGCCTGGGCCTGAGGGTCTGGACTCAGGTCAGCAGAGGAGGCGGGTGCCCTGCCCTAGCCCTGGACCAGGCACTGGCGACAGTCGACGTGACATATGAGGGGATGCCTCCCACAGCAGGATCCCTAGGGACCAGGCCGCCCCAGCCGTTTGTGTGGGCCATGGGGAGAGGCGGGACAGGTGGCCCAACTGATTTCTCTGGACTTTGGCTGGTGGGGGGTCGTGGCAGGGGCCCTTGCAAGGAAGGTGCAAGGAGGGTAGCCTCAGGGCCAGCCGGAGAGTCTTCCCAGGCCTTGCGTGGGGTCCAGGTGAAGACCCAGAGGTGCCCCCATCCCAGCCCAGATGGAAGCCAGAGCTGGCCCATCCCTTATGCATGATCCAGGAAGAATCCTGGAGACTTTGGCAGGTGTGGCCAAGGCTGGGCCCCTGGCTTCCTCCTGTGGAGTGTTGGGGACCTGTGATCTTGCAGGGACAGTTTGGCCAGAGAAGGACAGGGCCGGGGCAGTCTTTTGAGAGGCTGAGGAGGGGACTCCCCACCTTGACTGCAGGAGACCTCCCAGAGAATGTGGCAGCCGTCCTGTCCACACTGGGCCCCAGGGCTGGGCTGGCAGTCTGCACCCTGAGGACCCTCCTCCTTCCCTCCTGCAGGGACTTCAAGAACTGGCAGCAGAGGCCTTGGTCTGAGGCGGGGGTCCCTCAGGACACAGAGGTGAGGAGGCGCGAGCCAGAGCCACTTGGCCAGGTGAAGTGCACGCTCTCTCTGAGCCTGATGTCAGGGGTTCTCCCAGCCCAACACAGGGGACCCCTCTGCAGGGGAGCCGGGCACGGCCCCCTGTCAGACCTGGTACCTCGGGGTGTCTTGGCCGGGCTGCCCCCTGACAAGCTCTCCCAACTCTGTCTTCAGGTTCAGCCCGAATCTGACACCATGCCCCTGAGGAATAGCAGCGAGCTTTGGAAGCAGGGAGAAGACCTAGAGGAGGCCGAGGGCCTGGGGATGCCCAGCTGTCTGGGGCTGAGGAGGAGGAGGAAGGGGAGGAGGAGGCTCCACCTTCCCCCTCTACCCCATCTCCCCCATACCACCTATCTCATCTCTCTCTATCCTCCTCCTCCTCCCCCTCCTCCTTCCCCTCCTCCTCCCCCTCCTCCTTGTCGTCTTGCCCTTCATTGTCCTTCTCTGGCATGGTCTTTGGCCCCCCAGAGGAGGGGTCTGCTACTCCCGCGGCCCTGAGTGCTCCCCAGAGCTCTCAGAGTGCCGACCGCTCCCCCAATGGTGGGGCAGCTGGTGGCCTTGGCCAGCCCGAGCCTCCTGGCCCCAGCGGCCCAGGGGAGGCGGGAGATGAGGAGCCCTTGGTGGAGGGCAGTTTCCGCATGAAGACGGCTGCCCTGGTGGTATTCCTGCTCCTCAAGTATCGCAACAAGCAGCCCACCAGCAAGGCAGAGATGCTGGAGGTCTTCACCCCAGAATACCAGGACGACTTCCCCGCCATCTTGAGCCAAGCGTCCATCTGCTTGCGGCTGGTCTTTGGCCTAGACGTGATTGAAGTGGATCCCAGGGAGCACTCCTACGTCCTCAACCCCATCCTGGGCCTCACCTGGGATGGGATGCTGAGCGATCAGTGGGGTATCCCCAAGACCAGCCTCCTGGGGCTGGTCCTGGGGTTGATCCTCCTGCAGGACGGATGTGTCTCCGAGGAGGTGTGGGAGGCTCTGGGGTTCACGGGGATGAAAGATGGCCAAGAGCAAATCGTCTGTGGGGAGCCTGGGGACCACCTCACCGTCTGTGTGCAGGAAGGCTACCTGGGGCGCCGGCAGGTGGCAGGCAGCGACCCTGCCCGCTTTGAGTTCCTGTGGGGGCCCAGGTCCTCCGAGGAAACCAACAACCTTCAGGTCATGGACTTTATGCTCCAGGTCGGTAGCAAAAACCTGGGGTCCTCCCTGGTCCTGTGAGAACAGATTCTGAGATAAGGAAGAGGGAGCTGCAGCTCCAAGGGCAGCCAGGCCCTTTCCAATCTTTTGTGGGGCCGGTATGAAGGGAGGCCTTAGGGTGCTTCCTCCCGGTGTTGTCCTGTTGGGTGTGTAAAGAGAAAAGCCTGGGCGTTCTCAGGGGTTAAGGGCCAGGGCAAGTAGGGGGAAAGCAGGGCCAAGAGCCTCCCTGGGGGCCTGGGCTCTGCAATGACCCTGGCATCCAGAGCTTGGTTTCTTTGAGGAAGCTCCCCATGTTTGTTCCTTGGGACAGAAGGGTTCCCCAGCCCCGTGTGTGAGTGACACGCACCCCTTTGAGATCATACTTGCCAAGCTCAAGTGTTAGAGTTTTGTCATGTCCTGCATACAATTTGGGAGACCTTCCCTCCTTGTTTGGGTTCTGGATGAAATCACAGGGCAATGGCGTTGGAATCTGTTGGAAAGGCCAAGAGTGCAGCAGGCAAGTGCTGGAGTATGGAAATAGGAAAATAAACCTTGTTCACTTCTCATTTCTACCCCTGCCGTGTGCCATTTTTCCAAAGCAACGTCGATGTGCGCTGCTGCATTCACTTGGTTTTTCAGGAACGGGAGAGAAGGGTCCTAACGCCAGGGGAGCCCTGCTGGCAGCTCCCTCATGGCCACACATCGGCTGAGCTCTGCTCCCTGCAAGGCTCTGCGTGTGAGCAGTGAGGACAAGAGGGGACCAGGGTCACGCCACCTTCAGGGACTGTGTCTAGCGGCGGGAATCCCCACGGGAATGCGGGGAGGGTGCCCTGAGACCTGCGCCAGCTTGCCAGCCCCGAGCTTTTCCTGGAATTGTGGGAGCTCTGTGTTGCCCCCAGAGGGGCAAGAAGCCTACCCCGGCGTCACGGCCATTGAATCCTATGTGGTCTTGGAGGGTCGTGTGCAGACAGCTCATTCTGCTCAGTTTCTCTTCGGTTCCCCTTGCTCTCCCATCCTGGGATATGTCACAGGAACAGCAAATTCTTAAGACAGGGGGTGTGGTGGTGGACGTTACAATAAGGCTGGACCTTCTCCCAACCACTAACGGTCCTCATTTGTCAGTGGTCCCGTGTGCCGGTCTCTCCTGAAATGGGACAGTAGCAGAGAATGGCAAGTGGCAGTGCATCAGGGGAAAGAGCACATTGCCAGCCCATGGAGATTTCTGAGGTTCCTGCCACAGTAATTGCAGCAAGGTGCTAGGATTGAGGAGGGATTGCTGCCCCTGAACCACCACAGCCAGGTGAGTGTGCAAAGTAGTGACCATCAGATGTGATCCTGCCTTGGAAGCACCCGCCCCACAGCCGGTGGATGCGTAGGGACATTCTGTAGACGAGCCTCTGTGCCCCACAGAGAGGCCCTGGTGGGCAGTCCTTCCTGCCACCTGACCCTTGGATCCCCGAGTCACGGCCATCAAACCCCTCATGCCCCGCACCAGGTTCCTTCGGGAGTCCGGCAGCCCGCTGCCCAGTGGCCGGGGCAGGATCTGGGACGTCCTGCTTCTGGGGCCCAGTCGGCAGCCCCCACAGCCTCTGCTGCCCACCCTGCCCTGTCTTTCCTGACCGTGGCCTCAGCCTGCAGACCTTGGGGCTTGGTCCTGTCTCCCCACTGCCAACTGCTCTCTCCCCAGTGCTGCTGCTCACAGGCACTCATCTTGCTCTGGCCGTCCCTCTCTGCCTACTTGTGCTCCCGGGGGTGCTGACCAGGGTTCTCTGGCGGTCCATGTCCTAGGGGCTGGTAAATGACACTCCTAGCCTGGTGACCCTGGCGACTGTGCCAAGTGGGTATTGTCAGAGAACTCCTGGGTTATAGCCATCGTTCTGTGAAGCTGGTGTCCTCGTGAAGGCCACTGCGAGGTTGGTTCTATGAGGCTAAGGCAGAGACGGGGTGTGTACCTATCAGCCATCCCCAGAGCCGCCGGGACCCTAGGGTCCCGAAAAGGGTACTTTGAGCAGAGGAAAGTGTAGTGGGTGATGGCAGTGGTGACCGGGATGCTCCCCCACACCCCACAGGCCCCCTGGCTCACATGAGGATTCTGTAAGAGCCGGGCAGGAGGGCCTTTGGGTCCCCAGGAGGCAGGAAGTGCAGAAGGTCAGTTACCCCACGAGAGGGGGAAGGAGGAGCACCCACCATCCTGAGGCTTGTGGCCTTGGGACAAGTCCCAGGATCAGGCCCTGTGGGACAGCCCCGGCTGGATGCGGGGACCCTGCATGCTCTCCTGGGAGAGAATTGACTGCTGGGGCCCGGGGTTTGATCCAGGCCACCATGGACTGCTGGCACGGAGCACTCAGGATGCCCGAGTACCAGCATGTGGGTCCTTGGGGAGGCATCTCCGGGGTGCCAGGTCCTGTCCCGCAATGTCTGTATTCACACACAGCGGCCAGGTGTCTGGCAGTTGTCAGCAGGCCACGGCGGATTATGCACGAGGTCCCCTGTCCTCAGCAAGAAGTCCTGACATTCTCTAGATGCCCTGAGCCGGTGCCCTGACAGGCTGGCAAGAGGCGCCTCAGCTGCGGTTCTGCTCCTCAGGAGCCCCCGTGCCCAGCGATGGCCAAGCCTGCTTTGAATGCACCCCCTTGGCCGGGCTCTGACCTACTGTCTGGCCTCTACCTGCCTGCCCTGTGTGACAATACCACTGGCACCTGCCCTGGGCCATTCCTGGGCCCGACTTGGGCCTCCCTGCCTGTCCTCAGGGCCAGAGTTAGCCAAGCCAGGCTGTCCCCACCCCCAGAGAGAGCGGGAGTGCCAAGGATCCCCGGGACTGTCCCCTGTGGGGATGCAGTGCGGGTCCTTAGACCCCCTGGGTTGAGTATTCACCTGCTGACCTGATGGGTGGCTGACGTGCAGCCTGCCCAGGGCAATGAGCCTGCGGGATGACATGGGGCCCCATTCAGCTGGGCGACAAGGGGCCAGACTCGGCCGGGGCCACGCCTGAACCCCAGGGTGGCCCTCGAGGGAGCATAGCTCTTCCAGCCCCATGCGTGTGCGATCCTCTCCTTCCTCACACACTCGGTCCTGCCCCCACGTGTCCCTGGGGCCTGGCATCCAGGTAGAAAGGATCGTGACCCCGAGGCGCTACTAAGAGGTCGCGTGGGCAGGGGTCTGTGTCAGGCTGCTGGTGGCATCGGTGCCCGGCACTCCCACGGTCCCCCAATCATGGGACGTGGAGCGTCGGCAAGATGACCCCCCCCCCCTCGGAGGACAGCTGGACCCCTGCTGGCGGCAGGGAGGACCCTGAGGTCCACACCTTCGGGCTTGGCCCCTGGAGGGCGCTCACCTGCTGGGGCGTTGTACGGCTCCCCCTGCCCCGATGGACGTTCCGCTAGCCTGATCGTGTGCACGGTCACACGGCTCATACGGTCACAAGGGTGACACGGGCATAGTCTCCCTGCAAGGTCAAGCATTGCTGTACTTTGGCAGGGTGCCACCCCGACGTACAAGGCCTGGTCCACATTGGCGTCCACAGACATCGCGGTCGTTAGCGTGTGTCTCGGGCCTGCTTTCTCCGGATGTGGAGATTGGGAACCAGGCAACGCTCATCTTCTGATCCCGGGCCCGTGAGGAGGGAAGTCGTTCTGTCACGCTGAGGATGTGTTACCCAGGCTCAAGCAATCAATAATCAATCGTGGCAACACGTGGATGCCTCCATGATATCCCAATATTAATGGGATGTGGGGGGCTTCCAGGAGGGTGAACACCTCCACATTCCAGGAGAGTGGTGCCACCCAAATCTTCGGGCACAGGTGGCCCTGTGTGCAGGATCCTCCCGGGCCTCCCCCACGGGTTGTCTTCCTGTTGACTCCCAGGGTGTCCACTGGTCATTGTTAGGGACCAAATCGCCGTGCCTCCCAGATTCACATGTTGCCACCATACGCCAGCACCTCCGAATGTGTGTGTTGCTGGACTTTGGGCCTTCCAAGTGCTGACGGGGTTCAGACGGAGCCAGTGAACATGAACTCTAAAGCCATATGGCTGGTGTCCTCAGGAAGAGTAGGAGGGGACGTGGGGAAGGCGACAGCGCCTGGGGCGTGCACGCACGCGGGGGGGACCGTGTGCAGAGGCGGCAACAGTGTGGCCACTCGCAGAAGGAACAGAGAGGTCGTGAGCCTGCCGGCACCGTACCCTTCAACTCCCGGGCTTCAGATCTGGGAGGGAACCCATGACTTTTGTCCTGGCAGCCGGGACACGCGTGCTCGGGCATGTTGGAGTGGGCTGCGTGACTTCTAGCTTTTTGAAAACTCGCACGTGGGCTCCCAGGGTCGAAGACCATGCTCCTTCCACCTCGTCCAGGGAACATCCACTGTGTGACGCTGGGGACAGATGGGCACAGCTGTCTTCCGGCCCCGGGGTCTCCTGGTGCCGGGCGAGGAGGCGTGGGTTCCCCTCCTGAGCTCCGGGCCGCTCGGGTTCTGCTCTGTGGGAAGCCGGCCGTGTCCCCGCAGCCCCTCATGTTCTCGCAGGTTTGGAGGCTCCAACTTCAAGAACCAGGGTTTAGACCATTTGGTTTCCGGGGTGGGCAAGCCTCTCTTCCCGGCTCAGAAAAGGCCTTCGTGTCACTGGGTCCCTCCCGCGGCCCCACCTCTGTGCGCAGGTGGGGCGGGGAGGCAGATGTCCACGTGTCCTCCACTTCTCATGGGGACGCTAGGGCTGCCGGATTTGGGCCGATGACCTGCATGGCCTCGATCACCCTCCCGCCTCCCTAGGGTGCCTCTTGGCACAACCAGTGGTCCCGGGGCATAGGGCTGCACCAGAACAATTTGGAAGAGGACTCAGCTTGGTCCCTCACACAGGGTGGGGATGCCTCCCGGTTCTATCCGGTTCTAATCGGGAGCCATCTGTCCTTCCCGATTTTGGTCTGTGCGGGTTCATTTTGGGGCTCTACTAGGTTTCCCGGGAGGTCCCCACCCCACTAGCTTTGGAACTGTGACCAGCAGGAGTGGGCAATGCCAACAGGACAGCCCCGGGGCTAGTTTAGCTCATCTGGTGGACATACCATCCTTGGTACCTGAGCTCAACCCACCCCCCAGCCGCTGGGCTCGGCCCCCGCTGTCATGCCAAATCCAAGAAAGTCACCGAATACCTCCCAGGGCCAGAGACCTAAAAGGGGGCTAAAAGGGGACCCTGTGCCCGTCCACAGGGGTTCCCAGGAGGCTGGGGCTGCCTCTGGCCTAGATTCGGGTCGAACCCCGTTAGGACCCTCCTGATGGAGGTCTGGGGCTCCCACTTCCCTGGCTGTACCTCCGTGCATCCCGGGTGGCGGAGGTCCCGGAGGAGCCTGGGGGCTCCCGAGGAGCAGCTTGGCTTTTTGCCAGGACCACCCTGGGGAGGAGGAGGTTCCTTTGCTTGGAGGCTGGAGGAGCACAGTGGGCCCAGCCCTCCAGGGACCTGGCGGCGACGTCCATCCCAGCAACATGGACCCCCGACCATTTCTGAGGGCCTGCGCTGGGCCGAACATGGTGGCCTGGGACGTGTCCCTGCACCTTGCACCACTCCACTGACTTGCTAGAGCCGGAGGTATGCACAAGACCCTGGCGGAGCCTCTGACATTAACCTGCCAGTCTACGGTGCACACTTCCCCGCAGAGGCTTTCCTCCTGAAGGTTCTCTCCAAACCCCGCGGCTGTCGCCCCCACCCCAGGGAGTGCCCAACACCCGAGCCCCTGCTGGCATCCCGGCCCACAGACCAAGCCCCTCTGGTGCTTCAGCCTGCCGGGGCTGCGGGCAAGCTCCGTCTTCCATGTTGCTGAAGCGCCTGGAACGGACCAGGTGAGGAACCTCAGCACCTGGCCTCGGACTTCTCTGGGGCTCGAAGCCACCCCCGGCGGCCCGGGGCCGCGAGCTCGGCCACCAGGCCATGGAATGCAAGCTGCCCCTTAGCCAGAGACATGCCACTTTGCCAGAACGTTGGCCTCATGGTGGCCTCACACCCCTGAAGGCCCAGCAGGCCACCGGCTCACGGGAAGGCCAGCTGCCTTTCTGGAGGACCAAGAATAGGAGACCCGTGGCCCTGCAGTTCCCAGGGGCCCAGTGCTGAGCCCCAGTGGGGCAGGCAAATCCATGCTAATCAGGAAGTTTGGAGGAGGAGGCACTAGTGGGCAGAGTGGAGAACTGGGGACAGGGCGGGCTTTTGAGAGTGGCCTGGATCAGGAAGTGGTTTTCGTTTCAGGGAAGGACATGTAAGAATAATTCTTCCCCTGCCAGAGTGTAGAGATAAGGCCCGAGATTGGATTGGTGGGTCCACCCCATGGACCTCTGTCCTCTGTGGGGAGGGAGCCTCTCGGGGGCAGCGCAGGCTCCTTCCCCATCTTGTGTCATAACCCACTCGTGGGATGGGGCGCTGAGGGCTGTCCCCAGCAGTGGGTTGTGACGGCCGCCATGGGGCTTGAGCGGGGAAGAGCCACAGAGCTCCTGCTCCTAAGCTCACTGCCACGCCATCCTGGCCTAGAGGATTTTCTGTCTTTGCTCCCTTGCACAACCCCAACTTGGGCCCCACGTTCCGCAGGATGCCAGCTGCACTAGCTGTGCGCGAATGACGGATCTCGTGCTTTCTAACTCTTTTGGTGTAATAGAGATATTGTGCTTCTGTGTCTTGTGTATGTTGATCAAAGGCCCTCGATCCTGCGCTGGGCTCTCAGGGACACGGGCAACCCCAGGGATAAGTCGGCAGCAGCTCCAGGTCTGCAGGGCAGGAATGCTTTGTGCTTTCTCAGCAGGGAGAACGAGTATGTGGAGTGCGTAGCCGACTCAACGACCTCGTTTCTGCCAATTAGAGCTGGCTTTTCTGCCGTAGTGTTCTCTTGAACCCCTCGACCTGCAGTGTTCCACGGGAGACGCCAGGTCTTAAGTCAGTTGCGCCATGACGTGACCTCCCCCCACTGGAGGATGGGAAATTGGTCTGAACAGGAAGAGCTGGAACAGGAGGCAGGGTTAGGAGAGGCCCCACCGGCAGACAGGTGCCGGGGGAGGCCGGGATGAGTTGAGGGTTGTCCAGACGTGTAACCCGGGATTCCTGATTCAGACTTCTAGGCCCGGGGCACGGGCCTCACTTTACATACCAGACCCATCCTTTGCTGGGTTGGGCCGGGCCAACCTCGCACAACAGGGCGTGTGTGTGTGCGTGTGTGCCCGTGTGTGTGCACGCGGGTGCGTGCACGTGTGTTTTAAACATGAGTTGGTGAGGATAGGTTACGGTTAGTAACCCTGGACCCAGGTCCAGCTGCCCGGGGATGGGGGTAGGAAGCAAAGGCTGATTGTCTTAACCTTAGCAATTCTGGGCTTTTCCTGGCTTCCAGAGAGACCATAAGGCACGGCCCCTTTGCGGCGCCCAGAGCCAGAGTCCTGTCCTGCTGCAGCAGTGATTAGGGTCGTGGTAGCAAAAGGATAAAAGGAGGTTTTCCTCAACGTGCGGCCAGATCACCACAAACCTACCTCACTGTGTTCAAATGGGACACGTGCGCTGGAACGCGTCCTGGGGTGCATGTCTGCCCCTGGGTCCCTGTCTCCCCTGTTGCAGCCCCCTCTCGTGACCCCATTTGTCTGGGTTTTGTAGGACTTCATGCATGGCTGACTGTGTGATTGCTAGGTGGCCTGGTTTGTGTCAATATAATGTGTTGCTCTTCTCCATGTTCTTTTGGGGCTTTATTGTTGACAAACTTATTTTTGCATCGAGAAAACTAGCCAAAGCATCTTCCAGAAAAGAATCTGCGCCAGGAAGAGAATATGAAACCCAGCTCGATGACCCCTCTCGAAGTGTGGCCTAAAGATTCCGACGACTCCACCCTCCCACCGGTCACCCTTTGGCACCTTCACTCAAGAAGGGACAGAGAGAAGGGCAGCCTGGGGCTGCTGCGGGTGGGAGGGGGTCCATCCATCCTACGGCCATGCCCCCATGGAAAAGCAGGTGATTCTCCTGATGCTTGTCCCCCCTGGGCCTATCCCTGTGGCCTGATATTTCAGCCAGGTTGCTCCTGCTGACGTTTATAGAAAAGTAGTTTTCCCAACAGGGTGTGATCCGGCTTGGGGGGCATGTGGAAGCCCCAGATCCAGAGGCCAACTCAATGTACCTCCGATGAGCTGAGGTCTTCCCGGGGTAAGGAATCTTAGGAAGGGGATGAGGACGTGGGTGTGAGTGTCAGTTCCTAAGGGAGCGGGCTGGGCCAGAGTGATTTGCCGTGGCCGGGGCAGCGCTACACTCAGGGGGATTTATGATTTATGAATCAAGCAGGACAAGACATGTGTTCTGTTTGCTGACCATCAAACACATCCTGTGGTTACTTGAGACGTACCTCCCTTGACCGACATAGCAGGGATACCAGTCTCGGCTCGTGCCCGGGGTATGAGCTCAGAGATCCTTCTCTGGGCTGTGCGGCTGGGAGGATCAGTAAGAGGTGGCCAGGCAGGGAAGCCTCTCTAGCACATTCTCCCCCTCGTGCACGTTGCCAACTCCTCCCCAACTATATTCTGGCTTGGCACTCGATGACCACCGGAGATTTCTGTGTCTCCAGACTTGAGAGCATTTGTCTAACAGCAAGTCCTAAATAGCTGTGGCCTCTGGCTTCCTGTAACGCACATCCCATCAGCAGCAGATGAAAACCCTGGGCTGAAACACCGCCTGAGTTAGCGCAGAGCCAGCCAGGGCAATCTAGCCAGAAATCACAGGGCATTTTATGGCAACGTAAGCGGTCCTCAGCCCCTGGTGTCACCAGGTGATGCCTCGGGACCACCAAAGTGCCCGTTTGAGGGTGGACTGTCTCGAGCCTCGAGGATCCTCTCGGCAGGCTCCACAGCTGTAACAAGGTGCCTGCATGGTCCCCAGCCAGAGGTCGAGTATCCAGGGTGTCCGTCTTTCCCTCTACACTCTGTCCGTTCAGGCTGTACCTGAGGACTCTTTTGAGATGTTTGGCCACCCATGCCCACCCGAGGCCGTGTGCACGCTGGCTGGGAGTTCCCGTGTCCTGAACCACGTCTAAAGTACGATGCACATGGTAGCGTGGAAAAGGAGGAATCGCTTTATTGAACAGCTGCAGGGAGCAAAACTTGTGCACTCTGCCACCTTTGTCACACACCAGGCAGGGAAGGCTTTGCCACTCCAGATGCTCCGCCTCTCCCCCGGAGACAACAGGCTGCCAGGACCTGGGGCCCGGGGGTACCGGGGGTATCAGGGGTGCTGGGTGTCAGTGGGGCCAGGCTGAGACACGTCTGCTGCCTCCCGTGTTAAAACCTCCCCTTCTCTCCTGGGTGAGTCCGTCGGTGCCCCTGTCCCTCCTGTAACAAATGCTGCTTGTCCTCAGGCAGGAGGCTCTCAGCCTGGAAGTTCTGCGTCCCTCTGTGCTCACTCGCGGCTCTCCCAGCAGCTCTCGGAGCTTGAGGTTTCTTTGGTGGATCGGAAGAGGCAGCTGTGGGAGGGAAGAGATGTTACAGCCTCCCGTGTCTATAGCACAAATGTAACTCCAAGCACATCCCCAAGTTCTGACTAAGTCCTGCAGTATAGGTAATGATGTTCCCTGCCCTACAGCCATGAAACCTGTCCACCTGGAGCCATAGTACCCTCCTGACCTTGCCTCCATCTCACCAACAAGTCAGAGGCAGACCACATTGAGGAGCCTGCAGCTCCTTGCTCAGGGCTTCAGTGAAAACAGAGCCTACCAAATTTCCCCTTTGCTGACTAATGTCCTAGGGAGTACACACCTTCCCAAGTCCCTTCGGTGGAGGGTCCTGCCACCCAGCTGTGATCCAAGTCCTTGGTGTCTATTCAATCTTCCCATGTCCCCATTTTCCCCACCTTGAATTCATACCTTGAAACACTTGAGGTTGACTACCAAATTCCAGAATCCAAACTGTCAATTGACTGTCTTAGAGCAGAATGCTGCCTACCTACCAGGCCATCAGCCATCCCTAAAGGAGACATACGTTCATCTGTTGTTCCTTGCTCTGTCCTTGGAAGGTCTGTCTGGTTTCCCCAACCCAGTCATATCAAGACAGTTCATCTTGTGACAACGACCCTGTCACAAAACTTTTTTGAGCTAAGAATATAGTTCTGCTTATGAAAATATAGGTAAAACCCCACCAGATCCTCAGCAGTACACTTACTGTCTGCTGTGAAAAGTTTGTTCCATGTCACAGAACAGTGTATGTCCATTCCTTGGAGCAGTGAGCTTTCAAGGTTATGTTCACTTCAATGCCTGAGAAATAATACACATTAAGACATTGGTAATGAATTCGTATTTCAAACTCAAACAGATTCTATGGAATGACTTATGAGACGAATCAGATCATTCACTGGAAATCATTGCAATCATTCTCCTAGGGAGAGTTACCAACGATGATTAGAGAGCTAAACAAATGC
This sequence comes from Canis lupus dingo, assembly GCF_003254725.2. NCBI lineage: Eukaryota > Metazoa > Chordata > Mammalia > Carnivora > Canidae > Canis > Canis lupus. The sequence continues at coordinate 118,351,922 of NC_064281.1, read as the reverse complement.
TGGGCTCCTGCTTGGAGAGCCTTTGCATTGAAGGAGGAAGTCTTGATGAGGAACTGGAAATACCAGCTGCATTTCCCTATTGGATGGCCTGAATCCTCTAACCTACACTCATGTACACAATTACAGTTTCCATCTGGATCTAAATTGTAGGCTTATTTATTTATTTATTTATTTATTTATTTATTTATTTATTTTTGACTAGCTTGATTTCTCTGTCACTAGAATGGTGGAGTTGCTAACCAGACACAAATTCTTAGGTTTTGACTTAGGCAAAAGTGAACTAACTTACTGCTTATTTGCCTCACAGTCCCAGTAACAGTGATTGGAAAGTGAAACCCAGAATTCAGGCTGTGCAGGCTCTTGTTTCTTGGTAATGGCATTGAATGTGTACACCGGCAGGAGAGGGGCCACAATGTTCCCCCAATTAGAAATAGAGTTAAAAGTCTCTGTCTCTTGGGCAGCTCAGATGGCTCACTGGTTTAGTGCCGCCTTTAGCCCAGGGCATGATCCTGGAAACCTGGGATCCGAGTCCCATGTCGGGCTCCCTGTATGGAGCCTGCTTCTCCTTCTGCCTGTGTCTCTGCCTCTCTCTCTCTCTCTTTCTCTCATAAATGAATATTTTTAAAAAGTTGCTGTCTCTTGAATGTACCAGTGGATATTTTAGGCAAAGGCTTGATTTTCTACTTCTGGAGCCCATTGGATTATTGTATCCACCCCTCCAAACCTAATTTGACTTCCTATTTGCCATTTCTTACTACATTAGTCATTTCTTCCTAAATGGTAGAGCGGTCCTTCCAACACTTGGAGGACATTGGCTCAGCTTGCTAACTCTACAAGGACTTCTTTCTTGCCATCATTTTGTTCTTTCACGGCATTGTACTGATTGTCTTTTCATTTTTTTAAGATCTTATTTATTTATTCATGAGACACACACACACACACACAGAGAGAGAGAGAGAGAGAGAGAGAGAGAGAGAGAGAGAGAGGCAGAGACATAGGCAGAGGGAGAAGCAGACTCCATGCAGGGAGCCCCATATGGGACTTGATCCCAGGACCCCCAGTATCACACCCTGGGCCAAAAGCAGGCTCTAAACTGCTGAGTCACCCAGAGATCCCCACGACAGTTCTTTATATATTCTGTATACTACACATTTATGCATGATGAACAAGTATTTTCTCCCAATCTGTGGGTGGTATGTTTTTAAATGATGTCTTTTGAAGCAGAAGCATTTTTTATTTTTATGAAATTTAAGTTATCTATATTTTTGTCATTTGGGTATTGGTATCTGCTATGGACTGATCTGTGTCCCTACCCCCACATTCATGTTAAAGCTCCCCATGCCATGGTATTTGGAGATAGGCCTTCGGGAGATAGAATTAGATGAGTTTGCAGGTGGTGGGATCCTCATGATGGGATTAGTGTGCTTATACTATCCTTCTGTGTGTGAGCACGTACAAAAGGCCATATGAGGATGCAGAAAGAAAGTGCCTATCTGCAAACCAAGAGAGGGATTCACTGGAAATTGAATCCTGCCAGACCTTGGTCTTGGACTTCCAGTCTCCAGAACCATGAGAAATAAATTACTGTTGGGTAAGCCACCCAGTCTATAGTGTTTTGTTATGCTAGCTCAAGCAGATTGAGACAGTGTCATATCTAAGAAATTATCTCCTAACATGACTTCATAAAGATTTACGCCAATGCTTTTCAGTAATTGTTATGCACAACCATCTAGCATACTTACGTATACTTGAGACTAATTTTAGGTTCAGTAACACTAATGAAACTGGCCTTGGAAGAGACAGGCAGAAAGGGAAGAATGAAGCATTCCAAAGAGAGTGCCTCTCTGGGTAAGGGAAGAGAGCATTCATTCCATGAAGTTCTTCCTGAACCCAGCAGGAGGTGGTAAGAAGAGTCTTCACATGTCTGTGCCTGGCTGGCTGTGTGTGGGCTGTGTCTGGTGGTTTGCGAGTGAACCTGGCAACCAAAGCTGAAAAGGAACACAAGAATAGCTATTGCTTATTTTTTGAAATAGAGGATGCTTCCATTGTTTCCAGAATCCAATCATATGTTCAAGCCCCCCACAATACACACATATCTACAGTGCCATAGAGTTTCAAACTCCAACTAGGCTGCAGTAGCCATGAGTCCTTTATCCATCGATATTTCACACTTGTGCTCCAGACGCTCAAGACATTCTTGATTCTCTACCCCAGGGTGTGTGTGTGTGTGTGTGTGTGTGTGTGTGTGTGTGTGTATAAAAACCTATTTGGGTACTAGGTCTTTTTCTCATGCTAAAAGACAATTCCCTGAATGCCTACAAGAAGGCAATGGGAACTTAAGATTACAGACACTCGATTCAGCACACCTTCTGTGGGCATTGGTGCTTTACTTATCACAACAGTTACTGCAGACTGTCTGTGGGAAACATGATCGTTCCCATTTTAGATAGTTTCTCAAGTTCTCAGAGAGGTGAGGCAGTGTCCTCAAGATCTCACCCTAGAGATCTTCATCTGGTTGAGAACTCCCAAAGTTATCAGTGGTTGGCAAAGGGCTTTGTGGAGGGAGAGTGGGAAGGACCCAGAGTCCAGCTGGTGAAGGGTGTGAGGATTAGGGTGGTCCTTTTCTTGGTTTCTGTTAACTTGGGCTTTGCTATTCATTAAGGGATGGCAATGGATTTCAAAAGAAGAAAACGTCTGCCAATTTAAAGAATCCATCCTGAAGCATTTAAACAACCTGAGAAGGACCATAACCTGCAGACTACATTCCAGAGTATCATATGAGATGCTCTAGTGGAGATAGAAGGGACACAGTAACTCTTTAGGGATGTTTTAGGATTTTGCTCACAACTGTGTAGTCCTTCTTGCTGAGATCTGGGGGTGCCTTCTGGGTGAATGAAGCCAAAACCGCAGTTAGGTTTGCTAAACTAAAGGAGAAGCCTCGCTGGCAAGTAGGATGGAGTTCAAGCAAAAATGTCGTCTCGGATTACATGGCTCCAGGAGTGAAGAGGAAGTGAAGCTTGTGGGCAGTGGTTGGCTGCTGGAAAAGTGTCCTCTCTGAGGAAAGCAGTGAAGGGCTCGTGAGTACATTCTGTGTCTCTGTCCTCTCCACCCCCAGTCCCTGTCTCAGTCATGCTCTCAGCAGCTCACACCTGGACAGGTGATAGATTTTCTTTTTACTGATCGGTCTTGTCACCACCAGCCATTCTCTGCCACGTGCCCTGTAGCAGAGAGAGTGTCTTGGGATGTCCGGCTAGTCAAGACTCAGCCACACCTGAAAAATCTTCACTGGCCCCTATGTAAGTTTCTACCGCTAGCCTGCGCCCAGCGTTTCCTGTGCCCATGGCCAGCAGCCTGCATTAGACCCTCTCACCAGTGTCCTCGGAACCCTTTCCTCCTTAAATTCATCTATCACCCAGTTAACAGAAGGTCCAGGGTCAATGCCAATGTGCCTGTTATATGGACTCATCCAATCCTGTGTATATTTCTTGTAAGAACAGCCAGACCGCATTGAATGGCACACGAGTTCTGTACCCCAATTAGTATATCTGGGTTTCACAGGAGAGGACTTAGCAAACCTCTAATTGCTCATCTGTTTACTAGGTGGGAATGAATAGTGAATGTAGTTGAGATAATGAGGACCTGGTTGCTCAATGTCAGAGAAAACAGTTCCATGTACGGAAAGAGAAAGGCTACAGTGTGGTGGAAGGCAGAAGACGAGGCCAGATGCAGAGGCTCGGGCTAGACCTTTAACCCAGCATGTTAGGCCACGGAGCGTGACCCTAGGTTGAGGGCAAAAGGAAATTGAGTGAAGGGGAAGGCACTCCTCGGTTTCCAGAGGATTCATGTTTTCTTGTTTCACAGCATTTATCAATATTTATTTTTTTAATTTAAGGTAAATACACATAACACGAAATCATTCTACAGTGTCCAATTCAGTGACATTTCATACATTTGCAGTGTTGTACGCTATAGTGTAGCCTCTGTCTTATTCCAAAGCACTTGCATCACCCCAAAAGCAAACGTCACATCCGTTAAGTGGTCACTGCCCATTCCCTCCTCCCTCAGACCCTGTCAACCGCTACACTGTTTTCTCTATGAATATACCCGTTCTGTGTATTTCTTAATAATCGGAATTTGCAATATGATATCTTTGTGTCTGGCTTCTTGCACTCAGCACTTTTCAGGATGCATCCATGCTAAAGCCTATATCGGGACTTCATTCTTTTTCGTGGCTGAATATTTCTTTATAGGCCTATACATCTTGCTTATTCATTCGCAAATTGATGGACATCTGGGTGGCTTCATCCTTTTGCTATTGTGAATTTTGGTAAACATTTCTACACAGTTAGTTGTTTAAATACCTGTTTTCTATTTTAATGAGCATATACATAGGAGTGGAATTGATAGTCATAAATTAAATAAAAGTAAAAAATATAAATTTAAGAAAGTTTAACTTTTTGAAAAACTGATAGACTTTTACCACTGGCAAACATCTTTTTCAACAGCTGCACCATTTTTCATTCCTACCACGTGCCAGACAGTAAATTTCCAATATATCCATTCATCTATTGATGGACATCTCGGTTCTTTACTACGAGGTATTTACGCAAAGGATATCAACATAATTATCCAAGGGGCATCTGCACTCCATATACGCTTTCTTTATTTATTTATTAGATTTTATTTATTTCTTCATGAGAGACAGAGAAAGAGAGAAGTAGAGACGTAGGCAGAGGGAGAAGCAGACTCCCTTTTGGGACTTGATCCCAGGACCTTGGGATCACCACCTGAGCCAAAGGCCGATGCTCAACCCCTGAGCCACACAGGCGTCCCTTCATATGCACTTTGGAATCAGCTTTTCCATTTCTTCAAACAGGATTGTTGAGATTTCTTATTGGGATTGTATTGAATCTATAAACTGCTTTACTACAAGTCCTATCTTAACAAAAGTAAGTCTTCAGCTCCATGAACGCAAGATATCTTTCCATATCCTGAAATCTTCTTTAATTACTTTGAGCAATATTTTGTAGTATTTAGTGTATAAGTCTTGTATTTCCTTGGATAAACTTATTTTTAAGCACTTGATTCTGCTTTTACTTTTTTTTTTTTTTTACTTTTTTCCCCACTTTGTCTTTATTATTAGGATTATTTATTTATTATTTATTAAAAAGTATTTATTTGCCTAACCACCCTGGCTAGCACTTCCAGTATAATAAAAAATAAAGGTAGTAAAAGGAGGCATTCTCGGCTTTTAAAAGAATATTATTTATTATTTATTTTAGAGAGAGAGGGAGGAGAAGAGGGAGACAGAGAATCTCAGGCAGACGCCCCTGAGCATGGAGCCCAATGCAGGGCCTGATCTCAAAATCATGACCTGAGTAGAAATCAAGAGTCAGCTGCTTAACTGACAGAGCCACCTAGGTGGCCCTTAGCTTCTTTATTATTTCTTGGCTTAACGGGAAAATTTCAGTCTTTGACCATTCAGTATGTTAGATGTCGATCATCCGTGAATACCTTCTAAAATCTTAAAGTTTTCTTGTATTTCTAGTTTGTTGAAAGTTTTCTTTTTTTGTATATTTATACTGAGTATTTTTTTCATTAGAATGGCTAAAATTATTTTCATTTTTATTTTTAAAATTTTTTAATAATAAATTTATTTTTTATTGGTGTTCAATTTGCCAACATACAGAATAACACCCAGTGATCATCCCATCAAGTGCCCACCTCAGTGGCCGCCACCCAGTCACCCCCACCCTCCACCCTCCTCCCCTTCCACCATCCCTAGTTCGTTTCTCAGAGTTAGGAGTCTTCCATGTTCTGTCTCCCTTTCTCCTATTTCCTACCCATTTCTACTCCCTTCCCCTCTATTCCGTTTCACTGTTATTTATATTCTCCAAATGAATGAGAACATATAATGTTTGTCCTTCTCCAATTGACTTATTTCACTCAGCATAATACCCACCAGTTCCATCCACGTCAAGGCAAATGGTGGGTATTTGTCATTTCTAAAGGCTGCGGAATATTCCATTGTATACATAAACCACATCTTCTTTATCCATTCATCTTTTGATGGACCCTGAGGCTCCTTCCACAGCTTGGCTATTGTGGACATTGCTGCTATAAACATCGGGGTGCAGGTGTCCCGGGGTTTCATTGCATCTGTATCTTTGGGGTAAATCCCCAGCAGTGCAATTGCTGGGTCATAGGGAAGGTCTATTTTTAACTCTTTGAGGAACCTGCACACAGTTTTCCAGAGTGGCTGCACCAGTTTACATTCCCACCAACAGTGTAAGAGGGTTCCCTTTTCTCCGCATCCTCTCCAACATTTGTGGTTTCCTGTCTTGTTAATTTTCCCCATTCTCACTGGTGAGAGGTGGCATCTCATTGTGGTTTTGATTTGTATTTCCCTGATAGCCAGTGATGCGGAGCATTCTCTCATGTGCATGTTGGCCATGTCTATTTCTTCCTCTGTGAGATTGCTGTTCATGTCTTTTGCCCATTTCATGATTGGATTGTTTGTTTCTTTGGTGTTGAGTTTAATATGTTCTTTATAGATCTTGGAAACTAGCCCTTTATCTGATGTGTCATTTGCAAATATCTTCTCCCATTCTGTAGGTTGTCTTTTAGTTTTGTTGACTGTATCCTTTGCTGTGCAGAAGCTTCTTATCTTGATGAAGTCCCAATAGTTCACTTTTGCTTTTGTTTCTTTTGCCTTCGTGGATGTATCTTGCAAGAAGTTACTGTGGCCGAGTTCAAAAAGGGTGTTGCCTGTGTTCTCCTCTAGGATTTTGATATAATCTTGTCTTACATTTAGATCTTTCATCCATTTTGAGTTTATCTTTGTATATGGTGCAAGAGAGTGGTCTAGTTTCATTCTTCTGCATGTGGCTGTCCAATTTTCCCAGCACCATTTATTGAAGAGACTGTCTTTTTTCCAGTGGATAGTCTTTCCTCCTTTGTCGAATATTAGTTGGCCTTAAAGTTGAGGGTCCACTTCTGGATTCTCTATTCTGTTCCATTGATCTATGTCTGTTTTTGTGCCAGTACCACACTGTATTGATGACCACAGCTTTGTAGTACACCCTGAAATCTGGCATTGTGATGCCCCCAGCTATGGTTTTCTTTTTCAAAATTCCCCTGGCTATTCGGGGTCTTTTCTGATTCCACACAAATCTTAAAATAATTTTTTCTAACTCTCTGAAGAAAATCCATGGTATTTTGATAGGGATTGCATTAAACGTGTAAATTGCACTGGGTAACATTGACATTTTCAGAATATTAATTCTGCCAATCCATGAGCATGGGCTACTTTTCCATCTCTTTGTGTCTTCCTCAATTTATTTCAGAAGTGTTCTATAGTTTTGAGGGTATAGATCCTTTACCTCTTTTGTTAGGTGTATTCCTAGGTATCTTATGATTTTGGGTGCAATTGTAAATGGGATTGACTCCTTAATTTCTCTTTCTTCAGTCTCATTGTTAGTGTATAGAAATGCCACTGACTTCTGGGCATTGATTTTTTTTGGGAAGGGCATTGATTTTGAATTCTGCCACAGGCCAAATTGCTGTATGAGTTCCAGCAATCGTGGGGTGGAGTCTTTTGGGTTTTCTATGTAGAGTTTCTTGCCATTGGCGAAGAGGGAGAGTTTGACTTCTTCTTTGCCAATTTGAATGCCTTTAATGTCTTTTTGTTGCCTGATTGCTGAGGCTAGGCCTTCCAGTACTATGTTGAATAGCAGTGGTGAGAGTGGATATCCCTGTCTTGTTCTTGATTTTAGGGTAAATGCTCCCAGTGCTTCGCCTTTGAGAATTATATTTGCTGTGGGCTCTTCGTAGATGGCTTTTAAGATGTTGAGGAATGTTCCCACTATCCCTACACTCTGAAGAATTTTGATCAGGAATGGATGCTGAATCTTGTCAAATACTTTCTCTAAATCTATTGAAAGGATCATATCATTCTTGTTTTTTTCTCTTCCTGATATGATGAATCACATTGATTGTTTTACGAGTGTTGAACCAGCTTTGTGTCCCGGGAATAAATCCTACTTGGTCATGGTGAATAATTTTCTTAATGTATTGTTGGATCCTATTGGCTAGTATCTTGTTGAGAGTTTTTGCATCCATGTTCCTCAGGGATATTGGTCTATAATTTCCTTTTTGGTGGTGTCTTTGTCTGGTTTTGGAATTAAGGTGATGTGGGCCTCATAGAACGAATTTGGAAGTACTCCATCTCTTTCTATCTTTCCAAACAGCTTTGGGAGAATAGGTATGGTTTCTTCTTTAAACGTTTGATAGAATTCCCCAGGGAGGCCATCTGGCCCTGGACATTTGTGTCTTGGGAGGTTTTTGATGACAGCTTCAATATCCTCCCTGGTTATTGGCCTGTTCAGGTTTTCTATTTCTTCCTGTTCCAGTTTTGGTAGTTTGTGGCTTTCCAGAAAAGTGTCCATTTCTTCTAGATTGCCTAATTTATTGGAGTATAGCTGCTCATAATATGTTTTTAAAATCGTTTGTATTTCCTTGCGGTTGGTATCGATCTCTCCTTTCTCATTCATGATTTTATTAACTTGAGTCTTCTCTCTCTTCTTCTTAATAAGGCTGGCTAATGGTTTATCTATCTTATTAATTCTTTCAAAGAACCAACTCCTGGTTTGTTGATCTGTTCCACAGTTCTGGTCTCGATTTCGTTGAGTTCTGCTCGAATATTTATTAACTGTCTTCTTCTGCTGGGTGTAGGATCTATTTGCTGTTTTTTCTCTAGCTCCTTTAGGTGTAAGCTTAGCTTTTTTATTTGAGTTCTTTCCAGTTTTTGGATGGATGCTTGTATTGCGATGTATTTCCCCCACAGGACTGCTTTTGCTGTATCCCAAAGATTTTGAATGGTTGTATCTTCATTCTAATTAGTTTACATGAAACTTTTTAATTCTTCCTTAATTTCCTGTTTGACCCTTTCATCTTTTAGCAGGATGGTCGTTAACCTCCACGTGTTTGAAGTCCTTCCAAACTTATTGTTGTGATTTAGTTCTAATTTCAAGGCATTGTGGTCTGAGAATACGCAGGGGACGAGCCCAATCTTTTGATATCGGTTCAGATCTGATTTGTGACCCAGTATGTGGTTTATTCTGGAGAAAGTTCCATGTGTACTTGAGAAGAATGTGTATTCAGTTGAGTTTGGATGTAAAGTTCTGTAGATATCTGTGAAAACCATCTGGTCCAGTGTATCATTTAAAGCTCTCGTTTCTTTGGAGATGTTGTGTTTACAAGACCTATCGAGTGTAGAAAGCACTAGATTGAAGTCACCAAGTATAAGTATATTATTATCAAAGTATGTCTTAATTTTGGTTATTAATTGATTGATATATTTGGCAGCTCCCACATTCGGGGCATATATATTGATGATTGTTAAGTCCTCTTGTTGGATAGATCCTTTTAGTATGATATAGTGTTCCCTCTTCATCTCTCACTACAGTCGTCGGGTAAATTTTAGTTTATCTGATATAAGTTTGGCTACCTTTGCTTTCTTTTGAGGACCATTTGAATGGTAAATGGTTCTCCAACCTTTGATTTTCAGGCTGTAGGTGTCCTTCTGTCTGAGATGAGTCTCTTGTAGACAGCAATAGATGGGTCATGCTTTTTTATCCAGTCTGACACCCTGCGCCTTTGATGGGGTCATTAAACCCATTCATGTTCAGAGTTACTATTGAGAGATAGGAGTTTAGTGTCATCATGATATCTATTCAGTCCCTGGTTTTGTGGATTCTTCCATTGGACTTCTTAAAGGGGAATTTTAAGAGTCCCCCTTAAAATTTCTTGCAGAGCTGGTTTGGAGGTCACATATTGTTTCAGTTCCTGCCTGTCTTGGAAGCTCTTTATCTTTTCCATTTTGAATGAGAGTCTTGCTGGATAAAGCATTCTTGGTTACATGTTCTTCTCATTTAGGACCCTGAATATATCCTTCCAGCCCTTTCTGGCCTGCCGGGTCTCTGTGGAGAGGTCTGCTGTTACCCTAATACTCCTCCCCATAAAAGTCAGGGATTTCTTGTCTCTTGCTGCTTTAAGGATCTTCTCTTTATCTTTGGAATTTGCAAGCTTAACTATTAAATGTCAAGGCGTTGAAAGGTTTTTATTGATTTTAGCGGAGGATCTCTCTATTTCCTGGATCTGAATGCCTGTTTCCCTTCCCAGATTAGGAAAGTTTTCAGCTACAATTTGTTCAAATACATATTCTGGTCCTCTGTCCATTTCGGTGCCCCCGGGAACCCCAATTAAACGTAGGTTTTTCTTCCTCAGGCTGTCACTTATTTCCATTAATCTATCCTCATGATCTTTTAATTGTTTGTCTCTTTTTTCCTCAGTTTCCCTCTTTGCCATCAACTTGTCTTCTATGTCACTCACTGGTTCTTCCTCCTTGTTAACCCGTGTTAGGACTTCTGGTTTGGATTGCATCTCATTCAATTGATTTTTAATTTCTGCCTGATTAGATCTAAATGCTGCAGTCATGAAGTCTCTTGAGTCCTTTATGCTTTTTTCTAGAGCCACCAGTAGCTTTATAATAGTGCTTCTGTATTGGGTCTCTGACATTGAATTGTAATTCAAATTTTGTAACTCTGTGGGATAGAGGACTGTTTCTCATTCTTTCTTTAGAGGTGAGGTTTTCCTTATAGTCATTTTGCTCAGTGCAGAGTGGCCGGAAACAAGTTGTATTGGGAGAAGGAGAAAAAGAGAGAAGAGAAAGAAGGAAAGAAAAAGAACAAAGGAAGAAAAAAGAGAAATAAAGAAATAAAAGGAGAAGAAAAAGAGAAAAAAAGGAAAAGAAAAAAAGGGGGGAGAAGCAAACAGAAATCAAAAAGCAAAAAAAAAAAAAAAAAAAAAAAGAAAGAAAAGAAAAAAAAAAAACAAAAACCCCAAAAACAAAAACAAAAACAAAAATACCAAGGTGGAGTAGGGAGTATTCTCTGATTCTATATACTATAAGTCCCTTGACTTCCCCAGGAACTTTCCAGTGCTACTTGGTCAGTAATTTGTTTTTCCCCTGTCCCTCTAGCTGGTCTGGGAGAGGGTCCTGCTGTGCTGATTTTCAGTTGTTAGCACTTAGGGGAGGTGCTCAGCCCCCTGCCTGATGCAGGGCTCAGTGAGTAATGTTTAAGCTGCGTATCTGGGGAGGCCACCCTGAGGCTTAGTGGGGGTTGTTTACCCTGTGAGCTGTGAGGCCCCAGGAGGAAAAACTACAGTGGCGGCGGCCAGCTCTGGAGCCCTGGATTCAGCTCCCGCAGTAACTACGGAGCTCTCGGTCTGCAGGGGCCGGGATGCTCCGGGGGCGGGGCCGCTGATCTGCTCAGCTCAGGCGGGAGCGTCCTTGCTGTCCTGTGCCCTCCCGGCCTCTGCCTGTCCCGGGGGGAGGCCTGATCCTGGGCTGTGTCCCGGCGCCCTGTGCTCCGGGGCCTGCGCTGTTGGATTCGCGCTCCCAGCCGAGCAGCCTCCTCTGTGTGGAGCCGCAACCTGAGCCCCGCCGAGCTGCTCCCTGGGCCGCGCAGCCCCCTTCCCGTGGAGCCTCTGCTGGAGCCGCCTCGGAGCTGCTCCCGGGTCCAGCCGTGTGCGTGCTGCAGCCCTTCAGGGGGCTAGGCCTCGGAGTGTGGTGCGCTCTCCCCTGGGTGCAGGTGCTCCGTTAGTGTCCCAGGGAGCCCAAGGGCATCCCCGCCCTCCTGGGTTCCTGCTCTAACTCCCTGCGAGGCCTTTCCGCCCGGGAAGGTCGGTGCAGCTCCTGCGTCTCCGGGACGGGGCTCTCCTGTCCTGGGGGCACTCGCCCCGGCCTCAGCCCGGCTCCTCGCGGGGCCCCTCCCACTTAGAGGCCTTTTGTGTCTTTATTTCTTTCTCCCCGTCTTCCTACCATGATAGAAGCGCGAACTCTTCTCACTGTAGCATTCCAGCTGTTCTCTCTTTAAATATCAGGCCGAATTCATCGATTTTCAGGATGATTTGAAGGTTATCTAGGTAACTTGGTGGGGACAGGTGACTTGGGGACCCTACTCTTCCGCCATTTTGCCCCTCCCTTCGAAAGTTATTTTTTTTATCATGAAAGTGTGTCAGGGTTTTTTGTTTGTTTGTTTGTTTTTTGATGTCTTTGTCAGACTTTACTACCTCGGTACTGCTGACCACACAGAACGAGATAGGAAGTATTCCCTCCTCTTCTATATTTTGGGAAGAAATTGCGGATTTCTTTCTTCTATCAAGTATTGGTAGAATTCACGAGTGAAGTCACCTGGTCTTGGGATGTTATTTCTTTGACATTTTTGATCACGGATTCATTCTCCTTACCTGTTAGATCTGTTTGAATTTTCTTTTCCTCTTGAGTTACTTTGGTTGTTTATGTTTTTAAAAATATACCCAGTTCATTTAAGTTATATAATTTCTTGGAGTATAATTGTTCAGAGTACTCTCTTACTATCCTGTTTGTTTCTTTTTTTTTAATTATTTATTTATTTATGATAGTCACAGAGAGAGAGAGAGAGAGAGAGAGAGAGAGAGGCAGAGACACAGGCAGAGGGAGAAGCAGGCTTCATGCACCGGGAGCCTGACGTGGGATTTGATCCCGGGTCTCCAGGATCGCGCCCTGGGCCAAAGGCAGGCGCTAAACTGCTGCGCCACCCAGGGATCCCTGTTTGTTTCTTTAAGACTTATAATACTGGGGTGCCTGGGTGGCTCAGGGGTTGAGCTTCTGCCTTTGGCTCAGGGCATGATCCCAGAGTCCTGGCTTCCTGTCCCACATCAGCCTCCCCGCAGGGAGCCTGCTTCTCCCTCTGCCTATGTCTCTGCCTCTCTCATAAGTAAATAAATAAAACCGTCTTTAAAAAAAATCTGTAATACTACCCCGACTTTTATTTTTTATATTAGTAGTTGAGTCTTCTTTTTTCTCTCTCTCTTACTAAATGTTTGTCAATATTTTTGGTCTTTTCAACGAACCAGCTTTTCTTAGCTGCCACATACTGATTTGATGGAAATTTCCTTCAATGTATTGAATCAGAATTGAAATGCCAATCTTTGCAGGCGTTCTTTTAGTTTGTGTTAGGCCATACCACACTACACCACATCACAGAAGGTGACCTAGTATACTGTCTTCATTTCTAGTCAATTTGAGAGTTTTTGTGATTACAGCAATACTTTCAACATTCATCTAGTATTGTTATGGAAAACAGTCACAATTTCCACCATAGCAGAGTTTCAAATAGGCAATTTTATGGTATTTATTTAAGGAACAGCTTGAGAGAATCATTATTACTTGATTGAACATAATCAAAGTATCAACTCATGATTTCCCATGATGTATCACCTTTAATCTGAGAACTTGGGCACATTTCTCAATTTCTAATTAGGCTTTCCAACACTCACTGGAGAATGTATATCATTATATAAGTTGGTTTTAAGGATGAGTAACATATAGCAGGGTTGTCAGCTGTCGAATCTGAGGGGGGTCTGTTTTTCATCCAGCTCTCCTGCCCTCCATCTGGGTAGAGTCTAATTGCCAGCCTCGAGGAGCTTCCCGGTGACTATTCAAATACAGAATAGAGAAAAAGCACTGAGGCACCAAAAGTTCATATAACATGCCCTGAGTCATAAAGCTAAATAAAGGTGAGGGAACAAAGACTCATATTGGGGTCCAGCTTACCCTGTAGCTCATGCTCTGGTAGAAAGAAATACTTTCCAGACAGATAAGGAAGACCAAAGTTAGTTACAGGTGATCTCAACCCCCAAAAGCATCAAAAGTTGAATTTTTCACCAGTTCACACAGTCAAATAATGGGTACTCTTGACCTTTCAAGAGCTCCATAGACAGGGGCCAGGTAGCCTTATCAGAGTCCAGAGGCTAGAGGGCAGGCATAACTTTGATGAGGTTCCAGGGTATTCTGGAGCTGAACTGATGCTTAGCCCATCCACAAATTCTATTTCAGCAGCTCCTTCAGAGATAACCATGATAACCCAGCAGAGACAACAGGACACTGACATATAAACAACTTCCAAATCTCAAGGTTTTTCACTGTAGAGGAGGAGGCTATAGTGATCTAGGTGGTGGAGGATTAGAGCCAAAAACATCAGTAAAAACTCTTATGTAGCTTAATACTCATATAAATGATTACATGCAAAATTTGTATACATTTGTATACATATGGGTAGTTCACATAGGGTAGTGAACACACATGTAATTTCTTCCTCTGTCAGCCAAGGAGCCGTAGGAGCAATGACCACAGATGCAATGCGTGTATGTAGTGCACAGACCTAGGTTTCTCATACTATACGACGATAAATGGAACAAGGGCTACATGGAAAAATTGCTGATTCTAGAAATGGGACAGGGAAATATGCAAGATGAGCCGGAAGCACCTTGTAGTGCCTGAAAATAAAGAAATGCTTAAAAAAACCAAATACATAAAAACAAACCAATGAAAACATTGCCAGGGGCGTGATGAAGGTATACACAGAGGGAGCTAACAGGAAGAGCACCCAGTGGCCAAACCTGGAACAAGTTAAACAACACAAATATATAGAATGGTGTTGGATTTTAACCCAAAGTGTAATAGAAGTGCCCATGTGTCTGTACTGAGAAAAGAATTTGACTTATTAAACACATAAATATGGGAAAATAGGTAGATCTCCAAAGGAGAACAATTCTGGATTACACAGATACACTCACTTCAAAATAGTAGAGCATAACTCCCTAGAAACTGAAGTGTGGGCCACATACGGTGACTTTCTTCCAAAGAGGACAGTATGGAAAGGGGGATGACACCAGTAAGTTTACAGTGGAGACACCTACAAGGCATTAACTCGGTCAGGTGATCAAGGTAAACCTCATCAGTGAGAAATCAAGCTACTGGTATGTAGTGTTGGTAGGATGTAATGACAGTAGCACTTCACAGCTGTGATCTTCCTTTCCAAAACACAGAACTCCAGACTAATCATGAGTAAAACATCAGAAACATCGAGACAGAGGGCCAATGTACAAAATATGTAATCACTCCTCCCCAAAAGAGTCAAGCTCCTCAGAAACAAAGAAACTGCCACAGCCAAAGAAACACTAGAAATAATGTAAGGCGGTATGTTGGCAGGGATCCTGGAACAGAAAATAGATCTGGGTAAACACTGCTGAAGTCTGAGTAAAGTATGGCTTCAGTTACTAATAAATGAAGTGTCAAAATTACCCCATTAATTGTAACAAATGTACCACATTGACGGAAGCAACCTCTTCTGCTTTCTGTCATAATGGGAAACTGAGTGAGGGGCATATAAAAACTGTACTATCTTTGCAAATTTTTTACAAGTCGAAAAGAAAATAGTTTAAAATTAATAGTTTATTGAAGTTTTTAAAAGAAAAAGGGCAAAGAGCAACTGAACAAAAGGTAATGGCTAAGTTTCAGAAAAATAAAGAAAGATTCAAAGGAAAAGCAAACACAAGCACACAAAACCAGGCAGTGTGAAACACAACCTTCCTGAATCTTCTTCACTTCTTTCCCCTCCTTTAGCTTCCAATCCAGCATCATAGACTAGTCTGCATTTTTCCATCTCATAGACATTTCTGGAATCCATTCCTTCTTTGAGCCCTGGAACCCCTGCCCTAGCCCTGCCTCTCAGCTGTCTTCCCCGGATTTTAGCAGGAGGCTCTCAGTGATGCCAGATGGAGACCTGCAAACACTTATTTGCCCACGAAGGGCCTTAGGACACCTGCAGGGGTATCTGCCACAGGGCAGGTCTGGCAAGAGCCAGGCAGCAGCTCAACTCCTCGCAAAGGAGACCAGAGTGTAGAGCAGGCCTTTCACTCTGCCTGGGAAAAAGCAGACGCTTCTCAGATCGGGAAGACAAGGACCAAGAGTGAGTCTTCAAGGCCTGTGAGCTCGTGTCTGACTTGCTTTGCCCTGCTTACAACAGCTCAGGGCCTGGGTGTCATGTGTCACACAGGAGGCTGTGGCTAAAGAGATGCACCCAGAACGACTCCAACAAGGGGGTAGGAGGCCCAGGGGTGTCTGAGCTCCTACAGCTCACCAGTCCTTCTCAACTCTGGACCCACCAGTTCCCCACAGCAAGCAACATTAGCAGAGGTGTCCCCGCATCCAGCCACGACTGCCTCACAGGGTCTGCTCCTGGGACTTGTGCCAAGGCCACCAGCCTCAGGATAGTGGGTGCTCCTCCTCACCCCTCTCGTGGGGTGGCCGACCTTCTGCACAGCCTGCTGCCTGGGGACCCGAGGGCCCTCCTGCCCAGCTGCTTACAAAATCCTCATGTGAGCCCGGGAGCCTGCGGGGTGTGGGGGAGTATCCCAGGGACCACTGCCCTCACCCACTACACTTTCCTCTGATCAAACTGCTCCTTTCGGGACCCCTGGGGCCCAGGCGGCTCTGGGGATGGCAGAGAGGTCCATGCCCCCTCCCTGGCCTCAGAAATCCAATCTCGCAGTGGCCTTCACAAGAACATCAGCTTCAGAGAGCAGTGGCTATTATCCATGATTCTCTGACAAGAACCACCCAGGATAGGCAGCTTCCTGTGGGGCAGCTCCTCTTTTGAACACCTCCACCCCAGCCTTGCACCTTAAAGGTGCAGAATCTGGAGTCTTGCACCTAAGGAAACGTGTGTGCCTGACTTAAGTCCCGTAGTAAAAGAAGACAGTGGACTGTGCTCTGTGAGCTCACAGTGTGGTAACGAATCCCTTGACTCCCGAAGCTTCTGTAGAATCAGCCTCATGCAATTTCCTACACTCCCAATCGTGCTGGCCATTCTCCAACTGTCAGGACCCAGTCCCTCAACCTTGTCCCTCATTTTCTCTCACTGGGGGGATCAGATCCTTGATCCTGCAAGGAGGAATGCAAGGAGAGGAGGCATGCACCATCCTCATGGGTGGTCTTGTCTCTGCACCTCAGCCACAGACTTCTGTGTATTTTCCAGTTGGCCACCTGCAATTGTCCAGAGTGGTGGTACAGTCGGAGGGACCATACAGTGGCCAAGGGGCCAAGAGCCCTGGGGGCAAAGGGGTAGAAATGTGCCCTTTTTCTTTGCAGCCCAGGATGGCACCATTACATGCAGTCATTATGTCCCCTCCATGTCCTCCAAAATATGATAGCTCCCTTCCTATTTCCAGTTTCTTTGAAACTGTATTACTTTCCTATTGCTGTGGTAACAGATCACCACAAAGTTAGTGGCACAACACAAATTCATTAATGGAACAACACAAATGTTGGAAGTCAGAAGTCCCAGGAGAGTCTCACTGGGCTAACATCAAGCCATGAGCAGGGCTGTGATGCTTTGGGAAGTCTCCAAGGAGAAATGTGTTTTCATGACTTTTCCAACACCCAGAGGGTGACCACCATCTTTGGCTCATAGATGCTTCCTCCATCTTGAAAGTCAGCAATGGGCAGTTGAGTCTCTCACATGACCGCCTTCTTCCACATTTGGTATAAATACATATACAAACGCATGTATAACGGGAACACACACGCACATACGTGTGTCGCTGTCCGTATTTAGGTGATATGTACGTACATTTGCATACCAGCACCTATAATCTGCACACCTTATACATACGCGTGCACTGGACACACGCTAGGTAGAGAGGGACGGTGTGTTTCTCCCGATGACGCAGCATGTCAGGGGAAAACTCCCTGCAGTGGGCCCCGCAATACGGGACACCCCTAGACACCCTTGCAGCTGCTCGGCCGCCCCCAGGAAACTAAACCTTTAACACGATGTCCCTAAAGTCTGGCTGCTGGCCAAGGGACCCCGTGGGAAGGGGCGCTTCCTCCCGGCCCCTGCCCCTGCCCTGCCCCGGGGCTATGGGCGCTGCGGCTGCACAGCAGGCCTGTGTCCTGATGAGGGCCTCCTGGGTGAGGACTGAGAGCCGACCTGTGCCAGGACGCTGGGGGCCGCCGAACCCTGCTGTGCCCCTGCCGGCAGCCCTGGGCCACCCCGGGACCTGCAGAGCCGGTGGGGCCCGAGCCGCAGCAACCACCCCTCGGGCGCTCAGGGACGACACGTCGGGGCCTGAGAGGCTCGGTGTAAGGGGCACCGACTGAGGTCTGCAGAGAGCCGAGGCCGCAGCCCGCCCGAGTCCGGGGAGGGAGGACCCGCGAGAGGACCCAGGGAGCCTCCCACAGGTGTCCTCCTACCCCCGCCACGCAGAGCCCATCTCCCGCGGACGTGCAACCAGCCCTTAGGGACCCCTGGCACGGGGTCCGGATGTGACGTGGGCCGACTTCCGCCTCGGAGGTCTGAGGGAGCGGAGGGCCTCGTGTGGGGGGCGCATTGGGGTCCCCTGGAAGGAGGCCAGGCCCGGGCCGGCGGCAGCCGGGCAGCAGGTAGCCCCGGGAGGGGGCTCCGAGGGCGGGGGAGGGGCCCCGGAGGGCGGCGGGGGGTGGGGGGGCTCTTTCTGAACCCTGAGAGACCACACGGGGGAAGGTGGGGCCGCGGCGTCGAGCTGAGGCCTGGATGCCGGGGCCTGGGGCAGAGGCCTCGGATCCCCGGAGGCAGGACGGGCCCGGGCCCTCCCCGGAGTGGGGTGAGGAGCTGAGGGAGAACTGCGGGGGTCCCCCACCCCACCTTCATGCCTCCACTCCTCCCTGCGAGAGAGAGTCACTGGGCCCCCACCTCGGGGCTGGGGGCGGCCCTGGGGAGGCCGGACACACACGGCCACCCGGGAAATGGGCTGGGGGGGGGTTGGGGACCCGAGCCCAGGGAGCTCAGGAGCCCAATCCTAAGGGAAGTTTGCCAGGGCCTGAGGGGGGGAGGGACCAAGGAGCCCAGGACAGAGGGGACCCGGCGGAGGTCAGGGCCCATGGTGAGCCGGGAAGGCCGCGGAGGAGCCGAATGGGGCCGGATGGTGGCGGCGGGTGCGGAAGGCCTGGGACATCCGGGTACCCGAGAGCCTGAGGCCTGGTGTGGCGGGAGCAGACGCTGAGGGTGCTGGAGGGAGGGTCCCGGGGCTAAGGGGAGGCGAGGGATGGACCCTGAGGGGGACAGAGGGGACCCGGCGGAGGTCAGGGCCCACGGTGAGCCCGGGAAGGCCGCGGAGGAGCGGGACGGGGCCGGATGGTGGCGGCGGGTGAGGCAGGCCTGGGACATCCGGGTACCTGAGAGCCTGGGGCCTGGTGTGGCGGGAGCAGACACTGAGCGGGGGGGAGGGTCCAGGGGCTAAGGGGAGGCGAGGGATGGACCCTGAGAGGGACAGAGGGGACCCGGCGGAGGTCAGGGCCCACGGTGAGCCCGGGAAGGCCGCGGAGGAGCGGGATGGGGCCGGATGGTGGCGGCGGGTGCGGCAGGCCTGGCACATCCGGGTACCCGAAAGCCTGAGGCCTGGTGTGGTGGGAGCAGACGCTGAGGGTGCTGGAGGGAGGGTCCCGGGGCTAAGGGGAGGCGAGGGATGGACCCTGAGGGGGACAGAGGGGACCCGGCGGAGGTCAGGGCCCACGGTGAGCCCGGGAAGGCCGCGGAGGAGCGGGACGGGGCCGGATGGTGGCGGCAGGTGAGGCAGGCCTGGGACATCCGGGTACCCGAGAGCCTGGGGCCTGGTGTGGCGGGAGCAGACACTGAGGGGGGGGGGAGGGTCCAGGGGCTAAGGGGAGGCGAGGGATGGACCCTGAGAGGGACAGAGGGGACCCGGCGGAGGTCAGGGCCCACGGTGAGCCCGGGAAGGCCGCGGAGGAGCCGAATGGGGCTGGATGGTGGCGGCGGGTGCGGCAGGCCTGGCACATCCGGGTACCCGAGAGCCTGAGGCCTGGTGTGGTGGGAGCAGACGCTGAGGGTGCTGGAGGGAGGGTCCCGGGGCTAAGGGGAGGCGAGGGATGGACCCTGAGGGGGACAGAGGGGACCCGGCGGAGGTCAGGGCCCACGGTGAGCCCGGGAAGGCCGCGGAGGAGCGGGACGGGGCCGGATGGTGGCGGCGGGTGAGGCAGGCCTGGGACATCCGGGTACCCGAGAGCCTGGGGCCTGGTGTGGCGGGAGCAGACGCTGAGGGGGGGCGGAGGGAGGGTCCAGGGTCTATGGGGACTGAGTGATGGACCCTGAGGGAAACAGACGGGACCCGTCGGAGGGTCACAAGGGCTGTGAAGCCCCCCCGGGGGATAGGGACTTGCCCTCACGTGGGAGTATGGGTGCTCAGACTTCCATATCTGGGTCTCCCGAGACACTGGGGGCCCCTGGCGTCAGGAGCAGGGCCTAGGATATGTGGGCAGAGGGGAGGGCCCCGGGTGCTGCTGGGAATCCCGGTGAGGATGTGGAAGATGCCCAGGGGACCCTGCACCCCAGCCCAGAGTCGGTCCCGGGAAGGTCGTGGGTGCGGTTGGGAACACGTGGTGAGGCCCCCCTCCGCATCCGGGCTCTCAGAGACCAGGGGGCTGGTGTTCAGAGCAGGGCCTCCCTGAGGGGGCAGAGGGTGGGCCCAGGTCCTGCTGGGTTCCTGGCGAGGATGTCCATGGAGGACGAGGGACCCTGCACCCCAGTCCACAGTCAGTCCTGGGAGGCAGGCCGAGTGGAGCCAGGCAGAGGCCCAGGCACCCAGGGAGCCCCGCCAGCAGGGGGGGAAGAAGGGCCCAGGGAGCCTGTCTCCCGCCCCCGAGCTCAGCCCCCTCTGTGAGCCCTGGGAAACCCCCGGGCTGGGTTGCGGTCTTGATGTTAAGACGGTCACTACCTGTCTCCGTTGGGGTCCGGGCAGAGGGGAGGGCCTGGGTGTGAGCGGCCCAGCCTCCGGACGGCTGCGCGAGGGGCCCGAGGTCTCCTAGGGCTGGAGGAAGGACCCCCGAGGGACTGAGACCCCGAGGGAGTCGGTCCCCAGGGAGCCCCGAGCACCACCGCCCTGCCCCTGCTTCAGCCTCGGGAGGCTGCAGGGGGTGGACAAGTCCTGAACTTCATGGCCGTTGGTGCGATGGGGCCTCCCACACTGTGGCCATTGGGCTGGAGCACTACCTCCAGGGTGTGGGCGGCGGTGGAGTCGGGTGGGGTGAGGGGCAATGGCCCACGTGTGGCTGGCGGCCAAAGCCAGTACCACAGGGGCACTGAAGCCCTAGGGACACAGACTAGACTGGGTCCTGGGAGCCCCCGGGCCCGATGACCACCTTGGGCTGTCCTGGCTTGCCAGCCAAGTCTCTCGGAAGGAGCTGGGTAGGAGCCCGCCCACAGCCAACCTGGGGCCTAAAGGGATTGAAGGTAAGGACCACAGGGAGGAGTGACGGACCCTGGGTCCCAGCACATGCAGTCCAGGGAGGGACCCTGGGCCCCAGCACATGCAGTCCAGGGAGGAAGGAGGCCCCCATGCAAGATGAGCCCATGCTTCCATCCTGATGTCCACGTCTGGGTGTTAGAGCCTGAGGGCTTGTGCTTCAGTGGAGCAGGGCCTCGGGGGGTGGTTGGGGTGAGGGTGTGTTTGGAGGGCACTCGGCCTGTGAGGAGTCAGGGTGAGGACCCTGGGGACGCCTGGCTGGCCCCACCTGGCCCGTGACCAAAGAAGCCAGTGCAGTGGAGGGAGGCCCTGCCCTGTGGGCAGCCCACCGAGGATGGGAGAGCGCTGGCCCTCAGTGGCATGCTCACTTGTCCCTGGGGCGGGTGGGCGGCAGGAAGGTGGCCTCACCTGGGGTTGGTATGGTCTTGGTGTGAGGGTCACGTGTCCTCTATGGGAGGATGGGGGACCGGAGGAAGAGCAGGTCCTGGCAGGATAATGCTGAGGACCCTCCCGGGAGCCTGAAGGCATCTGCGCCCCAGGACAGAGGGGCCAGTCTCCAGGCCAGCCCTTCCTGATATTGCTGAGGGATTGGGGGCGGGGGGGCTTTGCGGCTGTGACCTGCCTGGCAGAGGACACAGGACAGGATGGGGACATAGGACATAACAGGGTACCTCTCCCTGCTCCTCTCCTAGTTCTCAGGGTGTTGAGGACCCCGCTGGGAGAGGTCCCAGTCAGAGTGTGGGAGGAGGCCCACCTGGGTGATAGATGCCTAGGAGTCCCAGGGCCTGCCAAGAGTCTTCTGAGGAACCCCGCCCACCCCACATTGAAGGGGTGTATGGCCCCAAAGACAGCCATCAGGCCCAGGAGGTGATGGCCCCAAATATGGGTGCCCTTCCCTGGCAGCCCTAGGAAGGGAACCCGTGGTGCAGCCTGTCCCACGGAGCCCCTCCTCCTCTCCAGATCCCTGGGCTCAGGGAGGGGCGGGCCTGGGCCTGAGGGACTGGAGTCAGGTCAGCAGAGGAGGCGGGTGCCCTGCCATGGCCCTGGTCCAGGACCTGGCGGGGATCGAGGTGAGAAATGAGGGGATGCCTCCCACAGCAGGATCCCTAGGGACCATGTGTGGGCCATGGGGAGAGGCGGGACCGGTGGCCCAACTGATTTCTCTGGACTTTAGCTGGTGGGGAGTCGTGGCAGGGGCCCTTGCAAGGAAGGTGCAAAGAGGGTGGCCTCAGGGCTAGCCGGAGGGTCTTCCCAGGCCTTGTGTGGGGTCCAGGTGAAGACACAGAGGCACCCCATCCCAGCCCAGATGGAAGCCAGAGCTGGCCCTGGACTTTGGCAAGTGTGGCCTGGGCTTGGGCCCTGGCTTCCTCCTGTGGAGTGTCGAGGCCCTGTTTTCTTGCAGGGATGTTTGGCCTGAGAAGGACAGGGCCGGGGCAGACCCTTGAGAGGCCTGGGGGGGAACGTCCCACCTGGGCTGCCGGGGACCTCCCAGACTGTAAGCCAACCCTCCTGTCCACACTGGGCCCCAGGGCTGGGCTGGCAGTCTGCATCCTGAGGACCCTCCTCCTTCCCTCCTGCAGGGACTTCAAGAACTGGCAGCGGAGGCCTCGGTCTGAGGCGGGCGTCCCTCGGGACACAGAGCTGAGGAGGCACGGGCCAGAGCCACTTGTCCAGGTGAGGTGCACGCTCTCTCTGAGCCTGGTGTCAGGGGCTCTCCCAGCCCAACACGGGAGCCCTCTGCAGGGGAGCCCGGCACGGCCCCCTGTCAGCCCTGGCACCTCGGGGTATCTTGGCCGGGCTGCCCTCTGACAAGCTCTCCCAACTCTGTCTTCAGGTTCAGCCCGAATCTGACACCATGCCCCTGAGGAATAGCAGCGAGCTTTGGAAGCAGGGAGACCTAGAGGAGGCCCAGGGCCTGGTGGATGCTCAGCTGTCTGGGGCTGAGGAGGAGGAAGAAGGGGAGGAGGAGGCTCCACCTCCCCCCTCTCCCCCATCTCCCCCGGACCCCCTATCTCATCTCTTTCTGTCCTCCTCCTCCTCCTCCTCCTCCTCCTCCTTCTCCTCCTCCTCCTCCTCCTCTTCCCCTTCCTTGTCCTTCTGTGGCATGGTCTGTGGCGCCCCAGAGGAAGGGTGTGCTGCTGCCGGGGCCCTGAGTGCTCCCCAGAGCTCTCAGAGTGCCGACCCCTCCCCCAGTGGTGGGGCAGCTGGTGGCCTTGGCCAGCCCGAGCCTCCTGGCCCCAGCGGCCCAGGGGAGGCGGGAGATGAGGAGCTCTTGGTGGAGGGCAGTTTCCGCATGAAGACGGCTGCCCTGGTGGTATTCCTGCTCCTCAAGTATCGCACCAAGGAGCCCATCAGCAAGGCAGAGATGCTGGAGGTCTTCTCCCCAGAATACCAGGACGACTTCCCCGCCATCTTGAGCCAAGCGTCCATCTGCTTGAGGCTGGTCTTTGGCCTAGATGTGATTGAAGTGGATCCCAGCGAGCACTCCTACGTCCTCAACCCCATCCTGGGCCTCACCTGGGATGGGATGCTGAGCGATCAGTGGGGTCTCCCCAAGACCAGCCTCCTGGGGCTGATCCTGGGGTTTATCCTACTTCAGGATGGATGTGTCCTTGAGGAGGAGGTGTGGGAGACTCTGGGGTTCACGGCAGTGTACGATGGCCAAGAGAACACCATCTATGGGGAGCCCGTGGATCGCCTCACCAATGTCTGGGTGCAGGAAGGCTACCTGGAGCGCCGGCAGGTGGCGGGCAGTGACCCTGCCCGCAATGAGTTCCTGTGGGGGCCCAGGGCCTACGAGGAAACCAGCAAGGTGCAGGTCATGGACTTTCTGCTCCAGATCGGTAGCAACAACCTGGGGTCCTCCCTGGTCCTGTGAGAAAAGATTCTGAGATAAGGAAAAGGGGCCACAGCCCCAGGGGCAGCCAGTCCCTTTTCAAGCTTTTGTGGTTCCGGCATGAAGGGAGGCCTTAGGGTGCTTCCTCCCGGTGTTGTCTCGTTGGATTTGTAAAGAGAAAGTCCTGGGCGTTCTCAGGGGTTAAGGGCCAGGGCATTTTGGGGGAAAGCAGGGCCAAGAGCCTCTCTGGGGGCCTGGGCTCTACAATGACCCCGACATCCAGAGCTTGGTTTCTTTGAGGAAGCTCTCCCTGTTTGTTCCTTGGGATAGAAGGTTCCCGCAGCCCAGTGCGTGAGTGACACACACCGCTTCGCGTTCGTACTTCCCCGGTTCAATATATTTTTAAATATTTATTATTTATTTATTTATTTATTTATTTATTTGTTTATTTGTTTATTTATTTGTTTGTGAGAATACACAGAGTGCAGAGAGAGAGAGAGGCAGAGACACAGGCAGAGGGAGAAGCAGGCAGAGGGAGAAGCAGAGAGCCTGACATGGGGCTTGATCCCGGGTCTCCAGGATCATGCCCAGGGCTGAAGTTGGCACTAAACCGCTGAGCTACCCTGACAGCCCCCCAGTTCAAGAGTTAAGAGTTTTGTCTGCCCTGGATACAAGTTGGGAGACCCTCTCTCCTTGTTTGGGTTCTGGATGAAAACACAGGGCAATGGCGTTGGAATCTGTTGGAAAGGCCAAGAGTGGAGCAGGCAAGTGCTGGAGGGTGGAAATAGGAAAATAAACCTTGTTCACTTTTGCTTCTTACCTGTGCCGTGTGCCTATTTTCCAAAGTAACGTGATGTGCGCTCATGCATTCACTTGGTTTTGCTGGAATGGGCGAGAAGGTTCCTGACTGAGGCCAGAGAGCCCTGCTGGCGGCTCCCTCACAGCCACACAGCGGCTGAGCTCTGCTCCCTGCAAGGCCCTGTGTGTGAGCACGGGGGACACGGGGGCCCGTGGTCACACCGCCTTCAGGGACTCTGTCTAGCAGCCACTATCCCACAGGAAGGCAGGGAGGGGTGCCCTGAGACCTGCACTAGCCCACCAGCCCAGAGCTTTTCCTGAAATTGTGGGAGGTCTGCGTTGCCCCCAGTGGGGCAAGAAGCCTGCCCCAGCGTCAAGGCCATTGAATCCTATGTGGTCTGGGAGGGTCGTGTGCAGACAGCTCATTCTGCTCAGTTTCTCTTCGGTTTCCCTTGCTCTCCCATCCTGGGATATGTCACGGGAACAGGAAATTCTTAGGGCAGGGGGTGTGGTGGGGGACGTCACAATAAGGCTGGACCTTCTCCCAACCACTAACGGTCCTCATTTGCCAGTGGTCCCGTGTGCCGGTCTCTCCTGAAATGGGACAGTAACAGAGACTGGCAGGTGGCAGTGCATCAGGGGAAAGAGCACATTGCCAGCCCGTGGAGATTTTCGAGGTTCCTGCCATGGGAATTGCAGCAAGGTGCTAGGAGTGAGGAGGGATCGCTGCCCCTGAACCACCACAGCAATGTGAGTGTGCAAAGTAGTGACAATCAGATGTGATCCTGCCTTGGAAGCACCTGCCCCACAGCTGGTGGCTGCTTGGGGGAATTCTGCAGAGGAGCCTCTGTGCCCCGCAGAGAGGGCCGGTGGGCAGTCCTTCCTGCCACCTGACCCTTGGGTCCCCGAGACACGGCCATCAATCCTCTCAGGCCCCGCACAAGGTTCCTTCGGGAGGCCGGCAGCCCGCTGCCCAGTGGCCGGGCCGGGATTGGGGGTGTCCTGCTCCTGGGGCCCAGCCGGCAGCCCCCATAGCCCCTGCTGCCCGCCCTGCCCTGTCTCTCCTGACCGTGGCCTCAGCCTGCAGACCTTGGGTCTTGGTCCTGTCTCCCCACTTCCAATTGCTCTCTCCCCAGTGCTGCTGTTCACGGATGCTCATCTTGCTGTGGGGGTCCCCAGATGGGGATGCCCTCTCTGCCTACCTGTGCTCCCAGGGGTGCTGACCAGGCTGTGCTGCTGGCGGTGCGTGTCCTAGGGGCCAGAAAACTACCCTCCTAGCTGGTGACCCTGGCGACTGTGCCAGGTGGGTATTGTCAGAGAACTCCTGGGTCATAGCCATCGTTCTGTGAAGCTGGTGTCCTCGTGATGGCCACTGCGAGGTTGGCTCTCTGAAGCTGAGGCAGAGACGGGGTGTGTACCTATCAGCCATCCCCAGAGCCGCCGGGACCCTAGAGTCCCGAAATGGGCACTTTGAGCAGAGGAAAGTGTAGTGGGTGACGGCGGTGGTAACCGGGATGCTCCCCCACACCCTCACAGGCCCCCTGGCTCACATGAGGATTTTGCAAGCAGCCGGGCAGGAAGGCCTTTGGGGACCCTGGAGGCAGGCAGTGCAGAAAGTCAGTTGCCCCACGAGAGGGGGGAGGAGGAGCACCCGCCATCCTGAGGCTGGTGGCCTTGACACAAGTCCCAGGAGCAGGCCCTGTGGGACAGTTGCGGCTGGATGCTGGGACCCTGCATGGTGTCCTGGGAGGGAAGTGACTGCTGGGGCCCGGGGTTTGATCCAGGCCACCATGGACTGCTCGCACAGAGCACTCAGGATGTCTGAGAACCAGCATGTGGGTCCTCGGGGAGGCATCTCCGGGGTGCCAGGTCCTATCCCACAGTGTATTCACACACAGAGGCTAGGTGTCTGGCAGTTGTCACCAGGCCACGGCCGATTATGCACAACGTTCCCTGTCCCCAGCAGGAAGTCCTGACGTTATGTAAATGCCCTGAGCTGCTGCCCTGACAGGCTGGCACAAGGCACCTTGGCCATGGTCCTGCTCCTCAGGAGACCTCGTTGCTGAGCCATGGCCAAGCCTTCTCTGAATGCACCCTTTGGCTGCTCTCTGACCTGCTATCTGGCCTCCACCTGCCTGCCCTGTGTGACAAATACCACTGGCACCTGCCCTGGGGCCATTCCTGGGCCCGACTTGGGCCTCCCTGCCTGTCTTCAGGCCCGGAGCTGGCCAAGGCAAGCTGGCCCCGCCCCCAGAGAGAGGGGGTGTGCCAAGGGTTCCCAGGTCCACCCCCTGTGGGGATGCAGTGCGGGTCCTGAGACCCCCTGGGTGGGGTATTGATGTGCTGGCCTGCTGGGTGGCTGACGTGCGGCCTGCCTAGGGCAATGAGCCTGCGGGATGACATGGGGCACCAGTCAGCTGGGCGACAAGGGGCCAGACTGGGCCAGGGTCAAGCCTGAACCCCAGGGAGGCCCTCGAGGGGCCACAGCTCCTCCAGCCCCATGCGTGTGGGATCCTCTCCCTCCTCCCACACTCGGTCCTGCCTCCACACGGCCCCGGGGCCTGGCATCCAAGTAGAAACGATGGTGACCCTGAGGCGCTGCTAAGAGGCCGCGTGGGCGGGGGTCCATGTCAAGCTGTGGGTGGCATCGGTGCCCGGCACTCCCACGGTCCCCCAATCATGGGACGTGGAGCGTTGGCACGATGTCCTCCGCGGAGGACAGCTGGACTCCTACTGACGGCAGGGAGGACCCTGAGGCCTAAGCCACCAGGTTTCGCCCTTGGAGGGTGCTCAGCTGAACGGGGCGTTGTACTGCTCCCCCTGCCCCCGATGGACGCTCCACGAGTCTGACCCTGTGCACGGTCACACGGGTCACACGGTCGCAAGGGTGACACGGGGATAGTCTCCCTGCAAGGTCAAGCATTGCTGTGCGTTAGGCAGGGTGACGCCCGGAAGGACAAGGCCCGGTCCACATCGGCGTCCACAGACCCCGCAGTCGTTAGCGTCTGTCTTGCGCCTGCTTTCCCCGGGTGTGGAGATTGGGAACCAGGCAATGCTTGTCTTCTGATCCCCGTGCCTGGGGCGGGGGGAGGTCCTGCTCTCCCACTGAGGATGTGTTACCCAGGCCTGTTCCCCTCCCAGGTCACAAGTGAGCAATGTCTGCCCTGCCCAGGAATGCGATCAGGGGGCGCTACTGGCCTGTGTGCGGAGGGGCAAGGGGTCTGAGTGCTTGAGCTCCAAGGGGCCGGACAGGAGCCCCGTTCAGGGCAGAAGCAGAGGCCGCAGTCACCAGGTGTACAGCCTGTCCCACAGGCACCCAGTGCCGACACACCCCAGGGTCTCCTGTCCTGGTGCCTCCTGCCCCCTGGTGCTCCTCACAGGCACTTACAGCAGGAGGCGCGGGGGCCCTGCATGGGACGAGCGGTCAGCACGGGAAATGCATGACCGCTCTGGGGAGGAGGAGGCTCCTCTGCCCGGAAGCTGGGGGAGCACAGTGGGCCCGGCCCTCTGGGGACCCAAGGCGAGGTCCATCCCGGGAACTTGGCACCCCGCCCATTTCTGAGGACCTGCGCCGGGCCGAAGGCTGTGGCCCAGGGCGCATCCCTGCCCCTGTCACCTCGCCTCTGACCATGCTGGAGCTGGAGATATGGACGAGACGCCGGCGGGGCCTCTCCGATGCTTACCTACTGGTCCATGGCGCCTGCTTCCCGCAGAGGAAGCAGAGGTCCTAAAATCTTGGCTCCTACCCTACCCCTCTTCTATCCTCCCTGCCAAGAAAAGCCCCACACTCTGAAGAAGCAAAGAACACTTCCTCCCTCCTTCCCCATCTCCTGTGTGGAGACCATTGCTGGGTGTGACTCATACTAATACACTTGTATTTGCATGGAGCGAACCTGCTTTAGTCTCCGGTCTGACGGTAGAGGGAAGCAGAAGCAACGAGGGGAGACTTGCATGTACACAGGAGGTGCGGAAGACCCAGAAAGGGGAGCTGAAGGTATACTCAGGTCACGCAGGAACTTTTACGCAGGTGCTAGAAGCTTCTGTCAGAGTGGCCACAAGGCCCTTTAACAGGCACGGGCCCATGTAACTCCCTGTGGACTGCCACAAACCAAAGCTTTGTGTGAAATCTCCAATTTCTTGGGGTGGTCGGGGCGTGCGTCGGGAAAGCTGTAGCTCCCTGCTCTGAGCCTGCTCCATTCCCCTCAGCTCTGAACTGCAGGACTCTGGGCCCTACGGGGCTGGAGCCCCTCCAGCTCTGGGGAGAGTTTATTTGCTGGGTGATGTTGCTGGGCGGGCACTTCCTTTCTCACCTGCTAGTGTGGTGTAACACACATGATGACCTTTTTCCCTCCTCTCTTCACCCCGGGAAAATACAATAAAAACCTATTGGTACTGGAAAAAAAAGAACCTCAGAAAGTTAGCAAAGAACAGAGGAATGGGACGCCAGGGAGGCTCAGGGTTTGGGCGCCTGCTTTCGGTTCGGGGCGTGATCCCGGGGTCCTGGGATACAGTCCCACATCAGGCTCCATCCAGGCAGCCTGCTTCCCCCTCTGCTGTGTCTCTGCCTCTCTCTGTGTTTGTCTCTGATGAAAAAATAAATTTTTGGGAAAAAAAATAACAGAGCAACCCTCGTATCTGTGACGCCTGCCATGCACAGTTTGCAGGGGCCGGTCAGGGACTCAGGAACCCCAGCAGTGTCCTCCTGTGTTTTGAGGGGCCCCGGAATGTGTCTGAAATGGCATTCCTCAGAGTGACATGGATTCTGTCGCCGTGGTGACCTGGAACAACCATATTGTAACCAGAACTATCATCATGCTTAGCTAGTGAACTGTTCGGTTGGATTTCATCCTTGGGAAGCGGGGGCTGTTCTCCTCCCGGAGGCTCCTGTGCAAACTGAGGCCTCAGGAGCTTCGTGGTATCTAGTGGAAGCAGGACGCGATCCATCGGGTGGGGGTGGGATGGGCCACACTGCAGGCCAGGGTCAGCACCCAGGGCCAGGGAGCCACGGGGGCAGGGTCCTCCTTTGCGTGTGTGTGGGGGCGCTGTGCTGGGCCACGCGGGCTGTTGAGCGGCGCCCCTGGTCTCTGTGCTCCGGCGGCATAGCACCCCTCCTCCTCCGGCCCGCTCCCCAGTTGGGACACCTAGTGTCTCTAGACCCCGCCCCGTATCTCCAGGAGGGAGACCTTCCCTGTGTGGATGGCTGTCTTAGGTGGACCACTGCTTTTGGGGACCGATCTGGGGATTTCGAAGGCCTTGGTGGGGACCGAGGTCTCAGCTCTTGCTGCCAAGGGTCCCGGTGTCGGGTGCTGCTTCGTCTGCCCTTGCGGAACCACGTGACAACCCATGCCTACCTCTGGGGTGACAGCCCGGGCACCCAGTCAGTCCCTATGGCGCTGGTGTTGCACACGGTGACTCTCGTGATGAGCGGGCGCCCCCATCGTCCCCCAGCCCTGAAGGGACCCTGGGACGAATGTGGCGGGCCTGTGTCCACAGAGCATGCACTCCAGGACAGGCGATGCCCGTGCTTTCCTCACCTGGGCTTGGCCATTCAGTGGCCGAAAGGCTCCGATTCCTTCACCTTCCCCCCGTCACCCTTTGGCGCCTTCACCCAAGAAGGCACAGAGAGAAGGGGGGCCTGGGGCTGCTGCGCGGGGGGTCCATCTCCATCCTACGGCCATGCCCCCATGGAAAAGCAGGTGATCCTCCTGATGCTTGTCCCTGCTGGGCCTTTCCCTGTGGCCTTATATGTCAGCCAGGTTCCCCCTGCTGACGTTTATAGGAAAGTGGTTTTCCCAATTGGGTGTTATCTGGCTCGGGGGGCATGTGGAAGACCCAGATGCAGAGGCCAACCCAATGTACCACCTATGAGCTGAGGACTCCCCGGGGTAAGGAATCTTAGGAAAGATGAGGATGTGGGTGTGAGCGTCAGTTCCGAAGGGAGCGGGCTGGGCCGGAGTGATTCGCCGTGGCCAGAGCAGTGCTACACTCAGGGGAATGAGGGCTCAGTGACCACGTCGGACCGTGTGCATGTCCTACGGGCTCTTGCCCCTTCTTGGGGGGACACCCTACCTGCCATGCAATGGAAAAGAGGAGAGGGATGCCTTGTGGTTCTGGCGGGAGGCACCCCTCACTATCCCCTTCTGCCTGATGTCGGAGGCCTCCTGGGGTCCAGGACACTTAATTGCTCT
This sequence comes from Canis lupus dingo, assembly GCF_003254725.2. Classification (NCBI taxonomy): domain Eukaryota; kingdom Metazoa; phylum Chordata; class Mammalia; order Carnivora; family Canidae; genus Canis; species Canis lupus. The sequence continues at coordinate 118,320,914 of NC_064281.1, read as the reverse complement.
GGGGAGATTGTGGACGCTCATTTCCTAGGCTCCTTCAGACAATCGCCTTTTAAAGAGGTTCATCGCTAAAACAGTGCATTGTATAGAAGAGGGACACCCCGGCAACCGGGGCTTTGTCCTTCCAGGTTTGGCCCAGAGCACCCTTGAAACATTTCATTCAAGAGAGAGAGAGAGTCCCAGGTCCAGTTCTTGCAGCAAAAGCCAAGCGTAGATGCTGCTGCCCGGGCACCCACGAGCACCCCTGCACAGCAACGCTGGAGGGCTCTGGGGGCGCTTGTCCCCATCCGTACCTGGGCGCTGCATACTGGGGGGCCGCCTTTGAGCCCTCTGCCCTGGGGAGAACTGACCTCTTGGTGTGGGGAACGCGAAGGCCCCGTGGGACCCAGGCCCCCACCGGAGAGGGAAATGGGCCTGCTGGGCAGGAGCACAAGGCCCCGGTTACCCCTGGGGCCCCGATGCTCGGTTCTCATGCCTGCCCAGTGCCTCCACGGGCCTCTGTAGGAGCAGAGGCGGGACCCCGGGCACCTAAGTGCGCACAGGGCCCCGCACACGGCAGTGGCAGGCTGTACTCCATCTTCACCCAGGGCAGCAGATGGAGCTGAGGCCTCCCAGCTGCTCGAGAAGAAACGTCCCAGAGGCCGGGAGTACCTGGCTTCAGCAGACAACAGCCCGGTCACCGTCCGGTTTATTGCCCCGCCCGAGGTGGGAGCCCTCTAGCTGCGGTAGGGAGCGCTGTAGGGGCAGTCTGGGCGCCCAGCCATAGGTGGCAGGTATCCCAGGAAACAGTGGCAGACCAGGCAGTAGGGGAACGGGGCCAGGGAGGAGGAATGGAGGGCATGGGGTCAATGGGCCCTGCGGCCTCGACAGGCACCCACGGGTGGCACAGAGGCATCATCCCGGGGAACACAAGGGAGGAAGGTGCAGCAGCACAGGGGGAACGGCAGCCAGGTCCACGGGCGGCGGTGGATGAGGGTACATATGCAGGGGCGGCAGGGCGAGGCACAGCACGGGCAAGGGCGGGGCACCGCCACGGGTACGGCCACGTCAGCCACGAGAGCCACGGGCGCACCGGTGTCCTAGGGCTGGTACTCGGCACCGCGATGGGTCGGGGGGGCGCTCAGCAGCCGCCCCGAGGATGGCGGGAGGGGCGGACTCGCTCTTGACTGGGGCGGGAGGGGCAGACTTGCTCCTGTCCTGGGCAGCGGGACGGCGATGATCCTGGCCGCTCACCAGCTCCTGTTGCTGCTCCCGCTGCTGCTCCGGCTGGTGCTCCGCAGGGGACAGGAGCTCCTCTGGTGCCCGCTGGCGGGATCCGCCTCCGCTGGGCTTCCCAGCCCTTCAGCCTTGTCCTCCTCCTGCCTTTGGGCCGCCTTCACGCCCGCTCTCCTCTTCTTCAGCAGGTGGGGGCAGTCCTTCCTGAAGAGAGGGCTGCTGTAGAACTGTAACTGAGGTTCCGAATGGAAAGGGGGGCAGAAACTCCAGGTCACGACAGGGCCCGGGGCACCGGCAAGGCCGCTCTGGGTGCCTCCGGGCTCTGAGCCAGGGGTTCCAGGGCCTCCCTCTCCAGAGGTCGCAGCCCCAAAGGGAAGCTGTGCCCCTGCTTTCCCTAGGCCACATTCGCTGACTTGAAAGCCCCAGTGCCCTTGGGGGAGGACAAGAGCCACCTGCGCTGGGGATGCGGACAAGCCCGCAGGGGAGAGGGGTAGGGGCTTCCTGAAGGAGCATCAGGGCCATCCGACTACCCCCTGGCTGGGTGTCCCTGGCTCTCGGCCTCCGGGGCCCATCCTTCCACCCTCGGCCGGCTGCCCACGGTGCTCGGGGATGACACTGCCCTGGCCAGGCGACCCGGCCCCCACAGAGCTCTGACTCGGAGCTACAGGTCAGGGACGGGTGTGCACAGCCACCGAGGACCTTGTGTGGCGGACCCCCGCAGGAGGGCAGGAGGGCGGGGCTTCTGGGAGTGAGGGGTGGAAGGGCCGGGTGGCACTCGGGGTGGCCCTCCACCCCCAGGGGTTGCGAAGCCATGGGCACGGCCAGTTGAGCCGGTGCCCCTCATCTCACAGGGACACCAAACCGAATGAGAAACAAAGAAATAGGAAAGGTGGGGCAAGGGGGGATAGTGTTTCCTGGGGAGAACCCTGGGGGCCTCCTTCCTTGCCCACTCTCCCTCTCCCGCATCTGCTCCAGGTCACACATGTCCCTCATGGGGTATCTGAACACAACGCCCCACCCACTGGGCACTGTCCTGGGACCTCATCCAGGGCTCGCTCCCCGGCGCCACCCCTCGGCCGCTGGGGGACACGGGCCCTGATTCCCTGGCGGTGGTCCCGGGGTTTCCAGCCCCCCGTCCCTGGCCCCAGCGCCCCAGTGCCCACGGCTCTGCTCGGCGGGGCCCGAGGGGTGCCGTTACCTTGCTCAGGACACGGACCGGCCCCGGTCCCACTCCCCCGGTGAAGCAGTTGGTGAGGCAGAAGGATGTGTGCACGTCCTGGCGCAGTTTGCTGAATCCATAGAGGTTCAGCTGCCGGATGAAGCTCTTCGTGCAGTCGGTCTCAAACACCTTGTCGGGCCCGTCCCGCTCCAGAATCTCCTTCTGAAACAGCTTCTCCTTGAGGCCGATGCTCGTCCCGTCCTTCTCCCACCAGATGGACGTGAACCGGCTGCTGTTGAGGAGCCTCCACAGCTTCTTGGGAAAGGGCAGACAGAGCAGGTTGCCGCCTGCCACCAACAGCGCATCCTCCACGGTGCGGGGCCTCTTGAGCAGAGGCTCTTGGGCCAGGGCTTGGAACGTGTTCTCTTCCAGGAGCAGCCTGAAGCTGGGGTCCTCGGCCGCCAGGGGACCGGTCGGGACGACTCTGCTGCAAGAGCACTGCTCTGCCAGGCGGCGGGAGCCGCGGCTTCTGGCGGAGGTGGCTCCCTGTGCTGGCCCGGCCCCGGGCCTGTCGGATGGCCGTCCTCCTCGCGAGCCATCCTGAGCAGTGGCCCGTCCTTCATCTCTGTACACAGGACAGTGTGGCATGGCCAGCAGTCCCCGCTGACGGCAGGGCTGCCTGGGACAGCACAAAGGGGCTGAGGACACTTGGGGGTGACATCACCAACAGCCAGCCAGTGACATGACAAAGGGCTGGCCGCACGGGCCACCTGGCTGCTCGCCACCCTTTGGGGCCCACAGGGTCGTCCACCGCTTTACTGAACGCGCCTGACGATCGAGCCGAACACTCGCGGGCCCTCTGCCCCCCATCCGGGGGCGCGGCTGCCCCGCACCCACACATGCACATGCTGACTGAGTGGCTCACGGCTCATTCCTTGGGCCCCTGGGCCCCTGGGCCCCTGGGCCTTCTGCACCTCATCAAGTTTCAGGCTTTCCAGCAAGGAACACGCGCCCCGCTGGTTGACCAGGGTCAAGGCCGCGGCCACGTGCTCCTCTTAGCAGGGTCCTAGCCAGGGCGGCAAGGTCCTCCACGGGGACCCTTCCGCACCACCCACTGTGGGTCCCCGGAAGGCACATGGCCGACTGCTCCTCAGGTGCGTGGCCTGGCCAGGTGCCCCGCCTACACCCTGCAGACTGAGGAGGAGGATGCAGAGGCCGCCTTCTCCGTGACTCACACGGCCTGCACAGGTCCTTCCTCCGCACCCCGCCACTGACTCCCAGGAAGGTCCTGGGCTCTCCGTGACAGGGTGGGGGCCGCTGGCCTCACACCGGGCTTACATCACTTGACTAACATAGCAGGGACACCAGTCCTGACTAGTGCCCGGGGTATGAGCTCCGAGATCCTTCTCTGGGCTGTGCAGCTGGGAGGATCAGTAAGAGGTGGCCAGGCAGAGAAGCCTCTCTAGCACATTCTCCCCCTCGTGCACGGCCAACTCCTCCCCAACTCGATTCTGGCTTGGCACTGGATGACCTCCGGAGATTTCTGTGTCTCCAGACTTGAGAGCATTTTTTCTAAAGCAAGTCCTAAATAGTCTGTGGCCACTGACTTCTAGTAAGGCACATTCCGTCACCAGTGGGTGAAAACCCTAGGCTGAAATGCCACCTGAGTTGGCGCAGAGCCAGCCAGGGCGAGCTAGCCAGAAATCACAGGGCATTTTACGACAACGTAAGCGGTCCTCAGCCCCTGGTGTCACCGGGCAATGCCTCGGGACCACCAAAGTGCCCATTTCAGGGTAGACTGTCTCAGGACTCGAGAATCCTCTCAGCAGGCTCCTCAGCTGTAACAAATGGGTCTGTGGTCCCCAGCCAGAGGTCGAGTCTCCAGGGTGTCTGTGTTTCACTCTAAACTCTGTCCGTTCAGGCTGTACCTGAGGATTTATTAGAGATGTTTGGCCTCCTGTGGCTGCCCGAGGCCATGTGCACGCTGGCTGGGAGTTCCTGTATCCTGGACCACGTCTAAAGTACGATAGACACGGTAGCATGTAAATGGAGGAATCGGTTTATTGAACAGCTGCAGGGAGCAAAACTAGTGGACTGTGCCACCTTTGTCACACACCAGGCAGGGAAGGCTTTGCCACTCCAGATGCTCCTCCTCTCTCCCGGAGACAGCAGGTTGCCGGGACCCAGGGACCGGTCGTACTGGGGTGCTGGGCGTCAGTGGGGCCAGGCTGAGACACATCTGCCGCCCCCTGCATTAAACCCTCCCTCCTCTCCTGGATGAGTCCATCGGTGCCCCTGTCCCTCCTATAACAAACGACTGCTTGTTCTCAGGCAGGAGACTCTCAGCCTGGAGGATCTGCGTCCCTCTGTGCTCACTCGCGGCTCTCCCAGCAGCTCTCGGAGCCCGAGGTTTCTTTGGTGGATCGGAAGAGACAGCTGCAGGAGGGAAGAGATGTTACAGCCTCCCGTGTCTATAGCATAAATGTAACTCCAAGCACATCCCCAAGTTCTGACTAAGTCCTGCAGTATAGGTAATGATGTTCCCTGCGCTACAGCCATGAAACCTGTCCACCTGGAGCCATAGTACCCTCCTAACCTTGCCTCCATCTCACCAACGAGTCAGAGGCAGACCACGTTGAGGAACCTGGAGTCCTTGCTCAGGGCTTCAGTGAAAACAGAGCCTACCTAATTTCCCCTTTGCTGACTAATGTCCTAAGGAGTACACACCTCCCCAAGTCCCTTCGGTGGAGGGTCCTGCCCACCAGAATCCAGCTGTGATCCAAGTCCTAGGCGTCTCTTCAATCTTCCCATGTCCCCATTATTCCCCACCTTGAATTCGTACCTTGAAACACTTGAGGTTGACTACCAAATTCCAGAATCCAAACTGTCAATTGACTGTCTTAGAGCAGAATGCTGCCTACCTACCAGGCCATCAGCCATCCCTAAAGAGACATACGTTCATCTGTTGTTCCTTGCTCTGTCCTTGGAGGGTCTGTCTGGTTTCCCCACGCCAGTCATATCAGGACAGTTCATCTTGTGACATCGACCCTGTTACAAAACCTTTGTGAGCTGAGAATATAGTTCTGCTTATGAAAATGTAGGTAAAACCCCACCAGATCCTCAGCAGTACATTTATTGTCTGCCTGAAAAGTTTGTTCCATGTCACAGAACAGTGTATGTCCATTCCTTGGAGCAGTGAGCTTTCAAGGTTATGTTCACTTCAACGCCTGAGATATAATACACATTTAGATATTGGTAAAAATTTGGTATTTCAAAGTCAGACAAATTCTATGGAATAACTTATGAGATGAATCAGATCATTCACTGGAAATCATTGCAATCAGTCTCCCAAGGAGAGTTACCAATGATGATTAGAGGGCTTTCCAAATGCATTTAACGGCCACATAAGCAATGACACAAGCAATGACATCAGCAAAATGTTAAAGAAATAACCTCCTAATATCCCTCTTCCATGAAAGTAATGAGAAAACCGCCAAAATGTTCAGAATCAGGGATGAAAGAGAGACATTACTAATGACCTTACAAGAAAAGAAGGATAAGAGAGTCTACAAACAGCATAGCGAGAAATTAGCTAGGATGAAAAAATGGACGAAGTCCTAGAACAAATGTCCAAGATACAAAGTAGAAAAATTAGCTCAAAAAGAAGTAGAAAAACCGAATGGACCTACAACACAAGATATTGAATTAGTCACCAAACACTTCCACCAGAGAAGCTTCAAACCATATGGCTTCACTGGTGAATCCCATGAAGTGTTTACAGAAAGATGAAAAGAGAACACTTCCTAACTCATTATATGATGCCAGAACTACTCCAAAAACTAACCTAGAAAAAGGTATCACAGGAAAAGAAAGTATAGATCAATATTTTTATGAGTATAAATGCAAATATCCTCAACAAAATCCTCTCTAATTGAATCCGGTAGCATATAAAAAGGATTTTACTGATATTTCCCACTCATTTTTTCTCCTTTCCCCTTTATTCCCTTTCACTATGTTTTATATTCCCCAAATGAATGAGACCATATAATGTTTGTCCGAACTAGGGGTGGTGGAAGAGGAGGTGGGCGGGGGATGGGAGTGTCTGGGTGACGGGCACTGAGGTGGGCCCTTGACGGGATGAGCACTGGGTGTTATTCTAGATGTTTGCAAACTGAACACCAATAAAAAATAATTTATATATATAAAAAAAAGGATTTTACATCATACTGGAATGGGATTTATCCCTGTCTACCTGGAGCCTTGTTACCCTCCCTACCTTGACTCCCTCAGGCCTATGAGTCAGAGGTTGGACCACTTTAAGGAACCTGGAGATTCTAGCTTGGGGCTTCAGTGAAAATTGAGCCCACCTAAATTTCCCCTTTGCTGACTACCAGCAGGATTGTTTCAACACATGAAAAGCAATCAAATAGGGTATATCCACAGAATGAAGGAGGGAAGACACATGATCATCTTAAAAAAAAAAAAAAAAAAAAAAACAACTGAAGAAGCCCTTGACAAAATCCAACACCCTTCAGAATTAAAATATTCAACAATTGAGGAATAGAAATTAATTAACTGGAGAAGAAATCGACTGCATGTAATGTTGCAGCTTTGGTAGTTAGAAAGTTCTAACAGTTCGTGGGCTGAAACCTGGACCGAAAGGTGGCCTATAATGAGTGGGTTGGAAATGCCAGGACTGTCTTGGTTTAATATAGAGGAAGGGACACAAAGCTCCAGGGGGATTGTCATCTAAGACCTATCCACATACTGCGAGGTCCAATGGACATGCCCTTCACCAAAGCTGTGAGAAATAAATTTATGGAGGGAACCCCAGCATCCTTGAAGGGCTCTGTGATTGTTCTTCTCCACAGCCCAGACTTTAAGGTGGGACGTGGAGTCACTAAATTGGGAAACCTAAATGCATAGGACTCCTCAGGTGGCAGGGGTCAAGGGGCAGCCCCCAAGTGCCGAAGGCCAGGTGAGTGTGGTTATGGTACTGGACAGCAGCGTCAAGGCAGCTATCAGAATAGTCTGACATGTGCAGATCTATGTGCTGGCTAGTTGATCATGCTGTTCTGACAAGTGAAATAGATAGAAAGCCCGGTAAATTGTCACTTGATTTACAAAACCAGAAAAGTTCTAGACCAAGTCAACGAAAGCAAATCACGAAGTCACAGAGTCATGGCCTCTCAATTCCCAGACTTCAGCCATTAAGAATTTTAGAAAGAGTACAACTCCCGTACCATCCAGCAACTCCATTGTAGGGAATATATCCAAAGGAAATGAAAACACTGTGTTGACAAGATATCTGCACACCCCTCCCATGTTCGTAGAAGCATTTTTTCACAATAGCCAAGACGCAGAGACAACCTATGTGTCCATCAGTGGGTCAATGGATAAAGAAAGTACAGGATCACCTGGCTGGCTCAGTTGGTTAAGCGTCTGCCTTCAGCTCAGATCATGATCCCAGGGTCCCGGGATTGAGCCCCACGTCGGGCCCCCTGCTCTCCCACCGCCCCTTCCATTCCTACTCATGATCTATCTCTCTCTCAAATAAAAATAAAATCTTTTTAAAACAGAGTATAGAATGTGGTATATACAAACGGAATATTTTTTTAAACATTTTATTTTTGTATCCCTGAGAGGCATGCACAGAGGGAGGCAGAGACACAGGCAGAGGGAGAAGCAGGCTTCCTGCAGGGAGCCCTGTGGGGGACTCGATCCCAAGACCCCAGGATCCCGTCCTGAGCCAAAGGCAGATGCTCAACCACCGAGCCACCCAGGCGTTCCTCCATCCACTCCTTCCCATCTACCACCTGTTACGCACAAATGCCACCTCTGCCGGGCACCGCATGGCCCCAGGATGCAGAGGGCAAGGAAAAGCAGAGGGAGTCCCATGTGGGGAAACAGGGAAGGGGCATGCCAGTGTGGGAGATAAAGACTGGATACCTTATCATTTCCACAATGATCACCAGCATTTAAAATTGGGAGATGCCACATCAAAGTCTGGAATGACAGCTTGAGCTCTCTCAAAAGTTAGAAGCACTGACAACACTTGGCCCCCGCTGGCTCAATGTTTCTGCCACAGTTGAACACCTCCCTTCATTTGTATAACCCACCCGGCCCCTTCCAGGACAGCACTCCAGTGATCCTTTCGCCATGCTCTGTCCCATGCACTCTGGGTCCTGGCCACAGAGGGCCCCATCACCACTTCCAAATAGGACGGCCCTTTGCACTTACATTTTGCTTGGATATTTTTTCCACCTGCGGCGACCTTCCCCCTCTCTCTCCTATGGCTACCTCTTCCATGGAGCCTTCCCCTGTTCTGCCACGGAGACCCAATCTCACCCTTCCACCTCTCATCTGCACACCTCTTTTGGGGTGCCTCTGCCCTAGGTGTTCGCGTGCTTTTCTTTGGACTCCACTAGACTCGAATCCTACATTCTGTCTTAGCAATCGCTGCTTTGCCTGCCGCAGCCTCTTGGTTCCCTGTACATAGTGGGCACTTAATATCTAACAAAGTGGATTGTCCCTGGACTGGCCTGATGCGGAGGAAGGGCAGTGGCTATCTAAATGGGAAAAGATTCAGTCCAGAAAATCAAGGTAAACTGACTCAGGAAAGCAGCGAGGAATCCAGGAATATGACAGCAGAGACCAAGGAAAAATAACCCCTGCTTGAACTGAGCTCGGCCTGTTGGGAGACATCCACTCTCACAACAGAGAGATCGCATCCGACATCCCAAAAGCGACAGTGGTCTTGGCCCTTCCGACGGCAATGCTCTCCCCACAGTCACTGCTACCTCTCAGGTTGGCAGCTGTGGGAGCGACAGGGGATCTGGCCTGTGCAGCTCATATCCTCAAATCTGACGCTCCTGTTTCTGCCGTCTCCATTTGTAAAATGCCACGTTCCCCACCTGCTACACTAGGCTAGATCGAGTGTGCGGAGTACAGAAGTCACAGATTATTTATTTGCCTGTCTCCACCTGAGAAAGCACCTGGAGAGCAGGAGAAAACCAAGAACAGAGCTTTCAGGAAGGGGGTGGAGGTGGGAATAGAAAGGTTCATTCCCTTTTGGCTGTAAGCTGGTATTTGTTATTCAGCCCTGAAAAAGTTTCTCCTGAAGAGCGGAGAGAATCGTGCTCAGAAGGGACGGAGAAACTCTGGCTTGTAGCACAGGCTCAGTAATGGGACTTTCTACAAAGTCTCCACTCAAGAAATCCTGCCTGATGACTCCTGACCATTGAAGACACAAGGCCCCTATATTCAGCACATCACAAGCTACAGTGGGCAGGGTGTAGATGTGGGGGTGGGGCTAGCTTGTGACCTCCCTGATAGGTTTGTTCCCGAAGTGCTGGAGAGAGGAGGGGAATCGTCTTTTAGGGACACTCTGGGGCAAACGGGGGATACCCTACCATTCTTCGCAGCCTCGGGTCCTCAAGGAGATGCCGAGCCCACTCTGGAGGTGCCCTTCCAGTTCCTGCCAGTCCTCTTTCGGCCCTTAGCTCCTTTAATTCCGACTGGCCCACCCCTCCCAGAGGGTCTCTGCTAGGGGAAACGGAGACTTCTGTGTGCCCTAGCCTGCACTGGCCAAGCCTTTGGCCCAGGGCCTTGGGGTGCTGCGCAGGCACTGCTGCTGCCAGGAACGCAGCTGGGCAAGATTCCTCCCCGCCAGGGCTCCTTGCCTGTGCAGGTGCAGGTGGCACCTGGCGCTTCTCTGGTCCTGGTCCCCCCTTCAGGGCCATGGGACACCCCCTTGGCTGGACCATGCAAGACCTGTTCTCCCCCGTGACCAAGGCCGTCTTCGTGGCTCTGCTCTTCTTCGCGATCCTGCTCATCCTCTCTGTGATCCTGTGGTACATTTCCTGGGAAGTGGACAAGGACTACATCTGAAGCAGGTGAAGTGCTGACTCAGTCCCCTAAGGTCCTACACCTGCGACTTCGTGCTCCTCAGGAATCTGAGTCCCTCCCCAGGACCCCGAGCTTCTACTCTGGACTCTGTTTCTTCCTTTCCTGGGTCCTCAACCCCTGTCCCAATTCCACGTCCCTCCCCACGCTCTGTGTGTGCCCTGCTTGGATACTGTACTCCTTCCCTAGACCCGAGTCCTTCCCTGGATCCGGTCAGTTGTCCCAATGCCAAGCACTGTCTCTCACCCTGTGCTCCTGCCCCAAGCCCCAAGCCCCTCCCCAGGACCCCCTGCCCTTCTGCAGGCTGTTCCTGGATCACATCGCCCTCCCCACCTCCCTCCCAGGTCCTCTTCAAATCCCCAGGACCCTGTGCCCCGCCCAAGACTCTGCTGCTCTCTCCTGGTCCGGTGCCCTTTCCCCAGATCCCGTTCCCTGCCCCTCTCCCAGAAATCTGCTCACTGCACTTTACCCTGCACCCCTCCATCCCACCTCCTCTTCTGACCTCAGACCCTGCAGCTTTCTCCAGACACAGGAGTGCCCCACTGCCCTACCCTATTCGCAGCCCCTCCTCAAACTGAGCGCAATTCTCCCCAGACCCTGTGCCCTCTCAGGATCCTTGGCCTTCTCCCGAGCTCACACTCTTCCGCTGATCCTGTGCTCTTTTCCAGGACCCCAACCCCAACCCCGTCCCCCAGTACCCGTCTCTAGCTCCTGGCAGGTGCCAGCGGCCAGGCTCACTGTACTGCTCGCATCCCCACTCTCCCATTGGGTTTTGTGTCTGAGCAGTGGGTGACAGAAGGGCAGTGCAGGGACTTTCGATGGCCAACAGGTCTCCTGCAGCCCAGTGCCTGCTGAGTCCCTGCTGCCCTTAACTGTCCTGGCACAGAGGTGTTTTCCTCCCTCCCACAGGCAGGACACCTGGCTTGCTTGAGCCTACAAACCAGCAAGCAAATAATCATTTGACATGTCACTCCTGTTCCCTGAGTTTCCTGGAACGATGTTTGGGCCCACAAAAGGCAACTGGTGTTGGGGTGGGGCGCTGCCCTGGAGATGGGAGAGCACGCCATAGCCCAGCCTGTGGATGTGAAGAGAATACAGGCCAGGCCTTGCTAGGTGGACCCAACTGCTTCTGGTTTTCATTTAGATGGGGCTGGTCCATCTGGGGGCAGGTGGTTAGTCAGGACTTGACCAGGTGGACACCTGCAGCATTAGCCACCAAGGTTGCTTTGGGACAGGGTGGTGGAAGTGTGGGCAGGAGGTGTAAGGTTACTGCCTTTGGACGTGAAGATGACCCCTGAATACACAGTTGCAATGAATTCACCGCAGATTCTCCCCAGAGGCCAAGGGCGTCAGCAGCAAACACAGCCCCGAGGGATGGAGTGCACCATCTCACGTGGGCCATGTCGATGGGCATTTAGAGGGTGGTTCAGGGGCGGGATGTCACACGGTCGTGAACTCAAATCCCAGATCAGCTGCTTAGCAGTCACATGGGTGGGCAAATTCCATCTCTGAGCATCTGTTCTTTCATCTGTAAAATGGTGTTGATGACACTATCAAGCTCACCATGAAATACTGTATGGAAGCTGATAAACAGGCTTATGCTCCAGAAATCCTCAATTAGAAGTGGTAGTTGCTCGTGAACAATTAACCTTCTGGCGGTACTTATTGTTTTACTAACTTTTGGAGACGTAATTGAGAGACATAATTGACTATCACCATTTTTTATCGTGCAGTTCTGACTTTTGACATTAAACCATGTAACTATCACCACAATCAAGATATAAGAAACTTTAATTGAAAACATATCATTAAAAATCTTTTCCTTTCAATATCTTTCAATTTGAGACACACAGCGTCTCAAAAACAAATATAATATTAGTCTATATTATATTCAATATAAATGTTCAGTACTATCTCGGGGGTTTGAGTTCTTTTGTGTTATGGAATGCCGTTGACATGCCATTTTATATTGTTTCGGGTGTACAACGTAGAGGTTTGACATTTCTGTGAGTCACTCAGTGCTCTCACCATGATAAGTGTGGTCCCCTTCTGTTGCCATGCGCGGTTATTAGAGTATTATCGACTGTATTCCCTATCCTGCACTTTTCATCTGTGTGACTCATTTATTTCGTAACTAGAAAGTTGTACCTCTTCAACCCCTTTGCCCGTTTCTACTGTCTCCCACCCCTTTCCCCTCTGGTGGTCACCAGTTTGTCCTCTGTTTTTATGAGTCCATCTCGGTTTTTCTTGGTTTATTCATTGGTTTTGTTCTTTAGATTCCTCATAAACGTGAAGCCATACAGTTCGGTACTAGTATACTACCTGTCAAAATTCTTCACTACTCTTTTCACCAGTATTCATATTTGCTGTTATTAAGAGATTGCTTTTTGCTATTACCTAAGCCCTAAATAGCTATACCTTCTTGCAAAATAAATAAATAAATAAATAAATAAACAAACAAACAAATAAATAAATAAATAACAAAGTAAAAACTCGTACAGCCCAGAAGTGAATGGAGGAACCATTCTAGCCCCATGCTCACTCTCCCAGAGGGGGTAATAGCCACGGTTAACCATTCGGTTCTTCTACGTTCTGCCTTTCTTTGTCACTCCCCACCCCCTTTCTCTCTCTCATACGAGATGCTGTTACTTTTCTTCTTGTTCAATGGGGTTCTACCCGGGATTTCAGGGAGCCAGGAAGGAATTCAGATGCGACATGAAAACCTCCCAAGGAAGGGCCAGAACCCGGTCTCCTCCCTTCCTGAGCCCCTGCGTGGGCATTGCTCAGACAGGGATGTGGCTCAAGAGTCTGTGAGGAAAAGGTTTTGAGCTCTTTTTGTGAGACCCTCTGATGAAAGGTGGTATATATGAAGTGGAAACACTATTTTTAAGAGTTGGAAAGCACTGAGCATTTGCATAGAGGACAGAGGAGGAAAGAGGCCCGCATTTCTTGGGGCTTCCATAAATGGAAGCTTCGCTTCCAGTGAAGCACTTTGCTTCATTGCCCACTTCTTGGCTTCTGACTCCCTCTCAGGGTGGCAGCATGCAAGCCCTGTTGGGGTACTCTGGAGAGTAACAGAGTCCCCACACAGAGTAAAGGTTCATGTGGGCTGGTCTTCCACTGGAGACGTCTTCCCCTTACCTATGAAAAGTCCAAAGCCTATCTCAGTGGTCCTGTCAGGGCTTCTAAAATTTCCCCAGCTGGTGTGTGGAGGAACATTGCAAGAGCCTGAGAGAGGAGACCAGTTAGAAGGCAAGGAATGATCAGGGCCTGAATGCAGACAGTGCCCAAGGGAGGAAGAGAGCTAGAGATGTTTCTGAGGTAGAATTGGTGGACCCTGATGACTGAGTGAGGTGGAGACACAGGGACTGAGGCGGGTAGGGAAGACGAGAGGGGACCAAAGCTAATACTGTACTGTCTAGCCTAGCAGTGTATGAGGCTCCTGGTGTCGTTCAAACTCAGTGGGTGCCACTGGACAGACCTGGGCTCCCAGATGCCAGCGTTACCAGGCTGCTGGCATTGCCACCTTGATTTCCCCTTCCTCCCATCCCACACCTTGACATGGGCAGATCTATCCAAAGGCCGGGCCCGTGGGCAAAGCTCATAAAGTGGTAGCCTCTTTGCATCTCCTGCGCTTTCACCTGTAGGTTTGGTCTCCGTTGGGGCCACCTGGCTTTGTTCTCGTGTGTTGAGGACGTCTGTGCTTGCCCGCCGACGGGGTCTGCACAACGTTTGTGGCACCTGATTAGAGGACGGGTGGAAGTCTGCTCAGAGAGACAGAGCCCTGCCCAGCTCTCCAGGCCATAGCTGCCTCCCCCCGCCCCACCCCCCCCGCAGTTTACAGAGCGGCACCCAAACACAACACGACCCCGTGTCCCAGCTTTGGGCTCTGAGGTGGACTATGCGCCTTCTCTTCCTTCCAACTACGCCTCAAGGACAAACTCATGCCTTGCAGTATTCCACGGGGGATCTGAGTCCCCTAAGCAGGTGGGTCGGGGCAGAACCTCGGCCCGCCCGCCCCGTTGCTCTTTGCCGCAATGTGGTGATCCGAGACTGGCCCCAACCACTTTCCGTCGGTGTGCCTTTCAGGCAGGTCGCACGCACGGTGGCTGATGGGGACCCCGCGTGTTGGGGTGTGGCAGCGCTCCTGACACCTCACTCCAGAGCAATGGGCAGGTGCGTCGCGGCGGCCTTAGGGAGACGCACGCTCTCTGTACTTGCCCTGAGCCACCCAGCAGGCATTACGCACATGGAGAAGCCACGTGGCCGCCAATTCTGCTGCCCTTTCATGGATCAGAATCCCAGGTGAGCTGCAGCTGTCGCACATGCAAGCAAACTCCCGAAGCACAAGGTGGTGTAGGTTAAACATGAGGAGGAGTATTCTGAAAGGAGACTGTCACCTACGTGGTTGGAATCCTCCTGGTCTCTGTCAGCATCATGTTTCCCTTCCTCAGTAACTTGTGAGCCACTGGGGGAAGTAAGGCTCAGAGTCAGGCACTGGACCACAGAAAAGTGGGAAGGCTGATCTCTCCTCCTCAGGACTCTAGGGGTTGGTTTAGTTTCCTAAGATCTTATTCATTCCTGAAAGACAAGAGGAGACACAGGCAGAGGGAGACGCAGGGTCCTAGTGGGGGGCCTGATGCAGGACTTGACCCCAGGACCCCGAGGTCATGTCCTGAGCCGAAGGCACACGCTCAACTGTTGAGTCCCCAGGCGCCCCGGGACTTTAGAATGTCGTCAGTGTGGCAGGAGAGAAAGAGAAGGCAGGGGAGAAGCGTGGAGGTCAGAGGCTAAGCACCCCCGTGGTCTGGCAGGTATAACACGGTCTCTGACAAGGGCAGTGGACACCCTGGTCTCCCTGGGACAGGATCCCCTTTGCGTACCGTTTGACCCAGCCTCACTGTTGTCTCCATTCCTTTCACTCCCTCAAGTCACTGCGAGGCTTTAGAAATGTGGTCAGTGTTCCTCTGTCTGGGCTGGAAACAGAAAGTCTGTTAGCCCATCGGGCCCCTGGGAGTCCTTAGGGGCCTGGGATAGTTGTTTTCTGCATCTGTTAAGATGGGGTGTAGCCGTGATTAACGGGGACCTCAGACAGCGGCTCACAGACCAGGAAGGGTCATTTCTCTCTCAGGTGGAAGCCACAGGTAGATAGCTCAGGGCTGGTTTGCTCGTTCTGTTTGCCCACCGAGTGCTTTGGAATGCTGAGTCCTTCTGGCTTCTTGCTTTGTTTTCTCTTTAAGATTTCATCCATCTATTCACGAGAGACAAATACACACACACACACACACACACACACACACAGGGAGAGAGAGCGAGGCAGAAGGAGGGGGAGAGGGAGAGGCAGAGACACAGGCAGAGGGAGAAGCAGGCTCCATGCAGGGAGCCAGATGTGGGACTTGATCCCGGATCTCCGGGATCACAACCTGGCCTAAAAGCCTGAGCCACCCGGGCTGCCCGGCTTCTTTCCTTAACCATTCATCGGCAGGGTTCCCAAGGTTCCCTCATGGTCCAAGGTTCTGTTCTAGCTCCAGCCATCCTGTAAGCGTCCCAGCCAACAGGAGTGAGGAGCAACTGAAGAAGCAGGTTAAAGGGCACAGGCCACAGGCTCTTCCAGGAAGGCTGCTGCACGTTTTCCCGAGACACTTTCATGACACCAGTGTCTCCTTGGCCAGAGCTTAGTCCCATGGCGACATTTAACTTACAGGAAGCTGAAAGGGAAGGCTTGAGATTATGGAGGAAGAGGAAAGTGGCTCTTAGGGGGCAGTGCAGAGTCTCCCCTTCATCTTAACACTTGCCCCCAAGCAATGATGAAGTTCTCCAAGATTCTGCTGCACTGTCTCTGTAAGACGAGGTTGTGGTGGCCGTGTCCAATTTGGAAATACTGTCACACTGCCCCTACAATGACTTTTTGCAGAGGTAGGGCTCGCAAAACATTGCTCTTCTTCGTTGCTTCTCTAGGATTTAGTAAGACAATCTCTTTCTTTTTCCTTTTAAGATTTAATTATTTATATGAGAGAGAGAGAGAGAGAATGGGAGAACGTGAATGGGGGTAGGGGCAGAGGGAAAGGGAGAGAGAGAATCCCAAGCAGGCTCCACACCCAGCACTGCAGCCTGACACAAGGCTTGATCCTATTACCCCAGAATCATAACCTGAGCCAAAATCAAGACACAGACGCTCAATCAAATGAGTTACCCAAGCGCCCCAGTAATGGAATTTCTTACAGCATCATTGTTTAATCTTTAAATGTATGATTTGGGGATCCCTGGGTGGCTCAGCAGTTTAGACCCTGCCTAAAACCAAAGGCATGATCCCAGATCCCGTGATCGAGTCCCACATTGGCCTCCTTGCAAGGAGCCTGCTTCTCTCTCTGCCTGTGTCTCTGCTTCTCTTTTTCTCTCTCTGTGTATGTGATTTAAATGATCCCACCTCATTTAAATAAATAGAATATTTTTTAATTTTTAGATAAATTTACTTTTTACTGGTGTTCAATTTGCCAACAATAAGAATAACACCCAGTGCTCATCCCATCAAGTGTCCCCCTCAGTGCCTGTCACCCAGTCACCGCCCCCCTCCTCCCTTTCTACTAACCCTAGTTCTTGTCCCAGAGTTAGTAGTCTCTCATGTTCTGTCTCCCTTTCTGATATTTCCCACTCATTTTTTCTCCTTTCCCCTTTATTCCCTTCCACTATTTTTTATATTCCCCAAATGAATGAGACGATATAATCTTAAAAAATAAATGTATGATTTATAAATATATCCTCTTTGGGAACTTGGGAACTTCAGTCAGTCGATCATGGGCTCTTAGCTCCAAGCTTTCCACCGCCATCCCAAGCACCTTTCATCCTACCTGCCTGTCTCAGAGAAGGGGCTGCCCCTACCCTGATGGCGCTAATCCTGCCTCTCTGCCCTGGTTCAAAGCTCTGCCAAACTCTTGAGGAACCTTCCTGACAAAATTTTTTTTGATCTCATATTTGAACCTTCTTCTATCTCCACGCACCTTTCTGCCTAATCACATATTTTTCCCTCTGGCCCATACGTGTTTGCTTTCTCCTCTATCTTCTTTGTTCACAGATTATGCTGCATCACTGCTCCTCAGTCCATTGCATTTACTATTTCCGCCATTCGTATATAATATATGTGAATCACCTAAAGAGAATACATAATTGGAAACTATTGGAAAGGGATTAAGAAGTAATGAGTTTTGAGTATTCATCACCTTTGTTTTCAGTGTATTTTATTTCATTATGACTGTCTCCACCAATTCTCATGGGGTCTTCATCCAATTACTATTGGAGGAGTTCACCGAGGGCATGACATCCAGTTGATTCGTGAGCTGGACCCCAGCGATGGGAGGATCCTCACCTCCTCCCCTGTCCTTTGGCTGCGCATTCTCCTTACTGCTCCCAGAAGCTGTCAAAGGACGTAGCCCAGAGATACAGCGTGGTGTTGTGACCATCTGGATGGTAGACATGACTGAACCCAGTTGAGGCCTCTAGATAAACTCTTAGGATTCTGGTGGGCAGATGTAGAGATTGACTCATCTTGCAGCCACCCAAGACAATCGTCATATATAAGTTCCCTTGTTTATTAAACCTGCTACCTCCTGATCTGGAGAGGCCTGCATCTTTCTTTGATCTCTCCCATCTCTCCCTGCCCTCCACATATGGGACCCAGTTTCAGACTATACCCAGGAATCTCTTGAAAAGGTTACAAACCAACAATTACCTAAACTCATGGTTCCTTAGTTTGCTCATCTCTTAGATGGGTAGTGATATTCCCAACCTCTTGGGTTTTCCTCATGGAGGATGCCTGATTTCAACTCCTGTTACCAAACTTGCTTCCCCCAAAGGCTGCTTTCTGGGCCTCCCTGACTCCTGGTTCTTAGGCCCTTCCCTAGGGCTAAATATTCTTTGCCTATCCTTCAGCCTGCCACCCCAGCCTTCTGTCCTTTTATGTCCTTGTTCTTTGAATCTGATCAGACATCTCCATGCTGCCATGCCCCATCCTCTTGTAATAAGAGGCATCACAAACACTCAGAGTGGCTTTTGCCTCCGTCTTGTCACCCCATTAATTTGTTCAGCCATATAGTCAACAGACTTTTTATGATTATAGTTAATACGAACCAAGCAGTCTCTCTGTGCCAGGCACCATTCCAACTACTTTACCTGTTACTCGTCACAACATACCCAAGAGGAACTTTAAAAGTTTAAAAAGCATAATTTACTAGTGAAGCCGTGTGGTCCCGAGTGTTCTTGTTGTAGAAAAGGTTTTGATTAAAAAAAAAAAAAGAAAAAAGAAAAAAAAAAGCAAGGTGTCTGATCAGTAATTCAATATTTTACTTGTTATATAGGTCTATTCCGACTTGCTTCTTGAGTCAGTGTTGGTTCTCTGTGTCTTCTAGGAAACTCTACATTTATACATGCCATCTCCTTTCTCCGCATACAGTTATTCATAGTATTTCCATCTAATCCTTTTTATTTGTATATTGCCTACTCTTTCATTCTTGATTTGAATAATTTGACACTTGTCTTTTCTTGAGTGATCTGACTATAGGTATGCCAAATGTGTACCACTGGATTTTTCAGTCACTAGCTGGTCCTCGCTTTGAGAAGTGTGTGGCCCTGGCTACAACTCATTGCTTAGTCATTGACCAGTCTCCATCCTTAGAAGATTGTGACTTTGGCTATATTGTAAAGACATCTCCCATAGAAGCTAATAGAGACTATCAGCTAATCACAATATTTAAGGCAGGGCAGCAAGTCGTTTCTTGAAGGGGGAATCTTATAGTCAATGACTGGATTCGCCCTATGCCTTAGAGGCTGTGGCTTAGCACTGTTGAAACGTGGGTAGGGTACCTGGGTGGCTCAATGGTTGAGCGTCTGCCTTCGGCTCAGGTCATGATCCTGGGGTCCTTGAATCGAGTCCCGCATCAAGCTCACCACTCTGCAGGGAGTCTGCTTCTCCCTCTGCCTATGTCACTGCCTCTTTCTGTAACTCTCATGAATAAATAAATAAAATCTTTAAAACAAATAAAAGAAGAAATGCGGCTATAACAGCATTGCTGTTCCTGCCTTTAAAGGCAACCCATGCACACACTCCCAAATGACAGAAATTCAAGTTTTTGAGTAGGAGACTGCATCTCATTCTTAGACCCCAAGTAGGAGAACCACCTTCTTTTTAATTAAAAATATTTTTGATTCAGGAATAATTCACATAACTAAATCCACCCCTTTAAAATATGTAATTTAGTGATTTTATTATATTCACAGGATTGTAAAACAATCACCACTGTCTGACTCCAGAATATTTTCATTCCCCCAAAAAGAGTCATTCTTCTTTAAGGAATGACTTAAATGACTTCCATACCCATTAGGAATCATTCTCTTTTCCCCACAAAATCTGGCAGTAACTGTTCTGCTTTCTATGTCTGTGGATTTGCCTGTTTTGGGGACTTTCACTTAGCACAATATTTGAAAGGTTGATCCATGTGGAAGCAAGTATCAGTCCCTCCTTTGTCTTTTTCTATAGTGTTTAGTTCATTCTTTTTTTAAAAATAAATTTATTTTTATTGGTGTTCAATTGGTCAACATACAGAATAACACCCAGTGGTCACCCCGTCAAGTGCCCTTTCAGTGCCCGCCACCCAGTCACCCCCACCTCCCGCCCACCTCCCCTTCCACCACCCCTAGTTCGTTTCCCAGATTTAGGAGTCTTTCATGTTCTGTCACCCACTTATTTTTTCTCCTTTCCCCTTTATTCCCTTTCACTATTTTTTATATTCCCCAAATGAATGAGACCATATAATGTTTGTCCTTCTCCGATTGACTTATTTCACTCAGCATAATACCCTCCATTTCCATCCACGTCAAAGAAAATGGTGGGTATTTGTCGTTTTAATGGCTGAGTAATATTCCATTGTATACATAAACCACATCTTCTTTATCCATTCACCTTTCGATGGACACCGAGGCTCCTTCCACAGTTTGGCTATTGAGGACATTGCTGCTATAAACATCGGGGTGCAGTTCATTCCTTTTGAATGCATGAGTAGTAGGTCATTGTATGACATAGCACATTTTGTTTACCCCTCTGTTGATGTACACTTGGGTTGTTTCCGCATTCAGGGTATTATGAAAAACACTGCTGTGAGTATTCAGGCACACAATTTTGTGTGGACGTGTGTTTCAGTTCTCTTGCATGTCTATGTAAGAATGGAATTGCTAGGTCATATAATAACTTTGTGTTTAACTCTCTGAGGGTCTTTCTAAGTGTTTTTCAAAGTAGCTACACCCTTTACATTCTCAGCAGCAAGATATGTGGTTTCCAATTTCTTCACGTCCTTCCAACAGTTATCCTTTTTTTTTTAATTATATCCATCCTATTGTGTTGTAGCGGTAGGAGTTCAACCAGATAAAGAGAACCAGTAGTATACAAATAGTATATAAATCAGGAGTCAGTTTCATAACAATAGAAGATTGGGTCAGAAAATTCATGGTGGGGGGGGCACAGCATAAGGTAGGCTTTCCTGGCTGATACAGTCTCCAAAGGCCCTTCCAGGTCTAACATACACATCTAGAAGCCAAAGAGGCAGAAAGGGTGAATGTAGCAGTTTACATTCTGTAACAAGTGAAACAAAGCCTAAGCTGTGGGCAATGCTCTTTCCTTTAGCTCTTCCATGAGATGGCATCTCCCAGGAACTTGGGTCACAGTTTATTGGCTACCTCCAATTTGCCAGGCAGTGTGGCAGCACTTGACACAATTCAGGAATGAAGGCTCATGGCAGTACTGGCAAAGGTTCCTGAAGATGCTGGGAAAT
This sequence comes from Canis lupus dingo, assembly GCF_003254725.2. Classification (NCBI taxonomy): domain Eukaryota; kingdom Metazoa; phylum Chordata; class Mammalia; order Carnivora; family Canidae; genus Canis; species Canis lupus. The sequence continues at coordinate 118,299,821 of NC_064281.1, read as the reverse complement.
GTTGAGTAGCAAGCAGTTTTAATGTATTCACAACTAATTTGAAAGCAACTGGTTTGGGGTCCGTTGAACAGAATTGGAATGACTTGCAACAGCTGTTTCTTTGGAAACCTCATAGGAAGCTGCCTCTCTGGCTCCTCTCACTGGTACTTCTTCCCTGCAGGGAACTGCCTTTTCAGGTGCTGAGTTCTTTTGTCTGTCCTGGGCTGACAGCCAGGGCCAGAAAGCAGCGTGCATCCTCACGTACCAGGGGAGCAGATGTATAGGAAAACCCAAGCGTGGGTTTAGAAGAAGAAAGACATGATAGGACTATTTAGAGGCTGATCCCAAATATGAGAATCCTGTTGGCATCAATTTTCCATCTGGGCCAAGGCTCCCAATTGCATCTCAAGTAACCACAGGATGTGTTTGATGGTCAGCAGACATAACACATGCCTTGTCCTGCTTGACTCATAAATCATGACAGGGTGGTGGAAAGATATGCATGAGTATTTGGGGGTGAGACGCGCATATCAGGATATTGATTTATTTATTTATCTAAATGAGAAGAGGCTACTAAGCGGCCAACATCTGGTTTCAAATTATTCCTTGTGACCACTGCATTCTGGAATGGTGGCAGAAGCGAATAGCAGGAGGAAATTCAAGTTAGTCTCTGAGATTTAGCTACTGGAAGCTTAAGTCAGAGGTAAAGGAACCATCCATGTATTTTGATGGAAATTCCAGAACTAGTGCCCCCTACATGTTGGGTTTGGGTTCCATCAAAAGCCAGAATCTAAGCCTATTGTGCCTTGTTGCTTGCTTTCACAAATGAGATCGCCTCCATGACGCTTTGTATAAATTGAAAAGTTCTAGTAAGTGGTTGCTGTTTGTATCGTGATGAAGCAATATACGTATCCTGCAGTAAGTCGGTGTGGTCGTGGACAATCAAAATGCCCGGGGTGCTTTAGGGTCCCAGTGAGAAAATGCCTGTGACCCCTACACTGATGAACAGTGCTGTGTGATGATGGCAGAAGTGCTCCAGACATAAAGGAATTTTATTAGAACTGGCCACTGGATGGTGGCAAAGGGCGATATTTGATAGATGTAATAGTGACTTCTGGAGCGTTGGAGGATCTAAGGGAGGACTTCAGGACCAGCCCCAAGGTTGACAATAACTACAATTCCATGTGCTGCAGGAGGCTTAGGCTTCAGTTTCATCAGAGCTCTATGAAGTACAAGTTTTACACCATTTACGATCCCTCTGTGAGTTGACTGACTTTATCCTGAGGCCATACTTGAGTGTCGAGTGAGGCCAGGATTTGCAACTTTCACAAGTACTCACTTGGCATTTACTATGTGCCAGGACTGTTGTTTGTGCTCTACATGGATTACTTGGCTTTGTCCTCATAATGGAACCATTTGGTAGGTACTATTGCTATCCATGGTTTATAGATAAGGGAACTGAGGCACAGTGAGGTCAGGAGCTTCCTCAAGATCCCAAAGCTGGGAAGTGGCAGTCAGGATTCAAACCCCGGCACCTGGGTCCAGAGCCCCTGCTCTCAGCCATGTACTTGGCTGTGTCCTTTATATCTGAGTCTGATTAAATAAACTATTCTCTCTCAGAAGCAAACACATTTGTAATTACAAATTCTTGTTGTTGAGAGGGGCGGGGCAAGATGGCGGAAGAGTAGGGTCCCCAAGTCACCTATCCCCACCACTTACCTAGATAATTTTCAAGTCATCCTGAAAACCTACAACATCAGCCTGAGATTTAAATAGAGAACAGCGGGAACACTACAGAGAGAAGACTTTGCACTTAACAAGGTAGGAAAACAGAAAAAATAAAGAAATAAATAAGGAAAGAAGGAAAGAAAGAATAATCCAGTGGTGGAGGGGCCCCCACATGGTGTGGGGCTAAGAGGGGTGGCGTGAGACCCCGGGACAGGAAAGCCCAGTCCTGGAGAAGCAGGATCTTTAACAATCTTCCCTGATGGAGAAGCACTGCCAGGGTACTCAGACAGGATCCCAAGAGGGGCCGTGAAGCCCCCAAGTTCCCATGGTCCCTAACAGAAGAGGAGCACCCGGGAGAGAGCACCCCACACCCCCGGGCCAAGCATGTAATGGGCTGGAGAGCACACATAGTGGGGCCTTGGGAGCAGTCAGGAGGAGGGTCCGTGCAGAGGGGCCTGTGTGGCCGGGGATCACGATTCCAGCAGCGCAGGCCCCGGAGGCCAGGTAGCCGGGGGACACAACCCTGGATCCTGTGCTCCCCCTGTTACAGGCAAAGGCTGGGAGGGCCTATGACAGCAGGACGCTCCTGCCGCCGGGCACCCCCGAGCTGTGCAGGTCAGCGCCCCCCGCCTCTGGAGCATCCAGGCCAGTGTGGACTTGGAGCTGTGGTCGTTCCTGTGAGAGCTGACTCCAGGGCTGGAGAGCTGGCCACTGCCTGTGTGGTTGTTCCTCCTGGTGTCACCTGGGAGGGTCGGAGCCCCCAGGGGACAGGGTCCTCAGTTGGTAACCACTCCAGAGCCATGCATCTGGCAGGCAGTGCGGCATCTCCCCTAGGTGCACACACCTGAGAAGCAGCAGAGAAGGCCCCTCTCCCAGAATACAAGCTGAAAGGACAGGGGAAGAACAAGTTCTAGACTCAGCAGTGCTGGAAAGCTCCAGGGCAATTCCAGGGAATTATGGTGTATAGAAACAGAGGATACCCCTCCTTGTTTTTGTTTGTTTTTGTTTCTTTGGTGTTTTCTTTTTCTCTCCCTCATCTTTTCTTCCTTTTCCAACACAACTGGTTTTGAGCCACTCTGCACTGAGCAAAATTACTAGAAAGTAGAACTCACCACAAAAGAAAGAATGAGAAACAGTACCCTCTCCCACAGAGTTACAGAATTTGGATTACAATTCGTTGTCAGAAAGCCAATTCAGAAGTACAAGAATAAAGCTATTGGTGGCTCTGGAAAAAACCATAAAGGATTAAAGGGACTTCATGAATGCAGAATATAGACCAAATCAGAGAGAAATTAGAGATCAATTTAATGACATGCAATCCAAACTGGAGGTCCTACTGTCAAGGGTTAAGGAGGTAGAAGAAAGAGTGAGTGACATAGAAGACATTTAGACAGCAAGGAAGGAAGCTGAAGAACAAACAGAAAAACAATTAAAAGATCATGAGGAAAGGTTAAGGGAAATAAATGACAGCGTCAGAAGGAAAAAATCTATGTTTAATTGGGGTTCCAGAGGTCGCTGAGAGGGACAGAGGACCAGATACTGTGGTTGAATAAATCATAGCTGAGAACTTCCCTAACTTGGGGAGGGAAACAGGCATTCAGATCCAGGAGATAGAGACATCCCCCTCTAAAATCCATAAAAACCGTTCAACACCTTCACATTTAATAGTGAAACTTTCAAATTCCAAAGATAAAGAGAAAAATCTTAAAGCAGCAAGAGACAAGAGATCCCTAACCTATATGGGGAGAAGTATTAGGATAACAGCAGACCTCTCCACAGACCTGGCAGGCCAGAAAGGGCCGGCAGGATATATTCAGGGTCCTAAATGTGAAGAACCTGCAGCCAATAATACTTTATCCAGTAAGGCTCTCATTCAGAATAGAAGGAGAGATAAAAACCTTCCAAGATAGGCAGAAACTGAAAGAATATGTGACCACCAAACCAGCTCTGAAAGAAATATTATGGGGGATTCTGTTAAATAAAGAGGATGCCCAAAGAAATAATCCACAAAACAGGGACTGAATAGGTATTATGATGACACAAAATTCATATCTTTCAATAGTACCTCTAAATGTGAATGGGCTTAATGATCCCATCAAAAGACAAGGGGTTTCAGACTGGATAAAAAAGCAAGACCCATCTATTTGTTGTGCACAAGAGACTCGTTTTAGACATAAGAACACCTACCGCCTGAAAATGAAAGGTTGGAGAACCATTTACCATTCAAATGGTCCTAAAAAAAAAGCAGGGGTAGCCATCCTAATATCAGATAAATTAAAGTTTATCCCAAAGACTGTAGTAAGAGATGAAGAGGGACACTATATCATACTTAAATAGACTATGCAACAAGAAGACCTAACAATCATGACTATTTATGCCCCTAATGTGTGAAATGCCAAGTATAACAATCAACTAATAACCAAAGTTAAGACATACTTAGATAATAGTACATTTTTAATGGGAGACTTCAATATGGCGCTTTCTGGAAAAGACAAATATCCTAAGAACAACACTTCCAAAGAAACAAGAGCTTTAAATGATACACTGGATCAGATGGACTTCACAGATATTTATAGAACTTCACATCCAAAAGTAACTGAATACAACTTCTTCTCAAGTGCACATGTAACTTTCTCCAGAACAGAGCACATTCTAGGTCACAAATCAGGGCTTAACCGATACCAAAGAATTGGGAATGTGCCCTGCATATTTTTAGACCATAATGCTTTGAAACTAGAACTCAATCACAAGAAGAAATTTGGAAGAAATGCAAACACGTGGAGGTTAAAGACCACCCTCCTAAAATATGAAAGGATCATCCAGGAAATTAGAGGAGAATTAAAAAGCTTCATGGAAAGTAATGAGAATGAAGATACAACCGTTCAAAAGCTTTGAGACACAGCAAAAGCAGCCCTGAGAGGGAAATACATTGCATTACAAGCATCCCTCAAAAACCTGGAAAAAACTCAAATACACAAGCTAACCTTGCACCTAAGGGAGCTGGAGAAAAAACAGCAAATAACACCTACACCCAGGAGAAGAAGATATTTAATAAAGATTCCAGCAGAACTCAATGACATAGAGACCATAAGAACTGTGTAACAGATCAACAAAACCAGGAGTTGGTTCTATGAAACAATTAATAAGATATATAAATCATTATCCAGCTTTATTAAAAAAAGACAAAAGACTCAAATTAATAAACTCATGAATGAGAAGGGAGAGATCACCACCAATACTAAGGAAATACATATAAATAATAGTGAAAGGGAATATAAGGGAAGGGAGAAGAAATGTGTAGGAAATATCAGAAAGGGAGACAGAACGTAAAGACTGCTAACTCTGGGAAACGAACTAGGGGTGGTGGAAGGGGAGAAGGGCGGGGGGTGGGGGTGAATGGGTGACGGGCACTGGGGGTTATTCTGTATGTTAGTAAATTGAACACCAATAAAAAATAAATTAAAAAAAACGATTTTAAAACCATATGACCATCTATATGCCAATAAAGTAGGCAATCTTGAAGAAATGGACACATTTCTGGAAAACCACAAGCTACCAAAACTGGAACAGGGATATATAGAAAACCAGAACAGGCCAATAACCAGTGAGGAAATTGAAGCAGTCATCAAAAACCTCCCAAGACACAAAAGTCCAGGGCCAGATGGCTTCCCAGAGGAATTATCTCAAACGTTTAAAGAAGAAATAATACCTATTCTACTAAAAAAAAAAAAAAATACCTATTCTACTAAAGCTGCTACAAAAGATAGAAAGGGATGGAATACTTCCAAACTCGTTCTATTTGGCCAGCATCACCTTGATTCCAAAACTGGACAATGACCTCACTGAAAAGGAGAATTATAGACCAATATCCCTGATGAACACAGATGCAAAAATTCTCAACAAGCTACTAGCCAATAGGATCCAACAGTACATTAAGAAGATTTTTCACCATGACCAAGTGGGATTTGTCCCTGGGATGCAAGGCTGGTTCAACACTGGTAAAGCAGTCAACGTGATAGATCATATCAACAAGAGAAAAAACAAGAAACATATGATCCTCTCAATAGATAGAGAAGGCAGTTGACAAAATACAGCATCCATTCCTGATCAAAACTCTTCAGAGTGTAGGGATAGAGGGAATATTCCTCAGCATCTTAAAAGTCATCTATGAACAGCCTTCAGCAAATATCATTCTTAATAGGGAAGCAGTGGGAGCTTTTCCCCTAAGATCAGGAATAAGACATGGATATCCACTCTCACCACTGCTATTCAACATAGTGCCAGAAGTCCTAGCTTCAGCAATCAGGCAACAAAAAGAAATAAAAGGCATTCAAACTGGCAAAGGAGAAGTCAAACCCTCCCTCTTTGCAGATGACATGATATTGTACACAGAAAACCCAAAAGACCACCCCAAGATTAGTAGAACTCATACGGCAATTCAGCTATGTGGTGAAACGAGACCATTCTCTTACACCATACACAAAGATAAACTCAAAATGGATAAAAGATCTAAATGTGAGACAAGAATCCATTAAAATCGTAGAGGAGAACACAGGCAACACCCATTTGAACTTGGCCACAGCAACTTCTTGCAAGATACATCTATGAAGGCAAGGGAAACAAAAGCAAAAATGAATCACTGAGACCTAATCAAAATAAAAAGCTTCTGCACAGCAAAAGAAACAATCAACAAAACTTAAAGACAACCTACAGAATAGGAGAAGATATTTGCAAATGACCCATCAGATAAAGGGCTAGTATCCAAGATCTATAAAGAACTTATTAAACTCAACACCAAAGAAACAAACAATCCAATCATGAAATGGGCAAAAGACATGAACAGAAATCTCACAGAGGAGGACATAAGACATGGCCAACAAGCACATGAGAAAATGCTGTGCATCCCTTACCAACAGGGAAATACAAATCAAAACCACAATGAGATACCTCCTCGCACCAGTGAGAATGGGGAAAATCAACAAGACAGGAAACAACAAATGTTGGAGAGGATGTGGAGAAAGGGGAACCCTCTTGCCCTGTTGGTGGAATGTGAACTGGTGCAGCCACTCTGGAAAACTGTGTGGAGGTTCCTCAAAGAGTTAAAAATAGATCTGCCCTACGACCCAGCAATTGCACTGCTGGGGATTTACCCCAAAGATACAGATGCAGTGAAACACTGGGACACCTGCACCTCAATGTTTACAGCAGCAATGTCCACAGTAGCCAAACTGTGGACGGAGTCTCAGTATCCATCAAAAGATGAATGGATAAAGAATTGTGGTCTATGTATACAATGGAATATTACTCAGCCATCAGAAAGGACAAATAACCACCATTTGCTTCAACATGGATGGAGACGGAGGGTATTATGCTGAGTGAAGTAAGTCAATCGGAGAAGGACAAACATTATATGGTCTCATTCATTTGGAGAATATAAAAATAATGAAAGGGACTAAAGGGGAAAGGATAGAAAATGAGTGGGAAATATCAGTGAGGGTGACAGAACATGAGAAACCCCTAACTCTGGAAAATGAACAAGGTGTAGCGGAAAGGGAGGTGGGGGGGTTGGGGTGACTGTGTGACAGGCACTGAAGGGGGCACTTGATGGGATTATCACTGGGAGTTATATGTTGGCAAATTGAACTCCAATAAAAAAAATTGTTGTCCATGTGCTGTAGCACTTCTGAAACCAGAGAGAAAGAACTTTATGTGCCTATACCACCCTATCAGAGGGTGAGCCACGCAAGGCAAGAGTCATGTGTCATGAGTCATCATACTGCTGGCACCCATCATGGGCTTTGTCACCCAATAGGAAATCAGGAAAAGTTTCTTAAACTATATCTTATTCAAAACTCGCACAATCAAGTTGCATCAACTTTATCTGGCCTCTGTACACATAACTTGTCAATACAAATATAAGCACAAAAAATGTAAGTAACACAAATGACATATCTTAAAGCATCTATAGGAGACGTGTCTAATGCTTACACACTCAACGGGAGATGGAACCATTCCAGTTAATGGGTAACTTTAGAAGTCACATTTTTCATGGACATCAGTAAAATGCTGTGAAAGAATAAAATGGTGGCAGGAGAGATTTCCTCACAAGGAGAGCAAGTTGAACCAGTACCCTCCAAGGGCTGGAGGGACAGCTCTAACATTTAGGAAGAAATGGCCAACCAAGCACAATAGGAAGGCAAATTAAGCTCGTGGGGAGGGGGGCAGGAGACAGAGTGTGCTACAGTTTCCTGATGACTCCAGAAATGTGAAATCAAGGCCTTTCCTAAAATATCCTCAAACAAACTCAATTTTTTACACATCCAGTTGCTTTAAATGTATTCCAAATAAGCTGACTTTTAGCCTTTTACGGCCTGCCTGCTTTGCATATTCTAGAAAACTGTGCCCAACATCTGCTGGGCATAGGTAAGGTAATTCTAGGGATTTCAGACCTCCAAGCCACTGCTGCCTTTCTCAGTTCTCTGACCTAGAGAATTTACATTGTGCTGATGGGTGAGAGCACGCTGATTTCCCTATCCTCTGGGAGTTCCCTTGTCTCCTTCCCCTTCTGGGTGGCGAGCTTTTGCCATTCTCTATACAAGTAGCTGTGTATTTGCCAGCTAAAGCAAATTCTAGTTGATGCAATAGGAAAAACTTTGAATGGCTTAACACAGCAGAGGTTTGGTTTTTTTGTGCACATAAAATTTGATGCTGTTTGGCAGGGTCTCATCACTCTCAAGGAATCCAAATTTCCAGGCTGTTTTGAAGTGCCACCATGTCAGCATAAGATTGTCATGCTTGATTGTCATGCTGGGTAGAACATTTGGGTAAGGATCTGACTCTTGATTTTGGCTCAGGTCATGTCAGGGTCATGAGGTTGAGCCCCTGGTCAGGCTCTGTGCTCAACATGGAGTCTGCTTGGGATTCTCGCTTTCTCTCACTCTGACTCCCACCCCAAAAACCCTGCTCTCTCACGCTCTCATTCTCTCTCTTGAAATAAATAGATAAAACATTTTTTAAAGATTTTATTTATATATTTTAGAGAAAGTGAGCATGAGCAGGGGAGACAGGTAGAGGGAGAGAGACAAGCAGATTCCCTGCTAAGCAGGGAGCCCATGTAGGGCTTGATCCCAGGACCCTGAGATCATGACTTGAGCCAAAGGCAGACACTTAACTGACTGAGCCACCCAAGTGCCCCAGTAGATAAAATCTTTGAAAAAAAGAAAAAAAGATTACCATGTCTGCTGCTGAGTAAAAGAGAAAGCACAGAAATGGCATACTGGCTTCAGGTGGGGCAAACAATGCTATTGCTCATATCTCAGTGACAATAGTTAGTCACATGACCCTTCCTACCTACAAGCCAACTGGAAATGTAGTGTCCCTGAATCCAGGAGGGAAAGGAAGACAAGATGCGGTGAGTATTTGTAGTCTCTCCCACACACTGTTACACAGTAAGTGGTGCTCAATTAAAAGTGATCCTTGTAATTTGTGATGACCACAAGCTTCTTCATTTCTTGCAGGACTTTCTGAGAAGGACAGGTTTGCCTTGGATACTCTCCAAATTTTTAAGCACTGACTATATGACAGATTCTTTCAAATACAATGTCACATAATTTTAAGAGGATCATGTGAATATCAGTGGGTGGATTTGCCATTCTTTACTCAATGGTACCTTTCTATGCTGCCCTTTGCAACTATCATGTCAGTAGGCTGAGAATTTTCTCCTTCCTATTGATCCATGAGTCACATCTCAACCTTTGAGTATCTGTTGACCTCCACAGGACTGAACTTGCCTGAACACCTGCACCAGTGTCATTAGGCACACTGCAAGCCAGGACTTTCCTGTGGGCTTGTACACAGAGAAGAGGCCAGAGAAAGATGGTTATTTTTCCCTTTTAATCTGAGCTAGCACGTCCACTAAGGCACCATTTTTCACCTCGTAGGAGGATTTTAAAGCGTTCAACCTAATAGATGTTTGCTCCACATTGACTTCCATGGTCTTCTCTCACTACAACTATTGAGGGGAACTCTTGGTTTTGATCTCCTAGGTAAGTTCATTTCTCTGCATATGTGTTTAGTAGCCAGTTTCAAATAGGGCATCCCATTAAAATTTTACTGCAAATATCAGGGAGGTTCAAAAACCGTCTTTTTAACATCCAGTTTGTTTTTTTAAATAATAAGTTTATTTTTTATTGGTGTTCAATTTGCCAACATATAGAGTAACACCCAGTGCTCATCCCATCAAGTGCCCCCCTCAGTGCCCGTCACCCAGTCACCCCCACCTCCTGCCCTCCTCCCCTTCCACCACCCCTAGTTCATTCCCTAGAGTTAGGAGTCTTCATGTTCTATCTCCCTTTCTGATATTTCCTACCCATTTCTTCTCCATTCCCTTCTATTCCCTTTCACTATTATTTATATTCCCCAAATGAATGAGACCATATAATGTTTGTCCTTTTCCAATTGACTTGTTTCACTCAGCATAATACCCTCCAGTTCCATCCACGTTGAAGCAAAAGGTGGGTATTTGTCATTTCTAATGGCTGAGTAAATATTCCATTGTATACATAAACCACATCTTCTCTATCCATTCATCTTTTGATAACGTCCAGTTTGTATCCAAAGATCCAGTCAATTATGCAGCCAGTTAGAGTACTCACAAACCCACTTGCAGAAACATTTTGAGAATGTGTCGAAGTTGCCCAGAACGACTGCCAGTGTTTAAAGGTCCCTACCCAAAGTCAAAGGGACTATGGCTCTCAGAGGGATTCCAAGGTGAGGACAGTATCGCGGGGGTGCTTTTGCAGGGGTTGGCACGCTGTGTGTCAGGGGAGGGCAGAAGACCCTGTGCATCCTGGAGAAGAGGTAGCGGTGATGAGCTGGCCAGCAGGCCAGGTACCAGAGGTGGACTGGAGGACACATGGAGGAAGACCAGGGAAGGATGTTGTCATGTGGGAATGTGCTGCAACTGGACAGAAATAGTGGCATCTGCAGAGTCTACTCTGAACAAAACTCAGACAATCTCCAAACTGTGATTCTCAGTGTCACCTGCCTTCCTTAGCCCGGGTCTCAGTAGCTTCGCCACGGCATCCTTCCTTTTGTCACCGGGGAGACACCACGCTGTCCTCACTCCTGATGTAGGAGTCAGAAGCCTGGCCACAGGATGGGCAGGATGGGAACATGGTAGAATGGACATGACTTCACACCAGGATTCCAGTCTCTGCCTTGTCACTCACCAGCCATGTGATCCTGGGAAAAGGACCAACCCTGAGAGCCTTGGGGTTGTCATCGGTGAATTACATGGGTTTGAGCCACCCTGCCCCATAGGATGGCAGGAATGTGTCAGGGATGGGAAGCACTTTGCACGGCGCCTGGCATATATTGGAACCTGCATGAATGCTGGTTCTGACCCCAGAGCCTCCCGCTCTCTCTTCTGGGATTTTGTTGTTGTTCTTCAGTTCAGCACAGTCTTCCGTCTACCCCAGCGGTTTCTCATGTTTTGCTGTTAAGTTTTTGTTGTTCATATTGTGCTTTTTATTAGTTTTGTTTTCCTTTCTGTAGTTTTCCTGGTTTGATTTTGGAAGCAGAAGACAGTAGTCTGCACTTCACCGTCATCTTGCCAGCTACAGGTAAGGCACCTAATCTGTAAAGAAAAGGAAAAAAAGGAATTTTAAGCAGAATTGACATCTCTACAACAATTTGTTCATCATGAATGAATAGGGTTTAGTGCTCCTTTTATTCAGGGCTTTTTTTTTTCACCTCAATGTACCAGGAAATTTGTATAGTAACCTCCATAAAGATCTTAGATCTCTTCTCTTGTGAATGGGATATGTTCTATGACATACCATATATATGTTATTAAAAATATCAAAATAGTTATTAATTTTGCATGTGTAGAAGGCGCTTGATCTTGCTATAGTGATGTACCATACACAATTTTTCTGAAGTCTCTTACTAACTCAGATATCCCATGTACCTATTTCTCTGAATTCTCTATATACATGATCATACTGTCATGCAACTTGATCTTCCTTTTTGATAGTCATTTATTTTGATTTGCATAGTTCTGGCTCTGTTCTAGTGTACATTTTGTTATTTTATAAAGATTTTATTTATTTATTCATGAGAGACACACAGAGTGAGAGAGAGAGGCAGAGACACAGGCAGAGGGAGAAGCAGGATCCATGCAGGGAGCCCGATGTGGGACTTAATCCCGGGTCTCCAGGATCACACCCCGGGCTACAGGCGATGCTAAACCACTGAGCCACCGGAGCTGCCCTGTTCTAGTGTACTTTTGAATGGTACAGGTAAAAGCATACATCTGTGTCTTATCCGTGTCTTTATTGGGAATGCACCTCGCATTTCACATTTAAGTATGTCTGGAGTAGCTATTAGGAAATTTGTGAAAAGTTTTTGTCTTGTACTCATGGTGCATTTTTTAAGAGCTATTATCATACCCATTGGCATGATATAATATTTCCCTTTAATTTGTCAGCATGGCCAAATAAAATTCAAAGTATTTTCTACTTTAAATCATATTTTCACTTCTTAGCCAAGCCTGCTTGTTCACTCAATTCACTACTCTACTGAATATGGTATCAATTTACTTAGGATATTTGCTACTGTAAGAATGAACTTGGCTCAAGTGTTTTCAGTGTGGAAATGGAGTGCTCATCTGGTTTGAGAAGTATAGAGAGCTAGCCTGGAAAAATGAGTTAAATAACTCCCCATATTTTTGTATGCTTCGGGAGACTTGAGTTAAGATGGAGATAAGGTTTTCTTTTTTTTTCTCATTTTATGTTTATATATATATATTTTAATTTCTTTAATTGGAGTTCAATTTGCCAACATTTAGCATTGGCCACCCAAACTGCCTGTCCAGGAGCTGGATAATTTATTTTTTTTATTTTATTTTTATTTTTTTTTTTTGGAGCTGGATAATTTAGTTGTTGACTATGGTTTCAGTTTGTATTGTTTAATTAAATTTTTTGTTTCTCTATGGACTGATTTGGTTCTATTCTTTTTAAAAATAATGTCCATTTTGGGCAGCCTAGGTGGCTCAGCGGTTTAGTGCCTGCCTTCATCCCAGGGCCTGATCCTGGAAACCCGGGACCAAGTTCTGCGTCAGGCTCCCTGCATGGAGCCTGCTTCTCCCTCTGCCTGTGTCTCTGTCTCTCTGTGTCTCTCATGAATAAATAAATAAATAAATCTTTAAAAAAATATTGTCCATTTCACCCAGGATTTCTAAAGTAATTGCATGACATTTTTTTTAAAGATTTATTTATTTATGATAGACATAGAGAGAGAGAGAGAGGCAGAGACACAGGAGGAGGGAGAAGCAGGCCCATGCCGGGAGCCTGATGTGGGACTCGATCCTGGGACTCCAGGAGTGCACCCTGGGCCAAAGGCAGACGCTAAACCACTGAGCCACCCAGGGATCCCCAATTGCATGACATTTATAATAAAACTTTTATTACACAAAGTCTGAAACACATACAATAGTAGAGAATAGTATAACAAACCCAATATAACTGATGGCCAGCAGTAATCATCTTTGTACATGGCCAGACTGGTTCCAATATACCCTCACCTTCCCCACATCTCTGCCAATGGAATAACGTGAGGATCATCTGAGACATTGTTCTTTTTCATCTCATCTCATCAGTATTTCAATATGCATTTCCAAAAGAAAAGAATCTTTGGTAATATATATATATTAAAAAAAATAAAAACAAGATTAAATTAATAAAATTGATAAAAAAGTTTGCATGTTTGATTTTCAACTGTATTTTTTGATAATAAATTTATTTTTTATTGGTGTTCAATTTGCCAACATACAGAATAACACCCAGTGCTCATCCCGTCAAGTGCCCCCCTCAGTGCCCGTCACCCATTCACCCAAACCTCCGCCCTCCTCCCCTTCCATCACCCCTAGTTCGTTTCCCAGAGTTAGGAGTCTTTATGATCTGTCTCCCTTTCTGATATTTCCCACGCATTTCTTCTCCCTTCCCTTATATTCCCTTTCACTATTATTTATATTCCCCAAATGAATGAGAACGTACAATGTTTGTTCTTCTCCGATTGACTTAGTTCACTCAACATAATATCTTCCAGTTCCATCCACGTTGAAGCAAATGGCGGGTATATGTCATTTCTAATGGCTGAGTAATATTACATTGTATACATAAACCACATCTTCTTTACCCATTCATCTTTCGAAGGACACCGAGGCTCCTTCCACAGTTTGGCTATTGTGGACATTGCTGCTAGAAACATCGGGGTGCAGGTGTCCCGGCATTTCATTGCATCTGAATCTTTGGGGTAAATCCCCAACAGTGCAATTGCTGGGTCATAGGGCAGGTCTATTTTTTAACTCTTTGACGAACCTCCACACAGTTTTCCAGAGTGGCTGCACCAGTTCACATTCCCACCAACAGTGTAAGAGGGTTCCCTTTTCTCTCCATCCTCTCCAACATTTGTGGTTTCCTGCCTTGTTAATGTTCCCCATTCTCACTGGTGTGAGGTAGTATCTCATTGTGGTTTTGATTTGTATTTCTCTGATGGCAAGTGATGCAGAGCATTTTCTCATATGCATGTTGGTCATGTCTGTGTCTTCCTCTGTGAGATTTCTCTTCATGTCTTTTGCCCATTTCATGAATGGATTGTTTGTTTCCTTGGTGTTGATTTTACGCCATAAATTAGGCAATCTAGAAGAAATGGACGGATTTCTGGAAAGCCACAAACTACCAGAACTGGCACAGGAAGAAATAGAAAACCTCAACAGGCCAATAACCAGGGAGGAAATTGAAGCAGTCATCAAAAACCTCCCAAGACACAAAAGTCCAGGGCCAGATGGCTTCCCATGGGAATTCTCTCAAACGTTTAAAGGAGAAACCATACCTATTCTACTAAAGCTGTTTGGAAAGATAGAAAGAGATGGAGTACTTCCAAATTCGTTCTATGAGGACAGCATGACCTTAATTCCAAAACCAGACAAAGACCCCACCAAAAAGGAGAATTACAGACCAATATCCCTGATGAACATGGATGCAGAAATTTTCAACAAGATACTAGCCAATAGGATCCAACAGTGCATTAAGAAAATTATTCACCATGACGAAGAAGGATTTATTCCCGTGACACAAGGCTTGTTCAACACTTATAAAACAATCAGTGTGATTCATCATATCAGCAAGAGAAAAACCAAGAACCATATGATCCTCTCATTAGATGCAGAGAAAGCATTTGACAAAATACAGCATCCATTCCTGATCAAAACTCTTCAGAGTGTAGGGATAGAGGGAACATTCCTCAACATCTTAAAAGCCATCTATGAAAAGCCCACAGCAAATATCATTCTCAATGGGGAAGCACTGGGAGCCTTTCCCCTAAGATCTGGAACAAGACAGGGATGTCCACTCTCACCACTGCTATTCAACATAGTACTGGAAGTCCTAGCCTCAGCAATCAGACAACAAAAAGACATTAAAGGCATTCAAATTGGCAATGAAGAAGTCAAACTCCCTCTTCGCCGATGACATGATATTCTACATAGAAAACCCAAAAGCCTCCACCCCAAGATTGCTAGAACTCATACAGCAATTTGGCAGCGTGGCAGGATACAAAATCAATGCCCAGAAATCAGTGGCATTTCTATACACTAACAATGAGACTGAAGAAAGAGAAATTAAGGAGTCAATCCCATTTACAATTGCACCCAAAAGCATAAGATACCTAGGAATAAACCTAACCAAAGAGGTAAAGGATCTATACCCTCAAAACTATAGAACACTTCTGAAAGAAATTGAGGAAGACACAAAGAGATGGAAAAATATTCCATGCTCATGGATTGGCAGAATTAATATTGTGAAAATGTCAATGTTACCCAGGGCAATGTACACGTTTATTGCAATCCCTATCAAAATACCATGGACTTTCTTCAGAGAGTTAGAACAAATGATTTTAAGAGTTGTGTGGAATCAGAAAAGACCCCAAATAGCCAGGGGAATTTTACAAAAGAAAGCCATATCTGGGGGCATCACAATGCCAGATTTCAGGTTGTATTGAAAAATTTCTATATGTAGAAAGATTTCCTCGTGCATCATTTGGTTATCCTGAGAGGATCATGTATTTTTTCTGTATCTTTACATCATTTAAATATCTTCTGCATCTATATTTTGTACAGTTTTACATGACACTGTTTACTTGTGATTTTGTTCTTTAGTATCGGTTATTTTCTTATTTTTATTTTTTTAATAATAAATTTATTTTTTATTGGTGTTCAATTTACCAACATACAGAATAACACCCAGTGCGCATCCCGTCAAGTTCCCCCCTCAGTGCCCATCACCAATTCACCCCCACCCCTCACCCTTCTCCCCTTTCAACACCCCTAGTTCGTTTCCCAGAGTTAGGAGTCTTCAAGTTCTGACTCCCTTTCCGATATTTCCTACCCATTTCTTCTCCTTTCCTTTATATTCCCTTTCACTATTATTTATATTCCCCAAATGAATGAGACAAATTCCCACCATTTGCTTCAACGTGGATGGAACTGGAGGGTATTATGTTGAGTGAAATAAGTCACTCGGGGAAGGGCAAACATTATTTGGTATTTTTTTAAATAATAAAGTCATTTTTTATTGGTGTTCAATTTGCCATCATGCAGAACAGCACAGTGCTCATCCCGACAAGTGCCCAACACAGTATCTGGTCATTATTGCAAGAAAATGTATGTTTTTTTACTATTTTCAAAGAATTGGCATTTGTTAGCTGGTCTTACTGCTTTCTAAAATGTTATTTCTGCACTTATCCTCATTATTTCCAACCTTTTATTCCTTTGGGTTCAATACAATGTTTATTCCCAAGCTTCTTGAATTTCATAGGTACTTTAACTACTTTTTTCTGATGCATGTATTTAAGATTATATATTTATTTTTTGATTTCCATTTGGCCTATACCATACATGTCATGCTGTATAACTTCATCTGTGTTGTTTGAATTTTTAAAAAGATTTATTTATTTCTTGGAGGGGGTGTAGAGGGAGACAGAAAATCTTTTTTTTCTATGTTTTCTATTGGAGTTCGACTTGCCAACATATACCATAACAACCAGTGCTCATCCCATCAAGTGCCCCCCTCAGCGCCCGTCACCCATTCACCCACACCCCCCGCCCTCCTCCCCTTCCATCACCCCTAGTTCGTTTCCAAGAGTTAGGAGTCTTCAAGTTCTGACTCCCTTTCTGATATTTCCCACACATTTCTCCTCCCTTCCCTTCTATTCCCTTTCACTATTATTTATATTCCCCAAATGAGTGAGACAAATTCCCACCATTTGCTTCAACGTGGATGGAACTGGAGGGTATTATGCTGAGTGAAATAAGTCACTCGGAGAAGGGCAAACATTATTTGGTATTTTTTTAAATAATAAAGTCATTTTTTATTGGTGTTCAATTTGCCATCATGCAGAATAACACAGTGCTCATCCCGACAAGTGCTCACCTCAGTATCTGGTCATTATTGCAAGAAAATGTATGTTTTTTTACTATTTTCAAAGAATTGGCATTTGTTAGCTGGTCTTACTGCTTTCTAAAATGTTATTTCTGCACTTATCTTCATTATTTCCAACCTTTTATTCCTTTGGGTTCAATACAATGTTCATTCCCAAGCTTCTTGAATTTCATAGGTACTTTAACTACTTCTTTTTTCTGATGCATGTATTTAAGATTATATATTTATTTTTTGATTTCCATTTGGCCTATACCATACATGTCATGCAGTATAGCTTCATCTGTGTTGTTTGAATTTTTAAAAAGATTTATTTATTTCTTGGAGGGGGTGTAGAGGGAGACAGAAAATCTTTTTTTTCTATGTTTTCTATTGGAGTTCGACTTGCCAACATATACCATAACAACCAGTGCTCATCCCATCAAGTGCCCCCCTCAGCGCCCATCACCCATTCACCCACACCCCCCGCCCTCCTCCCCTTCCATCACCCCTAGTTCGTTTCCAAGAGTTAGGAGTCTTTATGTTCTGTCTCCCTTTCTGATATTTCCCACACATTTCTTCTCTCTTCCCTTCTATTCCCTTTCACTATTATTTATATTCCCCAAATGAGTGAGACAAATTCCCACCATTTGCTTCAACGTGGATGGAACTGGAGGGTATTATGCTGAGTGAAATGAGTCATTCGGAGAAGGGCAAACATTATTTGGTATTTTTTTAAATAATAAAGTCATTTTTATTGGTGTTCAATTTGCCATCATGCAGAATAACACAGTGCTCATCCCGACAAGTGCCCACCTCAGTATCTGGTCATTATTGCAAGAAAATGTATGTTTTTTTTACTATTTTCAAAGAATTGGCATTTGTTAGCTGGTCTTACTGCTTTCTAAAATGTTATTTCTGCACTTATCCTCATTATTTCCAACCTTTTATTCCTTTGGGTTCAATACAATGTTCATTCCCAAGCTTCTTGAATTTCATAGGTACTTTAACTACTTTTTTCTGATGCATGTATTTAAGATTATATATTTATTTTTTGATTTCCATTTGGCCTATACCATACATGTCATGCTGTATAGCTTCATCTGTGTGGTTTGAATTTTTAAAAAGATTTATTTATTTCTTGGAGGGGGTGTAGAGGGAGACAGAAAATCTTTTTTTTCTATGTTTTCTATTGGAGTTCGACTTGCCAACATATACCATAACAACCAGTGCTCATCCCATCAAGTGCCCCCCTCAGCGCCCGTCACCCATTCACCCACACCCCCCGCCCTCCTCCCCTTCCATCACCCCTAGTTCGTTTCCAAGAGTTAGGAGTCTTCAAGTTCTGACTCCCTTTCTGATATTTCCCACACATTTCTCCTCCCTTCCCTTCTATTCCCTTTCACTATTATTTATATTCCCCAAATGAGTGAGACAAATTCCCACCATTTGCTTCAATGTGGATGGAACTGGAGGGTATTATGCTGAGTGAAATGAGTCATTCGGAGAAGGGCAAACATTATTTGGTATTTTTTTAAATAATAAAGTCATTTTTTATTGGTGTTCAATTTGCCATCATGCAGAATAACACAGTGCTCATCCTGACAAGTGCCCACCTCAGTATCTGGTCATTATTGCAAGAAAATGTATTTTTTTTACTATTTTCAAAGAATTGGCATTTGTTAGCTGGTCTTACTGCTTTCTAAAATGTTATTTCTGCACTTATCTTCATTATTTCCAACCTTTTATTCCTTTGGGTTCAATACAATGTTCATTCCCAAGCTTCTTGAATTTCATAGGTACTTTAACTACTTCTTTTTTCTGATGCATGTATTTAAGATTATATATTTATTTTTTGATTTCCATTTGGCCTATACCATACATGTCATGCTGTATAGCTTCATCTGTATTGTTTGAATTTTTAAAAAGATTTATTTATTCTTTGGAGGGGGTGTAGAGGGAGACAGAAAATCTTTTTTTTCTATAATTTTTATTGGATTTCGATTTGCCAACATATACCATAACAACCAGTGCTCATCCCATCAAGTGCCCCCTCAGTGACCATCACCCAGTCCCCGCAACCCCTGTCCACCTCCCTTTCCACCACCCCTTGTTCGTTTTCCATATTTACAGGTCTCTCATGTTCTGTCACCCTGTCTGATATTTCCCACTCATTTTCTCTCCTTTCCCCTTTTCCCTTTCACTATTTCTTATATTCCCCAAATGAATGGGACCATATAATGTTTGTCCTTCTCTGATTGACTTATTTCACTAAGCATAATACCCTATAGGTCCCTCCATGTTGAAGCAAATGGTGGGTATTTGTCATTTCTAATGACTGAGGAAACAATTCCTAAACTCACCATCATGTGACTGCCATTCTGGTTCAGCTAATTGACACACTATTAAGACATTAGAACCCAGAAGAATAGAAGCAGTCAGAGATTTTCTCTGTCTTCCTCTACATCAACTGGAATTTCCTTCAATGGCTACATATTCTTCATGCCTCCAGCTACATCAGATTGACCCATCATGGCTATAGATTCTGCTGAATCCTGAACCCAGGTTTCTAGTAACACTATTTTCTCTCTTTGTTCTTCAGGCCTAGAGGTGGGAGTGATTTCATTGTAATGCTAATTATTGGTTTTCTCAATTCTCCTCTGCTTGGCTTCTCTATCACTTGCATGACCAATTCCTTGCATTAAATTTCCTCCATGTTAAATATTTATAGTGGTTTTGATTTTCCTGAACCATCGTGACTATTACATGTGGCTAATCATATTGATTGATCTACTAGTGTTAAACTTTAACATTTTGCTGATGTCATTGCTTGTGTAGTTCCTTATGTGGCTGTTAAATGCATTTGGCTACCCCTCTAATCATTGTTGGTAACTCACATTAGGAAACTGATTGCAATGATATCCAGTGAATGATCTGATTCATCACATAAGTTATTCCATAGAAACAGTGTGACTTTGAAATACCAAATTTTTACCAATATCTAAATGTGTATTATTTCTCAGGCGTTGAAGTGAACATAACCTTGAAAGCTCACTGCTCCAAGAAATGGACATACACTGTTCTGTGACATGGAACAAAGTTTTCACAGCTGACAGTAATATACTGCTGAGGATCTGGTGGGGTTTTACCTATATTTTCATAAGCAGAACTATATTCTCAGCTCAAAAAGTTTTGTGACAGGGTCGCTGTCACAAGATGAACAGTCTTGATATGACTGGCGTGGGGAAACCAGACAGACCCTCCAAGGACAGAGCAAGGAACAACAAATGAACGTATGTCTCCTTTAGGGATGGCTGATGGCCTGGTAGGTAGGCAGCATTCCGCTATAAGACAGTCAATTGACAGTTTGGATTCTGGAATTTGGTAGTCAACCTCAAGTGTTTCAAGGTATGAATTCAAGTTGGGGAAAAATGGAGACATGGAAGGATTGAAGAGACATGGGGACATGAGGACTGAAGAGACACCAAGGACTTGGATCACAGCTGGGTAGCAGGGCCCTCCACCCAAAGGACTTGGGAAGGTGTCTACTCCCTAGGACATTAGTCAGCAAAGGGGAAATTAGGTAGGCTCTGTTTTCACTGAAGCCTTGAGCAAAGACTTCAGGTTCCTCAACGTGGTCTGCCTCTGACTCGTTGGTGAGATGGAGGCAAGGTCAGGAGGGTACTATGGCTCCAGGTGGACAGGTTTCATGGCTGTAGGGCAGGGAACATCATTACCTATACTGCAGGACTTAGTCAGAACTTGGGGATGTGCTTGGAGTTACATTTATGCTATAGACACGGGAGGCTGTAACATCTCTTCCCTCCTGCAGCTGTCTCTTCCGATCCACCAAAGAAACCTCAGGCTCCGGGAGCTGCTGGGAGAACCGGGAGTGAGCATAGAGGGATGCAGATCCTCCAGGCTGAGAACCTCCTGCCTGAGAACAAGCAGCCATTTGTTACAGGAGGGAAAGGGGCACGGACAGACTCACCCAGAAGAGGAGGGGAGGGTTTAACGCAGGGGGGCAGCAGACGTGTCTCAGCCTGGCCCCACTGACGCCGAGTACCCCCAGGGCCCCCGGGCCCCGGGTCCGGCAGCCAGCTGTCTCCAAGGGAGAGGGGGAGCATCTGGAGTGGCAAAGCCTTCCCTGCCTGGTGTGTGACAAAGGTGGCGCAGTCCACTAGTTTTGCTACCTGCAGGTGTTCAATAAACCGGTTCCTCCTTTTCCATGGTACCATGTGCATAGTACTTTAGATGTGGACCAGGACACGGGTACTCCCAGCCAGCGTGCACATGGCCTCGGGGGGCCACGGGCGGCCAAACATCTCTAATGAGTCCTAAGGTACAGCCTGAATGGACAGAGTAGAGGGAAACACGGACACCCTGGAGACTTGACCTTTGGCTGGGGACCACGCAGCCACCTTGTTACAGCTGAGGAGCCTGCTGAGAGGATTCTCGAGGCTCGAGACAGTCTACCCTGAAATGGGCACTTTGGTGGTCCTGAGGCATCGCCCGGTGGCACCAGGGGCTGAGGAACACTTACATTGCTATAAAATGCCCTGTGATTCTGGCTAGCTCCCCCTGGTATGTTCTGCGCTAACTCAGGTGGCGTTTTAATCCAGGGTTTTCACCCACCAGTGACGGGATGTGACTTACTGGAAGCCAGCGGCCACAGACTATTTAGGACTTGCTGTTAGGCAAAATACTCTCAAGGCTGGAGACACAGAAATCTCCAGAGGTCATCAAGTGCCAAGCCAGAATCGAGTTGGGGCGGAGTTGGCCATGCACGAGGGGGCGAATGTGCTAGAGAGGCTTCTCTGCCTGGCCACCTCTTACTGATCCTCCTAGCCACACAGCCCTGAGAAGGATCTTGGAGCTTATACCCCGGGCACGAGTCGGGCCTGGTGTCCCTGCTATGTTGGTCAAGGGACGTAAGCCCGGTGTGAGGCCAGTGGCTACCCCCTGTCACGGAGGCCACGAGACTTGCCTGGGAGTCAGTGGCGGGGTGCGGAATGGGGACCCGTGCAGGCCGAATGAGTCACGGGGTAGGCGGCTTCCGCTGTGCCCCCCATGCTGCTGCAGTCTCCTCCCCTGGTGCTCCCCGAGGTTGGGCTGCTGCCTCTGTGACACTCGTGGGTGCCCATCGTTGCTGCGGGGCCCATCACCCCCATGTCCCCCATTTCCTCATCCCCCGGGCCCGTTCCCCTACTGCCCGGTCTGCCACTGTTTTCTGGGATACCTGTCACCTATGGCTGGGCCCCCAGATTGCCCCTACTGCACTCCCGACCGCAGGTAGACAATTTGGACCTCAGGCAAGGCAATAAACTGGACGGTGACCGGGCCGTTGTCTGCTGAATCCAGGTGCTCCCTGCCTCTGGGACGTTTCTTGCCAAGCACCTGGGAGGCCTCAGCTCCATCTGCTGCCCTGGGTGAGGATGGATCACAGCCCGCCGCTGGTGCGTGCATGACCCTGCACACACTTAGGTGCCCGGGGTCCCGCCTCTGCACCTACAGATGCCCGTGGAGGCGCTGGGTGGGCACAAGAACCGAGCATTGGGGCTCAGGGCTAACCTGGGCCTTGTGCTCCCACCCAGCAGGCCCATTTCCCTCTTAGGTGGGGACCCGGGTCCCACGGGGCCAAAGCGTTCAAGACACCAAAGGTCAGGTTGCCCCAAGTTGGAGGGCTCACGTGTGCCCCCATCCCCAGCACCCAGATTCGGGTGGGGAAAGCCGCCCCCAGAGCCCTCCAACGTTGCAGTGCAGGGGTGCTCACGGGCACCCAGACGGTAGCATCTACGCTTGGCTTTTGCTGCAGGAACTGGACCTGGGACTCCCTCTCTCTCCCTTTTAAACGAAACGTTTCGAGGCTATCCTGGGTCGACCTGGGAAGAACAAAGCCCCGGTTGTCGGGTTGTCCCTCTTCTATACAAAGCACTGTCTTAGTGATGCGCCTCTTTAAAGGGCGATTGTCTGTAGGAGCCTAAGAAATGAGCGTCCACAATCTCTCCAGAGCGATTATGGGTCGTAGATACCAGGAGGTCTCCCACATCAGGCGAGTGGGGGGTAGGGAGGGGTGCTTCCCGCTAGAACCGCAAGACAGCGGTCTCCTCTCTTTTCCATTCCACCACAGGAAGGGGTCCCCCCAAGAAGGGGCAAGAGCTCCTAGGACATGCACATGCTCCGACGTGGTCACTGAGCCCTCATCCCCCGGAGGCTGCCAAACTTCAAGAGGGGTCACCGAGCTGTGTTTCCAGATTCTTTTCCTGGCACAGAACCTTGTCTGAAAGATGCTTTGGGTAGTGTTCTCAGTGCAAAAATAAGTTTGTCAACAATAAAGCCCCAAAAGAACATGGAGAAGAGCAACACATTATATTGACACAAACCAGGCCACCTAGCAATCACATAGTCAGCCATGCATGAAGCCCTATAAAACCCAGACAAATGTGGTCACAAGAGGGGGCTGCAGAAGGGGAGACCGGGACCCAGAGGCAGACACGCTCCCCACGACGCGTTCCAGCACATGTGTCCAGTTTGAACACAGTGAGGTAGGTTTGTGGTGATCTGGCCACACGTTGAAGAAAACCTCCTTGGGATCCCTGGGTGGCGCAGAGGTTTGGCGCCTGCCTTTGGCCCAGGGTGTGATCCTGGAGACCCAGGATCGAATCCCACGTCAGGCTCCCGGTGCATGGAGCCTGCTTCTCCCTCTCCCTCTGCCTGTGTCTCTGCCTCTCTCTCTCTCCTCTGTGACTATCGTGAATAAATAAATAAAATCTTAAAAAAAAAAAAAAGAAAACCTCCTTTTATCCTTTTGCTACCACGACTGTAATCACTGCTGCAGCAGGACAGGACTCTGGCTCTGGGCGCCGCAAAGGGGCCGTGCCTTATGGTCTCTCTGGAAGCCAGGAAAAGCCCAGAATTGCTAAGTTTAAGACAATCAGCCTTTGCTTCCTACCCCCATTCCCAGGCAGCTCGACCTGGGTCCAGGGTTGCTATCCGTAACCTATCCTCACCAACTCATGTTTAAAACACACGTGCTTGCCCCCACACGCACACACACGGGCACACACAGGCACACACACACGCCCTGTTGTGCGAGGTCAGCTCGGCCTAACCCAGCAAAGGATGGGTCTGGTATGTAAAGTGAGGCCCATGCCCCGGGCCTAGAAGTCTGGATCAGGAATCCCGGGTTACATGTCTGGACAACCCTCGACTCATCCCGGCCTCCCCCGGCACCTGTCCGCTGGTGGGGCCTCTCCTAACCCTGCCTCCTGTTCCAGCTCTTCCTGTTCAGACCAATTTCCCATCCTCCAGTGGGGGAAGGTCACGTCATGGCGCAAATGACTTAAGACCTGGCGTCTCCCGTGGAACACTGCAGGTCGAGGGGTTCAAGAGAACACTACGGCAGAAAAGCCAGCTCTAATTGGCAGAAACGAGGTCGTTGAGTCGGCTACGCACTCCACATACTCGTTCTCCCTGCTGAGAAAGCACAAAGCATTCCTGCCTGCAGACCTGGAGCTGCTGCCGACTTATCCCTGGGGTTGCCCGTGTCCCTGAGAGCCCGGCGCAGGATCGAGGACCTTTGATCAACATACACAAGACACAGAAGCACAATATCTCTATTACGCCAAAAGAGTTAGAAAGCATGAGATCTGTCATTCGCACACAGCTAGTGCAGCTGGCATCCCGCGGAACGTGGGGCCCAAGTTGGGGTTGTGCAAAGGAGCAAAGACAGAAAATCCTCTAGGCCAGGATGGCGTGGCAGTGAGCTTAGGAGCAGGAGCTCTGTGGCTCTTCTCTCCTCAAGCCCCGTGGAGGCCATCACAACCCACTGCTAGGGACAGCCCTAGCGGCCCATCCCATGAGTGGGTTATGACACAAGATGGGGAAGGAGCCTGCGCTGCCCCCGAGAGGCTCCCTCCCCACAGAGGACAGAGGTCCATGGGGTGGACCCACCAATCCAATCTCGGGCCTTATCTCTACACTCTGGCAGGGGAAGAATTATTCTTACATGTCCTTCCCTGAAACGAAAACCACTTCCTGATTCAGGCCACTCTCAAAAGCCCGCCCTGTCCCCAGTTTTCCACTCTGCCCACTAGTGCCTCCTCCTCCAGACTTCCCGATTAGCATGGATTTGCCTGCCCCACTGGGGCTCACCACTGGGCCCATGGGAGCTGCAGACCCACGGGTCTCCTCTTCTTGGTCCTCCAGAAAGGCAGCTGACCTTCCCATGAGCCAGTGGCCTGCTTGGCCTTCAGGGGACGTGCGGCTGACATATGGCCAACGCTCTGGCAAAGTGGCATGTCTCTGGCTAGGGGGCAGCTTGCATTCCGTGGCCTGGTGGCCGAGCTCGTGGCCCCAGGCTGCCGGGGGTGGCTGCGGGCCCCAGACAAGTCCGAGGCCAGGTGCTGAGTTTCCTCACTTAGTCCACTCCTGGCGCTTCAGCTACATCAAAGGTGGAGCTTGTCTGCAGCCGTGGCAGGCTGGGGCACCAAAGGGGCTTGTCCTGTGGGGCCGGATGCCGGCTGGGGCTCAGGCGCTGGGCACTCGCTGGGGTGGGGAGGACAGCCACAAAGTCTGGAGAGAACTTTCAGGAGGAAGGCCTCTGCGGGAAGTGTGCACCGCAGACCGGCAGGTACGTGTCAGAGAGACCCCGCCAGCGTTTCGTCCATACCTCCAGCTCCAGCAGATCAGTGGCGTGGTGCAAGGTGCAGGGACGTGCCCCAGGCCACAGTGTTCGGCCCAGCGCAGGTCGTCAGAAATGGTCTGGGGGCCATGTTGCTGAGATGGACCTCGCCACCAGGTCCCCGGAGGGCTGGGCCCACTGTGCTCCCCAAGCCTCTGGGCAAAGGAACCTACTCCTCCCCAGGGTGATCCTGGCAAAAAGGCCAAGCTGTTCTTTGGGAGCCCCTGGTTCCTCCGGGACCTCCCCAACCCTGGATGCATGGGGGCACAGCCAGGAAAGTGGGAGCCTTGGACCTCCATCAGGAGGGTCCTAATGGGGTTCGACCTGAGTCTAGGCCAGCAACACACCACGTGTCAGCACGTGGAAGGCCCAAAGTCCAGCAACATACACACTCGGAGGTGCGGGCGTATGGTGGCAACACGTTAATCTAGGAGGCACGGCGATTCGGTTCCTAACAATGACCAGTGGACACCGCAGTAGTCAAATAGAAATTGGGAAATGCTTTGAAATGAACAAAAACCCCAGCAGGCTTGTCGAAGCTTACAGGATGAGGTCAAAGCAGCCCCGAAATTCTCCAGCTATAAAGGCCCAACAACACAAACACAGACCCCACACCCCGGGCACACCCCAAACACATCTAACACTTCTGTGGGCTTTCTTTTCCCCACTCCTCGCACCAAGCGATTCCCTGCAGCACCAGCTGGGTGCCCCGTTTCCATTATTGATTTGCTTCCCACACTCTCTACCCTGAGACACCACCACACCCCATGGGTCAGGGGCTCAGGCCCACAAGACTGCCTCCCACCGTCGATGCCAATCCCAGGGAGCAGGTCCCCAGGTTCCCCATGGCTCTGCCTGAGAGGGCTACAAATCGGAGGTACCTTCGGCCCTTCCCCCATGGAGCTGACCATTTGCTAGAACAGCTCAAGGAACTCAGAGGAACACATTTACCCATCGAGTAGAGGGCAGGAGTGGCCAGGTGAAGACAACCCCCAGGGGAGGTCCGGGAGGATCCTGTGCACAGGGCCACCTGTGCCCGAAGATTTGGGTGGCACCACTCTCCTGGAATGTGGAGGTGTTCACCCTCCTGGAAGCCCCCCATACCCCATTAATATTGTGAATTCATGGAGGCTTCCTTGTATTGCCACGATTGATTATTGATTGCTTGAGCCTGGGTAATACATCCTCACCGGGAGAGAACAATCTCCCTCCTCCCCGGGCCTGGCTTCAGAAGACGAGCGTTGCCTGGTTCCCAATCTCCACATCCGGAGAAAGCAGGCCCACGACATATGCTAACGACCGCAGTGTCTGTGGACGCCGATGTGGACTGGGTCTCATACGTCCGGGAAGCACCCTGCCCAACACACAGCAATGATTGAACTTTCAGGGAGACTATGCCCGGGTGACCCATGTGACTGTATGAGCTATGTGACCGTGCATAGGGTCAGGCTAGCGGAGTGTCCATCGGGGCAGAGGGAACCTTACAACGCCCCAGCAGGTGAGCGCCCTCCAGGGGCCAAGCCCAAAGGTGTGGGCCTCAGGGTCCTCCCTGCTGCCAGCAGGGGTCCAGCTGTCCTCCAGGGAGTGGGGGACATCTTGCTGACGCTCCACGTTCCATGATTGGGGGACCGTGGAAGTCCCGGGCACTGATGCCACCAGCAACCTAACACGGGCTGCCACCCACACACCGCAGGAGTCAACAGGAAACTGGTAAATGCTTTGAAATTAACTAAAACCCCAGCAGGTATGTTGAAGCTTACGGGATGATGCCAAAGCAGCCCTGAGAATTCTGCAGCTATAAAGGCCCCAAAACAAACACAAACCCCACACACCTAGCCCTCAACACCGGAAAGCTGGCCAGGGAGCAAAGCAAACCCTAAGGAGGCACAACGAAGGGAGTGAGTGAAAACAGAATGCACAGAGGTGAAAAAGAGAACAGAGAGACATCCGGGCGCCTGGCTGGCTCCGTCGGGGGAGCGCGCAGCTCTGACATTGCAGCCCCACACTGGGTGGGAGACTCCCTGCACGTAAAGGCCTTACAAAGACAAAGGAAATACAGAAGATTGAGGTGAACAAATGTTTGTTCTCTGAAAAGATCAAGAGACGTGAACCACCTTTAGCTAGACTCACCAAGAGACAAAGAGCATTCGAATGACTCCCAATCAGTCTTAAAGGTTGCTCACCCTGTGGGGCCCGATGTGTGGCATCTGGAAAAGGCTGAATGACAAATCGTGTTGAAAAGATGGGCTAGTTCTGTGGGTTTGGGCAAAGGGAAGAAGGACCCGATTGGTGGAAGGCCGGGGATATATTAGGACACTGAAACCATTCAGTGCCACCCTGTCCGTGTGGCTCTATAGTGTCACGCGCTTCTCTAAACCCAGAGAGCGCACACACGAGAGGGTACCTTCAGGGATGCGCAGTGCACATGTGCAGACAATCACGGTGACCATCGGTGCAATCCCAGGGAGGCACGCAGACTGTTCCAGGAACCCACCCTGGCACGAGTATTACAAATCTGTCACTCACCGTCACGGAAGGGGCCAGGGAATGGCGTGCTGAGCTAAGGAGCTTTGGAGGCAGGGGACTCTGCGAGAATAAAGCCCCAGGGGATGACATAGGCCATGGGTTCCAGTCCATGGAGCTGCTCCCCGAGATGGTGGACACAGGTGAACACCGCTAACACTGCTTGACAAAAACATCCAAATGGACAAGTATGCAAATGGTGGCCACTGGTGGGAGCCGGGTTTCTCACTGTTGAAAGGGGTGTTTACTTATCAACCAGGGCAGGAGCCTACAAGGATCCAGCTGGAACTGGATGTGAGTGGGGGTGGTCAGCAAGAGGCTACGGGAAGCTTCCTGTAGGAACAGGAAGGGCTGAGGTCCCTGTATAGGTTTCCCAGGTCTGTCAGCAGACACGGCCAAGAACTAGTAACACCCCAGTCGCAATGAGCGCACTCAGCAGGCACATCGTGGCTTCTAAGACCATTCATGGAGGAAAGGAAGCAGGACCCTCAGACATCAGGATGATTCCAGACTGAGGCAGGAGATACGCCACATGAGCGACTAACACACCGTCATGGATCCCCCCACGACCTTGTCCTCTATTCCCACACCCCGGCCACACCCCAAACACATCTAACACTTCTGTGGGCTTTCCCTCCCCCACCCCTCGCACCAAGCAATTCCCTGCAGCACCAGCTGGGTGTCCCGAATCTATGAGTGATTTGCTTCCCATATTCTCTACCCAGAGACAGCACCACAGCCCAAGGGTCAGGGGCTCAGGCCCACTAGACTTCCTCCCACCGTGGATGCCAGTCCCAGGGAGCAGTTCCCCAGGTTCCCCACGGCTCTGCATGAGAGGGCTAAAATCGGAGATTCCCTTGGCCCTCCCACCGTGGAGCTGACCATTTGCTTGAACAGGTCAAGGAACTCAGAGGAACATGTTTACTCTTCTAGAAGAGGGCAGGAGTGGCCAGGTGAAGACAACCCCCAGGGGAGGCCCGAGAGGATCCTGAGCACAGGCCCACCTGTGCCCGAGGACTTGGGTGCACCACTCTCCTGGAATGTAGAGGTGTTCATCCTCTTGGAAGCCCCCAAACCCCATTAATATTGGGATTTCATGGAGGCTTCCTCATGTTGTCATGATTGATTATTGATTGCTTGTCCGGGGCCTCTCATGCTATGGAGAATGGTGGGATGGGGCTGAACTTTCCAATCTTCTAATCATGGTTAGTCTCTCTGGCGAGCAATCCCCCTCTAGGGCCACCTGGAGCCCCCCTCAGGGCCTCTGGTTAGGACAAAAGGTGCCCCTCATTCTCCTATAGCTTGGGAACTGACAAGGACTTAGGAGCCCTGTGTCAAAGCACAGGTCAAGGACTACATGGTAGGGCAAAAGAGACTCCTAGCACCCCCGTGGACAAGGGCTTGAGGAGTCTGTGTCAGGAAGCAGGGGCAGACACCTGTGCAATGGAGAAAAAGACAGAGATGGAGAGAGAGTCAGACATAATATAGACACAGAGATCTAGAAATCTAGAAATCTTATATTCTAATTTCCCAAGGAGCCTGGAGCATCTGGAGCATCTTGTGGTGCCTCCAAGTAGGGACCTGGTTACAAAGAAACCAAAAAACAAAAAACAAAACAAAATCCAATCCAACTACATTGTTCATCAAAGGGAAACTGAGACACCCTCCAAAGAGTGACGCGGGAGCAGCTGACCGACCAAATAAAGTCATTTAGGAATGTAACCTACAACTCAAAGAAACATCCTGAGTCCCTAGCGAGAGAAGTACGTGATGGAATGGGAAAGGAACAAATGCATGGGAGTAGACAAATTTGCCCTTCGGGAACAGTCTGGAGAACTGGGGTAGATAACCTGCCCTCAAAGAGGGGGAGCATCGTCCCTCACCCCAGAGGTGAGCTGTGCAGTGACCTCCTGCCACACAGGACAATGTGGAACAGGCACATCCAAGAGTCACTTTGCATTGGGGACACCTCACCACCTCTGCCTCCCCCACAAGGTCAAGGTCTTCATGGACAGAGGCAAACCCTCCTCCTAATCTGTCCTCACCCTCCCGACGGCGTGCTACGAATGCACTTTTCCTCTGTGCTCTTCCTCTCCGGAAGCTGCAGCCTCCCTCTAAGCCTGGAGAAATCTCTCCAACCCCAGGTGACAGACATCCTACCGCGCCTGCGACCAGACTTCTCAGAAATGGCAAGTATATCAACACCAACATCCTAGACACTCCCGCAGCCAAGGGGAGGGCTAGAGAGATGCTGCGACCACCCGCTGGGGTGGGGCACCCTGGATGGGATGCTGGAATGGAAGTAGAAAACGGAGGCAATCTGAGGACCTGGTGACCTTGAGCTCATACTATCCCAAGGAAGAGAGCTCTCCAGTCGTAACTCCTGACCCAAGATCTGCGATGCTAGTACCAGGGCAACAGGGGTGGCAGGGTCCGGAGACTCTGTGCAAGGCGAGCACACTTTCTGTGCAAACGACTCTCTGACATCAAGTCCGTGGAAATGTACAGAACTCAATGGATGATGAACACGTTTTAAAAAGGAAGAGCCGAAGCCAGCACACAGACGGACTGGGCGGCCGGACGCCTAAGGATCCACAGGGTGACTCCAGCCGTCTGTCCTCCAGGCGCCTCAAAGCCGGAACCCGCTGCCACTCTGGCCTCCTCTGCCTTGTGCACAACTCAGGACCCGCTCCCTCCCTGCAGGCCTGGCCAGGTGACAACCCATCTTGCTTCTGGCTCAGTGGGACTGAGGCAGGGGCTCCCTCAGAGCCCAGGTCCATTTGCAGCCTCCACATGGGGATCCCTGTGTCCTGCATCCACACAGAGCTCCTCACCACCCTCACCAGTGGAAGAAGCCCCCGCGGGCCCACCCAGGACTCCGAGGCCTTGTCCAAAGACGCCACGCACAACGAGGTCTCCCCCGGTCCTGCCCTTGCCGACGGGTACTGGGCAGGTGTTGTTTTCAGCCAGGGCATCTCGAGGACCCAGCTCAGCACCCCATGAGCCACCTGCTGCCTAGCTGCGTCCCTGCAGCCTGGAGTAAACCGGATGCTCAGGAGGGGCCCGTCCAGGGAAGGGGGCATCAGAGCATCCCTGGGGGTGCATTGGAGCAGGCGTCATCCCCACAGCTTCCAGGTAGGACCCCACCGTGCTCTGAGAACTCTGGGCTGAGCGTCCACAGCAGGACAGGGAGCCCAGGGACGTTAGAGGCCGGCCCAGCGCTGGACTCTCCGTGTCCCATCAAGGGACCTGACAGTCACGCTAGCTGGCTCCAGGCAAGAGGGACCACGTTTGCTCACTTGTGACCTGGGAGGGGAACAGGCCTGGGTAACACATCCACAGCGGGAGAGCAGGACCTCCTTTCTCCCCGGGCCTGGGATCAGAAGACAAGCGTTGCCTGGTTCCCAATCTCCACACCCGGGGAAAGCAGGCCCTAGACACATGCTAACGACTGTGGGGTGTGTGGACGCCGATGTGGATGGGCCTTATACATCTGGGCAGCACCCTGCCCAATGCACAGCAATGCTTGACCTTGCAGGGACAATATGCCCGGGTGACCCGTGTGATCCGTGCACAGGGTCAGCCTCGCAAAGTGTCCTTCAGGTCAGGGGGAGCGGTACAATCCCCCATCCAGTTGAGCGTCCTCCAGGGGCCAAGCTCGATGGCCTGGGCCTCAGGGTTTTCCCTCCCGACAGTAGGGGTCCAGCTGTCCTCCAGGGGGGACATTTTGCAGATTCTCCACATCCCATGATTGGGGGGCTGTGGGAATGCAGGGCACTGATGCCCGCAGCAGGCTGATACATGCCCCCACCCACACAGCCTCTTAGCAGCGCCTTGGGGGCACTGTCATTCCTACTTGGATGCAAAGCCCCAGGGCCGTATGGGGGCAGGACCAAGTATGTGAGGAGGGAGAGGATCGCACATGCACAGGGCTGTGGCCCCTCAAGGGCGGCCCTGGGGTTCAGGTTTGACCCCGGCCCAGTCTGGCCCCTTGTCTCCCAGCTGACTGGGGCCCCACGTCGCCACGTCGTCCCGCAGGCTCACTGCCCTGGGCAGGCCGCACGTCAGCCACCCAGAACACCAGCAGGTGAATACCCCACCCAGGGGGT
Organism: Canis lupus dingo; assembly: GCF_003254725.2. Taxonomy (NCBI): domain Eukaryota; kingdom Metazoa; phylum Chordata; class Mammalia; order Carnivora; family Canidae; genus Canis; species Canis lupus. The sequence continues at coordinate 118,267,323 of NC_064281.1, read as the reverse complement.
CTAAAGACCCGTACTGCATCCCCACAGGGGAGAGTCCCAAGGATCCTTGGCACTCCCGCTCTCTCTGGGGGTGGGGCTAGCATGGCTTGGCCAACTCCGGGCCTGAGGACAGGCAGGGAGGCCCAAGTCAGGATCAGGAATGGCCCAAGGGCAGGTGTCGGTGGCATTTGTCACACAGGGCAGGCAGGTAGAGGCCAGACAGCAGGTCAGAGCCCAGCCAAGGGGATGGATTCAGAGCAGGCTTGGCCATCACTGGGCTCAGGAGCTCCTCAGGAGCAGGACTGCAGCCGAGGGGCCTTGTGCCATCCTGTCAGGGCACCGGTTCAGGGCATCTAGAGAACGTCAAGACTTCCTGCTGGGGACAGGGGACCTCGTGCATAATCCGCCGTGGCCTGGTGACAACTGCTAGACACCCAGCCACTGTGTGTGAACACTGACATTGTGGGACAGGACGAGGCACCCCGGAGATGCCTCCCCGAAGACCCACATGCTGGTGCTCAGGCATTCTGAGGCTCCGTGCCAGCAGTCCATAGTGGCGTGGATCAAATCCCGGGCCCCAGCAGTCAATTCCTGCCCAGGACACCATGCAGGGTCCCAGCATCCAGCTGGAACTGTCCCACAGGACCTGCTCCTGGGGCTTGTGTCAAGGCCACCAGCCTCAGGATGGCAGGTGCTCCTCCTCTCCCTTCTCGTGGGGCAACCAACCTTCTGCACTGCCTGCCTCCAGGGGACCCAAAGGCCCTCCTGCCCTGCTCCTTACAAAATCCTCATGTGAGCCTGGGGGCCTGTGAGGGTGTGGGGGAGCATCCCGGTGACCACCGCCATCACCCACTATACTTTCCACTGCTCAAAGTGCCCGTTTCGGGACGCTAGCGTCCCGGCGGCTCTGGGGATGGCTGATAGGTACACACCCCGTCTCTGCCTCAGCCTCAGAGAGCCAACCTCGCAGTGGCCTTCATGAGGACATCAGCTTCACAGAACTATGGCTATGACCCAGGAGTTCTCTGACAATACCCACCTGGCAGAGTCGCCAGGGTCACCAGGCTAGGAGTGTCATTTACCAGCCCCTAAGACATGAACCACCGGCATGGCCTGGTCAGCATCCCTGGGAGCACAGGTAGGCAGAGAGGGCATCCCCGTCTGGGGACACCCACAGCAAGATGAGCGCCCGTGAACAGCAGCACTGGGGAGGGAGCGGTTGGCAGTGGGGAGACAGGACCAGCCCCAAAATCTGCAGGCTGAGCCCACGGTCAGGAGACACAGGGCAGGGCAGGCAGCAGGGGCTGTGTGGGCTGCCGGCTGAGCCCCAGGAAGTGGACGTCCCTGATTCCATCCTGGCCACTGGGCGGCGGGCTGCCGGCCTCCTGAAGGAACCTGGTGCGGAGCTTAAGGGGATTGATGGCCGCGCTTCGGGGACCCGAGGGTCAGGTGGCAGGAAGGACTGCCCACCGGCTCTCTCTGTGGGGCACAGAGGCTTGTCTACAGAATGTCCCCAAGCGCCCACCAGCTGTGGGGTGGGTGCTTCCAAGGCAGGATCACAACTGATGGTCACTACTTTGCACACTCACCTGGCTGTGGTGGTTCCGGGCAGTGATCCCTCCTCAATCCTAGCACCTTGCTGCACTTCCTGTGGCAGGAACCTCGAAAATGTCCACGGGCTGACAATGTGCTCTTTCACCTGATGCACTGCCACCTGCCTGGCTCTGGTATTATCCCATTTCAGGAGAGACCGGCACATGGGACCACTGGAGACTGAGGACCGTGAGTGGTTGGGAGAAGGTCCAGCCTTATTGTAACGTCCACCACCACACCCTCTCCTCTAAGAGTTTTCTGTTCCCGAGACATATTCCAGGATGGGAGAGCAAGGGGAACCGAAGAGGAACTGAGCAGAATGAGCTGTCTGCACACAACCTTCTCAGACCACATAGGATTCAATGGCTGTGACACTGGGGCAGGATTCTTGCCCCCTGGGGGCAAATCAGAGCTCCCACAATTCCAGGAAAATTCGGGGCTGGCGATCTAGTGCAGGACTCAGGCCACTACCCCTCCCCGCCTTCCTGTGTGACAGTGGCCGCTAGACACAGTCCCCGAAGGCGGTGTGACCCTGGGCCCCTCTTGTCCTCACTGCTCACACGCAGGGCCTTGCAGGGAGCAGAGCTCAGCCGATGTGTGGCCGTGAGGGAGCTGCCAGCAGGGCTCCCCTGGCATTAGGACCCTTCTCTCCCATTCCTGAAAAACCAAGTGAATGCAGGAAAACACATCGAAGATACTTTGGAAAAATGGCACACGGCAAGGGTAGAAATGAAAAGTGAACAAGGTTTATTTTCCTATTTCCACACTCCAGCACTTGCCTGCTGCACTCTTGGCTTTTCCAACAGATTCCAACGCTATTACCCTGTGATTTCATCCCGAACCCAAACAGGAGCGTTCTCCCAAATTGTATGCAGGACATGACAAAACTCTAACTCTTGAACTGGGGAAGTACGATCACAAAGGGGTGCGTGTCACTCACACACTGGGCTGGGGAACCCTTCTGTCCCAAGGAACAAACATGGGGAGCTTCCTCAAAGAAACCAAGCTCCGGATGCCAGGGTCATTGCAGAGCCCAGGCCCCCAGAGAGGCTCTTGGCCCTGCTTTGCCCCTACCTTCCCTGGCCCTTAACCCCTGAGAACACCCAGGCTTTTCTCTTTACACACCCAACAGGACAACACCGGGAGGAAGCACCCAGAAGCCTCCCTTTATACCGGCCCCACAAAAGCTTGGAAAGGGCCTGGCCGCCCTTGGGGCTGTAGCTCCCTCTTCCTTATCTCAGAATATGTTCTCACAGGACCGGGGAGGACCCCAGGTTTTGGCTACCAACCTGGACCACAAAGTCCATGACCTGCAAGTTGTTGGTTTCCTCGGAGGCCCTGGGCCGCCACAGGTACTCGTTGCGGGGCGGGTCGCCGCCCGCCACCTGCCGGAACTCCAGGTAGCCTTCCTGTTCCCAGACATTGGTGAGGTTGTCCCCGGACTCCCCACAGACGATGTGCTCTTGGCCATCGTCCACCCCCATGAACCCCAGAGCCTCCCACACCTCCTCCTCAGAGACACATCCGTCCTGCAGGAGGATCAACCCCAGAATCAGCCCCAGGAGGCCGGTCTTGGGCAGGCCCCACTGATCGCTCAGCATCCCATCCCAGGTGAGGCCCAGGATGGGGTTGAGGACTTAGGAGTGCTCGCTGGGATCGACTTCAGTCACATCTAGGCCAAAGACCAGCCGCAAGCAGATGGACGCTTGGCACAAGATAGCGGAGAAGTCGTCCTGGTATTCTGCGGAGAAGACCTCCAGCATCTCTGCCTTGCTGGTGGGCTGCTTGTTGCAATACTTGAGGAGCAGGAATGCCACCAGGGCAGCCATCTTCATGTGGAAACTGCCCTCCACTAAGGGCTCCTCATCTCCCGCCTCCCCTGGGCTGCTGGGGCCAGGAGGCTCGGGCTGGCCAAGGCCACCAGCTGCCCCACCATTGGGGGAGGGCTTGGCACTCTGAGAGCTCTGGGGAGCACTCAGAGCCATGTGAGTCAGTCAGGTCACCAGTGCCTGGACCACTATTTTATTTGCTGGGTAAGGCTGGCTCCTGGTTTACCTATCTTATTAATTCTTTCAAAGAACCAACTCCTGGTTTTGTTTATCTATTCCACAGTTCTTCTGATCTCTATTTCATTGAGTTCTGCTCGAATCTTTATTAATTGTCTTCTTCTGCTGAGTGAATGTTTCATTTGCCGTTCCTTCTCCAGCTTCTTTAGTTGCAAGGTTAGCTTTGGTATTTCAGTCCTTTCCAGTTTTTGGATGGATGCTTGTATTGTGATGTATCTCCCCCTCCGGACTGCTTTTGCTGTATCCCAAAGATTTTGAATGGTTGTATCTTCATTCTCATTAGTTTCCATGAATCTTTTTAATTCTCTCTAATTTCCTGGTTGACCCTTTCATCTTTTAACAGGATGGTCCTTAACCTCCACGTGTTTGAAATCCTTCTGAACTTCTTCTTGTGGTTGAGTTGTAGTTTCAAAGCATTATGGTCTGAAAATATGAAGGGGACGATCCCAGTCTCTTGGTATTGGTTAAGACCTGATTGTTGCCCCAGTATGTGGTCTATTCTGGAGAAAGTTCCATGTGTGCTTGAGAAGAATGTGTATTCAGTTGCGTTTGGATGTAAAGTTCTGCAGATATCTGTGAAATCCATCTGGTCAAGTGTATCATTTAAAGCTCTTATTTCTTTGGAGATGTTGAGCATAAAAGACCTGTCGATTGTAGAAAGAGCTACATTGAAGTCACCAAGTTTAATTGTATTATTATCCAATTATGTCTTAACTTTGGTTATTAATTGATTGATATACTTGGCAGCTCCCACATTCGGGGAATATATATTGATGATTGTTAAGTCCTCTTGTTGGATAGATCCCTTAAGTATGATATAGCGTCCCTCTTCATCTCTCACTACAGTCTTCGGGATAAACTTTAGTTTATCTGATATAAGGATGGCTACCCTTGCTTTCTTTTGAGGACCATTGGAATGGTAAATGGTTCTCCAACCTTTTATTTTCAGGCTGTATGTGTCCTTATCTCTAAAATGAGTCTCTTGTAGAGAGAAAATAGATGGGTCCTGCTTTTTTATCCAGTCTGAAACCCTGTGCCTTTTGATGGGGTCATTAAGCCCATTCACATTCAAAGTTACTATTGAAAGATATGAATTTAGTTTCATCATGATAACTATGCAGTCCCTGTTTTTGTGGATTGTTCCTTTGGACTTCCTCTATTACAGAATCCCCTTTAATATTTCTTGCAGAGATGGCTTGGTGGTCACATATTCTTTCAGTTTCTGCCTGTCTTGGAAGCTCTTTATCTCTCCTTCTATTCTGAATGAGAGCCTTGCTGGATAAAGTATTCTTGGCTGCATGTTCTTCTCATTTAGGATCCTGAATATATCTTGCCAGCCCTTTCTGGCCTGCCAGGTCTCTGTGGAGAGGTCTGCTGTTAATCTAATATTTCTCCCCATAAAAGTAGAGATTTCTTGTCTCTTGCTGCTTTAAGGATCTTTTCTTTATCTTTGGAATTTGCAAGCTTCACTCTTAAATGTTGAGGTGTTGAGCAGTTTTTATTGATTTTGGGGGGGGGGATCTATTTCCTGGACCTGAATGCCTCTTTCCCTTCCCAGATTAGGAAAGTTTTCAGCTATGATTTGTTCAAATACATATTCTGGACCTCTGTCCCTTTCAGTGCCCTCAGGATCCCCAATTTAATGTAGATCTTTCTTCCTGAGGCTGTCATTTATTTTCCTTAATCTATCGTCATGATCTTTTCATTGTTTTTCTCTTTTCTCCTCAGTTTCCCTCTTTGCCATCAACTTGTCTTCTATGCCACTCACTCGTTCTTGTCCCTCTTTAACCCTTGTCATTAGGACCTCTAGTTTGGATTGCATCTCATTTAATTGATTTTTAATTTCTGCCAGATTAGATCTAAATTCTGCAGTCATGAAGTCTCTTGAGGCCTTTATGCTTTTTTCTAGAGCCACCAGTGGCGTTATAATTGTGCTTCTGAATTGGATTTCTGACATTGAATGTTAATCCAAATTTTGTAATTCTGTGGGAGAGAGGACTGTTTCTGATTCTTTCTTTTGATGTGAGTTTTTCCTTCTAGTTATTTTGCTCAGTGTAGAGTGGCCAAAAACAAGTTGTATTGGCAAAAGGAGGAAAAGAGAGAAGAGAAAGAAGAAAAGAAAAAAAGAAAAAGAAGAAAAAGAGAAGAGAAGAACAGAAAAAAAAGGGAGGGGAAGCAAACAGAAAACAAAAAACAAGGGGGAGTATCCTCTGATTCTATATACTGTAAATCCCTCTACTTCCCCTGGAACTTTCCAGTGCTGCTTGGTCAATAACTTGCTTTTCCCCTGTCTGTCTAGCTGGTGTTCTGGGGGAGGAACCTGCTGTGCAGATTCTCAGGCGTGAGCACTTGGGGGAGCTGCTCAGCCCCCTGCCTGGTGCAGGGCTCAGTGAGTAATGTTTATCCTGTTTATCTGGTGATGCCACCTTGAGGCTCAGTGGGGGTTGTTTACCCTGTGAGGCCCCAGGAGGAACAACTACAGTGGCAGCGGCCAGCTCTGGAGCCCTGGATTCAGCTCCAGGAGTAACTACAGAGCTCTCTGTCTGCAGGGGCCTGGATGCTCTGGGGGCGGGCCGCTGATCTGCTCAGCTTGGGGCAGGAGTGTCCTTGCTGTCCTGTGCCGTCCTGGCCTCTGCCTGTCCCGGGGGGAGGTCGGATCCTGGGCTGTGTCCCTCAGCACCCTGGGCTCCTTGTGGGCCTGTGCTGCTGGAATCGCCCTCCCGGGCCCTCGCAGCCCCCTCCCCGCGGAGCTGCCACCCGAGTCCCCCCGAGCTGTTCCCCGGTCGATCCGTGTGTGCTGCAGCCCTTTAGGGAGCTGGGCACACTCTCCCCGGGGTGCAGGTGCTCTATTAGTGTCCCAGGGAGCCCAAGGGCATCCCCGCCCTCCTGGGGTCCTGCTCTAAGTCCCTGAGAGTGCCTTTCCATCGGGGAAGATTGGTGAAGCTCCTGCTTCTCGGGGATGGGGCTTTCCTGTCCTGGGGGCACTCTTTGAGGCCTTAGCCCAGCTCCTCGGGGACCCCCCCCCCTTGGAGGCTTTTTGTTTCTTTATTTCTTTTTTTCCCCTGTCTTCTTACCTTGGTAGAAGCACTAACTCTTCTCACTGTAGCATTTCAGCTGTTGTCTCTTTAAATCTCAGGCCGAATTCGTAGGTTTTCAGGATGATTTGAAAGTTATCTAGGTAATTTGGTGGGGACAGGTACCTTGGGGACCTGACTCTTCCACCATCTTGCCCTGCCTCCTCTGATGTATTACTCATGGTTAGTCTGGAGTTCTGTGTTTTGGGAAGGAAGATCACAGCAGTGAAGTGCTACTGTCATCACATCCTACCAACACTACATTCCAGTAGCTTCATTTATCACTGATGAGGTTTACCTTTATCACCTGACCCAGTTAAGGCCTCTTAGGTGTCTCCATTGTAACTGGTCTCAGCCCCCTTTCCATAGTGTCCTCTTTGGAAGAAAGTCACCATACGTGGCCCACACTTCAGCCCTAGGAAGTTATGCTCTACTATCTTGAACTGAGAGTATCTGCGTAAACCAGAATGTTCTCCATTGGAGATCTGCCTATTGTCCCATATTAATGTGTCTAATTAGTCAACGTCTTTTCTCAGTATAGACGTATGGGCATTTCTATTACACTTTGTGTTAAAATCCAACACCATTCTATATATTTGTGTTGTTTAAATTGGTCCAGGTTTCACCACTGGGAGCTCTTCCTGTTAGCTCCCTTTGTGTATACCAACATCTTGTCCCTGAACATGTTTCCATTTGATTGTTTTCACGTATTTGCTTTCTATAATCACTTCTGTATTTTAGGCACTACATGGTGCTTCAGGCTCATCTTGCATATTTCTCTGTCGCATTTCTACACTCAGAAATGTTTCCATGGAGCCCTTGTTACATTTGCCATAGAATAGTATGAGAATCCTAGGTATGTGCCCTACGTAGGCACATTGCATCTGGGGTCATTGGTGCTAGGGCTCCTTGGCTGACAGAGGAAGACATTACATGTATGTTCACTACCCTGTGTGCATTCACATATGTATAAAAATTTTAGAGGTAATCATCTATATGTGCATTAAGCTAAATAAGAGTTTTTACTGATGTTTCAGGCTCTAATCCACCACCACATAGATCATTATAGCTTCCTCCTCTACAGTGAAAAACCTTGATATTTGGAAGTTGTATATATGTCAGTGTCCTGTTGTCTCTGCTGGGTAGCCCACAAGGTTTGGTTATCTCTGAAGGAGCTGCTGAAACAGAATTTATGGATGTTGACTGTATCCTTTGCTGTGCAAAAGCTTCTTATCTTGATGAGGTCCCAATAGTTCATTTTTGCTTTTGTTTCTTTTGCCTTCGTGGATGTATCTTGCAAGAAGTTACTGTGACTGAGTTCAAAAAGGGTGTTGCCTGTGCTCTCCTCTAGGATTTTGATGGACTCTTGTCTCACACTTGGATATTTCATCCATTTTGAGTTTATCTTTGTGTATGGTGAAAGAGAGTGGTCTAGTTTCATTCTTCTGCATGTGGATGTGTAATTTTCCCAGCACCATTAATTCAAGACACTGTCTTTCATCCAGTGGATAGTCTTTCCTCCTCTATGGAATATTAGTTGACCATAAAGTTCAGGGTCCACTTCTGGGTTCTCTATTCTGTTCCATTGATCTATGTGTCTGTTTTTGTGCCAGTACCACACTGTCTTGATGAGCACAGCTTTGTAGTACAACCTGAAATCAGGCATTGTGATGCCCCCAGATATGGTTTTCTTTTTTAAAAATCCCCTGGCTATTCGGGGTCTTTTCTGATTCCACACACGTCTTAAAATAATTTGTTCTAACTCTCTGAAGAAAGTCCATGGTATTTTGATAGGGATTGCATTAAACGTGTAAATTGCCCTGGGTAACATTGACAATTTCACAATATTAATTCTGCCAATCCATGAGCATGGAATATTTTTCCATCTCTTTGTGTCTTCCTCAATTTCTTTCAGAAGTGTTCTATAGTTTTTAGGGTATAGATCCTTTACCTCTTTGGTTAGGTTTATTCCTAGGTATCTTATGCTTTTGGGTGCAATTGTAAATGGGATTGACTCCTTAATTTCTCTTTCTTCAGTCTCATTGTTAGTGTATAGAAATGCCATTGATTTCTGGGCATTGCCTACAGAATGGGAGAAGATATTTGCAAATGATGTATCAGATAAAGGGCTAGTTTCCAAGATCTATAAAGAACTTATTAAACTCAACACCAAAGAAACAAACAACACAATCACGAAATGGGGAAAAGACATGAAGACAAATCTCACAGTGGAAGACATAGACATGGCCAACATGCACATGAGAAAATGCTCTGCATCACTTGCCATCAGGGAAATACAAATCAAAACTACAATGAGATACCACCTCACACCAGTGAGAATGGGCAAAGGTAACAAGGCAGGAAACCACAAATGTTGGAGAGGATGGGGAGAAAAGGGAACCCTCTTACACTGTTGGTGGGAATGTGAACTGGTGCAGCCACTCTGGAAAACTGTGTGCAGGTTCCTCAAAGAGTTAAAAATAGACCTGCTCTACGACCCAGCAATTGCACTGCTGCGATTTACCCCAAAGATTCAGTTGCAATGAAACGCCGAGACACCTGCACCCCGATGTTTATAGCATCAATGTCCACAATAGCGAAACTGTGGAAGGAGCCTCGGTGTCCATCGAAAGATGAATGGATAAAGAAGATGTGGTTTATGTATACAATGGGATATTACTCAGCCATTAGAAACGACAAATACACACCATTTGCTTCAACGTAGATGGAACTGGAGGGTATTATGCTGAGTGAAGTGAGTCAATCGGAGAAGGACAAACATTGTATGTTCTCATTCATTTGGGGAATATAAATAATAGTGAAAGGCAATATAAGGGAAGGGAGAAGAAATGTGTGGGAAATATCAGAAAGGAAGACGGAACAGGAAGACTCCTAACTCTGGGAAACGAACTAGGGGTGGTGGATGGGGAGGAGGGAGGGTGGGGGTGAATGGGTGATGGGCACTGAGGAGGGCACTTGACAGGATGAGCACTGGGTGTTATTCTGTATGTTGGTAAATTGAACACCAATAAAAATAAATTTGTTATAAAAAAGAAAGAAAGAAAGAAAGAAAGAAAGAAAGAAAGAAAGAAAGAAAGAAAGAAAGAAAGAAAGAAAAAAAAAGAATTTGTGGATGTGCAAAGCCGCACTTCAGGTCCAGAACTCCCTGGAACCTCATCAAAATTATGCCTGCCCTCTAGCCTCTGGACTCTGATAAGGCTACCTGGCCCATGTCTATGGATGTCTCTAAAGGTCAAGAGTACCCATTATTTGAGTGTCTGAACTGATGAACAATTCAACTTTTGATGCTTTTGCGGGTTGAGATCACCTGTAACTAAGTTTGGTCTTCCTAATCTGTCTGGAAAGTATTTCTTTCTTACCAGAGCATGAGCTACAGGGTAAGCTGGACCCCAAGATGAGTCTTTGTTTCCTCACCTTTATTTAGCTTTATGACTCAGGGCATGTTATAGGAGCTTTTGGTGCCTCAGTGCTTTTTGTCTAATCTGCATTTGAATAGTCACTGGGAAGCTCTGCAAAGCTGGGAATTAGATTCTTTCCAGAGGGAGGGCAGGATAGCTGGATGACAAATAGTGTCCCTCAGTTTCAATGCTGACAAACCTGTTATATGTTACTCATCCATAAAACCAACTTATATAATAATATACATTCTCCAGCGAGTGTTAGAAAGCCTAAATAGAAATTGAGAAATGTGCCAAAGTTCTCAGAATAAAGGTGAGATACATCATGGGAAATCATGAGTTGATACTTTGATTGATTATGGTCAATCAAGCAATAATGATACTCTCAAGTTATTCCTTAAATAAATACCATAAAATTGCCTATTTGAAACTTTGCTATTGTGTAAAGAGTGACATATTAATATTGTGTAAAGTTTTATTATTATATTATAATAATAATATTTAATTTATTTATATAACAATGTAAATAATATAATCTGATGTAATAATAATCATAATTATAATATAAATTATATATAATATAATATATATAAATATGTTATTGTAATAAAAATAATATAATTTATATTATAATAATAATGAGATTATTATTATTATTCCATAAGGTTTTCCATATTGTGTAAACTTTTCCAGATTAATACTAGAAGAATGTTGAAGGTATTGCTGTAATCACAAAAACTGTCAAATTGTCTGGAAATGAAGACAGTATACTAGGCCACCTTCTGTGATATGGTGTAGTGTGGTATGGCCTAACACAAACTAAAGGAGCACCCGCAAAGACTGGGATTTTAATTTTGATTCCATACATTGAAGAAAATTTCCACCAAATCACAAGGTGACAACTAGGCAAAGCTGGTTCTTTGAAAAGACGAAAAATATTGACAAGCATTTAGTAAGAGAGAAAAAAAGAAGACTCAACTACTAAAATAAAAAATAGAAGTCAGGGTAGTATTACCTGTCTTTTTTTTTTAAGAAGATTTTATTTATTTATTTATTTATTTATTTATTTATTTATTTATTTATGAGAGAGGCAGAGACATAGGCAGGGGAGAAATAGGCTCCTTGTGGGGAGCCTGATGTGGGACAGGACCCTTGGACCCCAAAATCACACCCTGAGCCAAAGGCAGATGCTCAACCCCTGAGCCACCCAGGCGCCCCAGTATTACAGGTCTTAAGGAAGCAAAAAGGATTGTAAGAGAGTACTCTGAACAACTATACTCCAAGAAATTATATAACCTAAACGAACTGGGTATATTTTAAAAAACATAAGCAAACCAAGATTAACTCAAGAAAAAATGAAAATTCAAACAGATCTAACAGATAAGGAGAATGAATCAGTAATCAAAAATCTCACAAGAAAGAACATCCCAAGACCAGGTGACTTCACTCGTGAATTCTACCAATACTTGAAAGAACTTATACAAATCCTCGATTTCTACCTAAACTATGGAAGAGGAGGGAATACTTCCTATCTCTTTATGTGAGGTCAGCAGTACTGAGGTTGTAAAGCCTGACAAAGACATAAAAAAAAAAGTTAACTGACACTCTCTAATTATAAATAAAAAACTTTCAACAAACTAGAAATAAAAGAAGACTTTAAGGGATCCCTGGGTGGCGCAGCGGTTTGGCGCCTGCCTTTGGCCCAGGGCGCGATCCTGGAGACCCGGGATCGAATCCCACGTCGGGCTCCCGGTGCATGGAGCCTGCTTCTCCCTCTGCCTATGTCTCTGCCTCTCTCTCTCTCTCTGTGACCATCATAAATAAAAAAAAAAAAGAAGACTTTAACATGATAAAAGGCATTCACGAAAAATCCACATCTAACATACTGAATGGTTAAAGACTGAAAATTTCCAATTAAGCCAGGAAATAAGAAATAAGAAATAAGAAATAAGCCAAGGGGCGCCTAGGGGGCTCAGTCGGTTAAGCAGTTGGCTCTTGATTTCTACTCAGGTCATGATCTCAGGATTGTGAGATCAGGCCCTGCATTGGGCTCCATGTTCAGGGGCGTCTGCCTGAGATTCTCTCTTTTCCTCTTCCTCTCCCTCTCCTCTTCCCTCTCTCTCTAAAATAAGTAATAAATAAATATTCTTTTAAAAGCCCGGAATGCCTTCTTTAGCTGCTTTTATTTTATTATACTGGAAGTGCTAGCCAGAGTGATTAGGCAAAAAAAATATTTTTAATAAATAATAAATATATAATCATAATAATACAGACAAAGTGGGGAAAAAAGTAAAAAAAGTAAAAGCAGAAGAAAATATTTAAAAATAAGTTTCTCCAAGAAAATATAAGACATGTACACTACAACTTACAACATATTGCTCGAAGTATTTAAAAGAAGATTTCATTATTTGGAAAGATATCTTGCGTTCATGGAGCTAAAGATTTAATTTTCTTAAAATAGCAGTTGTACTAAAACAATTTACAGATTCAATACAATTACTATAAGAAATCCCATCAATCCTTTTTCTTTAATAATAAATTTGAGGTTGCCAACTTCACTCGCAAACCACCAGACACATCCACACACAGAGATTGGTAATTTTAACACCGATGTAAGCAATATGACAACCAAATGGAAATGCTAGAACTGGAAAACAATATTTGCTGAAAGGATTATAAACAGACTGAACATGGAAGCGGAAAGACAGAATCAACTTGAGAGAAGTAAATTAGAAACTGAGGCGAGGCAAGATGCTGGAATAGTCGGGTCTCCAAGTCACCTGTCCACACCAAATTACCTAGATAACTTTCTTTTTTTAATTTATTTTTTATTGGTTTTCAATTTGCCAACATATACAATAACACCCAGTGCTCATCCCATAAAGTGCCCCCCTCAGTGCCCGTCACCCAGTCACCCCCACCCCCTACCCACTTCCTTTCCTACCACCCCTTGTTCGTTTCCCAGAGTCAGGAGTCTCTCATGTTCTGTCTCCCTTTCTGATGTTTCCCACTCATTTTTCTCCTTTCCCCTTTATTCCCTTTCACTATTTTTTATATTCTCCAAATGAAAGAGACCATATAATGTTTGTCCTTCTTTGATTGACTTATTTCACTTAGCATAATATCCTCCAGTTCCATCCACGTTGAAGCAAATGGTGGGTATTTGTCGTTTCTAATGGCTGAGGAATATTCCATTGTATACATTGACCACATCTTCTTTATCCATTCATCTTTTGATGCACACCGAGGCTCCTTCGACAGTTTGGCTATTGTGGACATGGCTGCTATAAACTTCAGGGTGCAGGTGTCCCGTCGGCCTGAGATTTAAAGAGACAACTGCTGGGATGCTACAGTGAGAAAAGTTCGTGCTTCTATCAAGGTAGGAAGACAGAAAAAAAAAGAAATAAAACAGGATCCAAGGGGGAGGGGCCCCTCCAGGAGCCGGGAGAGAGCCCCCAGGACAGGAAAGCCCCGTCCTGGAGAAGCAGGAGCTTTGCCAATCTCCCTGGACAGGTGGCGCTCACAGGGAACATGGGCAGGATCCCAGGAGGGGCGGGGATGCCCTCAGGCTCCCGGGGGCACTAACAGAGGATTTGCGTCCAGGGGAGAGCGCGCCACACACCTTGGGCTGAGCTTTGTATAGGCCTGGAGCAAGTGCCCGGTGGTGCCGCAGGAGCAGCTCAGTCAGCACAGGTCCCGGAGCCCAGGGCACCGGGGGACACAGCCCAGGATCCGGTGCTACCCCTGGGGACAGGTGGAGGCCGGGAAAACACAGGTCAGCAAGGACACTCCTGCCCTGGGCAGCCCTGAGCTGTGCAGGTCCACGCCCGCCAACCCCCAAGGCATCCAGACCGCTACAGCCTGGGAGACTGCAATAGTTACTGCAGGAGCTGACTCTAGAGATGGAGAGCTGGCCGCTGCCACTGTCGTTGTTCCCCCTGGTGTCGCCTTGTGCTTGGGTTGACCACGGGCCTCACAGCATAAACACCTCCCACTAAGCCGTGCACCTGGCAGGGGACAGGGCAGCTCCCCCAGATGCACACAACTGACAATGGGCACCGAAGGCCCTTCCCACAGAAGACCAGCTGGAAGGACAGGGGAAGAGCAAGTCCTTCACCAAGCAGTCCTGGAAAGTTCCAGGGGAAGGCGAGAGATTTACACTATATAGAACCAGAGGATACCCCTCCTTGATTATGGTTTTCTGTTTCCCCCACACCCTCTGTTTTCTCTCTTTTTCTCCTCTTTCCAGTACAACTTGTTTTTGGCCACTCTTCACTGAGCAAAATGACTAGAAGGAAAAGCTCACCACAAAAGAGGAATCAGAAACAGTCCTCTCTCCCACAGAGTTACAAAATTTGGATTACAATTCAATGTCAGAAAGCCAATTCAGAAGCACAATTATAAAGCTACTTGTGGCTCTGGAAAAAAGCATAAAGGATTCAAGAGACTTCATGACCACAGAATTTAGATCTAATTAGGCCAAAATTAAAAATCAATTAAATGGGATGCAAACCAAACTGGAGGTCCTAACGACGAGGGTTTACGAGGTAGAAGAATGAGTGAGTGACATAGAAGACAAGTGGATGGCAAGGAAGGAAACTGAGGAAAAAAGAGAAAAGCAATTAAAAGATCATGAGGATAAGTTAAGGGAAATAAATTACAGCCTCAGAAGGAAAAAATCTATGTTTAATTGGGGTGCCAGAGGGCGCCAAAAGGGATAGAGGACCAGAGAGTGTATCTGAACACAAATCATAGCTGAGAACTTCCCTAACTTGGGGAGGGAAGCAGGCATTCACATCCAGGAGATAGAGACATCCCCCCCTAAAATCAATAAGAACAGTTCAACACCTCGACAATTAATTAGCGAAACTTGCAAATTCCAAAGATAAAGAGAAGATCCTTAAAGCAGTAAGAGACAAGAGATCCCTAACCTTTATGGGGAGAAGTATTAGGTTAAGAGCACACCTCTACAGAGAGACCTGGCAGGCCAGAAAGGGCTGGCAGGATATATTCAGAGTCCTAAATGAGAAGAACCTGCAGCCAAGAATACTTTATCCAGCAAGGCTCTCATTCAGAATAGAAGGAGAGATAAAGAGCTTCCAAGATAGACAGAAACTGATAGAATATGTGACCACCAAACCAGCTCTGCAAGAAATACTATGGGGGACTCTGTAAAAGAAAAAGGAAGTCCAAGGAAACAATCCACAAAAATGGGGACTTAATAGGTATTATGATGACACTACATTCATATCTTTCAATAGTAACTCTGAACGTGAATGGACTTAATGATCCCATCAAAAGGCGCAGGGCTTCAGACTGGATAAAAAAGCAAGACTCATCTATTTGCTGTCTACAAGAGACTCTTTTATTTTATTTATTTTATTTTATTTTATTTTATTTTATTTTATTTTATTTATTTATTGGTATTCAATTTGCCACCATATAGAATAACACTCAGTGCTCATCTCATCAAGTGCCCCCCTCAGTGCCTGTCACCCAGTCACCCCCACCCCCCCGCCCACCTCCCCTTCCACCACCACCCCAGTTCGTTTCCCAGAGTTAGGAGCCTCTCATGTTCTGAAGAGACTCATTTTAGACCTAAGGACACCTACAGCCTGAAAATGAAAGTTTGGAGAACCATTTACCATTCAAATGGTCCTCAAGCCTTTGTGCCCCCTGGACGCCGCCAAGTAGGCATCGTTAAAGTCTCCCCTCCCACTGCCGTCATATCTAAGTCAAAGTCTCCCAAAGAGCTTGAGCAGCTGCAGAAGCTCTTCATCAGAGTTTTGAGCTTTGAAACAACCGATGAGTGTCTGAGGAGCCATTTTGAGCAATGGGGGATGCTTATGGACTGTGTGGTAATGATGACCCCAACACCAAGTGCTCCAGAGGCTTTGGGTTGGTCACTCATGCCACCGTGAGGAGGTGGACGCAGCCATGAATGCTTGGCGGCACAAGGTAGGTGGGAGAGTCGTGGAACTAAAGATGGCTGTCTCCCGAGAAGATTCTCAAAGACCTGGTGCCAACTTAACTGTGAAAAAGATTTTTGTTGGTGGCATTAAAGAAGACACTGAAGAACATCATCCAAGAGATTATTTTGAACAGTATGGGAAAATTGAAGTGATTGAGATCATGACTGACCGAGGCAGTGACAAAAAGAGAGGTTTTGCTTTTGTGACTTTTGACGACCATGACTCTGTAGAGAAGATTGTCATTCAAAAATACCATACTGGGGATCCCTGGGTGGCACAGCGGTTTGGCGCCTGCCTTTGGCCCGGGGCGCGATCCTGGAGACCCGGGATCGAATCCCACGTCGGGCTCCCGGTGCATGGAGCCTGCTTCTCTCTCTGCCTGTGTCTCTGCCTCTCTGTCTCTCTCTGTGTGACTATCATGAATAAATAAATAAAATCTTAAAAACAAAAAACAAAAAACAAAAATACCATACTGTGAATGGCCACAACTATGAAGTAAGGAAAGCCCTATCGAAGCAAGAGATGGCTAGTGCTTCGTCCAGCCAAAGAGTCCGAAGTGGTTCTGGAAACTTTGGTGGTGGTCGTGGAGGTGGTTTTGGTGGGAATGACAACTTTGGTTGTGGAGGGAACTTCAGTGGTCGAGGTGACTTCGGTGGCAGTCGAGGTGGTGGTGGATATGGTGGATGGCCGTAAGGATGGCTATAATGGATTTGGTAATGATGGTAATGATGGAAGCAACTTTGGAGGTGGCAGAAGCTATAACGATTTTGGCAATTACAACAATCAATCCTCAAATTTTGGACCCATGAAAGGAGGAAATATTGGAGGCAGAAGCTCTGGCCCCTATGGTGGTGGAGGCCACTACTTTGCCAAACCACGAAACCAAGGTGGCTATGGCGGTTCCAGTACCAGCAGCAGCTAAGGCAGTGGCAGAAAGTTTTAATTACTGCCAGGAAACAAAGCTTAGCAGTAGAGGAGAGCCAGAGAGGTGACAGGGATGCTACAGGTTACAACAGATTTGTGAACTCAGCCAAGCACAGTGGTGGCAGGGCCTAGCTGCTACAAAGAAGACATGTTTTAGACAATACTCATGTGTAGGGGCAAAAAAACTCAAGGACTGTATTTGTAACTAACTGTACAACAGGTTATTTTAGTTTCTGTTCTATGGAAAGTGTAAAGCATTCCAACAAAGGGTTTTAATGTAGATTTTTTTTGCACCCATGCTGTTGATTGTTAAATGTAATAATCTGATCATGGCGCTGAATAAATGTGTCTTTAAAAAAAAAAAAGAAAGCAGGGGTAGCCATCCTTATATCAGATAAATTAAAGTTTATCCCAAAGACTGTAGTAAGAGATGAAGAGGGACACTATATCATACTTAGGGGATCTATTCCACAAGAGGAGCTAATAACCATGAATATTGATATCCCGAATGTGGGAGCTGCCAAGTATAGCAATAAATTAAAAACCAAAGTTAAGACATACTTAGATAATAATACACTTATACTTGGAGACTTGAACACAGCGCTTTCTACAATCCAGAGATCTTCTAAGCACAACATTTCCAAAGAAACAAGAGCTTTAAATGATACACTGGACCAGATGGATTTCACAGATATTTCCGGAACTTTACATCCAAATGCAACTGAATACACATTCTTCTCAAGGGCACATGGAAGTTTCTGCAGAATAGACCACATACTGGGTCACAAATTAGGTCTTAAATGATACCAAAATATTGAGATTATACTCTGCATATTTTCAGACCAAAATGCTTTGAAACTAGAACTAAACCACAAGAAGAAGTTGGAAGGATTTCAAACACGTGGAGGTTGAGGACCATCCTGCTAAAAGATGAAAGGGTCAACCAGGAAATTAGAGAAGAATTAAAAACATCCATGGAAACTAATGAGAATGAAGACAGAACAATTCCAAATCTTTGAGATACAGCAAAAGCAGTCCTGAGGGGGAAATACATCACGATACAAGCATCCACCAAAAACTGGAAAGAACTCAAAATACAAAAGCTAACCAATCCAATCATGAAATGGCAAAAGACATGAACAGAAATTTCACAGAGGAAGACATAGACATGGCCACCAAGAACATGACACAATGCTCTGCATCACTGGGCATCAGGGAAAAACAAATAAAAACCACAATGAGATACCACCTCACAAGAGCGAGAATGGTGAAAATTAACAAGACATGAAACAACAGATGTCGTAGAGGATGTGGAGACAGGGGAACCCTCTTGCCCTGTTGGTGGGAATGTGAACTGATGCAGCCACTCTGGAAAACTGTGTGGAGGTTCCTCAAAGAGTTATAAATAGATCTGCCCTACAACCCAGCAATTGCATTGTTGGGGATTTACCCCAAAGATACTGATACAGTGAAACACTGGGACACCAGCATCCCGATGTTTATAGCAGCAAAGTCCACAATAGCCAAACTTTGGAAGGAGCCATGGTGTCCATCGAAAGATGAATGGATAAAGGAGATGTGGTCTATATATACCATGGAATACTACACAGCCATCAGAAAGGACAAATAACCACCATTTGCTTCAACGTGGATGGAACCAGAGGTTATTGTGCCGAGTGAAATAAGTCAATCAGAGAAGGACAAACATTATATGGTCTCATTCATTTGGGGAATATAAAAATTAGTGAAAGGGAATAAAGGGAAAGGAGAGAAATGAGTGAAAATATCAGTGAGGGTGTCAAAACATGAGAGACTCCTAACTCTGAAAACCAAACAAGGGGTGGTGGAAAGGGAGGTGGGTGGCGAGGTTGGGTGACTCAGTGACGGGCATTGAGGGGGGCACTTGATAGGATGAGCACTGGGTGTTATGCTATACCTTGGCAAATTGAACTCCAATAAAAAAAATGTTGTTTTCCATGTGCTGTAGCACTTCTGGAAGCAGAGAGAAATTACGTTATGTGCCCATTCCACCTTATCAGAGGGTGAGCCACGCAAGGCAGGAGTCATGTATCATGACTCATCATACTCCTGGCACCCATCATGGGCTTTGTCACCCAATAGGAGATCAGGAAATGTGGGTTAAACAACATCTTATTCAAAACCCGCACAATCATGTTGGATCAACTTTGTCTGGCCTCCAGTACACATAACGTGTCAACACAAACATAAGAACAAGCAGGATAAGTACACAAATGGCATATCTTAAAACATCGTAGGAGGGCAGTGTCCTGGGCTCCGTGGTTTAGCACTGCTTTCAGCCCAGGGTGTGATCCTGGAGACCTGGGATCGAGTCCCCCATCCTGCTCCCTGCATGGAGTCTGCTACTTCTCCCTCTGCCTGTGTCTCGCATGTCTCTCTCTCTCTCTCTCTCTCTCTCTCTCTTTGTGTGTGTCTCTCTCATGAATAAGTAAATAAAATAAAATAAAAACATCTATAGGAGAGATGCCTAATGATTACAACAAACTCAACAGCAGATGGAACCACTCTAGTCTATGTGTAACTTTAAGAGTCCCGTTTCTCATGGAAATCAGTAAAATGCTGTGAAAGAACAAAATGGTGGCAGGAGAGAGTTCCTCATATGGTGATTGAGCTGAACCTGTATCCTCCAAGGGCTGGAGGGACAGCTCTACCATTTAGGATGAAATGGCCAACCAAGCACAATAGGAAGGCAAATTAAGCTCTCAGGGAGGGGGGCCAGAGACAGAGTGGGCTGCAGTTTCCTGATGACTCCAGAAATGTGAAACCAAGGCCTTTCCTAAAATATCCTCAAACACACTCAAATTTTTACACATCTAGTTGCTTTAAATGTATTCCAAATAGGCTGACTTTTAGCCTTTTATGGCCTGCCTGCTTTGCATACCCTAGAAAACTGTGCCCAACATCTGCTGGGCATAGATAAGGTAATTCTAGGGGTTTCAGACCTCCAAGGCACTGTGGCCTTTCTCAGTTCTCTGGCCTAGAGAATTTACATCGTGCTGATGGGTGAGAGCACGCTGATTTCCCTATCCTCTGGGAGTTCCCTTGTCTCCTTCCCCTTCTGGTTGGCGAGCTTTTGCCATTCTCTATACAAGTATCTGTGTATTTGCCAGCTAAAGCAAATTCTAGTTGATGCAATAGGCAAAACCCGAACTTTTTTTTTAAATAATAAATTTATTTTTTTTATTGGTGTTCAGTTTGCCAACATACAGAATAACACCCAGTGCTCATCCCATCAAGTGACCCCCTCAGTGCCCATCACCCATTCACCCCCACCCCCCGCCCTCCTCCCCATCCACCACCCCTAGTTCGTTTCCCAGAGTTAGGAGTCTTTATGTTCTGTCTCCCTTTCTGATATTTCCTACCCATTTCTTCTCCCTTCCCTTCTATTCCCTTTCACGATTATTTATATTCCCCAAATGAATGACTTTGAATGGCTTAATGCAGCAGAGGTTTGGTTTTTTTTGTACATCTAAATTTTGATGCTGTTTGGCAGGGTCTCACCACTCTCAGGGAACCCAAGTTTCCAGGCTGTTTTGAAGTGCCCCCATCTCATCATAAGATTGTCATGTTTGAGGGCACCTGGGAAGAACATTTGGATTAGCATCGGACAATCTCAACTGTATTTGATTCTCAGTGTCACCTGCCTTCCTTAGCCCGGGTCCAAGTACCTTCACCACAGCATCCTTCCTTTTGTCACCTGGGAGACAGTACGCTGTCCTCACTCTTGATGTAGGTGTCAGAAGCCTGGCCACAGGATGTGCAGGATGGGAACATGGTGGAATGGCATGACTTCGCACCAGGGTTCCAGTCTCTGCCTTGTCACTCACCAGCCATGTGATCCTGGGAAAAGGACCAACCCTGAGAGCCTCGGGGTTGTCATTGGTGAAGTACGTGGGTTTGAGCCATGCCGTAGGACGGCAGGGATGTGTGCCAGGGATGGAAAGCACCTTGCACGCCGCCTGGCATATATTGGAACCTGGATGAACGGCAGGTATGTTGAATGCTGTCCTGACCCCAAGCCTCACGCTCTCTCCTCTGGGATTTTGTTGTTGTTCTTCAGTTCAGCACAGTCTTCCGTCTACCCCAGAGGTTTATCATGTTTTGCTGTTAAGTTTTTGTTGTTCATATTGTGCCTTTTATTAGTTTTCCCTTCTCTAGTTTTCCTGGTTTGATTTTTGGAAGCAGAAGACATTAGCCTGCACTTCACCATCACCTTGCCAGCTGTTAAGGCACAATCTGTTAAGGCACAATCTGTAAAAAAAAAAAAGAAAAAAAAGAAAAAACAAATTTTAAGCATAATTGACATCTCTACAATATTTTGTTCCTCATCAATAAATAGGGTTTAGTGCTCCTTTTATTCAGGGCTTTTTTCCCACCTCAATCTATCAGTAAATTTGTATAGTAACCTCCATAAAGATCTTAGACCTCTTCTGTTGTGAATGGGATATGTTCTAGGACATCTTCAATATAGTTATTACTTTCGTGTGTGTTGCAGGCTCTTGATTGTGCTATAGTGATGTACCATACACAATTTTTTGAAGTCTCTTTCTAATTCAGATATCCCATGTACCTATTTCTCTGAATTGTCTATATAGATGATCATATTGTCATGCAGCATTCCCTTCCTTTTTGATAGTCATTTATTTTGATATGCATATTATAGTTCTGGCTCTGTTGTAGTGTACTTTTGAATGGTACGGGTAAAAGCATACATCTGTGTCTTATCAGTGTCTTCAATGAGAATACACCTCGCATTTCACATTTAAGTATGTGTGGAGTAGCTATTAGGAAATTTGCTAAAAGCTTTTATCTTGTACTCATGGTGAATTTGTTTCAAAGGCTTTTATCATACCCATTGGCATGATATAATGTTTCCCTTTAATTTGTCAGCGTGGGGAATTATAATTCAAAGAATTTTCTACTTTATTTTTTAAAGATTTTATTCATTTATTCATAGACACACACACACAGAGAAAGAGAAAGAGAGAGAGAGAGAGAGAGAGAGAGGCAGAGACACAGGCAGAGGGAGAAGCAGGCTCCATGCAGAGAACCCGACGTGGGACTTGATCCCGGGTCTCCAGGATCACACCCCGGGCCGCAGGCGGCGGTAAACCGCTGTCACCGGGGCTGCCCAGTATTTTCTACTTTAAATCATATTTTCACTTCTTAGCCACAGACTGCTTGTTCACCCAATTCACTGCTATACTGAATATGGCATTAATTTACTTAGGATATTTGCTTCTGTAAGAGTGACCTTGGTTCAAGTGTATTCTGTGTGGAGATGGGGTGCTCATCACCCCATGAGCATGCTCATCCAGTTTGAGAGTTATAGAGAGCTACACTGGAAACATGAGTTAAATAACTCCCCATATTTTGGTATGCTTCTGGAGACTTAAGATGAAGATAAGTTTTTCCTGGTCACTTGTAGAACTGGCCACCCAAACTGCCTGTCCAGGAACAGGAGAGTTTGGGTGTTTACTATGCTTTCAGTTTGTATTGTTTAATTAAATTTTCCCTTTCTCTATGAACTGATTTTGTCCTCTATCTTTGTAAAAATATTGTCCATTTCACCCAGGATTTCTAATGTAATTGCATGATATTTATAACAAAACCTTTATTACAGAAAGTCTAAAACACATACAATAGTAGAGAATAGTATAACAAACCCAATATACATGATGGCCAGCAGTAATCATCTTTAGTTCATGGCCAGTCTGGTTCCAATACACCCTCACCTTCCCCACATCTCTGCCATTGGGATAACGTGAGGATCATCTGAGACATTGTGCTTTGTCATCTCATCTCATCAGTATTTCAAAATGCATTTCCAAACAAAGGATCTTTGGTAAAACATCAATGCAATACAATTATCATTCCCACAAATTTAAAGTAGTTATTAGTATTAAATATCCAGTTACTTTTCACATTTAACTTATCTGGAAAATTTTTTTAAGTTTCTTGAATCACAAAGATGGCCTATATTCTGTGATTTTTTTGGTTATATCCCTTAAGTCTTTTTTCATCAATAGATTTCCCCCCACATCACCCTTTTCTCCCCTTGCAGTTATTGTTCTTGAGGGCAAAAAGCAGGTCAAATTTTGTGACATTCCCATAATCTGAATTATGTTGAAAAAAACATTTTGGTGTCCTTAAGCATGTATTTTGACCTCCTAGTTCTTTAAATTGATAGTCTCAAATAGACACTTGATCAATTTAAGTTTGCATGCTTGTTTTTCAACTGTATTTAAAAAAAAAAAAACAAGATTGCTACATAGATAATGCTACATACTTCCATTATGAGGAACATAATATCCATTGTCCTCTGTGCCGAAGTTGGCACTCATTGATGATCATCACTTTTATTTGTGTGTTGGGGGTTGCAGACTGGTAATTTTCTAGTTCTCTCATTTGTTCTTAGCATATTAGTTGAAAAGCTTTTATATGTATAAAAATTTCCTCATCCATCATTTGGTTATCCTGAGAGGATCATGTATTTATTCTGTGTCTTTACATCATTTAAATATATTCTGCATCTATATTTTGTACAGTTTTAACCGACAGTGTTTACTTGTGATTTTTCTCTTTAGTACCTTGTCATATTTGCAAAAATATGTCGGTTTTATGAGTATTTTCAAAGAATTGGCATTTGTTAGTTGGTCTTACTGCTTTCTAAAATGTTATTTCTACACTTATCTTCATTATTTCCAACCTTTTACTCCTTTGGGTTCAATACAATGTTCATGCCCTAGCTTCTTGAATTTCTTGGGTACTTTAACTACTTCTTTTCTCTGATGCGTCTATTTAAGACTATATATTTATTTTTGATTTCCATTTTGAGTATACAGCACATGTCATGCTATAAGCTTCATGCGTACTGTTTGAATTTTTTAAAAGATTTATTTTTTTGGAGGGGATGCAGAGAGAGAGAGAAAATCTTTTTTTTTTCTATATTTTTTATTGGAGTTCGATTTGCCAACATATAGTATAATAGTGCTCATCCTGTCAAGTGCCCCCCTCAGTGCCCGTCACCCAGTCACCCCTTCCCCCTGCCCACCTACCTTTCCACTACCCCTTGTTCATTTCCCAGAGTTAGGAGTCTCTCATGGTTTGTCACTCTCTCTGATATTTCCCACTCATTTTTTCTCCTTTCCCTTTTAATCCCTTTCTTATTTTTCATATTCGCAAAATGAATGAAACCATATAATATGTGTCTTTCTCCGATTGACTTACTTCGCACAGCATAATACCCTCTAGTTCAGAGAGAGAAAACCCTAAGGAGACTCCCCACTGATCACAGGGCCCCATATGGGGCTCAGTCTCACTACCCCGAGGTCATGACCTGACCCGAAATCTAGAATAGGATGCTCAACTGACTTAGCCTCCCAGGTGCCCCTGTATTGCTCAAATTTTTAACAAGTTGACTAGATCATTCTATTACTTATGCTACTGGAGGATTTTCAATGTATATGTCAAAATGAGGAAGTGTAAAATTATTTTGAGAAGTCTGCAAAGATGGTAAGAGTGTTAGAATGTTATTTGGAAGAAGTTGCGGGGTTCAGCAGTTTCATTTTACTTTTGTTATTAATTATGTAAGAAATTTAAACATAATTAACTGCTGGTGACAGAGTTGAGTTTAACCCAGGGATGCAAAGAAGTTTAACGCTAGTAGATCAACCAATATAATTGGCCACATGTAATAGTAAGGATGGTTCAAGAAAATCAAAGCCACTGTAAATATTTAACATGGAGGAAATTTAATGCAAGGGATTGGTCATGCAAGTGATAGAGAAGTCAAGCAGAGGAGAATTGGGAAGCCCAATAATTAGCATTACAAGGAAATCACTCCCACCTCTAGGCCTGAAGAACAAAGAGGGGAAAGAGTGTTACTTGAACCTGGGTTCAGGATTCAGCAGAATCTAGGGCCATGATGGGTCAATCTGATGTAGCTGGAGCCAAGAAGAATATGTAGCCATTGAAGGAAATGCCAGTTGATGTAGAAGAAGGAGGAGAAAATCTCTGACTCCTCTATCCTTCTGGGTTCTAGTCTCTTAATGATGTGTCAATTAGCTGAACGAGAATGGCAGCCAAATGTTGGTGAGTTTAGGAATTGTAACCAACAGGGGCAGCCCTTGCACAATCTAGAGCAGAATGGGGAAGAAAGGGGTGGATCTGGGGGATGGGGAGTAGGACCAGGATTGCCTTACATTACATTAACAGATTGAACAAGAAAAATCAGATCTAAATCGATATAGAAAAGTATCTAATCAAAATTAACATCCATTCATAAAAAAAAGAGATGTCAACCCAAAGTATTAGACTGGGACTATGGGTTTTGGGGAGGAAGCCCAGAGAGATAAAGTGCCATTCTCATCACATCACATCAAGGGCACATACTATCAACATGATTTGTCACCATTGATATTGACATTTATCACCCAGCTGTGGTAGTGTGCCTCAGGTTTCTCCTTCTCTCGAGCTCAGGTGCAGAGGTAAGGAAGGGAGGGAAAGGAGGGGTCAGCACTTGCCTAATTTCCTAAATTACCAGCCCAGGCATCAGCGCTAATCGTAGCCAATTTGTCACACAGATTAGAACCCAACAAAAATAATTCAACCTCTACTTCCTGCAGTGTAACAGAAGTCTTCGAATGTGGACAAAAATGAACAGGATCATGGTGTATATAGAGGTGATAAGGGAGTCTGGGTCCCTCTTTAGATGGAGCCTGAATATCAGAGTACAGCATGAGAAACTTACTTTGTGAGTGGCAGGGAATTAAGTAGCAGAGTGCCAGGATCACAGCTGGCTCCTCATCCTTCCTTCTTCTTAGTAGTGGAGTTCGGAGCTATTTTCTCATGTACTGCCTGTTTGCTCACCTTCCTCACTGGTTGTTAGGAAGGGTTAAAAGTGTTGAGTAAGACATGTATTTATCAGTACCTCAGAAGGGCCCCTTTTAAACTCCCATATGAGAACGATATTTTGCTCATTTGGAGACCAAAATATTCCTTAAAAACACATTTTGTTTATGTGTGTGTTCCCTCTTGACTCTCTCAGGGTAAGCTCCATCCAGTGGCAGCTCTACATCATGGCCCCAAACCCAGGAAAGCAGGAAGTCTTGATGTACAACTGGAATCACCAGCTGCATTTCCCTATTGGATGGCCTGAATCCTCTTACCTACGGTCATGTACACAATTACAGTTGCCATCTGGATCTAAATTGTAGGCTTATTTTTTTTATTTATTTATTTATTTTTAACTTGGGTATCACCTTGACTAGCTTGATTTCTCTGTCACTAGGATGGTAAAGTTGCTAACTAGACACAAATTCTTAGCTTTTGACTTAAACAAAAGTGAACTAACTTACTGCGTACTTCCCTCACATGCTCACTTCCCAATAACAGTGATAGGAAATTGTAACCCAGCATTCGGGCTGTGCAGGCACTTGTTTCTTGGTACTGGCATTGAATGTGTACACCAGCAGGAGAGGGGCCACTATGTTCCCCCAATTAGAAATAGAGTTAAAAGTCTCTGTCTCTTGGGCAGCCCGGGTTGCTCAGCGGTTTGTTACTGCCTTCATCCCAGGGCATGATCGTGGAGACCTGGGATCGAGTCCCACATGGGGCTCCCTGCATGGTGCCTGCTTCTCCTTCTGCCAGTATCTCTGCCTCTGTCTCTGTCTCTCTCTCTCTCTCTTTCTCACAGCATTGTACTGATTTTCACAGAAAATGTAACTTTTTAAAGTTACACATACACTAAAATGGTTCTGTCTACCATTGGGTGTAAGAGTAGGCACCTCTCCTAAAGTTGTTTAGAGACATGTACTTGAGTTACTAATTCCGTGTTTATGGGTATGTAGATATGTTGTTCATATTAGAGGCCAAATAAAATTGATCCAACAAAATTGTGTGTTTTGAGTGAGATGATGCTATTTAGCAAACATTTCCTGATTTCATACTGAGTGCCAAAGGCCCATGTTGGGCTCAGGAATACAGAGTATGACATGTGACCCTTGCTACAAGCAGCTCACAATCTTGGTGGCAGGGTTGCTACAAACCTGTTTTCCAGAGTCTTACTGAGGTTGATTCTAACAGTTTCTGCTTGATTTATTTTTACATATTGTATTTATTTATTCATGAGAGACGCAGGGAGAGAGGCAGAGACATCAGCAGATGGCAGATGGGGAAGCAGGCTCCCTGCGGGGAGCCCGATGCAGGACTTGATCCCAGGAACCTGGGATCATAACCTGAGCCAAAGACAGACGCTCAACCACTGAGCCACCCAGGTGCCCCTCTGCTTTATTTTTTGATGTTCCGGTGGTCCTTAAGATATCCTTCTTGGAAAAATTTAAAACTATGAAATCAGTTCTTGAATAGCTATGGTACTAGTCAGGATATGCAATTTCATTGAGGATAAGTTTGGGTAGTTTCTGATATTTGAAGAATTCTACAGTTTCATTTATGTTCTTGAACTTATGTACATAGATTTGTTCTTAGTATTTTTCTTTTATTCTCTAATGTCTAGTGTGGGGTTTGTGGGCTTGCAGTGATACCGACTTTCATTTCTGATATTGGTAATGTACGCCTTATCTTCTTTTTACTTTGTCTGTCTGGCTAGAGTTTTAAAATTTATGGGATGCAGCAAATCAGTGTTATGAGGGGAAATTATAGCATTTAATGCTTAGATTAAGAAAGATCTCAAATCAATAATCTGTTTCCACCATAACTTAGAAAAAGAAGAAACAACCAAAATCAGTACGAAAGAAAGAAAGAAGTAAACAAAGAGACAAAACAATGGAAGACAAAGAAATAAAAGTGAAATCAGTCTTTTCTTTGACCTAGGGATGATTTTAGAGTATGCTGTTTAATTTCCAAATGTTTTGAGGTTTTTCTTGTTCTTCCACTACTGTTTGTTTTCTAGTTTGATTCCTTTATTATCACAAAATATCCTCTGGATCATTTACATATATTTTTTAAGATTTTATTTATTTATTACTGAGAGACATACACACAGAGAGGCAGAGACATAAGCAGAGGTGGAAGCAGGCTCCCTTTGTGGAGGCCGATGCAGGACTCGATCCCAGGACCCCGACTGGTATCATGACCTGCGCCGAAGGTAGACGCTCAAACGCTGAGCCACCCAGGTGCCCCTGGATCATTTAAATTTAAAAAACATTTTAATGACACAGGATGTAGTCGATCCTGGGGAATGCTCCGTATGTGCTTGAAATAAACGTGCATTTTGCTGTGATGGAGCAATGATATTTGGATCCATAGTGTTTCTGACTGACCCAGGCCCAGACTGACCTCTGGCTGATGGTTCCCTTCTCCAGGCTTTTGGCATCCTATTTGTGGTGAGATTCCAGCATGAGCAACTCAGGTAAAATCAGGACTTCCCTGGGAACTTGATCCCTTGCTGGTATTTGCCCCATTCATCATTTCCTCCTATCCTGGATACCAGGATATTCCTTTCCTTGTCCTCTAACTAGGAGGGGATCTATAGTCTCCCCACTCTGTTGAGTATTCCATTGAGTGGATTGGTCTCGGTGGCCAAGTGGTGGGATAATTGATAGAAAAATAGCAAAATAGTTACCTCCCACTTTTTGGTACCAAAGCTTTTCTTTGCAGAGAAACAGGTTACCTTCCCTCCCCATTTAAGGTATCTGCCCTGCTGTTGCTGAGGCTCTGCCACAGGGTTTCAGCTTTGGGCCAGGGGCTTTCCTTCGACCTATGTGATAAATCCCTCCGTATATTCATGCAGGTTTGCTGTATACCATGGTCGACATATATTTCCCATAAAAGGCTAGACTATAAACATTTTTGGCTTTGTAGGCCATACCTTCTCTAAGATAGATAGGTTTTATATTTTGTTTTCATATATATGCACATTCATATCGATTTTACTTCAGGTGTATTTCTATTTAACATTTATAGTTAATCCAATCATTTAATTGTTTAATATTTTTATTACTAAATAGCATTTAATGCTTAGATTAAGAAAGATGTCAATATTTAGTTTTTTATATGTTTATATTTAGGTTTTACCTAATGTCCTTTATATATATATTTTTTTTTAATTTTTATTTATTTATAATAGTCACACAGAGAGAGAGAGGCAGAGACACAGGCAGAGGGAGAAGGAGGCTCCATGCACCAGGAGCCCGATGTGGGATTCGATCCTGGGTCTCCAGGATCATGCCCTGGGCCAAAGGCAGGGGCTAAACTGCTGTGCCACACAGGGATCCCCTTTTTTTTATATTTTTATATTTAGTTTTAACCTAATGTCCTTTTCCAGTTACAAGATCAAGTCCAGTACACTGCATTCCATGTAACTGTCATGTTTCCTTAAGATTCTCTTTGCAGTGACAGTTTCTCTGACTTTCCATTCCTTTTGATGATGATGATTTTGAGTACTAGATAGGTATACTGTAGAATATCCCTTTATTTGAATTTGTCTGGTGTCTTTCTCATAAGTAGGTTGTTGTTATGAGTTTGGGGGAGGAAGCCTTGAAAGGTCAAGTGCTCTTCTCATCACATCCTATCAAGGGTACATTCTATCAATATGACTCATCCCTGATGATCGTGATCTTGATCATCTGGCTGAGATGGTGTTGTTTAGGCTTCTGCACCAAATGTTTTTTTCTCTCTCTCTCCGCCATTATCTGGAAGGAAGTGACTATGTGCAGGCCACAGTTAGAGAGTAAGGATTAGGTTTCATCTCCTTGAGTGGGAGACTATCTACATTAATAAGGATTTGGGATTCTTTGGCATAAGAAATTTGTCCTCACGGATATTTATTTTATACTTTGGGTTATAATGCAGTACAATTTAGTTGCTCAAACTTTTCCAGATTTGGCCATTGGGAGCACTTTTCATTGATTTCTGTGGCCCTTTGACATATCCACATGATAGTTTTATTTGTTCGTTTGTTTTGAGCATTTCCTTATGTTCGTTTTGAGCATTTCCTTATATTCTGGCTTGACAAGATGTCCCAGGTTTATCTTGTCTATTTCCTGCATGAGCCTTAGGATCATTTATTTCTTTAAGGATCCCAAGTTTTCTTAATTGGGAAATAAGATTAGAAACTGCGGGGGTCCATTGCCCCTGGTATGTCCTTGCTTCTCGGCTCTCCCAGCTGACTGAGCAAGAAAATACATGCGTGTATATAATACTTATTTTTTATCGTTCTCAGGTGGCTGCTCCATATTTTTTTCTCTAAGATTTCTAGTTGCTTTCGATGGAATAGACAAGGAAGAGTATGCTTACTCCAACTTGACCCTAGATCATTTCCATTTAATGATTGAGAGGGTTGTTTTAAATGTACCACTTGTTTGTTGCTTTCTATTCATCCATCTTGTCTTTGACCCTTCTCCCTTTTTTGCAAACCTTTTCTGATAAATTGCCTACTTTTTATTATTCCATTTTAGGCATACTATTGTTTTTTTATAATAAATTTATTTTTTATTGGTGTTCAATTTGCCAACATACAGAATAACACCCAGTGCTCATCCCGTCAAGTGCCCACCTCAGTGCCCACCAACCAGTCACCCCCACCCCCGCTCTCCTCCCCTTCCACCACCCCTAGGTCGTTTCCCAGAGTTAGGAGTCTTCCATGTTCTGTCTCCCTTTCTGATATTTCCTACCCATTTCTTCTCCCTTCCCCTCTATTCTCTTTCACAGTTATTTATATTCCCCAAATGAATGAGACCATATAACGTTTGTCCTTCTCCCATTGACTTACTTCACACAGCATAATACCCTCCAGTTCCATCCATGTCGAAGCAAATGGTGGGTATTTGTCGTTTCTAATGGCTGAGGAATATTCCATTGTATACACATACCACATCTTCTTTATCCATTCATCTTTCGATGGACACCGAGGCTCCTTCCACAGTTTGGCTATTGTGGACATTGCTGCTAGAAACATCGGGGTGCAGGTGTCCTGGCGTTTCATTGCATCTATATCTTTGGGGTAAATCCCCAGCAGTGCAATTGCTCGGTCGTAGGGCAGATCTTTATGGTCAAGTAATATTCGATAAAGGAGGAAAGACTATCCACTGGAAGAAAGACAGTCTCTTCAGTAAATGGTGCTGGGAAAATTGGACATCCCCATGCAGAGGAATGAAACTAGACCACTCTCCTGCACCATACACAAAGATAAACTCAAAATGGATGAAAGATCTAAATGTGAGACAAGATTCCATCAAAATCTTAGAGGAGAACACAAGCAACACCCTTTTTGAACTCGGCCACAGTAACTTCTTGCAAGATACATCCACGATGGCAAAAGAAACAAAAGCAAAAGTGAGCTCTCGGGACTTCATCAAGATAAGAAGCTTTTGCACAGCAAAGGATACAGTCAACAAAACTAAAAGACAGCCTACAGAATGGGAGAAGATATTTCCAAATGATGTATCAGATAAAGGGCTAGTTTCCAAGATCTATAAAGAACTTTTTAAACTCAACACCAAAGAAACAAACAATCCAATCATGAAATGGGCAAAAGATAGGAAGAGAAATCTCACAGAGGAAGACATAGACATGGCCAACATGCACTTGAGAAAATGCTTTGCATCACTTGCCATCATGGAAATGCAAATCAAAACCACAATGAGCTACCATCTCACACCAGTGAGAATGGGGAAAATTAACAAGGCAGGAAACCACAAATGTTGGAGAGGATGCGGAGAAAAGGGAACCCTCTTGCACTTTTGGTGGGAATGTGAACTGGTGCAGCCACTCTGGAAAACTCTATGGAGATTCCTCAAAGAGCTATTGGTTGATAGTTTTATATCTTTTGGATTTATGTAGTTCTGTTTTTGCAGTATCAAGTTTTACTTATTATCATCCCTTCAAATAATATACCAATAGGCATAATATAATATCCTTAACACAGTAAGTATATTCCATCTCCTCCTTCTCATCCCTTAGATTATTGTCACAAGTTTTACTTGTACATATTTTGCAAAGTCTTCAATATATTGTGGCTATTGTTGCTTTATGCCAGAAGTCAGCACACTTTTCCCATAAAAAGATAGATAGTGAATATTGTAGGTTTCGCAGACTGCATAGTCCATTAAAGATGTAAGCTTTTAAAACTATTCTGATTTCAAAGGCTGAATAGAAACACGCCGCAGTCTGGAATTGACCTAGAGGTAGCAGTAGACCAACCCTTGCTTTGGACAGCTTTTTTTTTTTTTTGCTTTGGACAGTTAATGATCTTTTAAGGTGTCTAAATATAAGGAGAAAATGTCTTTTATATTTACCCTCATTTTTACAATTTCTGGTGCTTGTCGTTCCTTTGTATATATCCACATTTACACATAAGAGTGTACTCCATCTGCACGAAGGACTATCTCTAACATTTCTGCCAGAGGTTTTGGGTAAAAGGGAATGATTCCTAATGGCTATGGAAGTCCTTTAAGTCATTCCTTAAAAGGAAGTGACTCTCTTTGGGGTAATGAAAATATTCTGGAGTCAGAGAGTGGTGAATTTTTTACAATCCTGTGAATATACTAAAATCACTAAATTACATATTTTAAAGGGGTGGATTTAGTTGTGTGAATTATACCTAAATAAAGAATATTTTTAATAAAAAAGAAGGTGGTTCTCCTACTTGGGGTCTAAGAATGAGATGCAGTCTCCTACTCAAAAACTTGAATTTCTGTCATTTGGGAGTGTGTGGATGGGCTGCCTTGTAAGTCAGGAGCAGCAATGCTCTTATACCTGCATTTGTTTTAAAGTATTTATTTATTTATTTATTTATTTATTTATTTATTTATTATTTATTTATTTATGAGAGTTACAGAAAGAGGCAGAGACATAGGCAGAGGGAGAATCAGAATCCCTGCTGAGTGATGAGTACCAATGCGGGACTCAATTCCACCACCCCGGGATCATGACCTGAGCCGAAGGCACATGCTCAACCATTGAGCCACCCAGGTACCCTACACACATTTCAACAGTGCTAAGCCATAGTCTCTAAAGCATAGGGGGAATCCAGTCATTGACTATAAGATTCCCCCTTCAGGAAACAACTTGCTGCCCTGACTCAAATATTGTGATTAACTGATAGTCCCTACTTGCTACTATGGAATATGTCTTTATGATATAGCCAAAGTCACAATCTTTTAAGGATGGCCACTAGTCAATGACTAAGCAATGCAGTTGTAGCCAGGGCCACATACTTCTCAAAGTGAGGACCAGCTAGTGACTGAATAATCCAGGGGTACACATTTGGCAAACCTATAATCAGATCATTCAGGAAAAGAGAAGTTTCAAATTACTCAAATCAAGAATGAAAGAGTAGACAATATACAAATAAAAAGGATTCGGTGGAAATACTATGAATAACTGTTTGCTAAGAAAGGAGATGACATGAATAAAATTTAGAGTTTCCTAGAAGACAGAGAACCAACACTGACTCAAGAAACAAGTCGGAATAGACCTATATAACAAGTAAAAAATTGAATTACAGATCACACACCTTTCCTTTTTTTCTTTTTTTTTAAATCAAAACCTTTTCTACAAAAAGAACACTCGGGACCACACGGCCTCACTAGTAAATTATGCTTTTTAAGCTTTTAAAATTCCTCTTGGGTATGTTATGACGAGTAACAGGTAAAGTAGTTGGAATGGTGCCTGGCACAGAGAGACTGCTGGGTTCGCATTAACTATAATTATAAAAAGTCTGTTGAGTAAATGGCTGAACAAATTAATGGGGTGAAAAGACGGAGGCAAAAGCCACTGTGAGTGTCTGTGCTGCCTATTATTACAAGAGGCTGGGGCATGGCAGTGTGGAGAGGTCTGATCAGAATCCATAGAAACAGGACATAAAAGGACAGAAGGCTGGGGTGGCAGGCTGAAGGATAGGCAAAGAGTAGCTAGCCCTGGGAAAGGGCCCAGGAACCAGAAGTCAGGGAGGACCAGAAAGCAGCCTTTGGGGGAAGCAAGTTTGGTAACAGGAGTTGAAGTCAGGCACCCTCCCTGAAAACCCAAGAGGTTGAGAATATCACTAGATCCATCTAAGATATGAGCAAACTAAGGAACCATGAGGTTAGGTAATTGTTTGTTTGTAACTTTTTCGGGAGATTTCTGGGTATAATCTGAAACCAGGTCTCATATATGGAGGGCATGGAGAGATCCAAGAAAGATGCAGGCCACTCCAGATCGGGAGGTAGCAGGTTTAATAAACAAGGGAATTTATATATGAGGCTTGTCTTGGGTGGCTGCAAGATAAGTCGATCTCTACATCTGCCCACCAGAATCCTAAGAGTTTATCTAGAGACCTCAACTAGGTTCAGTGACATCTGCCATCCAGATGGTCACAACAGCATGCTGTATCTCGGGGCTACGTCCTTTACCAGCTTCTGGGAGCAGGAAGGAGAATGCACAGCCCAAGGACAGGGGAGGATGTGAGGAACCCCCCATCGCTGGGGTCCAGCTCACGAGTGAACTGGAAGTCATGCCCTCGCTGACCTCCTCCAATAGTAATTGGACCAAGACCCCCTGAGAATTGATGGAGACAGTCATAATGAAATAAAATACCCTGAAATCAAAGATGATGAATACTCAAAACTCATTACTTCTTAATTCCTTTCCAATAGTTTCCAATTATCTATTCTCTTCAGGTAATTCACATATATTATATACGAATGGTGGAAATATTAAATGCAATGGACTGAGGAGCAGTGATGCAGCAGAAGCTGTGAACAAAGCAGAATACAGAGGAGAAAGAAAACACGTACGGGCCAGAGGGAAAAATGTGTGATTATGCAGAAAGATGTGCGGAAATAGAAGAAGGTTCAAGATATGAGATAAAAAAATTTTGTGATGAAGGTTCCTCAAGAGTTTCGCAGGGCTTTGAACCAGGGCAGAGAGGCAAGATTAATGCCACCAGGGTAGGGGCAGCCCTTTCTCTGACACAGGCAGGTAGGATGAAAGGTGGCTTGGGATGGGGGTGGGAAGCTTGGAGCTAAGAGCCCATGATCGACTGACTGAAGTTCCAAAGTTCTCTAAATGGAAAAATATATAAATCATACATTTATTTTTAAAGATTCTATTTATTTAAATGAGGTGGGCTCATTGAAATCACACAAGGAGAGAGAGAGAGAGAGAGAGAGAGAGAGAGGCAGAGACACAGGCTGAGGGAGAGGCAGGCTCCATGCAAGGAGGCCGATGTGGGACTCAATCCCGGGACTCTGGGATCACGCTCTGGGCCGAAGGCAGGCTCTAAACTGCCAAGCCACCCAGGGATCCCCAAATCATACGTTTAAAGATTAGTCAATGATGCAGTAAGAAATTGCATTACTGGGGCTTCTGGGTGACTCAGTCGTTTGAGCATCTGAGTCTTGATTTTAGCTCAGGTCATGATTCTGGGGTTGTGGGATCAAGCCCTGTGTGAGGCTGCAGTGCTGGGTGTGGAGCCTGCTTGGGATTCTCTTTCTCCCTGTCCCTCTGCCTCTACCCCCACTCATGTTCTCGCATTCTCTTTCTCTCTCTCTCTCTCTCTCTTCCTCAAATAAAAAAAAAAAAACGTAAAAGGAAAAAGAAATTGTATTACTAAATCCAAGAGAAGCAACCGAGAACAGCAATGTTTTACCAGCCCCACCTCTGCAAAAAGTCATTGTAGGGGCAGTGTGACAGTATTTCCAAATTGGACATGGCCACCACAACCTTGTCTTACAGAGAGAGTGCAGTAGAATCATGGAGAACTTCATCATTGCTTAGAGGCAAGTGTTAAGATGAAGAAGAGACTCTGCACTGTCCCTTAAGAGCCACTTTCCTCTTCCTCCATAATCATGAGCCTTTCCTTTCAGCTTCCTATAAGTTAAAGGTCGCCATGGGACTAAGCTCTGGCCAAGGAGACACTGGTGTCATAAAAGTGTCTCGGGAAAACGTGCAGCACCCTTCCTGGAAGAGCCTGTGGCCTGTGCTCTTTAACCTACTTCTTCAGTTGCTCCTCACTCCTCTTGGCTGGGACGCTTACAGGATGGCTGGAGCTGGAACAGCAGCTTGGATCATGAGGGAAACTTGGAAACTATGCGAATGTATGGTGGAGGAAAGAAGCCAGGCAGCCTGGGTGGCTCAGGCTTTAGGGCCACCTTCAGGCCAGGTTGTGATCCCAGAGAGCCGGGATCGAGTCCCACGTCTGGCTATGGCCTGGAGAGCTGGGCAGGGCTCTGTCTCTCTGAGCAGACTTCCACACGTCTTCTAATCAGGATGCCACAAACGTTGTGCAGACCCTGTCTGCGGGCAAGCAGGGACGTCCTCAACACACGAGAACGAAGCCAGGTTGCCCCTGCGGAGACCAAACCTACAGGTAAAAGCGCAGGAGATACAAAGAGGCTACCACTTTATGAGCTTTGCCCTCAGACCCGGCCCTTGGATAGATCTGCCCATGTCAAGGTAAGGGATGGGGGTAGGGGGAAATCAAGTTAGCAATGCCAGCAGCCTGGTAACGCTGGCATCCAGGAGCCCAGGTCTGTCCAGTGGCAGCCACTGAGTTTGAATGACACCAGGGACCTTGTACATTGCTAGACTAGACAGTACAGTATTAGCTTTGGTCCCCTCTCCTCTTCCCTACCTGCCTCAGTCCCTGTGTCTCCACCTCACTCAGTCATCAGGGTCCACCAATTCTACCTCAGAAACATCTCTAGCTTTCTTCCTCCCTTGGGCACTGTCTGCATTCAGGCCTTAATCAATTCTTGCCTTCTAACTGGTCTCCTCCTTCAGGCTCTTGCAATCCCTCCTCCTCACCACTGCTGGGGAACTTTCTAGAAGCACTGGCCGGACCACTGAGATAGGATTTGGACTTTCCATAGGTGGAAGACCAGCCCACATGAACCATGACAGTGCGTGGGGACTCTGTTGCTCTCCCGAGGACCCCAACGGTCAGGAAAACAGGGGGCTTGCATGCTGCCACCCTGAGAGGGAGTCAGAAGCCAAGAAGTGGGCAATGAAGCTAAGTGCTTCACTGGAAGTGAAGCTTCCATTTCTGGAAGCCCCCAGAAATGCGGGCCTCTTTCCTCCTCTGTCCTTTATGCAAATGCACAGTGCTTTCCGACTCTTAAAAATAGTCTTTCCACTTCATATAGCACCTTTCATCAGAGGGTCTCACAAAAGGAGCTCAAAACCTTTTCCTCACAGACTCTTGAGCCACATCCTTGTCTGAGCAATGCCCACACAGGGGCGCAGGAAGGGAGAAGACCGGGTTCTGGAGCTTCCTTGGGAGGTTTTCATGCCGCTTCTGAATTCCTTCCTGGCTCCCTGAAATCCCAGGAAGAACCTCATTGAATAAGAAGATAAGAAACAACATCTTGTATGTGGGAAAGAAAGGGGGTGGGCAGTGGCAAAGAAAGGCAGAACGTAGAACCGAATGGTTAACCATGGCTATTACCTCCTCTGGGAGAGTGAGCATAGGGCTAGAATGATCCCTCCATTCACTTCTGGGCTGCATGGGTTTTTATTTTGTTTATTTTTTTTGCAAGAAGGTATAGCTATTTAGGGCTTAGATAATATCAAAAAGCAATCTCTTAATAACGTCAAGTATCATGAATACTGGTGAAAAAAGTAGTGAAGTATTTTGAAGGGTAATATACTAGTACCGAACTGTATGGCTTCACGTTTATGAGGAATCTAAAGAACAAAACCATGAATAAACCAAGAAAAAACTGAGATGGACTCATAAAAACAGAGGACAAACAGGTGGTCACCAGAGGGGAAGGAGGTGTGAGCCGGGTGAAATGGGTGAAAAGGATGAAGAGGTACAACTTTCTAGTTATGAAACAAATGAGTAACAAAGATGAAAAGTGCAGGATAGGGAATAGAGTCGATAATACTCTAATAACCGTGCATGGCAACAGAGGGAACCACACTTATCATGGTGAGAGCACTTAGTGACTCACAGAAATGTCGAAGCTCTACGTTGTACACCCGAAATAATATAACATTGCATGTCAATAGTATTTCATAACCTTAAAAAAACTCAAACCCCCGAGACAGTACTGAACATTTATATTGAATATAATATACATTAATATTATACTTGTTTCTCCAAAACAAGTTTGAGATGC
Organism: Canis lupus dingo; assembly: GCF_003254725.2. Taxonomy (NCBI): domain Eukaryota; kingdom Metazoa; phylum Chordata; class Mammalia; order Carnivora; family Canidae; genus Canis; species Canis lupus. Next base: position 118,229,192 of record NC_064281.1, on the reverse strand, counting down.
TGTGTGTCTCAAAGTGAAAGACATTGAAAGGAAAAGATTTTTAATGATATGTTTTCAATTCAAGTTTCTTATATCTTGATTGTGGTGATAGTTACATGGTTTAATGTCAAAAGTCAGAACTGCACGATAAAAAATGGTGATAGTCAATTATGTCTCTCAATTACATCTCCAAAAATTAGTAAAACAATAAGTACTGCCAGAAGGTTAATTGTTCACAAGCAACTACCACTTCTAATTGAGGATTTCTGGAGTATAAGCCTGTTTATCAGCTTCAATACAGTATTTCATGGCGAGCGTGATAGTGTCATCAATACCATTTTACAGATGAAAGAACAGATGATCAGAGATGGAATTTGCCCACCCATGTGACTGCTAAGCAGCTGATCTGGAATTTGAGTTCACAACCGTGTGACATCCTGCCCCTGAACCGCCCTCTAAATGCCCATCAACATGGCCCACGTGAGATGGTGCACTCCATCCCTCGGGGCTGTGTTTCCAGCTGACACCCTTGGCCTCTCTGGGAGAATCTGCGGTGAATTCATTGTAACAGTGTATTCAGGGTTCACCTTCATGTCCAAGTGATGCCAAGGCCACCAAAGGCAGTAACCTTGCACTCCCTTCCCACACTTCTACCACCCTACCCAAAGCAGCTTTGGTGGATAATGCTGCAGGTGTCCGCCTGGTCAAGTCCTGTCTAACCACCTGCCCCCAGATGGACCAGCCCCATCTGAACGAAAACCAGAAGCAGTTGGGTCCACCTAGCATGGCCTGGCCTGTATTCCCTCCACATCCACAGGCTGGGCTATGGTGTGCCCTCCAATCTTCACGGCAGTGCCCAACCCCAACACCTTTTGTGGAGCCTTTTGTGGGCCCAAGCCTCGTTCCAGGAAACTCGGGGAACAGGAGTGACATGTCAAATTATTATTTGCTTGCTGGTTTGTAGGCTCAAGCCAGCCAGGTGTCCTGCCTGTGGGAGGGAGGAAAACATCTCTGTGCCAGGACAGGTAAGGGCAGCAAGGACTCAGCAGGTACTGGGCTGCAGAAGACCTGTTGGCTATCCAAAGTTCCTCCACTTCCCTTCTGTCACCCACTGCTCAGACACAAAACCCAATGGGCAAGTGGGGAGGGGAGCAGTGCAGTGACATTGGCCACTGGCACCTGCCAGGAGCTATAGAGGTGTACTGGGAGACAGGGTTGGGAATGGGTTCCTGTGGAAGAGGACAGGATCAGTGGAAGGGTGTGAGCTCATGAGAAGGTCAAGGATCCTGAAGGGGAATGGCGTCCCCGGGAGTGCCTTGGGCCTTGGGGCAGGAGTGGGGTGGGGGGATAGATGGGGCTTGGTATTGGCACTACAGCCGGGATCCAGGGAAGGACCCGGGTCTAGGGAAGGAGCGCAGTGTCCAATCAGGGCGCACACAGAGCATAGGGAGGGACGGAAAATTGGAAGGTGGTTAAGAACCCAGGAAGGGAAGGAACACAGAGATCAGAGGAGGAGTGCGGGGTCCAGTGGAGGGACTCATTCTTAGGAGCATGAAGTCCCAGGGGTGGAACCTTAGGGGACTGAGCCAGTGCTTCACCTGCTTCAGATGTAGTCCTTGTCCACTTCCCGGCAAAGGTACCACAGGATCATATCGAGGATGAGCAGGAACGCGAAGAGGAACAGAGCCACGAAGGTGGCCTTGGTAATGGGGGAGACCAGGGCTTGCATGGTCCCGCCAAGGGGGCGCCGTGGGCACCTGAAGGAGGGACCAGGACCAGAGCAGCGCCAGGTGCCACCTGCATCTGCACAGGCAAGGAGCCCTGGTGGTGAGGAAACTTGCCCAGCCGCGTTCCTGACAGCAACAGCGCCTGCGCAGCGCCCAGAGGCCCTGGGCCAAAGGCTTGGCCAGCGTAGGTTAGCGCACACAGAAGTCTCCATGCCCCCTAGCAGGGACCCTTTGGGAGGGGTGGGCCTGTCCGAATGAAAGGAGCTAAGGGTTGAAAGAGGACTGGCAGGCACTGGCGGGACACCTCCAGAGTGGGCTTGGCATCTCCTTGAGGACCCGAGGCTGCAAAGAAGGGTAGGGTGTCTCCTGTTTGTCCAAGAGTTTCCCTAAAGGACGATTCCCCTCCTCTCTCCAGCACTTCAGGAACAAACCTATCAGGGAGGTCACAAGCTAGCCCCACCCCCACTTCCACACCCTGCCCACTTTGCACACACATCCTTTCCTGCACTCCTGTGCTCTTCCCTACTCTTTGTAACCATCCCTCAGGTGGATCCTTAAGCAGGAAGGAGGGGCCAAGTATGGCGAGGAGGGGGTGGGGGTCTTGATCGATTCCCAAGCCTTGGGGAGTGGGGGGGACCACCATGGTACATCGAGAATCCTCCGGGAGGAAGCCCAAGGCTGCTTTTTCCAGACTGCACCTCCCCCTTCTCTGGAAAGACATGAAGTTGCTTATTCTGGTGTCAGATGTCATAGGTCTGACCTCATTACTCCCCTACATTGTCCACCCGTGGTTCTGACCAGTAAGTAGCATGTGCCTCACTTGGGGGCCAGTTGGAAGCAGGATGTCAGGCCCAGCTCAGCCCCTGGAAACAAGACTCTGCACAGCAGCAAGGTTCCCTGGGGACTCCAGGGCTCCTTACCACACACTTCCGGTGGCTTGGTGGTGCTTTGGGCCTCTGCCTTCTGTTGCTTGTGATGTGCTGAATATAGGGGCCTTGCGTCTTCAATGGCCAGGAGTCATCAGGCAGGATTTCTTGAGTGGAGACTTTGTAGAAAGTCCCATTACTGAGCCTGTGCTACAAGCCAGAGTTTCTCCGTCCCTTCTGAGCACGATTCTCTCCGCTCTTCAGGAGAAACTTTTTCAGGGCTGAATAACAAATACCAGCTTACAGCCAAAAGAGAATGAACCTTTCTAGTCCCCCTTCTACCCTCTTCCTGAAAGCTCTGTTCTTTGTTTTCTCCTGGTTTCCAGGTGCTTTCTCAGGTGGAGACAGGCAAATAAATAATCTGTGACTTCTGTACTCTGCACACTCGATCTAGCCTAGTGTAGCAGGTGGGGGACGTGGCATTTTACAAATGGAAACGTCAGAAACAGGAGCGTCAGATTTGAGGATATGAGCTGCACAGGCCAGATCCCCTGTCGCTCCCACAGCTGCCAACCTGAGAGGTAGCAGTGACTGTGGGGAGAGCATTGCCGTCGGAAGGGCCAAGACCACTGTCGCTTTTGGAATGTCGGATGTGATCTCGCTGTTGTGAGAGTGGATGTCTCCGAACAGGGCGAGCTCAGTTCAAGCAGGGGTTATTTTTCCTTGGTCTCTGCTCTCATATTCCTTGATTCCTCACTGCTTTCCTGAGTCAGTTTACCTTGATTTTTCTGGACTGAAACTTTTCCCAGTTAGATAGCCACTGCCCTTCCTCTGCATCAGGCCAGTCCAGGGACAATCCACTTTGTTAGATATTTTTTTTAATTTTTTAAAAATTTATTTATGATAGTCACAGAGAGAGAGAGAGAGGCAGAGACACAGGCAGAGGGAGAAGCAGGCTCCATGCACCGGGAGCCTGATGTGGGATTCAATCCCAGGTCTCCAGGATCGTGCCCTGGGCTAAAGGCAGGCGCCAAACCGCTGCGCCACCCAGGGATCCCCTACTTTGTTAGATATTAAGTGCCCACTGTGTACAGGGAACCAAGAGGGTGTGGCAGGCAAAGCGGCGATTGCTAAGACAGAATGTAGGATTCGAGTCTAGTGGAGTCCAAAGAAAAGCACGCAAACACATAGGGCAGAGGCACCCCAAAAGAGGTGTGCAGATGAGAGGGGGAAGGGTGAGATTGGATCTCTGTGGCAGAACAGGGGAATGCTCCATGGAAGAGGTAGCCATAGGAGACAGAGGAGGAAGGTCATCGCAGGTGGAAAAAATGTCCAAGCAAAATGTAAGTGCAAAGGGCCATCCTATTTGGAAGTGGTGATGGGGCCCTCTGTGGCCAGGACCTAGGGTGCATGCGACAGAGCATGGCGACAGGATCACTGGAGTGCCATCCTGGAAGGGGCCGAGTGGGTTATGCAAATGAAGGAAGGTGTTCAACTGTGGCAGAAACATTAAGCCAGTGGGGGCCAAGTGTTGTCAGTGCTTCTAATGTTTGAGAGAGCTCAAGCTGTCATTCCAGACTTTGATGTGGCATCTCCCAATTTTAAATGCTGGTGATCATTGTGGAAATGATAAGGCATTCAGTCTTTATCTCCCACACTGGCATGCCCCTTCCCTGTTTCCCCACATGGGACTCCCTCTGCTTTTCCTTGCCCTCTGCATCCTGGGGCCATGCGGTGCCCGGCAGAGGTGGCATTTGTGGGTAACAGGTGGTAGATGGGAAGGAGTGGATGGAGAAACGCCTGGGTGGCTCGGTGGTTGAGCATCTGCCTTCGGCTCAGGGCGGGATCCTGGGGTCCTGGGATCGAGTCCCGCACAGGGCTCCCTGCAGGAAGCCTGCTTCTCCCTCTGCCTGTGTCTCTGCCTCCCTCTGTGCATGCCTCTCAGGAATACAGAAATAAAGTGTTTAAAAAAATATTCCATTTGTATATACCACATTCTTTACTGTGTTTTAAAAAGATTTTATTTTTATTTAGGAGAGAGATAGTTCATGAGTAAGAATGGAAGGGGCGGTGGGAGAGCGGGGAGCCCAACGTGGGGCTCAACCCCGGGACCCTGGGATCATGATCTGAGCTGAAGGTAGACGCTTAACCAACTGAGCCAGGCAGGTGCCCTGTACTTTCTTTATCCATTGACCCACTGATGGACACTTAGGCTGTTTCTGTGTCTTGGCTATTGTGAAAAAATGATTCTATGAACATTGTCGGGGTGTGCAGATATCCTGTCAACACAGTGTTTTCATTTCCTTTGGATATATTCCCTACAACGGAGTTTCTGGGTGGTACGGGAGTTGTACTCTTTCTAAAAGTTTGAATGGCTAGAAGTCTGGGAATTGAGAGGCCATGACTCTTTGACTTCGTGATTTGCTTTTGTTGACTTGGTCTAGAACTTTTCTGGTTTTGTAAATCAAGTGACAATTTACCGGGCTTTCTATCTATTTCACTTGTCAGAACAGCATGATCAACTAGCCAGCACATAGATCTGCACATGTCAGACTATTCTGATAGCTGCCTTGACGCTGCTGTCCAGTACCATAACCACACTCACCTGGCCTTCGGCACTTGGGGGCTGCCCCTTGGCCCCTGCCACCTGAGGATTCCTTTGCATTTAGGTTTCCCAATTCAGTGACTGCACTTCCCACCTTAAAGTCTGGGCTGTGGAGAAGAACAATCACAGAGCCCTTCAAGGATGCTGGGGTTCCCCCCCACAAATTTATCTCTCACAGCTGTGGTGAAGGGCATGTCCATTGCACCTTCCCAGTGTGTGGATAGGTCCTAGATGACAATCCCCCTGAGGTTTTGTGTCCCTTCCTCCATATTAAACCAAGGCAGTCCTGGCATTTCCAACCCACTCATTATAGGCCACCTTTTGGTCCAGGTTTCAGCCCACGAACTATTCAATTTTCTAACTACCGAAGCTGCAATATTAAATGCAGTCTATTTCTCCTCCAGTTAATTAATTTCTATTCCTCGATTGTTGAATATTTTAATCCTGAAGGCTGTTGGATTTTCTAAAGGGCTTCTTCAGTTTTTTTGTTTTTTTGTTTTTGCATGGGCATTTTATTTTTTTTTATTTTTTAAATAAATTTATTTTTTATTGGTGTTCAATTTACCAACATACAAGATAATCATGTGTCTTCCCTCTTTCATTCTGTGGATGTATCGTATTTGATTGCTTTTCATGTGTTGAAACAACCCTGCTGGTAGTCAGCAAAGGGGAAATTTCAGTGGGCTCAGTTTTCACTGTAGCCCCAAGCTAGAAGCTCCAGGTTTCTTAAAGTGGTCCCGCCTCTGACTCATAGGCCTGAGGGAGTCAAGGTAGGGAGGGTTACAAGGCTCCAGGTAGACAGGGATAAATCCCATTCAATTATGATATAAAATCCTTTTTATATGCTACCATATTCAGTTAGAGAGGATTCTGTTGAGGATATTTGCATTTACACTCATAAGAGATATTGATCTATGCTTTCTTTTCCTGTGATACCTATTTCTGGGTTAGTTTTTAGGGTAGTTCTGGCATCATAGAATGAGTTAGGGAAGTGTTCTCTTTTCACCTTTCTGTAAACACTTCACGGGATTCACAAGTGAAGCCATCTGGATTGAAGCTTTTCTCTGGTGGAAGTGTTTGGTTTCCAATTCAATGTCTTGTGTTGTAGGTCCATTCAGATTTTCTACTTCTTTTTGAGCTAGTTCTTCTACTTTGTATCTTGGACACTTGTTCTAGTAATGTGTCCACTTTTTCATCCTATCTAATTTCTTGGCATGCTGTTTCTAGACTCTCTTATCCTTCTTTTCTGGTGAGGTCATTAGTAATGTCTCTCTTTCATCCCTGATTCTGATCATTTTGGCTGTTTTCTCATTGCTTTCATGGAAGAGGGATTTTAGGAGATTCTTGTTTTAATATTTTGCTGCTGTCACTGCTTGTGTAATTGCGTATGTAGCTGTTAAATGCATTTGGCTAGCCCTCTAATCATCGTTGGTAACACACTAGGAAACTGATTGCAATGATATCCAATGAGAAACTGAGCAGAATGAGCTGTCTGCACACGACTGCCTCAGACCACATAGGATTCAATGGCCGTGACGCTGGCGCAGACTTCTTGCCCCACTGGGGGTAACTCAGAGTTCCCACAATTCCAGGAAAAGCTCGGGGCTGGCGAGCTAGGGTAGGTCTCAGGGTACCCCTCTTCGCCTTCCTGTGGGACAAGGGCCGCTAGACACAGTCCCTGAAGGCAGTGTGACCCCAGGCGCCTCGTGTCCTCACTGTTCACACGCAGGGTCTTGCAGGGAGCAGAGCTCAGCTGCTCTGAGGCCCTGAGGGAGCTGCCAGCAGGGCTCTCCTGGCCTCAGACAGGACCCTTCTCTCCCTTTCCTGAAGAATCAAGCGATTACAGGAGCGCATATCGACGTTACTTTGGAAAAATGGCACATGGCAAGGGTAGAAATGAAAAGTGAACAAGGTTTATTTTCTAATTTCCACACTCCACCACTTGCCTGCTGCACTCTTGGCCATTCCAACAAATTCCAACACCATTGCCCTCTGATTTCATCCAGAACCCAAACAAGAAGGGAAGGTCTACCAACTTGTATGCAGGACATGACAAAAATCTAACTCTTAAACTGGGGGAGTACGAACACGAAGGGGTGTGTGTCACTTACACACTGGGCTGGGGAAACCTTCTATCCCAAGGAACAAACATGGGGAGCTTCCTCAAAGGAACCAAGCTCCGGATTCCGGGGTCATTATAGAGCCCAGGGCCCAAGAGAGGCTCTTGGCCCTGCTTTCCCCCTACTTGCCCTGGCCCTTAAATCCTGAGAACGCCCAGGCTTTTCTCTTTACACACCCAACAGGACAACACCGGGAGGAAGCACCCAGAGGCCTCCCTTCATGCCGGCCCCACAAAAGCCTGGAAAGGGACTGGCCACCCCTGGGGCTGTAGCCCCCTCTTCCTTATCTCAGAATCTTTTCTCACAGGACCAGGGAGGAACCCAGGTTGTTGCTACCGACCAGGAGCAGAAAGTCCATGACCTGGAGCCTGTTGGTTTCCTCATAGGCCCTGGGCCCCCACAGGAACTCGTTGCGGGCAGGGTCACTGCCCGCCACCTGCCGGCGCTCCAGGTAGCCTTCCTGCACCCAGACATTGGTGAGGTGGTCGCCGGGCTCCCCACAGACGATGTGCTCTTGGTCATCGTACACCGCCGTGAACCCCAGAGCTTCCCACACCTCCTCCTCAGGGACACATCCGTCCTGCAGGAGGATCAACCCCAGGACCAGCCCCAGGAGGCAGGTCTTGGGCAGGCCCCACTGACCGCTCAGCATCCCATCCCAGGTGAGGCCCAGGATGGGGTTGAGGACGTAGGAGTGCTCCCTGGGATCCACTTCAATCACATCTAGGCCAAAGACCAGCCGCAAGCAGATGGACGCTTGGCTCAAGATGGCGGGGAAGTCGTCCTGGTATTCTGGGGAGAAGACCTCCAGCATCTCTGCCTTGCTGGTGGGTTGCTTGTTGCGATACTTGAGGAGCAGGAATACCACCAGGGCAGCCGTCTTCATGTGGAAACTGCCCTCCACCAAGGGCTCCTCATCTCCCGCCTCCCCTGGGCCACTGGGGCCAGGCGGCTCAGACTGGCCAAGGCCACCAGCTGCCCCACCACTGGGGGAGGGGCTGGCATTCTGAGAGCTCTGGGAAGCACTCAGGGCCCCGGGAGCTGTAGACCCCCCCTCTGGGGGGCCAAAGACCATGCCAGAGATGGAAAAAGAAGCAGAAGACGACGATGATGATGATGATGAGGAGGAGGAGGATGAGGATGAGGACGAGGAGGAGGACAGAAAGAGATGAGATAGGTGGTACGGGGGAGATGGGGTAGAGGGAGGAGGTGGAACCTCCTCCTCCCCTTCCTCCTCCTCCTCAGCCCCAGACAGCTGGGCATCCACATGGCCCTGGGCCTCCTCTAGGTCTTCTCCCTGCTTCCAAAGCTCGCTGCTATTCCTCAGGGGCATGGTGTCAGATTCGGGCTGAACCTAAAGACAGAGTTGGGAGAGCTTGTCAGGGGGCAGCCCGGCCAAGACACCCCGAGGTGCCAGGTCTGACAGGGGGCCGTGCCCGGCTCCCCTGCATAGGGCTCCCCTGTGTTGGGCTGGGAGAACCCCTGACATCAGGCTCAGAGAGAGCGTGCACCTCACCTGGACAAGTGGCTCTGGCCCGCGCCTCCTCAGCTCTGTGTCCTGAGGGACCCCCGCCTCAGACTGAGGCCTCTGCTACCAGTTCTTGAAGTCCCTGCAGGAGGGAAGGAGGAGGGTCCTCAGGGTGCAGACTGCCAGCCCAGCCCTGGGGCCCAGTGTGGACAGGAGGGTGGCTCGTACTGTGGGAGGTCCCCAGCAGTCCAGGAGGGATGGACTACCCCTGGGCCTCTCAAGGGCCTGCCCTGGCCCTATCCTTCTCAGGCCAAATATCTCTGCAAGAGCACAGGGCCCCGAGACTCCACAGGAGGAAACCAGGGGCCTATCCCTGGTCACACTTGCCAAAGTCTCCAGGATTCTTCCTAGATCATGCACAAGAGAAGGGCCAGCTCTGGCTTCCATCTGGGCCGGGATGGGGCGCCTGTGGGTCTTCTACTGGACCCCAAGCACAGCCTCGGAAGACTCTATGGGTAGCACTGAGGCCACTCTCTTTGCACCTTCCTTGCAAGGGCCCCTGCCACGACCCCCCACCAGCCAAAGTCCAGAGAAAACAGTCGGTCCACCGGTTCCGCCTCTCCTCAGGGGCGACACAAATGGCTGTGGCGGCCTGGTCCCTAGGGATCTTGCTGTGGGAGGCATCCCCTCTTATCTCACCTAGACCGAAACCAGTGCCTGGGCCAGGGCCAGGGCAGGGCACCCGCCTCCTTTGCTGACCTGAGTCCAGACCCTAAGGCCCAGGCCCTCCCCTCCCTAACCCAGGGATCTGGGGAGGAGGAAGGGCTCCACGGGACAGGACGCACCCCGGGTTCCCTTCCCAGGGCTGCCAGGGAAGGGCACCCATGTTTCAGGGCAATTGCCTCCTGGGCCTGATGGCTGTCTTGAAGGCCACTCACCCCTTCAACATGGGGTGGGCAGGGTTCCTCACACAGAGTCTCGGCAAGCCCGGGACTCCTGGGTATCTATTCCCCAGGTGGGCCTCCTCCCACACTCTGACTGGGACCTCTCCCAGCAAGGTCTTCAACTCCCTGAGAACTGGGAGCGTAGCAGGACGAGGCACCGTGTTATGTCCTCTGTCCCCGTGCTGTCCTGTGTCCTTGGCCAGGTGGGTTACAGCCGCAACGCCCCCCACCCCAAGTTCCCCAGCAAGATCAGGAAGGGCGGGCCTGGAGACCGGACCATCTCTCCTGGGGCACAAATGCCCTCAGGCTCCCAGGAGGGTCCTCAGCATTATCCTGCCATTTTCCTGACTTTCCTCCAGGCCTCCAACCTCCCATAGAGGAGACGTGCCCCTCATACCAAGACCATACCAACTCCAGGTCAGCCCACCTTCCTGCCGCCCACCCGCCCCAGGGACAAGTGAGCATGTCACTGAGGGCCAGCTCTCTCCCATCCTCTGTGGGCTGCCCAGAGGGCAAGGACCCCCTCCACTGCACTGGCTTCTTGGCTCATGGGCCAGGTGGGGCCAGCCAGGACGTCCCCAAGGTCCTCACCCTGACTCCCCGCTGGCAGTGTGTCATCCAAACACACCCTCTCCAACCACCCCTGAGGCCCTGCTTCTTTGAAGCACAAGCCCTCAGGCCCTAACATCCAGACGTGGACATCAGGACCGTAGCATGGGCTCATCTTGCACGGGGGCCTCCTTCCTCCCTGGACTGCACCTGCTGGGGCCCAGGGTCCTTTAGTCCTCCCTGTGATCCTCACCTTCAATTCCCTCAGGCCCCAGGTCAGCCCTGGGCAGGCTCCAACCCCGCTCCTTCCACCAAGCCCCCAGGGTCTAGGACACTTAGCTGGCAAGCCAGAGCACGCCCCAGGTGGTCATCTGGCCGGAGTGCTCCCAGGACCCAGTCTAGTCTGCGTCCCTAGGGCTCCAGTGCCCCTGTGGTCCTCGCCTTGGCTGCCAGCCCAGGTAGGCGATTGTCCACCACCCCACTGACCCCCACACCCTGGAGGGAGTGCTCCAGCCCAATGGCCACAGTGTGGGAGGCCCCGAAGCACCAGCTGCCATGCAGCTCGGGACTTGTCCAACCCTGGCAGCCTCCCGAAGCCGAAAAAGGGGCAGGGCCGCGGTGCTGGGGTATCCTGGGGGACCAACTCCCTTGGGGGTCTCAGTCCCTCGGGGGTCCACGCCTCCACCCCTAGCTGACCCCAGGCCCCTCGGGCAGCCTTCCTGAGGCCGGGCTGCTCACACCAAGGTCCTTCCCTCCGCCCGGACCCCAACGGGGACAGGGAGTGACCGTCTTTCCATCAGGACCAGGGCCCAGGCCGGGGACTTTGCAGGCCTCACAAGGGGGCTGAGCTGGGGGGCGGGGGATAGGCTCCCTGGGCCCTTCTTCCCCACCCCTGCTGGCGGGGCTCCCTGGGCGCCTGGGCCTCTGCTTGGCTCCACTCGGTCTGCCTCACGGGACTGACTGTGGACTGGGGTGCGGGGTCCCTCCGTCCTCCATGGACATCCTCGCCAGGAACCCAGCAGGACCTGGGTCCACTCTCTGCCTCCTCAGGGAGGACCTGCTCTGAACACCAGCCCCCTGCTCTCGGAGAGCCCGGATGCGGAAGTGGGGCCTCACCACGTGTTCCCATCCCCCACCCACGACCTTCCCGGACTGACTCTGGCCTGGGGTGCGGGGTCCCCCGGGCCTCTTCCGCATCCTCACCGGGAATCCCAGCAGCACCCAGGGCCCTCCCCTCTGCCCACGTGTCCTAGGCCCTGCTCCTGACGCCAGGGGCCCCCAGTGCCTCAGGAGGCCCGGATGTGGAAGTCTGAGCACCCATACTCCCACGTGAGAGCAGGTACCCATCCCCACGGGGGCCTCACAGCCCTGGCGACCCTCTACTGGGGTCCTCTTTGTCCCTGTCAATGGTCCATCCCTCGCCTCCCCTTAGCCCCGGGATCCTCCCCTCAGCCCTCAGCGTCTGCTCCCGCCACACCAGGACTCAGGCTCTCGGGTACCCGGATGTGCCAGGCCTGCCGCACCCGCCGCCACCATCCGGCCCCATCCCGCTCCCCCGCGGCCTTCCCGGGCTCACCGTGGGCCCTGACCTCCGCCGGGTCCCCTCTGTCCCCCTCAGGGTCCATCCCTCGCCTCCCCTTAGCCCCGGGACCCTCCCTCCAGCACCCTCAGCGTCTGCTCCCACCACACCAGGCCTCAGGCTTTCGGGTACCCGGATGTGCCAGGCCTGCCGCACCCGCCGCCACCATCCGGCCCCGTCCCGCTCCTCCGCGGCCTTCCCGGGCTCACCGTGGGCCCTGACCTCCGCCGGGTCCCCTCTGTCCCTCTCAGGGTCCATCCCTCGCCTCCCCTTAGCCCCTGGACCCTCCCCCCCCCTCAGTGTCTGCTCCCGCCACACCAGGCCCCAGGCTCTCAGGTACCCGGATGTCCCAGGCCTGCCTCACCCGCCGCCACCATCCGGCCCCGTCCCGCTCCTCCGCGGCCTTCCCGGGCTCACCGTGGGCCCTGACCTCCGCCGGGTCCCCTCTGTCCCCCTCAGGGTCCATCCCTCGCCTCCCCTTAGCCCCGGGACCCTCCCTCCAGCACCCTCAGCGTCTGCTCCCGCCACACCAGGCCTCAGGCTCTCGGGTACCCGGATGTCCCAGGCCTTCCGCACCCGCCGCCACCATCCGGCCCCATTCGGCTCCTCCGCGGCCTTCCCGGCTCACCATGGGCCCTGACCTCCGCCGGGTCCCCTCTGTCCTGGGCTCCTTGGTCCCTACCCCCCTCAGGCCCTGGCAAACTTCCCTTAGGATTGGGCTCCTGAGCTCCCTGGGCTCGGGTCCCCAACCCCCCCCCCAGCCCATTTCCCGGGTGGCCGTGTGTGTCCGGCCTCCCCAGGGCCGCCCCCAGCCCCGAGGTGGGGGCCCAGTGACTCTCTCTCGCAGGGAGGAGTGGAGGCATGAAGGTGGGGTGGGGGACCCCCGCAGTTCTCCCTCAGCTCCTCACCCCACTCCGGGGAGGGCCCGGGCCCGTCCTGCCTCCGGGGATCCGAGGCCTCTGCCCCAGGCCCCGGCATCCAGGCCTCAGCTCGACGCCGCGGCCCCACCTTCCCCCGTGTGGTCTCTCAGGGTTCAGAAAGAGCCCCCCCACCCCCCGCCGCCCTCCGGGGCCCCTCCCCCGCCCTCGGAGCCCCCTCCCGGGGCTACCTGCTGCCCGGCTGCCGCCGGCCCGGGCCTGGCCTCCTTCCAGGGGACCCCAATGCGCCCCCCACACGAGGCCCTCCGCTCCCTCAGACCTCCGAGGCGGAAGTCGGCCCACGTCACATCCGGACCCCGTGCCAGGGGTCCCTAAGGGCTGGTTGCACGTCCGCGGGAGATGGGCTCTGCGTGGCGGGGGTAGGAGGACACCTGTGGGAGGCTCCCTGGGTCCTCTCGCGGGTCCTCCCTCCCCGGACTCGGGCGGGCTGCGGCCTCGGCTCTCTGCAGACCTCAGTCGGTGCCCCTTACACCGAGCCTCTCAGGCCCCGACGTGTCGTCCCTGAGCGCCCGAGGGGTGGTTGCTGCGGCTCGGGCCCCACCGGCTCTGCAGGTCCCGGGGTGGCCCAGGGCTGCCGGCAGGGGCACAGCAGGGTTCGGCGGCCCCCAGCGTCCTGGCACAGGTCGGCTCTCAGTCCTCACCCAGGAGGCCCTCATCAGGACACAGGCCTGCTGTGCAGCCGCAGCGCCCATAGCCCCGGGGCAGGGCAGGGGCAGGGGCCGGGAGGAAGCGCCCCTTCCCACGGGGTCCCTTGGCCAGCAGCCAGACTTTAGGGACATCGTGTTAAAGGTTTAGTTTCCTGGGGGCGGCCGAGCAGCTGCAAGGGTGTCTAGGGGTGTCCCGTATTGCGGGGCCCACTGCAGGGAGTTTTCCCCTGACATGCTGCGTCATCGGGAGAAACACACCGTCCCTCTCTACCTAGCGTGTGTCCAGTGCACGCGTATGTATAAGGTGTGCAGATTATAGGTGCTGGTATGCAAATGTACGTACATATCACCTAAATACGGACAGCGACACACGTATGTGCGTGTGTGTTCCCGTTATACATGCGTTTGTATATGTATTTATATAGGTGTAGACTATATATATACTTTATCAAAAATACCTTTTCTTACTGTGTGAATTGCTTTGATACTCCCTACTCTATTTCAGGTTGATTCTGTATATTCTACTTAAGTGATTTTTTTAAGGGGCATTCCTTGCCACTAAGATGATTTCAGGGGGTTATTTGCATAGACTCTAGAGTCCAATGCCTCAATCATCCTGTCTTTCCCCGTGTCCTCTTAGCACCCCAGGGCTAATGTCATGTGTACTCTGAGGCCTTGCCTCAGATTTATGCTGGGAAGCAGAAGCAGAAGTTGGAAATTGCTCCGCCTATCAATCCTGTCATCTGCATTGATGCAGGCTGCATTCCCTCCCCACATCCCTGATGTTCCCTGCATCCCCAACCCAGACTCAATATCCAGCTCAGCAGTCTTCAGGGTCCCCCAAGGCTTTCTCCTCATTTATTGTTCGGACGTTGTTTATTCTGTGTGTGTTTTTCAAGACTTTCATTTCTTTCTTTCTTTCTTTTTTTTTTTTTTTTTAAGGTTTTATTTCTTTACTCATGAGACACACAGAGAGAGACAGAGAGGCAGCAACACAGGCAGAAGGAGAAGCAGGCTCCACGCAGGGAGCCCGATGCGGGACTCGATCCAGGCTCTCCAGGACCAAGTATCTGCCCAAGACTTCCTTTTTTTTTTTAAGTGAGGTTTTAGTTGCACAGAAATGAAAACGGAAATTCCTTCCTCATCGTATTCTGATAGAAGCTTTTTCCATTAGCTAGTGCTGAATTTCTTTCAAAGGAGTCTTCTATACCCAGTCGTGATCAGATGTTTTTAGTTCCATTATTTTGTTAATGTAGATAAATACAGTTGAAAGATTTTTCTTTTTTTTTTTTTTTTTTTAAGGATTTTATTTATTTACTCATAGACACAGAGAGAGAGGCAGAGACACAGGCAGAGGGAGAGGGAGAAGCAGGCTCCATGCTGGGAGCCCGACGTGGGACCCGATCCCAGGTCTCCAGGATCACACTCCAGACTGCAGGCAGCGCCAAACCGCTGCGCCACCAGGGCTGCCCAAATACAGTTGAAAGATTTTTCTGACGTTAAGGCAGATTTCTGTTCACTGGGCACCGCCTCTCGTCCGTTTCGTTCACTACGATTTTGAATATGCATATACTTATTCAGGATATTTGCTGCTATATGAGTGCTTTTGGCTTAAGCGTTCTTTCAAGGTGGATTTCTCCTCTAGCATTTACATCCAGGAGCACTAGCGTGGGACATTTAATTGAAAACAATGCCCATATTTTTCTTTAGTTTGAAGGAGTTTTGCTAAGATGATGACTTCTCCCCAACCATTTGGCCGAATGAGACCACAGGGCGGTGGGGTGGGGGTGGGGGGGGGGAGGTGGGAGTCCAAAGTGGCCGAGGAGTTGAGAGACCTAAGTTCCTCTGGTCCCCGGAATTCAGCGAGACAGCTACTAAATCATTCTGAACCCCTGAGAACTGAACCGGAGATCTACAAAAAGAATAGCTGCAACTCTACAAAGAGAAAAGCATCCAGTTTCTGCAAGACAGGAGGTGTGGAGAAGTGAAATGGAAGCGATACATGGGAAGATGGGCGGGGGGGGGGGGGGGGGCAAAAGGGAGGCGATACATGGGAAGATACGGGGGAGCCAAAAGGGGGCGAGCTCCAGCAGCCTCCACCAGAGAGTGATGGAGCAGCAGAGAGCGCAGAATCCGGACCTTTAGAAGTCCGCTCCGGTGAGGGACGGCCCTGCCTGCCCGGTGCTCAGACAGTGAAGCGGGTGCAGAATCCTAGGTGGGACAGCGTGGTCTCAGGATCCCCCGGGGTCACAGGAACACTGACAGTGCCTGAGTGCAGCAGAGCTCCCAGACATCGGAGCAGGGAAGCCGGCTGCAGCGGGCTCTTGGCCAGTGGTGGCCGTAGCCCTGGAACCCAGCAGGGTCAGTGGGTCCCAGCACCCTCAGCGCAAAGGCTCTCCGAGCAGGAGCCCAGCAGGCGGCAGAACCGGCAAGCCCCCCCCTTGCTCCCCCTGGGGAGGAGCAGCGCACATGTCCACACAGCAGGAATCTGCAGGGTTTGGAAGGCGAAGCAGGGTCCGTGCCTGAGATGGAAATGCTTGGTCACAGGCTGGGTGAGCACAGTGTGCGGTCCGGTACCAGGGAGACAGGAGTGATGGGTTGCCTTTCACTGGGGGTGCGCTAAGGAGCGGGACCCTGAGCTTTCGGCCCTGGGGCTGGGGATGAGGAGGCCACCACTTTCGCTCTCAGCCTCTAAAGAGGCCTGCAAGGCCTTCACGGAACAAAATCCACAGAGAGCAACCCGGACCAGATTACTTAGCCTGGCCCCCTGGCAAGGGCGGTGCACGCCCACTCGGGGCAAAGACCCCTGAGAATCAGCGCAACAGGTCCCTCCCCCAGAAAGTCAGCAAGAGCATGCGGCCCAGACCAACTTTACCGAACACTGAGAACCGCAAAACTCCAGCGCTAGGGGAATATAACATACACAATTCATAGCGTTTTCCCCCATGATTCTTTGGTCTTTCCATTTTATTTATTTATTTTTTTTTTTTTCGCTTTCCTTTTGCAACCAATTTCTTATTTTATCAAACTTTTAGGAAATATTTTTTAGTTTTCATTCTTACAGTTACATGCTATCCTTCCATTGTTTTTAATTTTATTTGTGTAAGTTTTTTTTTTTTTCTTTACACCCTTGCGGTGCAGTTTCTTCCACCAGACCAAAATACACGTAGTGTACGGTATATGATTCTGTTTTCTTCACCTGTCTCATCAAAATCGCTTTTTTTTTCTTTTTTCTCCTTCTTTGTTTCTTTCTTGTTAAGTTCTTTCTATGTTCTGTCTCCCTTTCTGATATTTCCCACTTATTTTTTGTATCCCCCAAATGAATGAGACAAAGACTCCTAACTCTGGGAAACGAACTAGGGGTGGTGGAAGGGGAGGTAGGCAGGGGGTGGGGGTGACTGGGTGACGGGCACTGAGGGGGGCACTTGATGGGATGAGCACTGGGTGTTATTCTATATGTTGACAAATTGAACACCAATAAAAAATAAATTTATAAAAAATAAAAAAATAAGGTCTTTCTAAATTTTCATCTTTACAGTTACATTCTATCCTGTCAATGTATTTAATATATATAATATATATGCAAGGTTTTTTTTCTTTACAATTGTGAAGCCATCTTTTTTTTTTTTTAATTTTGTTGTTTATTTATTCATGACAGACACAGAGAGAGGGAGGCAGAGACCCAGGCAGAGGGAGAAGACCGCTGAGCTGCCGGGGCTGCCCTTCTTCACAATTTTGAGATGTAGTTTCCTCTAACCGAAGGAAATACACTCAGAATATAGTGTATTGCTCTGTTTTCTTCACCTGTCTGTTGATATTTCTTCTTTTTTTCTCTTTTAATTTTCATTTTTACAATTGCATTCTATCCTTTCCTTGTATTCTATTCAATTTGTTTAGTACCTATAAAAGTTTTCCTTTTGTTACAATTTTGGGATTTAGTTTTCTAACAAACGGACCAAAATACACACAGGATCCAGTGTATTACTCTATTCTCTTCACCTGTCTGATTATATTCTCTCTTTTTAATTTTTCTTTTCAGTTCTGGGTCTCTTGTGATTTGTGTAGTGTATATTTCTCTGGGGACATTGTTGCCATTTCAGTATTTTGTTCTCTCATTCATCGATTCTTCTCTGCACAGATGGAAAAAACCTCATCTCATAAAAGAGAACCAAAGGCAGTACTGAATGCCAGGAACCTAGTGAGTATGGACATAAGTAACATGGTAGAACTAAAGTTCAGAATAATGATTATAAAGATACTATCGGGGCTTGAATAAAGCATCAAAGACACTAGACAAAGCCTTTCTGGAGAAATAAAAGAACTAAAATCTAATCAAGTTGAAATTTCAAAAAGGCTATCAATGAGAAGCATTAAAAAATGGAGGCGCAAAAAAAAAAAAATGGAGGCTCTGACTGCTCGGATAATTGAGGCAGAAGATAGAATTAGTGACATAGGGCAGCCCGGGTGGCCTAGCGGTTTAGCGCCTGCCTTCAGCCCAGGGCGTGATCCTGGAAAACCCGGGATCGAGTCCCATGTGGGGCTCCCTGCATGGAGCCTGCTTCTCCGTCTGCCTGTGTCTCTGCCTCTCTCTCTCTGTATGTGCGTCTAATGAATAAATAAATAAAATCGTTTTTAAAAGCCCCAATCAAAAGTTATAGGGTATCAGGTTGGATAAAAAAGTAAGGACCATTGATACGCTGCCTGCAAGAGACTCATTTTAGGCCCAAAGACACCTCCAGATTTAAAGTGAGGGGGTGGAGAAAGATTTATCATGCTAACGGACATAAAATGAAAGCTGGGCTGGCAATCTTTATATCAGACAGACTAGATTTTTTTAAAGATTTTATTTATTTATTTATTTATTAAGGAGAGACAGAGCGAGAGGCAGAGACACAGGCAGAGGGAGAAGCAGGCTCCCTGCAGGGAGCCTGATGTGGGGCTTGATCCCGGGACAATGGGATCAAGACCTGAGCCAAAGGCAGATGCTCAACCACTGAGCCACCCAGGTGCCCCCAGACAGACTAGATTTTAAAGCAAAGACTGTAGGGGCCCCTGAGTGGCTCAGTGGTTAAGCGTCTGCCTTCGGCCCAGGTCGTGATCCTGGGGTCCTGGGATTGAGTCCAGTATCAGGATCTCTGTGGGGAGCCTGCTTCTCCCTCTGCCTGTTTCTCAGCCTCTGTCTCTCTCTCTGTATGTCATAAATAAGTGAATAAAATCTTTAAAAAAAAAAAAAAACACACACACTGGAAGAGCCAGAAGTGGCATGCCTTCTGTTAGAAAGCACTAAGAAGCACACAGTACCACCGAGGAGTAATGTTCTCCCGAGAAAATTGAACTTGCTTCTGGCCTCCAACTGGGGTGAACATATAGTGACAGGAAATACAGCTCTCTTCAGGAGAAGAAGGCACAGGGTCTGCTCTGTGGCGAGAGCTCTGGGCATCTGCAGGAACGTGTTTGCTTTGTTTTGCATCCAGTCTGCTCAAGAAAGGCACCATTTCCCTGCCTACCACAGTGATGCCACAACACTGCCCAGCAGCCTTGCCTATTCCAAGCCAATGGTGCCTGCCTTTCCCTTTATCCTGGGAGAATGGCCCCTGGATGCTTAGATCTGCATTTGCTCCCTATCCCCTAGGTCAAGTCAGAAAGCTAGGATAAAATCCTGGATCTGACAAGCCAGTTCACTGTACCCGTGCCACTGATCTTGGCGCAAGGCTGCTCTAGGCTCGGAGGATCAGGCCCTCCAGACTAGCCTCTCTAGACCTCTGCCTCCTGCTCTCTGTTGCAGGGCCCTGAGCTACTGCATGCCGTTGTTCTTCCCCGGGCATTTGCTTTTGCCACGCTGCTAGTGGTCCTCTTGGGACATCCTCAGGTCTCGCCCTCAATGTCACCTTTTCCATGAGTCCTTCTATGAATACCCAATCCTAAATTGCAACCCCTCCTCCCACCCCATCCCCAACACTCTGCATTCAGCTCTGTGGATTCGATTTGTTTCCATAGCATTGAAAACTACTCAGCCTACTTCACCTTTCACTTCATTTCATGATTCACTTCAGTGTACACCGCTACACATGCTAGGCTATGAGCACTACAGAGGCAACGAATCTGTTCAATGCTGTATTCTTAGAGCTTTGAGCAGCGCCTGGCACATGGTACATGTTTACTACTCATGTTGAGAATGAATAAAGAACTGCCAGCTCCAAGGTCCTGGTCCTTGGAGCCTCTCGTCCCTAAACCCCCTTGGCATCTCTAACCCCCACAACTATCCAAACAGGCAAAGTTTGAATGCTCCCGTCCATGCTCTACTTATTGGCTCATGGACAAGGTAAGCCACTGAGTTTACCGGGGACTCTGGAGACCCCTAGCCCCAGTCCCTGGTTTGTGCTCCTGGTATTCTGGCAGAAGTCAGCGTAGTAGGATTCCAAACAACTATGGCTGACTGCACACTCTCTCCTGCCAGCAGGCAGCTATGGCCTTCACCCTTATGCTCTGCTCTTCCTTCTTGTTGGCTTCGATCTATAAGTTGCTACAGTCAAGGACTCACGTGTCCTGGGGTTTGGGTTGGGCCACAGAAGGTTTTACAGATAGCCAGTTCACACAGCGCATGCCCATTGATTCCAGAGGGCACACCCATGTTCACATATGACCATAAAAAGACTTCCCTAGCGAAGGTAGAAAGGAGGGTAACTAAGATGGTTTGCAAGGTTACTTTCAAACCCAAAACACTCCAACCACTAGGATTTATCCCCATTTCCAGAATGCAGGTGCGCTCCTTGCCTTTGCACATACTGTTCCTGCATCTTGAGGTATCGGAGATACTTTACTTGCAATGAGAAGGGCTCTTGCTGTCGGTGCTGTCCTTCCTGATAATGCCAAAGGCCAGCCTTCTCGTGAGAAGGCATCAGACACACTCAGAGGGACATTCTACTACAACTGGACCAGTACTCCTCAGAAATGTCAAGGCCATAGATATAAGCAGAACACTGGCCTTCCAGAGATGTCCGCATCCTAATGCTCACAGCTGGAATATGTTAAGTTACACATCAAAGTGGAATTAACGCAGAAGATGGAATTGAAATTACCAATTGCCTGACCTGAAGATAGGGAGATTGTTCAAGATAATCCAGGTAGACCCAATGTAAATACAATGCTCCAAATGTGGAAGGAGACGGTCATGTGAGAGACTCAACTGCCCATTGCTGGTGTTGAAGATGGAGGAAGGGTCTCTGAGCCAAAGATGGTGGTCACCCTCTGGGTGCTGGAAAAGTCATGAAAACACATTTCTCCGTGGAGACTTCCCAAAGCATCACAGCCCTGCTGATGGCTTGATTTTAGCCCAGTGAGACTCTTCTGGGGCTTCTGACTTCCAACATTTGTGTTGTTCCATTAATGAATTTGTGCTGTACCACTAACTTTGTGGTGATCTGTTACAACAGCAATAGGAGGGCAGCCCCGGTGGCACAGCGGTTTAGTGCCATCTGGTGCCCGGGGTGTGATCCTGGAGGCCTGGGATTGAATCCCAAGTCGGGCTCCTTGCATGGAGCCTGCTTCTCCCTCTGCCTGTCTCTCTCTCTCTCTCTCTCTCTCTCAATCAATCAATCAATCTTTAAAAAGAAAAACAACAACAACAGCTGTGGGAAAGTAATACAGTTTCAAAAAAAAACAGAAAATACGAAGGAGCTATCTCATATTGGAGGACATGAAGCAGACATAATGACTGCATGTAATGTGCCATCCAGGGTTGCAAAGAAAAAGGGCACATTCCTACCCCTTTGCCCCAGGGCTCTTGCCCCTTGGCCACTTTATGGTCCCTCCGACTGTACCACCACTCTGGACAATTGCAGGTGCCCAATTGGGACATACACAGGAGTCTGCGGCTGAGCTGGAGAGACAAGACCACCCATGAGTACAGTGCATGCCTCCCCCTACATTCCTCCTTGCAGGATCAAGCATCCTATCCCCCACAGTGAGAGAAACTGAGGGACAAGTTTGAGGGACTGGGTCCTGACAGTTGGAGAATGGCCAGCACGATTGGGAGTGTAGGAAACTGCATGAGGCTGATTCTACAGAAGCCTCGGGAGCCAAGGGATTCGTTACCACTCTGTGAGCTCACAGAGCACAGTCCACTGTCTTCTCTTACTAAGGGACATAATTCAGGCACACATGTTTTCCTAGGTGCAAGACTCCAGATTCTGCCCCTTAAGGTGCAAGGCTGGGGTGGAGGTGTTCAAAAGAGGAGCTGCCCCACAGGAAGCTGCCTGTCCCCGGTGGTTCTTGTCAGAGAACTTCTGAGTCATAGCCACTGCTCTGTGCAGCTGGGATCCTCGTGAAGGCCACTGCGAGGTTGGCTTTCTGAGGCTGAGCCAGAGAGGGAGTGGGGTCCTGTCAGCCATCCCAACAGCCGCCTGGGAACCTAGGGTCCCGAAACGGGCACTTTATCAGAGGAAAGTGTAGTGGGTGATGGTGGTGGTCATCGGGATGCTCTGCCACACCCCACAGGCTCCCAGTCTCACATGAGGATTTTGTAAGCAGCCGGACAGGAGGGCCTTCGGGTCCCCAGGTAGCAAGCAGGCTGTGCAGAAGGTTGGCCACCCCACAAGAGGTGGGAGGAGGAGCACCTGCCATTCTGAGGCTGCTGGCCTTAGCACAAGTCCCAGGAGCAGGCCCTGTAGGGCAGTCGTGGCTGGATGCGGGGACACCTCTGCTAATGTTGCTTGCTGTGGGGAACTGGTGGGTCTCAACTCAGAGTTGAGAAGGACTGTTGGGCTGTAGCAGCTAGGACACCCTCGGGCCTCTACCCCCTTTGTTGGAGCCATTCTGGGGTGCATCTCTTTAGCCACAGCCTCCTGTGTGACACATGCCACCCAGGCCCTGAGCTGTTGTAAGCAGGGCAATGCAAGTCAGACAGGAGCTCACCGGCCTTGAGGACTCACTCTCGGTCCTTGTCTTCCGGATCTGAGAAGCCTCTGCTTTTTCCCAGGCTGAGCGAAAGGCCTGCTCTACACTCTGGTCTCCTTTGCGAGGAGTTGAGGTGCTGCCTGGCTCTTGCCAGACCTGCCCTGTGGCAGATACCCCTGCAGGTGTCCTAAGGCCCTTCGAGGGCAAATAAGTGCAGGTCTCCATCTGGCATCATTGATAGCCTCCTGCTAAAATCCGGAGAAGACAGCTGGGAGGCTGGGCTAGGGCAGGGGTTGCAGGGCTCGATAAAGGAATGGATTCCAGAAATGTCTATACGATTGAAGAATGCAGACTAGAGTATAATGCTGGCTTGGAAGTTAGAAGGGAAAGAAGTAAGGAAGATTCAGGAAGGTTGTGTTCCACACTGCCTCGTTTTGTGTGCTTGTGTTTGATTTTCCTATGAATCTTTCTTTCTTTTTCTGAAACTTATCCATTACCTTTTGTTCAGTTGCTCTTTGCCCTTTTTATTTTAAAAACTTCAATAAATTATTAATTTTAAACTATTTTGTTTTCGACTTGTAAAAAATTTGCAAAGATAGTACAGAGTTTTTATATACCCCTCACTCAGTTTCCCATTATGACGGAAAATCGGAAGAGGTTGCTTCTTTCAATGTGGTGCATTTGTTACAATTAATGGGGTAATTTTGACACTTCATTTATTACTAACTGAAGCCACACTTTACTCAGACTTCGGCAGTGTTTACCCAGAATCTGTGTTCTGTCCAGGATCCCCGTCAACATACCGCCTTACGTTATTTGTAGTGTTTCCTTGGCTGTGGCAGTTTCTTTGTTTCTGAGGAGCTTGACTCTTTTCGGGAGGAGTGATTAGATAGTTTGTACATTGTCTCTCACTCGCAATGTTTCTGATGTTTTACTCATGATTAGTCTGGATTCTGTGTTTTGGGAAAGAAGGCCACAGTGGTGAAGTGCTACTGTCATCACATCCTACCAACACTACATTCCAGTAGCTTCATTTATCACTGATGAGGTTTACCTTGATCACCTGACTGAGTTAATACCTCTTAGGTGTCTCCACTGTAAACTTACTGGTGTCATCCCCCTTTCCATACTGTCCTCTTTGGAAGAAAGTCACCATATGTGGCCCACACTTCAACACAAGGGAGTTATGCTGTACTATCTTCAAGTGAATGTATATGTGTAAACCAGAATTGTTCTCCATTGGAGATCTGCCTATTTCCCCATATTTATGTATTTAATAAGTCAACTTCTTTTATCAGTACAGACACATGGGCATTTCTATTACACTTTGTGTTAAAATCCAACAGCATCCTATATATTTGTGTTGTTTAACTTGTTCCAGGTTTGGCCACTGGGCGCTCTTCCTGTTAGCTCCCTCTGTGTATACCTTCGTCACGCCCCTGGAAATGTTTTCATTGGTTTGTTTTTATGTATTTGTTTTTTTTTAAGCTTTTCTTTATTTTCAGGCACTACAAGGTGCTTCCGGCTCATCTTGCATATTTCCCTGTCCCATTTCTAGAATCAGCTATTTTTCAATGGAGCCCATGTTCCATTTACCATAGAATAGTATGAGAAACCTAGGTCTGTGCACTAAGTACCCGCATTGCATCTGGGGTCATTGCTCCTAGGGCTTCTTGGCTGACAGAGGAAGAAATTACATGAGTGTTCACGACCCTGTGTGTATTCACATATGTATACAAATTTTAGATGTAACCATCTATATGTGTATTAAGCTACATAAAAGTATTTAATGATGTTTTTGGCTCTAATCCTCCACCACATAGATCACTATAGCTTCCTCCTCTACAGTGAAAAACCTTGAGATTTGGAAGTTGTTTATATGTCAGTGTCCTTTTTTCTCTGCTGGGTAGCCCCAAGGCTTGGTTACCTCTGATGGAGCTGTTGAAATAGAATTTGTGGATGTGCAATGCAACAGTTCTGCTCCAGAACTCCATGGAACCTCATCAAAGTTATGCCTGCCCTCTAGCCTCTGGACTCTGATAAGGCTACCTGGCCCCTGTCTATGGAGCTCTTGAAAGGTCAAGAGTACCCGTTATTTGAGTGTCTGAACTGATGAACAATTTGACTTTTGATGCTTTTGGGGGTTGAGATCACCTGTAACTAAGTTTGGTCTTCCTTATCTGTCTGGAAAGTATTTCTTTCTTACCAGAGCATGAGCTACAGGGTAAGCTAGACCCCAAGATGAGTATTTGTTTCCTTACCTTTATTTAGCTTTATGACTCAGGGCATGTTATATGAGCTTTTGATGCCTCAGTGCTTTTTCTCTATTCTGTATTTGAATAGTCACTTGGAAGCTCCTCAAGGCTGGCAATTAGAGTCTACCCAGAGGGAGGGCAGGATAGCTGGATGAAAAACAGAACCCCCTCAGATTCGACAGCTGACAACACTGCTATATGTTACTCATCCTTAAAACCAACTTATATAATGATATACATTCTCCAGTGAGTGTTGGAAAGCCTAATTAGAAATTGAGAAATGTGCCCAAGTTCTCAGATTAAAGGTTATACATCATGGGAAATCATGAGTTGATACTTTGATTATGATCAATCAAGTAATAATAATTCTCTCAAGCTGTTCCTTAAATAAATACCATAAAATTGCCTATTTGAAACTCTGCTATGGTGGAAAGTGTGACTGTTTTCCATAACAATACTAGATGAATGTTGAAGATATTGCTGTAATCACAAAAACTCTCAAAATGTCTGGAAATGAAGACAGTATACTAGGTCACCTTCTGTGATGTGGTGTAGTGTGGTATGGCCTAACACAAACTAAAAGAACACCTGCAAAGATTGGCATTTCAATTCTGATTCAATACATTGAAGGAAATTTCCATCAAATCAGTATGTGGCAGCTAAGAAAAGCTGGTTCGTTGAAAAGACCAAAAAATTTTGACAAACATTTAGTAAGAGAGAAAAGAGACTCAACTACTAATATAAAAAATGTAAGTCAGGGTAGTATTACAGTTCTTTTTTTATTTTTTTTTATTTTTTAAAGAAGATATTATTTATTTATTTATGAGAGAAGCAGAGACATACACAAAAGGGGAAGCAGGTTCCCTGCGGGGAGGCTGATGTGGGACAGGAAACCAGGCCTCTGGGTCATGCCCTGAGCCAAAGGCAGATGCTCAACCCCTGAGCCACCCAGGCGCCCCAGTATTATAGGTCTTAAAGAAACAAACAGGATTGTAAGAGAGTACTCTCAACAATTATACTCCAAGAAATTATATAACCTAATTGAACTGGGTATATTTTTAAAAACATAAACAACCAAAGTAACTCAAGAGGAAAAGAAAATTCAAACAGATCTAACAGGTAAGGAGAATGAATCCGTGATCAAAAATGTCAAAGAAATAACATCCCAAGACCAGGTGACTTCACTCAGGTATTCTACCAATACTTGATAGAAGAAAGAAATCCTTAATTTCTTCCCAAAATATGGAAGAGGAGGGAATACTTCCTATCTCTTTCTGTGTGGTCAGCAGTACCTAGGTAGTAAAGCCTGACAAAGACATAAAAAAAAAAAAGAAACCTGACACACTTTCATGATTAAAAAAAAAAAATTTCAACAAACTAGAAATAAAGGAAAACTTTAACATGTTATAAGGTATTCAGGAAAAATCCACATCTAACATACTGAATGGTCAAAGACTGAAATTTTCCCATTAAGCCATGAAATAAGAAAGAAGCCAAGGGCCGCCTAGGTGGCTCTGTCGGTTAAGCAGCTGGCTTTTGTTTTCTACTCAGGTCATGATCTCAGGATTTTGAGATCAGGCCCCGCATTGGGCTCCATGCTCAGGGGTCTCTGCCTGAGATTCTCTCTCTCTCCCTCTTCCTCTCCCTCTCCCCCTCCCTCTTTCTCTAAAATAAATTATAAATAATATTCTTTTAAAAACCGAGAATGCTTGCTTTTGCTACCTTTATTTTTATTATACTGGAAGTGCTAGCCAGAGTGATTAGGCAAAAAATTACTTTTTAATAAATAATAAATAAATAATCCTAATAATAAAGACAAAGTGGGGAAAAACGTAAAAAAAAAAGTAAAAGGAGAATCAAATGCTTAAAAATAAGTTTATCTAAGGAAATACAAGACTTGTACACTAAAAACTACAAAATATTGCTCAAAGTAATTAAAGAAGATTTCAGGATATAGAAAGATATCTTGTGTTCATGGAGCTGAAGACTTACTTTTGTTAAGATAGAAGTTGTACTAAAGCAGTTTACAGATTCAATACAATCCCAGTAAGAAATCCTAACAATCCTGTTTGAAGAAATGGAAAAGCTGATTCCAAAGTACATATGAAGAGACGCCTGTGTGGCTCAGGGGTTGAGCATCGGCCTTTGGCTCAGGTGGTGATCTCAAGGTCCTGGGATCGAGTCCCAAAAGAGAGTCTGATTCTCCCTCTGCCTATGTCTCTACCTCTCTCTTTCTCTGTCTCTCATGAATAAATAAATAAAATATAATGAATAAATAAAGAAATAAAGAAAGTGTATATGGAGTGCAGATGCCCCTTGGATAATTCTGTTGGTATTCTTTGCGTAAATACCTCGTAGTAAAGAACCGAGATGTCCATCAATAGATGAATGGATATATTGGAAATTTACTGTCTGGCACATGGTAGGAATGAAAAATGGTGCAGCTGTTGAAAGAGATGTTTGCCAGTGGTAAAAGTCTATCACTTTGTCAAAAAATTAAACTTTTTTAAATTAATATTTATATTTTTTACTTTTATTTAATTTATATGACAATTCCACTCCTATGTATATGCTCATTAAAATGGTAAACAGGTATTTAAACAATTACCTGTGTAGAAATGTTTACTAAAATTCACAATAGCAAAAGGATGAAGCCACCCAGATGTCCATCAATTTGCGAATGAATAAGCAAGATGTATAGGCCTATAAAGAAATATTCAGCTGCGAAAAAGAATGAAGTCACGATATAGGCTTTAGCATGGATGCATCCTGAAAACTGCTGAGTGCAAGAAGCCGGAAACAAAGATATCATATTGCAAATTCTGATTATTAAGAAATACACAGAACAGGTATATTCATATAGAAAGCAGAGAAGCAGTTGACAGGATCTGAGGGAGGAGGGAATGAGCAGTGACCACTTAACTGATGCGATC
This sequence comes from Canis lupus dingo, assembly GCF_003254725.2. Taxonomy (NCBI): domain Eukaryota; kingdom Metazoa; phylum Chordata; class Mammalia; order Carnivora; family Canidae; genus Canis; species Canis lupus. Next base: position 118,201,687 of record NC_064281.1, on the reverse strand, counting down.
ATGTTCATGCTTTTGGGGAGATACAAGTGCTTTGGAATCAGACAGAGGCTATAGTCGTACAACACCGCAAATGTATGAAATGGCACTGAATTGGACACTGTAGAATGATTTCGTGTTATGTGTATTTACCTTAAAAAAATATTGATAAATGCTGTGAAACAAGAAAACATGAATCCTCTGGAAACCAGGGAGTGCCTTCCCCTTCACTCAATTGCCCTTTGCCCAAAACCTAGGGTCACGCTCCGTGGCCTAACACGCTGGGTTAAAGGTCTAGCCCGAGCCTCTGCATCTGGCCTCATCTTCTGCCTTCCACCACACTGTAGCCTTTTTCTTTCCGTCCATGGAACTGTTTTCTCTGACATTGAGCAACCAGGTCCTCATTATCTCAACTACATTCACTATTCATTCCCACCTAGTAAACAGATGAGCAATTAGAGGTTTGCTAAGTCCTCTCCTGTGAAACCCAGATATACTAATTGGGGTACAGAACTCGTGTGCCATTCAATGCGGTCTGGCTGTTCTTACAAGAAATATACACAGGATTGGATGAGTCCATATAACAGGCACATTGGCATTGACCCTGGACCTTCTGTTAACTGGGTAATAGATGAATTTAAGGAGCAAGGGTTCCGAGGACACAGGTGAGAGGGTCTAATTCAGGCTGCTGGCCATATGCACAGGAAAGGTGGACCGCTGGGCGCAGGCTAGTGGTAGAAACTTACTTAGGGGCCAGTGAAGATTTTTCAGGTGTGGCTGAGTCTTGACTAGCCGGACATCCCAAGACACTCTCTCTGCTACAGGGCACAAGGCAGAGAATGGCTGGTGGTGACAAGACCAATCAGTAAAAAGAAAATCTATCACCTGTCCAGGTGTGAGCTGCTGAGAGCATGACTGAGACAGGGACTGGGGGTGGAGAGGACAGAGACACAGAATGTACTCACGAGCCCTCCACTGCTTTCCTCAGAAAGGACACTTTTCCAACAGCCACCCGCTGCCCACAAGCTTCACTTCCTCTTCACTCCTGGAGCCATGTAATCCGAGACGACATTTTTGCTTGAACTCCATCCTCCTTGCCAGCGAGGCTTCTCCTTTAGTTTAGCAAACCTAACTGCGGTTTTGGCTTCATTCACCCAGAAGGCACCCCCAGATCTCAGCAAGAAGGACTACACAGTTGTGAGCAAAATCCTAAAACATCCCTAAAGAGTTACTGTGTCCCTTCTGTCTTCACTACAGCATCTCATATATTACTCTGGAATGTAGTCTACAGGTTATGGTCCTTCTCAGGTTGTTTAAATGCTTCAGGATGGATTCTTTAAATTGGCAGACTTTTTCTTCTTTTGAAATCCATTGCCATCCCTTAATGAATAGCAAAGCCCAAGTTAACAGAAACCAAGAAAAGGACCACCCTAATCCTCACACCCTTCACCAGCTGGACTCTGGGTCCTTCCCACTCTCCCTCCACAAAACCCTTTGCCAACCACTGATAACTTTGGGAGTTCTCAACCAGATGAAGATCTCTAGGGTGAGATCTTGAGGACACTGCCTCACCTCTCTGAGAACTTGAGAAACTATCTAAAATGGGAACGATCATGTTTCCCACAGACAGTTTGCAGTAACTGTTGTGATAAGTAAAGCACCAATGCCCACAGAAAGTGTCTGTAATCTTAAGCTCCCATTGCCTTCTTGTAGGCATTCAGGGAATTGTCTTTTAGCATGAGAAAAAAACCTAGTACCCAAATAGCTTTTTACACACACACACACACACACACACACACACACACACCCTGGGGTAGAGAGTCAAGAATGTCTTGAGTGTCCGGAACACAAGTGTAAGTATCGATGGATAAAGGACTCATGGCTACTGCAGCCTAGTTGGAGTTTGAAACTCTATGGCACTGTAGATATGTGTGTATTGTGGGGGGCTTGAACATATGATTGGATTCTGGAAACAATGGAAGCATCCTCTATTTCAAAAAACAAGCAATAGCTATTCTTGTGTTCCTTTTCAGCTTTGGTTGCCAGGTTCACTCGCAAACCACCAGACACAGCCCACACATAGCCAGCCAGCCACAGACATGTGAAGACTCTTCTTACCATCTCCTGCTAGGTTCAGGAAGAACTTCATGGAATGAATGCTCTCTTCTCTTAGGCAGAGAGGCACTCTCTTTGGAATGCTTCATTCTTCCCTTTCTGCCTGTCTCTTCCAAGGCCAGTTTCATTAGTGTTACTGAACCTAAAATTAGTCTCAGGTATATATAAGTATGCTAGATGGTTGTGCATAACAATTACTGAAAAGCATTGCCGTAAATCTTCATGAAGTCATGTTAGGCAATAGTTTCTTAGATATGACAGTCTCAATTGGCTTGAGCTACCATAACAAAACACTATAGACTGGGTGGCTTACCCAACAGTAATTTATTTCTCATGGTTCTGGAGACTGGAAGTCCAAGACCAAGGTCTGGCAGGATTCAATTTCCAGTGAATCCCTCTCTTGGTTTGCAGATAGGCACTTTCTTTCTGCAACCTCATATGGCCTTTTGTCTGTGCTCACACACAGAAGGATAGTATAAGCACACTAATCCCATCATGAGGATCCCACCACCCATAAACTCATCTAATTCTAGCTCCTGAAGGCCTATCTCCAAATACCATGGCATGGGGAGCTTTAACATGAATGTGGGGGTAGTGACACAGATCAGTACATAGCAGATACCAATACCCAAATGGCAAAAATATAGATAACTTAAATTTCATAAAAATTAAAAATGCTTCTGCTTCAAAAAACATCATTTAAAAAAATACCACCCGCAGATTGGGAAAAAATACTTGTTCATCATGTATAAATGTGTAGTATACAGAATATATAAAGAACTGTCATGGGGATCCCTGGGTGACTCAGCAGTTTAGAGCCTGCTTTCAGCCCAGGGTGTGATACTGGGGGTCCTGGGATCGAGTCCCACTTGGGGCTCCCTGCATGGAGCCTGCTTCTCCCTCTGCCTATGACATGTCCCTCAAAAACAATTTACAGACAAAAGCTGAGAAAATTCATTGCCAGAAATACACTATAAGAAATGTTAAAGACAGTTCTTCACGCAGATGAAGTATACTAATATGTGTAAATGTACAAAGAAAGACAAGCACCAGAAATTTAAAAATGAGGGTAAATATGAAAGACATTTTCTTCTTATATTTAGACACTTTAATAGATAATTAACTGTCCAAAGCAAAGGTTGGCCAATGGCTACCTCTAGGTCAAATCCAGACTGTGGCATGTTTGTACTCAGCCTTTGAAATCAGAATAGTTTTAAAGGCTTGTGTCTTTATTGGACTTTGCAATATGCAAAACCTACAATATTTACTATCTTTCTTATTATGGGAAAAGTGTGCTGACTTCAGGCATAAAGCAAGAATAGCCACAATATATTGAAGCCTTTGCAAAAAAATGAACAAGTAAAATTTGTGACAATAGTCTAAGGGATGAAAGGGGGGAAATGGAATATCCTTATTGTTTTAAGGATATTATATTATGCCTAAATTGGAAAAATATTATTTGAAGGCACGCTAATAAGTAAAACTTGATACTGCAAAAACAGATTACAAAAATCCAAAAGATATACAATTATCAACCAATTTATTGCATAAAATGGAATAATAAAAAATCGACAATTTATCAGAAAAAAAGTTTGCAAAAAAGGGAGAAGGGTCAAAGACAAGATGGATGAATAGAAAGCAACAAACAAGTGGTACATTTAAAACAACCCTCTCAATCATTAAATGGAAATGATCTAGGGTCAAGATCAAGTAAGAGTACTCTTCCTTGTCTATTCCACCGAAAGCAACTATAAACCTTAGAGAAAAAAAATATGGAGCAGCCACCTGAGAACAATAAAAAATAAGTATTATATACAGGCATGTATTTTCTTGCTCTGTCAGCTGGGAGAGCCGAGAACCAAGGACGTACCAGGGGCAATGGACCCCTGCAGCATCAGTTTCTAATCTTATTTCCCAATAAAGAAAACCGGGGATCCTTAAAGAAATAAACAATTCTAAGGCTCATGCAGAAAATAGACAAGATAAGCCTGGGACATCTTGTCATGCCAGAATATAAGGAAATGCTCAAAATGAACAAACAAATAAAACAATGATGAGCGTAGGACAAAGGGCTTCAGGAGTCAATGAAAAGAGCTCCCAGTGGCCAAATCTGGAAAAAAATTTGAGCAAATAAATAAAACTGTACTGCATTATAACCCAAAGCATAAAATAAATATCCAAGAGGACAAATTTTTTATGCCAAAGAATTCCAAATCCTTATTAATGTAGATAGTCTCCCACTCAAGGAGATGAAACCTAATCCTTACTCTCTAACTGTGGCCTGCACATAGTCACTTCCTTCCAGATAATGGCGGAGAGAGAGAGAAAAAAACATTTGGTGCAGAAGCCTAAACAACACCATCTCAGCCAGATGATCAAGATCACCATCCCCAGGGATGAGTCATATTGATAGAATGTACCCTTGATAGGATGTGATGAGAAGAGCACTTGACCTTTCTAGGCTTCCTCCCCCAAACTCATAACAATAGCCTACTTATGAGAAAGACATCAGAAAAATTCAAATAGAGGGATATTCTGCAGTATACCTAACTAGTACTCAAAATTGTCATCATCAGAAGGAATGGAAAGTCGGAGAAACTGTCACTGGAAAGAGGATCTTAAGGATCACGACAGTTACATGGAATGTGGTTTACTGGCCATGATCTTGTAACCGAAAAAGGACATTAGGTAAAAACTAAATATAAAAATGTAAAAAATAATAATATAAGTATTAAATAATAAACAATTAAAGGATTGGATTAAGATAAATGTTAAATAGAAATATACCTGAAACATAAAATCGATATGAAGATGCATATCATATGAAAATAAAATGTAAAACCTATCTATCTTAGAGAAGGTATGGCCTACAAAGCCAAAAATGTTTATAGTCTAGCCTTTTATGGGAAATATATGTTGACCACCGGTGCAGAGCGAACTAGCATGAATGTACTCAGGGATTTATCACGTAGGGCAAAGGAAAGCCCTGGCCCAAAGCTGAAACCCTGTGGCGGAGCCTCAGCAACAGCAGGGCAGATACCTTAAACGGGGAGGGAAGGTAACGTGTGTGTCTCTGCAAAGAAAAGCTTTGGTACCAAAAATTGGGAGGTAACTACTTTGCTATTTTTCTCTCAATTATCCCACCACTTGGCCACCAAGGCCAATCCATTCAAGGGAGTAACCAACAGAGTGGGGAGACTATAGGTCCCCTCCCAGTTAGAGGACCAGGAAAGGAATGTCCTGGTTAGCCAGGGGAGGGGGAAATGGAAAATGGGGCAAATACAAGCAAGGGATAAAGTTCCCTAGGAAGTCTTGATTTTACCTGAGTTGTTCATGCTGGAATCTCACCACAAGGATGGCAAAAGCTTGGAGAACCGAAACATCAGCCAGGGCTCAGCCTGGGCCCTGAGTTAGTCAGAAACACTATGGATCCAAGTATCACTGCTCCATCACAGCAAAATGCACGTTTATTTCAAGCACATATGGTGCATTCTCCAGGATCCACTATATCCTGTGTCTTCAAAATGCTTTTTAAATTTAAAGGATCCAGGGTCGCCTGGGTGGCTCAGTGGTTGAGCCTCTCCCTTCAGCGCAGGTCATGATACCAGGGTCCTGGGATGGAGTTTTGCATCAAGCTCACCACAGGGAGCCTGCTTCTCCCTCTGTCTATGTCTCTGCCTCTCTCTTGGTGTCCCTCATGAATAAATAAATAAAATCTTAAAAAAAATAAACTTAAATGATCCATAGGATATCTTCTGATAATAAAGGAATCAAACTAGAAATCAAACAGTAGTGGAAGGACAAGAAAAACCTCAAAACACTTGGAAATTAAACAGCATATTCTAAAATCATCCCTAGGTCAAAGAAAAGACTGATTTCACTTTTATTTCTTTGTCTTCCATTGTTTTGTCTTTTTCTTTTCTTTCTTTCCTTTCTTTCTTTCTTTCTTTCTTCCTTCTCTTTCTTTCTTTCTTTTTCTTTCTTTCTTTCTTTCTTTCTTTCTTTCTTTCTTTCTTTCTTTCTTTCTTTCTTTCTTTCTTTCTTTCTTTCTTTCTTTCTTCTTTCTTTCTTTCTTTCTTTCTTTCTTTCTTTCTTTCTTTCTTCTTTCTATCTTTCTTTTCTTTCTTTCTTAAGTCAAAATTTAAGAATTTTTGTCTGGTTAGCAACTCTCCCATTCTAGTGACAGAGAAATCAAGTTGGTCAAGGTGATACCCAAGCAAAAATAAGCCTACAACTGAGATTCAGATGGAAACCATAATTGTGTACATGACCGTGGGTTAGAGGATTCATGCCATCCAATAGGGAAATGCAACTGGTGTTTTCAGTTCCTCATCAAGACTTCCTGCTTTCCTGATTGGGGCCATGATGTAGATCTGCCACTGGATAGAGCTTAATCTGAAAGAGTCAAGAGGGAACACACGTAAACCAAATGTGGTTCTTGTGAAATATTTTGGTCTCCAAATGAACAAAATATTGTTCTCATATGAGAGTTTAAATGGCACCCTTCTGAGGTACTGATAAGTACATGCCTTACTAAAAGCTTTTAAACCTTCCTAACACCCAGGGAGGAAGGTGAGCAAAGAGGCAGTATATGAGAAAATGGCTCCGAACTCCACTGCTAAGAAGAAGGAAGGATGGGGGGCCAGCTGTGATCGTGGCACTCTGCTGCTTCATTCCCTGCCACCCACAAAGTAAGGTTTGTGTGCTGTACTCTGATATTCAGGCTCCGTCTAAAGATGTATCCAAACTCCCTTATCACCTCTACATACACCATGATCCTGTTCATTTTTGTCCACATTAGAAGACTTCCATTACACTTCAGGAAGTAGAGGCTGAATTTTTTTTGTTGGGTTCTTACCTGTGTGACAAGTTGGCCATGGTTAGCACTGATACCTGGGATGGTAATTTAGGAAATTAGCCAAATGCTGATCCCTCCTTTCCCTCCCTTCCTTACCTCTGCACCTGAGCTCGAGAGAAGGAGAAATCCAAGGCACACTACCACAGCTGGGTTATAAAGGTCAACATCAATGGTGATAAATCATGTTGATAGTATGTGCCCTTGATGTGATGTGATGAAGATGGCACTTTATCTCTCTGGGCTTTCTCCCCAAACCCCATAGTCCCAGTCTAATACTTTGGGATAACATCTCTTTTTTATTATAAATGGATGTTAATTTTGATTAGATACTTTTCTATATACAATTAGATCTGATTTTTCTCATTCAATCTGTTAATGTAATTTAAGGCAATCCTGGTCCTAAATCACCCCCAAATCCACCCTCATTCCTCCCCATTCCGCCCTAGATTATACTGCGGTTGACCCCTGTAAGTTAATTCCCAAACTCACCAACATTTGGCTGCCATTCTGGTTCAGCGAATTGTCACACCATTAAGAGATTAGAACCCAGAAGGGTGGAGAAGTCAGAGATTTTTCTCCTCCTTCCTCTACAACAACTAGCACTTCCTTCAATGGCTACATATTCTTCATGCCTCCAGCTACATCAGATTGACCCATCATGGCTCTAGATTCTGCTGAATCCTGAACCCAGGTACTAGTAACACTCTTTCCCCTCTTTGTTCTTCAGGCCTAGAGGTGGGAGTGATTTCCTTGTAATGCTAATTATTGGGTTTCCCAATTCTCCTCTGCTTGGCTTCTCTATCACTTGCATGACCAATTCCTTGCATTAAATTTCTTCCATGTTAAATATTTACAGTGGCTTTGATTTTCCTGAACCATTCTGACTATTACATGTGACCAATTATATTGGTTGATCTACTAGTGTTAAACTTCTTTGCATCCCTGGGTTAAACTCAACTCTGTCACCAGCAGCTAATTATGTTTAAATTTCTCCTATAATTAATAACAAAAATAGTAAAAGGGAATATAAGGGAAGGGAGAAGAAATGTGTGGGAAATATCAGAAAGGGAGACAGAAAATAAAGACTCCTAACTCTGGGAAAGAAACTAGGGGTGGTGGAAGGGGAGGAGGGCGGGGGGTGAGGGTGAATGGGTGATGGGCACTGAGGGGGGCACTTGACGGGATGAGCACTGGGTGTTATTCTGTATGTTGGTAAATTGAACACCAATAAAAAATAAATTTATTAAAAAAATAAAATAAAAATAAGCATAAAAAATAACAAAAATAAAATGAAATACTGCTGAACCCTGTAACTTCCTCAAAATAACATTATAACAGTCTTACCATCTTTGCAGTCTTCTTATAATAATTTTACACTTCCTAGTTTTGAGATATACATTGATAATACTCTAATAGCATAAGTAATAGAATGATCTGCCAACTTGTTAAAAATTTGAGCAATACAGGTGCCCCTGGGTGGCTAAGTCAGTTGAGCATCCAATTCTTGATTTCGGTTCAGGTCATGATCTCGGGGTCATGAGATTGAGCCCCATGTCTGGCCCTGAGATCAGTGGGGAGTCTGCTTAAGATTTTCTCTCTCCAAACAGGAGGGTATTTTGCTGAGCGAAGTAAGTCAATCGAAGAAGGACAAACATTATATGGATTCATTCATTTGGGGAATACAAATATAGTGAAAGGGATTAAAGGGGAAAGGAGAGACAATGAGTGGGACATATCAGAGATGGTGACAAACCATGAGATACTCTTAACTGGGAAATGAACAAGGGGTAGTGGAAGGGAGGAGGGTGGGGGGTGGGGGTGAATGGGTGACGGGCACTGAGGGGGGCACTTGACGGGATGAGCACTGGGTGTTATTCTGTATGTTGGTAAATCGAACACCAATAAAAAATAAATTTATTATAAAAAAAGAACAACAAGATGAATAAAGGAATAAATGTCAATTATATATATAAAAAAAAGAAAATATCTGTGAGGGTGAAAAAACATGAGACACACCTAACTCTGGGAAACCAACAAGGGGTAGTGGAAAGGGAGGTGGGCGGGGGATTGGGGTGACTGGTTGAGGGGCACTGAGGGGGGCACTTGGCGGGATGAGCACTGGGTGTTATGCTAAATGGTGGCAAATTGAACTCCAATTTAAAAAAAAGGGACATAGATAATAATTCACTAATACCCAGATGTGCCAGACCTGCCACACCCGCCACCACCATCTGGCCCCATTCCGCTCCTCTGTGGCCTTCCCGGCCTTCCCGGGCTCACCATGGGCCCTGCCCTCCGCTGGGTCCCCTCTGTCCTGGGCTCCAGGGTCCCCGCCCCCACAGGCACTCCCTGTGCCCCTCCCCCCCTCAGACCAGGCAAACTTCCCTTTGGACCGGGCTCCTGAGCTCCCTGGGCTCCGGTCGCCACCCCCACAACCTGAGCGCGTGTGTCCGGCCTCCCCAGGGCCGCCCCCCAGTCCCGAGGTGGGGGCCCAGTGCCTCCATCTCTCGGGGAGGAGTGGAGGCATGAAGGTGGGATGGGGGACCCCCGCAGTTCTCCCTCAGCTCTCCGAGCCCCCTCCCGGGGCTACCTGCTCGCCTGGCTGCCCCCGGCCCCAGGCCTGCCCACCTTCGCTCGGCTGGGACCCCAATCCGATCCCCCACGAGAGGCCCTCTGCTCTCTCAGACCTCCGAGGTGGACATCGGCCCACCTCACATCGGCCCACCTCACATCGGGACCCCAGCGCTCCCAGCAGGTGGGTCTGGCGGAGATGGGCTCCGGGTTGGGGGGTCAGGGGGAGCAGGTGGGCGGGGCCCTCCTTCAGGCTGGGAGGTCAGGCCCGCCCCGACCTCCCTGGGCTCCTCCCAGGACTCTGGCCGGCCTGGGCCCGCGCCCCCCACCATGCCAGGCAGTCTGCATGCATCCCCCCTCCCACAAGCCTCAGGTCCCTGCTTCCCGACCTGGAGGCAGAGTGGAGGCCGGCCTCTGTCCCCCACCTGCTGGTCCCCCACCTGCTGCTCGCTCCTCAGCTGCACACGAGGAGTTGCGTGCCCACAGAGCTCCCCGGGCCCCGGGGCCTTGGCCTCTGCAGAGCCTGCCCCGGGGGCCACTGCCCCCCTCACCCTTCCACCCCTTGGGGCTGGCACAGGTCTCAGGGCACCCCTCCCCACCTCCCTGCGGGACGGCGGCCTCTACACAGTCCCCGAAGGCGGCGTGGCCCCCGGCCCCTTGTGTCCTCACTGCTCACACACAGGACCTTGCAGGGAGCAGAGCTCAGCCGCTGTGTGGCCTTGAGGGAGCCGCCAGCAGGGCTCCCCTGGCCTCCCGTGGGCCTTTTCTCGTCCTTTCCGCAGGCCCCGGCCCATGCCAGAGCACACCGGTCCGTGTTCCTCTGGCATTTTCAGGATGACAGACCAGAGGGACAAGAATGAAGAACAAACAACCTTTTACTTTTTTTCTCTATGTCCTGACCCCATCACTTGACGACGTGCTTTCGCATTTCCAACCAATTCCTCCGCCGATGCCTTGGGATGTGGGTCCAGAGCCCAAACACGGAGGCAGGCGGGGTCGGCCAGCTGGTTTCCAGGACAGGACAAAACTGTTTAACTGTTGAACTGGGGAAGTACAGAGGCTTCATGGGGGATGTCCCTCGCACACATAACCTCTGAAGCCTACGAAACCCTCGAATCTGAGCAATGTGTGAGAGCCTCCTCATGGTAACCAGCTCTGGATCTCGGGATCACGGTAGAGAACAGGCCCCCAGAGGGGCTCTTTGCCCTGCTTCCTTCCTCCAACCCTCCCCGCCTCCTTAGGAAGCCCAGAGCTGAGTCTCATCCAACACACACACGCACCAGCAGTGGCAGAAGGGATGCCTCCCTTTGGGCCCAGACTAGGGGACAAACCACCGACCCCACCCGAGGCTGGAAGGGCCTAGCCGCTCCTAGGGCTCAGGCCCCCTCTTCCTCATCACTCCTCCTCTCCTCCTTAGACTGGGCCGGGGAGTACGCCGGCTGCCTGCTATTGATGTGCAGCAAATATTCCATGACCCGCAGCTTGCTGGTTTCCTCGTAGGCCCTGGGCCCCCACAGGAACTCGTAGCGGGTAGGGTCGCTGCCCGCCACCTGCCGGTACTCCACATAGCCTTCCTGCACCCAGACGTGGGTGAGGAGGTCCCCAGGCTCCCCATAGATGAGGTGCTGCTTGCCGGCAAACACTCCTATGACCCCCACCGCCTCCCACACCTTCTCCTCTGGGACACAGTCGCCCTCCAGGAGGATCACCCCCAGGAGCAGCACCAGGAGGCCGGTCTTGGGCAGGCCCTGCTCACCGCTCAGCATCCCATCATAGCTGAGGCCCAAGACGGTGACCAGGACGTAGGAGTGTGCGATGGGATCCACTTCAATCAAGTCTAGGCCAAAGACCAGCTGCATGCACTCGGATGCTTGGCCCCAGATCACTGGGAAGTCGTCCTGGTATTCTGGGGTGATGACCTCCAGCATCTCTGCCTTGCTGGTAGGCTGCTTGGCGCGATACTTGTGGAGCAGAAACGCTACCAGGTCAACCGCCTTCACATGGAACCCCTCCTGGGCCACGGGCGGGGCGACTTCCCGCTCCACCCCGGTGCCCCACCGCTCCTCATCTGAAGTGCTGAAGCTGTCTTCAGACTGGCTCCAGGGAGGGCCTGCCAGGGCACTGGGGGAGGGGCAGGCCCTCAGAGGACTCTGGGGGGGACTTGGGGACCCAGCAGCAGACCCCTCCTCTGGGGTGCCAGGGTACAGGGCGAAATAGGAAGAGGAAGAGGAGGAGGAGGGGGAGGAACCCGAAAACAAAGGGGAGTAAGTGGAGGAGGGGGGAGACAGGCCCTCTTCCTCCTCCTCAGCCTCCGACAGCTGTGCATCTACCGGGCGCTGGACCTCTCTTGGGTCTTGATGATCTTCCTCATGCTTCGGGAGCTCATTCCTCTCCCCCAGAGTCATGATGACTTGTGTCTGCAGCAGAAGGGTTATGAGCAGGTGGGGGCAAAGGGATCCAAGGGCCTGGGGGAGAGAGGTGATGTGGGATCAGGGCTAGTGAGGGGAGGGTGGGGCCTCGGTTGAGGAAGGCACCCTTGGCAGCTGTGATGAAGGGGACTCCGGGTCTCTGCTATGTGGGTACCCTCCGGCGTCTCCCTCCACCCCTACCCCCGGGCAGCCTTTGCCCTAAGAAGCTGGAGGAGGAGATCAAGGGCCTCCTCTGCTCTGTGACTTAGGTCTCCTGCCTCAGACCTAGGCCTTCACCTCCCAGTTCCTGCAGTCCCTGCAGGAGGGAAGCAGGGGATGCCTCAGGGTGCAGACTGGGAGCCCAGCCCTGGGCCTCCAGTGTGGACGGGAGGGCTGGCTTGGGCTCTGGGAGGTCCCCACTTGCAGCATGGGTAAGTCCCCTCCCTGCTCACTCAGGGGACTCACCTTTGCCCTGGCAGGGCCTGGGCCCCACCCCTATGCTGGCCTGAAGCAAAAGTCTCAGAATACGACCATAAAGCCCCGAGACTGAGCAGAAGGAACACAGGGTGTCCACATCTGGCCACGCGTTCCCAGGGCCTCCCAGATTCCTGGGAAGGGGCGGCTGGGATCCTGCCTCCACTGACCTGAGTCCAGACCCTCAGACCATGGCCCTGGCCTCCCTGAGAGCAGGGATGTGAAAATAAGAAGGGGCTCAGCCCTAAGGGCCATGTCCCCAGTTCCCAGGGCTGACAGTAAGGGCAGGCCAGGTGTCTGTGGGGTCCCCTCCTTCTTCTGACAATCAGGGTCCACTCACTCTTCTCTCCGGGTCCTCTCCTGAGACTCTTGTCTGCCGCACTGATGGGCTTCCTCAGATAACCTGCTTGCTGTCCTCTCAGAGCTTGTCCTCACCTCCCCGAGAGCTCCAACAAGCTTGAGAAGGCACCTCGGATACTGATTTATAAGCAATAGAGATTTGCCCTCGGTGCACAGTTCCTGGCTCTCTGCTCTCAGACTCCTGGAATTTCCTAAGGGTGGGGAGTAAGGAGGGTGTCTTCTGTTACGTCCCTGAGGTGGCTCCGGGAAGCCCCTTGGGATAGGGCCTGGTGGCCAGGAGAACCACCCAAGGCCAGTGGAGGGATGGAACCTTCAGCCCCACCCCCAGCCCCAGGGAGGGCAGAGGGGCTGGGGATCGGGTGATGGAGCCTCCCCTACACCCCAGAGGCACAGGGCCAGAGAGCTGGCAGGCTGGTGAACTGGGAGGTGTGGGAGAGTGGCCGCGCAGACGGAGCGGTGGCTCTGCACCCCTTCCCACGTCACTTGGCCTGTGCAGCTCTTGTGTCTGGCCGCTGCCGAGCTACATCCTTTCGTGATCCACCAGTGATGGAGGAAGTGACTTGTGCGCCTGCGTTCTGTGAGCTGCTCCGGCCACTTCATGGACCCCAGGGTGGGCCTGGGGACACTCTGCCTTAGAGCCCTTTGGTCTCAAGCACCCGAAACAATCCAAGTGGCCGCTGAAGGCTTGGACACCCTTGTAGGTCGAGCCTGTGCCTTTGGAATCTGAGCCTATCTCTGGATAGGTCAGGGCTGCACGGACTTCCTGAACTCAGGTGGGTTTAAGAGATTCCCTGTTGTGGGGAACCCCCCACCCTGTTGCTGTTGGTACCAGAATGAATGTCCTCATTCCTCGTCCAGGCCCGCGCTAGGCAAGATCAGGAAGGGTTGGCTTGGAGACCGGGCCTCTGTCCTGGGGCGCAGATGCCCTCAGGCTCCCAGGAGGGTCCTCAGCATTATCCTGCCAGGGCCTGCCCTTCCTCTGGGCCCCCAACCTCCAATAGGAGACACATGCCCCTCACACCAAGACCTCACCCTCCTCAGGTCCACCCACCTTCCTGCCCGCCCACCCGCCCGAGGGACCAGCGAGCACGCTGCTGGGGGCCACCGCTGACTGGTGCTTCCCACGCCGCCCACCAGGCAGGCCGGACTCTGGGGGTCCAGTCGGTCCTCCCTCGGGGCCTTCACATTGCTGCCTGGGGGAATCTCGCGATCCTCCATCTGCGGCCGTGAGGTCTCCTACAGACCATGGGCCCCACATCCCTGAGCACCCCCAGCCCTCGCTCGGGATCAGGCCCCGTCCAGCCCTCCCTGTGCTGAGAACAGGGAACCTGGACTCTCTAAGGGCTCTTCTCTTTTGAAGGTGGGGGAACCTCCATACCCTCAGTCTTCCCAAAGTGTCCTTTGCTTGATGCCTGGCAAATCTTTGACCTCTTTTCCCTGCCCACCACATGTGCATTCTGCTATTGACCTGAAGCCACCCCTCTGAACGGAGACTCACCTCCCGGAGCCCAAGAAGATGGGTGCATCCAGCACCTGCAGCCACCCCGGAAAGTGGTGTTTGAGGATGCCGAGGCCGGGACACCGGGGCCCACTCTGTGTGGGTGGGGAATCCCCTCCGCCCCTTCAAGGTTCATTTCGATTCCCTGCAGTGCCTGCAGCTATCTCTACCCACCCTGATCATGCACCCCACAAAGCCTGTCCTTCAGGACCTTACCACAGAGGTGAAAGGGCTGGTGCGGGAGCAGCCTGGCCTAGAGAGACCCGAGTGGCCAGGGCAGCGAGGGGGCAGTGTCGGGCTCAGCTGCCAGGGCTCCCCTGTGTGCTGGGCTCGGCTGGGCAGGCCTGGTGAGGCAAGGTCCTGGCGCCAGGCTCAGAGAGAGCATGCACCTCACCTGGACCAGTGGCACCGGCCCACACGCTGTGCTCCTGTGCTCTGCGACCTTAGCGCTCCCACCTCAGACCGAGGGCTCTGCTGCCAGTTCTTGGAGGCCCTGCAGGAGGGAAGCAGGGGGCACCTCAGGGTGTAGACTGTGAGCCCAGCCCTGGGCCCCAGTGTGGACAGGAGGGCTGGCTCCCATCCTGGGAGGTCCCGCACGCCAGGCAGGGTGGTCCCCTCCTTGGCCTCTCAGGGGACTGCTCTGGCCCCTGCCCTGGCCCCAACCCAGGCTCCATCCCTGGCCCCTGGCCCTTGGCCCTTGGCAGGGTCTGTGCCCCAGGCCTCCATCGGCGAGCCTGAGGCCACAGCGTCCCCACAAGACCAGGTTGCCCCGACTCCCCACACGAGGAGGCCAGGGGACCGGCTCTGGGCAGGCTTGCCAAAGGTCTCCAGGGCTCGTCCAGAGCCAACAAATAAGGGATCATGGATCATGGATCACGCATCTGGGGAGGGATGGCCCAGCTCTGGCTTCCATCTGGGCTGGGATGGGGCGCCTCTCGCTCTTCACCTGGACCCTACACAAGGCCTGGGAAGACTCCCTGGCTGGCCCTGAGGCCACCCTCCTTGCACCTTCTTGCAAGGGCCCCTGCCATGACCCTCCACCAGCCAAAGTCCAGAGAAATCAGTCGGCCCACCCGTCCCGCCTCTCCCCATGGCTCACACAAGCGCCCGGGGCGGCCTGGTCCCCAGGGGTCCTGCTGAGGAAGACATCCCCTCATTTCTCACCTCGAGCCCCGCCAGGGCTGGGACCGGGGCCAGGGCAGGGCACCCGCCTCCTCTGCTGATCTGAGTCCAGACCCTCAGGCCCAGGCCCTCCCCTCCCTGAGCCCAGGGATCTGGAGAGGAGGAAGGGCTCCATGGGACAGGCCCCACCACCCCATCCCTTCCCAGGGCTGCCAGGGAGGGGCACCCATATTTCTGGGCCATCCCCTCCTGGGCCTGAGGGCTGTCTTGGGGGCCACTCACCCCTTCAATGTGGGGGCGGGGGGTTGGGGGTCCCCGTACTGACTCTTGGCAGGCCCCAGGACTCCTGGGTATCTATCCCCCGGGTGGGCTTGCTCCCAAGCCCTGACTGGGACCTCTCCCAGCGGGGTCCTCATCTCCCTGAGAACTGGGAGAGGAGGGGGAGGTGGCAGCAGTCCTTGCCCTCCACCTACATTCCACCCAGTTCACAGAGAGCTGGGAGCGCTGGCTGGCCCCTCTGTCCTGGGCTAGGAGTCCACTCTGTCCTCAGGGTGCTCATGTGTATTTTCGGCAGGACCTGGAACTATCCCTTCTCACCTGAGTGTGCATCCCACCCGCAGGCCAAGGCCCCGAACACCCTGGGACCCAGTGCAGAAAGCAGGGTGTTCACTTTTCTTGACCCCTGGCCTGGCCTTGCAGGGCTGACCCCAGGGGCAGGTTTTCGCTGGGTCCCCTACGTCTGGGTGGGGGTCTGCTTAGTCCTCCCTCAGGATCGTGAGACTCCACCCTCTCCTGACCTGAGGCCACACTATAGGACCAAGGCTGGCACCTCCTGGGACCCTGGGTGCATAAGTCAGGAAACAGGTCGGCTGCTCCCCTCTTCCAGGGGGATGGCCAAGAAGGTGCCGAAGGGCAATCAAATCACTGTCTGTTTTAGGCTCTAAGGTCCTCAACTCTCACTCTGCATCCCTCCCGGACGCCAACCAGACCGGGGGCCCTGCCCTCAGCTGTCCTGAGTCCGTTTTCCTCTGACTGCCCCATGCATTGCTGAGATCCAAGGCCAAATTCGGGGTGCGCCTTAGGTGGCCAGCTGCTCAAGGGCCTCCCATTGATGACTCTGTCCTGGGGACCAGAGTCCCCTCAGTTCTCCGAGGGTCCTCACCTTGACTCTGGCAGGATCTGGGCCCTCCCTGCTGCCAAACCCAAGGACCTGCCTCTTACCCCCAGCCCCAGCCTCTGTGGGTCCCGGAGGCGGAAGCCCGCACACTCTGCTTGTCCTCCTTCTGCTCAGGGCCCCCCCGGGCCTGACTCTCCCAGGACCAGCCCCTCTATCCAGGGTCTCCCAGGTCGTACCTCTGGAGCCTTCCATCCAGTCCCACTCGCTCCTGACCCTCAGTTTTTAAACCAGGGCCCGAGCCTTGGTCAGGCAGTCTTGACACGCTGCCCGTGGACAGGGCACACACAGACCTCCCGGGGCCGACAGCAGGGCCAGCTTTCAGGGCGCTGTCCCTCTTGTGGAGTCTGGGCGCCTCCCTGAGTCCTCCCTCGGGGATCTCCACTTGACCGCAGCACATCCGGTCCTCTCTTTGCCATCTCCAGGCCTGTTCCCTCAGACCAAAGCCCTCACTGCCCTGAGAACCGCGGGCAAAGACTGGACGTCACAACAGGCTACCAAGTCTGGGGAGTCCCCGGGCTGATGGCAGAGGCTCACACGGGTTCCTTGGGGTCCCTCTGTACCCCATCTGGACTCCCTGGATGGCCTGTGCCTTCGGCTCTGCTGCCCGAGAGCCCTCCTTACGACAAGCTCTCTGTCTCACGACCTGGAGCAGAAGTCAGCACCTGCCCCGTCTCATCGTGCTCCCACCCAGGAGCCTCCTGGGACTGACTCCCTGCTGGGTCCAGGGTCCCTCAGTCCTCCTTCTTGTCCTCTTCTTGACTCCAGGAGAACCCCGGCCCTCCCCTGCTCTTTCCACCAGTACCCCTGTCTCTCTGAGCCCTAGATGTGGAGGTCAAGGCAGCCCAAGTGCCCTCTGCCTAAGATGGGGAGCTTCCCTAGGTTGCTGCTCGGGGTTGACATCTGTGGGGAAGCAGGCCTCTGTTCTGGGGTGCCTGGTCCCTCAGGCTTCCCTTGGTTGCTATCCGGACTCCCCAGACAGTCTGTGCTGGGGCCCCGAGCCGACCCGAGCCCTTTCCCCTCGGACCCAGGTCCCAAGATCTCTCCAAAGGTTCAAACATATTTCACTGGACACCACCTCTGTAACCAGGGGCCCCCAGGGCTGCAGCAGGGACAGAGTTCTTCTATCTGTCATGGGATGGGCCCTGTCTCCTCAAAGGGCCTGGGCCCTCCCCTCTGCCCATCTGAGGCCCTGCTCCTGACACCAGGCCTCTGGATGCTCTGAGACCCAGATACAGAATTTGGGCCTCACCACGTGTTCCCATCCCCCACCCCTCACGTACCTTCCGGGACTGACTCTGGGCTGGGGTGCAGGGTCCCTGGGTCCTCCCTCTGCATCCTCACTGAACATCCCAGCAGGACCTGGCCCCTCCCCTCTGCCCACCTGAGGCCCTGCTCCTGACACCAGGCCTCTGCATGCTCTGAGACCCGGATGTGGCTGTCTGGACTCCCCAAATGCCCGTCTCCTCCCCGGCCCGCGAGGGGCCTTCCCAGACTGTCCTGTGTTTCTCCGTCCTCCCTCTGCAACCTCATGGGGAATCCCAGCAGGACCTGGGCACTACCCCTGCCCACCTGAGGGAGGCCCTGTTCCGACGCCAAGGCCTCCTGACTCCCGGAGACCCAGATGCCGACGACCGGACTCGGCCCGTACTCCCACCCCCCAAGGGCCTTCCTGGACTCACACTAGGACCCCACCACCTAGAGCACTCCTCTTTTCTCCCTGAGGGTTCGAACCTTTGCCAGGTGACTGCAGGGCCTCCTCTCTGCCCACCTGACGGAGGCACGCGCCTTAGGCCTGTGTCTCAGAGACCCGGATGCGGAAGTGGGGCCTCACCACGTATTCCCACGCCCCCCGCCCCCACGACCTTCCCGGGACTGACTCTGGGCTGGGGTGCGGGGACCCTCGGCCTCTTCTGCATCCTCACCGGGAATCCCAGCAGCCGGGGCCCTCCCCTCCGCCCTCAGCATCTGCTCCCGCCACACCAGGCCCCAGGCTCTCGGGTTCCCGGATGTGCCAGGCCTGCCTCACCCGCCGCCACCATCCGGCCCTGTCCCGCTCCCCCGCGGCCTTCCCGGGCTGACCGAGGGCCCTGACCTCCGCCGGGTCCCCTCTGTCCCCCTCAGGGTCCATCCCTCGCCTCCCCTTAGCCCTTGGACCCTCACCTCCCCCTCAGGGTCTGCTCCCGCCACTCCAGGCCTCAGGCTCTCGGGTTCCCGGATGGGCCAGGCCTGCCTCACCCGCCGCCACCATCCGGCCCCGTCCCGCTCCTCCACGGCCTTCCCGGGACCGACTCTGGGCTGGGGTGCGGGGTCCCCCGGGCCTCTTTTCGCATCCTCACTGGGAATCCCAGCAGCACCCGGGGCCCTCCCCTCTGCCCACGTGTCCTAGGCCCTGCTCCTGACGCCAGGGGCCCCCAGTGCCTCAGGAGGCCCGGATGTGGAAGTCTGAGCACCCATACTCCCATGTGAGTGAGGGCAAGTCCCCATCCCAGGGGGCCCTTATGACCCTCCGACAGGGTTCTCTTTGTCCCTGTCAATGGTCCATCCCTCGCCTCCCCTTAGCCCCTGGACCCTCCCTCCGCCCCCCTCAGCGTCTGCTCCCGGCACACCAGGCCTCAGGCTCTCGCGTACCCGGATGTGCCAGGCCTGCCGCACCTGCCGCCACCATCCGGCCCCATCCCGCTCCTCCGTGGCCTTCGCGGGTTGACCGTGGGCCCTGACCTCCGCCGGGTCCCCTCTGTCCTCCCTCAGGATTCATATCTTGCCTTCCCTTAGCTCCTCAGCCATCGCGTCTGACCACCTAAGAGCTGCTCCTAACACCTAGTCTCTCAGAGACCCCGATGCGGAAGTGGGGCCTCACCACGTGTTCCCATCCCCCCTCCCACGACCTTCCCCGGACTAACTCTGGGCTGGGGTGTGGGGTCCCCCGGGCCTCATCCACATCCTCACGGGGATTCCCAGCAGCACCGGGGGCCCCCCTCTGCCCACGTGTTCTAGGCCCTGCTCCTGACGCCAGGGGCCCCCATTGTCTCGGGAGGCCCGGATGTGGAAGTCTGAGCACCCATACTCCCACGTGAGGGCAAGTCCCCATCCCAGGGGGCCTCACAGCCCTTGTTACCCTCCGCCGGGTCCCCTCTGTCCCCCTCAGGGTCCATCCCTCGCCTCCCCTTAGCCCCGGGACCCTCCCCTCCGCCCTCAGCGTCTGCTCCCGCCACACAAGGCCTCAGGCTCTCGGGTACCCGGATGTGCCAGGCCTGCCTCACCCGCCGCCACCATCTGGCCTCATCCCGCTCCTTCGTGGCCTTCCCGGGCTCACCGTGGGCCCTGACCTCCGCCGGGTCCCCTCTGTCCTGGGCTCCTGGGTCCCCGCCGTGTCACCGCGTCCCCACCGGCACTCCCTGTGTCCCTGCCCCTCTCAGGCCACTGCCCCAGGCCCCGGCATCGAGGCCTCAGCTCGACGTCGCGTTCCCGCCTTCCCCCGCGTGGTCTCTCAGGGTTCAGAAAGGGCCCCCCCACCCCCCGCCGCCCTCCGGGGCCCCTCCCCCGCCCTCGGAGCCCCCTCCCGGGGCTACCTGCTGCCCGGCTGCCGCCGGCCCGGGCCTGGCCTCCTTCCAGGGGACCCCAATGCGCCCCCCACACGAGGCCCTCCGCTCCCTCAGACCTCCGAGGCGGAAGTCGGCCCACGTCACATCCGGACCCCGTGCCAGGGGTCCCTAAGGGCTGGTTGCACGTCCGCGGGAGATGGGCTCTGCGTGGCGGGGGTAGGAGGACACCTGTGGGAGGCTCCCTGGGTCCTCTCGCGGGTCCTCCCTCCCCGGACTCGGGCGGGCTGCGGCCTCGGCTCTCTGCAGACCTCAGTCGGTGCCCCTTACACCGAGCCTCTCAGGCCCCGACGTGTCGTCCCTGAGCGCCCGAGGGGTGGTTGCTGCGGCTCGGGCCCCACCGGCTCTGCAGGTCCCGGGGTGGCCCAGGGCTGCCGGCAGGGGCACAGCAGGGTTCGGCGGCCCCCAGCGTCCTGGCACAGGTCGGCTCTCAGTCCTCACCCAGGAGGCCCTCATCAGGACACAGGCCTGCTGTGCAGCCGCAGCGCCCATAGCCCCGGGGCAGGGCAGGGGCAGGGGCCGGGAGGAAGCGCCCCTTCCCACGGGGTCCCTTGGCCAGCAGCCAGACTTTAGGGACATCGTGTTAAAGGTTTAGTTTCCTGGGGGCGGCCGAGCAGCTGCAAGGGTGTCTAGGGGTGTCCCGTATTGCGGGGCCCACTGCAGGGAGTTTTCCCCTGACATGCTGCGTCATCGGGAGAAACACACCGTCCCTCTCTACCTAGCGTGTGTCCTGTGCACGGGTATGAGTGCTGGCATGCTTACAGGCCTATTTATATCTGTGTGGCCTGTGTATATACTGCCTTTAGGAAAGACTAACTTCTCATACTACTTGTCAATACCCACTATTCTATTCCCGCTCTAGTCTTTATATCCTCTTCTAATAAGTTTTGAAAAGGACATCTTCCCATTGTAAGGTGAATTTTTTTTATTTTATTTTTTATAAATTTTTATTTATTTATTTATTTATGATAGTCACACAGAGAGAGAGAGGCAGAGACACAGGCAGAGGGAGGAGCAGGCTTCATGCACCGGGAGCCCGACGTGGGACTCGATCCCGGGTCTCCAGGATCGCGCCCTGGGCCAAAGGCAGGCGCCAAACCGCTGCGCCACCCAGGGATCCCTGTAAGGTGATTTTAGATAGCTAATGCCAGAATCCAGAAGCATCTGCCTCAAACAATGCCGTGTTCTCTGCTGTCCTGATACTTGCCCAGGGCTACTGGCATGTGTCCTGCCAGGTCATGCATCAGGTTTGTGCCAGGAAGTAGGGGCAGAAGGTGAAAGTCGTTCCGAATCCCCCTGCTTTCCTCTGCATCTCTGCAGCCTACATTCTCTCCCCACATCCCTGCTGCCCCTACATCCCCACCCCAGATACCAGAATCCACCCACACTCTTAAGGGCCCCCCCCCCCCGGGGGGCTTTCTTCTGTGTTGTTCTGATACTGCTGTTCATATTATGTGTGTTTTGAAAGACTTGCCATTTTGTAGAGCACACTTAGGTCCAGGGAAACAGACAGCACTATACACAGATTTCCCACTTAGCCGCTTCCACGCTCCTACATAGTTTCCCTCATACCAACACCCCACCACAGCCACACGCTGCTCATCACTGATGAAGGCCCTCGATTCATCCACATCACACAGAGCCCATAGAACCCGTTAATCTTCACACCTGGTATTTATTTTTATGGGTTTAAACTCATGTATGATGATGTGTATCCATCAGGATAGTATTAGACAGAGGATTTCACTTCTCTGCCTATTGCTTCCTCCCCACACAGCCCTGTGCACCAATGATAGTGTCGTTGTCTCCAGAAATTTCCCTTTATACAGTGTCATTAATTGCGAATCATACAACATGGAGCTTTTCCACATGGACTCGGTCACTCAGTAATATGCATTTCAATTTCTCCAAAATTCTCATGACTGGATAGCTCATTTCTTTTGAGAGCACCCAGAATCCATTAGCTGGTTTTACTACAGCTTATCAGGTAACCTACTAAAACACATCTGGGTACCTCTATATTTGAAAAAAAGATGACAAAAACAATAATAAACATCAATGCGTACGATCACATGTGGAAAACTTTTTAACTGTGTTGGGTACATTCCCATACGGTTGGTGGATAATATGGTAAGAATACATGTACATATCTAAAACTGCATAAATATATTTAGAGGACTTGTAGCAGTGGCATTCCCAACAAGGCAGGACGAGGTTTTCTGCACCTACACGTCACATCAAGCAATTGGTTTGTAAAAGCGGACATACTGGTGGAAGAGGTGAACAGTGGCGGGGGGATATGTACAAGTGGAGACAGTAGAAGCATAAGTATAAAAGACAACAAAAAACCACATATATTTAATATTTTTTCCTAAATACATATATATGTATAGCATGTGTATATATATATGAACTTACACTATATGTAGTATTCAAGATGAGAGACCAAGCCACGTACTTTAGACTCCAGACAGAATCCCAGGGCTTTGGGGAAAAAATGGGTTGGAAAGCGTCAAGGACAGAAGCTCAAGAGACAGGGTCGGGACGTGCAGCCAAGAAAAAGGAAAAGTCTTTTGTTCTGGCTTCCTGTGCCTCCTGGCCCGTTCATTCTGCAAGGGCCCAAGGAACCCAGACCAGTGTGCTCCGGCATGGGTCGGGGCCGGCGGAATGGACGAGAAAGGGTCCGCGAGAGGCCAGGGGAGCCCTGCTGGTGGCTCCCTCACGGCCACAGAGCGGCTGAGCTCTGCTCCCTGCAAGGGCCTATGAGTGAACAGTGAGGACACGAGGGCCCCGGGGCCACGCGCCTTCGGGGACTGTGTGTAGCAGCCGCTGTCCCGCAGGGAGGTGGGGAGGGGTGCCCTGAGACCTGCGCCAGCCCCAAGGGGTGGAAGGGTGACGAGGGGGCGGCGACCCCCGGGGCAGGCTCTCCAGGGGCCAAGGCCCCAGGGCCCCGGGGGCTCTGTGGGCAGCGTGACTCCTCGTGTGCAGCTGAGGAGCATGCAGCGGGCGGGGGACAGTGGCCCTACTTAGAGAAGGGGTGCTTTAGGGGTGGGAGCAAAGTCTGAAGTGGATAATTGCTCTGAGCATCCTTGTTGGATCCTGCAAAGACCGAGCACTGTCCTGTGACAGGAAGGAACGCTATTTGGTTTCTTCCCAACCGCATCAGAAACGTTGAGCCCAAGAAGTACAGTTTTGTTGCCTTATCCTCTCCAGTGTAGGGTCTGTGGAGAAATGGGATCCCTTGTGTGCTCTTGTGAGAATGTTACCCGGTCACAGCTGCTCTGGAAAAAGAGTATGGCGGGCCCTGGAAAAATTACGGATGGAATTACCGTGTGACCCCGCCATGGTTATTCTGAGTGTATAGTCCAGGAATTGAAAGCTGGTCTCTAAACCTCTTCGGGCACCGTTTTCAGGGCAGCGGTCTTCAGACAGCTGCAATGTAGGCGTGATCTTGTGACCTAGGAGGAGGATTTGGAGTGGGTCGTCCCGGGACCGAGACCCATTTCTCCTGTGTATCTGGGCTTGGTCCAGGGTCCTGCCTCAGAGCTCCCCTAACCCTTGTAATTCCAGTGTGTGGGGGGTAAGGAGGGTGTCTTCTGTTACGTCCCTGAGGTGGCTCCGGGAAGCCCCTTGGGATAGGGCCTGGTGGCCAGGAGAACCACCCAGGCCAGTGGAGGGATGGAACCTTCAGCCCCACCCCCAGCCCCAGGGAGGGCAGAGGGGCTGGGGATCGGGTGATGGAGCCTCCCCTACACCCCAGAGGCACAGGGCCAGAGAGCTGGCAGGCTGGTGAACTGGGAGGTGTGGGAGAGGGGCCGCGTGGACAGAGCAGCAGCTCTGCACCCCTTCCCACGTCACTTGGTCTGTGCAGCTCTTGTGTCTGGCTGCTATTGAGCTATATCCTTTCACGATCCACCAGTGATGGAGGAAGTGACTTGTGCGCCTGCGTTCTGTGAGCTGCTCCGGCCACTTCATGGACCCCAGGGTGGGCCTGGGGATGCTCTGCCTTAGAGCCTTTTGGTCACAGGGACAGGTAACGTTCCAGGGTTTGGGACTGGCGGGGTCGGCGTGGGCAGCCTGGTAGGGCTGAGCCCTTCCCGTGTGGAATGTGCTGCTGTCTCTGTATGCAGAGTGGACAACTGCGGGGGATCCTGGCCACCCTGCCTGTCCACGCCCCATGTGTGTCACGGTGCTACAAGGCTCAGTAGTCACTGTGGCCGCTGGCTGCGTGGCCTTCACACAGGCAGCATGGGGGTTTTCCTGGGGAGGAGGGCGAAGCTTCCAGGAGCACTTCCGGAACCCCAAGATCCCAAAGCTCTCCCCGTTCCCCCGTGTGCCCAGGGGTGGATTTGCTTTTCCTCCGCGATTACAAAATCAGTGTGTCAGGTCAGTAACCGAACTACATTATTCGCATTACCCAGGCTTGTCCCCCAGACCCACTGGCCTGGAGGCGTCCTAGGCAGTAGGTGTCAAAGCATGTTCGCATAGCACCTTTGTCGTAGAAGGAACCAGAAACACCCGGCACGGTCCAGAGGCAGTCGGGGAGGACATCCTGAATTGTCTAGTTTGTGGAATGGGTGTAAGTCACTCTTCATCCTGGTCGGGAGGGGGCGAGGAAGGAGCAAGGCCTTCCCGGGGTGGGGGTGGGTGGCGCATGAGGCCCCTCACAACCCGGTAGGTGCAGCAGGAGAAAGGAGGGGGACATAGGCCACCAGTCCTCGTGGCAGACTGCAGGGAGCCGGGCCATCCTGCATGAGGAGGCGACAGCAGAGCTCCGTCCACTCGAGTGGGTCTGAGCAGATCTGCACTGAGCTCCTGGGGCACCCCGCTCCACTCCTGGAGCCTCTCAGGGCCTCCCCGGGCCTCGCCCCTTTGGCAGGCATCCTGAGTTAGGAGCCCCTCTCGGGTCTGGGTCACAATGCCATGTGCACGGGCAGCAGGAGAGGACAAGCCCCGTGTCATGCGTGTCTGTAAGGAATCCACCTGCAGGATGGGCCCCAAGGTATCTGCAGAGATGTGGGCCCCGCGTGGGGGCCCCCCGGGGAAGCCACGGTCCCAGAGCTCGGGGTCTGTCTGTGGGGCTGCCTGCTTCCCCTCCAGCACAGCCACCGGGGACGCCAAGGCGGCCCAGCCACCGGGGACACGTGCACACTGGGCTTGGTGTGCAAGCCAGCCGGCCAGGCTTGTGGGGTCGGCCTCTCCCAAGGCAGTGGCTTCTCTACAGCAGCAGGAGTCCCCGTGACGGGCAGGAGCTTTCCGATGCCTTTCTGGCCTCGCCGTCTTCAGGGGCCCCTCAACTGACTGCTGAACCCTGGTACCTCACCCTGGATCCACACCAGCCTCTGAGGGACAGACCTGTCGCTTCCCAAGGGCCCATCAGCAATCGCGGGGGGCTCCAGGGATCTGGGGCTGCTCCAGGAAGAGGACCAGACCAGGAGAGGCTGCAAGGCCAGCAGCACCCCTGGGTGGCGCTGGCACAGGTCCAGTCACAGGGGAGCCCCTCCCAGCAGGACTCCGCCCAGGGGCCTATGGCCAGGGGGGCAGCAGGCAGGATGGGAGCGCTATGGTCGGAACGTGCCCCATCCCCCCCAACATGTGTGGAAATCCCAAGTGCCAGACACGATGGCGTTTGGCGACAGGCCCTCTGGGAGGTGCTTCAGAGGGCGCAACCCTCCTGGATGGGGCTCCACCTTCTAAGAGAGGCTCCAGAGAGTTCCCCAGGTCCCTCCAACATGAGAGGACCCAGGAGGAGGTGTCAGCTGGAGCCAGGACAGGACTCTGGCTCCCCCTTGCTGGCACCTCACAATTCCAGCCTCCAGCACCAGGAGAAATGACTGTTCCTTATTCCTAAGCCATCCGGTTGTGAGGTGATCTGTTCCGGGCCCAGCAGGCTCCTGGACAAAGGCAAGCGACAGACCGCGCGGGGAGGGGACTCAGGTCGGCAGCTCGAGAGGGAGCCAGGCCTGGGGTCTCAGAACCGTGGGGCTCCAGCTCGTGTTCCCAGCAGAGGTAGGGTGAGGTGGGTGGGGTCGGATGGCAGGCAGGCGGGCTCCACGTGGCCGGCAGTCTGCCACTGTGAGCTGCATGGGAAACAGTGGCACCTGTGCAGGAAGATGTGAGCGGGGTGCCCCGGGACGCAGCTGCTGTGATCAGACCCACCGCCGTGGGGCCTGGGGCTGGTGCGGGGCCCTACAGGACCCGAGGTTGGGGAGCACGGTGTCGGGGGGCCCGGCCCGGGGTGCTGTGCCCCACAGCGCAAGTGCAGGCCACGGGGTGGGGGGGCGGGCCTCTGGGCCCGGGGAGGAGGAGGAGGCAGCCTGGGACGTTGCCCCGGGGGCCACGGCTGCCACACAGGCTTCCTCCTAATGGGGCTGAGGAGGCCCCTGAAGTGTGCAGGGACCCATGACAGGGCAAGGGTGGCGCCTGCAGGGATGAGGCCGGGGAGGGGTGGCTGCTGGGCCCCGGGGAGCCCCAGATGGCCCAAGGGCCTTGGGCCCCAGGCCCAGCGCTCAGCACTTTCCCCAGGGCCACGCAGAAGCTGTGGCGAGTTCACACGGACCTAGTGTCCCCTTCGGGGTGGCCGTCCTCCTAGCCCACCTGGCCGTGTCCTGCTGGAGTCGCCGGCCCAGGGCTCTGGCCAGCTCTGGGGCCTCTGGGCCATGCCAGAGCAATCCTCTCTGCCAAGGGGTCTTGAGCAAGGAAGCAAAGAAGGCCCGTCTCCGTGGCGGCCCCGGGGCCCGGGCTGACATGCCAGGGCCCAGATGGCTTAGCCGCGGGAGGCCGAGTTTCCCATAGGCCAGTGCCCTCACCCAAGACGGCACTGTGGCTCTGTCCTCCTCAGGGGACAAGATGCACTTGCTGTCCTTGACTCGGCCCCAGCCGAGATTTGGGGACTCAAAACACAGAACGTCAGGCAAGGGTCCCACAGAAGAGCTAGGACCTGAGAGGGCCTCAAGCCAGCCCGACCCCACCCAATGCCTGCGTGCTCTGCGGAGCACCAGACTGTGCATCCCCAAGCCATTCCTCTCCCATTTCCCTCCCACCCAACGGGCCCGTCCCTTGACGGCACCAGCAGAGCTCGGAGCTCGCCGAGGCCTCGGCAAAGTACCCGCTTCATCCTCGAACGAGCTCTGGGAAAGTCTTAGGGCTGCAACTGACAGAAGCTGGAGAGTCCAGGAGCCCCCTTCGGAGAAGCCAGCAATGGCTTTTAAAGTGTGGCTTTCCTTGAAGCTGCCACTGAATTGCTCAGGTCTCACGGCAGGCCCCGCCAGCCCTTGCTGACTCTAGAGTGAACACCAGGGAAAGTGTGGAGAAGCACGAAGACCATGAAGTAGGCCCGCGTCTCGAGCCGGGGGCTAATCGAGGGTTCCAACTTTTGGACTCAAAGTCCCCTCGGGAGGCTCTCTCTCAAACCTGCATGGTGCTCCCTGTTTAGACACAGAGGACTGAGCCTCAGAGAGGGCGACTGGCCCTTCTGGGTGGCGGAGCTGACACAAGGAGCTAGGGCCTCCCGGGGAGCGGTGGGGGGGGCGGCCTAGCCATGGCACCAGTGAGGATGGAGAACAGAGTGGCCCTGGGGGGAGAGAACATGTATCCCCCACACCGCCGTCCCGCCCTCTCATACGTGAAGATGACTTTGACCCGGGTGTTGTCCCGGCCCACACCCCGGCTCTCCTGGGTTCAGGTACTCCACGTTGGCTGCTAGTCCCATCCCACTAACCGAATAGGAATCTTGCTCGCAAGTGAGTCTGTAGGAAGCAGGCCCTTTGAAACATCAGCCCGGAGCCAACACCAGTACTCAATGCATCTGCCAGTGAGGTGGAGGCGGGAGGGCGACACGGGAGTCGGGGTGGGTGTGGGCTCGGGGCGAGGGCGGTGGGGCCGGCCTGGGAGCGGGTCTGTGAAGTGATTTGTTTCAACACAACATATGCCGCACCCCACGATCAAGGCATTGAAAGGGGAAATGCTCCCAGGAGATCCAGTTTGGAAGCGGGGGGCCGGAAATCTGGGCAGGCTGCCCAAACCCCTCTACCAGGCCAGGAAGCAGGGCTTCAGAGGCAGCCAGCCTTGGGGGAGGCTGGAGGCAGGTGTGTGCGGGAGGGCCGCAACGGGCCAACTCAAGTGTCCCCAGGGTGAGCCCATCTTGGGTGGCGAGGGTAATTTCTCGAGGGAACAGGTGGAAACTAAAAGCAATCACACTGTGACGTGGAGAGGGACGAGAGCAGGGACAAGCTGAGCTCACAGGAGACTCTATGGCACAGCAGAGGAGGGGGTGCTGTGGGGGACACTGAGGTCGAGGAACAAGAGGTATGCTCCCACCGTGCTTGAGCACAGCCCTACTCTGGGGACAACTTGACCCAGGGATGGGAACGGGGGACTGTATGCTCAGGCCCAGCTGAGCAGGACCAACTGCCAGCAGGAGCAGGTGGGAGAGACCATAGCAGGAAGTGGGGGGGGGGGTCACAAAGAAGAGGGGGGCTACCGAGTGAGACTAGGCCAACTGGACCTCCAGGGACTGCCCCCCGAGGGCCCCGCCGACTGGGGCGGATTGGGCGGTAGCCAAGCCAGGACCATGCAGGGCCTGGCCCTTGAGCTGATCGGAGGCCCTCAGTGGGTGCCCCCCCCGCCGTCTCTAGGGGTGGGCAAGGAGCTGGGATCTGGGTTTCCCTACCCTCCCTGGGCCGGGCCCCAGGAAGCAATGTGCCTGGCTACAGACGAGAGCCTTTCTGGGCAAGGTGGACCATACTTTTGTGTACTTTGAGACAAGAGAGGAGCTGGGGGCCCTGTGCGTGGCCCCTCCCCCAGCCTTGGCCAGGGCTCCCTGTGCAGACTGGCTCTGAGCCACCTTTGTGACATCACGTGACAGAGGGTGGGGACTCAGGCAGCTGGTTGCCCCACGACCGGGCTCTAGAATCCTGTGAACACTATTTATTGGGCGTCCCTGCACTGGCCCAAGGCATTTCTGACTCGAACGTCCAGTGAGACAGTCTCGGGGCAAAGATGCTCCTGATCTAGACTGGCTCCATGGCTAGTCAGGGTACCGACAAGGTGTATGAAGTCAAGCTGGCCCCACCTGGGGATGGAGAGCCAGCGACAGGGATCCCGTCTGATTTATCCCCGGATCCAAATGTGGATTCTGGGGAGATTTTCGAGAAGAATGAGGATGAAGCTGTGAACCGAGATCCAGGACCTCAAGACAACCCACAGCCACAGGCCCAAGACCATGGTGCCGCCAACGTGGAAGAAAACATTCTCGGGCTCTCCTTCCCGAGGAAGCTTTGGAGGATCGTGGAGGACGACGCCTTCACGTCGGTGCGCTGGAACGAGGACGGAGACGCCGTGGTCATCGACGAAGACCTCTTCCAGCGGGAGGTTCTTCACCGGAGAGGCGCAGAGAGGATCTTCGAGACCGACAGCTTAAAGAGCTTCATCCGCCTCATGAACCTGTACGGGTTCAGCAAAATCCGAGCCAGCAACCCCTCAGGTCACTCTCTGGGGAACAAGAAAATGATGGTAAAGTACAAAGGCCTTGCCTGCCCCCTCCCCTGTCTCCCCTGTTCTCTGTCTGTCCCACTCACATAGTCCCAGCGGACTTAGATGACTCCCCTCCCAGAAGGGTTTCCTTTCCCAGGACAATCTCTTTCCCATGACCCTGTTAACAAGGGAGAGAAAGGCTAGGCCTTCCCCTCGAATCTACAAGCCCCTCAGGGAGAGAGTGCTGCTGGGCCCAGACACAGGCTAGGTCATGTCAAATAGGCACGTGGACACCTGAGCCCACATATCATGTGTAGTTCATGAGCTTGGCCTCTCGGGTTGGACAGCCCCGGTGGGCAACCTAAAGGGATGCCATCACAATGGAACCTGGCCATTGTGACAGTGGGGGTGGGGGGTGGCTGCCTTGGTGGCTGCGGCCGCCATGAACCTTCCCCTCCCACAGTGACTAACATGAGGACTCTTGTTTCAGATCTACCGAAATTCCAACTTTCAGAGAGACAGGCCCTTGTTCCTTGACAATGTCCAGAGAAAAGGTGACCTGAAAACCACCACTGCGTGCTCAGGGAGCAGCGCAACCACTCCCAAGAGAAAGAAGCCCACGGCAGCCACAAGACATTCTCCACGAATCCATCACCAGGAATCCACCAAAGAGGACAAGAAGGCCCCCAGGGAAGCCCCAAATGCTCAGGGACCCAGTGGCACCCAGTCATTCACATTCTCTGGCATCTGGTCTCTGAGCAGTGTAGCCGGGTACGCCACCGAAAATCATGGCCCCAGTGAGCTGGCTGGTCCCAGTGGGGAGGGTACCTCCAGGAATGTGATGTTCGCATCCCCGGCCCTGGCCGGGAGGGATGGCGCAGGGGAACTGCCCCCCGCACCCCCCGTTTACCCAGATTACAGGTCAGTGATGTCACTCTACAACACCTGTTATTCCATCCTCTTGGCTGCCCTCTCGGTCATGTCCCCAAACGAGGCCCCAAGTGAGAACGAGGAGCACGAGGGCTCCTCGGATTACAAGTGTGCACTCTGTGAACACTTCAAGGAAAATCCGGGTCCCTAAGCTCACAGGCCAATGGTGACAGATAAAAACACCACTCTGTAACCGCAAATCTATTTTCGGCTTTAATAAAGAAAAGCAAAACTCTGGCAGTAAATAAATGACCTACTGAGCAAGGCGAGTCTGTGTTGTTTTCTCACTTTCGATGCTACCCGTGCCTCACCGGATACCCCCAAGGAGGCTGGGAGTCCTGGCCCAGGACAGGTTTTGGCCCCCGAGAGTCCTCTTTCCTTTGAAACAGCAGCATCTTTGCACACCCAGCGGAGGAGCCGGCTAGGGAGGGGCGAGGCAAGCCCGGGGGGGCGGGGACCTGAGCATAGCCTCCCTCCAGACCTCGGCAGAGTCCCCTTATGTCACTGACCTATCTTGAAATGGGGGAGGGTGGGTTTCCTCAGGGACCCCCTCCCCCCATGATGCCGGGAAGTTGCCGGTCAGCAGCTGAGTGCATCTGGCCAAAGAGCCAGGTGCCTTCCACAGAGGCCCACTCAAAGGCAGGGCCACCCCATCCGCCAAGGGATGCAGGACCACTTGAGTGCAGCGCAGAAGAGACAGGCCATTCCAGTCAACGGCTGGTGGGGGTGCAGGTGGCCCGGCATCCTCACAGGTAACAACCACAACACACAAAACCTCACACAAAAACCACAACAAACCACACAATGACGCAATCCATCACTTTTCCATCAGTGCTGTATTGAGGATCCTTTCTTTGCATACAAAGTAGCCACGCGATGAGTCTAACATGCATACATCAGGGGCCATGGGATGGGACGTGTTGTCAACACAGCAAGAGTCCCTTGCGAGGAAAGACAGGTGCCGTTTCTCAGTCTGACATCCTCGTCTTTGTGAGCAGGGGCGTCTGTGGCTGGCCACTCCCGGGCCTTCCTTGAGTGCCCGCTCCCAGCCTTCCCACAACATCCCCCGGATGCTGTTCCAACATTCCCAGACTTTGACCAGAACAAAGATGGGGGACACACCAACTGGGTCTGTTGAGACGTAATTCTTTGTACGACGAAGAAATCAGCAGGGCCCAAATGAGCGGCAGCGCAAAAGCCTTCAGGGCAGCTCTCCCTTCCTCCTGAGGGTCGAAGCCCTTGAGACTGGCGAGGAACCCAGGCAAGCACCTCACAAGGCAAGTCTGCCGACCTGTCCCCCATGCGTGTGTGGACACACCTGTTTCCATGAACAGCGCACGGTGGCACTGCCAGACCTGACCGCTTCCCGTGTCTGCAGCGCCAAGGGTGGTGATGGTCCGCGTCCCACTGCTGGCTCCGTACCCTTGCAATGGCCTCAGGCCTCCTGCCCCGAGGGGATCAGGTGCTCTGGGATGTCTACCTGGAAGACATCCTTTCCACCTTTCCCGGGGATGGGCTCCAGCAACCATCTAGGGTTTGAGAGTGCGGTGAGGTACTTCTGCTCCAGGCCGGTCAGTACAGCTTGAGTTTCCAGTTCCAGCAGCTCCTCAGGAGCTAAGTCCGCCGGGCACAGCAAGGTATCTCCAACATCGACGAGCCCTGCGCACAAGGACAAGCACACGCTGGTTTTTCCCTCTGGGAACCCAGGCCCGCCTGGCAGAGGACACGGTTACTGACAGTTACCCGCCCTGGAGACCAGGAGGGGCTCACCAAGGGGACGCAGAGGATACCGGGCCCCTGTGACCGAACATTTCCGCCATGCCAAACTCTGCTCAGGGAATGCTGGGGGAGCCGAGGGAGGGAGAGAAGTGAAGTGGAGGGGCTTGTCCTCAATGAGCACACCCAGATCATGGGCTGGACTCAGCCAGACTGCTTAGGGCAGCAGACGATGTGGGGTGGGAGGCAGGGGCAGACACGGGCCATCAGGTCCCTAAGCACTTCGGCAGGTGGCAGAGGCTGCTGTGGGGCCCTACCCACCACCGAGGGTTAGGGAACTTACCCAGGACGCCAGGACAGTGGGGGCGGGGCATTGCACCGGAAGCCAGCAACAGCCTGAGTGAGGAGGCTACCCCGACCCACAGCCGGTCCCGGGTGCCTCCCATGGTCTCTGCCGCACCTATGCGCGTGTGCACACGCACACACTCATCTGCGGACACATGGGTGGACACGTACACACCCACAGACAAATCCCACATGGAGACCTGGAACCTGGCCCTGCCTCTCAGATCAAAACTGGGACCTGAGGCCCAGAGCAGATGCAGGGTTCACCTGAGGTCATGGGGCCTCAGCAAAGTCCCCGCCCCCGGCCCAGGGCCCCCCTGCCCCCAGGAAGGTGGGAGTCTTCCAGAAAGCACCACCCACAAGCCTAGCAGTTCAAAGGAAGGCAAGCCAGAAAGCTCCTGAGCCTGGTCCTGGGGAGGAGCCCTCAGGGTATGGGAGCCACGTCTGCTGCCCAGCACTTGCCAGCTATCACGCCGCGGCCGTACTTTTCCCCTTCCTGAAGCAGGGCCTGAATCTGTGTGGGGGTCATGCCGAGCCTCTGCAGCAGCAGCTCCCTCCACGTGGCGCCGTCCCAGTCCCGGTGAGCGATGTGGATGGCGATGGTCCGGTTCCGGTGGCCGCTCAGCACTGGACGCCAACGTGTCTCCACTGTCTTCACGCCATTCAGCACGAAACCCGCGTAAGGCTGCCGGAAGGAGAGGCAGCCGAACTGCATGGCCCTCCAGCTCCCGGGCCTCACCGGGCCTGCGGAAACACGGAACTGCCAATGGCCACGAGCGCCACGCTCGGTGCTCCGAGCTCCCGACCACGGGCCAGACCGCTCTGCAGTGTTCCCGGGGCGGCCCAAGACCCCACTGACCCGGACTCCTTCGTTTGAGCCCTACAGTCGGCTGACAGGCCCCAAGAAAGGGGCTGCGCGTCGGGATGACCTGGCCATCAGCCGAGCCTCTGGGAGCCCCCAGGAGGGCAGGGCCAGCTGGAGGAGAGCTGGCCAGGAGAGCATGGGCTCGGTTTCACCCCAGGGGACACTGAGGCAGGAGAACCCAGAGCGGCAGGGCCCCCGGGTTCACAGCTCAGCCAGCTGGCCGCAGCCGCCTCCCAGCACACAGTCCCGGGCTTGGCTTCTTCTCCTGACGGCCCCCACCCCAACCCGCTTGGGGCCTGTGGCCGCCACCGAGGCACTGCTGAACTCATCTCCCGGTGCCCAGCCCGGGGCTGCCGAGCCCACATCCTTGACATCTCAGCTCAGCGCTGTGATCGCAGCTGGCCCCGGCAGGTGTCTCCTCCACATCCCTTTGGGTGGGACCCTCCTGTGACCCCTTCCTGCCCCACCGCTCTCCACTATCAAAAGGCACCCCGCCCCCCCAACCCCGACCCGAACCTAGAGAAAGGAAACACAAGAGCGAGGACGGCCAGTACTGGGCCACATGCACTGCGTCTATGCCGGGTGCTAGGGGTGGGCATAACCCACGCACACAGGACTCAACCCTCTGACACCTCGGGAGGGCAGCACCACCATCGCCCCCTCCATATGTGCAAAGGAGGGGCCGAGGGACAGACATGGCCTGTGATCACAGAAGATCTGAGAGCACGCACCCCCTTCCTCGCACCTGGATTGTGGGCGCCTCCCTCCTCCTCCCGGGAGGACACAGCTGTGCAGTGGGCAGTGCGGGGCCCCAGGCCTGAACCTCCCTGCTGGGCCCCCGCACCTCCCAGAGCCTCAGTCTCCCGGGTGGCTGTGAGGATCGTTGACAAGTCACCGAGGGAACCTAGTCCAGTACACGGCACCTCATGGGGCGGCTACAAAGGGTGGCTCCCCATCACCGCCACCCTCACCATCATCGGGCCTGGGGCTGTACATGGCCCATGAGCACCACCTCCTCCAGTCCAGCTCTGCTCCCAGTTCCGGAACTACATCTGCCCGGCCTCAGCGACAGTCCCTTAAGAAAACGCACCCACTCTCAGACTCGAGGCCTCGTGATCACAAAAGCTGCCTCACACTGGCCCCCTTCCCAACCCACTGTCCCCACACCCAGAGCCACGGCCTGCCCCCACCTCTCCAGCTGAGCAGCCCTGTCGGGTGACCCCAGCTGTGCCCGGGACCCTGGCCCTCTCGCTCACTCCAGGTCCTGGCCCTGTCTGTGCCTGCTCACGCACCCTCAGCCCATCCCTCTGAGCAGACGGCCTGTTTACAGACACCCACACCTGGAAGTCCCTCACCGAGGGTCAGACTCCCCCCAGCACACCCCCGAGCCCACACACACCTCCAGCGCCTGCCGCCTCCTCTAAACCCCTGCAGAGCAGTGGTCCCCATGGTCTACCCTTGCAGCCTCTACTGCTTCACCACGCACTGCCCCCCCCACTCTCCACAGTAGTCACCGCACGCACCAGTGACCTGCCTCCTGGTGTTCTGTTCTCATCTAACTCACGGCCAGACAGCCCTGACGTGGCGACCACCTCTACGTCCCTTCTTCTCAGGCTTCTCCATAGCACGCTCGCTCGCTCTGCCTCCCTTCACACAGGCCCTGCCCACTTCATCTCACCGTCCACAGGCAGGACACTCTCAGGTCCCCAAGCCCCGCCACCCCAAATCCACTTCTTATACCGCTGCAAGTGGATTTAAACACCAATCTGTTGTTCGGTCCCTGAGGAAGCAGCTGACCCTGTTCCCTTACCTGCACCTGGGACTCAGAGTGAGTGGGGCCGGCCCCAAGCCTAGCCAGAGTCTGAGTCCTCTCCATTGGCACCATGGCCATAATCCCTTTGGCCCCAAACCCCTTCAGCATCTGAACACTCTCCATGGTCCCCATGGCCACAATCCCAGTATGGCCCCAAACCTACCCAGAGTCTGAACCCCCTGCACCGGTCCCCATGGCTACAATCCAAATCTAGCCCCAAAACCTACTCAGAGCCTGAAGCCTCTCCATGGTCGCCATGGCCACAGTACTAGTCTGGCCCCAAACGTACTCAGATACTGACGCCTCACCACAGACCCATGGCCATAACCTGAGTCTGGCCTTAAAACCACTCAGAGCTGGACCCACATCCATGGTCTCACGGCTAAAAATATAGTATGGTCCCACACCTACTTTGAGCCTGAACCCTATCTATTGTCTTCATGGCCACAATGCTAGTGTTGCCCCAAACTTAGCCTGACCCTACTGCGTGGTCGCCATAGTCACATTCCTACTCTGACCTTAGGCCTACACAGAGCATGACCCCTTTCCATGGTCCCCATGGACACAAATAGAGTCTGGCCCCAAACCTACTCAGAGCATGAACCCTCTCCATCAACTCCAGGGACAAAATCCCCCAACCTATGCAGAATATGAATCCATTTTATGGCCCATGGCCACAATCCTAGTCTGGCCCCAAACCTACTCAGAGCCTGACCCCTCTCCTCTGGTCCCATGGCGACAATCCCAGTAGGGGCCAAACCTACTCAGAGATTGACACCACTTCATCGTCTCCATGGACACAATCCAAGTCTGCTCCCAAACCTACTCAAAGCCTGACCCCTCACATGGTCTCCATGACCACAAACCTAGTCAGAGTTCTCAAACCTACTCAGAGCCTGACCCTTCTCCATGAACCAACCATTGACTACAATCCCAGTATGGCCCCAAACCTACTCAGAGTGTGACCACTACACATCGTCTCCATGGCCAATCCTAATCCGGCCGCAAAGCTACACACAGCTTGACTGGTCCTCATGGTCCCCATGGCCAGAATCCTATTCTGAACTGAAGCCTACTCACAGATGGACACCTCTCCATCCGCTCCATGGCTACAATCATAGTCTGTCCCCAAAGATACTCAGAGGTTGGCCCTATTCCATGGTCCTTAAGGCCATAATCCGAAACTGGCCAGAAACCTACTCAGAGCATGGCCCATCTCCATGGTTGCCATGGCCATGAACCTAGTAGGCCCCAATCATACTCAGAGCCTGAACCCTCTCCATGGACCCATGGCCATAATCCTAGTCTGGCTGCAAACCTATTTGGAGCCTGAACTCTCTCCATGGTCCCCATTGTGAAAATCCTAGTCTGGCCCTGAAACCTACTCAGTCTGATACCTCTCCATTATCTCCATGGCAAAAATCACACTCTGGCCCAAAACCTACTCAGAGCCTGACCCCTCATAATCATCTCCATCCACAATCCCGACCTACTCGGTGCCTGACCCCCCTCCATGGTCCACATGGCTACAAATCCAGTGTGAACCCAAACCTACTGAGACCTGACCCCTCTACATCATTCCCATAATCACAATCAGAGTCTAGCCTGAAACCTACGTATAGGATGACCCCTTTCCTTTATTTCCATGGCCAGAATCCTAATCTTCATGAAATCTAGTCAAAACTTGAACTCTCTTCATGGTCCCTATGGACACAATCCCAGTCTGGTCCATAACCTGCTATGAGCTTCACCCCTCTACACAATTCTAGTCTGGCACAGACATACTCAGAGCCCGATCCCTTTCCATGGTCCCCATGACCACTATCCCAGCCTGTCTTTCAATCTAATTAGAGCCTTACCCCTCTCCATGGTCCCTTTGGCTACAAACCCAGTCCAGGCTGAAACCTACTCAGCCTGACCCCATTACATCATCCTGAAAATAAAAATTCTAGTCTGGACCCAAACCTACTAAGAGCCAGTCACCTCTTCATGTTCCTCATGGTCAGAATCCTAGTCTAGGCCACAAACTACTCAGTGTCTGACCCCTCTCAATCATCTCGATGGCCACAATTGCAGTCTTGCCCCAAATCTACTCAGAATCAGACCCTATAGCATGGACCCATGATGACAATCTTATCTGGCCAAAGCTACTCAGATCTTGACCCCTCTCTATCATCTCCAAGGCCACAACCCAGTCCGGTACCAAACCTACTCAGAGCATGACCCCTCATCATTGTCTCTATGGCCACAATCATAGTTTGGCCACAATCCTACGCAGAGCCTGATGCCGCATCATGGAGGCCATG
The DNA here is from genome assembly GCF_003254725.2 of Canis lupus dingo. Classification (NCBI taxonomy): domain Eukaryota; kingdom Metazoa; phylum Chordata; class Mammalia; order Carnivora; family Canidae; genus Canis; species Canis lupus. Next base: position 118,164,080 of record NC_064281.1, on the reverse strand, counting down.
GCGACAATCCTAGTGCCCCCAAGCTACTCAGTGCCTGGCCCTCTCCATTGTCTCCATAGCCACAATCTGAGTCTTTCCCAAAACCTCCTCAGAGCGTGATTCCTCTCCATGCTCCTCACGGCCTCATCCTAGCTAGCCCAAACCTGCTCAGAGCATGGGATGTCTCCATATTCTCCAGGACCCAATTCCTAATATGACACCAAACCTACCCAGATCCTGACCCTCTCCATGGTCCCCATGGATGTAAATATAGTCTGGTCCGAAACCTACTCATAGTATGGTCCCCTCTACATGGTCCCCATGGCTACAATCCCAGTCTGGCACCAATACTACCCAGTGCCTGACCCCTCTCCATTGTCTCAATGGCCAAATCCTAGCCTGCCCTTAACCTATTCACACTCAGACATGTCACCATGGTGACTGGAGCCACAATCTCAGGCTGGACCCAAACCTACTCATAGCATGACCCTTCTCTCTCCTACAAATATCCACAATTTCTGTCGGGCACCAAATCTACTCAGACTAAACCCTTTTCTTCGTCACCATGGCCAGAATACTAATCTGCCCCGGACCAAACTAAGAGCCTGACCCCCCTCCACGATCCACATAGCAACAATATCAATAGACCCCAACCCTATTCAGAGACTGACCCCTCTAAATAGTCTACATGGCCACAAACCCGGGAGGCCCAAAACCAACTCAGAGGCAGACACCTCTTCATGGTCCACATGGCCACACTCCCAGTAGGCCCCAAACATATTCAGAGCCTGAAGACTATTCATAGTCCACATGGCCACAAACCTAGTCTGGTCCCGAACCTACGCAGAGCTACACCTATGTCCATCATCACCTTGGCCAGAATCCTAATCTGATCCCAACCCTACTCAGAGCCTGACACCTTTCCATGGTCCACAAGTCCAATATTCCAGTAAGCCCCAATTCTACTCAGAGCATCAACCCTCGCCTTCATCTCCCTGGTCAAAATCCTAGTATTTTGCCAAACGTACTCACAGCCTGCGCCATCCTAGGACCCCAGGGTGGCAATCACAGTAGGCACCAAACCAACTCTGAGCTTCCTCCCCTTCACTTTCTGCATGGACAAAATCCTAGCCTGAGACACAGCCTATTCAGGGCCCCAATCCTGGACCACGTTTCCATGGCCACAATCCCAGTCTGGCACCCAACCTACGCACAGGGCGCCCCCTCTCCAAGGCCATCACGGATACAACCCATTCTGGCCGCAAAATTACTCAGACCTTGACAACCACATCAGGGTTGCCATGGTAACGAAGCTAGTTCCCTCAACCAAGTCAGAGCCTGACCTCTCTCGAGACATGGTCCCTGTACAGTCCAATAGAGACTGGCCCCAAACCTACTCAGGGCCAGTCACCTCTCCATAGCTCTTGCGGCCACATTCGCAGTCTGGCCCCAAACCTTCTCAGAGCCTGACCCCTCTCCATTGTCCACTAGGCAAATATCCCAATAACCCAAACCTGCTAAGAGAATAACCCCTCTAGATGGTCCCCCTGGACACAAGCTGAGTAGGCCTGCAAATGTACTTAGAGCCTCAACCCTCTCCATCGTCTCCCTTGTCACAAACCTAGCCTTTCACGAAATCGACTCAGAGCCTGAGGATGCCTTTTGGTCCCCAAGGTGGCAATCCCAGCAGGCCCCAAAACAACTCTGAGCTCCCTCCCATCCTTGTCTCAATGGACAAAATCCTAGTCGAGGCCACAACCTATTCAGTGCCCCACCCCTCTCCCTCCTTACCATGGCCACAATACCACTCTAGTCCCCAATCTAAACACAGGGTGTCCCCCCTTCAAGGCCATCATGGCTTCCACCCATTTTGTCCACAAACCTACTCAGAGCTTGATCTCTCATCAAGGTTGCCATGGTTACAAACCAAGTTGCCTCAAGCTACCCAGAGCCTGACCTCTCTCCATGGTTCCCATGCATTCCAATAGAGACTGGCCCCAAACCGACTCAGGGTCAGACACCTCTCCATAGTACTTGTAGCCACATTCGCAGTTGGCCACAAACCTACTCAGAGCCTGACCCCTCTCCATGGTCCAAAACGCCAATATCCCAGGAGGACTCAACTGTACTCAGAGCCTGACACCTCTCCGAGGTCCTCAGGGCCACAATCCGAGTAGGCCCCAAACCTACGTAGAGCCACAACAGTCTCCATCGACTCCCTGGTCACAAATGTACTCTTTCACAAATCGACTCAGAGCCTGACGATCTCTTTTGGTCCCAAAGGTGGCAATCACATTAGGCCCGAAACCTACTCTGAGCTCCTTCCCTCAATGCTTCCATGGCCACATTCCCAGTCTGGCACCCAAACTACGCACAGGGTGTCCCCTCTTCAAGGCCATCATGGCTACAACCCATTCTGGCCACAAACTTACTCAGTCCTTGACCCCCACATCAGGGTTGCCATGGTTACGAACCTAGTACGGTCAACCCACTCAGAGCCTGACCTCTCTTGAGACATGGTCCCTGTGCAGTTCAATAGAGACTGGCCCCAAACATACACAGGGCCAGTCACCTCTCCATAGCTCTTGTGGCCATATTTGAAGTCTGGCCCCAAACCTTCTCAGAGCCTGTCCCCTCTCCATGGTCCACTAGACAAATATCCCAGTAGGACCCAAACCTACTAAGAGAATGACCCCTCTCCATGGTCCACCTGGACACAAGCAGATTAGGCCGCAAACGTACTTAGAGCCTCAACCCTCTCCATTGCCTCCCTCGTCACAAACCTAGCCTTTCAAGAAATCGACTCAGAGCCTGAGGATGCCTTTTGGTCCCCAAGGTGGCAATGCCAGCGGGCCCCAAACCTACTCTGAGCTCCCTCCCCTTCACTGTCTCAATGGACAAAATACTAGTCTGGGCCACAACCTACTCAGTGCCCCACCCTTTTCCCTCCTTACTATGGCCACAATCCCACTCTAGTACCCAACCTACACACAGGGTGTCCCCTCTTCAAGGCCATCATGGCTTCCACCCATTTTTTCACAAACCTACTGAGAGCTTGAACTCACATCAAGGTTGCCATGGTTACAAACCAAGTTGCCCCAAGCTACCCAGAGCCTGACCTCTCTCCATGGTCTCCATGCACTCCAATAGAGACTGGCCCCAAACTTACTCAGGTCAGTCACCACTCCATAGATCTAGGGCCACATTCGCAGTCTCGCCCCAAACCTACTCAGAGCCTGACCCCTCTCCATGGTTCAAAAGGCCAATATCCCAGGAGGACTCAACCGTACTCAGAGCCTGACCCCTCTCCCAGGTCCACAGGGCCACAATCCGAGTAGGCCCCAAACCTACGTAGAGCCACAACAGTCTCCATCGACTCCCTGGTCACAAATGTACTCTTTCACAAATCGACTCAGAGCCTGACGATCTCTTTTGGTCCCAAAGGTGGCAATCCCAGTAGGCCCGAAACCTACTCTGAGCTCACTCCCCTTCACTGTTTCCATGGCCACAATCCCAGTCTGGCACCCAACCTACGCACAGGGTGTCCCTTCAAGGGCCATCATGGCTACAACCCATTCTGGCCACAAACTTACTCAGACCTTGACCCCCACATCAGGGTTGCCATGGTTACGAATCTAGTTCCCTCAACCCACTCAGAGCCTGACCTCTCTTGAGACATGGTCCCTGTGCAGTCCAATAGAGACTGGCCCCAAACCTACTCAGGGCCAGTCACCTCTCCATAGCTCTTGTCGCCACATTTGAAGTCTGACCCCAAAACTTCTCAGAGCCTGTCCCCTCTCCATGGACCACTACTAATATCCCAGTAGGACCCAAACCTACTAAGAGAATGACCCCTTGCATGATCCACCTGGACACAACCAGAGGAGGCTGCAAACGTACTTAGAGCCTCAACCCTCTCCATCGTCTTCCTCGTCACACACCTAGCCTTTCACGAAACTGACTCAGAGCCTGAGGATGCCTTTTGGTCCCCACGGTGGCAATCCCAGCGGGCCCGAAACCTACTCTGAGCTCCCTCCCCTTCACTGTCTCAATGGACAAAATACTAGTCTGGGCCGCAACCTATTCAGTGCCCCAACCCTCTCCCTCCTTACCATGGCCACAATCCAACTCTAGTCCCCAATCTACACACAGGGTGTCCCCTCTTCTATGCCATCATGGCATCCACCCATTTTGGCTATAAACCTACTCAGAGCTTGAAGCCACATCAAGGTTGCCATGGTTACAAACCAAGTTGCCTCAAACTACCCAGAGCCTGACCTCTCTCCTTGGTCCCCATGCATTCCAATAGAGACTGGCCCCAAACCGACTCAGGGTCAGTCACCTCTCCATAGTACTTGTAGCCACATTCGCAGTTGGCCAGAAACCTACTCAGAGCCTGACCCCTCTCCAAAGTCCACATGGACACAGTCTGAGTGGGCCCCAAACTTACTTAGAGCCTCAACCGTCTCCATCGTCTCCCTGGTCACAAACGTAGTCTTCCACGAAATTGACTCAGAGCCGGATGATCTCTTTTGGTCCCAAAGGTGGCAATCTCAGTAGGCCCGAAACCTACTCTAAGCTCACTCCCCTCACGGACTCCATGGCCACAATCCCACTCTAGTCCCCAGCCTACGCACAGGGTGTCCCCTCTTCAAGGCCATCATGGCTACAACCCATTCTGGCCACAAACTTACTCATCCCTTGACCCCCACCTCAAGGTTGCCATGGTTACAAACCAAGTTGCCTCAAGCTACCCAGAGCCTGACCTGTCTCCATGATCCCCATGCATTTCAATAGAGACTGGCCCCAAACCTACTCAGGGTCAGTCACCTCTCCATAGACCTTGTGGCCACATTCGCAGTCTCGCCCCATACCTACTCAGAGCCTGACCCCTCTCCATGGTCCAAAACGCCAATATCCCAGGAGGACTCAACCATACTCAGAGCCTGACCCCTCTCCCAGGTCCACGGGGCCACAATCCGAGTAGGCCCCAAACCTACTTAGAGCCACAACAGTCTCCATCGACTCCCTGGTCACAAATGTACTCTTTCACAAATCGACTCTGAGCCTGAGGATCTCTTTTGGTCCGAAAGCTGGCATTCCCAATAGGCCGAAACCTACTCTGAGCTTACTCCCCTTCACTGTTTCCATGGCCACAATCCCAGTCTGGCACCCAACCTACACACAGGGTGTCTCCTCTTCAAGGCCATCATGGCTACAACCTATTTTGGCCACAAACTTACTCAGACCTTGACAACCACATCAGGGTTGCCATGGTAACGAAGCTAGTTCCCTCAACCAACTCAGAGCCTGACTTCTCTCGAGACATGGTCCCTGTGCAGTCCAATAGAGACTGGCCCCAAACCTACTCAGGGTCAGTCACCTCTCCATAGCTCTTGTCGCCACATTCGAAGTCTGGCCCCAAACCATCTCAGAGCCTGTCCCCTCTCCATGGTCCACTAGACAAATATCCCAGTAGGACCCAATCGACTAAGAGAATGCTCCCTCTGCATTGTCCACCTGGACACAACCTAGGTAGGCCACAAACGTACTTAGAGCCTCAACCCTCTCCATCGTCTCCCTCGTCACAAACCTAGCCTTTCACAAAATCGACTCAGCGCCTGAAGATGCCTATTGGTCCCCATGGTGGCAATCTCAGTAGGCCCCAAACCTACTCTGAGCTCCCTCCCCTTCACTGTCTCAATGGACAAAATCCTAGTCTGGGCCCAAACCTATACTGTACCCCACCTCTCTTCCTTGTTACCATGGCGACAAAGTCTGGACCCCAACCTATGCACAGGGTGTCACTTCTTCAAGGACCTCATGGCCACAATCCATTCTGGCCACAAACCTACTCAGAGCTTAACCCCTCATCAAGGTTGCCATGGTTACAAACAGTTCCCTCAACTTACTCAGAGTCATACTTGTCTCCATGGTCCCCATTATTCAAATAGAGCCTGGCCCCAAACCTATCCAGGGTCAGTCACCTTTCTTTAGTACATGTGGCCACATTTGTAGTCTGCCCCAAAAACTACTCAGAGCCTGACGCCTCTCCATTGTCCGCATGGTCAAAATCCAGGAGGCCCCTACTCTACTCAGAGCCGGACTCCTCTGCGTGGTATCCAGGGCCAAAGACCTACTCTGGTCACAATCCACTCAGAGCTTGAGTCCCTGTCCATCATTTCCTTGGCCAGAATCCTAATCAGACCCCAAACCTACTCAGAGCCTGACGCCTCTCTATGATCCACAGGCCGATACCCCGGGTTGCCCCAACCCTTCTCAGAGCCTCAACCCTCTCCATTGTCTCCCTGGTCACAATCCTAGTCTTTCACCAAACCTACTCAGAGACTGCCCCTTCCGTTGTCCCCAGGGGGGCAATCCCAGTAGGCCCCAAACCTACTCTGAGCTCCCTCCCCTTCATTGTCTCCATGGACAAAATCCTAGTCTGGGCACCAACTTATTCAGTGTCCCAACCCTCTCCCTTGTTACCATGGCCACCATCCCAGTCTGGCCCCCCAACCTACTAACAGGGTGTCCCCTCTTCAAGGCCATCATGGCTACAACACATTCTGGCCCAAAAACCTACTCAGACCTTGACCCCACATCAAGGTTGCCATGGTTACAAACCTAGTTCCCTCAACCTACTCAGAGCCTGAACTCTCTCCATGGACCCATGCATTCCAATAGAGTGACCCCAAACCACCTCAGGGTCCGTCACCTCACCATAGTACTTGTGGCCGCATTTGCAGTCTGACCCCAAACCTACAGAGACTGACCCCTCCCCATGGTCAAGGCCAATATCCCAGTAGGACCCAACCCTACTCAGAACCTGACCCCTTTCCATGGTCCAAAGGCCAATATCTCAGTAGGACTCAATGCTACTGAGAGTCTCACCCGTCTCCAAGGTTCACATGGCCACAATCCCAGTAGGCCCCAAACCTACTTAGAGCCTCAACCGTCTCCATCGTCTTCCAGGTCACAAACGTAGTCTTTCACGAAATCGACTCAGAGCCTGATGATCTCTTTTGGTCCCAAAGGTGGCAATCCCAGTAGGCCCCAAACCTATTCTGAGATCACTGCCCTTCACTGTCTCCATGGACAAAATCCTAGTCTGGGCACCAAGTTATTCAGTGTCCCACCCCTCTCCCTCGTTACCATGGCCACAATCCCAGTTTGGCCCCCAACCTACTCACAGTGTTTCCCCTCTGCAAGGCCATCATGGCTTCAACCCATTCTGGCCACATACCTACTCAGACCTTGACCTCACATCAAGGTTGCCATGGTTACAAACCCAGTTCCCTCAACCTACTCAGAGCCTGACCTCTCTCCATGGTCCCCATGCATTCCATTACAGACTGGCCCCAAACCTACTCAGGGTCAGTCACCTCTCCATAGTACTTGTGGCCACATTTGCAGTCTGGTGCCAAACCTACACAGTGCTTGACTCTCTTCATGGTTTCCAAGGCTAGTCTCCTCCCAAACCTACCCATGCCTGACCCCTCTCTATGGTCCACATATCCTAATAGCAATCACGTTCCAAAGTAACTAAGAGCCTGCATGCTCTCCATGGTCCATATGGCTTCCAGCTGAGTCTGTCCCCAAACCTACTCAGAGTGTGACCCCTCTATTTCCTGACAGACACAATCATAGTTTGCCCTCAAATCTAGAGCCTAACCCCTCTCCTCTCCATGTTTCCCAAGGCTACAATGCCAGGCTGGTCCCAATCCTACTCATCAGGGCCTGACCCCCCTCCATTGTCTCTGTGACCAAAATCCTAGTCTGCTCCTAAACGTACCCACAGTCAGACCTCTCTCCATGGTTCCCGTGGCTGCAATCTCCGGCTGGACCCAACCCTACTCAGACCATGATCCTTCTCCCTCGTCTACATATCCACACTCTGTCTGCCCCCAACCCTACTCAGCCTGATCCCTCTCCATGGTCCACATGGCCAAAATCCCAGGAGGCCCCAACCTACCCAGAGCCTGACTCCTCTGCATTGTATCCATAGCTACAATCTTAGTCTGCTCACAACCTGACTCAGAGCTTGACCCGGCCCACCTTCTCGATTGCCAGAAACCTAATGTCACCCCCACCCTCCTCAGAGCATGACCCCACTCCATGTTCCCCATGGCCAAAATCCCAGGAGGCCCCAACCCTACTCAGAGCCTGACCCCTCTGCATCATATCCGTGGCCACAATCCTAGTCTGCTCACAATCCGACTCAGAGCGTGATCCCCGTCTATCATCTCCTTGGCCAGAATCCTAATCTGACCCCACCCTCCTCAGAGCATGACCCCGCTCCATGGTCTACATGGCTACAATACGAATCTACACTCAATCCAACTCAGGGCCAAGCTCTTGCAATCATCTCCATGGCCACAAACCCAGGCTGGCCCCAATCCGACTCAGTGCCTGACTCCTCTCCAATATCTCTATAGCCAAAATCCTAGTCTCCCCCTAACCTACTCACAGTCAAACCTGTCTCCATGGTTCCCCTGGACACAATCTCAGACTGGATCCAACCCTACTAAGAGCATGATTCTTCTCCATTGTCCACATATCCACATTTTCTATCTGCCCACAACCCTCCTTAAAGCCTGACCCCTCTCCATGGTCCATATGGCCACAATCCCGGTAGGCCCCTACCCAACTCAGAGCCTGACCCCTCTCCATGGTCCACATGGCCACAATCCCAGTAGGCCCCAAACCTACTCAGAGCCTGACCCCTCTGCATCATATCCATGGCCACACCTAGTCTGGTCCAAACCAACTGAGAGCTTGACCCCTATCCATCACCTCCCTGGCCAGAATCCTAAACTGCCCCACACCCTACTCAGAGCTTGACCACTCTCCATGGTTCACAGAGCCACAATCCCAGTAGGCCCCAATCCAACTCAGAGCCTGACCCCTCTCCATGGTCCACATGGTCACAATCCCAGTAGGTCCCATACCTACTCACAGCCTGCCCCCTCTGTATCATATCCATGGTCACAAACCTAGTCTGGTCCCAAACTTAATCAGAGCCTTGACCCTCTCCATGGTCGACAAGGCCAATATCCCAGTAGGACCCAACCCTACTCAGAGCCTGACCCCTCTCTGTGGTCCACATGGCCACACTCCCAATAGGCCCCAAACCTACTTAGAGCCTCAACAGTCTCCATCATCTCCCCGGTAACAAACCTAGTCTTTCACAAAATCGACTCAGAGTCCGATGATCCTTTCTTGGTCCCCAGGGTGGCAATCCCAGTAGGGCCCAAACCTACTCTGAGCTCCCTCCCCTTCACTGTCTCAATGGACAAAATCCTAGTCTGGGCCCAAACCTATTCAGTGCCCCACCCCTCTTCCTCATTACCATGGCCACAATCCCAATCTGGGCCCCAACCTACTCACAGGGTGTCCCCTCATCAAGGCGCTCATGGCCACAACCCATTCTGACCACAATCATACTCAGAGCTTGACCCCTCATCAATGTTGCCACGGTTATAAACATAGTTCCCTCAACGTACTCAGAGCCATACCTCTCTCCATGGTCCCCATGCATTCAAATAGAGTCTGGCCCCAAACCTACTCAGGGTCAGTCACCTCTCCATAGTACTTTTGGCACATTCGCAGTCTGGCTCCAAAACTACTCAGAGCCTGACCCCTCTTCATGATTTCCCAGGCCAGAATGCTAGTTTGCCCCCAAACCTACCCAGGGCCTGACCCCTCTCTACAGTCCACGTATCCTAATACCAGTCACACTCCAAATGAACTAAGAGACTGCATCCACTCCATGTTCTGGATGGCTTCCAGCTCGTCTGGCCCCAAACCTACTCAGAGTGAGACCCCTCCATGGACCGATAGACACAATCCTAATTTGCCCTCAAATCTAGAGCCCCCCTCTCCATGGTTCCCAAGGATACAATCCCAGGGTGGCCCCAATCCCACTCAGCGCATGACCCCTACCCATTGTCTCTATGACCAAAATCCTAGTCTGCTTTTAAACCCACTCACAGTCAGAACTTTCACCATGGTTTCATGGCCACAATCTCAGGCTGGACCCAACCCTACTCAGACCATGATCCTTCTCCCTCTTCCACAATCCACAGTCTGTCTGGCACCAAACCTACTAAGAGCGTGAACAGTCTTCATTGTCTCCGTGGCCAGAATCTTAATCTGCCCACAACCATACTCAGAGCCTGACCGATCTTGATGGTGCCCGTGGCCACAATCTCAGTAGGCCCCAACCGTACTCAGAGCCTGACCTCTCTCCATGGTGGACATGGCCACACTCGCAGTAGGCCCCAACCCTACTCAGAGCCTGACCCCTTTGCATGGTCCACATGGCCACACTCCCAGTAGGCCCCAACCCTTCTCAGATCCTGACCCCTTTCCATTGTCCCCATGGCCAGAATGCTAATCTATACCCAAACCTACTCAGGGCCACCCCCTTGCAATCATATCCATGGCCACAATCCCACTAGGCTCACATCTGACTCGATGCCTGACCCCTCTCCTTGGTCCATATGGCTATATTCCCAGTGTGGCGCCAAATCTACTGAGAGCCTGATCGCCCTTCATCGTCCACATGGCCACAGTCATAGTCTAGCCCAAAACCGACTTATAGCCTGACCCTTTTCCTATGTCTCCATGGCCAGAATCCTCATCTGCCCTGAAACCTATTCAGAGCTTGACCCCTCTTCATGTTCCCCAAGGCCACAATCCAAGTCTAGCCCCTAGCCGAATCAGAGCAAAACTCCTCTCCACAGTCCCCAGGCAGCAATCCTACTCTGACTACATACCTACTCAGACCCTGAAGACTCATGCTCTCCAGGCTAGAATCCTTGCCTGCTCTCAAACCAACTCAGAACCAGGCCCCTCTCCATCGTGTCTGTGGTCACAATCCTAGCCTTGCCCCAAACCTACTTAAAGCCTCACCCCTCTCCATCTTCTCCATGGTCACAATCCTAGTCTTTTGCCAAACCTACTCACAGCCTGATCCCTCCTTTGTCCCCAGGGTGGCAATCCCAGCAGGCCCCAAAACTACTCGGATCTGACCCCTCTTCTTGTCTCCATGGACAAAATCCTAATCTGGGCCCCAACCTATTCAGCGCCCAACCCCTCTCCTTCATTTCCATGGCCACATTCCAGTCTAGCCCCCAACCTTCTCACAGCGTGTCTCCTCTTCAAGGTCTTCATGGAGACAACCAATTCTGGCCACAAACCTACTCAGAGCTTGACCCCTTATAACGGTTACCACAGTTAGAAACCTAGTTCCCTCAACCTACTCAGAGCCTGACCTCTGTCCATGGTCCCCATGCATTCAAATAGAGTCTGGCCCCAAGCCTACTCACGGTCGGTCACCTCTGCATTGTCTTCGTGCCCACAATCATAGTCTGGCCCCAGAACTACTCAGAGCCCGACCTGTCTCCATGGTTTCCAAGGCCAGAATACTAGTCTGGCCGCAAACCTACCCAAGGCCTGACCCCTCTCTACGGTCCACATACCCCAATACCAGTCAGGCTCCAAATGTACTCAGAACCTGCATCCTCTCCATGGTCCGGATGGCTTCCAGCTCAGTCTGGCCCCAAACCTACTCAGAGTGTGACCCCTCCATGGACCGATAGCCACAATCCTAGTTTGATCTCAAATCTAGAGCCTAACCCCTCGCCATTGTCCCCGTGGCTACAATCCCAGTCTGGCCCCAATCCTACTCAGTGCCTGACTCCTCTCCATTGTTTCTAGGCCAAAATCCTAGTCTGCTCCCAAACCTACTCAGTCAGAGCTATCTTCATGGTTCCCGTGGCCACAATTTCAGGCTGGACCCAACCCTATTCAGAGCATGATCCTTTTCCCTCGTCCACATATCCACGGTTTCTGTCTGGCAACAAACCTACTCAGAGCCTGAACGCTCTTCATCGTCTCCATGGCCAGAATCCTAATCTGTCCCCAACCCTACTCAGAGCCTGACCCCTCTCCATAGTCCACATGGCCTTATCCCAGTAGGCCCCAACTGTATTCGGAGCCTGTCCCATCTCCATGGTACACATGGCCACAATCCCTGTAGGCCCCAACCTGACTCGGAGCCTGTCCACTCGCCATGGTCTACATGGCCACAATCCCAGTAGGCCCCAACCCTACTCAGAGCCTGACCCCTCACCATGGTCCACATGGCCACACTCTCAGTAGGCCCCAAACCTACTCAGAGTCTGACCCCTCTGCATCGTATCCATGGCCACAAACCTAGTCTGGTCCCAAACCAACTCAGAGCTTGACCCCTGTCCATCATCTCCTTGGCCAGAATCAAAATCTGCCCCCAACCCTACTCAGAGCCTGACCCCTCTCCATGGTCCCCATGGCCCTAATACTAATCTTTACCAAAACCTACTCAGGGCCAACCCCTTGCAATCATCTCCATGGACACACTCCCAGTCAGGTTCCCATCCTACTACATGCCTGACCCCTCTCCGTGGTCCACGTGGCTGCAATCCCAGTGTGGCGCCAAATCCACCGAGAGCCTAATCCCTCTTCATTGTCTCCATGGCCACAGCCAGAGTCTAGCCCAAAACCTACTTATAGCCTGACCCTTTTCCTATGTCTCCATGGCCAGAATCCTCATCTTCCCCGAAACCCAGTCAGAGCTTGACCCCTCTCCATGATCCCCATGGCCACAATCCAAGTCTGGCCCCGTAACCTAATCAGAGCATGACTCCTCTCCACGTTCCCCAGGGCCACAATCCTACTCTGACTGAAAACCTACTCAGACCCTGAAGCCTCATCATGCTCTCCAGGCTACAATCCTTGTCTGCTCTCAAACCAACTCAGAACCTGACCCCTCTCCATTGTGTCCATGCTCACAATCCTAGCCTTGCCCCAAACCTACTTAGAGCCTCAGCCCTCTCCATCTTCTCCATGGTCACAATCCTAGTCTTTTGCCAAACCTACCCGGAGCCTGATCCCTCCTTGGTCCTCAGGGTGGCAATCCCGGTAGGCCCCAAACCTACTCTGAGCTGACCCCTCTTCATCGTCTCCATGTACAAAATCCTAGTCTGGGCCCCAACCTATTCAGTGCCCGACCCCTCTCCCTCGTTTCCACGGCCACAATCCCAGTCTGGCCCCCAACCTACTCACAGTGTGTCCCCTCTTCATGTTCTTCATGGTCACTACCCATTCTGGCCACAAACCTACTCAGAGCCTGACCCGTCTCAATGGTCCACATGGCCACACTCCCAGTAGGCCCCAACCCTACTCATCGCCTGACCCCTCTGCGTCGTATCCATGGCCACAAACCTAGTCTGGTCCAAATCCTACTCAGAGCTTGACCCCTGTCCATCATCTCCATGGTCCAAATCCTAATCTCCTCCCAAACCTACTCAGAGCCTGTCCGCTCCCCTTCTTCTTCATGGGCAAAATCCAAGTCTAAAGCTCTCAAGGTCCCATTTAGCACTCAAGTGGTGTCCTGCTCACCTGCTGCGTCACCGCTGGCCCAGAGCAGTGTAGTGTCTGCACCGTGGCCAGAGTGATTCTGGGGCAGGAGTGATTCTATCACATGACTTCCCTGTCTAAGCCTTCTAGGGGAGTCCTGTCCTCTCTAGGACAGATCCACACCTATCACCAGGACCCAAAGACCCCCCATGATGAGCACCCCATCCCCTAGGTCATCTGCTCTCTTTTCCCCTCTACTCACCATCCTGCAGCCATAACGTCCTTCCTTCCATTTCTGGAAGATTCCAAGTCCATCCCTCCCTCAGGTCCTTTCTAGGTTGTTACGGGTTGCATTACATCCCTGCCAAATTTGTGTTGGAAGTCTCACTCCCTGGGTCCTCCAAAAGTAGCCCCATATATAGAAGGAAGTGCTCCTTACAGAAGTACTGAAGTGCCCATGAGCTCAGTTGCATGGACCCTCACCCAGTATGACTGGTGTCCGTATACAATCACAGACAGGCTTGTGAGGACGCAGGCGAGATCTAGAAGCCATGGGATGCCAAAGGTGGCCGGCAAATCACCAGACGCTGGGGGGCAGGGTGGAACACATTGTCTCCCAGCTCTCAGAGGAGGCATATTCAGCCGACGCCTTGAGCTTGGACTCCCAGCCCCCAGAAGTGGGAGACAATTCATTTCTGTTGTCTAAGCCACCCAGTCTGCGGTAGTTCAATACAACCACCCTGGCAAGCTAACACAGAGGGTGGAAGCTGTGTCCTGGACAGCTCCACAGGGTGCACGATGATTTCTCCATCGACGGCACATCCAGAATATCCCTTCATGTCTGGACATCTCCATCTGTCCTATGTTTCACTGCCTGTGTGGCATCCCGTTGTCGGCTGTCCCACAACTTACTGGCTACTCCCTTACTGACGGAGAGTCGCAGGCTGCTTTGCACTTTCCGCCACTACAGAGGACATCCTCACAAACACTCACTGGCATAGGACTTGTTTAGAAGGCGGCTAGGGTCACGGCAGGGGTGTCTGAGATGCTGACACATGCCTGCACACGGCCTTCCACCAAGGCTCACCTGTGTATGCTCCACCCACCACGGGCAAGGGCTCCGTTTCCTCACTCGGCTGTCGGCCCTGAGCACGGTTACTCTGCTCACCCCTTGCCAACCTGATGGGTGACAAAGGGTCGCCCTGGTCACTGGCGAAGGATTATTCACGAGGGAGGCTGGATGTCCTCCCCCTCCCCCCAGCGCGGCCTGGCCCTTTCTCTTTCTTGTACTGGGGCATGTAAGTGGACTGCAGTTTTGCCTCATGTCTGCCATTCAGGGTTTTGGCCAATCCTTTTCTCACCAGGACAACTGAACTGTGTTGGGGGAGCCCCTAGAGGGATGGATCTGTAACAGGTGCCCTCCTGCCTCAGCATGCAGAGTACCTGCTTTGTGGCCTGAGGAGGAAACGCTATTCCACTTCTCTGGGCTTCTTCACCTGCACAAGGATTGGGGGTCGGTGGGTGGAGGAGAAAAACTCTTTACGTACAAGACGACAATGTTGGCTAACATGCCAGAACAGGCTTTCTACTCAGCAGGGATGGGGGGGCCACCGGCACTGAGGAGGGCCCACCAGATGGGAATCACCCCTCACGGTTTGGTTCTGCTAATCATGCCCCAGCCAGCAGCAGAAAAAATCATTTCACGTAAGCAGATCATGTTCTCACAGCCTAGCCCACCCCGTACCCAACAGGAGAAAGAAGACACCACCCCCCTTCCACCGTCACAAGATTTGGGGGCCCTGCAATCCGGTTCCCCTCAATAAAATCCTGAGTAGGCCCCACGGGGATGAGTGCCAAGGGCAAGCAGCTCAACGCCGCACAGCCGGGGTCCTCGGTGAGGCAGGTCACAGCCTGGGGGCCCAGGGGGAGGCGAGGAGGGGCACAGTGAGGGCAGAGTGGTCCGCGTGGACCAGCACGCTCCGTTTCTTGGCGCACACATCCTTCTCTGGTATATGCACTTAGAAACATGGGGGGCCTTTTGATTGGGGCGGGGGAAGGGGGCAGGGAATGGTGGCCTGGGCCGCTCTGCGCATGCTCCCAGACCCCCCCCCCCGCCCAGCCCCGCCCCCCGAGTCCGGGAAACCCCAGCCCAGTGGTACTGTCCCACGCCAGGTGAAGCAGGCGGGGGCCACAAAGGCTTCCTGGCTCCCCTCGCAAAGGGTGGGGGCGGGCCTCCGGGCACCTGTCCCACCGGCCAAGCGAGCCAAGGGTGCGCTAGGCCCACCTGGCAGTCCCAGGGCGCGGAGGACCACCCCCCCCCCCCCACGCTCAGGCGAGGAGACGAGGCGGGCCGCGGAGAGACGACAGAGCGCCCTGCCCGCGTCGGGACTGTCCCGCCATCGCTGCGGCCCAGCACCGGGGACCACCGACAGGTGACAGGCGACAGGCGCCACCGGCCCCTCACCTGATAGGCTCGCTCAGACGCCGGCGTCCTTTCTTTGCGTGGCGTACGCCGGCTCGAACCCACGTACGTCCTTACGCGCCCACGGGGGTACGCAGAAGGCTCGTGCGCAAGCCCGTAGGCACGCAGCCAAGCAGTTCCGTACACACGCACTTACGTACACACGCACATAGGCGCGCAGGCCCCGGCCGCTAGACGTCGTTGGACTCACGCGGCCCCGACTCGCGCGGGAGGATCAGGCTGGACCGGGAGGTAGACGCCGGCGGCCTGAGCGGAACCGGAAGGAAGAAACAACGGGGTGGGGCGAGCGGTCGGTGAGAAGGGGCGGGGCGGGGCGAGCTTGGGGGCGTGGTTTTGGGCGGGGCTAAGGGGCGGGGCTGGGGAGGAGAATGCGGGGCGGGCCTGTGGGAAGGAGCTGTGGGAGCGGGAGCCGTGAGACGGGGCTGGGGGAGTAGCTGGGGCGCACCTGCCAGAGGATTCAGCTCCGGGTGTGAGAAAGAGTTGGGGAGGAACTAGGGCAGTGAGCGGGAAGGAGCAGGACGGAGCCGGCGGCAATGTTGCGGAGGAGGTGCTCTGCCAAGAGCAGGTTGGGCCTTGGCGGTGTAGCCGGGGGAGGTGCACGGGGCTCTGGGGAACGCTGGGTAAGCGGAGCTTGGGGCAGAGCACAGGACTATCCGTGGGCCCCTGGGGATGAGGACCTGGGGAGTTGTAGGGCAGGGTGGGAGACCCTGGAAAGCCAAACTTGGAGTAGGGCGTGCCTGGTGGAAAGCTCGGAGGAAGAGCTGCGGCTGAGCGGGGCGGGGCTGGGAAGGGGCAGGGACGGATTGGCGGAAGGGTTGGAGAAGTAGCTCCCAGCGGGGTCTGGGGCTGGAGCACGGCTCGGGGGAGGAGCTGTGGAGGTGCAGGCGGGACTGAGGCGGAGCAGAGGCTGGGAGGAGCAGGAGGGTGCTGGGGAGGGGTAGGGCGAGTTGAGGGAAGGCTGGGGGGAGGAGCTGGGGCGGGGCTAGGGCGGAACATGGAGGGCCTGTTTGGGTACCTGGTGGAGGTGGGGCGAGCCGGAGGACAGCTGTGGGGAGGAGCTGGGGAGGAGCGGGGTGGGCCTGGTGGAATAGCTGGGAGGAGGAGCTGCAGAGGAACTGGCGCGGCTCCGGGTGGGGGTGGGCGGCTGGGTGAGATTCTTAGTGTAGCTGGGAGGCGGGGCTGGGGAGGAGCTGGGTGGGACTGTTGGGGCAGTTGGGAGGCGTGGCCGTGCGGGGCGGGCAGGAGTAGTTGGGGGGTAGTCAGGAGGCGTGGCCGGGGAGGGGCAGGCCGGAGTGGTGGGCGGAGGGACGGGTCGTGGCTGGGACGGGGTGGGTAGGAGTGGTGGACGGGGAGGCGGGGCTTGGCCGGGGTTGGTGGGGCCGGATTGGGGGGCGGGGCCGGGAGGGGCCTGCGGGGATAGTGGGCAGATGGGCGGGGCGTGGCCGGGGAAGGGCGGGCCGGAGTGGTGGGCGGTCGGGGGACGTGGTCCGGGGGCGGGCAGGAGTGATGGGCGGGGGGGCGGGGCTTGACCGGCTAGGACGGGCCGGATTGGTGGGCGGCCGGGGGGGCGTTGCCCGGGGGGGCGGGCAGGAGTGATGGGCGGGGGGGCGGGGTTTCGCTGGGGTTGGTAGGGCCGGATTGGTGGGCGGCCGGGGGGCGTGGCCGGGAGGGGCCTGCGGGGAGGAGGGGCGTGGCCGGGGACGGGGAGGCCGGAATGGCGGGCGGTCGGGGGGCGTGGTCCGGGGGGCGGGCAGGAGTGATGGGAGGGGGGAGCGGGGTTTAGCCGGGGTTGGTAGGGCCGGATTGGTGGGCAGCCGGGGGGTGCTGGTGCGGGGGTGTTGCCGGGGAGGGGCCTTCGGGAATGGTGGGCGGAGGGGCGGGGCGTGGCCGGGGAGGGCGGGCAGGAGCGGTGGGCGGTTCGTGGGCGCAGTCAGGGGTGGGCGGGGCGGGAGTGGGTCCCCGGGAGCGACGCGGAGGCTGGGACTGGGCGGCCTGGTGGCCGAGGCCAGGTAGTGTCTGACCCCCGTGCGACAGGCGTCCAGTCGGCGCCGCAGCGGTGTGAACAACGCGGCTGCCCCAGCGACCTCAGCGACCTCGGGTGACTCTCAGAATGGACCCCGAGAATACGGAGGCCGGGAGGGGCGGCGGGGACGTGTCGGGTGAGGCCTGCCCCTTGGGAGCTGATGGCAGGGGCGGGCGAGTCTCCTTCCAAGCCACCCTGGGACGGCCAGCGGGGTCTTTATCTGAACTTTTTTTGCAGGTGAGAAGAGAAATTCTCCTGTGTTTCCTGCTGCGCCTCTAACCTGACCTGTGCCAGATGAAGCCAACGGCCCTGTCGGTGCTGTTTCCTATCCTCTACCTCCCAGTCAGGGGCTCCACACACTCAGTGTTGTGTCGCTTTGCTCCTTGGGTTTCCTTACCCTCACCCTCCTTCCGCAGTTGCTTGGTGACCGAGTCCTGTGTCCCTGCCTCTCACATGCCTGATCAGAATAAATTCTCCTCTTGCTGTCCCCAGTGCTACTTCCTTGAGTTCAGACCTGTGGTCTGCACCTCCCCACCTGCCTGGACATTTCTGTCTTTCCTCCTCCAGTGAGTCCTCCACATGCCAGCAGTTTAGTTTGATTTCTTAGCCGCACATCTCTCCTCGGCAACCCTGTACTGAAAACACTGGTGAACCCTCTCTTATTTAGGCCCGGCACCTCGGGCCCCAGGAGAGCCTGCCAATGCCACTAGCTCTCTCCATCCTTATAGCCAAACACTCTGGGTCACTGTGCTGCAGATTCCCTGTGCCCTGAGTGCACATATTTTCCAAACTGCCTGCAGCCTGGAATATCCACCTCCTCTTCCCCTGGAAAACTCCTGTCCTCCTTCCAGGCATAACTTTAGCATCCCCTGTATTGCCCCACGCCCAAGCATGAAGCACTCTTCTCTGCCAGTTCTGGAAGCACTCTGTACTTTCTTTCCTACCTTCCTTCCCTGGACTCTCATCTCCCAGTGCTGTAAATGCTCTCCAAACGTCTGTAGCCCCCTCAGGGGCACCAAGTTCCTCACAGGCAAGGACTATGTCTTCCTCGGTTCTGTAACCCAGGTGCTCAGGACACGATAGTCGCTCAGAGAGGACTGCTTTGTCTTCCAGTGAGCTGCACAGTCTCTGCAGAACCTGGAGGAAACAGGAATGCTGGCCATGTCTTCGTAGAGTTTAGGCCTCAGGCCTACAGAGACCATTTTCTGCAGACCACAATTGTGTGTCCATAATACACCGTGTCTTCCTTTTAGAAAGTCCTTGCTATTTTACCATCGCTCTTTGTCGTGCCACTGTCTCCAAGACAGGGCCTCTTGCCTTTGTAGTTTCTCATCCTTCTCTCCGGCGACCTTGTTGCTAGGCCCCTGGCTGCAGCTGCCCCCTTATGACCTGGCTCCTGCTGTTTGTCTTAGTGCTCATCACTCTGGTTCTGCTATCCTCTTTGGCCCAGATGCTCTCCTGCCTACCTGATCCTCTGTGCTCAGTGTGATCCGTATGCACCTCCTCCCTTTCTCTCCTTCCCTGAGCCTGTCACCCATTCTTTCACCTGCCAGGAGGTGCAGACCACAAGGTGCAGAGTACCTTTGCCTCCCCACCCCCTGTGCTTCTTTAACCTTAAGGCCAGAGAGGCCTCTGGTTTGCTCCTGCCACATGTTTTGCAACATTTGGGACCAGCTTGACCCAAATCCCTGGTTTCCCTCATATATGTCTTGGCAGGTCTGGTTTCCTCCTCTCTGAAGTACTTTTTGCCCGTCTTTCTATTGAATGGCTTGTAGCTCTTGTACCGAGTTCTGAGAGCACCTTTTCTTCTTTTAATTTTTCTTAAGTAGGACCCACACCCATCATGAGGCTTAAACTCATGTCCCCAAGATCAAGAGTGGCAGCGGGAGCTCTTTTTGTTTTGTTTTTTTTTAATAAACTTATTTTTTATTGGTGTTCAATTTACCAACATTCAGAATAACACCCAGTGCTCATCCTGTCAAGTGCCCCCCCCCAGTGCCTGTCACCCATTCACCCCCACCCCCTGCCCTCCTCCCCTTCCACCACCCCTAGTTCGTTTCCCAGAGTTAGGAGTCTTTATGTTCTGTCTCCCTTTCTGATATTTCCCACACATTTCTTCTCCCTTCCCTTCTATTACCTTTCACTATTATTTATATTCCCCAAATGAATGAGAACATATAATGTTTGTTCTTCTCCGATTGACTTACTTCACTCAGCATAATACTCTCCAGTTCCATCCACGTTGAAGCAAATAGTATTTGTCGTTTCTAATGGCTGAGTAATATTCCATTGTATACATAAACCACATCTTCTTTATCCATTCATCTTTCGATGAACACCGAGGCTCCTTTTTGAAGTGTGGATCCTCATTCCACCTTGGTTCTTTGTGTTTCAGATTCCTCCTCTCTGGTTGGGGGCCTGGCAGTAGGCTGCCCATCTCTTCCTGGTTTTCCTGGGACTCTTCTGCTTATAGCATTGCAAGTTCTGTAGCCAATCAAGATGGTTAGTCACCCTGCCTCCTGGGATGGAGAGCACTTGTGGGGAAAGACTTGTGTAGTTTTTTTGCTCCCTTAGGGGTGCGGTGGATGTTCTAGTTCTTCATGGGAAGGGGTGGGCCACTGCCAGAGATTCACAAGTTTCAGAATCATCTTTGGAGTCTGTCTCTTCTGGGGCCTTCCCTTAGATGTCCCTTCCCCTAGATTGTGGCAGGGATGCAAGTTTTCTCAAGTGGGCTTCTGATATTGATATGACATACCTGCCTTTTTTTTTAATTTTTTTTTATTTATTTATGATAGGCACACAGTGAGAGAGAGAGAGGCAGAGACACAGGCAGAGGGAGAAGCAGGCTCCATGCACCGGGAGCCCGATGTGGGACTCGATCCCGGGTCTCCAGGATCGCGCCCTGGGCCAAAGGCAGGCGCCAAACCGCTGCGCCACCCAGGGATCCCCGACATACCTGCCTTAATTAAACGTTCAGCCATCTTCGAAGTTTCCTATCAAATCCTGAGTTTGACTTTTGCCCACTGTCTGAGGTGGGGGATACTTTGTAAGCTACCAAGAAAACTGTGGAGCAAACTCCCTTCATTTTCAGCTTTTTAATCACCCTTAGCTTCTCATGAGCTTGTGAGCCATCAATGCAGAGAGGTCACCTCCATCCATTCCCATTGTCCTTGGAGTTGACATCACACATTCCACATACTTGGATCTTCTCACCTGCCAGCCCAGTGAAAAGTTCTAGTGTGAAGGTTCTTGAAGCTGGACTCTATCCTTATGCTTGAGGCTATCTGCACACCACCTGTCCTCCAGAATGGGCCCTTGTCACCAGTGGGGCAGGGAAAGAGTAACCCCATATCTAGAACCCCATCTCATCACCTGCTTTTTGGGCCACTCTGGAACCCCTCAGGTTAAGTCCTTCAGGAAGCTGACCCTAAGAGAGAGTTATGAATGCCAAAGACTGGGGTCGAACACCCACTAAAGGAGCAGGGAGTGGGGGGGTTGGGCAGGGTGTTCCTTTGAACCAGATGCTGACCTGACTTCTACCAGCCTAGGGATGAAGGGCAAGGATCATCATTACAGGGTCCACATCCAGCCTGGCATGCATGGTCAGGCTCTCACAGCGGGGCCTGAGGCCCTGCAATCCATATTGACTGAATGGATGAGTCAGCTCCCAGAAGGAGTGGCTAAGGAATAGGTATATGCTGAATGGCACATGCAGGGCACCAGCCACCTTTGCTAGGGCAGAGCCACAGTACTCTACCCTGTGGCTGACACAGTGGGAGGTGATTTGGCCACTTGTATGTCAGATACCTGCTGAATCAGGAAGGGCATTTGCCATCCAGGTGTCTACTAGCACTGGTGTCCACATAGCCTGATGAATGAGGCCAGATCTGGGTACAAAGCTTCGTAAGGCAAAGCACGTTCAAGTCAGTGGCCACCCATCGGTGGTGAGCCAAAGAGGCTCTTTGATGGTGTGCACTCACCTCTGTGCTACTCCAGGCTGATTGGAAGCAACTTCCAGGCAGGCGTGCAAGCTGTGGGACCTGAAAGGAGGCAGAATGAGTTTGGGTAAATGTGAATAAGAAGGAACTACTGGTGTAGAGAAAGGAGCTGCAGAAAGCTTCACAGAGGAAGAGCTGGGTCTTGAAGGCACCTCAGGGCTTTTTGGGTGGAAAGTGGGGGAAGGGCTGCCAGAAAGGGCCAGATGCTTGCAGAGAACTGAAGGAAGGTTGCTGGCTGGAGCAGGCATGTTTGTGAAGGGCACATTAATTCGGGTCTGTGGTGGAATTTTTGGCCTAGGAGTTTGGCAGATGTTGATCCGCTGTGAAGTTGCATTCATTGCCCACAGAGGGAAGTTTGTGAGTGCACACACAAAGCTATCTAGAAGAGGCTGGCCAGGCTCCTGTCCTCTGCAGGGGAACCACGGCAGGAAGTACAATGTTTTTTCTATGGCCACAAACCTGGGACTGATCTGTGGCACTGCCACTTCTGCAGTGTCAGTCCAAGCAAATCACTTCACCTCTCTGAGCCTCAATTTCCTCCATCCAAAAGATGGGCATGATATAAAAATCTTAAGGAGTAATAATATTTTCCAGTTTACCTCCTGGGGGTGAGGATGACACGAGGTAGTTCCCATGAGAGCGATCTATAAACCATAAAGCATTCTTCTGCAAATTGTGGGTGAAGAGGCATCTCTTCCAGAGAAGGCTTTGCTACATAAGAGTGTGTGGGTGCTGGCCTGTGCCTTGACACCTGCTGATGGGAGATAGGCAGATGCCAAAAACTCTTTAGCTTGTAAAAGAGGAGGAAGAGTAGTAACACCCTTGGCCCCCAGTCCCAAAGCTCCTACAGGATGTGGCCTGGTTGGGGTCTCAGGTGCTATGCATGGATTTTGACCAAAGATGTATAGTGAGTGGCCCCTGGGGCCAATGGGGGGGGGCATTGTGAGCCTACTTGAACTGCCCAGGTTTGAGAAGTGGGGGCCCTATGGGTGCTGGGGAGGCATAAAATTCGGAGTCTCTTCCCAGATCTGTGTGGGAATCAGTGTCAGCCTGCTGCCTCAGGTCACCCAGGTCCAGGATCTGCTATCCACAATTCTGTCATTCATAAAGCTTTGGTAACCAAAAGTGTTTTCTTTTCATCTTAAAGATTTTATTTATGTATTCATGAGAAACAGAGAGAGAGGCAGAGACACAGGAAGAGGAAGAAGCAGGCTCCCTATGGGAAGCCTGAAGCGGGACTCGATCCCAGGACCCAGTATCACGTCCTGATCCAAAGGCAGATGCTTAACCACCGAACCTGGGTGTTTTCATAAGCTTGACCTAAACTCTTTTGGTGGTAAAACCGAAAATGGATGGCATGAAGTTATTTAGAGAATCCTGAATTTTCTTTATCTCTTTCTGGTTCCGTTCTTTATTTGGCTTGTTAGTAACACTCGGTGTTAACGGTCACATGTTTCCCTGCAGCACTGTCCACGTGTTTGCTAGACCCAGCAAGGGTGTCACCATCATATGGTCTGTCCCCATCACCTTTCTGATTTCTGAAACTCCTCTGGCCCTGAGATTTTGGGTAAGGCGGTGTGTACTTGTGCTGCTAATACCAGCCAGAGGCAACATTTGTTGAAGATTTACGGAGGGCCAGGGTTCCTAGATGTATGGCCCTCCTCCAGCCTTCAGCCAGCAGGGACGCCCTTCCTGAGGCAGGCAGGACTGGGTCCACTCAGATGGCCAGATGCCTCCCTTGCTGCCAACCTGCATCATAATGAGAAATCTTGTTGGGTACCAACCACATCTCCCCATACTGGCTGAACGTGGAGCTCAAAACAGGAGGGCCCCTGGGTGAGCATGTCTGTTCACTAGTCTTTTGTATCAACTACAGTGGGCCAAAGCCTTACTTCATGTGGTCCTGAGCCCCCATGCTGTCTCCCAGTGCACACAGACCCTGGGCCTGCTCACATGACTTCAGGGGTACCATGTGATTCGGAGTCTGACTGTGAGCTGAAGGTGATGACGCAGGCAGCTTGGTGGCCTCAGAGGCCCTGCTGCAGCTTTCATCATGTGCTCTTCACCAGCCCCAGTGGGAAAGTGTGGGCAGGGAGGGCACAGCCTGCCCTGGTCACCCTTGCACAGGCCCCTGCCCAAGCGGCCTGTCGGTTCTCTCCGAACAGAACAGTAAGATGCCAGAAAACAGCTTGCCGAGGCCAGTCTTTGATGCTCTCATTTTTGTCCAGCAAGTCTATTTTTTTTCCACGAGGGATGTGTTCTCCCCTCACCTTGAGGCATCCTCCATGGAGAGCTCATGTCTTGCAGCCAACCCAGGGGAATGTGAAGGAGGCAGGGTGGGGAGGCAAGGCTGGGCAGCCTGGAGGCCGACACAGGCAGCACAGGGCCTGGCACACGGGGGGCACCTACCACAGGGTCGTGTGTGAAGGTCACACGGGCACACGTGGCTGGTTTATTGTCTTCCTCTTCACCGAAGCAGTGCTGAGGCTAAGCGAGGGAGCAGGGCTGGAACCCTGTCATGGCCAGTCTTTGTCACCTAGAAGCTGGGTGACCTGAGCTTACCTCCATGTGCTCCTCCTCTAAACTGAGGACAGGAGGACCCACACCCAGCGCTGCTGGAACAGATACTTCTGGCAGTGGCATCCAGTTCTTATTGCATGCTTGGTGGCTAAGAATATTATCATTAGAATTAATCCGGAGTCTGAATTGCCAAGTGCATGTGTTCCCTGAGCAAAATTAGGGAGGTGTGCCAGCCGACATCTGGAAGCTGTGTCTTGCCTGCCCACCCTGCTTCTGTGCCTCAGTGACCCTCCGTGTAACCTGATTGCCTGTGAAGACATGCCGTGATCGCTCTCACAGCACCGGGGCTGAGCAGCCCAGACCAGGGTCCCCAGCCTGCAGCAGTGTGGCATCGTGGCTAAGAGGCCCGGGTTTGGGTTCCAGCTCTGGTGGCTGTGAGACCTTGGGCCAGTGATGCCACTTCTCCAAGTCTTGGTCCAAACCTCTGTGTGCTGGAGTTGATAGCAGGGCACGGGCCCCAGGGCAGCAGTGAGGACTCACTCGGGTGGAAAGGCTGGAATGGATTTGGTGCACAAAGATGTTACAGGAAAGAGAAGCAAGACAGTGGTGTTGGGATCTTCTGACTTGCCCCCACCCCACCCCCACACCAGCTGACAAAGGCACAAGAAGTACTGATGCCACCCCACCACCAGCCTGCTATCATATGCTCCAGGAACTTATTCTTTAAACAGCTTATTGTTGATATAGAAGACAAGTTACACAGGAAATGGAAAACCAGGATTCCCTTCATCTTAGTACCATGAAAGGGGCACCAGGAAAGTGCCACATGTGCTCCCTGGAGCCTGTCTGGTATCTGGGCAGGCATCGCTGGAATGAAGGCCAAAGATCCCCATGCTACAGACTGGCTTTATAAGTGGAGATGTTTTGCTGGCCCAGCTGGCATCTCTCTGAAGCCCACAAGCCATGGTGTGGGGCTCGGGTGAGCTGACAATCACTGTATGCCCCAGTGAAGCTGGAGCTGGGTAAGCTGGGTAGGCTGGGAGCTGGGACTCCATGGGCTAGAGCCCAGCCAGGCAAGCATAGCCTGCTACACGCAGCTCCTGTGTATTAAGTGCCTGCTGGAGGCTGGGAACGGGGCCCCTAGGTGGTCTCTTTGTGGGATTCACCTCGCCTGGTGAGGCCCAGAGAAGTCTGACAACAGGCTAAGTCCCCACTGTGGAGCTAGGATTGAAATCAGCTCTGATGGCAGAGCCCGTGCTCTTTCAACTGCCCCATTATGTGGCCACTCAGTGCCCTGTCACCCAGGGCTAGGACTGGGAGTCACAAGGCTTTGCTCCTGCCCACTATCCAAAGGCAGCACTCGGGGCCCCAGGATTCAATGGAGAGAAATCGCAACATTGAGGGCTTTTGAGGACTTTAAATGTGAACAAGATATCCCCAGAGCAAGAACACCCTTCGGAATGCCTGCCACCTGTGACTATTTTTATTGGTCCCATAGAGACCCTTAGAGACGTTTTCCATATTGACAGACTTTTTTAATGACGTTACAGAAAAGTCACATCACACCAGTTCCACAAAGGGGAACGCACGCTGCTTCCCAAATGCCAAGCTCATTCAAGGAAAACATAGATGACTATGTGTGGTATATAGAGACCTCATGCCTTGCTAAAGATAGAACTGAAATTCTTGGTGAGACATGTCATCCCTTTCAGTAGCTAACCATGTCATAGCAAATGAGGGCTGATGTTCCTCATCGAGCCAGCAAGGTTGGTGACCACTCTATTTTGGTGTCAACTATTAACGTCACGCGGGCATCTGTTGGACAATGCACATGGTGATTTGGTGCACCTCCAAGGAGTTCTTCTGTGCTTCTGTTTTTATCCCTCAGTGGTGTCATATTTCAGGCTGTCTTTAGCTGTCCCTTTTATCAATGCATGGTTCCACACCTGAGGTGTGCTTCATAGGACACCAGGAGAAGGGCCCTCCCGGAGGAACATCACCACAGCCCTGAAGTGTTTCCCAGTCTGACTCATCCTCTGCCTTTTACTTCAGAAGTGCAGGAGGCAGTGGGGGTCATGTTGGCAATTCAGCTGTGTGCTCCCCTTTGCAAGAAGCATCTGCTTGTCAGAGCTGAGCGTGCAGGCTGGCTATGCCTGGTGACATCCTGGGCCATGCCTGCAGACCCAGGGACCAGAGCGCCTCCCGTGGCGCAGAAAGCCTTCCACGATGAAAGCCCTGTTTTATTCCCAAAGAGCTGTCATTGTTTCCCTTCCCTGAGGTTCTGTGTAAAGCCAGATCTGGGGGGGATAAGCAGAAATTCTCCCTAAATCCAAGCGGAATGGTAAGCCAGGAGGGGAGGGAGTGGCCACATGTAAACTCCTCATCCAGATGAACGCAACGCAAATGGAGAAAGAGCCAGTCATACCTCATTCAGTGACAGAGCAATGCTTACAAATCCGTGAGTAGGCATTTCTGTGCTACTCAGTTTGTTTTAAGCTTATACTTTATAAAAACAAACAAACAAAATACATTTTTGAGGAAATGAATCACCCGGGAAGCTGCTCTAGCAAACACCGGCGCTCGCGCGACCCCTGGTGGAGGCCTTCTAGAAACGCTCTGCTTCCTAGCCCCCAACAGCTGGAGGGCCGCTGGCTCCAAGCCCTGCCCGTGCACCCAACCTGGGCTAAGCTGGCAGAGTCCATGAAGAGAAAGATGGAAAATCTGGGCTTGAAGAAGGGAGATGAGAGAGGGAAGAGAGGTGGGGAGGGAAGGGAAAGATTGCTTACCGGATAATGTAAGATGTCCAGAAGCAAATGGGACTGTGACGAAGTCCTTCCCTAGGAGAGAATCATCTTGCTTATAAAGTCCTTGGCTCCATGTGTGACCCAGGGTAGGAGCAGCAACTGTGAAGGCTGCGGGGTTATCCAGCCCCTCCTCTGCCCCTCATGCTCCATGGGGCCTCTGCTTTAACAGAATCAGATGCTGGTTGTGATCTGATTCACTCTCACAACCATGTGCCCCCAGCTTGGAGCCAGACTGTGATTGCTGCATCACAGACCCTAGGGGCAGCCCAGCCCCAGCCCTGTCTGTCTGGCCCTCCTCAGGCAGTTGACTGTGAGTAAATCAGAAGGGAGATTATCCTGGGTGGGTCTGACCTAATCATCAGATGAGCCTTTCAAAAGAGGGCCAGGCCTTCCGTGAAGTTAGAGCACTCCCTGACTGGCTTTGGAGAAGTAGACCACCATATTGTGAGAGCACTGATGAGAGGGTCATCTGGCAAGGAACCGTGGGTAGTCTTGGGGACCTGAGAGTGGCCCTGGACTGATGGCCAGCTCACAAATGGGACCTCTGTCCTACATCCGCAAGGAACTGAATTCTGCCAACAACATGAGGTTGAAAGGGAAGCCAGTGCCTCAGATGAGAATACAGTGCCAGCCAGCATGTTGATCACAGCCTTGGTGAAACTGAGCTGGGCAAACGGCCCAGCCCAGTGGCACCCAGACTTCTAACCAATGGAAACCATGAGGTAATGAATTAGCGCTATTTACAGTCCCTAAGATTGTGGTGATTTGTCACACGGCACTCCTGGATCCCTTTCTCTCACTCATTGAGGACTCCAGCACCTGGCTCACAGGCTTGCTTGGCACCCTGAGCCCTGTTATTATCCTGGGTGACTTCAGCATCGGCCTGGGCAGCCTGTGCCACTCACAGCCCCTTGCTTTCTTCCACATCTCTGACAACCTCTCTTCCTCTCCACCTCAGCCTCCCATATTCAAGGCCATATCCTAGACCTTTTCATTGTCAGAATCTGCTCCACCTCACATGTCTTAAACTTCAGGATCCCACTCTGACCCAGACCAGTTCTTACACCCTCAGTCTTCACAGTCGTCACCCAAACTGCTCTCTCCCTGGCTCTCTCCACTTGTCACTCTCGTCCTGCTGCTGCTACTTCCTGCTCAACAAAACACGTGCACAAGGGGCGCGTGTTGTGCCAGCTGGGCCACGTCATTTTCTGTCTGAAGAAGCCCACCTTCTTCTGCACAGCCCATCGATCTCAGTATGTTTGAAATGTCTGTAAGTTGTATTAGTTTTGGGGGGCTGCTGTGACTAAGTGCCACAAACTAGATGGCTTAGAACAACAGAAATTGATTGCCTTACAGTGCTGGAGGCTAGAGACTGATGTTAGGTGTTGGCTGAGCCATGCTTCCTCTGACACCGGTAGGGGAAGGATCGCTCCTTGCGTCCTCCAGCTTCTGGTGGTTTCCTGGCAAGGTTTTCCAGTCCTTGGCCTGGAGATATGCCACTCTCATCCTCCACATTCATGGGAACATCTGCCTTCTGTGTGTGCTTGCGTTTGTCCAAAAATCCCCTTCTCATGGGGACTTCAGTCAGATTACGCCCCACCTTAATGGCCTCATTTCAACTTGATTATCTTGTCAAGATCCTATTTCCAAATAAGATCAGATGCTGAGGTTTTTTTGGGTTAGGACAGCAACACATATTTTGGGGGGGGGGATGTGGGGGGGGGTACACAATTCAACCCAAAACAGAAGTCAAAGAGAACAAAAAGCATATAATACAAAGCAAAGAGCCTGTGCCATAGCCCTCAGCAGTCCTATTCTCATTTTGAATAATTCTAGTTTCACTTCTGGTAGTTTGCTTCTGTCTGGGTAAACACTGTGCTTCTATCTATATCAACTTCTTATGTTAACTTTAGACATTCTCAGCTGACTTCTTGTGGTGATAGAGGAAGTTATGGTTCACTCATCATTGCCTCTTTCATGTATATTTTAAACTTTTGACTGCAGGAATCGATCAAACATAGAGGCACATAGAATAGTATCCTAAAGCTCAGTGCTCATCACTAAAATGTATCAGTTACAGACTCGTGACCATTTCATCTCTGCCTACCATTCTCCTTTATCTTAATCTATCAATATATCACTATTTCCAGGTTTCTTTTTATCTTGAGATAATATCCCCATACCTCTATGTCTTCTCCCATCAACTGGAGACAATAACTACCGGTTTTCTACTTTGCAATGCTGTTATTCACGTGCCAGGGCTTCCCTCCACCTCTATCCTTTCCTTCCTCCTTCCAACTCTCTGACAATTGTTGCAGGTCAGGTCCTCAGGGACCCAGGCTCTAAGCTGGAGATCAACGTGCAGGAGTTTCTTAGGGAGTTATCTCCATATCAACACCTGTTGAAGGGAAGGGAAGAGATTGGATGGATGGAGAAGGCGGGCTGTGATGCAGTCTCAAAGCATGCTCTGGCCCATCGCCTGGGGAGCCCTGAAGCTGGGATGGCCTTGCAAAGATGTGGATGTAGGCTTCCTGAGGACTGGTGTGATTTAGTCAAGGTAGCTGTCTTTATCCAACGCCATTTCTGGGGAGGGCCGACAGCAGCTGACAGCCCTCAAGCCAGCTAGGGAAATAAGAATTTCAGTCTTCAGGGAGTTCTGAGCAGTGCATCGCAGCACCACCACAGATGTGTTTGTACTTTTTTCATTGCTCTTTAACTGTAATTCAGTCTTCTGGGCTTTGTTTCACTTCTTTTTTTAAGATTTTTATTTGTTTATTCATGAGAGACAGAGAGAGAGAGAGAGAGAGAGAGAGAGGCAGAGACATAGGCAGAGGGAGAAGCAGGCTCCGTGCAGGGAGCCCGGCTTGGGAGTCGATCCCGGGTCTCCAGGATCACGCCCTCCTGGGCGAAGGCAGCGCTAAACCGCTGAGCCACCTGGGCTGACCAAGTCTTCTGGGCTTTGTAACGGGTTGATTCTCAAAGCTGAAAAGTACACAGCTGTGCAGTATTGTGACTATGGTCATATTATTCATTACACTGCAGTGTAGGGTTAGGATTCCATTCCCATCTCTTTTTTCAGTTGAGGTACAGTTGACATGCAATGTTATATTAGCTTCAGGTGTACAACATAGGGATTGGACGACTCTATATGTTACTCAGTGCTCATAAGAAGTGTAGTCCCCATCTGTCACCATGCATGGTTATTACAATATTATTGACTGTATTCCCTATAGTGTACTTTTCATGTCTGTGACTTATTTATTTTATAACCAGAGGTTTGTACCTCTTCATACCCTTCACCTATTTCGCCTATCCTCCCACCCCTCCCCTCTAGTAGCCATCAGTTTGTTCTCGGTATTATGAGTCTGCTTCTGTTTTTATTTTATTTGTTCACTGGTTTTGTTTCAGATCCCATTTCTATAGTTATTCATGACCCCCTTGCCTTTCAAATGACAATGTTCAAATGGAGTCTCCTCTTTTAAACCTTTTATTTTCTGTCCCAAATCTTACCACATTCTCATAACACACGAGAATGTGTTATGTTAAACCGTGACTCTCTTTTATAGTTTTTGTTTTTCCTGGGATTTCTGGCTGAATTTTTATTTGGAGATGGGAGAAAGAACAAATGCCTTCTTATAGCCACAGCCTTATCTTATCTTTCAGCTTTTCTTTTGTTTCTGTGTAAGTGCTGCAATCCTTCCCATTCTTCTTCTGGAAGGCCACTGACTTCTGTTCCAGTTTGAACTGGTTGGTTAATATTTGGACACAGGCTTTTAGAGACTTTTGTTGTTTCGTTTTGCTTTAGGCACTGTATGCTTTCAGCATATGCTTTCCTTCCAATGCCTCAGTTATATTATCTATTGGATGAAATTCCCTTATTTCCTGTGGCTCTTCCTTCCAGAGTCTCTAACCTTCTATTTCAATCTGGACCAGTTACCCTCTAGGTCTCCTGACAGTTGTCATGCTGGAGAATTTCCTAAACAAATGTGTATAATTAGTAACTTAATTTACCTATATTTAATGTAATATATATGTTTATATGTATAAATGTATAGTTAATGTAATTTAGTGTAATACATATATTACATTATATATATACATATATATCCTAGTTTTTTATAATAAATTTATTTTTTATTGGTGTTCAATTTGCCAACATACAGAACAACACCCAGTGCTCATCCTGTCAAGTGCCCCGCTCAGTGCCCGTCACCCACTCACCCCTACCCCCTGCCCTCCTCCCCTTCCACCACGCCTAGTTCGTTTCCCAGAGTTAGGAGTCTTCATGTCCTGTCTCCCCTTCTGACACCTCCCACACATTTCTTCTCCCTTCCCTTATATTCCCCTTCGCTATTATTTATAGTCCCCAAATGAATGAGAACATATAATGTTTGTCCTTCTCCGATTGACTTATTTCCCTCAGCATAATACCCTCCAGTTCCATCCACGTTGAAGCAAATGGTGGGTATCTGTCGTTTCTAATGGCTGAGGAATATTCCATTGTATACATAAACCACATCTTCTTTATCCATTCATCTTTTGATGGACACCGAGGCTCCAAGTTTTATATACGTATATATTAGCTATGGTGATGGTAGTAATGATGGCATTTAGTTGCTGGAGTGCATCCTCAAGAAGCCTTGTAAGAAAGGATCAAGTAGGGGGTAAGTTTTTGAATTTTTACATATCTGGAAAAGTCTCCATTCTCTTCCCTGTTTGACAGTTTGGCTATGTATAAATCCACATGCTGAGATTTTGCATGATTTTTGAACCTCTAAAAGCTTTTAGAATCTTTTCTTATCCTTAGTGTTCTGAACTTTCACAAAACTGTGCATAACCTTGGGTATGTGTTCATTCATTGTGCTAGGAGCTCAAATCATTACAGTCCAAATTCAGTTTTTTTCTTAAGCTCTGAGGCTGTTTTTCTAATATGTCTTTTGGTGGCCATGAGGGCTCATGTGTTTTGAGTATATGCATTCTAGTTTTTCTCCACAACCTCACCAGCACTTGTTATTATAAAAGTTTTTGATAATAGTCATCTTAGTGGGTGTGAAAAGCTACTTCTTCATGGTTTTGATTTACATTTCCCTGATAACTGATGACTTTGAGCATCTTTT
Source organism: Canis lupus dingo (assembly GCF_003254725.2). Classification (NCBI taxonomy): domain Eukaryota; kingdom Metazoa; phylum Chordata; class Mammalia; order Carnivora; family Canidae; genus Canis; species Canis lupus. The sequence continues at coordinate 118,131,753 of NC_064281.1, read as the reverse complement.
TCCATTCTTTCTTGCTGTCAGGTTCTACTGTTTTTGTTCCTTCAGGATTATTTTAAAGGGGGGAAGAGTTATGGTGAACAGAGGGATATGCCACCATTTTGGTGAAGGCCTTATTGCCCCAGTTGCTGAGAGTGCCCTTCCTTCAGAGCTGTCCACCCCTTCAGGGCTTGCCTCAGCCGCAGAGAGCCACCTTGACCAAGCTTGGACCCTCCTAGGGTATAGCTGCATTCAGTGACTTATCAAGGTGACGTATAAATATCTGGCCACATTGGCCTCATTTGAGATGACTCTAAAGGGCTATTCTAGTTCAAGACTGCCCCATGAGGTTAGGCAGGGCCTGTATCACAGCTCAACTGCTGCTTCTTCCCACTCTTGCTCCCTTCTCATCCTTTCTACAGCCATTTCTCCCAAAGGCACTTGCTGATAAACATCCTGCCCTCCTAACTCTGAGTCAGCTTTCTTTCTTTCTTTTCTAAGATTTTATTTATTTGTTCATGAGAGAGAGAGAGAGAGAGAGAGGAGGAGACATAGTCAGAGGGAGAAACAGGCTCCCCACAGGGAATCTGATGCAGGACTCGATCCCAGGACCTGGGGATCACGCCCTGAGTCAAAGGCAGATGCTCAACCACTGAGCCACCCAAGCGCCCTCAGAGTCAGTTTTCTGATGAACACAACCCATAAAAGACAATAAATGCATCTGTCTGGTTCACTACTTTGAACTGGAGGTGGAAGCAATAATTATTTATTTAATATTCCAGAAACATATTTAATACTTGCTTGTGCATGTAGAAAGATTGGGGCTGTTTTCTTTGGATGCCACTATTAAGTCTCATGTAGGCACTGAGCTAAAAGTGGTGCCAATCTGGAGACATGGGAGGCCTGATTTTATGATGCTTTCAACTAAATATTTTCATTTTTAGTGAAACCAGGCTATTCCCTTAAAAGCTTCTTGGTGAGCTGAAGCTACTGTGTGAATGGCCTTGATATTTAGGAGGCTGTTTCACACTTTGGTCTGTTGGGGTATGCAAGTACTTGGGAAAAAATATCTGCTTTGTGTTTCTTACATTGGACTCTGTGGCCAACAGAGTAAATCTTCAGCTTTTGCCTTCATGTCTCCTGCATCATATCTCCCTCTACTTCTGCATTTCCTCCTCCAAACGACTCTAGTTGCCCTGATAGCTCAATCTCAGCTCTGTTCTGTGGCCTCCTGGACTTTGTTGGAACATTGAAGATGTCCCCTCTTCCCTCATCTTTTCTTTGATTATGACCATAGCTAGATTAAAGACTGAGAGGCCATCCTTTCTGCCCAGAATTATTTGGCCATCACATCACAGGACAGTATTTCACATCTGTGACTACATTATGATGTACATATGAGTTCATCTTGCTAGCACACACAAAGACTTCTCCTGCTGGTCTTGGAAAAGCCATATGGTAATGGCCCCTGGAGACAGCCACATGGCAGGGAACTTTGGAGAGCCTTTAGGACCTGAGAGTGGCCTCCAGCCAACAGCCAGTAGGAAGCTGAGAACTTGGTCTCTAGAACCACAAAGAAATGGATTTTAGCCAAGAACCACATAAGCTTGACAGAGGACTCTGAACTCCAGAAGGGAATGCAACCAGGCTCCCCGCAGGGAGCCTGCTTCTCCCTCTGCCCCTCTCTCTGTGCCTCTCATGAATAAATCAATCAATAAATAAAATCTTAAAAAAAATGATCCCAGAAGATGCAGATGAGACTCCATCTCAAATGCATCCTATGCCCCATATCTGATCCCTCCTATCTGCCACTAGAGACCCAGCTGTGCAACAGAACAGGCTTTCCAGCTGCTCCTTCTGGATGTTCTCCAGCACCTCAGCAGTACGTCAGAGGGTGCTAGAATCAACATTGGACTGAACAAACTTGTCTTTATATCCAACTGCTTCCTCGGGAGAAACTTTACTTTTTGACAAATCAGAAGTCCACGTCTATGACGGTGATCTGGCTACACTGTTCTCCTCCCCATGGACTGTGGGGCCTAGGGGTGGGGTGGAGAGCCTGCAAGGACCAGTCTACCTCCTATTCCTCATATACCTCCCCACCCCCGCCCATGGGCCTAGATGGGGTAGCTCAGGAAATGTTTGCCAACTAGAAGGGAGTCCACAAAAGAACTGCAGATATTTTTGGAGGTAGGAACTGTATATGACTTCCCTCATTCCCTTCTTTGGTTAACCCTGGGGATTACTGAATATTTTTTTATTAAGAGCTTTTGTTTTTTTAGATTTTATTTATTTATTCATGAGAGACACACAGAGAGAGAGGCAGAGACACAGGCAGAGGGAGAAGCAGGCTCCCTATGGGGAGCCTGATGCGGGACTGGATCCTAGGACCCCAGGACCCCAGGATCATGACCTGAGCTGAAGGCAGATGCTCAACCACTGAGCCATCCAGGTGCCCCTATTAAATGCTTTTTGATAAAGTCAAGTATGATGGAATTATGTGCTTAGTTCACAAGCTCACAGGAGATATTTGTTGCCATGAGAAAGTATTACAGATGCCAAGGAAAGAGGAAATAAAGGTAAGAGAGCTTTTCTAAATGTGCACTGGAGTCTTTGTTGACATCAGGCTCAGTTTCCTGAAACATTAAGGTCATACTTTTGAGAGGGAAAGGCTAAGACCCTGAGCAGCCACCAATACAAGGGAAGTGTCAGGACAAGGAGGGACAGTTGAGGTGCCCACTGAGGCCTGACAGCTTGGGTCCTTGGCTGGGACTGGCCCACCTGAGGGACTCAGCATGCTCCGGTCTGGGGAGTGCAGGCAGAGGCTGCAGCATGGCTTCCCAGGCTCCAGTGTGAACAACCACCCACGCTGGCTCCGGAGGAAACAGCAAAGCAGGGGCGGCAGCACCTGGCAGCAGGCTGCACATGATGACCGTGTCCTGGCTACCTCCTGAGGAAGCAGGCCTCTCAAAGAGAACTGCCCTGCTCCTCCACTTCCTGTCTGTGTGTCCTTCATTAAGTGATTTAGGCTCTTTGAGTTTTAATTTCTGGATCTATAAAATAGGAATGATAGTAGTAGCATCTAGCCCACAGTGTTGCTGTGAGGAGAAAATTAGCATGTTGCCTGGGTTATAGGAAGCCCCCAATAATAATACTAGTATTTATGTATTCCTGTACGCAAAAAAAAAAAAAAAGAAAAGAAAAAAGAAAAAGAAAAGAAATCTGCCATCTTCGTGGCATAGTGTTAGGTAATCTCAGTGGGAGGTGGGGGTGGGTCAGAGACTGGGAGCAAGAGGGACTGTGCTGTCCTTCTCAACCATCAGCCCCAGGCAGACTGTGAAGGATTCTTGCTATGGAGGAGGTTGGGGCCCTCACAACTCCGTCTCCTATACCTTGCCGCCCATCTCCAGTTCTCTGCCAACCAGCCAGCGGCTGTGCTGTCCTCTCGCACTGTCACGCGTGCTTCTCCTCCGTGGTTGCTCCCTCTGCCTGGAGCATCCTTCTTGCAGACAGCCTAGCTGCTTGATCCCTCACCTCCTTCAAATTTTCCTTCAAATGTCACTTTACTAGTGAGGCTTTGCCTGACCACCCTACAGACAATAACAAGCAACTCCACCTTGCCTTATTTTTGTCCAGACCGTGCCAGCCCACTGCCATTCTTTATTCGGTTATTTATTGTCTGCAAGCTCCACCAGGGCAGGGGCTTAGAATTCCGGAGCCACCAACAGGGGCTTGGTATAGGTATCTGAACAAATGCATGAAAGGCGGGTCCTTTTAGATGAAGGAAGGGCTGCATTGAAGGAGAATGGCATTTGGGCTGGTCTGCAAGGAAATGTGACTTTAATGGTGAGACGAGGGAAGGGAAAGGCTTCCAGGTGTAAGGCATAAAACGAGCAAAGGCAAAGAGGCAGAAAACTGCTGGTTAAGGACTGGTTGCATCGCAAATCTTTGGAAACTGCTGGAAAGATTCTCAGGGCAGCTCCGCTGCAAGGGAGTCGCCCCCCAACCCGTTTTCGAGCCTGGCGGGTCAGCAGCGCCGCGCTGCTCAGCGCTCGCCCCGCGGCCCCGCTGCCCCGCCCGCAGTGGCCGGGTCACGCGACGGGGCCTCGCGAGCCAGGAGGCCCCGCCCCTGGGGCGGGGCAGGCACGAGGCACGCAGGCGCACTAGCATTCCGGCCGCGGTGCTCCGGCCATTAGGGCCGGCCGCGGCCGCTTCGCGCAGAGGGCGACGGCGACGCGGGGCCCGCGGCCGGCCCATCGGCCGCCGCCTGTCACCATCGCCCCGGAGTGGCCTCGCCGGGGAAGAAATGCCGCCGGGCGGATGGTGCCTGCTTTGCTTTGGCCTGGTCCTGTCCTCCGTCTGCGCCTCCGCTGAGTCTGCGGCGCCCAGCAACTTGACCACAGGTATAGCCCTGGCCCCGCGCTCAGATTGCGGGCTCTACCTTCTTCTGTGCCTGCAGTCGTCCTTAACTTCCCGTCTCTGTCCCACCTACTATTCCTTCTAACATCCATCCTTCCTTTCCTCCCTCTCACTATCCTTTCTTTCCTCCCCCGTCCATCCTTCTGTCCCTCTCTAAATTCTTCTTTCCTTTCTTCTCTCCTTCCCTCCCTCCCTCATCCAGGCTTGAGGTCATACCCAGAGCTTAATTCTGCCACCCAGGACTGGGGCTTCTTCTGTGCATCACTCTCACTCTCCCTGAGGCACAGAGCCCTTAGTCTCTCACTCTCTGGCTTGGTTGGCTGGGCTGTCCAGGGTGCAGGGGCCAGACTAGGGCCACTCAGTACCCTAGCACCAACATGGGTGGGGGAAGTTCTTTGTCACTGCAGGTGATCTCACTGAAGCTCCTCCCTCCTGTACAGCTCCTTTGAATGTCCTTCTGATCATCGTTGATGACCTGCGCCCCTCCCTGGGCTGTTATGGGGACAAGCTTGTAAGGTCCCCAAACATCGACCAGCTGGCATCCCACAGCCTCCTCTTCCAGAATGCCTTTGCCCAGGTATGTCTGGGGACCTCTAGGTGTGGCTGTGTACCTTGTGCCGTGCGTTGGGGGATGGGGTCCTTTCAGCTATGGTTAGATGGCACAGATTGTGCCTGGCATCTCTTTATTAGAGGGAAGCATAGTCTGGAAAATGGCGGTAGGGAAAACCTGGTTGTGTGAAGGCAAACAAGCTTGTGCCTTTAAGCTCTGCACAGGTTGTCCCTTGGCTCTAACATGCTCAGGATGGTTCTGCCCCAAAGGGGATTGCCTGAGAGGGGAGGAGTGTTACAGAATGCCACTCTCAGGTCTGCTAATTGACCTCAGGTAAGCAGCATGCAGCTTGCCATGGTGGCCCTCCTCCCTGGGCCCCCTCCCAGGGCTGCCCTCAAGACCCTTGCCTGCACTGTGCATCTGTGAGACACCACCACACAGGACACAAGCGTCTGCTGGTTTGAGGGCCCGAGTGCTTTCATGCCTCTTTGTGGGAAGACTTTTTCCTGGCGGCTGGGTGAGGCCGAAATCCCACTTGTTGGCTTTGAGATCTGCATGACTCAGCTGCCAAGCTGTTTTGCTGAGGACTCTTGAGGTTGCCTGGTTACCTTTTAGCATCCAGACTGTATTTGCCTCTGAGGATGTTTCTTTCTGCTTCTGCTTCCTAACAGCAAGCAGTGTGCGCCCCGAGCCGTGTGTCCTTCCTCACTGGGAGGAGACCAGACACCACCCGCCTGTATGACTTCAATTCCTACTGGAGGGTACATGCTGGAAACTTCTCTACCCTCCCCCAATACTTCAAGGAGAATGGCTACGTGACCATGTCGGTTGGAAAAGTCTTTCATCCTGGTACTGTTTGCTGTCCAAAATCTGGGGTCTTTTGTGTTTTGTGCCCAAGGGCTGGAATTCCTCTCTGGGGGATTGGGCTGTCTTTGCAGAGGCCTTTTTGGGCTGGGTGGACACCTCATTAGGCACTGCTGTTTTTTGTACAAAATACTATTTCTCACCTTAGCTTCATGTTCTCACCAAAAGTGACAAAGGGTAGGAGGACTTTCTTCTTTTGGCAACTAGTCATGGTGCTGTTTGGTTCCTTTGGCTTTTTAGGCAGAAGGACGGCGCTGGCTGGGGAGGTGGCTGTGTTGGGTTCGAGTCCAGCTTGCACCTGGCCATCTGTGCCCCAGGATCCTTATCAGTAAAATGAGGCCAGGGTGGCTGTGGGGATTATTCCAATAAACAGGCAGCTGCTCACTGTCTGTGAGTTAGGTCAGCATGCGGAGTGTGAGCCAGTGCTCAAGGCCTGAAGGGTGCCAGGGGCCACTAGTGCTGACTTCCAACACTGCCAAAACGAGAATGCCAAATTTAAAAACCTAAAAATTACTGAAGTAAGGCATGATTATTTGACAAAAAGCTGGGGAAAAAAGCAAAGTTTAAACTAAAGGGTATGAATTTCTTGTAATTGCATCACACCTAGGGGGGCTGAATTTTGATGTCCCCTTCTTCCAGGCATATTAGCTGGCTGATTTGAGATTTTCCGGTATAGACAATCTTATGTCGTGAATGTTTTAAACAGACATTTCCCCATATGGCTCCCCCTTGTGCAAAGACATTTTTCCCAGCAGCACAGTAGTCTCACACACAGATACGCTATACTTTGGTCCCAAGTTGATTTCAGGTCCCCCCCCCACCCCCCGCCGTCACACATGCTGCTGGGATGAACATCTCTGCAGGTAGAGGGGACTAACGGACACTGGCACCAGGGATCCGGGCTCCCGGGTTCCAGTCCTAGCTCTGCCACTTCCTAGCTATGCAGTTGACCTTGGGTAAGCCATTCTTCCTCTCTGAGCCTCACGTTCCTTCTCTGGAAAATGAGTCATAGCTGCTTTGGTTTTAGCGAGGGAACAAGATCTTTGCCTGCAGTCCTTGTGCAAACACGTTTTTCAACTGGGTCTTTGTTCTCAAGACCTTGTGTGTGAGGCAGGGACCTGTTCAGGAGAGACAACAGCCACCACCAATTGATTGCCAGGTACGAGCCAGTTCCCATCTGGCCACTCCTGTAAACCCACCTTGCTTGCTCTCCTTGGCAGCAAGCAAGGTGGGTTTTTATCATCATTATCATTATCAACATCATCATCATCATCTCCTGAGGAGGAACTTGAGGCCTATGGGAGTCATGTAGCTTGCCCAAGGCTACGTGGGTCATACGGGGCAGTGCTGAGATTTGAACCCAGGCCTGTCCACCTCTGGTGCCCTTTCCCCTGTGCTTACTGCGTTGATAGGCCTTCCACCCACTGTCCCCTGTCCCTCCAGTCCTGCCTGGTCTCGTGCTTCCTGTTGGAGCCCCAATGGTCATGATGCTGGTGATGCTTTCTCCTGTGGTTCTACCTACTCTACCCTCTCTGCTCCTACTCTCTCATCCCCCTAGGTTACACCTCCCCTCAGATCTCGCACAAGCCTCACTGACTCCTCACAGCCCTCACTGCCCCCCTCCCTTGACCCATCACCTCTGTGGCTCCCCCACTTGCACGGCTCTTCTGCTCTCTAGACAACTGGCTATCCTTCCATAGTCTCACTGTTCTTTTCTTTTCCTAAATAGACTGTAGACTGCTGAGCTTAGGGGTGGGTTTCTGCTTCATGAGTGAGCACTGAACCTGGGGTCCCAAGGCATGGGCTTGGGTGCCGGCTCACTCATCTATGTGGTTGGAACCAGTCAAGGCACCCACCTTCCCTGGGCCTCCCCTTCACCACCTGGCCCATGGTGGTGCTGCTGCCTCTGCTCCTCTTTGTAGGGTGGCAGAGAGGCCCCATCGAGGGCTCTGCAGGGCTGCATTGCTGTATGGCCTGGCTGATTCCCCCTGCCCCCCACCCTGCTTTGTGAGCGCCTTGCTCAGAGCCTAGAGTTAATTACCAGGGCTTAAGGGCTAGGTCAGATGCTTAGTACCCAAATAGAAACCTAGAGAGTTGGCTTTCAGGGGGATTTCTCATCATCTGCCTAAGCTCCTGATTGTATAGATGAGGAAACAAGTCCCAAAGAAGGAAAGTAATACTTCTGTTGTCATTCACAAAGTTTTATTTTGGAGCGGGGAGGGCATTGAAGGGTCCTTCTTCAGATTATATTTAATGACTTTCTTTTTTCCCCCCTTAAGGAATATCTTCCAATTATAGTGATGATTCTCCATATAGCTGGTCTATTCCACCTTATCATCCCTCCTCTGAAAAGTATGAGAACACCAAGGTAAGGATGTGAAAAAGGTACTGTTCTGAAGAAGAACTGCTTTTTTCCTGTCAAGCAAATAAAGGTTAACTGTGTATATACCACGTATTCTTTCGAGTCGGTTGTACAGTGAATTTTGTGGGTTTTGTCTGTGATCATGACTTGACAGAGACAGGTGTTGGGAGCTTTAACATTAGATCCATTGGGAGAGGCGGCTTCATTTTAGAAGCTGGTGGGTATGCCTTATTCTAGAACCTTATGCTCTAGTGTGTAAGACTCATGTAATGGCTCCTGGGTGCTTAATCTCTCTGGATGATGCTCTCTGCTGAAGGTTATAGGGGATACCAAGACCCAGAAAGGAGAAGAGTGACCTGTCCTCCAGGAGCCTTGGCCCACATTAGGAGAGAGGCATGCATACATCTGTCTGCCTGGCTCAAGCCTAATGTATTTGATCAGGTGCTGAGACCTTTGATGGGGTTGGTTTTTTTTTAATTTTTATTTATTCATGATAGGCACACAGTGAGAGAGAGAGAGAGGCAGAGACACAAGCAGAGGGAGAAGCAGGCTCCATGCACCGGGAGCCTGACGTGGGATTCGATCCCGGATCTCCAGGATCGCGCCCTGGGCCAAAGGCAGGCGCCAAACCGCTGCGCCACCCAGGGATCCCATGATGGGGGTTTTAAAATTCTAGAGCATCATGGAAAATAAAGGAGTCTACAGGGAACTTCAGTCTTGTTTCAGAGGAACCTCTAATGTAGAAATGAAACTAAACCTCACATTTGAAACAGTCAGAAAAGCAGTTGGAAAACTGAGCTAGGCCATTCTCCTTGGAGATTTTGGAGCAAGTGGAGAGGAGCACACATGTAGGCAGGGTGGTGGGGGTGATTGGTGGGGTGGAGAGGAGTATTCTAAATTCTTGACACCTTTCCATTTCAGAATACAGCAAGAGCTGAGGGCTCTGGCCTCTGGCTTATGGCTTGGGCACCACCAGAATGCAATTGGAAAGCCCTGTCTCAATGCTTTCATTCCCTGAAACCTTCTTGCTAGTTTTTAGTGACTTCACTTACAAATGCTGGCTTCTGTCTTCATCCCCCACAGTTGTCCTCAAAGCAGCAGGTCTGACAGTCCCAGACCCCTGTGAATGCTGGAGATCCTGTGTACCTAGAGGGCGAGCAGGACCTGTGTGGCAGGTGCTGGGCTGTCCTGCCTGAGGGCTTGGTGGCCAAGGCTGGCTGATGAAAAAACCCTCCTTTTTGAGATGGAGCAGTAGCTGCTACTGCCCTTGCATCTTTTTGAGGCTGACAGCATGGTCACAACTGACTTTGGCCTTGTGGGCAACCTGACCACTTTGGGCAGTGAAGCAGTAGGTTCCATCCTGTGCCTGACATAGTTGAGGATCTGGAAATTCCATGGATTGTCACCTTATCCAGTTGAGTGGGACCTTGTCACTCATAAGCCTTAGTTTTTGAAATCAAAGATTTTTTTCCTTTTGTTAAAAAAATGTTTTGAGATATAGTTTATATACCATAAAGGTCACCCTTTTAATGTGTACAATTCCATAATTTTTAGTATATTCAGAGTTGTGCACAGCCATTGACAAAATCAATTTAAGACCATTTCCATCACTCCAGAAAGTGCCCTTGCCAGCCTCTGACACCACTGATCTATACTCTTGCTGTATGGATTTGCCTATTCTGGACATTTCATGTAAATGGAATCGTACGGTGTATGACCCTCCGTTTGGCTTCATTCGTAATGTTTTTGAGGTTCATTCACATTGTAGCATGTATCAGAACTTCATTACTTTCTTTCTTAAAATATTTTATTTATTTGAGAGCGAGAGAGTGAGAGCATGAGTTCGGTAGACTTAGATTTTAATTTTTCTTGGTGTCTGCTTAGCTCTGAGATTGCTGGGTTATGTAATAACAGCATGTTTAACTGTTTGAGGAACTGCCAGAGTGTTTCCCGTAGCAACTGCACCATTTCCATCCGCAGCGGCCACGTATGATGGTTCCGATTTCTTCCCATCTTCACAACACCTGTCATTGTCAGTTTTAAAAATTGTAGCCATCCTAAAGTGTGTGAAGCAAAACCTCACTGTGGTTTTGATTGGCATTTCTATGATGAACAGTGACACGAAACATCTTTACATGTGCTTGTTGGCCCTTATATCTGTCTTGTCTGGAGAAATGTCTATTCAAGTCCTTTGCCCATTTTTTAATTGGCTTCTTTTTTATTATTGAGCTGGAGACAGATCTGTTTTGATCATTAGTTTGCGTGGGTTTCCTTTAATTAATTATGACCTTGAGACAAAGGATTAGCAGCAAGAAACTAAGAGCTGGTGGTTTTTTGGCCCCTGCCTGGAAAAGAGGAAACGCTTCTCTGCTTTAGTTCTATTTGGTGTGTGCCCGACCAGTCAACAGGACAAGGAAATAGAAGGCTGCTGCTGTGAATGCTAAATTCACTGTGTGTGTAACCTTCATGACTTCGATTTCTTGCCTTTAAAGAGCTGACTTTCTATGTTTTGTCTTGAAAGACGTGTAGGGGGCCAGACGGAGAACTTCATGCCAACCTGCTTTGCCCTGTGGACATAGCGGATGTGCCAGAGGGCACCTTGCCTGACAAACAGAGCACTGAGCAAGCCATACGCTTGTTGGAAAAGACAAAAACATCAACCCGTCCTTTCTTCCTGGCTGTTGGGTATCATAAGCCACACATCCCCTTTAGATACCCCAAGGTGAGGAGCTGCCTGAGGGCTGATTGCCCACAGCTATGACGGCTGTGTCATTTGTCAGAGGAGGGGTTGGTGTCGTGTGGCCACATCCTGTCACCTGGTCACCAGGGATGCCTGATGGCACTACTGTACTTAAAGGTGTGAAGATGGGATTCAGAGGTCAAGGCTAGGAAGTAGACTTAGGGCACATAAGAATCTTGTCAGAAAGCGTTGGCTTTCTACCTCCCCACTGGGAGCACACGTTGGGTTGGATGGTGACATTAACATGGAGAAGTGAGTCAGAGCTGGCTGCTGATGGCTGCAGTAAGGGACTGTCTTCGGGGCACAGTTCCAAGGAACATGAAGCCCTCTTTGAGAATTGGCACTCCCCATGAGCCTGGCACATCAGACTCCTTAAACTCAAGGCACTGCATTGTTTGTTGGAACCTTGAATGCTGTGCTTGCATGTCCATCATTTAGAGCAAGTAGTCTCCTCTTTTTAAAAAATCTTTTTCAGTTTTTCCCTGTGATGTTTTCCCTGGGCCTGAGCAGCCCATTCTTTTGACTTTGTAAAGACTGCCCCTCATTTGTGACTGGAGTAGAGAGCAAAAGGCACACTCTGATGCTTTGATTGGCCCAGGGGATCTCGCCTTCCTGGCCAGATCTATTCCCCTTTGATGGAGTGTGACTCACTGCTGTTCTTGTGTGGACAGGAGTTAACCCAGCAGGCCTGGCTGCTCTCCTTAGCAAGGCCTGCTTCCGAGGTTGGCCTTGGGCTGGCCTCTGGGAACCTGGATCTTGGGAGAGTTCACTGTGCTTCCACAGTGATGAGCGGCTCAGTGTGTCCAAACTGTTTACATACAGCCCTGCTCTCCTGCCTGGAGTCTGCAGGTTTGGTTGGTGCAGGCAGAGGGTGCCTGGGTGAGCAGCCCCAGGAAACAGCCTGGGTGCCGAGGCTTTAATGAGCTTCCATGGCAACAGGGTTTCACACGCGTTGTCGCACAAGTCATCGCTGGAGGAATTAAGCACATCCTGTGTGACTTCACCAGGAGAAGATTCTGGAAGCTTGTGTCTGATTTTCCCTGGACTTCATCCACGTGGCTCTTCCCCTTGCTGATTGCATTTAGTGGCCATGGGTATGACTGTGCCGAGGTCTGTGAGCATTCTTGGGGAGTTGCCAGACCTGAGGGAGGTTTTGGGAACAGGAAACACCCTTCCACCCTTCCTTTTCCAGCTGGAGGAGAGGTAGAAAGCGGGGACAGGAATAGGAGATTGATCTGGATGAAAAAGGAGAGCTGCTGCTGCTTGGTTTATAGGAAACAAGTGGCATGATTTCATTCCCATTGGTATCTTATGAGAGTGACCTTAGGCCTGACCTTCAGATGGGGGAAAGTACCTGGGGAGTGCTCGTGAGCCACTGTGTAAACGCATCACAGGCTTAGAGAAAAGACAGAAAGATCTGTACAGTCCCAGCCTTGTGCCTTTGCCGGAAGAATGACAACCTGGTGTCTTTATGTGCTTTTCCCCCAAGGAATTTCAAAAGCTGTATCCCTTGGAGAACATCACCCTGGCTCCTGACCCCGAGGTCCCTGCTGGCCTCCCTCCCGTGGCCTACAACCCCTGGATGGACATCAGGCAGCGAGAGGACGTCCAGGCCTTGAACCTGAGTGTGCCCTATGGCCCAATTCCTGTGGATTTTCAGGTACCAAGGATATATGTTGGGGAAATCCTGGGCACTTATGGCATGATGTCATTGGTGACACCACTTTTCTCAGTAGACACCACTCCACCCATCGTGTTGTACTAAGAATCTTCTCTGCACTAGGTGTCTTGGGAGGGGCTGGTGCAGGGGGTGGTCTGGAGGAATTCAGGATATGGGAGGTGCTGGTTGGATACAGCCTCCCAATCCGTGTCTCTACTTATGAAGGAGGGCATCTGGAGATTTGGTGATCACTGGATGTGGGCACTGGGGTAGAGAGGAGGCCTGGACAGCCCATCGCGAAGTCGTGGGGAATGCTGATTAATTCATGTGACAGTTCAGCAGCTATAGGGGGATGGGCAGGCTCCTCTGCAGCTCAGAATTTTGGTTTGCTGGCACTTGCATGACCCTTCTGTGGGGAAGCCTACACAGGTACCCGTCACTCTTGGGTGGTGGCTTGGTGATTAGGGCCTTGACACACAGGGAGCTGGGGCACCATTGTGGCCAGTGCCATCCAGCTGTGACATCTGATGTCCCCTTGCCATCATGCGGAGGTGTAGTAGCCATAGAGAATCCTCAGCTGACTCATCACTCACCTTCTCCCCGGAGTACAGGAAACATGCCAACCAATGCTCTTTGCAGAGTATTCTACATGCAGCCCTGCATACTATGAAATATTATGTTATTAATATGTTACTATTGCGAATATTCTAGTAGGCAGCAATGGAAGATAGAGGGCAGTGTTTTTAAAGGGCGCTTCCTGGACCACTTGCCTCTGAATCCCCGTGAGGGCTTGTTGGAAGTGCAGAGTCCTGGCCCCACTCAGACTTAGGGAATTGGGAGCTGGAAGTGGGGCCTGAGAACTTGAATTCGCAAAAGCACCCCTGGCAATTCTGATGCACACAGAACTTGAAAATACTGCCATAGGGTAAAGTTCAAAACAGAACAAAATACACAGGCATGTCTTGCTATTGAAAGCTGTTGGGGCAGCTGCTGGTAAGGGGGTGGCCCCTCGTATCTGTTGGACTCCCAAGGTTCCCATGGTGGTAAGAGTCTGGAAAGGGGTGGCTTCATCACGTCGCTCTGTCCCTGACTTCTCATAGCAGGGGTTCTGAGAACAAGGTGGCTCGAATGGCATCTCCGAGGCTACACCCGGATGCCTTGTTAGTGACAGTCACTTAAAATATCCCTTTAAAATGGACTGTGTCCCGGGAAGGGTGCTTAGGATTTTCTGTGTGCCATCTCCTTTGCAGCCCCTGGAAACGGAGTGAGGTACGTGTCCTCCCTGTCATCCAGGTGAGAAAACTAAAGGCAGGGAGGGGTGGTGACTTGCCCCAGGTCATACAGTTGGTGCCAAGGGGAGTCCGAATTCACCCCTAGAAACATGTAATGCCAGAGCCTCGTGGTTGGTCTTGTCCATTCTAAGCAGCCTGGGTTCGGATTCCCGTTCTGCCCCATGCCAGCTGCACAACCTCTGGCCAATCCCTTTACCTCTCTGAGCCTCAGCTTCCTCATCTGTGAAACGGGAATGAGATGGAGAGAGGTTTCCAGTGAGGAGCGCAGCAAACCTGTGGAAGCACCTAGGATAGTGCTAGGCTCCCTCAGAGGCCCTCATCATCCCGCACAGAGCCCCGAGGATCTCCCCACTGTGCCTGTGTGCTGCCCCTACAGTCACCATAAACTTGAGCTCTGCTCACTGCTCCCTTACAACTTTGGGTGTCTCTGTCCAGGTCATGTTTTCCTGTGCTCTTGAGTCTCTCAGTTCTGCCCTCTTCAGCCTCCAGCCCCTTGCTCTACTCCATGGGAGCCAGTGACCTCAGGGCCTACACTCGGGGCCCACTCACCTCCCAGGCTGGCTCCTCCTCGGTCACCACCCTGACCACAGTCTCTTCTCACCACCCTTTCACTTCATGTACATGGTCCCCAACACGCCTCCTGAGGACTGTGAGGGTAGACCTCTCCTTACCCCCTGACTCTGGGTCCCCTCTGCACTCTGCTCCTGAGTAGGTGGCTTACTGTTCTCACCAGGCCCTCGGCACACATGTGTACTGATCCTCGCCCCACCTGCAGCGTCCTGACCACAGGATGGTCTAGCCCCCACTCTGCTCTCAAGCCCAGGTCCTGAGGCTGCTGGAGTAAAGGCCTGCAGCCACGAGGTGGAGAAACACTTCTAGGCCTGGCCTCCAGCACAGCAACCCATCCATGTGGGCTCTCTTACCTGTGTGACTGCTCTGAACCCCTGCCGCTCCCCTCCGGCCCCTCACACCCCTCTTCACCATCTCTCAGCAGATGGTACCATGCCCTCACAAGCCCCGCAAGGAAGAAGGAGTGAAATGTGGCCTCAGTGGGCATTCGTTCCTCATCCGCCTCTGCCCAGCCTTCTGCCCCCCTCAGCCCACTCAGCTCCCTCACCTAGGTCAGCACTGTCCTCTTTGGCAAATAAAACTCATCCTTGTGGGTCCTGACCTTCCCAAAGTCCCTGCCACTTTCTCACTGTTGCCCAGTGCTGCTCCTCCTGGACGTGTCCTCCACTCGGGCCCCCTCCGCATGGCACACCCCTCTTTCTGTGTCTAGTTAGAGGGTGCTGCTCCCCAGGGTCAGCCCCTAGGTCCCCATTCTGACCTTTCTGCCCCTCGTCCCCAGCCAAGCCCTGAGCCCCGCTGTAGATAACTCCTGGAACTACCCCTCCTGTCCCAGCCTTGCTCCTGATTGCAGACATGTCTATCTACTTGCCTGTGAGGGTCATTGCCAGGCTGATGCCCATGGAGACCTCTGCTTTGCAGGCCCTTTTCTCCTTCCTCCCACTTTTCCTCCTTTTCTCCTTCTTCCCCCTCCCCCTCCTCTCTTGGTGCTCCCCATGCCATTGAATGGTGCCACCAGCTGAACGAGAAATCTAGAGTCACCCTTGGGGTCCTCATCTCCTTCCCTGCCAGCTCCCTCCACTGCCCACACTCCTTGATCTCCCTACATTCCTCTTGGGTCCCTACTGCCCTCTTGCTCCATTAGCACACCTTTCAGGACCACTGAAAGGTGGGGGTGTGGGTTTGATTTGTTCATTCAACAAGTGTCTGTCGAGCTCCTCCTATGAGTGCAGTGCTGATCTAGTGCCATTCATTGTGAGCCCTGGCAGGTACTCTGGGCCATTGTCAGATTCTTACGTGCAGCCCAGATCTCATCACCTTGCCTTGAGTAGCCTCAGCGCCTCCCCTGGCTTCCAGCTGGGGACCTCCACTCCTTGAGTGGCCTCATCAGGTCTGTATTATGTGGCCCTGATGTGCCTTTTCAGTGTTCTCATCCACCTCTTGGCCCTGCCATTTGATCCCAGGTATGCCCGAGTCTTTGGTGACTCCATACCAGTCTACGTGCAGGCACTGTTTAGAGCATCTCACCCCCGCTGTCTGACTGCCAGCACCTTTTTTCAAATGCCACCTCATCTGTGAAGACTTCCCTGATTTCCCTAGCCTGACTCTGAGGACTCATTCTCCTATGTCATCCCTGGGTCCCATCAATAGCGTGTGTTTACTTGTCTCCATGCCTGTGCCCTCACTGGATGAGTGGCTCATTGAGGTCGAGGACGACGTCTGCTTCTTACCTTATCTCCAGGGACCATCACAGGAAGTCGGGCATACCCTTGAATAGGACACAGTCACCCTGACAGGTGTATTTGGTCAACAGAGAGACCAAAGTTCCCCAAGTTAGAGACTGAAGACCTCTACCAGAAAGTAGAAGTAGGCCAGAGTTCATCGTAATCCTTCTAGAAGATTAAACGGGCATTTTTATCTTTGCCACAAGGGGAGAACAGGTGAACTGCTGACTGCTCTCCCTCTGGTGGTGACACAGAAGCCAGTGGGTCCAGCTGATTAGATGGGCTGGGCACATAGCGGAAGCTGGGGTTGGTCTGGTAGCTTGGCAGCTCCCTTGTTTCTCACCCTTGGTGGGGGTTGGGGGGAGGTTCCTGGTTTTCTTTGATATTTGTGAATGAGGCTGAGAGGAGAGTCAGCCCAGAAACGATGGTGGCTTTTTACATCAGGGCTTAGCCTGGCTGCTCCGGAACTCTTTCTGGGGTTTAGAGACCATGCAGGGTGTGCTGCTCTCTTATCCTCCACTGTTCATCTTCTGCCTGCTGGGAGTTTGTTACATATGAGCCTCACCTGACAGCCTCAGTCGAGGATAAGCAGTTGCTGTCCCCCTGGGTTAAAGAGTAGTCAGAAGAAAGACCCACACCCATGGCTCACTTGTGTTCCTTGAAAACCCCAAGTCCTGACCCCCAGTACCTCAGAATGGGACCTTGTTTGGAACTAGGGTCATTGCTGATGTCATGAGTTGAGGTCATACTGGAGTGGTACAACGGGTGTCCTTGTAAGAGAAGGGATGCAGGAAGAAGGCCGTGTGGGGATGGAGGGAGAGAGCATGGTGGTAGGCCACAAGCTCAGGACAGCCGAGGCCACCAGGTGCCAGCAGAGGTCCCCAGTGGCAAGCCCCTTCCTCAGAGCCCCAGGAGAGAGCAAGGCCCTGCCGAACCTTGGATCTCAGCCTCTGGCTTCGGGAACTGGGAGATGGTGGATTTCTCTTATCTTAAGCCCTCCAGCTTCTGGTCCTTTGGGAGTGAACAGAGCTTTGTGGGGTCCTTGGCACTGCCCTCAGCAGAGTTTGGAGTGACTGGGGGATATGTTTCAGTTTATATGGTCATCTCCTGGGACCCATAAGAGTAGGTGAAAGAGACAGAAAGGGAAGGTAAGTGGCCCATCCATCTGCCATGACCTGTGCCCTTAAGTGAAATAGGATTTGCCTAGAAAAGAATATTCCTTTTGGATTTGCTGTGGACCCTGGATATCACCAGCAGCGTGCAGGCACAGGGACACAGATGGCGGGTAAATGTGCTCTGTGTTTTGGCTGAGAGGGTCAAGGGCATCAGTGGAGGAGTGCCCAGGTGACACTCCTCTGTATGTGCCACTGTGGTTCAAGTTACACTCCTCTGCATGTGCCACCGCAGTTCAGGTTGCACTCACTCGCCTTCTCCTTTCATGTGCAGCGAAAAATCCGCCAGAGCTACTTTGCCTCCATTTCATATTTGGATACGCAGGTTGGCCACCTTTTGAGTGCTTTGGATGATCTCCAGCTGGCCAACAGCACCATCATTGTGTTTGCCTCAGATCACGGTAAGCATTTTTCGTGCCCTGGTGCCACTTGGCGCATCTGGACTTCTCCATGAAGAGTGCTTTTCTACATTGCCTTCAACACAGGTGTGTTCTCTTTTGGGAATCAGCAGTGCCCCAAGTCTGGGGTCTTGGGGTGCTTTTATGATGGTCTTGTTAGTCCCAGGAGCTCTCTCCAAAGAGGCAGGCCTCTTTTGGGTCCAAGGAGCATTGTGGATGCTTGGATGGGGACCTCATAACAACCAACCGTTTTTTCTTGGTGAATTTAGCAGGAACCCTCTTGGGTGGAAGCCCTTTTAACCCATGCTTCTTTTTTTAAATTTTTTAAATATATTTTTTAAATATTTTATTTATTTATGCATGAGGGACACACACACACACAGAGGCAGAGACACAGGCAGAGGAAGAAGGAGGCTCCATGCAGGAAGCCCGATGTGGGACTCCAGGATCACGCCCCGGGCCGAAGGCAGGCGCTAAGGTGTTGAGCCACCCAGGGATCCCCTTAACCCATGCTTCTAATCCAGAGATTTGGAGGACTTTTAGTTCTTCTTAGGAGGATCCAGAATAATCCTGGCAGGGCCCAACAAGGCCCTCAGACCTGATTTCACTCCTCCACCCCCAGTCCCAATACTCTTCCCCAAGAGCCTGGGGCTCATGATGCTTTGTCTGTTTTGTGGCAGATTCCCACTTCTTCCAAAAATTGAAACTATTTTTAAAAAACTCTTCTTTATTTGAACACTTTTAACATGCTCAAGAATAGAGAATAAACAACCACCCACTCCCAATGGTCTGGTCTCATCCTTATCCCTCCCTACCCCCCCATATTATTTTGAAGCCAATCCCAGGTGGTTCAGGTTTCTGAACATTCTCTCTAAAAAATGTAGGTCTTTTAAAGTATAACCATACTGCCACTATCAGACTGAGAAACAGGAAAACAGTTCTTTAATGTCGTAAACTATGCAATGGGACAACAGTAGATCTTTACAGTCACCGTAAAAAGACAAAAGCATCTGGGGCATATAACATAGGGCCAGAGCACCCTGCCCTTTTATCCCACCTGCGCGGGGCTAACTGGTGCTGACAGGTCTGGGGTCCATTTGCCAGCCTTTGGTTGTATATACAGGTAGCTGTGGGGTGTGTGTGTGTGTGTGTGTCTGTGTGTGTGTGCGCGCGCGCGGACATGTAATGTATAGTCCTGGAACAAGGCAGGATCGATTGTGCTTATAAACAGTTTTGTCTGGCAGCCCAGGTGGTTTTCAGTGGTTTAGCGCCGCCTTCAGCCCAGGGCGTGATCCTGGAGACCCGGGATTGAGTCCCATGTCAGGCTCCCTGCATGGAACCTGCTTCTCCCTCTGCTTGTGTCTCTGCCTCTCTTTCTGCATCTCTCTGTGTTTCTCGTGGATAAATAAAATTTTTAAAATAATAAATAAATAAACAAACAAACAAACAAATAAATAAATAAATAAATAAATTAAATAAATAAATAAATAAATAAATAAAAGTTTTGTTCACTAGTTTGCTTAACGTCACGGACAGTTCTCCGTGTGATTTCTCACAGGCCTACCTTAAGCATTGTAAAAGACCCACGTTATTTTGTTATATACGCCGGTGTCATAATGTCTCACTGTCTCCCTAATGGTTTGCCATCCATTCCTGACCCCTCTTGTCAGGGCCCAGTTTCCTCTTCCAGTGTTAACACAATTCACTGCACCCATGCAGAAGGCAAGGCCCACTCAGAGCTCTCTGCTCTAAGGCAGCTGCAGTGCTTACAAATGACCCTTCCCAGATGGCCCTTCTGAGACTACCTCCAAACCATGAAAGCCTTCTCAGATCCACACATGGTAGCTTGATGTAGCTTTGCTTATTTTGTAACCTGGAAATACTCAATGTGCAGTCTCTGGCTTTTAAGTTTCTATCAAAAAGGGTGCTCCAATGCAACATTAGGAATTTTCAGCATGGAGTGTTCAAGCTGTCTTTTGTAAGGAAGGTTTTCAATCAGGGTTATGACGGTTATGTTTTTCATCAAGGTTAAGGATCTGGAATCAAGGTATATTCTTTTGGTCTGTGGTATATTTTAAAAATTGAACAAGACATTCTTGCCTTTCCAAAATGTGCATGATCGTGACAGTGTCATGGCTATTATTTGGTGGCACACACCCTCAAGTGGAAACCAGCACCTGTGGGACTTGTGTCCAGAGAGGGCAACACGAGACAAGGCAGTGATGGTGCTGGCTGGTGCCATCTCCACGAGCGCCTTTCAGTAGGGGTTGGCACGTCTGCAAGGGGTCCCTGGTCCCTTGGAGCCCAAGCTGGGTATGAGCATAAGTTGCTTGCTAAAAGAAGATAGTTCTGTTTGGAAATTCAGTATGTTTTTTGTTTTTCCTTTTAGAGGTTTCTTCATTCGAGACAAATAACTGACTTCAAATAAAGCAGTATTTAGGGGAATTGCCCTTTTTCTGGTACTTACAGAGGAATTTCTTCTATATGATTGAGATTTTGTTTCCTCTGTTTTTTTTAAAGATTTTATTTATTCATTTTAGACAGAGGGAGAGAGCAAGCGAGGAAGCATGAGCAGAGGGGAGAGGCAGAAGCAGAGGGAGAAGCAGGCTCCCCGCAGAGCTGGGAGCCCGATGTGGGGCTTGATCCTGGGACCTGGGATCATGATCTGAGCTGAAGGCAGATGCCTAACTGACTGAGCCACCCAGGCGCCCCAACTTCCTCTGGGTTTTACAGCAGGGAATGTAATGTGATCTAAAGTGAACAAGCTGTGATATCATTGTTTTCTGTTACCCTGTGCTTTTCCCAAACCAGGATGGGCACTGGGTGAACATGGAGAATGGGCCAAATACAGCAATTTTGACATCACGACGCGTGTGCCCTTGATGTTCTATGTTCCCGGGAGGACAGCTCCACTTCCAGAGGCAGGCGAGAAGCTTTTCCCTTACATCGACCCTTTCAGTTCTGTCCAGGAATTGATGGAGCCAGGTATAAAATACTGCCGGAGCACTATTGCCTAATAGTAAACTGCTTCTACTTTACCTGTGAACCACCTTCCCAGGTCATGGCCCCGGGGCTGGCCTGGCCCATCTTCCCTTCCTGTCCAGCATCGGCATTCCTGAGTACCTGGGGGTCAGGGAGGAGTGGCAGGGCCAGAGCCAGCAAGCATGCCCCCTGTCTGCGAGGAGCCCAGAGGATGGGGAGGGATGAAGGAGTGGGCGACACCCCCAGGATGAGGGGCAGTGACAGCTGTGTGCTCCGAAGCTCGGAGAAGGGGGGCAGACCGTGCCGGAGTGGGGACTGCCCCCTGACAGAGAAGCGCCACTCCACTCCCTACATGCTCCTGGCAGGGACTCAGCCCTCTGTGAGGGAGACATTTGCCATCCTGGCAGCTCGGAGTCTGGTGAGCCACTAGATCCATAAAGTCAGAGCCAGGTGACTCTGCTTCCGGCCTCCCCAACAATGAAGGTCAAGTTCACTGTGACTTTGGCACGCAGGTCCATCCCAGCCTCGAAAACGACGCTGACGCCCGTCTTCTCTAGGCTGAACCCCCACCAGGCCTGCAGCCATTCCTTTGTGGTAGCAATAGGCCCATGCTTGTCCTGGTCTCTCCTTCCAAAAAGCTCCCATGTGAGAAAACATTTCCAGAAAGGGCCCTGGAACAAGATACCCCTTACTGCCTCATGTGGTGACCTGTGTAGGTTCTTTGTGAGTTGTTTCCCCAAGGTGATGTGTTCCATGCAGAGATGAGTTGTGTACTTCAGGCTACTTTTGCTTTTTTTTTGAGACCTTTTCCCACAAACTCAGCAAAATCAGATTGCCCCCTCTCTGGACTTCTGCAGTCAATCCATCTAAATCCATTTAACATCTAAACCTTACCCTTTAAAAAAAATAAAAAAAATAAACCTTGCCCTTTTTTTTTTAAATGATGTTTCTTTTTTTTAAATTTTTATTTATTTATGATAGTCACACAGAGAGAGAGAGAGGCAGAGACACAGGCAGAGGGAGAAGCAGACTCCATGCACTGGGAGCCCGATGTGGGATTCGATCCCGGGTCTCCAGGATCACACCCTGAGCCAAAGGCAGGCGCTAAACCGCTGCGCCACCCAGGGATCCCAACCTTGCCCTTTATATTGATTGCCCTTTATATTGATTCCTGTTGATTATTATTATATTTTTTGGTTCTGGCCCATCATCCTGACTTTATTGGATCTTTCCAAGTTTCCTCCATGCGGCCTAATTTTATTTTCTCAACATGATTTTTGTGTGCCATGTGCTCTGTCTCCTTTCAGGTCATTGGGTAAAAGCTTATACCATTTTAAGGCATGACTATAGCCCTTTGTTTGCTTGGAGAAATCTGCCAGGTTGAGAATGTTTTCTGAAACTTTGTGGGAGTGGTGTTCAGCAAGTCATAAATTCATTTCCCTGCACTGTTCCCAGTTTATTCCCCAGTTTTGTCTCTAGCCCCCGTCTCTTCCCTGAACTTTGGATTTCCAATAGCCCGTTGCCCTCGGCCAGTTCGGCATGCTCAAGCTAAGCCTCTGGCCTTTCAGCAACAGCCTCTCACCATCCTTCCTCTCTCAGGGAATGGCCAGAAAACTGTACCCTCCTGACCCCTGCTTGTCTCCCATCCCCCATGTGTACAAGGTCTGTCAGCAAGCCTGTCGCTCTCCATTCAGTCCAGCCACACTGCTTGTCACTGCCTCATGCAGCCACCTTGGACCACCCCACCACATCTCCTGCTGGGGTTCTGCACCTGCTTCCCGAGGTCTTCCTGCTTCTGCCCATGGCCCCCTGGAGTTCATCCTTCTCACAATAACCTAAGTGATCCCCTTAAAGTCTGAGTCAGGTGGTGTCACAGCCCTGCTCTGGAGCCTCCTACACTCCTGTCTCACTGAGTGAGAGTCCTGATGGCTGACAGGATCTTGCGTGATCTGGGCCCCTGTTTCTTCCTGAACTTATCTTTTTACAAGCATACTGGGTAGTTGTCTTGGGCAGGACCTGACAGTATGGATATATCTCATGGCTTCCCCATGACTGGATTCAGGGTCACTGTTTTTGATGTGTGCACTACCTGTCAGATGGTGTGCTCCCATCGTGTCACGGTGGGGATGCTTCTTAGGGGCTTTGACCATCATCCGCGGTGCCGCATTTGGTCACCCGATTAAGGCGGTCAGGTCAGCCAAGTCTCACCATCTTAAAAGTATCTTTCTTAAGCTTCCTTACTTTTTTTCCTTTTTCTTTTACTTACTAATCAAATGTATAGGAAATGAAACTGGGCCATATCAAGCAGGATCTTCAAGATCCAGAAAGGCCAGAATGAGGGCCCAGAACTCAGATCAGTGTTAACAGGAATCAGTATAAAACATAGGATTGAGACTTTAAAGATGGATCAACCACCATGAGATGTCATTTCATACCCATTTATTTATCCAAATAAATAGAAACCTGCAGCACTGGCCTGGTGCAGAAAAATTGGACCCCTCCTCTGCTAGCAGGGAGGAAAAATGGTGTAGCCCCTGTGGACGGTGGTTCAGTGGTTCCTCAGAAGGTTAATCATTAAAATTACCGTGTGACTTGGCCATTCTGCTCCTATGTAGATGCCCCAAAGAATTAACATAGGTATTCGAACAGAGACCTGCACGGGCATGGTCATAGCATTATTTGTAGTAGCCAGGAGGTGGGATCCACCCAAGTGTCTGTTGCCGGCTGAGCGGAGAAACTAGATGTGGTCTCCCAATATAGTGGAGTGTTACTCAGCCTTAGAAAAGGCAGGACCTTCTGATGCTGGCCACAGCCTGGGTGACCCTTGAGGACATTGTGCTCAGTGAAAGAAGCAGTCCTAAAAGGACAAATAGCGGGTGGTCCCACTTAGATGAGGTCTCTCGAGGAGTCAAATTCACAGAGACAGAAAGTAGGACGGAGGGTGCTGGGGGCTGGCAGAGATGAGAAGGAGACGGAAGGGGAGTGTTTAATGAGGGTGGGTTATAGTGCAGGAAGGTGAGAATGTTCTGGACCTGGATGGTGGGGATGGCTGCACAACGATGTAGATGTTTTCCATGCTCCTGAACCGGATGCCCCAGAACAGTGAAGGTGGTAAATGTGAGGTTGTTGATATTGTGCCACAACCTAAAGGGGGTGTGCTGACATCCAGAAGGGCGTGATCTGTGGGTGGGGGACTACTGAGTCTGAATATCCTGTCCCTCAACGGATTTTTACCCAGTGGTAAAAATCCAAGCTTCCATTGGTGATCCTTGCCTGAATCAATGATTCCAGAATTCCCATAGTTTTTAAAAGTGCCACCTGGCCATTGGGCACTTTTGTTTTGCATCCTTCTGTTCGGTGAGGTGCTGAGTTGGTCGTGTTCCTAGACTCTCTTGGGCCAAAGATAAATGCACAAGAACAAAAGACAACCCAGGAACCCAGATGTGCTCCCTTCTTCATCCTGTGAGCTGTGCAGGCTTCTGTAAAGCAGTCCATTCAGCCACATCACTTCCTCTTTCAGGCCGGCAAGTCACGGACCTCGTGGAACTTCTCTCTCTCTCCCCCACGCTCGCAGGACTCGCAGGACTGCATGTTCCACCTCGCTGTCCTGTTCCCTCATTTCACGTTGAGCTGTGCCGAGAAGGCCAGAACCTTATGAAGCATTTTCAAGTCGAGGACGTGGAAGGAGACCCGCACCTTCGTGGTAATCCCCGTGAGTCTATTGCCTATAGCCAGTACCCCCGGCCTGCAGACTCTCCTCAGTGGAATTCTGACAAGCCGAGCTTAAAAGATATAAAGGTCATGGGCTATTCCATACGCACGATAGACTATAGGTACACTGTGTGGGTTGGCTTCAGTCCCCATGAATTTCTGGCTAACTTTTCTGACGTGCATGCAGGGGAACTGTATTTTGTTGATTCTGACCCTCTGCAGGACCACAACATGTATAATGACTCCCAGGGCAAAGACCTCCTCCGAGCATTTGATGCCATTTTTCTCGCCAACCACTGAGGAGGGCATATATAATGTACTCCCTTCCAGCCGGGGAGAGCAAGAGTTAGAGGTGGTTATTTGGTGATTACCCATAATATTGGAAGCAACCCGAGGGCTAGGCAATCAAAGCATGTGTCAACAGTTTGGCCTAAGAATATGTAATAGCCCAACCTCTTGATTTTTTATTTATTTGAGTCTTTATTAATTTCTGCTTGGTAATCAAACTGACCATGGCTATGCTGAACCATTCTTTCCTTTTTTGGACAATCACAGTTTATTTACTGAGTGGATAAATGTAAAGTGAGCAAATGAAAATTGTCATGCTTTTAGCCATCAGGACCATAATAACCAAACACAATACCATACTCAAGAAATGCTGTAATTATCTCTGGAATTTAGTGCATTGTTCAAAGTTATCGTATGTCACCTTAGATGTAACACTAAGTCCCTGGTTCTTTTGTTCATAATTTAATAATCTAGCCCAATATATTCAAAAATTATGTCAACGTTTCAGGTTTCTTTGTAAAATGTGAAGTTAAATAATAATGCTAGATGCTAAGGTCTTAAAGTCTTGTCTTCAGTTTTCATTAGTGAGATGGCAAAGTTTCAAAATCCAAAGCTAAAATATGCATGAAGTGATTAATGTGGAGTTTATATGTCAAATAATAAACAATGCCCAGCAATCTAGAGGGATGAGATATATGAGAAATTCAGTTAGAAATGTTCAGAGACTTCTGGCCCAAATAATACTTTGTTAGCAAGTTATATAACCCTTGACTGCAAAGATCACCAGTTGAAAGGCACTGTTTATTCACAGTGGAAAATGTTTAAACCCGAAACTGTATCCATGAACTGTTAGTGATCTCTTTCTTCGGGAATGGTTGGTTGCAGGTATCCACTTATCCAGGATGCAGGAAATATTCTACTTTTAATTGCTGATTAAAGACGACACTCATTTTACCAAATTCTAAATTATTTCGAGAATTGTGAAAACTTCATTTAGTATAAAATAAGGTAATTTCTTCTATTCCTCCAGAATAAAGTTCTGTATTCCCTAAGTAATAAAGTAACCAGAAAGGCAGGTGGTAATTATCATCAGCTTGGCCTACAGCATTTTCAAAAGGACAGGATAGTCACAACTCATATTTCTAACACATGGAAGCTGATCAGTGATCAGTAGTCATCAGATGAGTCAGCCACATTCTAAATAAACATCTTACCCAGCCCTGTATCAAAGTAATTTCTAGTACTTCTCCTTTACAAGAACTTCAGTGTTTAAAGGTAAATGCTTGTGAAACAAACTGCAGCAAATTAGATTGTTTAAGTGTATTAAATTGTAACAAAAAAGGCAAGATATTATAGTGAAAGAGGACTCCACATCAGTAATTTCAGACAGTGTTTTTAATAATTAGCCCACAACAAGAGGTATATATGGTAACACAGCGATCTTCAAAGTGATTAAGTGACTTAGTGTCCTCGCAGCAGCAGATTCTGGTTGAAGAGTGAAGGGCCCTATTCATCTCTCCTGATCCCGAGGCTCATCTTTCTTCTGGAAGTCTCAGCTTTATTTGTAGATGGGTTCCCTGGGCCTTTTATTTCTCCTCCTTCATCCTCTTTATCG
Source organism: Canis lupus dingo (assembly GCF_003254725.2). Lineage (NCBI taxonomy): Eukaryota > Metazoa > Chordata > Mammalia > Carnivora > Canidae > Canis > Canis lupus. The sequence continues at coordinate 118,105,433 of NC_064281.1, read as the reverse complement.
CTCTCATCACTTCCGCTAAGATTTTTACAATCTGGCCTGTAAATTCCTCATGACATATTTTCCGTGTATTTAGCTTTATCTCCGACTGCACAGTTATAATGATGAGTTTTAACACAGGCTTTTCTTTCACATCCATTTGTGGCTCCTGTTGGCTGCAGTGTGTACCCTCCATCATCTTTTCTTGCTCTACTTCTTGAAGCAAAGTTTTAGTATCAAAAGTCTCCCAGTGCTGCTCCTGCAGAAGCTGTAAGCTGCACTGCACCAGAAGAGGGAAGTGACAGATAGATCTGGGGCCGGGTCTGCATGGGGCGCTTTTGTGTGCCGATCTGTCTGTACTGGAAGCATGTCTATCTTGTCTCTTCTCCAAGAGGACACAGTGTCAGAGTGCTAGAGCTCTCCTTCCTTAGCTTTTAGTTTCTCTTGGCCCCCCTTTACAGATCTCTCCTGTTAGGAGCAAAGGCTGTATTTCTTGTTCAGTGGCTTGCTCTTCCAAATCATCTCATGGGTGATGGATGTTTTCTGGTATGGACACTGAACCCAACATGGAGCCGCATTTTGTTTTCTTTTGCACGTCTCCCACACACATCGGGATGAACAACCACTTTCTGCTTTTCAGACTCAGCGCTGACCATGTTCCTTGTCCTGACTTGGCCTTAAGTTACCATGTCTCTGTTGCTTTGCATAGTCTTTTTCCTCCTGCTGAGCTGGACAGCTTTTCTTGACAGCCCTCCAGTCACCTCATTTGTAGAAAGCCTCATTTCACTTGAGCAAGGGTTTTGGCATCCAGTTTAGTTGAAACCAGAACCAGCGAGCCCGGAAATTTTGAGGGCCCTGTGTCAGTGGCTCACAAACGCGAGGGTACATCAGAGCCACGTGAAGACTTGCTGAAATCCAGCGTGCAGGGCCCCACCTATGAAGCTTCCGTGGCCCGCGGCGGGAGTGGGGCCTGAGAACGTGCGTTTCCTGCAAACACCCGCCGCTCCCCCAAAGACCACACTTTGAGAATCACTGCCCCTAGGTGTGTGCTGTCCAGTGGCTGCTAGATGTACGTGACTAATGTCAATGAATTGAAATGCAACAAATGATTCCAAAGCAGAATCTCCGTGAGGCTTGCCCTGTGTCAAGTGCTCATCAGCTTTAACATGGTGGGTGCAGAGCATGGATCTAGAACCTTTCCATCGTGGCAGAAAGCGGAACGGAGCAGCCCTAGACTAACTCGGAACATGAGCCGGGTCCACCTGGCTGTTGGCAGGTTCCCCCCGGGGAGAGGCTGGTTCTCCGCCCCGTGGTGGCAAAGACTCGTGCAGAGACCTGTGCACAGGCCCGCCAGGGCTGTCGGGTCGAAGCGCAGCGCCTGGAGCGCCCTCCGACCCTCGGCCCCCGCCCCCCAGCTAGTGCCATCTCCATCACCAGCCCTCTTACCTCCTTCCCACACAGCTTACCGCCCTCCCTCTTTCCTCCCTGGCTCCTGAAGAATCCACGTGTCTTCCTGAAGTCCCTCTTAGACCCCGCCCTCTGCGAACACCGCCAGTGCCTATTACGGGGTCCACACCGACCTTCGCTGAGCAGTCAGAGTCTTCCCTGGCTCCACCAAGCCCCTTTCCTTGGCCGACCAGCGTGCGCGCTGGTCCCTGACTCTCCTTTGCCGATCCCTACCCCCCTGCCCGCCCTAGACTGTCCCCTCCCCATCCCCGTCCCATTCACGATCATTCTCCATGCCCAGCACCTCCAATAGGCTGGCGGTCTGTGACCCGACAGTGCGTCGAGGCACGAAACGAACAGGAACATCGCTAAAGAGTCCCGTGGCCACTTTGGAATAAAGGTATCTTTTTCTGAGCACAGAGTTAATGTGTTAATTGCAGAGAGATGGGCAAACAGAAACGTGGTAAAAGGGAAGGAAGTGCATCAGTACTTTGCCCCCAGATGGTCACTTAATATCTTGCCTTCTTTGGGGTATGAATTATTTACATTGCTATGATCATCCCATGTTTTATCTCACAGTTCTACATCCTTCCTTTTCTCACTAACTATGATAGGTGGTTACTATAAATTTCTGCAAAGATGCTTTATGCTGGAGGTAATTTTTTTTTTGCATGCGTAGCTTTATCATGATTAACTTAACCTTCTTTCAGTGACTGAAAATCCTGCTTATTTCCAAATTTGCAGTATTGTACATGACGCTAACGAACGACTTTTGGAATAAAATGTTTTCATGTATTTCAAACTACTCCCTTAAGCTGGTCTCTCGGTGCCCAATTGTCAAAATCTCTGTTTGGCCCCTCTCCCCACTCTCCTGCTACTTTAGGGCAGGAAAATGAAAAATAAAGCAAAAAAGCATACAAATAACAAAAACCATAAAACCAAAAAGCCACCACCCATAATGATGATGGGCGAAAGTGGTATCCTGTTTGACATTCTAACTCTTTGCTTATCAGTGACCTTGATCATTGTTCTCTCTAGAAAATCCTTGGGCATTTTTATTTCTAGTCATGTGACTTTGTCTTTAAATTTTGGCTGTGTGTTTTACTTTTTAAAAGAATCAAACAAATTACTCTTGACCTGCGTGATTTTGTTTTCCTATTAAATATGGAAACCTTTCCCAATCTGGAGATTGAATAAATATTCATTTTCCTTTGCTGTTTTTGTGGTTTGGTTTTATACTTCATCTACCTACTGTCTCTTCACCCCATTATCAGAGTCATATATGCTCACTGGATAAAATGTAGAAGGCATGGAAAATGGTGAGGATGAAAAGAAGAGCACCCTCCAGAATACAACCATTGTGACATTCGTGTGCATTTCTCCCTGTTCTTTTTCCTGTCTGCACACATATGCACACATAACGACATCTGTACCTTTACATAGGTGCAGTCTTTCTCATCTAATCCTTGCTTCTGTGATCTAAGGTAACATTAGCGAGGTGCCTGGGTGGCCCAGTTGGTGAAGCATCGGACTCTTGATTTCGGCTCAGGTCATGATCTCAGGGTCGTGAGATCCAGCCTCTACATTGGGCTCTGCGCTCAGCACAGAGTCTGCTGGTCCTTCTCCCTCGGCTCCTCCAGTCACCTTGCTCATCACTTGGCACACACCCTAACACTTTTTAAAAGATTTGATTTGTTTACTCATGAAAGACACAGAGAAAGGCAGAGACATAGGCAGAGGGAGAAGCAGGCTTCATGCAAGGAGCCTGATGTGGGACTCGATCCCAAGACTGCAGGATCATGCCCTGAACCAGGGGCAGGTGCTCAACCGCGGAGCCACCCAGGCGTGCCACACCCTAACATTTTTTTTAACTGATTAAGACTGGGTATCTACTCAAATCATTAAAAGCAGAGATTGGAACAGATAACTGTGCACCCATGTTCACAGCAGCATTATTCACAATAGCCAAAAGGTAGAAACAACCCAAGTGTCCATCAGGGAGAGAACGGAGAGACAGAATGTGGTCTATCTGTACAATGGAGCATTATTCAGTCTTAAAAAGAAAGGAAGCTCTGACGGATGCTACAACATGGATGGACCTTGAAGAAACCAGGCACAGAATGATGAATACTGTATGAGTCCAATTCTGTGAGGTTCCTAGAGTAGTCAAATCCACGGGAACAGAAAATAGAACGGTGGTTACCAGGGGTTAGGGAGAGGGGGGCATGGGGTTTAGTGTTCAATGGGGACAGTGTCGTGCCTCACTGTGTGAGGGGCTTTGGATATCAGTTCGCAAGTGAAGCTTAGCCCCTCCTTGCCCAAGTCCAGCCTACAGGCTATGGCTCCTTTGATTGGGCTTTGAATTAGGACACAGCTGTCCCCCGGTATCTCTTTTGGCCTGAGGTATAGCCCATTGTGGTTGAGCCCACTCTCAGCCTAACACCCACCCCCACAAGTGCACTCCGTGTCCCCTTACCTCTCCCTGGCAGTCTCTCCTCTACACACGAGAACTTGGCCGAGAGGACTGTCACTCAGATCACCTACAGTGTTGCTGTGATGGGTAAGAGCCCTCACTGCTCTTGGCACTCACCTCCCACGTTCTCCTGAAGTTCCTGCTGTGTCCTGGCTACTTGACTAATTGATGGGGCCAATGCGTTTTCCTCTCGAGCGTCTGCTGAAATCTGGGCAGTGTGATGTGATGGAGAGCCCATCCTTAAGGGCTTTGCCTGGGGATCAGAGTGTCCTGGCTGTTATTCCTTGTCCCACCCAGGATCACTGGCAGCCACTGGTGGTGATCTCTGCATTCCGGATGATGGTCCTAGGCCTCTGATGGGGGTGATTCCAGGCGGCAGCTAACAAACGCAGCTTAGGGTGGCTCTGGGGGAGGTGTCTGCAGAGGGCAATGTGGCATAGCCCCGGCGGAAGGAGCAGGGTCCTGCTGGTGGTGCGAAAGGAAGGGTCGTTGTCCCGCATCCTTGGCACCTGCTAGGAAGCCAGACTTAGGACGTGGGTAGAGCGAGGAGTGAAGGCCAGGGGTTCACCGCTTTTGTGTTTTCCCATCTGTAAAAGTCAGGGACTGTGATTCATGTAGGTAAGATGGTTTAGAGCAGAACTGAGGCTGACATTTACAAAACCCTGGCCCTAATTTATTGTCGTTTTGGGTGTGCTTGGGAAAGAACCTTTGCAGGTGATTTATATTCAAAACTCATTATTTACTTAACAGGTTTTATGAATTCATCTCTTCCACACTATTGAAAAAGGTATCCTTGTATTTGTGTTAAGTGCAGCATGAGTTATTGTATGAATAAATCATATTAAATTTGCCATTATCATTGTGTGTGCAGTTCTTGCTGCTGTTTTGGGACTGCTTGATGCTGTCTACAAATGCATGAAGTCAGTTAACAGACCTCCCTATCATCGTGCAGTTTGGCCCCCTCATGGTACGCGGCCTGTTCCCACCCGGGTGAGGCCAGGCCAGGCGCTATGTGAGTGTCATGAAAGAGCTGAACTACTGGTGGCAGGCAGGCAGTTGCACTTGAGCATGGAAGCACCCTTCTGGGCAGTGCTGTTTCTCTCAGCTTGTCTTGCAGTTAGAGACGCCCCAGGAAGAAGGAGGAAGTGAGGTGACCAATCGGGTGGCCCTTTATTGAGGACAACCACTTAAAGGACAGCTGACTTGTCTTCTTGAGGGAAATGGGTGGGTTCATGGGGTACCAACTGGAAAGGCCCCCATTTGGTGCCTTGACTTAAAAGTGCCTTAACCAGGATGCCTGGGTGGCTCAGTGGTTGAGCGTCTACCTTTGGCTCAGGTCGTGATCCTGGGGTCCCGGGATTGAGTCCCACATCAGGCCCCTCACAGGGAGCCTGCTTCTCTCTCTGCCTATGTCTCTGCCTCTCTCTGTGTCTCTCACAAATGAATAAATAAAATCTTTTTTTTTTAAAGTGCCTTAACAAACCAGGGTTTGTCCTTCCCACCTTTCCTTATCAATGGCTTTGAGTGAAGATTTGGAAGGCATGCTTATCAAATTCGGGGGAAGAAAGTGAGAACACTGAAAGACATCACACGTTTCCAAATGGATCAGGACAGGCAGGGAGGATTGGGTGAGTCTAAGCAGGTGAAATATGTCCAGTGGATTTATCTGCTGACTTACTGCAACCGGGCAGTATACCAAGTTTATTGGTACAAAGTTTAACGGGCATGCATGGGTATGTGACGATGAGTCCTTTCCTATTCCATCCCATCCCCAGCCACCTCTCTGTCCTCAGAGGCGAGCACGTGTACCAATTTCTTGTGAATTGGTGACGTTTGAGAAGAATAAAAGTCGCCCTAATGGTTGGGCCCCAGGACCAAGGTGCTAAGGAGGGGTGACCCAAGGGAGCAGCGTCACATGTGTGAACCTTCACATTCTAGTCAATGGCTCAGTGGGGGGACCTAGTGTGACACAGGTGCCAGGAGCAAAAGGGATGCCTGGCCACATGAACAGGTATCCAGAGGAGGGAAGTTGTCAGCTGCTCTGCCTCTGTGCTGCGAGCACCCAGAGAATTGAGTCTGGCTGAGGACCTGGAGCTGTCATGGAAAAGGTGGACAAATGGAAGACCCTATGTCTCTGGTGAGGAACAGCTGAATGACGAATGTTCAGCGTGGAGGAGGAAAGACGTAGGAGTAGGTGAGGGGCAGAGCATGGCACCATCTTGAAATCTCTGCAGGACCATCCTAGGCAAGAGAAACTGGATGAGCTCTAACGGCCCCCAGGCAAGAGCCAGCACTGGATGCTGCAGAGAAGCAGGTGGCCACTCTGCAGCAGGTCGCACTTTTGAGCAGCAGCTCGAGGTTGGAAGAGCCTGCTCCTACGTGTGGTGACCTGTGTCACCTGAGGTATGCAAGCATCATCTAGGCCTTTGGTTCTCAGGGGAGGGGAGAGGATGGGATGGGGGGACGATTGTGCCCTCAGGGCACATTTGGTGATGTCCAGACTCCTCTTGGATTGTCATAACTGAGAATGGGGGTGCTGCTACTGGAATCCAGTAGGGAAGAGGCCAGAAATGACAGCAGGCATGCACAGGGCAGCCCCCATGACAGAGAGCTGTCTGGCTCCAAATGGCCATGGTGCCAAGGTTAAGAAACCCTGATCCCGACACAGGCAACCGTTGGCCAGAGCAGAACTAACTACTTAACCCCCTTCTGTCTCTGAGATGTTCATGCTTTGGAGAGTACACACTCAATTATTGCAATAACTTGCTGACTATACAAGGTGAGTGGCCCTTTACATGTAGACTTGAAAATCTTCTTTTTAAGGATTTTATTTATTCATTTTGAGGAGAGAGAGTGTGAGTGAGCTGGAGGAGGGAGAGGGTGAGAATCCCAAGCAGACTCTTCACTGGGCGTGGATCCCAACATTGGGGCTTGATCCCATGACCCCGTGACCATGACCTGAGCTAAAACCAAGAGTCAGTAGGATGCTTAACTGACTGAGCCACCCAGGCACCCCTTGAAAATCTTTAAAGAGAGCAAGGAGCTTTCAAATAAAGATGAAGAATTTAAAACAACAACAAAACACTTCTCTAGTAATGGTTGGATTTCTCCTTTCTCCCTGTCCAGAGAGACTCCCCCATCTCAGTTTTGCTCCCCCTACAGAAGAGGAGTTATATATAGTAGGTAATTTCTTTTCAAGAATTATATCGGATTTAGTGTTATTGTGAAAGTATTTTACATGTTCATCATAGAAAAATTAGAAAAATCTACAAAAGCAAAGGCAATAATACACCACCATTACTTGGCGCAGCCCTTCCTATGCAGAATATATTAAACAGTTAGACCCTATTCCACGTCCTGTTTGTTTTTCTGTTTTACAACCTGTTTTTCATGCTGCATAATTTCTAAGGGCTTCCCCAACTCCAACTTTCTATGACACTCAAATCTGAAGCATTTCCTGGTGAGCATGTGACAGTTTCCTGGAGGACAAAAGCAGAAACCACAGAGTTTCCTTCCTCTTGCATGACGTTTAGTAAATGTGAATATTTCTACAAAGGCTAAGACCAAGACTGCTGCTTGGCCCAGCCTTGTCCTTCATGACTCCATGGGAGGTAGACATCCACGTACAGGCCATGTGGATTTTACCTCTGTGAGTATATCCTGAACCCGTCTGGGTCTCTATCTCTACTGGTGCCATTCTGTGCCACCATTTCCCATCATTGTGGACATGTGACCACTTCCTGAGTGGTCTCCACTCCCACTGCAGTACACTCCAGTTCACATGGTTCTTTGAAAAGATGATCTTTGAAAAACGCAAATCAGACGGCATTACTGCCTACTGCTTGCATCTCCCTCACCCTCAGATATTTCAATGGCTTCCCGTTGAGATGAGGACAAGCAGAAAACACTTGAACCTGGCCATTGTGTATGCAGTCCCTCCATGGCTTGGCCCTTGCCGAACTGCCACAACTCCTTACCCCAACTCCAACCCTGTCTTCCCAAAGGCATCTTTCTCTGAAGTCTTTGACCAGGCCAGGTTGCATGACACCTGTACCACTTCTTTTTTTTTTTTTAATTTATTTTTTATTGGTGTTCAATTTACTAACATACAGAATAACACCCAGTGCCCGTCACCCATTCACTCCCACCCCCCGCCCTCCTCCCCTTCCACCACCCCTAGTTCGTTTCAAGACTGCTAAACCTGTACCACTTCTTAGCCTCGGCTCGGTGATACTTTCACACTCCTTTCTGTGATTATTTCCTTTGCTGTCTCCCTGGTAAGCTCCATGGTGGTGCGTGGAGTGTCTGTTTTTGTGCCCCTGTCTCCCCTTGCCTGGAACATAGTAACAGCTGCAACAAATGTTTGCAGAATGAATGAGTACAATCTTGATAATGGCAGCATTGTTGTCCATAACTCCCCTAAGCCTCTACTGCTGACTCTTTAGGTGTTTCAAGTTTCGTTTCTTTGCAAGGAACACCACTGTGCAATCATCTGTGTGCACTTGTGTAAGCATTAACGTATCTCTGTAGAAATGGAAATCATAGAAATGGAATTTCCAAAGGCAAAGGAATGTGTAGAGGACACTTGTCACGATTTCAGCCACTGGCATCATAAATGTCTTCCTCTGCTTGGGAAATTGTCCGTGCTATTACTTGGGGTGGCAGGCAGAGTCCACTTGATACTGTAGAGGTACAAAATGCTGGATGGCCACTTTCCCTGTGGCTCCCTTGTGGCTATAATATGGGCATGTGACCTTGACCCAGCTAAGCAGACACCTTCCACCTCAAGTCTGTAAAACACAAACTGTGGCAACTCCATCTTTGTGATAGTAAGCAGTGGTGGCACAGTGCCCAGGCTCTGCAGTAGTGGTGAGCTGGGGTGCCAGGGTTGGCCAGTCGCAATGGCACTGTTGTCACCAGGTTTTATGGTGTGATTTCAACTGTGGTCATGGCAGCTGCCTGGTCATCTGTGTCCTTTCCTGGCCCTAGGAGTATAGACTTCAGCCTTCCCTTGGGTTCCCTGGGACTCAGTAAGTTAAAAAAAAAAAGAACCCAAACATTTTCTGTTTAAGTAGAGTCAGGCAACGAGGGCTCTCAACTCGTAGTATGTGCATTTGGCAGTGTCTGGGAGCTGGGACCAAACTGGGCTCCAAAGAGGTCGCACAAATTTGCACTGCCATCAGCAGAGCATCCAGCACCTGGGTTTGTACCTCTCCTCTAATACTCTTGTCACTTTGCAATGACCTCATCCTAGAAGAGGGGGGGTTCCTTATTAATTTCTTTGTGCTAAGCCTTTAACCCAGCATATGGCACGTTTTAGGCACTCATGTGTTTGCTGAATGAATGAATTAATTAAAGATTTTGGCCAGAGGCCTCATAGCTAGAATTACAGACTGAGAGTCAGGCAGCTGACCATGCAGCCCCTCGTTCCAGGAGGGGAGCTGAAGCCCAGAGGAGGGAAGCTACTCAGCAAAGAATTCGCAGCTAGCCCAGTGGAGCAGACCTCAGACCCAATCTACCAAGTCTATTCTGTGGCTGCCTCCTTGTCCGCCTTGCCATGGACCCCCTGCAAGGGCTGCTTCCCAGGGCGACATTCCTCTCCCTGGGCGTCCCCAGTGAAGAGGACGAGATTTCAGCTGAAATGATGTGCAAATGAGTCCGCCGAAAGCCGAAAGCTGTGCAGCCGCCAGAAGACCAACTTGTGAAAAGGGGAAAGGCTGGTGGCCACCCGTTTGGAAAATTGCCTTTGTGTGGTACCTGGAAGGCACAAAGGTTGTGTGTGTGTGTGTGTGTGTGTGTGTGTGTGAAGGATCAAGCGCCTGCCTCTCTATGGCCATATTTTTCATTTCCCTTTATTCTTTGTATTTCTTTCAAATCAAAGGCAGAGAACCTCTTGCTCCGAGCTACATATATGAAAATGAACAAGGTTATGGGAGTCGTGTGTGTTTTCAATAACCGATCGGTAGTGCCTCCCTTTCTCGGAAATGAAGCAAGACTGTTGCTAGTTGGCCTAAGAAGCGCTGGGTGAGAGTGGGGGGTCTTCATTCCAGTGCTTTTACCCTGCCCACACCCCCTAGCTAGCCATTTAAGTGTAACCAACTGGTAGAATAAAAATCAATCCTGAGCCCAACCGCCCTCTCATCTATTTAAAGGATTTTTTTTGACGTTTCCATCACCGCAGCTTGATAGTTAAAACTATTCACAAAGCCGGGTCCGGTTTGAAGAGAACATCTGTAAAATTGGGTCAGCAGTAGTACACTGGCAGGCAAGATGAAATATAACCCCAGTCTGGTCGGAGCTTCACAGCAGCAGGGAAGAGCTTTGTCTCCACGTGGCGCACTTCGATTCGTGTCTTTGGGCGGCGATCCCCACCCCCCACCGCCCGGGACCCCGAGGCAGCCGAGGGACGCCCCGTCTTCCGCAGCCCAGGCCGCCCCCCCCGCCCCCCCGCCCCCCCCCCCCCGCCCTCGCAGTCCCTCGCCGGGCGGGTGCAGACAGCGTGCGGTTCCCGGGGCGACCACTGGAGGCCGCTGTGGCTCCAGGAACGCGCAGAGGGCGCCCAGCCGGCGGAGGGGGCGTCTCCTAGGAGTAATGACTGTCACACTCACACGCCGACTGTTCTCGAATTCTAGTCCAGGATTTAAAAGACACTGTTATGAATTAACGAGAATAAAAGACTCGGCAGATGAAGCGCGGGTCTCGGGTCCCCTGGGGTTGTTTTCTAACTGCTTTCTAACTCATTTTCTCCCCTCTGGGACTGGGTCTCATTTGCATCCCACAAGAGGCAGGCTTTCTATATGGCGAAAACGTCCTCCAAAAATGACACAAGAGGAAGAAATGTCGCGGCGGCAGCCTGTAGTATTTATCCCCAAATACTTTTGCAAAACAGGGTATTACACTGTTTTCCCTATCAGCCAGTATTGGCAGCAGGTGGCAGCCACCAAGGGGGCTGCCTGATAAAATCCAGGCCGCGCAGTGAAATATGAATTTCGGATGAACAATGAATGACTGCTCCCTGTAAGTATGTCCCCGATACGGCGTGGGTCATACTGAAACAAAGATTTGCTGTCTATCTGAAATCCTGATTTAACTGAGCATCTTGGGTTTGGATTTGCAAACCTAGGCCCCCCTCCATGGGAAGGGTGACCCCGGTGGGGTAGCAATGAGCTTTCTCTGGGGAAACTCGGAGACTCAGGGTGGTCAGCGCTGAAGCCGGGCACAAAAAACCCTCGTCCAAGGTGGGCGGTAATAAATGCCACATGTTCAGACAGAGAACAAATAGGCTCTTAGACCTGCCTAGTGGTTAGAGGTCTCAGAGGAAGGGATTTTGCTCACTTAGGAGCAGCGACTGGAGGTAATGTTCTCCTTTTCTCTTTTTGGTTACTGCCCTCGCCCTGACACCTACACCGGCTTTGGGGGACTTTATTCCAAGCCCCACTGTGCGCCGCCAGTGGTCACCATGGCCTGGCTCTAGGAGGCCCTGGGCCTATGGGCTATGCTGATACAGGCCTAGCCCCTGGCGTGGTCACCTGGGCCCCACTGTGGACCTGGGGAGGCAGGTAAGACCAGCAGTAGATCTAACTCTGGGTGGCCAGAGAAGGTGAACCCAGCGAAGTTGTAGGTGGCACAGTGGGCCTCTTGAACATGGGGCTCCTGAGGTCCCAACGCATGAACACTTACCTACCTCCTCTGACTCCCCACAAGGTTCTCCCATCTGACTGGAGATCTCCAGGACTCAGTGGGGACATGAAGTCCCCAAATTTCTATTTTATGGTTTGGCAAATAAACCACGTTTCCTGAGGAGCCCCCAATCTCTGGTCCTCTGGTCCCCTCTTTGGGTCTGCTTGGAACTTCAGGTGGCTCAGGAGACACCTGAGCCTGGATGGACCCCATTCTGCCACATGAGAGCTGGATGGCCTTGTGCAAGCCACTCCCCCTCTGGGCCTGTTTCCTTGGGGGAATGGGGAGATGCAGAGCTCCCTGTGCTTATGTTGGGAGCCCTCAGTGAGCTGGTGCTGGGACCATACCATATCCACGCTGCATCTGGCATCTGCTCCATAAGTGTGTCTTCTCCTTTTTTCTCCAAACTCCACAAGGTGGAGGAGAAGGTAGGACCCTCCTGAAAGTGATTAGTCTGCACATCCCAGGCCGCCACGGCTGGAGTGGAAACAATTAAGAGGGAAGCAGGTCTCTAGTTAGGGGACACTTCTGAAAAAAAGCAGCGAGTTAATAGAATTATTACTTGGCAAGTGTCAAGGTCCGGAGCAATTATTTGGAACATTTCTTCCTTATTTGCTGAGACCGTGAAGACCTGGAGGTTAGGGATTGTGTTTCTATCTCCGCCCTCCCAGGACTGAAATTCAAGCCCTGACCCTGACCCTGATGGTGACCCATGGGGTGACCTGGGACAAATCTCCTTCCTGGATCTGGGTCTCCCCATCCAGGGGCTATCTTTTCCAGCTGTCATACTCCAGAGTCCTGTGAAAGGCCAGTTCTCTACACGGGAGCTGTGTTCGTTGTGAGTGGCAATTTGCTTCTCATGGATTTATTTTCCTCCCTTCTGCATAAACTAGACTTGGAGGGGGTGTCGTTCCAAACCAAACTCTCACACGCACATGACTGTGCCAAGACTGGCGTGCTACCGGGCCAGGCTATAGCTTGAGGGCCACTTCCAGGGTGGAGGACCAGGTCTGGGGAACACTTTCTGGTGGAAGGGACATGGGGTTACCCTGCAGGTCATCACCTCCAGAAGCCAGGCTCGATCTGGGTAGTGGGCCCTGCCCTGGCACTCATACGTGCACAGCATTGGGGAGCAGGACTTCCTCCAGAGGCATTGGGCCATTGAAAACCTCATCTGCTCATGTCTCCCATTTCCCCGATCACCCAATCTTCAGACTTGCTGCATCTTTCTCGTGTTTCTTGGCTTCATTCTCTTCACTGCACCCACCATTTTCTGAACTTGAGTTTTGTTCTTGCTAGTGGCACATTGTGCATTTCCCCCAAAAGCATGTGGGATCCAGAGAACAGGAACCTTGTAGTATCTTATCTACCATACTTTCTCAGCACAGGGCCTCACAAATGTCCAAAAAGTATTTGTTGCTTTGCTTTGCGATCACTGTGGTTTTTTATTTTTTTAAAGATTTTATTTATTTATTCATGAGAGACACACACAGAGAGAGGCAGAGACACAGGCAGAGGGAGAAGCAGGCTCCCTGTGAGCAGCCCAATGCAGGACGGGGTCCCAGGACCCCGGGAACATGCCCTGAGCCAAAGGCAGATACTCAACCACTGAACTGCCCAGGTGCCCCTTGTGATCACTGAAAGCTGGTAAGGGAAACCATCGCAGCTGTGAATGGGGCCTGATTTGGGGGTATGAATTCTGACTCCACCTTTGACTAGCTGTGTGGCCTTAGGGAAGTGTATTAACCTCTCTGAGCCTTAATCAGTCCCCTCATTTGTAAGAGGAGATGATACATCCTGCCTATATCACTGGATTGTTTCTAGGATTTGATCAGGTCACGTGAACTAGTGCCCTATCGCCCTGCATGTGGCTAGCTCCTGGCCTCAGCTGCATCATCTTGCGGTTTGGCGGTGATGCTGACACTAGCGCCTCGGTCTCCTAATCTCTTATGTGGGTCAATGGCCTTTGGTTTTGCTGTGGATGGCCTCAGCAAAGTGACCTTGGTGAAGCATGTACTGTTTTCTCACTGGGAGCTGGGAACGGCGGCCTTGTAGTTCCCAGCACCCTGGCCTGCCCAGCTGGCCCGTGCTCATGTGGCAGGCTGGCATGAAGGCACGGAGGCCTGGCCTGTGTTGCTGCATGTCCTCTGTGGAAGGCTCCCACGCTCCCACCGTGTTATCTCCATCACTGTCACCATGTCCCACCCGCCTGCGGCCTGGGCCCTGCCCCCCACTCCATCCCTTCCCTTGCGGCCCTGCCATGGGGCTGCAGGAGGCCCTGTCTTTCCAGGACCCCAAGCAGAGCTCATGCAGGCTCCAGCTTCCAGGCTGCCCAGCCCAGTGTCGACAGAGCATGTTCTCCAGAGCTGGTCGGTTCTGTAAGCACTTTGGCGATCATGCAAATGAGCTCTAGACTCGTGTGTAGAGCCTCAAGGATGAGCTTTGTGACTTTTTCTGTTCTTTTCTCAGTTGGTGCCTCTAAAGGCCCCTGGAATGAGAGCCTTTGAGATAACTTACTGTGCCTGGAGGTGTCCACTTACTCATATGTCCCCTTTCTCAGCCCATCAACACAGGGGACCATCCCCTCCCAGCCAGGCCTGCGTTAAACTCAGCCGTGGGTGGCCAGGCAGGTCTGGGCTCTGGGACTGACACTTCATTTCCAGCTCCGGCCCCCAGGGTGTGAGGTTTTGTGGGTAAGGGTGGTGTCTGCAGCCCAGTAAGGAATGGGGCAGGTTTGAATTGGCACCTGACTGGTGGTAGCAGGCCGGGCAGGGTCTGCTGGGGCTGGAAGGCACAATTGGCTCCAGTTTCAAGGGCCTGGGAAGACACTAGAGGTAGGAAAAAGAGGCAGACACTGTCAGCTGCTACCAAATTCAGAAAGGATGCTGATGCGTTTCAGAAAGGGACATGATGGGACACCTGGGTGGCTCAGTGGTTAAACATCTGCCTTTGGCTCAGGGCATGATCCTAGGGTCCCAGGATCGAATCCTACATCCAGCTCCCCACAGAGAGCCTGCTTCTCCCTCTGCCTATGTCTCTGCCTCTCTCTGTGTCTCTCATGAGTAAATAAATAAAATCTTTAAAATAAAAAAAAATGAAAGGCATGTGATGCATTTCAGAAAGGGACAGCCAACTGGTGTCTCTTGGCATGCCAAGCCCTATGGACCGTGGAAGGCTGCCTAGGGCATGTCTTGAGAAAGTTTCTGAGAAAAAGAAAGGTCAACTCATGATGTCTGCCACGGACACAAGAAGGGTATTCGAGGCAAGTGTTTTCCCCATCTTCATGGGTGGAAATGGTGCCATTGAGGAGATAGGGCTTCTGGGCCCCAAGATATATCACAGTAGTTTTGTGATTTCAGCAAGTCACTTGGCTGTACATTTGTATGTATTTATATTTTTATATATGTTTGTACATTATTTGTTTGAATATATATTCATATATATATAGAGAGAGAATAGGAGGTAAAGAGAGGGAGAGACAAAGAGAGATTTGTGATTTATTTTAAGGAATTGGAGGCCTCCAAGTCTGAAGTCTGTAGGGCAGACCAGGAGGCTGTGACCCGTGAAGAGCTGATATTGCAACTCAAGCCTGAAGGCCGTCTCAAGCAGAATCCCTTCCTCTTTCAGAGACCTCAGTCTTTTTCTCTTAGGGCCTTCAACTGATTGGATGAGGCCCTCCCATATATGGAAGGTCATCTGCTTTGTAATCCACTTTACTCAAAGTCTACTGATTTGAATGTTAATCACATAAAAAAAATACGTTCATAAAACATGTAGACAAGTGTTTGACCAAACAACTGGGCATCGTGGCCTAGGCAGGCTGACATGCAAAATTAACTATGACAGAGGGGCTCTCAGAAAACACATGTAGAGGAATGAAGAAACGATACAGGAAAACAGCCAATAAAGGGTGTGTTACCAAGTCGGCCACCACTGAGGACAAGAGGGGCCTACTCAGGCAAAGAGACTCAGGTACTGGCAGTTGGAAGTTGGGCCAGTATGCATGGAAATGGTCAGGGCTGAGAGGCTTGGGCGGGGCACAGAGAATGCCTACAAAGCGGAGAGAATAGCCCATTCTCAGCACTCCACCTCACTGAGAGTTTGTAACAGCAATATAGGAGTAGCTATGAAAGTACTGAACTTTTGTCTTTATATATGAGGTATAATTAATTATTTAATTTAAAAGGTAGAACTTTAACCTAAATACCATCTTTCTTGAATATTCCATCCAATCAAGATTGTGCCAAGAGGTGCCATCTCAGGCTAATTCCTGTTCATCTTTCCTGTCTCAGTGGGAATGTGGTATTTTCCAGGAGACCTTCTCAGTTCCCTCTGGCCAGGTAGGTCTTATGTTATACACTCTCCAAGCACCCTATTCTTTTCCTGTAGAATGTGTCCCAGCTCCCTGAAGGAAGGAATCATGTCTTTCTTGTTTACTGTTGATACCCCAATACCTAGAACAAGTACCTGAGACACAGTGAGTGCTCAATAAACATTTGACCAGAAAGATGAAAGACATGTAGCAGAAAACCTTTACTGGAATCCATTACCAATTGATGAATGAGCTAAAATAAATTCATCTAACTCAAGCTGGGATCAGAAAGGATCTTTGGGAACTTGCCTTAATGAGGAGATAATAATGACTTTTATTAACATGTTAAGTAAACGAGCACTCTTTTTCTCTCAAAGATTCTATTTATTTATTCATGAGAGACACGCAGAGAGAGGCAGAGACACAGGCAGAGGGAGAAGCAGACTCCCTGCAAGGAACTGATGTGGGACTCGATCCCAGGACCCCAAGATCAAACCCTGAGCCAAAGGCAGACACTCAACCACTGAGCCACCCAGGCATCCCTAAATGGGCACTCTTAAAGTACTAGAAGAAAGTTATATCCTTACATAGGTTGTTTGACCCCTAAAATTATGTTTACACTATTAATTTCCTTGGAAAACTCTTTCAGCAAAGATAGTCTGTATTGGTCCATATGGGCTGGAGTATGCTGTGGTAACAAACAAACGCTCACATCTCATTGGGTAACACAACTAAGTTCAGTTTCTCGTTCACATGAATTCTCCAATGCACATGAGCAGGGAGCTTTGCTCTTCATAGTCGCTAGGAATGCAGGCTGGTGGAGGCTCCCTTGTGTACCTCTGCTTTCATTGTCACCATGGTGGGGACCAGGAGCACTGAGCATTATGCACTGGCTCTTCCAGCGTCCACCAAAAAGTGACATGGTTGCATATCTGATAAGGGGTTAATATCCAAAAGACATAAACAATTCATACAAGTACACAGCAAAGAAACAACCCAATTAAGAATGGGCAAAGGACCTGAAAGACATTTTACCAAAGACACACAAGTGGCCAGTAGATATATGAAAAGAAGCCCGACACTGTTAATCATCAGGGAATACACATTATAACCTCAATAAGTTATCACCTCACATCTGTTAGAATGGCCATTACCAAAAAGTCGAAAGATAACAAGAGTTAGTGAGCATGTGGCAACAAAGGGAACCCTTTTATACTGTTGGTGGGCATGTAAATTGGTAGAGCCATTAGGTAAAGCAGTATGAAGATGTCTCAAGAAATTAAAAATAGAACTATCATATGATTCAGCAATCCTCCTTCTGAAAGTATATCTGAAAGTGAAATCACGGTATCAGAGAAGTATCTGCACCTCCATGTTCATTGCAGTATTATAGATATGGAAACAACCTAAATGTTTGTCAGTGAATCAATGGATAAAGAAAGTGCATGAACAGATAAAGAATACACACACACACACAGAGAATATTATTCAGCCTTACAAAAGAAGGAAATCCCGCCATTTGCACCAGCATGGATGAACCTGTAGTACATTATGCTGAATGAAATAAGCCAGAGAAAGACAAATATTGCATGATATCACTGAAATGTGGAATTAAAAAAAAGCCAAACTCACAGTAGCAGAGAGGAAAATGGTGGTTACCAGAGGCTAGGGCATGGGGGGAAAGAGGAGATTCAAAAGTAAAAAAAGAAAGTAGAATGGTCTTTTCAAGAGCTGAGGGGAGGAGGTGATGGGGTTAGTTAATGAGTATAGACTTTCAGTTTTATAAGATAAAAGAGTTCTGGAGATACATGGTAGTGAAGATTGCACAACAATTTGAATGTACTTTTTAAAAAATTTTTATTTATTTATGATAGTCACACAGAGAGAGAGAGAGAGAGAGAGAGGCAGAGACACAGACAGAGGGAGAAGCAGGCTCCATGCACCGGGAGCCCGACATGGGATTTGATCCCAGGTCTCCAGGATCGCGCCCTGGGCCAAAGGCAGGTGCCAAACTGCTGCGCCACCCAGGGATCCCTGAATGTACTTAATATCACTGAACTGTTTACTTAAATATAGCCAAGATAACAACTCAACACCCAAAAAACAAATAATCTGTTTAAATGGGCAGAAGACATGAGCAGACATTTCTCCAAAGAAGATGCACAGATGGCTAACAGACACATGAAATGCAAATCAACACCACAATGAGATATCACCTCACACCTGTCAGAATGGCTAGACTCAAAAACACAAGAAACAAGTATTGGTGAGGTTGTGGAGAAAAAAAACCAAACCCTTTTGCATTGTTGGTGGGAATGCAAACAGGTGCAGCCACTCTGGAAAACAGTATGGAGGTTCCTCAAAAAGATAAAAACAAATAAGAACAATAAAAAAAGTTAAAAACAGAGCTACCAATGATCCAGTAATCGCACTACTGGGTATTCACATAAAAAATACAAAAACACTAATTCAAAGGGATGCATGCACCCCAATGTTTATAGCAGCATTATCTACAATAGCCATATTGTGGAAGCAGTCCACAAAGTATTGTGTGTACACAATCTTTATCCATACACAATGGAATAATACTCAGCCATCAAAAAGAATGAAATCTTGCCATTTGCAACCTTGTGGATGGAGCCGGAGTGCACTATGCTAAGCAAAATAAGTCTGAGAAAGACGAATACCATGTGATTTCACTCATATATGGAATTTAAGAGGCAAAACAAATGAGCAACAGAAAAAAACAGAGAGAGAGGCGTGACGAGTATCAGACTCTTAACTCTAGAGAATATGATGGTTACCAGAGAGGAGGTGGCAGGGGGATGAGTGAAATAGGTGATGAGGATTAAGGAGCACACTTGTGTTGAACACTGGGTGATGTATGGAATTTTATACACCTGAAACTAATATAATACTGTTAACTGTACTGGAATTAAAATAAAGACTACATAAAAAATTAAAAAATAGTCAAGATAGTTTTATGTTACATGTATTTTAGGACAATAAAACATCAGAAAAATAAATAAATCAGGTTTCCTAGGGAACACATTTACTTTAAAATTGAAAAAAATATTATACTCCTTTTGTTATGAAAATGGAACCAAGGACAGGAAACATAAGATGAGTCGCAAAATATATACGTATCTATATTTGAAGACTTAGTTCCAATTAGAATAGATGCTGCATTAGGTTATATTTTGCACATAATATTAAAATGTCAGAAAACAAAAATAAATTAAATCCTCTTGTTTTTATAAGGTAAAGTCCAAAGGAGTTAAGGTCCCAAAATGAAATCCCTTCTCCCTGTAAGTGAAGTCCACAGCTTAGGATTCCTCACTCCAAAGAAATTAAAATACAAAACGGATTCTCTCAAATTTCTTAAGCTGCTCCATCTCAGCCACGGGTGTCCTCGGTAACTGGGTGGAGCGGGGCTTTTATCTGCAGCTGCTGCATGAGATGCCCTCCCCACGAATGGGTATTGTGACCTGGAAGTTGAATTCGTCTCTCTTGTGACTGTGGCCATGCAGGTCTTTTACCTTCCTACAGTTTGGTCTTTATCCCAAGTGCAAAGGATCCATTGTAAAGTGTGTGTGTGGTTTTTTTAAGACTATTTATTCGAGAGAGTAAAAGAAAGTGGGGGGAGGAGCAGAGGGAGAGGGACAAGCAGATTCCGTGCTGAGCATGGAGCTTGATGCGGGGCTCAATCCCAGGACCCCAACATGGGGCTCAATCCCAGAACCCCGAGATCACGACCTGAGCCGAAACCAAGAGTCAGACTCTTAGCCGACTGTGCCATCCAGGCACCACTCTGTAATGTTTTAAGAAGGAGGGTGGCATGATGATCAGCTATGAATTTTAAATCGATCCCGGTGACTGCAGAGTGGAGCATCAGTTAGAAGGGGAATTGAGATAGGTAGAAGAGAGACCAGCTAGGAGACATTTGACGAGGCCAAGCTGGAATTAATGACGGGGTGGGGGCAGTGATGAGGGAAGCGAAGGGATGGCTTTAAGGATGTTAGGAGGTAAGATCAGCAGTACTGATCTGATGCGGAGGATGAGAGAAAGTCCTTTTTTCCCCTGCAATGCCTATGTAGTGCTTTTCCTTTGATTCATCCACTCATTGAGAAACATTTACCCAACACTGACTGCCTTGACACCCTTTTCTAGGAACTGTGCCCCAAGAGGTGTCTGCCCTCAGGGGATTCAGTCCAGTGGTAGAACTTGGTCAGGGTTTCAATCATGTGATAATCGCAATCAATATCTATGATGTGTTGACCCCTCCTGGCTGTGCCAGACACTTTACATATTCAGTATATGTCAAGTATGCATTGGGCCTTTGCATGTATGTTCATCATATGTACCTTGTTCCACACCATGGAGCCATTTGTAGCTCTGATGGAGGCGCTGGGAGGTTGGGGTGTGGAAAGGAGTCTAGCCCAGCACCCAGCGTCTGCAACTCTACATGATTTTGTGCTTCTCTACCCATCCCCACCCGCAGGAGATCTCTAATTGAGGATCCACACGTGCTCATGAAATTTCTCAATGAGACTTCTTTTTGTGCGAGATCTATGTGTAAGAGTCTCCTCTGAACCCCACGTCTTTGGTCACAAGTATTCTGGAGGGCACAGGCACCCATCATCATCTCCAACTTTCCATCCTCCCCCAGCAAGAGACCCCAGCCCAGAAGAGGTGCGGGGGCAGGAGGAGGTGACTTCAGCCCACTTCTGTGTCCCTAGAACACCCTGTAGCTATGTCATCACTTGAAGAAAGAACAAGAGGGGTTCATTCCCCACAAGCTCTCTGTGGATTTGAGAGCATCGCTCTAGGCCCTCCAGAAACAATGGACTGCTTCATTGGGGTCTGGACCCCAGTGGGCCCGGTGCTGAGACTTCTGATCATCCCATCTTCCTCCAGCCTCTTCTGGGTACCACTCCCCAGCCCCCATGTCTCAGTATGCAGAAACT
Organism: Canis lupus dingo; assembly: GCF_003254725.2. Taxonomy (NCBI): domain Eukaryota; kingdom Metazoa; phylum Chordata; class Mammalia; order Carnivora; family Canidae; genus Canis; species Canis lupus. Next base: position 118,084,579 of record NC_064281.1, on the reverse strand, counting down.
TTGATATTTAGAAAGCAAGTCTTCATAATGAGGTCTGCTAACAGCCAGCCCGAGGTGAAAGCACCCCAGTGACCTCAGAGGGAAAGTTTTTTTCTAAATGACTCTTCGAGTTTCAAAGGAACCGGTACTGTACTTTTCATTTCACACATCACAAATTTACATCTTCAAAAGCTGGAAAACGTCAACGCCTCGGGAAAATACAGCGTCAGCTAATGCGGCAGCAGCTCGGTGGAGCGGCAGCGATCACCCAGGGCTTCCAACCTCCTGGACCAGGCGATCGGCAGGCTCCAGCACCCCTGACCTAGCCCAGGGTCATCCTCAACCTTCCGAGGAGGTTTCCAGAACAGAGGAGCCCAGCTGGCTTGTCCGTCCCCCTAACAGGGCTGCTAGTCCAACCGTAGACTTGTTTCCAGGGCGAGTCAACAATGAAGCCGTTGTGTTTCGCGGGCCGAGCCGGGCGTGGACGAGCTGGGCTTCCCACTGCGGCCTCACACCTTCTCGGGCCTTCCTCTGGGCGCAGGCCCGCTGAGAGGGCGGCAGCGGCCCGCAGGCGTTTCCTGAGCGCCTCCAGCTCCTTCTCAACATGCGCATTCACGGCCAGGCCATTTATCCTGCCTGCCACCTAGGGCTGCTGAAAACGTTCCTTTGACTTATGGCTTGAGCACTTCCTCAGAAAGTTGGGGACCCCAAGCGAGTTCCACTCCGAACTTTCTTCATGGAAAGGCTTTCATTGTTTATAGGCTGTGAAGTTTGGACGCCGGCCAATGCCGAAGCCAAAAGGCAGGCTTTCTCTGTGGGATTTGCCTCGATCCACCACCGTGATAAATATGCGGGGTTATTATCCGCATATTTGACTTTATATCAATGCTTTCTTTGTCTTTAGAGGATAGCCGTGCGGTTTGCAAGGTTCCACACTGTCCTCTGCCGTCCACTGGCAATCACATTTTCATTTAATTATTATGAGATTAACGCAGCCTCTTTTTGGGGCCCTAAACACGTCACACGGTAAAGAAAATCCAGACGTGTGGGGGATCGATAAGAATTAGCCATCTACTGGCCCTCCCTTCTAATTCCTGGAAGATGAGCCAATTATACTAACTTAGCAGGACAGAAAAGACAGACTTATCTGTAGGGCGAGGAATTGGTTAGCAAACAATAGGAGAGTCCTTTCACTTCTGGATTATAAACTGAGAGTGGTGGCAAAAGCTTTTCTGACAATATGTAGGGATAGTAGACATGGTGAGCCTGCTGTTTAGGCATTACATTGTTATCATTTAGGGGGATACGACGACACCCTCTAGGTACCTGGGTGCCATGTAAGAGGGATGGTTAGTGGTGGGAGGGTATCTCAAAAGCAACTTCTTGGTTGGATCACCACATTCTAGAGAAGTGTTTTTTTTTAAAAAAAAAAAACAACTTATTACTGGTTTATTATAAAGGATAGAACTCAGGAGCTGGTGGATGGGAGAGAGGCACAGGGCAAGGTTTCATAGGAATGGGGAGGTGCAGCACGGAGCTCCCATGCCCTCTCCAGACATGCCACCCTCCCAGCACCTCCATAAGTTCACCAGTGAGGGAGCTAGAGAAGTGGTTTTTAACCTTTTTTTGAGCCCTGGACCACTTTGGGAATCTGGAAGAACCTCTGGTTCACCTCCTAACCTCACATGCTTATATGCGCATATACACGCATTCACACATATACACGCATTCACTGAACTCCTAAAGACCTGTTCTAAAAGATCATGGTCCCCAGGTTAGAAACTCCAGTTCTACAGTATGGCCCTCGTCTTGAACTGTGTCAGGGTGTCAAAAATGAGCATACACTCACACTAACTGAAATGCCAGATGGTGGTGTCCAAAGCAACAAGTGAAAGGATTCATGACTGGCCTTCCTTCTTTCCAGTAGCCATAATGCTTTTGTGTCTCCTTCTCTGCATCCACAGACCGGGGAAGCAGAATCATGGAGCCAAATATTGCTCAGAGAGGTAGGCGGCCTGGAGGTGGGCGCTTTTACTCCAGCATCAAGGGAGTTCAGGGTCCCACAGCAAAGATCATCTCTTGAACCACCCCAGATTCAGGATTTTCCTCCCCTAGACAGTGCTGAGTACATGTGACAACTTGCACTTCTTGGAACTTGGTTTCCTATGCTTGTCAGAATCCCTTGAGGGACACATTCTTTCTCTAGATTGTGCCTATTGCCTGGAGCCCTGGAGCCATGTCGGTCTTCCAATTGTAGGGTGCCCAGAGTCTGAGTTTACATCTCACAGGTATGGAGAATGCAAGAGAGCAGAGGGTGGATCCAATCCCTGTTTTTCTTTTTTTTTTTTTTTTTTTTTTTTTTTTTTTTTTTTTTTTTTTTTTTTTTTTTTTTTTTTTTTTTTTTTTTTTTTCAATCCCTGTTTTTCACTACCTCCAGCAGTCCTAAGAGTTCACAAGAGCAGTCCTAAGAGTTCACAATAAAACTGGAAGGAGCTCCCGGAAATTTGATGTGCTTTGTGAAAATCTTGTATCCTTTGTGTCAACCCCGGCCCTGCACTATAGCTGCACTTGAGACAGGAGAGGAGGGCAGTGGTCAAGGCTAAAATATTCCCAGGTTTAATCCCTTCAGGACCTTGTGTAGTCAGGGAGGCTGTGATTTATCCCCAAAGTAACTGATTCAGAGAGTATATATGCACATTTTAATGTTGTGTGTTCATGCTACAGACCATATTTCTAGGTATGTTGCCAAAAATCCATCTGAACTATGTGCCCCACTGGCTTCCATATTTGAAGATCCACAGTGGTGGGCAGAATGGTGTAGTTGAGTATCAACTTTAGGGTTCGGGTCCATGGCCCCTTGAAACATTGGTATTTGGGAATGCTCTGATATCTAAAAACTTCTTCATTGATTCATGTAACCTAAGATAGTAGAAAGATACCTTCCTAAGCCAATATGAAGACTCTGTTGGCTTTTCCTGAACCTTCATGGGACAGGGTTGTTTTGGAATGCAGAGGCACCTGGGAAAATTAGGATAGTAGTGATGCCTGTGAAGGGAACCCCCAGTCCAGACTTTTATTCACTGCTGGATGAGCTGGACATCTGAAAAGATGGTAAGTATCTTAGAATAGTTATTACCTCCCTGTCAAAAGTTTGACAGTTGAACTGAGGCCTAACATTTCTAACAATAAGAGCAAAATGGTGCAAACTAATGACTGGTCCTGGAGAGAAAGGAGTGTCCGTGGCACAGAGCATGCGTCCCTGGGGCACTGCCTTGTATTTTCATTCTTTAGACTGGCCTTACACCTCATAAATCTGTCAGTCATTTCAAATAAAATTTCTGTTTGTGTTGGGAAAACCATTTCCAGCATTTTATATGAACTATCTGGCAAGCGGGCAAGATAATGGAGACTGTATTCCACATTGAAATAAGGAGAGAAAATGAGTTTTTATCTTAACTGATCATTTCTTTGCTACCTCTAATGCTGCACACCTATTAAAACACTAGTGTCACATTTCCTTCAGTTTGGAGAATTTAAGTTGAATCTTCTCATTTGGGTTGCCATCTGGTGTGCTACTAACAGTCTCAGAGAGTAAGAGGCCATCTGTTAATACTTTTTCCAGGAAGCTTTTTATAGAGCAGTGAAGTGGCAACTCTCAAAAACACATTGTAATGACTTACAAGATCTTGGGTATATGTGCAAGTTGAGGCTGATATTTTATTTCTACCAACACGTACTTTCTTCCATTGAACAGAGACAGAGGAATCAATAAATATAGCATATTTGCATGCAAAAAGATGCTTATTTCTGATACACAGGGAGCCACAAGGTTAACGAGTTATTGGGCTGACGGTATTTCAAAAGGAGGATTGTAAATACATACTGAGAAGTAATAATAATGGTGATGATGTTGATAGTAATTGACTGAACACTTGCTGTCTTCTGGCCTCTGTGCCAAGTGCTTTACATCCATTGTCTTATTTTCTCCTTACAATAACCCTGAAAAATAGTTACCATGCGATTTACAGATTAAAAAGAATCGGTGCTCTGGGGCGCCTGAGTGGCTCAGTTGGTTGAGCATCCATCTGACTCTTGGTATTGGCTCAGATCGTGATCTCAGGGTTGTGAGATGGAGCCCCACATTGGGCTCTGTGCTCAGCCAGAGGTCTGCTTGAGATTCTCTCCCTCTATCTCTCCCTCAACTTGCAAGCGTGCGCATGCTTTCTCTTTCTCTCTCTCTCAAATAAATAAATAAATCTTAAAAAAAAAGAATTGGTGCTCCGAGAGGTCAATGACTGATCCATGGCACAGAGCTCGTAGTAGCCAGAACTTGAACACACTGTTCTTATGTTTTTTCAGACCATGCAATAGCTATCTATGAGCTATACTTTTCTTTCTCGTTGTCCTGTGAAAGTTAGACCAGTGTCTTATTTCTTTTTTACCAGGTGGATACCAGCAACTAAACTTTCTATTACTAGAAATAAAGGTTTAGATAAATTTGATCCAGGACAGCTGATGGTAGATTAATAACAGTATGGGTCAGCATGGGTTAGGTTTTGATATAGTTACAAATAACCCTCAAATCTCAGTGGCTTAGCAGAAAAACCTATTTATTGTCCATGTTACATGCCTGACAGCTCACAGGAATTCTGCTCATTATGATCACTCACACTGCTGGAGCCTCCATCCTGATACAGGCTAGTTTCAAATATTTCAGCATTCCTCCTTCTGGGCACACAAGTGGTAGGATTGAAATTCCTCAACCCATTTGGAGAATTTAACTTGTATCTTCCCATTTGGGTTGACCAAGTTTTGGTTTGTGCCAATGATATGTGCAAGGAAATAAGGAAGGGCTGGTACCGTTGTGGTCATCAAAGCCTGTTGGTCAACCACTAAGCCACCCAGGTGCCCCTCTATTTAAGTCCTTTGCGCAGTTTTTAATTATTTGCTTTTTTACTATTGACTTTTAAGGGTTCTTTATATATTTTGGGTATTGACTCTTTATCAAATAAATGGATTACAAATATTTTCTCCCATTCGGTAGGTTGAAAATGTCTTTTAATTTTGTTGAGTGTTTCTTTTGTGTGCAGAAGCTTGAATGATGCACTCCCACTTGTTTAATTTTGCTTTTGTTGCCTGTGCTTTTGGTTGTCATAGCCAAGAAATCAGTGCTGAAACCAGTGTCAAGAAGCCCTTTCCCTGGGACGCCTGCGTGGCTCAGTGGCTGAGTGTCTGCCTTCAGCCTAGGGCGTGATCCCGGATGTCCCGGGATCGAGTCCCGCATCAGGCTCCCCGCAGGGAGCCTGCTTCTCTCTCTGCCTGTGTCTCTGCCTCTCTCTGTGTGTCTCTCATGAATAAATAAATTTCAAAAATTAAAAAAAAAGATAAGCCCTTTCCCTTAGTTTTTTTCTAGGAGTTTTGAAGTTTCAGGTCTTATGTTTAAGTCTTTAAATCATTTTGACTTTTCTTCTGTGTGTGCTGTAAGATAAGGATCTAGTTTCACTCTTTCACACATAGATATCAAGTTTTCCAAACACCATTTATCAGAGACACTATCCTTTCCCCGTTGCATATTCTTGGCACCCTGTGGAAGATCAGTTGACGATCTATGCGTGGGTTTATTTCTGGGCTCTCTATTCTGTTCCATTGGTCTGTGTGTCTGTCTTTATGCCAGTATCATACTGTTTTGATTACTGTAGCTTGTAATATATTATGAAATCAGGAAGTGTGATGCCTCCAGCTTTGTTCTTGCTTAAAATTGTTTTGGCTATGTGGAGTCTTTTGTAGTTCCATATAAAATTTAGGATTGCTTTTTTTTTTTCTATTTCTGTAAAAGATGCCATTGGGATCTTGATAGGGATTACATGAAATCTGTAGATTGCTTTGGGTAGTATGGCCAATATAGCAATATTAATTCTTCTAATCACTGAACAGGAGATATTGCTCCATTCCTTTGTCTGTTTTAATTTTTGTCATCAGTGCCTTAGAGCTGTTAGTGTACAAGTCTTCTACCTCCTTGGTTAAGTGTATTGCTAAGTATTTTATTATATTTTGATTATAAAAGTAATACATACACATTGCTGAAATTTAGGAAAATATGGCAAAGGTGTTAAAAAGGAAAAACCACTAATAATTGCTAATGATCCTATTCAAATAAGAAATCACTTCAGCATTATGGAAAACAACTTTTAGTTCTTTTGGTATGCTCTGCACACCATGCTCACCCTCCTAACAAATCAGCCCCCTTTATGTGCAGTAGTGGTAACTTGTAATATCTCTTCAAGGCACATATTGAAATTCGTAGTTATATATTTATTTGTGTATGTATATGTTGAATACAACTGCTGTACTAGAATATAAATGCCAGGGGCACAGGTTTGTGTTCTTGCTCACAATTGTGTCCCTAGAGCCTACTAGAGTGCTTGCCACATAATTGGTGCCTGATAAATATTTATTGAATAAATGAATTATATATATACACGTACATGATTTCAAATCATATAATTGAATTTTCTTCTATTAAAATATCACAGTATTTATATTTCAACTATCTTAAATTTTTTGCTTTTAGAAGTTTCCCAATATATTCAAAACAGACTCTCTTATTACATTTGAAATAATCCAATGGTGGAGGTGTTTATATATTTTAAACATATATATAGATACTTAAATTGAGATTATATTTTAGTACTATTTTGTAGCATGCTTTTCTCACTTTACTGTGTATTGTATTTTACTCAACAATATATTGTATTTCATAAGTATTTTTCTTATAATTTTCACATTTTTGTCAATTAATTTTTGATGGCTGCATGGTAGTTTTTCCTCTAGATAATGGACCAAGATTTCTTTTTTTTTTTTAAAGATTTTATTTATTTATTCATGAGAAACACAGATAAAGAGGCAGAGACATAGGCAGAGGGAGAAGCAGGATCCCTGTGGGGAGCCTGATGCAAGACTCAATCCCAGGACCCTGGAATCACGACCTGAGCTGAAGGTGGATGCTCAACCACTAGGCCACCCAGGCATCCCTGGACCAAGATTTCTTTACCACGTCCTTAGTGTTGCCTATTTATACTGTTTTTAATATTTTACTCCTATAAGTACCATTGTATATTATGCATACTTTCTTGGGAACTGTTCTGATAGATCCATTGAATAATTGGAAGTTCTAGATCAAAGTGAATGAATTTCTTTAAGGCTCCTGTTATATTGCCAAAGTGCACTTTAGAAAAGTTGCACTAATTTTTATCATCATTCCCAATACATTATTGGAGTGTACTTATCTCTGCATCCTCACCAACCTCACATAATTTTTTACTTTTTTCCAATTTCACAGATGAAAATATATTTTGTTTACATTTCTTTGTTTACTAGGTGAAGTCATACATTCTTTCTCTCCTTTCCTTCCCTCTGTTCCTTCCTGCGTCCTTCCTCCCTTTCTCTTTCTCCCCACTACCATCTCCCTCTCTCTCCCTATTTTTCTCTCTCTCTTTCTTTTGCCATTTGTAGTTTTTCTGTCCATCTCTCTTGCCAATTTTTTTCTTCTGTTGGTGTCTTTTTTCCTGCTTGTTTGTAAGAGCTCTTTACATACTTTTAAAAAAAAGATTTATTTATTTATGAGAGACACACACACACAGAGGCAGAGACACAGGCAGAGGGAGAAGCAGGCTCCTCACAGGGAACCTGATGCAGGACTTGATTCCGGACTCTGGGATCATGCCCTGAGCTGAAGGCAGATGCTCAACCGCTCAACCACTGAGCCACCCAGGTGCCCCAAGCTCTTTACATATTAAGGGTATTGACTCTTGTCTCTCACACATATTACATTTCCCCCAAAATCTGTCATTTCTCTTTTATTCTTATTTATGGTCACATTGAAATAAATTTACAACTTTGGGGTCGTCAAAACTAGGGATCTTTTTCTTACAGCTTCCACCTACTCATACTTAAAGAATTATTCCTTCCCTTGGGATTAAGTATTTGCCTTAATGATGCCTAGCTTATGTTTACCCCACTGGGTAAACATTTGACATTTAACTATTTAATTCATGGTTATAGGGTATTTATAATCGTATAGAAGAAGAAACAGTTTTCCCTCTACCCTTCTATTTCTTGGCTGAGAACCCCTGGTACTAAAAGATTCATATAAGAAAATAAACAATCTGAATTACATGCATGCACGTATGGGAGCCCTACAAAGAGACTCAAGAGGTGGCCAGACTATTGAGGTTAATATACCATCCGGAGCCAGGGGCTTCAAAGAGGTGGGGCAGAGGCAACTCACAGGAAGCTGAGAAGAGAAAATGTTTAGTAAACAAAATTTGCCTGGTTGTGCAGATAAGTCTCTAGAATGAAAAAAGGATTTCTGGGAATAGCTCTCTTCTTGGTACAGGCCACCTTTCTAATGTAAATTTCCTTTAAGAAAGGGTCACTTCTACTCTGTTTTCATTTTTTTTCTACTTTGTTTTTAGAGTTTCTCCTGTGTCTGCAGTTTCTTAAAATAATTAGCTCAAAATAATCCCGATGCCAAAGTGGTGTATTTGGGGGTGGCATATTCTGCTACCCTCAAAAACATATAGTGTAAGGTATTGATTCACTTTTTTCCCCTCATATTTAACCAATTCTACTAGCTCTCCTTACTCACTTGGATTTCAAATCCTTTGTACTAAAAGTGGAAGTTTCTTCCCCGTATTCTAAAGGTTTTATTGTGAATGAGATTTTCTTTTAACATTGTATCTTCTAACTTGTTATTGCTGGCATACAGAATACTATAAATCTTGTACATTTACTTCATAACCACCTAACTGAATTATCCTAGTAGTTCTTAGAGTTCATCTCCTGCATTCCTCAGTAGAAGGAGAATGTGATGACATATTTCCTTTATTTTTCTTGTTTCGCTATGCATATAGCTATGGAAAATTATACAAAATTGGGATCATACAAAACAGAAAATTTTTATACATATCTCCATTTAAAACAGTGACCATTGCCTCACTGACACCCTATTACTTTAAGGGAACCCTAAGTTTAATATTTGCATAAAATTCCACTACACTATACTATAGTGTAATACACTATAATTTTAAAAGTTACAGTGATACACTATATTTTAAATAGATACACTATAATTTATAATTTAAAAAGTTTTTGTTCCTTTAAGTTTATTTCTTAATTTGACTCTTGATTTTGAAATGATTCCAGATTTGCAAAAAATTGCCAAGTAGTACAAAGAATTCTCATATAGCCTTCATCCAGCTTCCTTAAATGTTAACATTTTATGTAATGATAGTACACGTATCAAAAAATCAGAAAATTAACATGATGCGATATTATTAAGCCATCTGTAAACTAATCTGTAGACCTAGGTGGAAGGTCTACAGATTGATAAAAACAAATTCATAAAAACAATTTTATCAATTGTGCCACTAATATATTTTTTTCTCCAGCATACAATCTGGAGCACACATGGCATGTAGTTGTTGTGTCTCCTTTGTCTTTTATGAATTGGGACAGTCCTTAGGCTTTATTTTTACTGATTCTGAAAATTTTGAAGAGAACTGGCCAATTATTTTGTAGAATGTTGCTCAATTTTGTCATCTGAGGTTTCCTTGATGATATTCAGATTTTGAATTTTTGGCAAGACTATCACAAAAGTGATGCTGTGCCCTTGATAGAACATCATGTCAAGAGGTGCATGATGTTATGTCCCAATACCAATGATGTTAATGTTCATCATTGTCAGGTTTCTTCACTGTGGAGTTACTATTTTTCCCTCTGTAATTATAAATATCTTATGGTAATATATTTTGAGACTATGTAAATATCCTGTTTCTCATCATACTTTTATCCACTAATTTTAGCATCTGCTGATGATTTTTCTTGAAATAATTATTACTGTGGTGTTTGCCAAATGGTAATTTTCTATGTCCATCATTCCTTCTAGTTATGAATTGAAAGAGCTTTCCTTTCCCTCTCATTTGTTTATTCAATCATATATATCTCTCAGTGCGGACTCATGGATATTTATTTTTACTTTGCGTTATACTCCAATACTACTTTCTTTATCTTGTTGCTCAAGTCGTTCCAACTTTAGCCATTGAGTGCTCTTTCACATTGACTCCTGAATTCCTTTGGCGTGTCCCCATCTTTTTATCCTTTGAGATTTCCTACTTTCTGCTACTACAAGATGCTCCAGGCTCATCTTGTACATTTGCTGCCCCAGTCCATTCCTCCAAAAGAATGGTATTTAGAAATCAAGACCTGGGCACTAGGTGTGCTTACTGCTATTGGAGCCATTGCTTCCAGATCCTATCAGAGGATAAGCTAGGAAGTACATGTGTGTATACATAGATACACACATATATGTATTCAGATGTATATTGTACATCTAATATTGTACATCAGGTCATGATCCCAGAGTCCCAGGATGGAACCCCTGCATTAGGCTCCTTGCTCAGCAGAGAGCCTGCTTCTCCCTCTGCCCTTCACCCCACTCGTGTGCTCTCTCTTTCAAATAAATAAGTAAAATCTTAAAAAAAAAAAAAAAAAGAATAGCTATTAGAGGGGCACCTGGCTGGCTCAGTTGGTGGTGCATGCCAACTCTTGGTGTCAGGATCATGAATTTGAGCCCCACGTTGGGTGAGGAAATTACTTAAAAAATAAAATCTTTAAAAGAAAAAAAAGAGTTATTAGGAACTCATGTATGTGGATTTTAAAAGTTGCCTTCCTGACACCTATCAAAATGGAGATATAGATTTTATTCTAATATGATTAATACTATTCACAGGTTTTTCTAATCATCAAACACCTATGTATGCCTACAAAAAAACTTGCCCAGTCATAGTAAGCTAGTCTTCTACTATGTATTATCCTTCAGAATTGCTTTGCTAATATTTTCTTTAGAATTTACACTTCTATATTCACAAATTAGATAGGTTTTCAGTTTTTGGTTTTGGTGCTTTGTCAGGTTTGAATGTCAGAGTTAAGGTGGCCGTATTAGTTTCCTGTGGCTGCTGTATCAAGTAATCCCAAACTGGGATCTTGGAACAACAGAAATGCATTCTTTTGCAGTTCAGGCCAGAAATCTGAAATGAAGGCATAGGTATGGTTGGTTTCTTCTGGCAGCTCTAGGGAGAATCTGTTCCTGGCCTCTCTCCTGCCTTCTCATGCTTGTCAGCAATCCTTGGTGTTTCCTGACTTGCAGCTCCAAACTCTGCCCCTGTCTTCACATGGCCTTCTCCTGTATGTCTCTCCATGTCCTCTCCTCTTCTCAGAAGCACACCGATGATTGGATTTATGACTCACCCTAAATCCAGAGTGATTCCATCTTGAGATCCTTAGTTAATTACAACTACAAAGACTCTACTTCTGAATAAGATCACAGTCTGAGGTTCCAGATGGATGTGAATGGGAGGGGGCACTATTCAACCCACTAAAGTGGCTGTCAAATTGAGTGGATAAAATTTTATTTTATTTTATTTTATTTTATTTTATTTTATTTTATTTACAGTTTAGAACCAGAGTTTCTTTTCAGTTATGGTACCTTAACATCTGACTGTGAGGTTTTTACATACTACATTTCAGACTTCAAATCACTGCTGCTGAGGTACCATATTGTAGTTTTTGGTATTCCTTTATCGTTTGGGTTATTGAGTGCCTCAACCATCTTTACAGTTTTTCCCTTGGCTAATTGTATTTTGTCATATATAAATCTATAAATCACATATCATCATATAATTCAAAAGTGTTTATATGTTAATCTTTGCAGCAGAATATGTTTATGATATAGATAGATACGGTTATAAATATTGGCATCTGGCAATAAGCTGACATCTGGTGTGTAGTACTAACTTTTTATTAATTGATTTATGTTCATAATTGGCTTCTGCTTACTACATAAATATCACTCTCATTTTTGTTTAAAAAATTAACCTTACATTTGTGATGGCTTTAATAGGGATTAAATGGCTCTAATCAGCTCTCGTCATATTAAAGAGCTGCTATTTTCACTATATGTCATAGAAAGGCACCTCAACTCAGTCCTGATACTGTCCCCAGAGGGGCCATTTGAGTTCATAAGATAAGTTGAATTTCAATGGGCATCTAAGTCCTCCTCTAGACATAGGGAAAAATGTGACGACTGCCAAGAAGATCGAAGAGTGGGAGTTTGGCAAGCTCTGCAAGGAGAATGCATGACAGAAGGGGGAATGGGAGAGGTATTCAGTGGCCCAATGCCAACTTGGGGGGTGACCATTCCATGAAGGGTTTGCAGGATGGGAGTATAAGCCCCTACCCTCTCTTGCAGAGACCATGTGAATGTTCTAAATCTTTTCTGTCTTTGCTGTGGTCTACATCCAGCCTCATTAGCAATGCTGGTAATGCTTCCCCCTTACCCCAGAAGATCATTCCCAATTCATAGCTTTGAGCTCAGGAGACTATAGGAGACAACAAGGAAACATAGGAGAGAAACCGATGACTCGTGGAGGCTCATCTGGCTGGGAAGGGTATTTAACTCAACCTACTTTTAAAATTTTTATTATTTTTTAAAGATTTTATTTATTTATTCATGACAGACACACACACAGAGGCAGAGACATAGGCAGAGGGAGAAGCAGGCTCCATGTGGGGGGCCCAATGTGGAACTCAATCCCAGGACCCCAGGATCACGTCCTGAGCCAAAGACCAATGCTCAACCGATGAGCCACCCAGGTGCCCCTAATCCAACCTACCTTAAATCCTCCCAAACAGAAGAGAACCAGTCAAGATTGAGAAACTGAATCAGGTACTTTCTTTGACCATTGCTGCTCCACTTTTTGAAAGAAATACATGGTATATGTTCAATGTATGTGGGACAAGTGAATACTTCTTGATTTCCTCCACAGTAATCACTGGGCACCATTTCTTTAGCAACCCACCTCTTGCCTACCTGAGTTAGCTCCCTTAACCCTCACAACAAAGGCAGATGAGCCCAACTTCAGAAGGTACTGCGAGGCTCCAGGGATATAACCACTTACCATGTAAACCACTTACCATTGTGAGTAGCTATTAGGAGGCTGATTTTGTAGATGAGGAAGCGGAGGCCCAGAAAGGTTAACAAACAACTTGCCCCAAGTCCCGCAGTTGGGAAATCGTAGTGCTGGGATTCCAGCCTGACTATCAGGCTCAAAGCCCATGCTCTCCCCAGCATCCTATGCTAGAGGGAGATGGCTTAGCCAGTATGGAATAAAGAGACTCTTTAAAGGCTGTCTACCCCGGGAGCACATTAAGCTGCTTATTTGGCTGTGCTATTTTGCTAATTAATTTGGTGCTTGCTTAAAACCAATACAAAATGATTGTGGTGAAGTTTTAGAGTTTCCAGAGGAGAGATTGTTTACATTTGGCGCAGCAGCACCAGCCAGCGAGAGAGAGGAAAGGAGATGGAAGAGGAAGGAGGCAGAGGCCTTCGCTGTGTTGCCACGTGCCTGGTTTTCAAATTAGACATTCCAAAGTCTTCCATCAGGGCGGTTTGGTGTGTCCATCTAGGCAGTTTTCCACTGCTTGGAAAAGACACAAAAGCTTTTGTTCATCACGAAAGAATTTTCTCGCTCCCACCTACAGTAATTGCCAAGAATGAAATCTGTTACAGTCATTCCAGAGAAGAATGATTGCCTTTCTTTGCCTAACGCCACGTAGTAGATTCAGGGCCAGCCTGAGCTGTTTTGCAAAGGCCACAGCTTCCGGATGGGGAGGGCAGCGCTGCTGTGGTTTCAGAGCTTCCTTTTAGCCAAGTTCTCTCCGGGCAGGGTCCGGGGTGCTCCCGCCACCATAAAGATCTGCGTGCTGTTGGACAGGGCCATGCACCTCCCTTGCTTCTCAGCTGTGTGATCCAAAACCCACACCAAAGAGATTTGCTCTGCGGCCTGCACCAGGCCAGTTTGTGGTAGAAGCAGGACTTGAACCCAGAGCTCCTCACTCCGGTGGGAAAACGGAATCCTACCTCACTGAGGAGTGTTTTTTTTTTTTTAAATTTTATTTATTTATTCATGATAGTCACAGAGAGAGAGAGAGAGGCAGAGACACAGGCAGAGGGAGAAGCAGGCTCCATGCACCGGGAGCCCGACGTGGGATTCGATCCCGGGTCTCCAGGATCATGCCCCGGGCCAAAGGCAGGCGCCAAACCGCTGCGCCACCCAGGGATCCCGTCACTGAGGAGTGTTGAAAGAGGTAGTGAATCAGACGTGCTGGATAAACTGTCAGGGGAAACCAGAGGACAAACCAATGAAGAACTTGGAGGAACAAAATGTCAAAGGAAGCCCGAGAATTAGGGCAGAGAGTAGGGTCGGAGTAACTCCAGGCAAGGTTACTACTAATGGAAATCCAGTAGCTGCTGCTTCCTGAACGGACCACAGTGTAATACAACTGTGGCTTTAATTCCACATAAATAGAGGTGAAAATCCACTATAGCTTTGGAGTCACTTGTGACCTCCAGAGTGTGTGCATTCAGGGTACGGGCTTTGCTCAGCCGTACAATCAGCTCATTCTCTACCTGGGAATCCATGGGCTCCTTTGGGTCTCAACTTTTTTTCTTTTATCTTTTCCTTGCGTCCAGGCCAGCTCACTGCACTGCAGATGGCCTTTTCGCTAATGGCCTTGTTTTCTGTTGAGTATGTGAGACATTTTTCAGGTAATGAGGGAGGGGGCCCCGTTGCAAGAAAACGTACCTGAACACATTCTTGCCCCACTTTCCCAGCCTCTAGTGTTCCCTCCATCCAGTCGTCGTCACTTGGGAATAATATTTCTGGGTTTTGAGGTGCCTGTCAGCCCTTGCTGGATACCAGGGAGTCCTCCCTCGTGCAAGAATTTTTGGATGTTGAGATAAAGGACACATAGGCACCAATGTGTGTTGTGGTAGGCTCAAAAAAAAAAAACAACAACTCCTTGAGGCATCAGGCACTAATCCCTGGAAACTTATTGGAAGGTGTTGCCATATTGGAAGAAAAGGTCTTTGGAGATGTGATGAAGTGAAGGATCTTGAGATGAGGACATTATCCCGGATTATTCTGGATGGGCTTTCAGTGTAGTCACCTGTATCCTTGTAGGAGGGACACAGAGAGGAGGTGATAGGAAGATGGACAGGGGGAGAGAGAGAGATTCATCCAAAGGCGCTAGTTTTGAGGACTGAGGAGATGCAGCCACCAGCCAAGGAATGCCAATGACTGTGAGAAACAGGCTAAGAACTGATTGCTCCCTGGAGCCTCCAAAGGCAGTGTGGTCCTGCTGATACCTTAATTTCAGACAGGTGAAATTGACTCTCCAGACTCCAGAACTGTGAGAAGACATATTTCTCTTGTTGAGACTGCTGAATTTCTAGTATTTTGTTACAGCAACCACAGGAAGCTGGTACAATTGATCACTCACATGATAACCTGCCCAGGGATTCCCCAAGGAGAAGGGCTCAGGTTCCCTTTTGGGGGTAACAGCAGCTTTGGGTGCTTGTTGTCACGAGGGGTTAGAGCTGGAGTGGGAGTTTGTGCGTGGACACGAGGCCTCTCGTGATTAGAAATTCCCACTGGGGCCAAGCGACAGAGCTCCAGACTTGTGTGGATATGGGGCAAAAGGGAACAGAGGAGGGATGAGGCTTGAAAGCTCTCAGCTGCCAAAAAATCAAAATGCGGTTAGAGGCTTCATTTCCAATGACCATAGGGTTGTTGTGTGTGTGTGGAGTTAAACCAGTAAAACCTTTATAACAGGGCTTGGGGACAGGGCTCAGCACAGATGAATTCCTAATAAATATCACCCACTATTACTTTTACTATTTTTAAAAAAGATTTTATTTATGAGAGACACAGAGAGTCAGAGACACAGGCAGAGGGAGAAGCAGGCTTCTTGCAGGGAGCCTGATGTAGGACTCAATCCCAGGACCCCAGGATCATACCCTGAGCCGAAGGCAGATGCTCAATCATTAAGCTACCCAGGGGCCCCTACTTTTACCACTTAAAAAATCATGTATTTTTTTTCAGTTTCCCAAGCCAGTCTTGGAGTCCTCACGAGTCCAGTTCTGAAACTCCCTGTTTCCTGGCTACGCTTCATCTCCAGGGTAAGTGTATCAATTCCTATGTCCCCAGACTGACCTCTGCCATGGACCTGTCCCCAAGTTCCAGATGGCGAGATCCAATTCCCTACTCACCATCTGTCCACCGACCTCTGACAAGCATCTCAAGCTCCACAGGTCTAAACTGGCCCCGTGGAATTGCCCTGCAAACCCTGCTCTCTAGACTCCCCACCTGATGCAGTCACACTGCCACCCTTCTTGTTTTTCCAGCCAGGGACCCAGCTATTACCCACAGTGCCCCACAACCACTCCAGTCATCACCAGGCTCAGCTGATCCCAACTCCTTTCTATCCCCATTAGCTACTTCATTTCATCCCCTTAAAGTGCATCGGGCCTGTAAACTCCACCCGATGTCCCCAAGGAGACTTGCATACCAACTCCAAATCTCTATGTCAGTGGTCATGGCCGTATTTTAACATCACTTGGCTTTGATTTTTAAATTATTAGGCTATGCCCCCAGACAAGGGTGGTCAGAACCTCTAGGGTGGGCTCAGACACTAGAAACTTAAATCTTAGGTGATTCCAAAATGCAGCCAAGGTGGAGGACTGCTACGTTGGACCTGAGGTGAGAAGCTGGGCCCTGATGCCAGAGCAAATAAACAGAGGAGATGGACTTTAGCGCTGGGCTAGAACCACATGGTTTCCCAACAGCCCGCTCTTCTGGCTGCAGTGGGAACAGTAAATAAACACACTTTTCCTTTTCTTTCTTTTTAAAAAAAATTTCCACAGCATCATATTTTATTTTTATTTTTTAAAATTGTGGTTAAAAATCACAAAGCATCAAGTTTGCTATCAATCATTTTTAAGTGTATAGTTCAGTAGTATTAACTGTATCATATTGTTATATAACAGATTTCTAGAATGTTTTCATCTTGCAAAATTGAAACCCTGTTTCATTTCATTTCATTTCATTTCATTTCATTTCATTTCATTATTTCATTTCATTTCAATGTTTCCCATTGGACAGCAATTCTCCATTCTACCTTCCCCACATCCCCTGGTGACCACCATTCTCCTTTCTGTCTCTATGATTTTGACTACTCTAAGTACCTCATGGAAGTGGAATCCCATAGTATTTATCTTTTTGTGCCTGGCTTATTTCACTTCGCATGATGTCCTCATGGTTCCATGTTGTAGCATGGTTCAAAATCTCCTTCCTTTGTAAGGCCCAGTAATATCCCATTCTGGGTATACTGACTGCGAACCAGTTGTTCAAAGTAGTTGTAACACTTTACCCTCCCTCCAGCAGACTATGAGAGTCACAGTTTCCAGGGAGATATTCTCAAGGCGGTGAAGGACAGTGAGTTACCCTGGTGAGTATAAAATCTTCTGTTTAGATTCAATGAATAAGTAGATCCTGGGTTATCTTGGGGACCCGACAAAAGTGAACTGTATTATATGGCTTCCTTGTCTTCTTCAGCACTGGTTTTGGTGATTGTGATGAATGGAAATGGCAGTGTTTCTCAATCTTGAGACCACAGGACATATTCTCAAGAATGCACAATATATTCTTGGGGTCTTCATATATTGTGGATATTTCATATAAATGGAATCTTATAATATGTAGTTCTTTGAAACTGACTTCTTCACTTAACATAATGTTTTCAAAGTTCATGCATATTGTAGCATGTATTAGAATTCCATTTATTTTATGACCAAATAATATTCCACTGTATGGATGTACCACATTTTAGATATCCATTCACCAGTTGATGGACATCTGAGTTGTTTCTACCTTTTGACTCTTGTGAATAATGCTGCTATGAACATTTGTGTACAAGATTTTGCGTGGATATAGTTTTCCTTTCTCATGGGTATATGCCTAGGAGGGGAATTCCAGGGTCAGGTGGTAATTCTATGTTTAGCTTTTTGGGGAACCGCCAGACCACTGCACCATTTTACATTCCCACAATCAAGGTATGAGGGTTCTAATTTTCTACAACCTCACCAATACAGGTTGTTATTTTACTTTTTTATGATTTCTATCCTAGTGGGTGTGAAATGGTATCTCATTTTGGTTTTGATTTGCATTTCTCTGATGGCTAATAATGTTGAATATCTTGTTATGTGCTTATTGACCATTTGTGTATCTTCTTTGGAGAAGTGTCTTTCAGGTCTTTTGACCACTTTAAATTGAGTTGAAAGATTTCTTTATATATTCGGGATAAATTTCCTTTATGGATATATGACATACAAAATTTTTCTCTCGTTTTTGTGCATCCACTTCTGTCTCTTCACTTTCTTTCTTTCTTTCGTTCAGAACACACATGAGGGAGAGGAGGAGAGGGAGAGAGAGAGAATCTCAAGCAGACTCCACACTCAGCATGGAGCCGGACACAGGGCTTGATCTTGTGACCCTGAGATCATGAACTGAATCAAAATCAAGAGTTGGATGCTTAACTGACTGAGCTATCCAGATGCCCCATTGTCTCTTCATTTTCATGATGAGGCCCATTGAATCACATTGTTTTAATTTTTTAAAAAAGATTTATGTATTTATTCATGAGAGAAACAGAGAGAGAGAGGCAGAGACACAGGCAGAAGGAGAAGCAGGCCCCATGCAGGGAGCCCGATGCAGGACTAGATCCCGGGACTCCAGAATCATACCTTGGGCCAAAGGTAGATGCTCAACTGCTGAGCCACCCAGGCATCCCCACATTGTTTTAATTCTGATGTCAATTTATCAAATTTTTCTTCTGTTGCCTGGGCCTTTGGTGTCATACCTAAGAAACTATTGCCTAATCTGGGGTCATGAAGATTATTGCCTATGTTTTCTTCTAAGAGTTTATTAGTTTTAGCTCTTATATTTAGGTCTATGATCCATTTGGTGTTAATCTGAGTATATGATATGAAGTAGGGGTCCAAATTCATCATTTTGTGTGTGGATATCAAGTTGTCCAGACACTATTTGTTGAAATAACTATTCTTTCCCATTGAATGTTCTTGGCACTTTTCTCAGAAACCAATGTGTCTCTAGATATATGGACTTATTTCTGGACTCTCACTTCTTTTATATTAATTTGTTGGTCTATCCTTATGCGAGTACCACACTGTTTTGACTGCTGATAAAGCAGTAATTTCATACTGTAGAATAGAAAACTGAGGAGATCTACAGGACACTGGGAAAAAGAGATGGGGGGGGTAGGAATGTTTCCTGGTAGTAGCTAAGAAGTGAATGATCATCAAAATGCATAAGAGAAAGCTGTTGAAAAGAAGTGGGGTGATGAGCGTCTCCATAGAAAAATACAGTCACATTATCTTGGAAGCATCTTACGTAAGACATCCAAAATATTAGGCAAAGGTGAAAGATGGGAGTAAACAGAATGAAACAAAGAATGAGAATGGCTATAGGGCAGGGCTTGGAGGAAACACCCTCTCTCTGCCTGCCAAGTGTACAGATAATGAGAAAGGATGGTTGGTCAGTTCAGGAAAACTTGAAAGGGTTGTTGAGAAAATAGCCACTCTCCCCAATCAGAGCATCTTGATTTGCCCAGCAGCCCCACCCCCCCAGGGAGGGGTCAGGACTGGTGCTTTGTGATGTCTAAGGCCCCACCCACCCTGCCTTGTCCCCTGTTGGCTGAGGCAAGTGCTTACCTAACAAACAAAGGGTGTGGCTCCTCAGTTTATTGCTAAGAGACATTTTGCAGTCTGGTCAGAAGCTCTGGAGAAGACCACTGGGAGGTTTCAACATGGCAAGAGTTACCAGAAAGCCAGTGGAAACTACCGCAGTTATGCATCAACCAACTCTGAGAGCAAAACAATTAACTCCAAGGGCTAAGACAAAGAAGACAAGGAAGAGTGACTGTCGACCCAAATCCGTTGATAGTAGCAAGGTAAGACCACCTCCCCCAAGTGCCTCCTCTTCCCATTGATTCCCCTCCCCCAAGACTCCTACCCTTTCCCTGTGTGGCATAAGTCCCCTCAATAGCTTTTGCCCCTTCTCATGAATCCTTTCCATTCAGTCCCCATCTTCTTCCTCCAACCCACTGCCCTTCTGGAATCACCCTATTGCTCTTGCAGGCCAAGAAAATACAGAAGGGAATAAAGGGGCTGCTCCACGGAAATTCAAAGAAAAAATCTTCACATACCAGTACAACCATCCCAAGGAAGGTGAAGAGAGTGAAGAAGGCCAAGAAATTTCGGCCTTTGACGAAGATGGACTAGGATCCTTGGCCCAAAGTATTGAGGCCAGGCCCTAAATACCTTTCAGTGGCAGACCTACAAGGTACAACACCATCATGGAATAGAGATGGTTGTTATTAAAATAAAATCAACAACCTTTGAGAAGCCCCTTATTTCTGGAGGTGTGTGTGTGTGTGTCTGTGTGTGTGTGTGTGTGTGTGTACATGCGCGCAGGTTGATCATGAAGAAGATGGGAAAGAAGGGAAGAGACAGGTTGTGAGGAGGGAGAAAGTGAGGTTTTAGACGGTTGGGGGCCACAGTAACAGGTTCACAGTTAGCCAGACATTATGGATAAAGACTGGTTGAGGACCGAACATAGAAGACAAATTTCCATTCTTAACATTTAACCCATAGGCAAGGAGGAAAAAGTGCTTGGTGTGTGTGTGTGTGTGTGTGTGTGTGTGTGTGTGACAACATCAATGTTTAGATTGCCAAAACCTGAATGGGGAGAGGTGTTGGGTGAAAGGGTCACCCCCTAATAAAAGGTAGACAAACCACCTTTAGGCCACCTACTTCATAGAAGTATTTGCTTCCCCCCCACTATGCAGGAAACAACTAGATGCCCTCAGAACCCTAAATGCATCTTACTAAAAGTTATTTGATGGCATTCCCAAGGACTAAAATAATGGTGTTTAGATACCACAAACCCAATATAAATGAGGTCACTTTATTGCTAAGAAAATTTGGGATGTAGCAGTGTCCTATCTGGTTGGGAAATCTTTGTCCAATCATTAGCAGACCCTTAAGCTAGAAGAAGAGAGACTTTAGTGGCTACACACCACAAAGAATACAGATTTCAAAGAATTAGTTCAGAAAAGTCACCAAACAACAACATACCCCAATAACTGGATATTCACATGCAAAGAAGGAAATTGGACCCCTCCCTCATACCATATATAAAAAAATAAATCAGAGACCTAACTTATTAGAGTTAAAACTAAGTCATATATCTGATAAGGAAATAGTATTCATAATATATAAATAACTCTTTAACCTTAATAAAAAAGAGAAGTCAATTAAGAAATGAATAAAGGATTTGAATAGATATTTCTCCAAAAATATACAAAAAGGACAGTGAACTCATGAAAAGATGCTCAATCTCACTAGGCATTAGGGAAATAAAAATCAAACCACAGTTAGGTACCATTTCTAGACATTTTTTTTTCTTTAATTTAATTCTAACATATTTAATTGTAGAGTCTCATGTCACAAGTTTTTTTTTTTAAATTTTTTTATTTATTTATGATAGTCACAGAGAGAGAGAGAGAGAGGCAGAGACACAGGCGGAGGGAGAAGCAGGCTCCATGCACCAGGAGCCCGATGTGGGATTCGATCCCGGGTCTCCAGGATCGTGCCCTGGGCCAAAGGCAGGCGCCAAACCGCTGCGCCACCCAGGGATCCCCCCATTTCTAGACATTTTTAAACACAAGTAGACACCCACTAGGATGGCTGTTACTTTTTTAAATGGAAAATAACTCCTGGTGAGGATATAGAGAAATCCTCATGCATAGCGACCCCCATGCATTGTTTTTTGTGATGTAGTTGGTGTAACCATGGTGACTAGTTTGGCCTTACCTCACAATGTTACATACAGGGGGCTCCTGGGTGGCTCAGTGGTTCAGCGTTGGCCTTTGGCTCAGGTTGTGATCCTGGGGTCCAGGAATCGAGCCCGCATCAGGCTCCCCACAGGGAACCTGCTTCTCCCTCTGCCTATGTCTCTGCCTCTCTGTGTGTCTCTCATGAATAATTAAAAAAAAAAAAGTTACACATAGAGCGGCTATACGAACCAGCAAATCCAGTCCTACTTATCAGAGAATAGAAAATATATGACCACACAAAGACTTGAACACAAGTGTTCGTAGCAGCAATAGTAGTAATAGCCAAAAAATAAAAACAACCCAAATGTCTATCAATTGAAGAACAAATAAAATGTGATGCATTCATACAATGGAATATTATTCAGTGATTAAAAGCAGTGATGTACTCATACATATGACAAGTTGGATGACCTTTGAAAATATGATGCTAAGTGAAAGAAGCCAGACACAAAAGACCACATATTATATGAGTTCATTCACATTATATGTCCAGAAAAGGGAATCCTACAGAGGCAGAAAGTAGATTAGTGTTGCTTAGAACTGGAGTGGGGGAGGGATGAAGGAGCATGAAGGGGGGATAGCTAAAAGGTACAGGGTTTCTTATTGAGGTGATGAAAATGTTTTAAATTCAACTGGGGTGATAGAAACTATTGAATTGTCCACTTTAAGTGAATTTTATGGTCTGTGAATTACATCTCAGGAAAGCTGTTAAAAAATCCACAGGTGGGACCTCTGGGTAGCTCAGTCGGTTCAGGGTCTGCCTTCAGTTCAGGTCATGATCCTGGGGTCCTGGGATTGAGCCCCACATCAGGCTCCCTGCTCAGCAGAGAACCTGTTTCTCCCTCTCCCACTGCTGCTCACCCCCACCCAACACTCATGCTCTCTCTCACACTCTCACTCCCTCTCTTAAATGAATAAATAAGATTTTTTAAAAAATTTTAAAAAATCAACAAAAACTCTCTGTTTTCTATACAGTTGCTGGAGGGGAGGTGGGTAGGGGAATGGGGTAAATGGGTGATGGCCATTAAGGAGGGCACATGGTGTAATTAGCACTGAGTGTTATATGCAACATATGTTATATGATGAATCACTGAACTCTACCTCTGAAACTAATAATATGCTGTATGTTAGTTAATTGAATTTAAATAAAAAATCAACAGGAAAAAGTCTCCAGCAAGGGTGCACTCTATTGATTTAGAGTCTTGTGCCAGGGTTCTGGTACATCTGGACCGACAGTCCCACTGGTCTGTTTCCAATGGGGAAAGAAGACATTTCCAACAAGGAAATTGGGGTGCTATTACCAAAAGATGGAAGGATGGATGCTTAAACCCCTCCCCAAAATTATAATTATACTTGCAATAAAATCCTAACATAATACCATGGCCTGCCAGGCCCTACA
The DNA here is from genome assembly GCF_003254725.2 of Canis lupus dingo. Taxonomy (NCBI): domain Eukaryota; kingdom Metazoa; phylum Chordata; class Mammalia; order Carnivora; family Canidae; genus Canis; species Canis lupus. The sequence goes on along the minus strand of NC_064281.1, from coordinate 118,061,328 downwards.
TAGCTTGTTTCCATCTGCCTCTCCAATGTCACCTGCTACTACTCTTTCTTTTCCTCCTTAGCCTCCTTGCTGTTCCTCAGACAAACTAAGCTTGTTCCTGCTTCAGGGCATTTTTATCAGTTGTTTCCTTTGCCTGCAGTGCTTTCCTCCCAGGTCTTTGTAGGGCTTCCTCCTTCTCATCATTCAGTTCTCAGCTTAAGGGTCATCTCAAGAGATGCTTTCTCTGACTCTCCTCCCTCCAGTTGCTACTTTGTCTTCATAGTCATCTGTCATTATTTGATGACATTTCCACTATGCTTCTGTGTTTACTTCTACTCTTCTCCCTTGATAGAATATAAATCCTATGAGATCAGGGACCATGTTTGTTCCATCCATCATGATAGTCCCAACATCCAGCATGGGGCTTAGCACATGGTAGAACCTTGGGAAGTGTTCGTTAAATGCATAAGTAATTAAAAACCCCCAAATTTAATGAAATTAATTTTCTACACCATATGCTGTCACCTTTTTTTGGACATAAGCAATGGAAAGAAAGATGGATGGTGAACAGAACCCTGAAGAGAGGAAAACTTAGGATGTTCAGAGCTTGATCATAATTGTTCTGTGCAGTGACAGTACCAGAATTTCCTGAAGTCCATAAAGAATAGAAATCCATAAAGAATAGAAATCTCTGAATGGGACCTAGGCAGCCATTCTCTGGGATGCTGTGGCCCCACCACATTTTCTCCTCCTTTATTTTCATGCTGTTGGGTACAGCTTCTGTTTCTCTCTCTGTAATATAGATACATCTAATAGGGAGTTCATTGAGGCCCTGGCAGCTATATGTTCTTTGTTCCTGAAAGCACCCATCCACGTCACTGTGCATGGATCAACTCCAATTCCTCTCCCTCTTCAAAATCTTTCCAGTTTGTGTTGCGGGGGATCAGCATGCTCCAAAACTTGGTTGTCATCCCTCCCTTGGAGGCATCTGTCTTCTGTAAGCTCCTACCACAACAGAGTTCTAGTGTCTAGGGCAGTCTTTGAAATGGTTACTTGTGCACGGCTCAGAGGCTCCAGCCAAGCTGAGAAAGGCAATACAAGAAGGTGTGTGACAGATGACAAATTGCTGCTGCTGAGTTGGTCCTGAGTCCCCGGCCAGCCCTTGGTGCTGAGTGAATGAGTATCATATGTCCCACCTGCACCAAGGGAATTGCAACACAGAAGCACACAAATTCATGGCCAGTCCAGAGCTAAATGTCTCCCTGCATTGCACTGCTTTCGTATCAGCAGCTTGCTCATGCATGAATAAGCAGAATTGCTGGCACCGCTCAAGCCAGGCAGCTCATTGTGAAGGTAGGAATGTGCCCGGGTTGTGTATTCTGGGAGGGACTTCAGACCATCCACACAACTAGAGGAATGGCTACTAAGCAGTGGTCTTGGTGTTTACTAGCCATTTAAAGAGACATTGCTTTTTTTCATTCATTGTTTTATTGCATTTACTACTTTTTTCCAATATACTGTTTTATTACCTAATTGTGGTCTTGTTATGAATATATATTTTTTTCTGCTTTTTTCTATTTTACATAGGCATTTTCTATTACATGTAATTTGTAAACCTATCTTTGTCAAGCTATAATATTCCATCTAGGATAGTGGTTTTCTTTCTTTTATTTCTAAAGATTTTATTTATTTATTCATGAGAGACACACACAGAGAGGCAGAGACATAGGCAGAAGGAAAATCAGGCTCCCTGTGGGGAGTCCGATGCAGGACTCAATCCCAGGACCCTGGAATCATGATCTGAGCCAAAGGCAGATGCTCAGCCACCGACCCACCTGTGTGCCTCAAAAAGAAAAAAATGTTAATTTGACTTTGTCAAAATTCAAACATTATATTAGTTTCAAGTGTACAACGTAATGATCAATATTTGTGTATATTGCAACATGATCACCACAATAAGTCTAGTTACCAGACGTCACCACATAACATTACCAAAAACTATTTTCCTTTTTTTCTTGTGATGAAGACCTCAGAATAGGCTTCCCTCTGTCCCAGCCACCAGGGTTTGGAGACCCATAAACAACTCTCTTAAACTGTAGGTCTACAGATGAGACTGCAGGTTGAAATCTAATCTGGGAAGAGAAGATAGGAAAGTGGAGGCAAATAGTGGTCCAGCTTTGCAAGGTCCAAGACTGAGTCATTCCTTCTGAGGTTGTTTCCCCCTCTTTGCCTCGATGGAAGTGAATTAATTTGGTCATCCTGCCCTGGCTGCCTATTTCTGTCCTCAGTTCTAGACAGGAGTCCACGGAGGAGCAAAGCCTCCTGTGAGCAACTCCCTGGGGTCATTGGCCATTAGTTATCCTCTATCTTTCTCCTCCTGAGGATTTGGTAGGCTTAGTATCACACTTAGACCCATGCAAGAAGAGCCCCACTCTGGTCCCTGTGCTTAGAGGGCCCCATTTTGGGGAGAAGATGTGGAATCAAAGAGATGTGCCTGCACAGGGCCCCTGGCCCCCTTCTAGACCACACAGTAGATACCTGGGAAGCTGAAATTCCCTACTTAAATAGCCACAAGTCCATTTCCAGAGCCTTCATAAGCAACTTTCCAGGGCCTGCCTTCCCCAGGATGTACTTACAATTAGTGTATGCACCTATCTGCCTGAGGGGTGACCAGGAGGTGGCTGTTTGCCATTTGGGGAGAATAAGAATGAAACTTAGAAGCATGTACTAGTAAGTCCACGTAAGCATGTGTGAGGCCCATTTCAGTGAGGAGAGAGCCCAGAGTGAGGAAAGAAGTGGGATAGTTGGCAGATCAGTAGCTGGAGGCTGATATTCTCCATGTGACTACATTTAGGTGTAGAATTTTAAGTCCAAGAATTTTCCTGGCCTTCCAGGTTGTTATGAAGGTATCTTTGTTGAGATAGAAGGATAGGATGGTTTGTTAGCTGTAAAGCTTTTGGAAGAAAACACAGGAGAAAAATCTTCCTAACATTGGCTTATGCAAGAATTTCTCAGATATGATTTTTAAAGAAACACAATCAGTAAAAGAAGATCATAAATTGGACTTCATCGAAATTAAACACTTATGCTCTTCCAAAAATATTATTAAGAAAGTAAAAAGATAATCTAGAGAACTGGAGACAGTATTTGCAAATAGGCCTGGTAAGGAACTTGAAATCCGTAAATAAAACTGTTACATTTCAATAATAAAAAGATAATCCAATTGATTCCATTAAAAATTTTCAACACAGAACGTCTATGAGTGGCCAGTAAGCTCATGAAAAGCTCTTCAACATCACTTGTCATTAGAGAAATGTAAATCCAAATGTGATGAGAGGCCACTTCACACCTACTAGAGTGGCTCTAGGTCCTAGAAATGGGAAATAACACGCTCGTGAGGATGTGGAGAAACCGGAACCCTCATACATTGCTGGTGTAAAATGGTGTAGTCACTTCAGAAAACAGTTGGGCAGTTCCTCAAAAAATTAAACCTGGAGTCACCATATGATTCAGCAATTCCACTCCAAGGATATACCCAAAAAGAATTGAAAATACTTGCTCAAACGTAAATTCGTACATAAATACACATAGCAGCATTATTCACAGTAGACGAGATGACCCAAATGTCCATCAACCGATGCATGGATAAACAAAATGTGGTCTAGCCACACAACTGGATATTATTCCTCCATAAAAAGGAATGAAGTGCAGATACAGGTTATGCCATGGATGAACCTTGAAAACATTCTGCCAAGTGAAAGAAGCTAATCCAAAAAAATTACATATTGCTGATTCCATTTACATGGAATGTCCAGAAAAGGCAAACCCATAGGGTCAGAAAGCAGATCAGAGGTTGCCTAAGGGCTGGGAGAGGTCGGGGGGTAATACGTAGTGACTCCATGGGCATGAGAGATCCCCTTGTGGTGGAAGAAATGTTCTAAAACTCCGGAGTGCCAGGGGTGCCCCAATACAAATTTCCTGAAAATAATTGACTTGTGCATTTAAAATGGATGAGTTTTATAGTACTTAAATGATATGCCAATGAAACTGTTAATAAGGAAAAAACAAACCCTGAAACCACAGGCCCCGAACGAAGTCCTGTAGATGTGGCAAAATTGATTACCAAGGGTCTTGCTGACACGCCCGTCACAATTTAGAATCTCTACTTCTCACGCTCATTTCAATTTTTTTGTCCTCTGCTAATTGCTCACAAGAACCCATATTTCTTCCTGATCTGTGAAATAAGCTGGGGACAGCCTCCAACTGCTGAAGCTGTTACTTTTAAGAAAATCCATCCTCTCCTCACCTCTTTGCATCATTAAAGCCACACAAACCCTACACCTCTCAGAAAGCAAAGACAGCTGAACTCTCAGCGTAATGTGTAACAAGGTGTACAGGCCCAGCTTGGCAGCACTATGTTGAGAATCTTGGTTTTGGCTCTTGCTTTCGGTCGTCAGGATAGCTGGCAGTTGGTGAGTTGTCCATGCTAAAGATCCATCCATCCCACCTCTCCAGAATGTTTCTTTCTTCCTACCCCTCAGCCAGCCTAGGCAACCTCTGGTGTCACTGTACTCTGCCACCGAGCCATCAGCAATACAATAATGTGGACCTTCCAAATGCTTAATGTAGGCACTTAGCTGTGCACTATAGTAGAAATTCGTGGATACGGTTGGGGAGAAGTTGTTTTTTTTTTTAAATGGAGACAAATAGCAGAACAGCTGCAGCCCTCTGCCAGGAGAGACCCTGTTTTCCTTCCTTCTTCAGGAGTTTGGGATGAACTCCAGAGAGAGCAGTTGAAAAATAAGAGTTGGACTGAACCAACATACTCCAGAAAGGAGGGTTGGGACTTGGAGGAAATGCTGTCATCCAAGAACAGGATGGCTGCTTCCTGCAGCAGGCAGCAGGAAGCAGGGATGGTGGGGGGAGGGCCAGGGAGGATGGCAAGTTCTTCTGCTGCCAATGTGGGGGAGTGAGGTAGCACCTGCCCTGCTGTTTTAAAGTAAAAATGCTTCCTAGCAACTGGGAGACTCCAACTTGTAAGAAGAAAGGAGTTGGAGAGAGAAAAAAGTAGTCCAAGGCCAAAAAAGAACATTAAGAAATCTTTTCTTGGGAACTTGATTGTGTTTTTAGAGAGCAGTGCTGTCCAACATGGTCACATGTTGCCCTTTAAATTTGAATGAATTGAATGTAATTAAATTAAAATTTCACTTCTTTAGCCATACTAGCTGCGTATCTAGTTCTTGGTAGCTCCCAGCTACCATGCTGGATGGAGAGTGTAGGTCTAGAACATTTTTATAATCACAGAAAGCTCTTTTGAACTACACTGTTTAATCTAGGAGAATATGGAAAGATATTTTGTCTGGTGCCACCTGTTTATCCTATAAACAAAGAAACACTATCTGCTGCAGAAATATGATTTTATAGATTAAATTCAGGCCAATAGACATTGTTGATATGCATGTAGCTCCTGACCTTCATCCAGTGGTTCTCAAACCTGACTGTACCTTAGAATCACCTGGACAGGGACGCCTGGGTGGCTCAGTGGTTGAGCGTCTGCCTTTGGCTCAGGGCATGATCCTGGAGTCCCAGGATGGAGTCCCACATCGGGCTCCCAGAAAGGAGCCTGCCTCTCCTTCTGTCTATGTCTCTGCCTCTCTCTCGGTGTCTCTCATGAATAAATAAATAAAATCTTTAAAAAAAAAAAAAAGAATCACCTGGAGAGCTTTTAAACTTCCCAATGCTCAGGCTACAAAGCTGACCAATTAAATCAGAATCTCTGGGGAGTGGGATTGAGCATCAGGTTCTTAAAAAAAAACTGAGAATAATTTGTTTTAAAGAAGCATTGTAAAGATATTATACAGAGTTTCCATATATGCCACGCTTAGTTTCTCATATTACTAAAATCTTACATTAGTATGGTCCTTTTGTCACAATTAATAAACCAATATTGATACATTACTATTATGAAGGACTATACTTCATTCAGATTTTCTAAGATTTTACTTATTGTCCCTCTTCTGTTGTAGGATCCCATGTGGAATGCATATGGCATTACATTTAGTTGTTGTGTCCCCTGGTGTATGACAGTTTCTGAGACTTCCCTTATTCTTCATGATCTTGACAGTTTGGAGGAGTACCAGTCAGGCATTTTGCAGAATGACTCTCAATTGCGGCTTGTCTGATGTTTTTCTCACCCTCTTATGGATTGTTAAGAAGGAAACCACAGTCCCAAGATGGAGTCACTTATGCTAGGCCAAGGCACCAAACCAGGGCTTAATAACTAACCTAATTGTAGTTTCAACCTCTTCCAGAAATGTAGTCCTAACTGCTCAGTCAGGAATTTTCTGGTCAGCACCAGTGTGGTCATGTGTCACATGGGCCCTCCCTAGCTATCCACCTCCTAAAAGAAAATGAAGTACCATGCATAAGACCTGTTGCTAAGATGACTTGCCTTTCCCCATACGGGAAGGTGATCCTGCCTGAAACAATCTTTTCTTTTCTTTTGCTCATAACTTCCTCACCTCACTCTCCTTCCTATAAAAAACCTCCCATTTTGTATAACTCCTTTGAGTATCTCTCTAATTTGCTAGATATGATGCTGCTCAATTCACGATTTGCTTAATAAATCCAATTAGATCTGTAAATTTACCCAATTGGATTTTATTTTTAATGGGGTTTTGGAAGGAAGATTGCAGATAAAGTGCCCTTTTCATAACATTATGTCCAAGGTAGGTACAGGCTATCAATGGGACTCATCACTGTTGATGCTGACCTGGTAGAGAGAATGTTTGTTAGTATTATCTGCCATAAAATTACTCTATTTCCTCCATTCCCATACTGTACTCTTTCTTTAAAAAATATTTATTTTATTTATTGGAGGTGGGGGGAAGGGGTGGAGGGAGAGGAAGAGAGAGAGAATGAATTTCAAGCAGATTCCCTGCAGAGCTCCATCTCCTGAATCTCAGATCCAGGACAGAGCCAAAATCAAGAACCATATGCCACCCAGGAATCTCTCCCCCACTGTACTCTTTGGAAGGAAGTCCCTACGCCCAGCCCGTGTTTAAGGAATGGGGATTTCTACTCTATCACTTTGAGAGGCGGATGTTTGCATAAATTATTTGGAATTCTACTACAAGGGAGATTTGTTTCTTCTCTCTCATTTATTTATTCAATCATACAATTATATAATATGCATTTATGTACATTTATTTTATACTTTATAACCCAATAAGTTATTTTGCTGTTCAAATTGTTCCACCTCTGGCCACGGAGAGCTCTTTCTGTCCACATGTGTTATGTTTTTGATGTAATTCTGTCCATGTATCTTTTTGAGCTCCTCCTTATTGTATAAGATGTTCCAGGATCAGCTTATAAATATCCTGACCCATTCGTAGGATCAGCCATTTCTCCAAGGAGCCCTGGTTCCTTTTATGGGAGAATGGTAAGACCAAGAGTTGGGCATTCAGTGTACTCATTGCTTTTGGGGTGTTCTTGCTTCTAGTTCCTCAGCTGACAGAACAAAGAAATATATGTCTATGTACTAACTTGAGTATATCCACATACACACACATCTGTAAATATTTTTCTATGTAAACACCTATATGTATATTAAAGTGAACATGGGTTTACATTGACATAGCCAACTCTCCATCACCACATGGATCATTCTAGCTTTCTACCCTTGCTTATCTGTACTTCCCACTCTAACAGTGAGGAACCTAGCACTTGCTATCACCATCCATTTATTCGATTGTTCGGTTCCAGTATACATGTATAGTGGTATCAGACTTGCTAACCTGCAACCATCACCACAGTCAACTTTACATTATGTTCATCCCCTGAAGAAAAAAATCCTCTATCTTTTAGTTATCACTCCCCTACACCCTGTCCCCACCTTCCCCCAGCTCTAAGCAACCACTAATACACTGTCTATGGATCCCTATACTAGACTTTCATGTGAATGTTATCTTCATCTTTATTCCTCGATACTGTTCTCCCCCTCTCTCTTTCTGCCTTTGTCTCTCTCCCTCTCTCTCTTTATAGATGTGATATAAATATATATATATATATAAATTTCTTTTTAATATATTTTACTGCTTTATTGCAATAGCTAGGCTCTCCAGTACAATGCTAAAAATAGAAGCAGTGGGAGTAGACTTCCTTGCTTAGTGTCAGTCTTTTACCATCACCAAGTATGATGTTAATTATAGTGTTTTTTTTAAAACATATCCTTTATTTGCTTGAGGAAGCTTCCTTCTATTCCTAGTTTGTTGACAGATTTAATCATGAATGGATGTTGAATTTTTTAAAAAGATTTTATTTATTTATTCATGAGAATACACAGAGAGGAGAGAGAGAAGCAGAGACACAGGAAGAGGGAGAAGCAGGCTCCATGCAGGGAGCCTGATGTGGGACTCGATCCTGGGTCCCCAGTATCACACCCTGGGCTGAAGGTGGCGCTAAACCGCTGAGCCACCAGGGCTGCCCTGGATGTTGAATTTTTAAACAACTTTTTCTCTTTCTATTTGTTGAGATGGTCACATGAATTTTTAAAATTCTCTTAAAATGGTAAATTATATTAATTAATTTTTGAATGTTAAATATACTTTGCATTCCTGGTATAAACTTTAGTTCTGATGTACAATCTTTTCCCCCCCCATGCTTTTGAATTTGATTGAATAGCTTTTTAAAAGAATTTTAAAGCTGTATTAAGGAAGGCTATCCACCTCTAGTTTTCTTTCTTAAAAAGAATATCTTTATCTGGTTTGGGTTTGAAAATAATACTCCGGGCTCCTGGGTGACTCAGTCGGTTAAACACCCGATTCTTGATTTTGGGTAAAGTCGTGATCTCAGGATTGTGAGATCGAGCCCCACATCAGGTTACATGCTCAGCAAGGAGTCTGCTTGGGATTCTCTCTCTCCTTTTCCCTCTGCCCCTCCCTGCACTTGCACGCCTCTCACTCTCTCTAAAATAAATCTTTTTTTAAAAAGAGTAATACTGGCTTCATAGAATGAGTTGGGAAGTTGCCCCTCCTACTTAATTTTCTGAAAGTGTTTGAATAGAATTTTAAAAACATATTTGATAGATTTCACCTCTGAAGACTGTCTGGGCCTGAGGTTTTCTTTGTGGGAGGTTTTAAGCAAGTATTCAATTTCTTTAATCTCTTCAGCACTTTTTAGGTTACATATTTCTTCTTGGATGAGGCTTGGTAGTCCGTCTTTCAAAAATTTGTCCATTTCATCCAAGTTATCATTGGCATAAAGTTATTCATAATATCATCTTTTTTCATTTTTTAATTGATATAAAATATATAAAACATGCAATTTATCATCTTAACCATTTACAATTGTCCATTTCAGTAGCATCAAGTACATTCACACTGTTGTGCAGCCATCACCACCATCCATCCCCAGAACTCTTTTTATCTTACACAGTGAAAACTCTGTCACTATTAAGCAACTTTCCATTACTTCTTCTCCATAGCCCCTGGAAACCACTATTGCCCTTTCTGGCTCTGTCAGTTTGTCTTCTTTAGTAACTAATAGAACTCAAATCATGCAGTACTTGTCCGTTTGTGACTGCCTTATTTCACTTAACGTAATGTCTTCAAGGCTTATCTACACTATACCATGTGTCAGAATTTCTTTCCTTTTTAAAGCTGAACAATATCCCACTATATGCATATAGCACATTTTATTTATCCACTCATCTGTTGTTGGCCACTTGGATTGCTTCCAATTTTTGGCTAATGAGAGTAATGCTGCTATGAGGATAAGTCTACAAATATCTGTTCAAGTTTCTGCTTTCAATTCGTTCAGATATACACCCAGAATTGGAAATACTGGATCATACAGTAATTCTATTTTTAATTCTTTAAGGAACCATCATACTGTTTTCCACAACACATCACCATTGTACATTCACACCAACAAAGCACAAGAGTTCCAATTTCTCCATATCCTAGTTTCCCCCTCCCTGTGCTGAACCCAGGAAACTTTCTTCAGCTGGTAAACACTTATTTTCTGTATCATTCCCTTTTCCTCTGATTATGTTTTTTTTAAAAAAGATTTATTTAAGAGAGAGAGAGAGAGAGAGTGGGGGCAGGCAGAGGGAGAGAGAGACTTTCAAGTAGGCTCTCTGCTGAGCATGGAGCCTGACACAGGGCTCAATCCCAAGACCCTGAGATCATGACCTGAGGCAAAATCAAGAGTCAGACATTTAACCAACTGAGCCATCCAGATACTCCATTCCTCTGACTATTTTTAGATTTTCTTTTTATCACTGATTTCAAACAATTTGATCAACATATGTGTTAGTGTAGCTTTCTTTATGTTTCTGTGCTTGAGTTTGTTGAGCTTCATGGATCTGCTGGTTTATAGTTGTCATTAACTTTTGAAAAGTTTTGGCCATTATTTCTTCAAATATTTTTTGAACTTCCCCTCTCCATCTTTTGGAGACTTCATATATATATATATTTGGTTGCTTGAAGTTGTACTACATTCACTGATGTTCTGTTTATTTATTTATGTCTTTGTTTTCACTCTGTGTTTCATTTTAGATGGTGTGTATTGCTTATTGCTATTATGTTTTCATAATATTTTATCTGCAAAGTGACATCTGTCATTAATCCTATCATGTGTATTTTTCATCTTAGACATTCTAGAAGTTGGTTTGGATCATTTCATATATTCCATTTTCTACATAACATGTCCAGTCTTTCCTCTAGCTTCTTGAACATATGGAATACAATTATAATAATTGTTTTAATGCCCTTTTCTATTAATTTCATCATCTATTTAATTTCTGTCCATTTTAATAGATCTTTCTTCTCATTACGGGTTCTATTTTTCTTCTTCTTTGCCTGTCTGGCAAATTTTTATATGATGTCAAGTATTGTTAGTTTCACCTTACTAGATACTGAATATTTTTATATTCCTACAAATATTCTTGAGCTTTGTTCTGGGATGCAGTTATGTGAAAATGGTTTGATCTTTTCAGGTCTTGCAAGGGCAAAAGTTTTGTTAGTTGGGGCAAGAACATAGTTTAGACCAGAGTTAATTTTTGAATACCACTGAGGTAGGATGCTTTTTTTATTATTTGAACCTAAGATTTGTCAACCTTTGTACTATTGACATTTTGGGACAGATAATTTCTTATAGTGAGGGGTTACTCTGTGTATTGTAGGATGCTTAACAGTATCCCTGACCCTTACATACTAGATACCACTAGCATGCCCCCAGTTGGGATAACCAACAATGTCTCCCAATTTTGCAAATGTTCCCTTGGGGACAAAATTACCTTCCATTAGGAATCACAGCTCTAACCAGTGTTCTCTGAATTATGAAATTTCTCACACTAACAAGATAACAGATACTATTCCTGCCTGTGTGTGATCTCTGGGCAGTGCTTCCTATAATCATTTTGGTAATTACTTTCCTGGTTTTGAGTAGTTTCCTCACTTGTACCAATCAATAGCTTACTGAATATTTGAGGGTGACACCCAAGATCCCTGGGGTTCTCTCTCTGTGTGTGCTGCTTTTTCCTCTCTGGAACTCAGTAATATGAGCTCTAGTCATCTCTATTTCTTCAGACTTCCACCTCTGTGTACTTAATTCAGGGAGACTGCCTAGTCTGGGGCAATATGAAGGCTCACCTCATTTATTTTCCATATTTCAGAGATAACTCTTTTTTATTGCCAGATGTCCAATGTCTTGAGTGACATGTTTTGGACATTTTGTCTAGTTTTTAAAAATATTTTAGTTTAGTTTAGTTTAGTTTTTAGCTGTTTCAAGTGGAACGGTAAATAGTTCCATGATATTTTGTCTTGGCTGGAAGCAAAAGTAACATTTAGTAGTAGTATGTTTTGTTTAACTTCTAAATATTTGGAGCTTTTCCAGATATTTTTGTTATTTATTTCCAATTCAATTCCACTCTGGCTATAGAAAAGTCTCTGTATGATTTCAATTATTTTAAATATACTGAGACATGTTTTATGGCCGAACATATGGTATATCCTGGTGAAATGTCCAATGCGAATTCGAAAAGAATGTCCTTTGTGCTGTTAGTGGATGGAATGTTTTATGAATGTCATGTAGGTAAAATTGGTTAATAATGTCATTCTATTCTTTACATCCTTACTGATTTTTTTAGTATACTTGTATCAATTACTGAAGGCAGAATATTGAAGTCTCCCAGTGTAATTGTGGATTTGCCCATTTTTCATTTTGTTTCTGTCAGTTGTTGCTTCATGTATTGATTTCATACATATCTAGAATTATTATGTCTTTTTGATGAATTGACCTCTTTGTAATTATAAAATGTAAATGTCCCACACTGGCCTGGGTAATATTCTTTGTTCTGGAGTCTTCTTTGTCTGATGTTAATATAGCTAATTGGCTTTCTCATGATTGTGTTTTCATGGTACATATTTTTCCATCCTTTTACTTTTAACCTATTTGTGTCTCCATATTTAAAGTGGACTTCTTGTGTAAATTTACATTTAATATAATCAATTTGTTTGGATTTATTTGCTTTCTACTTTCCCCATATGTTCTTTGTTAATTTTTTCTTCCTTCCCTGACTTTTCTGATATTATTATTTTATTAGCATTCCATTTAATCTCCTCTTTTGGCCTATTAGCTATACCTATTTGCTTTATCTTTTTAGTAGTTGCCTAATATTTGCAATATGCATCTTTATCTTATCATGGTCTGTCTTCAAATGATATTACACCCCTTAATACACTGAAAGAACCTCACAACATATTCTTCCATTTTCCTTCCTATCCTTCATGGTATCATTTTCATACATTTTCCTTCTACGTATGTTACTAGCACCACAATGCATAATTATTGCTGCTTCAAACACTCAGCTTTTAAGGACATTTAAAAGAATGTGAAGATATCACTTAAATATTTACCCACAAATTTAACCTTTCCAGTTCTCTTGATTTCTGTGCATAGGTACATGTTTTCATTTGGCATCATTTTCCTCCTGCTTGAATAAATTTCTTTAACATTTCTGGTAGTGTGGGTCTGATGGCAAGGAGTCATGTCAGATTTTGTTTGTCTGGAAAATTCTTTATTTTACTTTTTTTTCTGAAAGCTCTTTTCCCTGAGTATAAAATTCTAAGTTGACAGTTTCTTTAGCACTTTAGAGTTGTTGTTCAGTTGTTTTCTGGTTTGCATAGCTTCTGGTGAGAATTTTGTTATCATTCTTATGTATATTCATATATGTCTCTCTTGTTCCTCCTTTCTGTTTCTGTGACTCCAATTATGTGCATGTTAAACCACTTGATATTGTCTTACAGGTTGCCAGAAACTCCTTCGTGAAAGAATGTCAGGCTTTGTCTTGAGTAGCTCCAGGGATCATGGAGCCCCAGTACTCAGTCATGGTTCTTCTTGTTGACTGCTTCTCTTTCTTTCTTTCTTTTTTTTTTTTTGACTGCTTCTCTTTCAATATAATATCAGCCTCTCAGTAATCACTATAGAATCTTTATTATATCATTTTAGAGCCAGGAATTTTCCCCTGACTTTTCTTTCCTTTCGGTGTGCCTTACTAAGTAATATTAAGGTGTTAAGCAGTTTAAACATGTTTGTAATTGATCACCTCCCCATCCACTAACATGTTCCTTTCACTAATATTTAGATGTTTGTATGTGTTTGGATCTAGATGTATTTCTAATAACTTAAAAATTATGGTAGCAATAAATATTAACACTAGAAACAGAAATATAGAAAAGGGAAAAAGGGAGAAAATAGAAATTACCCATATGTCTCACTCCTAGCTGGAGATAACTGCTGCAAATCATTTGCTATGTATATTTCTTACACTATTCATCCTTCAATCATAACTGTTACTATTTAAAATAAAAATTGGGATTATGTTGGGCATCTGTTATGTAACCTATTTTTTTGCATAATATATTATGAATGCCTTTGAATCGATCCAGTATTCCTCTATTTTATTTACTCAACAGGATACTTACTATATTTCAGGTACTGTTATAAGCACTTTACAAATATTAACTCATTTATTCCTCATGACATTACAACTGGTAGGTGTTAATAGCATCCCCCATTTCATAGAAGAGGACAGTGAGGCATAGAGAGGTTTACTAATTTTCCAAGATCCTAAAGCTAACCTTGTAAATCATGGGGCCATATTCAAGCTCAAGCAGTCCAAAATATCATTTTATTTCTGTTTATATGCAATTTAGTTTCTGGTACATATTTTTAAAAGATTATTTATTTATTTATTTATTCATCACACACACACACACACACACACACACACACACACACAGGCAGAGACATAGGTAGAGGGAGAAGCAGGCCCTCTACAGGGACCCCGGTGTGAGACTCAATCCCCAGACCCTAGGATCATGCCCTAAACTGAAGGCAGATGCTCAACCCCTGAGCCACCCAGGCATCCCTAGTTTCTGGTATATTTTTACCAAGGATCCTGATACACCAATAAGGCCCAGGTGAAGTAATCTCCATTGCCCCATGAATGGATTTTTTCCCCCACTTCCCATTTCCTTTCCTCATGGTTTTCTTAGAGACTCTTCTCCCACTGTGTTCACTCTTGGCTAGACAATAAATCTGGACACCTGCCCTCCTCCTTCTTACCCTGCCTTGGTAAAGCTGGGGCATATATATGACCTAGGCATGGTTAATTGTGCACTCTCCCCTAGGACTTTGATTTGGGGAGGAGCATTTAAATTCATTTATTTTACTATAATTGGCTGTATTTCCAGTACTTAGGACAGTTGTGGGCATACTAGGGCTCAATAAATATTTGTCAACTAAAACATATGAATATGTAAAACACTTTGCACAGTGCTAGTCAGAGTAGATGCTCCAAAATTGGAGCTATTACCACCACCATCATGATCATCATCATCATTATTATCTCTCTCTCTCTACTGGAATGAAAGTCCCATGAGAATGAAGGTGTTATCCATTTTGTTTACTGCTATATCCCTAGCATGTACAATTATGCCTGGCACATGATAAGTACTAGTAAATATGTATTAGATGAATGAATGAATTCCAGTGGCAGTATATGTTTAGGTGAAGCTGCTGCGTAGTTCCAGACCCTCCTCCAGGAGCACCCTGGTTCTTGGCTCTTTCAAGCTTGCTTCTTTAGTTTTCTTATGATATCTTGAGCTTTTCTATAAGCTTCCAGTACATTTTCATTTTCGCATAAGTTACCCAGAATCTTCTTTGGTAGCTTCTAATCAAAGACCTCTAGCTGAAACATCTGCCTATAGGAATGTCTCTCTCAAACCTGGAGCACTATGTTGTTAATATCAGTGGAGGACCAAGGACACATGATCTGAGATGTGATTTCTGTGAGTTGTTAAAGTTGATATTGCCATGATTACTGACTCAATTCTGTCACTATTTGCTGAAATATTGGCATTTGAAGAACCAGAAGGATATTTGAGGGGCTTGTGGGGATACTATCCAGTAGGGTATTAATGTCAAACTAGTCCTGGATAAAAGGAGTCAGATGTTTGCTTTGTCTATGTTACTTATCTGGCAAGGACTCACAGTCTCCTGACATACTTTCTCACATACCTGGCTGCTGTCTGTCTCTAGAGTGATCGCACATTTGTAAAAGTTAATTGTTATCTTGTCTTGAGGGCAGAGATCCATGAGTTGTATTATGGGTGTGTAGTAGACAGTAAAATTTAGTATCAGAAGACCTCGGTGCGAATCTATTCCTCCAATTCATTGGCTGAAGCAGTATGAAGTCCATTCTTCAAGTAGTTTTGGTGATATGGCACCAGTAATAAGAAAGAAAATGCCAGGCTCTCTCTATGACTGCCTCACACTTTTTTTCATGACACCATTCCTGAAAGAGTCATGAAATGCTTCATTCTGCAGATCAATATAAATTTAATAAGCACCACCCATTTATTTTCTATGCTTTCTTAAATAGCTCAAAGGGGCCAAGTATAGTCTCTAAGATGATTTGTAACTAGGTGAGGAGGCTGCTTCACCAAAAGGCTCCTTAGTGGGAAAGTGGTTGTTAAAATCCCCCCAAAACTGATTCTTTTGAGACGCCTGGGTGGCTCAGCGGTTGGGCAGCTGCATTTGGTTTGGGTCGTGGTCCTGGGATCCAGAATCGAGTCCTGCATTGGGTTCCTACGAGGAGCCTGCTTCTCCCTCTGCCTATGTCTCTGCCTCTCTCTCTCTCTCTGTCTCTCATGAATAAATAAATAAATATTTTTTAAAAGATTCTTTCTTTCCATCTAGGTGTATACTCCAGTAGATCTGTATGTCTTTCTTCATCATTATCATTCAGCATAATCTGAGGTCATATACTAGCTCTCTTCCTTCAGATTATGGCCATATGGGCTCTTAGCATTTCCTCCAAAAGATTAGTAATCAATTAGTGTGCAGAAAGGATTTATAAATATGTAAGAACTGTGTTTCCCTGGGTTGAATGGGTTGAATTATGTTCCTGTCCCTCATCCTTTTGTGCTTTCAGATACATCATCATTTCCTGAAATAAAGCAAGAAAGTGCAAACTCAGTGAGCAAATAAAATCTTTCTTTGGTGGTTTTCTAGGACTAGTGTAGGAGGAAAAACCAGATTTCCTGGTAGATGAGTTTGTGAGAGATGCTGTCATATGCCTTGAATAGAAGGCTTGAAGCCAAGTATGTAATCGAGCAAAACTCACTCTAACATTACTATATTAGTAGGAGCCCATAATCCCCTCTGAGTGAGTTTATAATTGCAAGGCTATTAGCCAGCCATAGTTCTTCTAATTATAATAGAACATGACAGACCACATCTTAGCCACTTTGGAGACAGTTATGCCAGAAATATCGCTGTCCACTCACCATCACATTGACCCTCTTCTTGGACTATGTTGCCCATCCTAGCAAACAGCTGGCTTAGAAGTTGTTCTTGTGTGATTTGTTAGCTGCCAACTTGATGATCTTGCTGCCAATCATTACAAACCCAAACATTTAGTTTGTGTCACCTCCAGCTCAAGGTTTCTTAGATTCTCTCCAGCAGAACACAGATGGTGTTCCCTTTCACACTTTCAATGGGTGGTCTGGCATTATGCAGAGCCTGGGAGCAGGACAAATTCAGACTGTGCCACAGACCTGTAATTTTCGCAAGCACTTCTTTTCCACCCCGGGAACTCATCTTCTGCAGAGCTTGCCATCTGGAGTGGAGATCTTTGGAAGAGGCAAGGTAGTGAATTATTGCGTACTCTCATTTGAGCTTCATGGGATGGGAGGGATCTTTGGAGGAGCCCAGAGCAGGCTTGGGCTGGTGCTCAGCAAAATGTTAAGTAGAAGACTTGGTCTTTAACATTTTCACACATCCTCTTCTCTCTACCTCTCCGATTGTCCATATACCCAGTCTTCCATTTCGTTAAGCAAAAGGAAAGGTGCCACAGTGGCTATAAAGCAGCAATGTGAAGGAAGAGAGGGAAAATGCCATGTGAAGATCTCAGGAAACTTGGAGTCAAGTTTCTTTTGGTTTTTAAATGACGGAAAGCTTCCTTCCTAGCTTAAATATGCAAGAGGACTTATTGACAGGATACTGGGGAAGCTCCCAGAATTGGTGGAAGAGCTGCAGGAACCAAGGCAGCTCAGGAAATTCCAAGATTGGAAACTTGATAGCACCAGTGAATGTGTGCTCACATGCTGGTGTGGGCTAGTGTACTCTTTCTCTCCCCCACCCCCAAAACACATACACACAATTCCTGCTCATTTCTTACTGGCTCCAAGCCCTCCTATTGCAGATGAGCTTTCTTTCTTTACCTGATGTAGAACATGGTTTCTGGCATCTTTGGATTTGCATAATCCCAGCTTGGAGACCCCAGTGGAAAGAGAAAATATCTTTGTTTTCTTGTCAGTATTTGAACATCCCCGAGGAAGGATTCTGGTTTTGAACATAATCCTGGGATTTTAGTTGACCACAACTTGGCATAATGTGACATGCAGCTGATGACAATGTGGCTGAGATCAGACCTATACTGATACAAGCAGACAGTCTAAATGGATCCAAAGTATTCTCTATTTTTCTTTTTAAGAGGATGATGATTGAGTTTATGAGCCCTCTGAAGATCTGGAAACCATGAATTATGAAGTTAACTTGAAGAAGCTAGGGACAGGGGTGCCTCGGTGGCCCAGTCACTTAAGCATCTGCCTTAGGCTCAAGTCATGATCTCAGGGTCCTGGGATCGAGGTCCGAATCAGGCTCTCTGTTCAGTGGGGAGTCTGCTTCTCCCTTTCCTTCTGCCCCTACCCCCTGCTCATTCTCTCTCTCTCTCTCAAATAAATAAAATCTTTTAAAATACAAATAGAAGAAGCTAGGGATAATTCATGTAAAAGAGAGAAGGCTCTGGTAGGGTTGGTTAAGGTGATATGGGGACATGTAAACCATCTTCATATGATGAAGGAGAGGAACTAGATTTCCTGGCAGCTGCAGAGGTGGAATTAATAGCAATGGAGGGGAAGGGCAGGAGTATCACATAGTGGAAAGTTCACTGGTCTTAGAGTCAGGTGACCTAAACTTTGGTATTATTGGTTTTACCTCTGTCTGAATCTCCTCCTCTTTAGACATTATTCAGCCATGGTTTGAATTGGCTGGGCCATGACTCAGATAAGATCACTGGGATTAGGGGTTAGAGGCAGTGGAACCAAAGACATGGCAGGGTGAGGAGGCAAGTCTAAGTTCTTCATAGAGAGCTAGTGACAAAATCCAAGCTCCAGTTTGAAGGTCCAGAGGTAAACAAGAGTCACAAGGCTATTAGAGTAAGAACAGGTCAGGAATAAGTTGGGGCAGGTTTTGGGGAATTGGTAAAAACATGAGTAGATGCCTGCTGCTTGCCTCTAGGTATGTGAGGATCCTGGTGGGGTACAGTAGTTTAGAGGGCTAAGGCAAGTCATTATCTAGACATGTGACTTTAGCTGTGTGTCTCCCCATATCTGGGCCTCAGGTAACTCTTCTGGGAAGTAAGGGAGCTGTAATCATGCCCCCCGCTGGTTTTATGAGTTATAGGAAAGAAACCTTGGGTATTCTATTAGAATAGGATTTTCTACCAGTTAGAGCACTCCACTCATGGATCTGGCAATCTTGGCAAGTGGAAGGAATTTCAGATTTATTGGCAAGATGAAGAGGCCTAAATTCTGTTCTTCCACCTCTTTAAGGCAGTAGCTCTTCTAGAAAGGATGAGAGCATGCCCTTCAGGGCAGCCTTTCAGTGGCATCTGCCCCTTCATGTTTGGCTGCCTTCTCCCAGTCGGTAGAGCCCTCACAGGAATTAGATGTTCTCTATATAGCCACAGTGGAAAGTAATATAAACACTCCTCAGATATTCACTAGTGAGAGTGTTTTTGTTGTTGTTTTTGTCTTCCTTTTGGAAAACCTCCACGGCTGCGCCATTTGGCTATCTGAAGCTTCTGCATGCATTGCAAACACCATCTGTTATAACCCGAGACACACATACTGCATGTCATTAGTAATATAAGCCAGTGTTGCAGCTGTATGTGGCAGAGGGGGAAGGATGGCACCACAACTTCCTCTGTAGGACTGACATGGTGAATAGGGCATTTGTGGTTTGTCTGAACGTTTGCATTCATCAATTAATGATCTCTGTTGGCCACTGTGGAGATACTGCTTATTTGATTAGAAAACTTGCCTTGAAGAAAACAGGCAGCTTTTTCTTAGGGCTATTGAGTACAGATTCAGGAGGAAGTCCAGCCTGGGGGTTACTTCAAGAGGTGTGGGGAGTGTTCTTTGGCCAGGGTAAGTGTATGGGGAGGGGTAGGAGGTGTGGTGCTCTCTCTCTCTGTCTCCACCATCAACATCCTCCAGAGGGGTCCCATGAGGCCACCGAGCTGGCCTACTTCTCTCCCTCGCTTACCGTAATAACTTCTCGGCCTTCCTGTGGCACTCAGTTTTTGTGCACATGATCATTGAAGCCTCCCAAGAGGCAAGGGAGAGTCTACTATCTACTACGATTTGGGACAGAACTAAAGCTCAGTATGAGGTGGCCCACCTAGTATCATAAAGGATACAACTGAGACTGGAGTCCAGATTTTAGGCTCTTGCCCTCTGTTCCACCCTATGTTTCCTTTATTCTTGTTCTGCTGCACCAGCGTTTTTAGCCCTGGGCTTATGGGGGGTTATAAGGGCATCCTGAGGAATAGATTTTGAGGGCTTTTATAAAGCAGGCAAAATCCCACAGGTGCCAAGCAGGAGAGTGCACCCTGGGAATAATAGAATAAACCTTCCCATGGATGGATGTCTATTAGTGAGCTCTGGCTCTTCGTTGCCTCCCTAGCATCAGAGAATGTCGCTCCCTCATAGGGACTTCCTAGTTCTTGCTGAGATGGCTGTGCAGAGATAGCCATGAGCACTCCTTTAAGGGACAGATTGTGTGTTTCTTTGTTCCTGTTCCCCCAGGGCCCAGCTCAAGGCCAGCTGAGCATCAAACAGGCAGTGGGGTACAGGAGTGTCTGTTCTGTGCCAGATTTTTTGCTAGCTGGGGACTAAGGATACAACTAAGCAAGACCGAGACACAGTCCTACCTCTCATGGACAGTTTAGCTGGGTGGAGATCCACTATAAATAAGTGAAAAAAAAAACCATGATTACAGGCCATGATGAGTTCTTGGAATGAAATGAGTTTGTGCAGCTGTAGAGAGCTGGGAAGCAGCTACTCAAAGCTGGGTGCTCTTGCCTCTTGGAAGAGTTGAAACTGAAGCTGAGAATAAGGCACAGAAAGGAGGCAGCTAGTTCAAAAGTTGGAAGAAGTACTTTAGATAACAGAACGGCATGGGTTATACCCCACTACTATGCCCAGAAATGTTCTCTCTGGAGAGAGATGTGACAAGAGGATATGAAGATATGCCCTGGACTTTCAGGAAGAGGCTATAACCCATGGTACCAAATGTTTAGTAGCCCTTGGGCATGGATTGATGTGGGCTTTCAGTAGTGCCTCACTACATGCCACTTCAAATTCACATTGCCTGGTGGTCTGTGAGGTCCCAGCTCAAACAAGGCTGAGGTCAACGATATGGGCAGTTATCTCCCATTAGTAATCTGAACAGAATTATACTCAGTGCTCCACAAGGGCCCTCTTAGCTCTAAGATCTTGAAGGATTTCTAGGGTCCCTTGGTCTCACTCTGTTCTGCTACTCTTGATAATATCCCCACACTGATTCATGGTAGGGCAAAAATCATTTGGCCAAGAAATTTGGCAACACATGTCAATAACCATAGAATATCTGGGAATTTCACTTTTGGACAATATATTCTAAGGAAAAGATTTCATAATATTTATATGTACATCGCAGAGTTCTCCAAATGGGAAATTTGGAAACTATGCAGAGGCTAACAATAAAAGATTGGTTAATTTAAAAATGTTGGTAAAAATGACATCAGCTAACATGTTCTGAGGACTAACCACTGACACCGTGCTAAGTACTTTATAGAATTATCTCATTATGCCTCAAAACAACCCTGGTAATGGGAATTGTGCTATTGTTGTTCCTGGTTTATAGAGGAGGAGCCTGAGGCTCAGAGGTTGAGTCACTTGTGCAAAAGCACAGAGCCAGTGAACAGTCAAGTTGCAATTTGAACCCAGTTCTATCTGACCCCAAAGCCCAGGCTTTTAACTACCTATCCTGCATGTTCTTTCTATCTCCAGCACAACCACTTCATGTGGTTCTCAAAATGATGGTCATAATATCTAAAGATGCTCACAATTATATATGAAAAGAGTGGGACATGAAATTGTAGATATGATTTGATTACCACCATGTAAAACAAGCACTTATTTATAACCATACAGGCAGATGGAAATCTATCAGTGTTCACATTGGTCATTTCAGGATGGAAACTCAATTGTCTTTTACGCTTCTCTTTATTTTCCAGATTTTCCGTAATGAGTACTTGTTACTTATATAATAGCAATTCTGCTAATGAGCTTATCATTGAATATGGGAACACCAAAGGAAACCTCCTGCATCTTTTTTCCCACCAAAGCGGCCTCTATTCCACTTGCCTTTGGGCCACAGACCATAAGCCTTGTTCATTTATAGCGAGCAGGGACAAGGAGGAGAAACAAAGGAAGCGCTTCGATGGTTTGCTTTCATGTCCTTGCAGGAGGAAGTGATGTGTAGTCAGATGGGGGAAGTTATTGGTGTTCCCTTTGCTTTACTTCCTCTTCTTCTCTCCAACTAGCGTCTGAAGGATTGAGAGTCATTTATATTTGGTGGATTAAGTCATGTGACTCTAGACCTTGCTGGAAAAGAAAGTTTCCTTTGATTAGTGGCAGAAAGCACTCAGTCCTTCATCTGTGCAAGGTTTACAGAATGAAAATGAAAGTCAGGTGGGCAGTATCTTTGGCTGTTTTGATGGCTCTTATGTCAACACCCGATACCCATTGCAGACCTTTTTTTTTTAAAAATATTATTGCTTTTTTAAAAATTTTTATTTATTTATGATAGAGAGAGAGAGAGAGAGAGAGAGAGAGAGAGAGAGGCAGAGACACAGGCAGAGGGAGAAGCAGGCTCCATGCACTGGGAGCCCGACATGGGATTCGATCCCGGGTCTCCAGGATCGCACCCTGGGCCAAAGGCAGGTGCCAAACCGCTGCGCCACCCAGGGATCCCCATTGCAGAGCTTTTAATACTCACTCTGTAGGTCACAATGGTCTCTCATTTGCTATGAATCCTAAATGAGCAGGCACGGGGCTGGTCATGATTGGAGTGACCATGTTTACTTTGATTAAACATTTGCCTTTCATGTTGGATTTCTTATTAAATTGTGATTCAGAAAGTCCACTCTACAATATAAGTTTTATGGGACGCCTGGGTGGCTCAGTGGTTGAACATCTGCCTTTGGCTCAGGGTGTGATCCCGGAGTCCCAGGATCGAGTCCCACATTGGGCTCCCTGCATGGAGCCTGCTTCTCCCTCTGCCTGTGTCTCTGCCTCTCTCTCTGTGTGTCTCTCATGAATAAATAAATAAATATATATATATATATATATATATATATATATATATATATGTTTTGTGGTTGACTTAAATTTTTTTTCAATGTCAGAATGTGTGTGCATGTGCACGTGTGTGTTTATATATATATGTTAGTTAAGAGGACTCTATGTCTAGGAAGTAACATCATTCTATTGTCTCAGTTAAGGTTTTTTTTTTTCCCATTGCAGAAATGCTGTTTTCAGACCGACTGACAAGTTACTTTAAAGGTTTGAACAGTCCTGGTCCTAAAAATAGAAGGGCAATTTCTTGTCTAGAGAAAGTTTAGGATATTGAGTTATCTAGGACCAGATTGTCAAGATATGACTTGCTGGAGTACCTGGATTTGGGTATTTGAAAGCTTTTTGTTTGAAATACCATCTCACATGCAGAAACTGTCTCTGTGAAATGGATCTTCTTGATGATTGCAGAAACAGCTTTTTCTTAATTATGAGATGCTGACAGGCTGTCTGTGGGGATGACAGAGTAGGCCTGCATCAGCCAGGACATCAGTGTCAGGGAAGGCAGGGGTGTCTTTGGGTCACTTGGATAATGAGCACTTTGCTCAAGGCTAATCGAGTGTCTCTAAGGCCAGGACTGGATTTAGAAGCTTCTGGTCATGCCCACAGCAACTGCAGGGCAACTGTGTGGAATACTTGCTGGGTTCTCTGTTTGGAACATGTATGCCCAATTTTACCTGGCTCAGGCAAGGATAGGGGGGACTTTCATGTGTTTCCACAGCCCCTGACCTTGCTTTAGCCATGTCAATGACCAGTCTGGGAGGTCCCTGTGAGATCACTTGCTGTACCCCTCCATGGAGACCCCAAAGCCAGAAAGGTGCTGGATTTGCCCAAGAAAGAACATACAGAGTCCGTGGTAGAGCTGAGGTGGAGCCTCCTAAACTTGTTTCCATTCTAGGTGTTTGCATGGCACCTAATAGAAGAAATGTGCAAGTGTGCATTGGGGGTGGTCAGCAGCTCATGGAGCCTTTGGAGAACGAGTGCTTGTGGTCAGTGTTGTATTGTCTCCCTGGGGACCCCTCAGTGGGTCATGGGACCATGACCACTGAGAAGGGGGTGTGGATGGGCTTCAAGAGCCTCAGTCCACACACCCTCACCCCACAGCCCTGCCTGCCCTGGACTTGCCTCACCCAGCACTCGCGGGGCATGGCAGGGGTTCCTGTGTGAGGGCTGTATTTCTCTCTTGCTGATTTATTTCAGCCTCCAGTTACAGTTTTGAGGACAGAGGCAGAAGGGACCTCAAGAATTGCTTTAATCACTGGAAAACTGCCCACTCCATGCTCTCCTCCTTCAGCAGTAGATTTTATTAGGGTTTTTTTTTTTTTTTTTTTTTTTTTTGGCCACATTCTCCAATAAATCCAGGGTTTCCTGGTAATAGATAAAGGCAATTGTAGGATTCAAATTTCTCCTTTCAGGCTCTCTCTCTCTTCGCCGTGAGTTTTGGTGTCTTTGTTTTGCTTTGTATTTTGGTGTTTTGTGTGTTGGTTGGGTGGTTGGTTGGTTCATTCAAGTCTAATGCTTTTGGCACTGGTTTTTGCCAGTAGATATTTGGATGTGAAGAATTTCAAGTGGTTGGTTAGTTGGTTGGTTGTCTGAGGAGTGAACATGCAAAGCAATGGGTGATGCCTCCTGAGTCATGATTGACATATTTTTCCCTTTACTAATTTTAAACTCGTATTTTCAGATTGACAGTGTTAATATCCTTCTGTCTGCTCCCGTCTTTCCTTGTATGGATTGGCTGTGAGGCTATGTGATGTGTTATCTGGGCTGGGGATTAGGGGACCCAGGTTTTTATCTCTAATGTTTTCCATATGTTTATGGACCGCAACAGTTTCTGTGTACAGTGGCATGTAGCACTGGTGCAAGGTTCTGTCTCCTTGGGTGACTGGAGGAAGCAACTGGGAGCTGCAGAATGATTTAAAAAGTAAAAGGGAAACTCAAAGGGTTGTCACCCAATTAAAAAAAAATCTGCCTTTCACATAAAGATCCTGTCATGAGATGGCCTGGCTGTGAAGGCAGATTCACAGTACCAAGGGGAATGATGTCAGAGTTCTGGAATGTCGGCAATGGAATGATCCATAGCAGATCATTCAGGCAATAAGCATTTCCAGGTATCTCGTGCTTGGCTAGGTACTGTTCTGGGGGCTGGGAATGCAGTGAGGAACAAACCCCTTCCGGTCCAATGCCCTATCTTGGCAGATGGATATCTTAGTTTCTCCAAAGAGAGAAGGGGATCTGCTTAGGGTCACACAGCAAGCCCATGGCAGGGCTAGGCTAGAATTCAGGGCCCCCGGCACCCAGGCAGTTGCCTGTTAGGCCTTAATTCTGCTGCTCCCCCTGATTGTGCTATAGCTATAGTTGGATAGATTCCCCCCAAGTGACATGAGCAAATGGCCCCAGCTGCCTGTTCTCCCATTCTCGAAGATCCAAGTTCCATGCCAGGCAGGTAGGTGGCTCTGGGTAGCAGCCACCTATGGAAGGTTGTCCATAGGTGTGTGTATATTTAAGTCCATAGATCTTCAAATGGGGCAGGTCATGTCTTGAAACAAGAGAACAGAAAAGAGCCCTGCCAGAACGAGGGCTACACAGCTTGGTGACAGGCAACGAGACTCTTTTTCTGCACTCTCACTGATGACAGCCCAGCTTAGTGACTAGGCTCCTCTGAGGGGAAAAGCTCAGTAAGTTTGGGCAGAAGTGGACTGAGTTGGTGAGAGGAGCAGTGCAGAGGAAGACAATGGAATTGATGAATGAAAAGAGCTGGATACTGACCTTCTGGACCATGAACTGCCCTGCTGGCAGGTGGCTTCTGTGGCCTAGCTCCAGAAAGCTGTCGCTTGTGTCCCCCCCACCCCCCTTGTGGGTTGTCCCAAGAAGGGATCTGCTCTGTCACATCAGGCGCTGGGCTGAAAGCTGTGGGGATTATGAAGCCTGCCACATTAGCACATCGTTCACTTTTCAGAGACGAGAGTGCCAGTCACTGTGATGGGCAGCAAGACACTGTTCATTGTTAATTAATTATTAGTTGTCAACTCAGAGACTTTGTGGAACTAAGAAAATCCAGGCGGGTTATAGAATTCCTCCTTTAAAGGCACCACAACAACATTGTTTAGAGGAAATGGTACACCCTTAATTATCAAAGTCAGCTGAGAACCTGTCATCCTTGCCTCTGCTGGAGGCATGGGCTTGCTGAGAATTCACATTGTGGTGCCCTTACCTTATGGCTTGCCTGTTCCTTGCATAATGGCAGGGTATGAAATGGGAACTCTTCACTGTCCACACATCTCTGAGACATTTGAAAGGTTATTATGTATTTCCTAAATAAGGAAGACCCACGAAGGGATGACTGGGTCTGTTGTCTACTTTCAGTTTGGAAGGGTGACCTCTAGAAGTTAGGGACAAGCTTTTTTCAAGAAGAGTTTTGTCGATACCTGTACATGTACTAGCTAAGTAAACTCTAAAGGTTACAGGGAATACTCTTGTGAGACTGAACACACTGCTACCATCAATGCACTTGTTTTGTTGAGGTGACTTTTCCTAAGTGTCTATTTAAGGAGGGCACATTATAGCACCTTCCTGGTTATTCACTGACTTCAAAACTTGTATGAATGGGCTTTGGTGACTAGTTGTGTAGCATCTCAATGAAATTTCGTGTTGGGTCAAGGTCTTTATGTATAGAGTCCACAATTCCTCTCGCCTGTTGTCTGGGGTCATCTTTGCAGCTTGTGGGTTAAAAAAGTAGGCTATGCAGGTGCTTGCTTTGCAGCTCAAAAGGGAGATTGTTTGGGATTTCAAGCTTAGGCCTCGTTAGACATAGAGCAAAGGTCAGGGATTTGCTGGAGGGAGATGGGAAGAAACATTGAATAGCTATAAAGGTAGGGATGCGGAAGTGATAACTTTTCTGTTGGCCTCTTCTCTCTGTTATTTCCCAGGAAGGTTGGAAGAATCATGCTCATTTCTTGGCCATGATGGCTTTTGGTGACTGATACTCCTGGCTGGTGGGCCAGAGGAGGTCTGTATGCTAGAAGTCTTCATGCTCCTAAGGTAGAAGGACCATAATTACAGCGTATTTCCTCTGGGAAATAAAAAAACCTCTGGAGCCTTGCCATTCAAAAAGTGTGGTCTGGGGAAAATCACAGATTCAGCATCTCCTGGGAATTTGTCATAAATGCAGACTCTCAGGCCCCATCCCAGATCCACTGAGTGAGGATCCTCATTTTAACAAGATTCTCTAGTACCATTCTTGAGAAGGCCTGGTTTAGTGATTAAGAGCACATGGGGCTTTGGCCTGGGACAAGCTTGGGTTCAAATTTAGGATCTACTACTTCTTGAATGATGTGACTTTGAGTATATTAATTAACTACTATAAGCCTCACCTATGAAATTGGAATGGGAGTGGGTAATAACAGTACCTGCCCAGTGAAACTTAGGTGATGACTGCATGATTAATGACATATAAAGCACTGAACATGGGGCCTGATAGAGTGTAAGCCCCCAAACAGGGCAGGGCCAGGGCCAGAGCCTCGTTGTTTAAGCATAATACACTGGGGTGAGGGAGAAGACTGGTCCTGTTCTCAAAGGATGTTTGATTTTTGGGAATGGACTCTGCCCTAAGGAGCCTCTGGTCTTTCCGGGCCAGGAGCAAGTAGTAGAACTTCTCTTTTAGCCAAGAGTAGAAGAAAGGAAGTTTAAAGGCATTGGGCAAAGCAATGAAGGACAACACCTCTTGACTCCTCCACTGAGTAGGCATGTGCTATAGCATAAAAGGATGGAGCCCCTGCCTCAGCACTGGAGGAAGGGAAGTTGCAAAAGGCAACTTATAGCCTGGACGCAACAAGACCCTGAGCCTCTTGGTAAGCTGGAAGTTAGGGCCCTGGCCTCAGACGGGACTGCTTTGAGATTACTCCTGATCTTGGAGGGACAAGATATCACCTTGATCGGCCTAGATCCTTTTAAGTCCTGGCGGCACTACCCTGTGCTCATTGGTGGTGTCTGCACACAGAGCTCTCCCGGGGCCTGCTGTCATGTCTGTTGAGTGAAGCCAACTGCTTTGATTTTACTGCCTTCCATGTCTTTTCTTGTCTCCTTCTTCCTGCCTGCTTGGCCTCATTCTTTCTCTTCACTCATCCCTTGCACCAGTCAGTAACCCTACTTGGACGCATGGCAACCATAAACTGGGCCTGTGTGCACCCCCAGAAGCAGCCCTCTTTTGCCTTTTCTTGCCTTCACTACCCCTCTGCTCCTTCTCTCCCTCTCTATTTTATATCAAATATTTGCTTGGTTCACAACTCATAAAATATCATTTCATTAAATCATGTTTTCATTTAAGTAAGATGGCTGTCAGACTGAAGCTATTTGATTGTATTAGGAGTCAGAAAAATATAAAGAAAAATCCATTTGGAGAATGGAATAACACAACACGTTTTAGCTCAGTTTCCTTGGTTTTTCTTTTAATGGCATTATAGATCTCCAAGTCTAATATTGTTCTTGACAATTCAAAACCAATTGCTTCTAAGGGTTCTCTGGCCCCCTGTGCCTGTGAGCTGGCATCAGCTGATACCCCCCGCCCCTCTGGTAATGCCCTTGGGCTGTCTGATCTTGCTGTTTTCCATTTACTCCACTCAACTGCCAAGTGTTCACAATCCAACAATTGATAGACTGATTCAGTGCCCATTATGGGCTACCTTCCATGGGTTCTGGGAATCCTGGAATCGTTGATATGTGGTTCCTGCCTCCTGAGGACTCATGGCCTGTCTGCAGGGATGACAGGCATGGGCAGTCCATGATATTATCACGTCATCTACTCCATGGAGGAGGCATGAGGCAATTCTATGGGAAACAGAGGAGTTGTTCTTTCTGCCCTGGCAGGAGCAAGTCTGCTAAGTATAGCTGTGCAGGGTATGTACTGTACAAGGATGCTAAATTTAAGTAGAAACCTTTCATCCTGTAAGCGTACGAATGTAGATTTTTTTCTAAAGATTTTATTTATTTATTCATGAGAGACACAAAGAGAGAGAGAGGCAGAGACACAGGCAGAGGGAGAAGCAGGCTCCATTGCAGGGAGCCTGACGTGGGACTCGATCCTGGGTCCCCAAGATCACGCCCTGGGCCGAAGGCGGTGCTAAACCGCCGAGCCGCCGGGGCTGCCCAAATGTAGATAATTTTTAGGATGGTTTTCTAGCAGATAAAATAATGTATCTTGAGGAAGGGACACATTTTTCCAATTTTCACTAGGACAGTGTCTGGGTTAGCAGGTGGCCCTGGGCAGGCATGTGATTGGAAGGACTGTGAAGAAGAGGTGGCATTTCATGTGGGCTGTGCATGGCTCGGAGGAGTTGGCCAGCCAGGCAAAGGGCACTCTAGGCATAGGGAGCATAAGCTGTGCCAGAGGCAGGAGATCATGATGGCGTACCAGAGAAATGAAGGGTGACTGGCTGTGGCTGCCATAGAGTACACATGGTAGATTATGTTGGGCCATGGCCTGGAAACACAGTTTTGAGGTAGATGATGAAGGGTCTGGAATGTTTTGCTGAGAGTTTGGACTTTACCCCAAAGGTAATGATTGTGAAACCATCAAAAGTTTGGCGTTAATCTCTTTTTAAGAAAATAATGTCTTATAACTTACACCTAACTGGTTCCCCAAAACTGATTTAAGGTGGGAGATAAATACACCAGCCTTGTTGCACACAGTGGAAGTAAAAATCCACTGAAGGCAGAGGTTGCAAAGGTCTACAGAGACCAGACAGAGAATGAGTGAAGGCAGTGAGTGAAGTGGGTTTTAAACAATAGAAGATGACCTGGAAAGCACATGCCCCACGGAAGGGGCCACGCTCAGCTCCGGCTGATTGTTGCCAGGAGGGACTGCAGGCCAAGTGTGACCAGGCCTCCTGAGTTTTCATGAGAAGCTAGAAATTTGCAGATTTATGTACCACCCTCCTAAATTCTAAGTGTTGGCAAGTAATTCAGATTTATTAAAATATTACATGCCATATAACTCAGACCAGAGTTGGCCAGCAATCTCTGATGATGATAGTGAGGGAAGGAGGAGAAAATTCTTCTAAGTACCTGAGATGAGATGGTAATGAGAACTAAATTGATCTTTGAGCTTCACCGCAGGCAAAACAAACATAGACACCAATTCTGTTCCAGGTGACAGGAAAAGAAATGAAGGTCAATTGTAGCAGGCAACATATGGACTCTGTGGATATGGAAAAATAAGCTGAAATTAAATAAAATGGCTGATGAATAGGACTCATGCTGGTTCTTTCATGGCAAGTTCTTCCCATAAGAATGTTTCCCGATGATCCCTGGGTTGCTTGTGGCAGGACTGTCCACTGGCCACAGCTTGAATCAGGGTGAAGAGTGTATGGTGATTCACTGTTACACAGCTTTTCTGAGCCTTAGCCCTTCTGTGTGTCTGTGAGGGGTTAAATGCTACATCTAAGAGCTTCTGTAGCTCCCAGATTCTGAGTAGACCTTGGATATGTCTCCTGTAATGCCTGTTTCACCTTCAGCCCCAGCTCAAAGGGTCATCCTTGCTTGAACACGTTCAGTATAACCTGTAGCCAACTGGACTAGGCTGGGAATTTGTGAGGGTAGCTAACCCACAAACTGATCTCTAGGCTTCAGTAGGATTGCCTATTTCACGTGCCTTTCCTGAGCTTTTCCTTCCACCTGATTCCCCTCAATGCTGCTATGTTCTGATCTGGCCTTTTAAGCCATTGTTGTTTGGTTCAGAGGTGTAGATGTTGTCTGAAGCTGAAACAAAGTCCCTTCTCTAGGATTTTTTAACTTAGACCTCAAAATAGTCAGGCCTGAAGCTACACATTGTAAAGTTTTTTTAAAAAGATGTATTTATTTATTTTAGAGATAGAGAGATAGAGAGACAGAGACAGAGAGAGAGAGATCACAAGCACGGGGAGGAGCTCAGAGAGAGGGAGAGAGCATGGAACCCAATGCAGGGCTCAATCCCACAACCCTGAGATCACCACTGACCTGAAACCAAGAGTTGGACACCTAACCAACTACGCCACCCAGGCACCCCTACACATTGTAAAGTTTTAACACAGAATGAGAGAGAGAGAGAGAGAGAGAGAGAGAAAGAGAGAGAGAGAAGGGAGAGGGAGAGAGAGACTTCATAAGTGGATGTGCACATGCTCATGGGTAAACTAGCTGATGATAGCTGAATCCCTAGTTCCTGTTGTTTCTGAGGATTCTTGCCTTTTCCAGGCCTTGGGTTTTTTAAAAAATCTAAATTGTAGGTTTTTCAGGGGAGGCTTAGGCTAGATTGGGCTTAGTTTCTGTGGCTTGTCACCAAAAGATTCCTAAGTAATGGAGATGGCCGAGCACCTATTCTGTGGCTTCTGGAAAACACCAGAAGAATGAAACATGTAACTGAATAGCTGAAAGTCAAAGGATACCTACCAAGAAGAGTCACTGCACCAGAGCACAGGGCTACCCACTAAAGCCTGTGCTTGCCTCTGAAGTGAAGGCATTATTACATGGATAGGCGATAGGTGCTGTAGGAGCTCTGACCCTGGGAAATCCTAGGTTTTTGCAAGTCAAAATGACAAGCTGCATTTATGAGAATGCCTGTCACTAGTGTCCTCAGAAAGAGAGATGCATCATGACATTTGAGCTCCAGCCCTGCCTCCTCTGGGTCATGTGGCCCTGGGGGAAGCCACACCCTCTCTGAACTTTGGTTTCCTCATCTGTCCAGTAAACAGTAAGAACACCTGCCTCCCCAGGGCATTCGGTAACTTAAATGAGGCAGCACCCAGGACAGCAGCTAGCCATGTGCCCTCAGCTCTCTAGAAACTCAATGAATATTGATTCTCTTCCACCCATTATTTCCCTGATTGAACGTCATCAAGGAGCCTGTATCGACTCTTTTCCAAGAGCACACGATGGGGCTGTTTATCTACAGAGGTGAACTTCCAGATTCGATCCACTGTCAGCCACTTCCACCTTCCCATGGTTTCGGATCATGCCTACATTCCTTTTGGACCTGGGAAAAAGCACGAGATGCGAGAGTTCTTTTTATGTTGCCGCCTTAGCCTCTTCCCGCCAGAGTGGTCTTAGAAACATGACCGTAGTGGTGAAGGTGTGGATTGCAATCATGTGTCCTGAAACAGGAGGGCTGGGATGTGGCTTCAACTGCTCTTGAGGCGGGGCTCCCTCCCGAAAGGGTCTGCACGCTGTTTCTCCCTCCCAGAGATGAAGGAAAGAAAAAGAATAAAACCACCAGGCCTTTTTGTTTAACGATATCATCGTACCTTGAGAGCAGTTTTATTACTTCACTGTACTGAGATAGGAGAATTCCCAAAGGGCTATAGTGCAGATTCTAGAGCTTCAGGGGCAAGAGCATGCTCTGAGCTGGCTGCTTGGTGTGTGTCTCGGGGGGTTGGGGGACAGTGTGCCAGGCTGCAGACTCTGAGAGTCCTGCTCTCTGAAGGGCACCACAGGAGGAGAGAGATGGAAAGCCACTTGCAGGGGACTCACGGGGCTCTGTGTGGCTTCCAAGAAGGCACTTGGGACTCTTTTTCTTGCTATTGAAACTGGCTGTGAGCCAAGTAGGCCGCACAAAATGATGGAAAGGGAAATGAAGTCCATTCATCTCCCAAGCCAGACACTAATTCTATGAAAGCCAAGTGACAACTTCTGAAGCTTGGCCTCAGTTCTGCAGGGATAGGGGCTTATGCCTCGGGAATGGCAGGAGCCATTGAGCTTCTCTCCGGCAGGGGACTTACACCAGCCTCCTGAAAGAAGGCTGGCTCCAATCAAGTGTCATTACCCCGAGTACCAGTTGCTGAAGTAGCTGTTGGTTAAAGAATCATGTTAAGTGAGGACACAACTGTATATAAGATCAATGTCGTGGACTCCAGAAGCCAGTGTCTTGTAAGACCTCACAGGAGCACAAAGCACAGCCTCTGAGAGGCAGCACCAAGTAGGGGCAAGACACCAAATGTGGAGTCCAAGCTTCTGAGCCACCTGTAAGTCAGAGACAGTGAAAATGGCCTCTGTCCCTCAGCGTAGGGTCGTGCGACGCTACATATCCAGATCCTGGAGTTAGATCAGCTGGGTTCAAATCCCAGCTCTGCTGCTCACCAGCTCTGTGACCTTGGGCAGGTTACCCAGCCTCTTCTTGCCAGAGTGTTCTCTGTCACAAGAGAGGAATGCTGGCATCCATTCCAAAGGATTGCGCTGCAGATGACATGAGTGAATGTTGGTAGAGTGTCTAGGACAGTGTCTGGCATGTTGTAAATGTAATATTTTTTGTAGTTAAATGACTTGTTTGTCAATTACATTCCTTCCTTAGTCTCTTGGGTTTTTTTTGTTTTGTTTTGTTTTTTTCATACCAAGTCTATTCTCACCATATTGCAGCTATCGATACAGGTCCAGGGAGGTGAGAGGAGTTGTCTGAGATCATCTGTCTAATCGAGGTCAGCCTGCGTTCCAAAGCCCAGGCCTCTGAGCCCCTCTGCCATGCCCTTCTGGCCTCAGCCTGCTGCCCTGTGGTCTCTGTCACTAGGAGCCTGCGGGGAAAGGGCTTGGGAGTCAAGGCACTTCATCCAAATGTATGGGTCCATTAGGGCCATGCACTTGTCACCTGAGACCCTTTCAGAGGTTTAGGTTATCGCATAAGATGACTCCATTTGGATGGAAAAGCTTAAGAAAATGTTTTGTTTTCCTGGCTGCGGCAGCAATAGACTCTAAGGCAATACTGGGTGAACTTAGGGCTTCGCGAACCTGAGGATGACTTACAGTTGGTCTTTGCATCTGAAGGGCTGGATAGGAGATCCAGGACTACCTGTTTCAACTGCCCCATGTACCCAGGGAGGCACCAAGTCCCTGATGGCTGTAGCTCATCCCAAGGACCCACAGCCCTGCTTCCCTGTTTCTCAAGAAACTTCTTCATGGCGGGTTGGCTTCCCAGGGACCCAGAGATGGGAGGGCCTAGGAGCCTTGGCAGTTTCATTTCTTATTGTAATCCAGTAAAGAGTCTCTTCATTTCCCTCCCTAGGACCTTGGGGACTTTCAGGGTGTGGGTGAGCACTCCCACATCCAGTCAGCTCTGAAATGACAAGATCAGCATAAGAGTTGTGGGCTGGCAGCTGGCAACCCAATCCCAGGGACACATCTCAGTGTTTCCTGTGAGCCACATCTTCTCTTTTCAAACATCACCACTTTGCCTCTCCTACTGTGTTTGAGGACAGGCAATAACCCCAATAGTGGTGAATACTAACAATGGTTCTGTGTGTTTCTGGAAAGTTCTGTCTCCTCCCTGGTTTGAGCAGAGGCCAATTAGAAGGAGCTCTAGTCCTAGAGCCTAGGTGGCTGGCTGACTGTTGGTAAAAGCAGCTTGGAAGTTGCTAGAAGGCAGCCTGTGGTTGAGGTTGAGCCTCCCTCCCCTCTGGCCTGCTGTGTGGTGCTGGTGCTTCCCAGGACATGGGACTGGGCTTGTGAAAAGACAGCAACAGGGTAAAAAGGAGGTTTCAGGAAGGTTAAAACATTGCATCCCAATGGCTGTCTCTGCCTCCTTGATCACTCTTGTCTAGAACCCATTTCACTCCGCTGCACTGGGGTTTGCACTTAGCACAAGGATGATCTTGAAAGACAAAGCACTTTATAAATGGGCTTGAGCCCATTCTGTCTTAAAGGTGGAAGGGCCCATTGATGTGGGCTTGCTCCGACTGCTCCTTGTGCAGGGAATGAAGGCCCAGGGACAGAAGGGGCTTGCCCAAGCTCACAGCTTCTTGGAAATTGGAGGGTTACACAATTTTTAACTTGTCTTACTGGACTCCCCCAGGATTTGTACCTTCTATTAGATGGGGTCCACCACGGAGGAGAGAGGAGACATTTTGCTCAGGCTTGAACCCATGCTTGGCACTCTTATGTCTATTTCATTCATGTGCACAAGGAGTACATTCTTCCAAAGAATAAGACCCACAGATGCTGGGGGGCATCTTCCTTTAGGTCACTCTTTTTTTTATTTTTTATTTTTTATTTTTTTATTTATTTATGATAGTCACAGAGAGAGAAAGAGAGAGAGGCAGAAATACAGGCAGAGGGAGAAGCAGGCTCCATGCACCGGGAGCCCGACGTGGGATTCGATCCCGGGTCTCCAGGATCGCGCCCTGGGCCAAAGGCAGGCGCCAAACTGCTACACCACCCAGGGATCCCTAGGTCACTCTTCCAGGCTTCGGTTTTCTTGGACCAAACCCTGGTCCTGCAAGCATGTGGATGTAGGTGCAGGGCCCCGCAGGAACTCACTGAGGGAAAATCTTGGGGAAGGGCAGGGTGGGGAGGGGCTCGGAGAGGGGGCCCCACTGGGATGAGCACTAGGCAAGCAGCGTCACCAATTTGTAAGAAGCAGCATGCAGAGAGGCTGAGCTCCCAAGACAAGAAAGAGGAGCTCAGACGGAGGCAAAGGCAGAGGAAGAGGGAAATTGCATCCCCTTCCCTGACCTGTCAGAGGACTTTGGGGGTACTGAATTCAAATTTGGGTTCCACGCCTGGACATCCCAGTAACAGTGGATTTCATGGGTTTATGTTTCCATTCTGCTATTTACTACGTGATCCTGGGGAAATTACTTAAGCCCTGTGTGCCTCAGTTTCCTCCTCTGTGGAACGTGTTGTTGTGAGAACTAAGTAAAATAATCCATGGAACATCACTAGCACGGGGCAGGCTCCGAGTCTGCATTCAGTACATTCTAGATGCTTCCCCTCGACTTGTTACTCACACACTCGTTTGTGTTAAGAGTATACATGGCCCTATGCCTCTTTGTCTCCCCACCTGGACTCTAAGTTCTGGGAGGGCCGGGGTCACCTTTGCCATAATCACTGTTCTCTGCCCCGCACATACTCTCGTGGCTGTCACTTAGTACGGCAGGAACTCAAGAAGAAAAGAAGGCAGGGAGGAGGGAGGAAGGAAGACAGGAGAGCCTTATTTGGATGAGGAAGAGACTGGAAATCCTGTCCTATGAAGAAGAGATGAGAGGCCATGGGAGGAATCTCAGGATTGCCTGCCAAGAGACACGAAATTTCTTATCAAGAAAAGCAGGGAGAAAAAAAAAAAAAAACAGGGAGGAGGGATCCCTGGGTGACGCAGCGGTTTGGCGCCTGCCTTTGGCCCAGGGCGCGATCCTGGAGACCCGGGATCGAATCCCACGTCGGGCTCCCGGTGCATGGAGCCTGCTTCTCTCTCTGCCTCTCTCTCTCTCTCTCTCTCTGTGACTATCACAAATAAATAAAAATTAAAAACAAAAAACAAACAAAAAAAAACAGGGAGGACCTAGAAGGCTTACTGAGCGCTCCAAGGAGGGAGGAGACTGCCTCAGCGAGGAGTGAGTTTCCTGACATTGGAGGAATACAAGCGCTGCCGGAACTAGCCCCAGCTGCCGCTGCGCGCGGAAGGATCCAGTCACTAGAGGGGACAGGCTGCACTGTCTGAGCCGAGAAAGCTGTCTCCTGCCACCTGCCTCACCCCTTTCTCCAGGGCTTTACGTCACTGCTCATTGGGTGGCTGGTGTTCTTGGGAGTGCAAATGATGTGTGAAGTAACTTCTGATCTTTTCTGGCACGGTGCAAAGTTGTGCAGGGCTTAGGGAAATACTTAGCTACAGTGAGCAAGCCTTTCCCAAGTCAGAATTGGGGAAAAAAATAACTCCATTAGAAGTGCTAAATGAGGATCGTAATGAGATATCCAAAGTCTTGCCAAGTGAATTTAATCGCTTTCTGATCCCAACAGCCACACAATTCAACTCTTTCTTAGCATAATTAAGCAAGTGACAATGAGGATACTATTCTAAGACATGGTAATGAGATGCTGAGGGGCCTGGATTCAGCTGGAGGGGAATTCCTATTAAATATTTATTAGATATGCAAGTTCTTTAATAGCTAGAAAAAATAGAAAAGGAAATTTAGTTAAGTGAGGTCCATTTCCTTTGAAATTAAACTGTTAAAAACAGAAGCCACCAGGTCACTTCTTGTAGGTGTCTTCATCTTTCTGGCCTGAGGGCTTGGCTGTACCCTGGAACCATCACACTCCTTAGGCGAGCAGGAGCCACAGAAAAAAGAGGCAAA
This sequence comes from Canis lupus dingo, assembly GCF_003254725.2. Classification (NCBI taxonomy): domain Eukaryota; kingdom Metazoa; phylum Chordata; class Mammalia; order Carnivora; family Canidae; genus Canis; species Canis lupus. The sequence goes on along the minus strand of NC_064281.1, from coordinate 118,024,235 downwards.
ATTAAGGGAATGATGGAGATCGCAGGCTGGGTAGTAAAGAAGAAGGAGGAAAGGGGTAAGGGGTAACAGAGTGGGGTAGAGGAATGGGGGTGTATGGAGTCCAGATTCATGTTTGAATTTGAGCTTCAAAATCACTAGGGTGCGTGTATCTGTGTGGAGACTTCAGACGAGTCACCCTACCTCCCTGAGCCCACAGTCCCCTTCCTGCTCTGTAAAATGGGTTCGTGCATCCCAACCCTCAGGGTCATTCATGGGTCTAAATGTGATCCTGGCTGTGATAGTGCCTTAGAAACTGGAAAGCCCCCCGCCCTCCCCCCAAAAAAAAGAAAAAAAAAGAAACTGGAAAGCCCTGCGCACACAAAAGGGGCTTGGGTCACGGACTCCGAACCCCCACCCCACACAAGATTTTCCTATGGTGCCAGCAAGCTCCTAGCAGAGCTCAAGCCGCTTCTCCGGTTGTAGCTCCAGGGAGGAAGCAGATGGAGCAGCCTGGAACACGGCAACTGTGCTGCACATTGAATTTTTTCTCGACCTAGCAAGGGCTACCCTGCACACCGATGAGGGTCAAAATCACACACTTCTCCAGCTGATGTTAATCTGTATGCAGATAAGATGCAGGCTCCCGGCCTGGCCTCCAGGAAGGGGAGTCCAAACTCTGCCAGGTCTCCAGTGGGGATGTTTGGAGCAATTATGAGGCTCACCTGCACGAGAAGGGGACGGGAGCGAGGCTTTGCTCAGGCCTCAGGCAAGCCCTGGGAGGCCTGTGTGAGCATGCGTGGATGCATGTGCCTGGCATGTTGGAGCAATCCTATCGTAGTCCTCCGGAGGCTCACAGGTGGCCTCCCTTTCTAGACTCCTTGACTGAATGATCACAATGATTATTTTGTCTTCCTGAGTGCCTACTTGTGCTGGGTGCCATTTAGCCCTGGAAACAACCTGCTGGGTAAGTATTCTTACCAGTTTTTGGCCTCTTTACATAGAGGGATGCTGAGTCCCAGAGATGAGAAATGGTTTGTCCAAGGTCACAGAAACTACTGGCCCAGGTTTCTCTGACTCTCAAGTCTCTGTGGTTATTCCTCTTCGCCCCCTCCTTTCCTGGAGAGGTCCCAATGGAATGATCTGGGAGGAACCACTGCCTTTGCCCGCCGGCACCTGGGAAGGCCAGCTTCCAGGGGCCTTTCTGACCGCAAGACGAGGGACTGCTCCCCAGCTCTCTGTGGGGTCGGGTAGGAGTTGTGTGGGTAAGCCATGCCTGTTGCCCAGGACACAGGGGTAGGTAGAGAACCATGCTTTCTGGGGAGCCCGTTTTGGTCTGACATCTAGAGCTGATGGGCTCCAGCCAGGCTGGCCAGTATTTTATCTTTGGTATGGGGAGCCCAAGGGGGGGGTGCTGAGCTCCCCCTAGGGATCTTTACTTTTCGGTCTGCAAAGGGCTTGGGGTAATCTGCAGGGTGGGGAGCCAGAAGTGTTGGGGACCACAGATAGAATGCTTGTGAGGGAGTGGCCTCTGGTGAGCTCATCTTCCTTTGTCCCTGTGTCATTCTGAATGCTATCAGAGCCACTGGATGAATTTGGCCCTCAATCAACTAAGCAAAGGGCTCAGAGTGTAAATCTTTTACATGTGCCCTCTTGGTATAAAGGGCTTAGCTGATGCGGGCCACAGGTGTCAGTGCCAGGCTTGGAACCCTGGAGGTCAGAGTCAGCTCAGCCTGAGATATCTTGGACTCTTTCTTATTCCTCTCAGCTCATTCAGCCCTGCTGATTCTTCATGAGACTTCACTTCCATCGGATCCCTCCCAGGCATCATAAGCATAGGCAAATACCATCTCCTTACTCTTGCCTCAGGTGATTATAATGGGTTCCTATCAGAGAAGGCCTCCTGGCTCTCAGCCCAGCCACCCACTGCCCCAGAGTCCTCTTCTCCAAAAAGCACTCTGAGTAGGTGTACAGTTGGTACAGCAGGATGGCGACCCTACTCTGTGCGTCAACTATCAGGCCAGGCCAGAGCCCTGAGTGGTATAGCCAATGGGGAGTGGGGTGGGGGATCAGCATAAACTTGTGACGGGTGAAATGACAAGGCAAGATTCAAGCAATAGTTCAGCTAGATAATATGAAGAAGATAGGTCACAAGGCAGGGTGTGATAAGTTCCCCAGAGTTCTACTGATAACCATTCCAGGGCCTCCAAGGTGGGAGGAAGGGGCCATGATGGGTGGGAAGAAGGTTTGGTCTAGGAGATAAGCCCTGATCTGTGTCTTCCAGAATGAGGATAGTTTGGGTGGAGGAAAAGGTTGTAGAAGTCATTCCTCTTCGTTCTAGAGTAGTAAGCTGGGTGTCCTCTGTGTCTGCTGTAGCTGATACTGGGAATATGGGCCCACTTCCTTGTGTTGCACACAGACACAGCTTGACACAAGCAGGAAAATATAAGATGCAAACAAGTAGCAGAGAGGTTGTTTGGTTTCCTGTCCCCTGTAGGATACAGACTCCTTCAGAAGCATTCAAGGCCCTCCACCATGTGGGTCCTTCTACATCTTTGGCGTTCTTCTGTTCTAGAATTTCTGCTTTATGAGTTTTGATGCTGGATTGTCTGGTACTTTTAGGTTCATGACTATTACTTTGTGGTGGATTGTATTTTTTATTTATTTAAAATCTGTGTTCTGCTTAATTCTGTTGCCTTAAACTCTACTTTGATGGTCATAGTACCAATCCTGTTTACTTTGCATCTGGGGGCGTATCCTTACTTTTTTGTTTTTATGCCTTTCTGCATCATTTTTCTGAGGTGTCTTGGAGCTCCAAGGGAGGCCAGAGGTGGTTTTCCACCAGCGTGGAAAGTGACTGGTGGGATAGGGTTGAGGATCCAGCAGAGGCAGTCAGAACTGAATGCCAAATGATGAACAGCAAAGCTCAGAGGCATAAGTCAGAACATACCCTCAATCCGAGCAACTTCCAAGAAGCTAGCTAGGATATCTGCATGTCTTTGCCTTCTACTCTCTCAGTGGATAAATAGAACCCTCAGTCTCTATTGGACCTGCTGCTTCTGGCTTCCTTGAACTTTGCCCCATCCCACCAGTGATAAAACTTTTGCCATCCTTTGGCTACTTCTTGTTCCAGTTATTTGCTCAGACTGGGCCTAGTCCAATTTTACCTCTAATCCCAATCTGCCAGTGAGTCCAGCCATGACATGTGTACAGATCTTGTTGCTTAGACACCTTCCCAGCCTGGGATAAAACTGACAAGAGTGACAAGCCTAGAAAGTAGCAGCATCCCTGAGGTAATAACCAAGCTCTCTAAAAATTAAGGAAAGAGCCTTATATCTATGATCCATACAAGGTCAAATTCTAATAAAAGGAAAAGTTCCAAGCAGATAAAACTAAGTGGATTTAAGATGTGGGTGATTCTAAATCACTATCCAAGATGAGAGAGGGAGTGCTGTTAGATTCCATCGCAGATACCCATTGGCAGCTAGCTACAGGAGGCCATTCACCCACCCATGTGATCTGTCTGGACTCTAGGGAATAGCGTATTTCAGAGACCCCTGCAATTGGAGGCTGGACACAGTTTGGAAGGGGAAGTGCCATGGGGTGCATTCCAGTTCACTGTAGTATGATTGTATGTATCGAGGGTCCCCTGTGTAGGAACTGTGGGTATGTGGCATCTCCCTTGTGTTGCTCACAGACACAGAAGACACAAGCAGGCTCTAAGAAATAGGGGGAAGAGTGTTCTGCCTAAGAATAGGATGAAAGTTTGGAAGACCTTCATGAATTAAATAGCTAGTGATTGCGCTTTTCACATTACTGTGTATTTTCTCACTTGTATGAATGAGTGTGTATCTTTTATGTGTGCCCTACATTTTGCAGTTTAGAAGGTATGCTCATGTATTATCAGTTTGATTCTCAAAACAACCATCCCAGTCAGGCTCATCATCTCCATGTTACAAATAAGGAAACATATAGACTCACCTTAGGTAAGATGCTTGTCTAGGCTCACCTAGAAAGTCACAAAACGTAAACCCAGGACTTCTGATATCTAGTTCAGGGCTCTTCCTCAAAACTGCCACTGCTGTCATCTCTCAGGGTGATCTATGACAGATAACCATATCTGGTTCTCTGCAACGTATTACAATGTTACAGAAATATGACTACAAGAACCTCCGAATTTTACAACTGCACTTTGTGCTTAAAGCCTCAGGACAGAAGCATAATAAAACTATTCATTAAAATGTTTAGACCAACTGACAGCCACAATAATTAAAAACTCATAGCACTGTTAAGCTGTGTTTCAGATTGGTTTTCTGAGTGGAGAGGCTTTTTTTTTTTTTTTTAAGAAAAATTTGTCCTCACTATTTTAGGAATAACAGCTTCTGCTGAGATGGTCATTGAGGATGGGAGTCACGGTTGTGGAAAAACATTGGAGGTCTATCAGGATACGGTTCTCCTGTCCCCAAGGACCAAAAAGCTGGAGGTCCCAGGAGACAGATCTTTCTAATAGTGGCAGCTTCCTTGCATGCAAGAGTGGTCAGTCTCCAGAGACAGAGGACCTCTGTCTTTCTTCCTCCCTCCTGACTTCTTAACTTCTCATGGCTTTACCTTTTTTTAAGAATATAGAAAACTAGGCACCTGAGTGGCTTAGTTCATTGAGCATCTGACTCTTGATCTCAGCTCAGTTCTTGAGCTCAAGGTCATTAGTTCAAGCCCCACATTCAGCTCTATGCTAGGTGTGGAGCCTATATATATATATATATATATATATATATATATATATATATATATATGAAGAATCCATATATATATATATATATAATTAAAAATATACAAAGTTGAGAGAATAGTTTGGTGAACAACCACATACCCATTACCCAGCTTTAATAGTGGCCAACTCAGCATCAGTTCTGTAGCAGCTTTGGCTCCATTGCTTCATCCCTCTCATGTTATTTTAAAGCAGATCCCAGGGGGCACCTGGGTGGCTCAGTGGTTGAGTCTCTGCCTTCGGCTTAGGTCATGATCCTGGGGTCCTGGGATCGAGTCCCACATCAGGCTCCCCTCGGGAAGCCTGCTTCTCCCTCTGCCTAAGTCTCTGCCTCTCTCTGTGTCTCTCATGAATAAATAAAAAAATCTAAAAAACAATAAAGCAAGTCCCAGACTTTGTAGCAGGTCATCCATAAATCTTTCAGTATGTATCTCTAAAAGATGTGAAATATTTTTATAGCGTAACCCCAATACCATTATCAAATATAGACAGAACAATGATGTCTTAATGTAATCAAAGTTTAGTGTTCAACTTTCCAATCACACTCATTGCTTCAGGTGCCAAATAAAGTTCATATATTTACAATTGGTGAATATATCTTTCAGGACTTTTTAAAATTAAAGGAATCCTCCCCATCTTATTTTTTCCTCTCATAATTTATTTGCTGAATAAACCAAGATGTTTTGTGTAGAGTTTTTCACAATCTGGATTTTGCTGATGAGTCGCCATGGTGTAAGTTAAGATGTTCTTCTGTCCTTTGTACTTCTTATGAATTGATAGTTGTATCCAGAGGCTTGATGTGATTTAGATTTAATTTGGGAGGGAGCAGACATACTGTGTCATAAGTGGTGTTGGTGACCTCATTCAGAAGGCACATCCTGTCTAGGTGCATCCCTTTTTAGTGATCCTTAGTTAGCAATCCTTATTGCTCAATGCCTGTATCCATTACTTTATTAGTGATTGCATGATGGTAATATTCGAACTCGAATTACACCTCCATTTATTCCATATATCATTTTTTATTCCTTTGTATTCACTTATTCAATACTCATTTATTATATATATATATTCTTCATTTATACAGTACTTCTATAAAGAGTAATTTCCCTCATCTACTATTTGGTTGTCCAGTGATACAGTCCATATAGAAACACAGGATTATTACCTGATTCTTTCCTGTTGATTATAAATTTCCAAAATAATAAATTGGTTCTCTGTCATTGTGCTAAGGTGACTAATTAGAATTTTGTATCATGAAGTTATGGATTTAAACATATTTGATGTGTTCAATCCACAGCAGTCTATTTTTTGAGACTCAAGTTGTCTCAACTTTAGCCAGGGGGAACCTCTTCAGGGTGGCTCCTGAGTCCTTTTGCCAGTACCCTAGTAGTCTTTGGTAGTTTCCTTGCTCTCTGGTAGGACAATATATACACTCCAGGCTCCTCTTGTAGATTTCCCGCCTCAGGCCAGAATCTGCCATTTCTCCAAGAAGCTCTTACTTCTTCTCATGGTAAATGATATTTCAAGACCACAATCTGCATTTTTAAAGGGTGCTTATTGCTACTGGGTCTGTCATTGTTTCTGGAGCTTTTCAGTGGAAGAGCCAGGCAATGTATTTTTTAAGATAAAATATATCATGGGTTCATGCTGATATTTCCAACTCAGATTCAGAACTACAGGGTGTTTATGTAATATCTTCTGTTGTATATCCATATCTCCTGACTCTTACACTAAGAATCCCAGTTTTCAAGGCCACTGGGGATAACAGAATTAAAATGTCACACAATTACTTATTCAATTTATCTCATCATACAAACAACTAGCTCAGAATACCAATACTAATGCTACCACCACAATATGATTACTGTAAATAGTTTACAATTTTTTTGGTAGTTCTTGTACTTAAAGCAAATCCCACTAGGAATATACTATCAAATTACTATGTTTAAAAGAATAGTTTCTCTCTGCCACCAACTACACACACAATTAGATTCATTTATTTCATTTTGCTTTCAATTTGGGGGAATGGCTCTTTTAGTGTTCTTAGTGTTCTTTGATGATTATGTAATATGGTTATGTGGTTCCAAAGTCAAATCAATAAGCCAAATTATACTCAAATAAATCTAGCTTCTATCTCTATCCTTTCCACCCTGTTTCTTCCTCATCTTAGAGGCAACCATTTCAAAACTGGTTATGGTTTCATCTTTCTATTTTTTAAATGTTCTAAGCATGAGAATATTCATGTACATCTCTCCCCATCCCTCCCTTCTTGGATAAATGATAGTACAATATACACAGTTTTCTATGCCCTTTTTTTCACTTAACAATGTATCCTGGAAATCACGTTATAGTGGTATATAAAAGTCTTTTTCATTTATTTAGCAGGTGCATAATACTCCATTGTGTGGATGCCCCACAATTTGTTCAACTGATCCCCTATTGAGAAATATTTGAGCTGTTGCCAGTCTTTTGCTTTTATGAACAGCTCTGTAACAAATGGCTTTGTGTATATGTTTTTTCATATTTTTGCCAGCATATTGATGGGATAGATCCTTAGAATTGGGGAAGATTCCTAGAATTGCCTAGAAAAGGTAAATGCACACATGGTTTTGCTAAATTTTACCAAATTTCTCTCCAGATATGGTCTACTGTTTTACATTCCCACCAGCAAGGTTGAGAGAATTTCTGTCCTGTTTAGTGGCTGTGGTTTAGCCTTCTATGCTTTGTCTGGGGCTGAAACACCCAGAGTGAGTCTGGACAGTGAGAGGCAGTAGAGAGGGTGGGTGGACATGCCTGTGGCCCTGGCTCTGCCACTTAGTAGTTGTATGTTCTTAAGCAAATTACTCAACCTCTCTGTGCCTGAGTTTTCTCATTTATAAAGTGGGAATAATGAGTAAAGCTTCCTGAGAGGTTGTTCTGGTAATGACATGGGTTAGTTAAGTGAGCAAGTGAAGCATTTTGTGCTATGCCTGGCACCTAGTATACACCGAGTAAATGCTGGTAAAACTAGTGTTATTTTAGTAAACCCTGTCAGAACCCTGTGAGGTGGGTATTACCAACCCCAGTGTATACATGAGAAAACCTAGGCACAAAGAGATGAAATAATTTGTCCTGTGTCACATGGCTAGAAGGGTGTTGCTGAGGCTCCAGCCTGTCTGCCTCCAAAGCAGGGATGTTACACTGCAGGCTTCCTCTGTAAAGCCAGCATGGGATGAGCTGGCACCCAGGCAGTGACGGATAGTATAGGTTCCAACCCCCTTCCTGTGACTTCTCAGGAACCACGCCATTCTTCTAGGCTTTCTGTGCTCTCTGCCCCTCACTCTGAGGCCAGTTGGCCACATTTCTGCTATCTCTGCAGATCCACTGGGCTCTTGTGAGCAGGGACACATCCAAAGTGAATACTGAACTTGGGTCTCCTGGGCCCTCTTCCCTGTCTCTTGGCCGGATTTGATCTCACCTCTCTGTACAACCATGCAACTGTGCTCTCTATTCTGGATCCTCTTGCTTGGCTTGATCGCAAGGTGACCTGGAGCCTTGCATGCTCAATAAATATTTTTGCTTTGTATCCATAGCAAGAGGAAATGTGTTTGGGGGGAGGGGGTGAAATTCTTTCTGTGTAATTGAAAAACAGTGTTCTGAGTGATGGGACATTTGTTGCTCCCAGAAGAGATGATTATTTCCTCCTTCGTGATGGCTCTTCAGGGCTGAGGGCTATGCTGCTCAACTTGGCTTGGTTGGCTCATCAAACAAGCCTTTCCCCAGGTGTGGGTAACTGAGACAAGACAGGAATTTAGTACATAACCCACTTTTTTTATTGTTAAAAATGATATTTAAAGTACCTACACAAATCATGACTACATCTACAAATCTCCATGATCTTTCATCTCCTGCCAGAAGCAGGTCCAGATTTGCGGGCCCTGAAGCTTACCAAATTTATGTGACCCTCTTTAAGAAAGGAAACCAAAATCACAAATTCAAAATTAGGTACAAAAATCAATATTTATTTGGGAAGGGAAAATAAATCACAGAAATCAGAAACTTGGAAAGCAGACAAATACCACAGATATCATAAAATCCAGAAAAATAACACAAGATTTTAATTAAGGAACTACCTGACATATTCTTTAATCCCTTCAGCAGTATGACAATTTTACAATATTTTCTGTGGAATGAGTTGGAAGATAATTTTTCTTTCCTCTGCCATCATTGGTTGAATTTTGTTTATATTGATGACAGTTGAGAAAAACTTTTTTTTCCTCCCAGCTTCATAACTCTTTGTTGGTAATTCATCTAAATTGTTGATATTGTTGTCAGACTGAGGAAAACCTCTTTATCTCTCTCTTTTTAAATCTGTATATAAGGTTTGAAAGGATTTTCTGTAGACCAGTTTCTGACCTGACACACCCAAACCTTGTCTGTTGTCTTCCACTTTCTGCATACTTTTGCTGCTACGGGACTTCTGGGTCTTTGTGTCATGACTCCAGGCTGGTCACCCTGGTGGGTGGTAGGACTATCCTGGAAGTTATTTCTACAGTAACATGCTTCAGAATAATCTAACTAATCAGGGACATACCTGCAAACTCCATAAATATATCCTACCCTACTCACAATCACTATATCTCAAGTCAACTTCCCCCAACCCTTTCCTCAGAATGCCTGGGGCCTTCCAACACCCCCTGACAGGAGGGGAAATGGGGTTGAGAGGCAAGTTAGAGTTGAATGGGGCAGCAGGCTTAACTGACTATGGTTAGCACATCTTACTTTTGCAAATTTTACTAAACACAGGGCCCTGTGAACATGCTGTTGGGGACCTTGTGTATACTTACCCCTCCCCATCTCAGTAACCTCTGGGTCCTCAGAACCTCATACATAGCCTGTTGAACTATTGAGTGAAATTTTTTTAAGTATTTTATTGATTTATTCATGAGAGACACACAGAGAGAGGCAGAGACACAGGCAGAGGGAGAAGCAGGCTCCCTGTGAGAAGCCTGATGTGGGGCTCGATCCCAGGACCCTGGGATTATGACCTGAGCCAAAGGCAGATGCTCGACCACTGAGCCACTCAGATACCCTTTGAGTGAATATTCTGTAAGCCTAACTGAAGCTAGTCCTTGGACCAAGATTTAGAGAAACTAAAAAGCTCTCTTCTCTCCATGCTTTTTCTAATTTTTCAATCTTTGGACTTGGTTTGTCAGACATAAATGGTAGCCTTTTGCCTCTTGGCAGGGACTAAGGTGTAGCAAGTGAAGCACCTTGGATATATAATTCAAGGAAGCTGGGATCCCTGGGTGGCGCAGCGGTTTAGCGCCTGCCTTTGGCCCAGGGCGTGATCCTGGAGACCCGGGATCGAATCCCACGTCGGGCTCCCGGTGCATGGAGCCTGCTTCTCCCTCTGCCTATGTCTCTGCCTCTCTCTCTCTCTCTCTCTGTGACTATCATAAATAAATAAAAATTTAAAAAAAAATAATTCAAGGAAGCTCTAGATGCCTCACTCACGTCGCCCCTGGCCCTAGCCTGGTCCCCAGCTTTGCCTATTCTAGAAGGCTCCTTGAGGCAGTGAAAAAATTTAGTTTAAATAGAATATGGGGGATCCCTGGTGGCGCAGCGGTTTGGCGCCTGCCTTTGGCCCAGGGCGTGATCCTGGAGACCCGGGATCGAATCCCACATCGGGCTCCCGGTGCATGGAGCCTGCTTCTTCTCCCTCTGCCTGTGTCTCTGCCTCTCTCTCTCTCTCTCTGTAACTATCATAAATAAATAAAAATTAAAAAAAAAATAGAATATGGGTTCTGACTGAGTAGCAAAATGGCTACCTCTTTGCTGAGAGAATCTATAGGAATGTAGCGTCCTTTATACACTAAGACACATCATTCAAGATACAATTTCCCTGAATCTGTAGCACACAGAGCTAACATCGTCAACAGCTATGATCCCAGCCCCAATAGCAGAGCAAAAAGCAGATCTAATAATCTCAGCACAAAGGCAAGAATGAGCTTCCCAGCCTCTGAGTTCAGAGTTCATCTAGATAGCTAAGTGAAGAGGTTGAGCATGCAGAGGGAGGCCCCTCCACCTTTCCTTCCTGGCTCCAGAGACCATGTGATCACCAAGGATTAGTCACTGCCAAGGCTCCCTCCATAACTTCTGATGATCACATCACTACAAAGACAAAAATGTTCTGTAATGGATTCTCGCCATTTTTTAGGTTCCTGGAATTTCTCTTAAAATCCAAATGTCCTAGCACCAAACCGAAATGTATTTTAACCACTTTTTCTTGCTAAAAAATAATACATGTGCACTGCATAAAATGTGTTAAACAAAGATAAGTGAGAAGAAGGAAGAAACATTACTCATGATCTCATCACTCAGAGATAACCACAGTGATATTATAGTGCATTTTCTTCCAGAATGTTTTGTATACACAGGCACATGCACATGCAGGGCTCAGACTTCTTCGTATACTGACTCTTTGAATTTGTATGTCATAAGCATCTCCATGTATCATGAAATACTCTTTAAAAATGTAGCTTTAAGGGGATCCGTGGGTGGCTCAGCGGTTTGGCACCTGCCTTTGGCCCAGGGCGCGATCCTGGAGTCCCGGGATCGAGTCCCGGGATTGAGTCCCGCGTCGGGCTCCGGGCATGGAGCCTGCTTCTCCCTCCTCCTGTGTCTCTGCCTCTCTCTCTCTCTCTCTCTGTCTATCATGAATAAATAAATAAATAAATATTTTTAAAAAATGTTGCTTTAAGCAGTAATGTACTATTCTCATATATGGAGGTACCATAATTTAATCTTCTGTTATTGAGGATATAGGCTGTTTTCAAATTTTTAGGAAAATTGCCATAATGAACTTTCTCACACATGGATATTTGTTGATCTAATAAGTTTTTTTAGAGTAGATTCCTAGAAGTCAGATTACTAGGTCAAAGGGCATGAGTATTTTTTGGCTATTGATACTTCACTGTTAAATTACTTTTCACAAAGATTGTGTCGGTTTTGGGTCTACCCGGCAGTACAGGTCAGTGTCTCTAGAGATGTCTGCCAATGTAAAAAGTTTTAATGTGTGTTTTTAAATTTGAAAGGTGAAAAATACTTCCTGTTGTTTTAATCTCCAGTTCTTTAATTACAAATGTGGTTGAACACTTAATGTTCATTGGATGTTTCTATTTCTCATTTTGTGAATTTTTGGTGAGCTTTATCTCTTTTTCTTTTGTGGTTATGATTTTCTTAATGCTTTGGAGTAGTAGTTGTCATGACAATAAAAAGATGGTAGGTAACCGAAACACTTTATATAAAATCATAATCCTTTGGTACCATTATTAGTCCCATTTTACCGATGAGAAAAACAGGAAGAGAGATGTTTAATAACTTGCTCCAGGTCACACAGGTGGTCAATGGCAGAGCCACGATTCAGGTGAAAGCAGTCTGACGCCAAAGCAGCCACCCCACTGTGAAGATGCTAATAGCTCTGTATTGTAGTAGCTACAGATATTTTCTGACTCTGTCATTTGTGTCTTGCACTTTGCTTATGGTATTTTTATGTGGTGATTTTACATACATATCTATAATCAAATTTATAGTGTTTTGTTTTATGCTTCAATTTTTATCATGGAAATCTTTCCTCATTCCATGATCTGATAAATATTTACCTATGTATCGATGTGCTGTTTAATAACTTCATTTTAAAACTTAACTCTTTAATTCATTGGAATTGGATGGAAGAGGTGAGGTAAAAAAAGTTTTCCATTGGATGGAAAAGGTGAGAGGAAAAAAGTTTTCACTTACTAAATAGTTATTTTACATTCTACCTCCATTATCAAATCCCAAGTGTAGAATATAGATGACAATGGTCTCTACCTCATAGGGTCATTGTAAAGATTAAGTAAGCTAAAAAAAATTAAACACACACACACGCACAATGGATAGCTAACAGGAATCTATTCTGTTTCTCCAAGTCAGTGGGCCCCTCACTGGAAGTGTTTCCTTGGCAATCATATTGATGTAATTCTCTTCTATACTTGCTTTCTGGTCTACATAGAAAAGAGGGGTCCTTGTCCGGGTTTGCAGCCCTTAGAATTTTATGTTCTTTCCTTTGAAACAATTTGGATAGAGCTGACTTCTATGAAAGAAGTTATATACTTCAGAAATGAGCAGGCCTTTTGCCATTTTGTCTGAGGAATGATATTTAAACAATTGATTCATTAATGATTATGGACACTATTAAGAAAAATCACAGTGGAGGGATCCCTGGGTGGCGCAGTGGTTTGGCACCTGCCTTTGGCCCAGGGCGCGATCCTGGAGACCCGGGATCGAATCCCACGTGGGGCTCCCTGCATGGAGCCTGCTTCTCCCTCTGCCTATGTCTCTGCCTCTCTCTCTCTCTCTCTCTCTCTCTCTCTCTCTGTGTGACTATCATAAATAAATAAAAATTAAAAAAAAAAGAAAAGAAAAATCACAGTGGAGGTGTCTGGGTGGCTCACTCGGTTGAGCATCTTACTCTTGATTTCAACTGAGGTCATGATCTCAGGGTTGTGGGATTTAGCCTCATGTCAGGCTCTTAGCAAAGAGTCTGCTTCTCCCTCTCCCTCTGCTCCTCCCTCTGCTCCTCCCTCTGCTCCTCCCCCTGCTCCTCCCCCTGCTCATGTGCTCTTTGTCTCTCTAAAATAAATAGAATATTTAAAATAGGAAATCAGAGTGTTCTAATTGGTTATGCTAATTATTCTGATGGGAAAAAATGATTTTGTAGTTACCGGTTTCTTCTCTTTTGAGTATTCTACTGTGGAATGACCACAATTGTAATGGGCATATGACTTTCATAATCATAAACAGAATGATCATAAACACGGTGGCAGGTTCAATTCTTACCTCACTCCTTGAGCTCAACTCACTGCAAGTTCTGTTGTCTCCACCTCCATAATGTAGCCTGTCTCCATTTGTTTCTCTCCAACCCCATTGTTCCCACCCTGGTCAAGCCACTAGTGTCTCTCCTGGACCCTAGCCATGGCCCTGCTGGCCCCTGCTTCCATGCCTGGCCCTTAGCAATCCATTCTCCATGCAGAAGCCATGACTGCATGCTAGGCCCTGCAGCCCAACTCTCACGGTCTGCCTTGGGGCTTCACTTTTGGCAGCCTTTTGGACTTTATGCTCAGTGTTCCTTCCGTGAATTCAAGCAAGGCTTCCCCACAATCCTCAGCTTCTGAGAATTCCTCTAGTTGGGCCACACTGAGCTTACAAAAGCATTCAGAATTGAGCACCAAGTGGCAAACTACATCCAGAAAGTGAGAGAAGGTAGTCCAAAAGGTTGCCAAAGGGAGGTGCCAAAGCAGACAGTAAGAGTTGGGCTGCAGGGCCTAGCATGGAGTAGTACTTGGGAAGTGATGGGGCAATGGCATAATCCATGAACAGTCTGTAGAATGACCACCATATTGCTCAGACACAAGGACTTTTTTGAACATTTAATTTTACATTTTCCTATAAAATCTTTGTTGAATAAATGTATCTCCTTTATTTAGACATACTGTGTATATAGGAGTTTCATGTGCTGTACGATCTATGCTTGGGGTCAGTAAATCAATAAATGCTGAATAAAAATAGCACTAAAGGCAAATGATCGTACTTTATGGGAACAAGTACCTCTTTGAAGGGCCAGCCTGCTACTATTCCGTTCAGGCAAAGATCGCTCAACTCGTTCCCTCTTGATAGATCATCTCACAGAGTCACTGAGCTGTTAAACATTGAGCTTGGCACAGTCCATTTTTTGAAAACTCCTCTGCCTTCTCCTCTGTGGGTCTCCAGATGGGCTGGCAATTAGCCAGATCAGTTATAGAGGGCAGATATTCTAAAATGCTTTTATCCACTTGAATGTTTCAGAGGTCTTTGAAAAAATTCATTGAACAGACTGTGTGAGGCTCCAGCAAACACTTGGTCCATCAGTGGTATTTCGTTCTGCATCCTCTAGTCACTGAGCTCCTGGGGGCAAGGGCTAGGCAGCCTGGCCTTGAGATGATAGAGAGACCAAACAGGTTTGGGCTGCTTACTGGTGGGGATAGAGATGCCTCTCTGACACAATTAGCATCAATTTTTTTTTGAAATTTAAAAAATCTTTATTCTTTCTATTGAATGTAAATGCAAAAGATGGTCATGGGACAAACATCATAAAATGAAAAAGTACATAAAATAATATTTAAACACATCCACTGCTGAATCTAAATCTTTTTTAAATTTTATTTATTTTTAAATTTTTTTAAATCAGAGTTCAATTTGCCAACATATAGCATAACACCCAGTGCTCATCCCACCAAATGCCCCCCTCAGTGCCCATCACTCAGCACCCCAGCCCCCCACCCCAAAAGATTGTCCCATGACCATCTTTTGCATTTACATTCAATAGAAATAATAAAGATTTTTTAAATTTCAAAAAAAAAATGATGCTAATTGTGTCAGAGAGGCATCTCTATCCCCACCTACCAGTAAGCCCAAACCTGTTTGGTCTCTCTATCATCTAAAGGCCAGGTGGGGGGTTTAAATTTTTTTTAATCGGAGTTCAATTTGCCAACATATAGCATAACACCCAGTGCTCATCCCACCAAGTGCCCCCCCAGTGCCCATCACTCAGCACCCCAACCCCCCACCCTTGTTCATTTCCCAGAGTTATGTGTCTCTCATGTTTTGTCACCCTCACTGATATTTTCACTCATTTTCTTCTCCTTTCCCTTTATTCCCTTTCACTAATTTTTATATTCCCCAAATGAATGAGACCATATAATGTTTGTCCTTCTCCGATTGACTCATTTCACTCAGCATAATACCCTCCAGTTCCATCCACATTGAAGCAAATGGTGGGTATTTGTCCTTTCTAATGGCTGAGTAATATTCCATTGTATATATAGACCACATATTCTTTATCCATTCATCTTTCAATGGACACCGAGGCTCCTTCCACAGTTTGGCTATTGTGGACATTGCTGCTGTAAACGTCGGGGTGCAGGTGTCCCGGCGTTTCATTGCATTTGTATCTTTGGGGTAAATCCCCAACAGTGCAATTGCTGGGTCATATGGCAGGTCTATTTTTAACTCTTTGAGGAACCTCCACACAGTTTTCCAGAGTGGCTGCACCAGTTCACATTCCCACCAACAGTGTAAGAGGGTTCCCTTTTCTCCGCATCCTCTACAACATTTGTGGTTTCCTGCCTTGTTAATGTTCCCCATTCTCACTGGGGTGAGGTGGTAGCTCATTGTGGCTTTGATTTGTATTTCCCTGATGGCAAGTGATGCAAAGCATTTTCTCATGTGCATGTTGGCCATGTCTATGTCTTCCTCTGTGAGATTTCTCTTCATGTCTTTTGCCTATTTCATGATTGGATTGTTTGTTTCTTTGGTGTTGAGTTTAATAAGTTCTTTATAGATCTTGGAAGCTAGCCCTTGATCTGATACGTCATTTGCAAATATCTTCTCCCATTCTGTAGGTTGTCTTTGAGTTTTGTTGACTGTATCCTTTGCTGTGCAAAAGCTTCTTATCTTGATGAAGTCCCAATAGTTCACTTTTGCTTTTGTTTCTTTTGCCTTCGTGGATGTATCTTGCAAGAAGTTACTGTGGCTGAGTTCAAAAAGGGTGTTGCCTGTGTTCTCCTCTAAGATTTTGATGGAATCTTGTCTCACATTTAGATCTTTCATCCATTTTGAGTTTATCTTTGTGTATGGTGAAAGAGAGTGGTCTAGTTTCCTTCTTCTGCATGTGGATGTCCAATTTTCCCAGCACCATTTATTGAAGAGACTGTCTTTCTTCCAGTGGATAGTCTTTCCTCCTTTATCGAATATTTGTTGACCATAAAGTTCAGGGTCCACTTCTGGATTCTCTATTCTGTTCCATTGATCTATGTGTCTGTTTTTGTGCCAGTACCACACTGTCTTGATGACCACAGCTTTGTAGTACAACCTGAAATCTGGCATTATGATGCCCCCAGCTATGGTTTTCTTTTTTAAAATTCCCCTGGCTATTCGGGATCTTTTCTGATTCCACACACATCTTAAAATAATTTGTTCCAACTCTCTTAAGAAAGTCCATGGTATTTTGATAGGCATTACATTAAACGTGTAAATTGCCCTGGGTAACATTGACATTTTCACAATATTAATTCTGCCAATCCATGAGCATGGAATATTTTTCCATCTCTTTGTGTCTTCCTCAATTTCTTTCAGAAGTGTTCTATAGTTTTTAGGGTATAGATCCTTTACCTCTTTGGTTAGGTTTATTCCTAGGTATCTTATGCTTTTGGGTGCAATTGTAAATGATTGACTCCTTAATTTCTCTTTCTTCAGTCTCGTTAGAGTATAGAAATGCCATTGATTTCTGGGCATTGATTTTGTATCCTGCCACGATACCAAATTGCTGTATGAGTTCTAGCAATCTTGGGGTGGAGGCTTTTGGGTTTTCTATGTAGAGTATCATGTCATCGGCAAAGAGGGAGAGTTTGACTTCTTCTTTGCCAATTTGAATGCCTTTAATGCCTTTTTGTTGTCTGATTGCTGAGGCTAGGACTTCTAGTACTATGTTGAATAGCAGTGGTGAGAGTGGACATCCCTGTCTTGTTCCTGATCTTAGGGGAAAGGCTCCCAGTGCTTCCCCATTGAGAATGATATTTGCTGTGGGCTTTTCATAGATGGCTTTTAAGATGTTGAGGAATGTCCCCTCTATCCCTACACTCTGAAGAGTTTTGATCAGAAATCGATGCTGTATTTTGTCAAATGCTTTCTCTGCATCTAATGAGAGGATCATATGGTTCTTGGTTTTTCTCTTGCTGATATGATGAATCACATTGATTGTTTTACGAGTGTTGAACCAGCCTTGTGTACCGGGGATAAATCCTACTTGGTCATGGTGAATAATTTTCTTAATGTACTGTTGGACCCTATTGGCTAGTATCTTGTTGAGAGTTTTTGCATCCATGTTCATCAGGGATATTGGTCTGTAATTCTCCTTTTTGGTGGGGTCTTTGTCTGGTTTTGGAATTAAGGTGATGCTGGCCTCATAGAACGAATTTGGAAGTACTCCATCTCTATCTTTCCAAACAGCTTTAGTAGAATAGGTATGGTTTCTTCTTTAAACGTTTGATAGAATTCCCCTGGGAAGCCATCTGGCCCTGGACTCTTGTATCTTGGGAGGTTTTTGATGACTGCTTCAATTTCCTCCCTGATTATTGGCCTGTTCAGGTTTTCTATTTCTTCCTGTTCCAGTTTTGGTAGTTTTTGGATTTCCAGGAATGCATCCATTTCTTCTAGATTGCCTAATTTATTGGCGTATAGCTGTTCATAATATGTTTTTAAAACCGTTTGTATTTCCTTGGTGTTGGTAGTGATCTCTCCTTTCTCATTCATGATTTTATTAATTTGAGTCTTCTCTCTCTTCTTTTTAATAAGGCTCACTAATGGTTTATCTATCTTATTAATTCTTTCAAAGAACCAACTCCTGGTTCTGTTGATCTGTTCCACAGTTCTTCTGGTCTCGATTTCGTTGATTTCTGCTCAAATCTTTATTAACTCTCTTCTTCTGCTGGGTGTAGGATCTATTTGCTGTTTTTTCTCTAGCTCCTTTATGTGTAAGGTTAGCTTTTGTATTTGAGTTCTTTCCAGTTTTTGGATGGATGCTTGTATTGCGATGTATTTCCCCCTTAGGACTGCTTTTGCTGCATCCCAAAGATTTTGAATGGTTGTATCTTCATTCTCATTAGTTTCCATGAATCTTTTTCATTCTTCCTTAATTTCCTGGTTGACCCTTTCATCTTTTATCAGGATGGTCCTTAACCTCCATGTGTTTGAGGTCCTTCCAAACTTCTTGTGATTTAGTTCTAATTTCAAGGCATTATGGTCTGAGAATATGCAGGGGACGACCCCAATCTTTTGGTATCGGTTCAGACCCGATTTGTGACCCAGTATGTGGTCTATTCTGGAGAAAATTCCATGTGCACTTGAGAAGAATGTATATTCAGTTGAGTTTGGATGTAAAGTTCTGTAGATATCTGTGAAATCCATCTGGTCCAGTGTATCATTTAAAGCTCTCGTTTCTTTGGAGATGTTGTGCTTAGAAGACCTATCGAGTATAGAAAGAGCTAGATTGAAGTCACCAAGCATAAGTGTATTATTATCTAAGTACTTCTTCACATTGGTTATTAATTGATTGATATATTTGGCAGCTCCCACATTCGGGGCATATATATTGAGGATTGTTAAGTCCTCTTGTTGGATTGATCCTTTAAGTATGATATAGTGTCCCTCTTCATCTCTCACTACAGTCTTCGGGGTAAATTTAATTTATCTGATATAAGGATGGCTACCCCTGCTTTCTTTTGAGGACCATTCGAATGGTAAATGGTTCTCCAACCTTTTATTTTCAGGCTGTAGGTGTCCTTCTGTCTAAAATGAGTCTCTTGTAGACAGCAAATAGATGGGTCCTGCTTTTTTATCCAGTCTGAAACCCTGCGCCTTTTGAGGGCATCATTAAGCCCGTTCACATTCAGAGTTACTATTGAGAGATAGGAGTTTAGTGTCACCATGATATCTACTCAGTCCTTGTTTTTGTGGATTGTTCCATTGAACTTCTTAAAGGGGAATTTTAAGATTCCCCCTTAAAGTTTCTTGCAGAGCTGGTTTGGAGGTCACATATTCTTTCAGTTCCTGCCTGTCTTGGATGCTCTTTATCTCTCCTTCCATTGTGAATGAGAGCCTTGCTGGATAAAGTATTCTTGGTTGCATGTTCTTCTCATTTAGGACCCTGAATATATCCTGCCAGCCCTTTCTGGCCTGCCAGGTCTCTCTGGAGAGATCTGCTGTTACCCTAATACTCCTCCCCATAAAAGTCAGGGATTTCTTGTCCCTTGCTGCTTTAAGGATCTTCTCTTTATCTTTGGAATTTGCAAGCTTAACTATTAAATGTCGAGGTGTTGAATTGTTTTTATTGATTTTAGGGGGGGGGGAAATCTCTCTATTTCCTGGATCTGAATGCCTGTTTCCCTTCCCAAATTAGGAAAGTTTTCAGCTAGGATTTGTTCAAATACATATTCTGGCCCTGTGTCCCTTTCGGCGCCCCCGGGAACCCCAATTAAACGTAGGTTTTTCTTCCTCAGGCTGTCGTTTATTTCCCTTAATCTATCCTCATGGTCTTTTAATTGTTTGTCTCTTTTTTCCTCAGTCTCCCTCTTTGCCATCAACTTGCCTTCTACGTCACTCACTCGTTCTTCCACCTCGTTAACCCTCGTTGTTAGGACTTCTAGTTTGGATTGCATCTCATTCAATTGATTTTTAATTTCCGCCTGATTGGATCTAAATTCTGCAGTCATGAAGTCTCTTGAGTCCTTTATGCTTTTTTCTAGAGCCACCAATAGCTGTATAATAGTGCTTCTGAATTGGCTTTCTGGCATGAATTGTAATCCAGATTTTGTAACTCTGTGGGAGAGAAGACTGTTTTTGATTCTTTCTTTTGAGGTGAGGTTTTCCTTCTAGTCATTTTGCTCAGTGCAGAGTGGCCAAAAAACAAGTTGCATTGGGAAAAGGAAAAAAAGATAGGAGAGAAAGAAGGAAAGAAAAGAGAAAAAGAAAAAAGAAAAAAGGGAGAAAAAAAGAAGAAAAAGAAAGAAAGGGAAAAAAGGGATGGGGGAAGCAAACAAATCAAAAAGCCAAAAAAAAAAAAAAACCCAAAAAAACCCCACAAAAAACAAAAAAAATCACGGGGGAGTATCTTCTGATTCTGTATACTTTAAGTCCCTTGACTTCCCCTGGAACTTGTCCGTCTAGCTGGCCTTCTGGGGGAGGGGCCTGTTGTGCTGATTTTCAGGTGTTAGCACTTGGGGGAGCTGCTCTGCCCCCTGCCTGGTGCAGGGCTCAGTGGGGATTGTTTACCCCGTGAGGCCCCAGGAGGAACAACCGCAGTGGCTGCGGCAGCTCTGGAGCCCTGGATTCAGCTCCCGCAGTAACTCCAGAGCTCTCCGTCTGCAGGGCCTGGATGCTCCGGGGCCGGGCCGCTGATCTGCTCAGCTTGGGCAGGAGCGTCCTTGGGGTCCTGGGCCCTCCCAGCCTCTGCCTGTCCCGGGGGGAGGCCAGATCCTGGGCTGTGTCCCCGGCGCCCAGTGCTCCCGGACCTGAGCTGTTGGATTCGCACTCCCAGTGGCGCAGCCCCCTCCACGGAGCTGCCAACCGAGCTCCGCTGAGCTTCTCCCGGGGCCGCGCAGCCCTCTCTGCGGAGCCTCTTCCTCTGCCCGAGATCCTCCGAGCTGCTCCCGGAGCCACGCAGCCCCCTCCACACGGAGCCTCTTCCTCTGCCCGAGCCCCTCCGAGCTGCTCCCGGGTCCAGCCGTGTGCATGCTGCAGCCCTTCAGGGAGCTCGGCGCACTCTCCTCGGGGCGCAGTTCCTCTGTTACTGTCCCAGGGAGCCTGAGGGCTTCCCTGCCCTCCTGGGGTCCTGCTCCAACTCCCTGCGAGTGCCTTTCTGCCCGGGAAGATTGGTGAAGCTCCTGCTTCTCCGGGTTGGGACTCTCTTGTCCTGGGGGCACTCGTCCCGGCGTTAGCCCGGCTCCTTGGGGACCCCTCCCCCTTGGAGGCCTTTTGTTTCTTTATTTCTTTTTTCCCTGTTTTCCTACCTTGATAGAAGCGCGAACTCTTCTCACTGTAGCATTCCAGCTGGTCTCTCTTTAAATCTCAGGCCAAATTCGTAGATTTTCAGGATAATTTGAAGGTTATCTAGGTAATTTGGTGGGGACAGGTGATTTGGAGACCCTACTCTTCTGCCATCTTGCCCCTCCTCCCTATCTGCTCCATTCTAATTGATCCTTAAAAGTGTTATTCAAACATCACTTTGTCAAGGAAGCCTCTGTGACCCTCATCCAAGATAATGGTAGTTCTGCCTGTGGTTTGTTCTAGCACACGGGTTGCTACTTTGTGGCACTTATCACCAGTGCAGCCATGTCATTCTTTGGTTTATTAATTGTTGAATGACAGTCTCCACCTCTAGACCATTGGCTCTAGGAAGGCAGAGAACAGGGCCTGGCGTGTTGGGGCCTCACATCGGATAATTGTGAAATGAATGAATGTGTATGCAGTAGGCACAGTTACCGGCTGTGTGCTCTTAGGCACGTCGCTTAACCTTTCTGAGGTTCCTCATTTGTAAAATGGGCTGCTGTAAGAATTCAATGAGAACACAGGTTAAATAATAATTAGCACATGATGGATTCTCAACAAATACTAGTCTTTTCTCAGAACAGAGAGTGAGAATTCTGGGACTTGGTCACTGGTCAAGCATTTTCAGAATCCATCCTGCTAACAAAATGCAGTCTCCTTTGGACAGACCAATATCACTAGGAGGACAGGATTAGGAGTACATCCATCTAGCCCTGCAAAACTGAGCGATTCATGTATCCATCCATTCTTTTACTTAATAAATGATATTGAGCACCAGCTGTGAGCTAGGTGCTGGGACAATAATAGTGACAAAAATTGCCTCTGACCTCTTGTAGCTTATAGTTTGTTCCGTTCAATTATCTGCTTTTCACATCACTAAATAAATGGCTTGACTCTTCTGGGTTTGGCTTTAGCCAGCCCTGGCTGTGGCCTGTGGCAGAGTGTGGACGAAGCCTTAGCTCTCTTGGCTCGGTTAAAGCCATTTGCTTCTCTAGACAAACTTGCACTGGGGTTTTTAAATCACCATCTGCAGCCCCTCTTCTTAATTTAATGTCTTTATCTTCTGCTCTCTACCCTCATCCTCTCCTGAACTGCACCTGAAATCACATCCTTTCTCATGACATGAATGCAGATAGGATATTTGTCCTCATCCCCAGAACAGCAGTTGTCTGCAACGTGTTGGGAAGAAAAGATATTGGACGAGTGGGAAATGCCCTCATGGTATATTGATAATGATTCTGTTTGTTTTCCTTCCCTCCTGTGTGTCCAAGCTGGCGGTGTGGCCTTGGTCCTGAAGTCTGTGCATCTTGGCAGCTTTAGCCCACTAAAGACACCTACCTATTGAAATGCAAGAGAAACCCATAACCACATGGAAGCAGAGCCCTCTCTCCCTCTGTGATTTTCAAGAACACTGACTCCTGCCACTATGCATGGGTGAGGATGCCCCAATTAGGGACCAGCTCATGCCATCCCACTGACCAGGACCTGTGTGAGCTGCTGGGGACCCATCCCAGCAGGATGGCCAAACACCCTCAGAGCTGAGAGGCTCTTGAAATTGTGACCCAGGAGGGTTTCCCAGATCTGTTATCTCATGGTCTCGTGAAGAATCATCTGAAGTGAGGAAAGGAAGAAACTTGTCAGAACCCCATGTATTTATTTTGGAAAGGGGTGACAGAGCACCTCTGTGTGTGTCTGGGCTTGAGCATACTGGCTTTGAGGAGGGGGCCTATTCTTGGGGAAAGAGCCCCATCCTTCCTCTTTTCAGAAACGCAGGGGCCGCTCATGTGACAGAGCCAGTTCCACAGCTTCGCCTTTAATGGAGTGAGCAGATTGCAGGAAGAATGCGATGCTGCTCAGTAAATTTAATGACTTTATGAAGATAAATGTTTCCCTTCCGAGGCTCCTTCTTGTCAGAATACATTTAATACCGCCATTCCTTTGAGAACGAAATTCCTGTAGCACTTTGCAGCATATTAACATGTTTCTCTCACCACATGAAATTGCACTTCAAGCAAGAAATAATAATGTTTCTGCCTCCCCTTGTACATTTTTATTACTGCCAATGAATAGGAGTAAATTAACTATTATGGCTAACATTATTCACGGGGACAAATTCCTAACTCATTTTACAGAGAATAATAAATAACTGAATGAATAAGATGCCTTTAATTTCACATGTGAATTATCAAAGATTCCTCAGAGTAACGGGAGAGAGGCCGTCATGTTTATACACAAAATACAAATATATAGCCAGTGTTTAGCATCAGGAGCTACGTCATCCGAACAGTTACTCTGCTGCTCTGGGTCAGTCCCTGAGACTATGGAACCCATTCCCACTCATTGGCCAGCCTCAGCTACCCAGGGTACACTCTGATCGTATACTCAGAGGACGATATTTAGCTTTTACAAAATCTACTTGCAGTTTCTGTCCAGGCATTTATCACTTCATTCCATAGGCAACCTCAGGACCAGGCAGATCTTGTTCCTGTTAATGACATTACAAGGCAAATTCCACTTTAATGGAAACCACCAAAGTCCTGGCCAGTGGCTCTTTCATTTGGAGTTGCCTTCAACAACCCAAATTCCAGTACAGTGATGTAATTCGAACACCTTCTTGTAGCCTGTTCTAATGGGATTTTTGCTGCGCCATAAATTCTTGAGGACCTGAAAGGTACAAGCAAGCAGGATAATGGGGAACAGAACAGCATATACACCCTTCTGGAATATTATTCTACTTAATGACCTTCCCAGATCTCCGTGGCTGCACTGCCACATCTGTGACCTCCCTGCCAGACATCTATTGAGCAGGGCCTATGTTGGGGTGCAGCATACACATTTGAGGGGTTTCCAGCCTCCCCAAGAGACCGTATGCTGCCTGGTATCCTTGGCTAGTTGCCTAAAGGGGGCCACAAGCTGAATCTCTGTAGGGTGGGATCGGCTTTCAGGGAAAGATGATCAATAGCCCTGGTGGAGAGGAGCAGAGGGGAGGGGAGAGGAGGGGAGTGGAGGGAAAAGGAGGGGAGGGTACAGGGTAGTGCAAGGAGGCCTTCCAGGCAGACATGTGCTAGAAGTAGATGCATAGAGGTGGGGATGTGTTGGGGTCCTGGGGCAGGAAGTGAGAAGGAGTCCCCTCCATTTGGCTATGCCATCTTCATGTGTGCCATTAATTCAGGTTTTCCCCTGAAAACATTGACTGTTTGGGACTGTTCCTAAGTACTTAATCTATAACCCATCCATGTCTGCATGCTTAAAAATCTTTGTTGATTTGATGTGCAAAAAAATGGTGTCTCATTTTCATTTCTTTGATTACCAGTCATGTTGGGCATTTAAATGTTTATTGGACATATAGGATGTGTGTGTGTTGTGATTGTCTATTTGTGTCTTCTGTCTCTTTTGTGTTGTTGTTTTATTACTGATTATGAGAGCTTTTTATATATGAAGGATATTCACTCTTGTCATGTTGGCCAGAATATTTGTTCAGTTTCTCATTTGCTTCAGTTTCTTCTGTAAAATAGGGATGATTCTGTTTACTTTGCAAGGCTGGGTTTCTGGTTAGCCAGGCAATGAGTGAGTCCCTAACATCATGCCTGGCACATGGTTGATGTTCAATATAGGATAGCTATTACTATTGTTGTCACTGATTACACTTGTAATCCACACTTTAGAGATGCAGCTGTTTGGGCATCCCCCATCCCATGCCCATCACAGATGGCTGTGTGGAAAGCCCTAATATTAAAGCTGCCTATAGGCAAGCAAATTCACCTTCTGCCCAGTTACCTTCTGCCTACAGGGTGGTGACCCATCAGGCCAGCTGACTCTGGGCTCCCACTGTATAAAGGATTGAGAACTACTCCTCCACATGAAAGTTACCATAAAGCAAGATCAATAACAAAAGTATAAAATTCCATCAGGCCTCATAACAAGCTTGTTGGACACCATCCTCTCCTGTTGGAAGAACCACCTGAGCTTCCCATGAAGAAGCCAAGAACTCTAGAAAGAGTCACTGTAAGGAAAGACAAGGTAACCAGTGGTCCTTCCAGGGAATACCCTGGCTTTGGATGGTCCCCAAATTATGTTGAAACCCTGCTAAATATCTAGCTTAGGTAAGGACAGAAGCCTCTTCCTTAGTTCTTATGGCAAAGCTGAGGTAGGCCACAGCCTTTGAGAGAAAAGAACACTAAAAAAGCATGGCAAGGAAGCCTTGCTAGGTGGGTCAGGGATTCTAGCTTCTTGTGTTACCTTTAGCCACATGCAGGATCAGGCTCCAAATGACTGCTTCTCCTTTGGCTATCTGGCCAGCATCCTTTAGCTCCAGCTGTTATCATAGAGAGTATCAGCAGGCTTCTGACTGCTGTGAGGTGGCTGCCCCCACAGAGATGCCCTATTTTTCCCCAGCTTGGAACCTGCCATTTCTCCAAGAAGCTCTGATTCCTTGGAGTGGGGGATGTAACCCAATAACTGCAGGCTAGATGCACTCTTGGCTGCTAGGGCGACCATAATCCTAGTTACTTCCAGGGGACAGAGACAGGAAGCCAGATGTGCATATGTACCCCTTCATCTCATTTTAAATTGCAGCTTGGTACTGATCCTTTAAATTCCAATCCAAGATTCTTTCTCCCCTTTCTCAGTTCTATACCTGCATCTCTTTTCTCCTACAGTGAGAATTTTAGTTTCTGACAATATCAGTATATTTACTCACTTGCTCAATACACGAAAAGTAGTTTGGGAGTTGTCACACCAACATGGTTACCAACAAGCCTACTCAATCCGGTTCTGCTTCACTGGGACCAGAGGTACTGCCTTGTTACTGCTGGGTAAGGATGGACTTCTAGGTCTACCACGGCCTTTGTTGACACCCAGTCTGGGGCTTCTTGTTACTCCTACTGGGTGGTGGTGGGAGTTCACACTCCCCACCAGGCCTCCATTGATACATCCTTGCTCCAGGGAAAGGGAAAAGACCTCATTACTGCTCCCCACCCTGACCTCTGCTGACACGGTGCAAGGGTAAGAGCTGATCACTGTCTAGAGGGGATGAGTTCTAGGTTTCCACTGGGCCCTCCAAAACCCCAGCCGAGCAGGGGTGGGGGGAGCACCTCACTACTGCTGGCCTCCTCTGTGTCCTCCACTGACACTATGTGGGGATAGTCTTGTTGTCAGTCAGGGTTCTCCAGAGAAATACAACCGTGTGTGTGTGTGTGTGTGTGTGTGTGTGTGTGTGTGTGTGTGTGTGTGAAAACTGATTATAGGCTCCTATGACTATGGAGGCTGGTGAGTTCAAATCTGTAGTGTGGGCTGGCAGGCTGGAGACCCGGGAGAGCCAATAGAACAGGTGGAGTCCAAAGACAGTAAGCAGCCCTCCTCCCCAGCACAGCTTTGGTGGAGTTCTCACCTCTTTACCTCTTTTGCCCACAGCTGGGAGCAGAGCAAAGCCAGTTTCTTGAATGCTGAGGCTGGTGCTGAGGGAGGTCAGAGTGAAGGCCTCTGTACTATGTACTATCAAACAAAAGCAGGAAAATTAAGAAGCAAGAATCTGGGGAAACTGAAGGTGAGGATTGTTTGGGACTGAGTGAATGACAGTGGGGTGTCCCCATGTGGCCGGCGTAGCTTCACATGCAGACTCTTTGTGAAGAAGGCAGGTTAAATTTAAATTCCATATCAGTCATCATATCTAAAGTTTTCTTTTTAAAGATTTTATTTATTTGTTCATGAGAGACACAGGGAGAGAGGCAGAGACACAGGCAGAGGGAGAAGCAGGCTCCCTGTGAGGGGGTCTGATGCAGGACTCGATCCCAGGATCCTGGGATTACGACCTGAGCCAAAGGCAGACCCTCAACCACTGAGCCACCGAGGTGCCCTGATATCTAAAGGTTTTAACAGAAAATACTTGGGGCCAGAAGACCTTATTAATACTGTAAATTATCATTCAGGGTGTGGTAGACATGGCCTCACTGTCAAAGAATCCTGCAAAGGTACTCAGTGTCTCCAGCCTTGCTTTGCCACCCTTGGTCTGCATCCCAAACCCCAGATCCTGGCTCAGTGGTCCCCAGTCATTTTTCTACCAGTCCCCAGCGACTCTCATGTAGAGTCGAGAGGCACTAACTATAGGATCAACTCTAACCTCCTTAACATGGCACTGATCAGCCTTTGATAATCTGACCCTTCTTTCCCTCTCTCACCTAACACTCCAGCCAGTAGGAAATAACCTGGTTCAAAAACATGCCAGGTTCTGGGCCTTACTGCCCATGACCTCCTCTGCCTAGAATGTCTCTCCCTCCTCCAGATGGTTCTCAACAGCCCCCTCTGGGAACCATCCTCCTTTTGGAATAACTGACCTCCTTGGGATCCCAGGCAGAATTTCCCTCCAGTTTTTCCTCCACTTCGATTCTTTCATGTCTCTCATGGAAGTGTTCCTTGAGGGCAGGGATTATGGCTGATTTGTCTTTAGAGCTCCAGTGGCTGGCACGAGGTATGATGAAGTGACAGATTGGGGAAGGAAAACAAAAAGAATCACATGGTGCATCACCACTGTTGTAGATAGTTCCTGTCAGTGTCATCTTTGTTTGCTAAGTGTGCTTTCAGACTCTAGTCAAAAGCTAAATGTCATTTGAATCAGCAAGATTGACCCACCATTAACAGGACTGGTCAGTTTCCCTCTTTTTCAGAGAAATCTTTCTGGGGATAGCTACTAGGAAGGCTCAGTCATTTCCTCAAGGGATCAATATGTCACTGATTTTGTTCCGTAGAGCAGTGTCAGGCACTTTGAAACAGCTTCCAGTATTGTTATCAGATCTTTACAGGCCAGAGTTTCTTTTGTTTTGTTTTTTGTTTTGTTTTGTTTTGTTTTGTTTTGTATTAGTACTGCCATTCTTAGTCTTACACTTAAGGCAACCATACCTTCTTTCTCTTTACATTTTATTTCTTTGCTTCCTTGGATTAGTACCAGAGAATTATATTAGAAGTCTGAATTAAAAAAAAAAACAGCTCTTTGGGACACCTGGGTGGCTCCATGGGTTAAGTGTCCGATTCTTGATTTCAGCTCAGGTCACGATCTCAGGGTCATGAGATTGGGTCCAGTGTCCGGCTCCATGCTCACTGAGGAGTCTGCTTGAGAGTCTCTCTGTCCCTTTGCCACTCTCCCAAAATAAAGAAAGAAAAATATTTTTTAAAAATTTAAACCTCACAACCTTTTGAAAGGCTGTATCCACCAAATATGGCCAAGGTCTTTAAATCTGGGAGATACAGTGTTCTTTATCAGACCCAATCTTCCTCTCTGTCACCTGACCTTGGCCTTCCTTTGGCCTGGATTCATCTATATTCTTCCTTTTAACCCGGGCAGCCTGGGTGGCTCAGAGGTTTAGCACCACCTTCAGCCCAGGGCGTGACCCTGGAGTCCCAGGATCGAGCCCCATGTTGGGCTCCCAGCATGGAGCCTGCTTTTCCCTCTGCCTGTGTCTCTGCCTCTCTCTCTCTGTGTGTGTCTCTCATGAATAAATAAATAAAATATTTTTTAAAAAAGTCTTTTCCTGAAGTTGGTTTCATCCCATAACTACACTGTCACTTCTGGACCAGATAGGACTCCTTCAAGTTGACCTAGCATGGAGGAAAAGTTACCGCATGTAGATGCAGGCTCAGTGGGCTGTGGCCGACTTGCCCAAACTGTACCCCAGGAGAACTATTATTCAAAGAATCTTTGTAGACCACCTCACTTCTTCTTCCTTTCCTTACTTCGACAAGCACTGCTTCTGCCTGACTTGTATTCTTACCCAATGTCTTCTTTTTTTAGGTAGGCATATATGGCCAATAAGTCATTTGTTTATTCCACATATATTTATTCAGCATCTACTATGTGCTATGTAGCACTACTGTGCTAAGTTTGGGTTATGAGCTCAGACTATTTTAATGCAGAAGTTCCTAGATTCTTTTTTTTTAAAGATTTTATTTATTTATTCATTAGAGAGAGAGAGAGAGACAGACAGAGAGACAGAGACACAGGCAGAGGGAGAAGCAGGCTCCATGCAGGGAGCCCAAAATGAGACTCGATCCCAGGACTCCAGGATCATGCCCTGGGCTGAAGGCAGGCGGTAAACCGCTGAGCCATCCAGAGATCCCCAGTTCCTAGATTCCAATAAAATCGGTAGCAAGATCTTACCAGCTTTGGAAATCCAAAGGGGGAAGTGTGAGTGGAATATTCCAGATTTCTAAAAAAATTTTCATGTACTTTTATTTCTTCCACCTTTGTGGAGATATAATTGAACCCAACATTGTGTAAGTTGAAGGCATACAACTGGGTTGATTTGATATATATTGCAAAATGATTGCCACCTTAGAGTTAGCTAACACCTTCATCAGGTCACATAATTACCCCTTCTTTTTTGTGGTGAGAACATTTAAGATCTACTCAGCAACTTGCAAGTCTGTAGTACAGCATTAGCTAACTCCTGTTGGGGTCCCCAGGTGGCTCAGTGGTTGAGCGTCTGCCTTTGGCTCAGGGTGTGATCTTGGGGTCCTGGGATCAAGTCCCACATCGGGCTCCCTGTAGGGAGCCTGCTTCTCCCTCTGCCTATGTCTCTGCCTCTGTCTCTATGTCTCTCATGAATAAATAAATAAAATCTTTAAAATAAATCTGTTGTCATGTATTCCCTAGAACATTTCTTACCTCCTCTTTCTGGCTTAAATGTCCTTTGCGCTTGCATTTGTCACCCTTTTCTCATACTTACCAGCTGTCTTAATTGTGCTAGGAACTCTTGATGTGGGGTCGGCTCTCTTACCAGCATTTCAGGGCACAGTGCTGTGTGGTGAACTCCAGGCACAGTGTGGTTTGGCATATCTCTAGATCTCATTCATCTTACAGAACAGACACTTCGTCCCCACTGAATAGATCTGCTATCTTGAAATACTAGATGACTCACCTGTCTTACTTCTTCTTGAACTTCTGGAGAACAGGGACTGTGTCTTGCTCACCACCGTGCCCTCTCTGCCCTGCAGTTTGGTACCATGTGGTTGTTATCTGCAAGGAGCCCCACCAGAGGCGCGGAGGCTGACAGTAAAATGCGCCTGTGTGCATCTCGTAACTACCCCATTATGTACCATGCAGATGTGTATGTGTGTTTACAAGGAACTGGCTAATGAAATGTGGGGTCTGGAAGAGCAAGCCTGAAGTCAGTAGAGCAGGCAGTCAAGAGGGAAGACGACAGTTAAAGCTCGATATCCCCAGGAAGCCGTCAGGGGAGGGGATCACGGGCAGGCTGACACCCCTCGATCAGGAACTGTTTGGAGTCTCTCTGCCCCACGGAGGGCCTAATCGTGCCTTTAAAGGGCTCTCCTGATTAGGTCAGGCCTACCTAGGATAACCACACACACACACCCAGCTTGGATTGATTG
Organism: Canis lupus dingo; assembly: GCF_003254725.2. Classification (NCBI taxonomy): domain Eukaryota; kingdom Metazoa; phylum Chordata; class Mammalia; order Carnivora; family Canidae; genus Canis; species Canis lupus. The sequence continues at coordinate 117,993,451 of NC_064281.1, read as the reverse complement.
CAGTCCACTGATTAGGAAATTGAATTACATCTTGCAAATCCCCTTCACCCCTTCATTGTAGCACCCATATGTTTGATTGAATAGCTGGGAACTGCACCAGTTCACATTCCCACCAACAGTGTAAGAGGGTTCCCTTTTCTCCACATCCTCTCCAACATTTGTGGTTTCCTGCCTTGTTAATTTTCCCTATTCTCACTGGGGTGAGGTGGTAGCTCATTGTGGTTTTGATTTGTATTTCCCTGATGGCCAGTGATGCAGAGCATTCTCTCATGTGCTTGTTGGCCATGTCTATGTCTTCCTCTGTGAGATTTCTCTTCATGTCTTTTGCCCATTTCATGATTGGATTGTTTGTTTCTTTGGTGTTGAGTTTAAGAAGTTCTTTATAGATCTTGGAAATTAGCCCTTTATCTGATACGTCATTTGGAAATATCTTCTCCCATTCTGTAGGTTGTCTTAGTTTTGTTGACTGTATCCTTTGCTGTGCAAAAGCTTCTTATCTTGATGAAGTCCCAATAGTTCATTTTTGCTTTTGTTTCTTTTGCCTTCGTGGATGTATCTTGCAAGAAGTTACTGTGGCCGAGTTTAAAAAGGGTGTTGCCTGTGTTCTCCTCTAGGATTTTGATGGAATCTTGTCTCACATTAGATCTTTCATCCATTTTGAGTTTCTCTTTGTGTATGGTGAAAGAGAGTGTCTAGTTTCCTTCTTCTGCATGTGGCTGTCCAATTTTCCCAGCACCATTTATTGAAGAGACTGTCTTTTTTCCAGTGGATAGTCTTTCCTCCTTTGTCGAATATTAGTTGGCCTTAAAGTTGAGGGTCCACTTCTGGATTCTCTATTCTGTTCCATTGATCTATGTGTCTGTTTTTGTGCTAGTACCACACTGTCTTGATGACCACAGCTTTGTAGTACAACCTGAAATCTGGCATTGTGATGCCCCCAGATATGGTTTTCTTTTTTAAAATTCCCCTGGCTATTCGGGGTCTTTTCTGATTCCACACAAATCTTAAAATAATTTGTTCCAACTCTCTGAAGAAAGTCCATGATATTTTGATAGGGATTGCATTAAACGTGTAAACTGCCCTGGGTAACATTGACATTTTCACAATATTAATTCTTCCAATCCATGAGCATGGAATATTTTTCCATCTCTTTGTGTCTTCCTCAATTTCTTTCAGAAGTGTTCTATAGATTTTAGGGTATAGATCCTTTACCTCTTTGGTTAGGTTTATTCCTAGGTATCTTATGCTTTTGGGTGCAATTGTAAATGGGATTGACTCCTTAATTTCTCTTTCTTCAGTCTCATTGTTAGTGTATAGAAATGCCACTGACTTCTGGAGAAAAGGGAACCCTCTTGCACTGTTGGTGTGAATGTGAACTGGTGCAGCCACTCTGGAAAACTGTGTGGAGGTTCCTCAAAGAGTTAAGAGTAGACCTGCCCTACGACCCAGCAATTGCACTGCTGGGGATTTACCTCAAAGATACAGATGCAGTGAAACGCTGGGATACCTGCACCCCGATGTTTATAGCAGCAATGTCCACAATAGCCAAACTGTGGAAGGAGCCTCGGTGTCCATTGAAAGATGAATGGATAAAGAAGCTGTGGTCTATGTATACAATGGAATATTCCTCAGCCATTAGAAATGACAAATACCCACCATTTGCTTCGACGTGGATGGAACTGGAGGGTATTATGCTGAGTGAAATAAGTCAATTGGAGAAGGACAAACATTATATGGTCTCATTCATTTGGGGAATATAAAAAATAATGAAAGGGAATAAAGGGTAAAGGAGAAAAAATAAGTGGGAAATATCAGAAAGGGAGACAGAACATGAAAGACTCCTAACTCTGGGAAACGAACTAGGGGTGGTGGAAGGGGAGGTGGGTGGGGGGTGGGGGTGACTTGGTGGCGGGCACTGAGGTGGGCAATTGACGGGATGAGCACTGGGTGTTATTCTGTATGTTGACAAATTGAACACCAATAAAAAATAAATTTATTAATAAAAAACAATAGCTGGGAACTGCAGTTGAGCCTAAGCAAATGGACCTATCACAAAGCTGTCAGGGTGTTCAATCCTTGATTATGGAAAGAAAGACTGGCTAGTTGAGGGAAAAGGCCGGGGTGTTACAGACCGAGCCCAGACTGAGTGTGAATGGTCCTGCATGCAGGCAGGACAGGGACACAGGAAGGCTTTGGAGTCACTAACGCCAGCAGAAGAGAATCACAGTGCGTGGAGTCATTTCTGCCGGGCTCCATGGCTATCTACAACTCTTCACTGAGGACCGACTGAAGGCCGAGTTCCTTTGCCCGATATTTCCCAGCTTCTAGGGAGAGGCCCAGTTCCACCAGCTGGCCCCCGTGCAGTGCACCTCCCAAACCTAGGCCCAACTAAAGGTGGGGGATGGGGGCAGGTTCTGAACTGGGCCCACTTTCTTCCACCTCTGCTACTTTGCTTCTGTCTGCTGTTTTTGTGCCTCTTGTCTCTGCCAGCCCACAGGCTTGTTCCCTTTTTGCTCCATCGAGCCCTTCTCTTAGAACAACCTTGACTTCTTCCCAATTAGATGAAACTGCTATCCCCAAGGGAACGTGGCCTAGGGCAGTAGGCCTGCAGCTATATTGGCCCCCAAGCACACCCTGTCTTTTGCTTATTTGTGGCCTTGTCTTCTCATCCATACTGGACGGCACGCTCTAGGCAGGTGGGAGCGGTGCCCTCTCCTCTGCGGCAGAGAGCCCACACCACGCAGCTGCTCGGCAACTCCCACAAGTTTTGAATTCAAGCAAGGCATTTTGAATCAACCAGCCTTATTTCTTAAGCTGCTGGATTCTGTATCACATGTTCGAATGAAAGACAATTTGTTCTTCTAATTAGGCTCTAACAAATTGCACTTGACCTTTGGGCTCTATTTTCGACCTTGAGAGCAGCCAGTGAATGTATAAATTCCCAGGCTTGATTTAATAATAAAAATCACTTCTATTTGCGTAGCACTTTACGGCCTTCAAATGGCGTTGCCTTCTCTTATCTCACACAAGTTTGTGGGGTCGGGGGAGATCCACCCCATCTCACAGATGAGGAAACCGAGAACCAGCGAGGTCAAGGCCTCTGCCCCAAATCCCTGAGCCTGCAGGAGGCAAACCAAGGACTCCACCTGGGGTGCCCTAACTCCTGATCTGGTGTGCTTGCCTCAGAAGGAATGGTGAGCTCACCAGTGGGAAGGCCGGCTGGACACTGCTCGTTAAAGGTGGTGGGGACTTCGGGTGCAGGGCTGTCTGTGGGATGGAAGGAAGCTCCTGCCCATGCTGTCTGCCCTTTCCACTGCCACCCCTGCAGCCCCCACCATCAGCAGGACCTCCTTGGGAGGTTTACCGTGCCCGCTGGGACATTGTGAGACATTCCCCAGTATTTGCCCAAACCAGTCTGTGTTTTCTGACAGCAGTGGCTCTCATGTGCCTGTGGCAACTTTCCTTTCAGTTCTTGGCTCTTGCCATAAATTATTTGACATGTTTTCTTACAAAATAGTGAGACTGGGATACAGGGAAACTGGAGCAGTATAAGACAGAAATGATAGCTTTGGTCCCCAGACCGTTGACAGCACTTTACAATCTGGCAGCCCCATTGGACTGTTCATTTTCTTTTCAGCACTGGGCTTCTGATAACCTGCTCTCGACTCTGAATGACACCTGGGCTAAATAAAGGGGACAGGGACATTGTATTGGTCATAGAGACAGCTGCAGCTGGGGTGGTGGTCGCCAGGGACAGATCTGTCGCTCTTTGGTATCACTGAGCTTTGGGAGTCAGGGAAGTTCCTTTATTTTCCTTCTTACCATGCACAATCCCTGCCAAACTCTCAGGCCACGTCTCCCTTCCCTGAGAGGCCTGCTCAAGATTACTCAGAATTCCAGAGGCCACAGGGATGCCACTGTTCCTCAGCACAGCATTTTGTGATGGATGGAGCCCTCTCTCTGCATAGTCTCATCCAGGTCTAGCCACACCCCCAGGAGATGGACTGGGCTCTCCCTCTCATGCCCATTTTACTGTCAAGGAGCCTGAGGCCCAGAGAGGTTATGAGCTGTTTGCAGGGTCCCACATATGATGTAAGTGCTGTGTTCTCTGTAGCTCCTCCCCAGCCACCATCACAGCCCATGACATGCCTATCATATGAAAGGAGCAGTGAGTGCTCATTGCTGTGTCCCTGGTGCCTACCTCAAGTACAGTGTTTGATGGTGGGGTACCTGCTTTTTAAATTTTTTGCGGGGGGTACCTGCCTATTAAGTCCTTTTTCACAGACTGGGTATTATGTGACTCCTTTCCCAGCACACTTCCACCATCGCTCCCACAGCCCTCACTCAGGTAGTCCACCAAGAGCATTTCACACTCATGGTGGACTTGGGGCTAGCAGGTCCCTTAGAACTTATGTACAAACCCTACACATGCCCAGAACAAACTGAGACCTAGCGTAGAAATATGAATTCCCAAGGGTCACACAGCCAGACTGGGATGTGAGCCCAGATTCTGGCATTTTCCGTAGTACCATATGGCCTCATAATTAGTGATTGTCTTCTCTTCTTCTAATTGCTGTACGTATGCGAGAGAAGTAAAGGTAACTAGGCTGTATGCTTTTAAAAGAGTCCAGGTGATAATTTCACACTGAAAAATGACTAGGCACATAGGTGACATTTTAGTTCTCTATTGCCAGGTAACAATGTACCCTACAACTTAGTGGCTTAACACAACAAAGATGTATTATTTCTCACAATGCTGTGGGTCAGCTGGGTGATTCTCTTGCAGATCCTCCTTGGGCTCCCTCGTGGCTGCATTTAATTGGTGGATTTGCTGGGGCCTGGGCTCACCTGGGATGCTGGGACCAAGTGGTCACCTCCTGTTGATGGGAGGAGGAGAGGCATGTGTTTACAGGAATGAGAGAAATTCTTAGCAGCTATTTTTGCAGTCAATCTGCCATAGATGGTACCCAATTCATGCTAATGATCCCTTTCAGCAGAGATGGGTGTGGAGGTCAGCAAAAGAAGAGAATTAATGCATTTGTTGATGGGTAAACAGAAGGTGATTTGATTTGGCACATTGAAACTGGAGAGGGTTGAGTCAAGAGACTTGGTTGGGCCAGATCAGGTGGGGCCTAGGGGCCCCCTCAACAGCTTAGGCTTGATTCTGAAGATAGTAGAGAATCAATGAAGAACTTTAAGCTGGGCAGGGACATGGTAAGGTGTGCATTTTATTTTGGAGACATTTGTATTTTAGGAAGCTCTCCCTAGGGTGGAATTGGAAGGAGAGTAAGAGGGCAGCAAGAAAAAAGTATTGTTATGGCCATTCAAGTGAGTACAAACCACTTTAATATCTTGCCTGCATCTCAGGGTCCTGTCAGCATTAGAGTTCAGAGAGCAAACACCTGGCCATAGGTCTATAAAATATTCTACTTCCTGTGTAACCTAGTCCTCCATTGGCTTCTGGTAAATGAAAAAAGTGGATTTTACAGGAGTGGTGGCCCAGAGTGACTCAGTGTTTGTACTTTCTTGAGGCTGTGGCCCTGAGAGCAATGAGTCCCAGTCCCACCAGCCAGGCTTGTGTCCACACTGGCAGCATAGGAGGGGACATTGAGAGCTGCCCAGTCCAATCCATTCATTCTGAGGTGGTTATGTTGGGGAGGGGTTGGATGGGAAACTAGAATGGAAGAGTTGCATGGGCAGTTTATGGAGACCCCAGAGCCAGAATTTGGAGGTAGGCAACCCTCAAATAAGAGTGATTATGGGAAACAACTGAAGGTACTCAGGGCTCTGAGGCAAGGCAAGGAATCTGTGGCTCCCCCTTCCCTGTGCCCCACTCCAAGTACTGCAGAGACCAGAGTGTTCAGACATTTGTAGAATTGCAGAATGAGTGAAGTCTTCTGGGAGGAAGTAGTCCCCCTGCCACGATGGATGGGCTTTCAGGTCACCTGGTCTTCTGATGACCCTCCCTCTGGCGAAGGCCGCCTTCACAAGTCTCTGTGGCTGTGGTACAAGCTTTGATGACTGGCGGAAGGAAGCAGGAGAGTAGGCAAGAAAAATATTTGCATCTGCTACATTTGTCACACAAATCATGGGGCTTTTATGTCTAAAGGGAGATCAGAACCATGTTTACAGAATGACTGTCAAGCAATAGAATGATTTAAGCACATACGCATCTGGTTTATTTTATGTTTGGTGTTTTCCTGTAAGATTTGTAGTCGTTGGGAATGACGGGCATGCCAGAGCTGGGAAAGGAAGAGAAAGCCCCTGGATCTCCAGAGAATACAGAAGGAATGATGGAAAGGCAGCCGTCAGGGGGTGCGTAGGCTCCATCTGGAGTTGTGGGGGTGCCGATGATGCTAATCATCACTGCCATCACGAGCACCTACTGTGTGCCAGGCCCTGAGTCGGGCCCTCTCCATGTGTGACCTCAGTTTTCTGTATCACTCAGTGAAGTAGCGTGGTCAGTTTCCCTTTGTTACACATAAGGAAACTGAGGTAGCATGGGGTTAAATCATTTTCCCTAGGACACATAAGTGGTAAGAGACAGAGCTGGGCTTTCAAATCCTGAGTATGAAAGGGGTTGGGTATGTCTGTCCTCCCCAGCAAAGCTTCACTAAGCAGACTCCTTTGGCAGTGTGGAGGAATGGGAACCTGACCCCTACTTCCGCTCAAGAGCAGCTGCATGATGTTTGGCAGGTGGCTTAACCTCTCTGAATCTCAGCCTCTTCACCTATAAACTGAAGTTAAAAACTCCCACCCTTCCCCTTTACAGGATGAGCATGAGGCCACCATGAAGCAGATGAAAGGCACTTGGGACAGGCCAAGTACCACGTGCATGGCAGCAAGAAGAGCTAGTTATAGGCCTAGGGCTCCATGAAACCCTCAGGACCCTCAGTGTGCAGGACTGGTATAGATCAGGGTGTCAGATGCGGGAGGGGTCCTTAGAGACCACGTGGTCTCACGTGGCATTGCCCTGATCGGGTCACACTGATGAGGCCAACGAGGGCCCAGAGAGAGGTAGGGCCTCTCTCAAGGTCAACCAGCAGGCACTTCTTTATTTACCTTTCTCCAATACAAAGTACTTCATTTCGGTGTGGTATTGCACAGTTCTCGTCTCACTGAACTGCATGCTTGCATCTTGCATGATAATCAGTTCAGAAAATTATTACAGTGCAAAGTGAAAGATAAATGGTCGTGGCATTTGTTAATACTGTAAACACCAGTTGTTGGCAAACGATAAGCTTTATTGATACCCCTAATGTATGTATTAGCGAGAACAATGCACCACAAAATGTTAACATCTGCCAACGCAGTGCCAACAATTATAAGTAACTTTTGTTTAATGCAGAAATTATGCAATAACAAAAGGTATGGCTGCAAATTAATGTGACATGGAGCCAGGTTTATGCATTTTTCGAGGCATAAACACTAATTTCATACCGAAAAGAAGCAAAAGTTCTTTTAAGCATCTCTTTGTCAAAAATGACTCTCTGACACCAAATACGGGGGAAAGTCGGGGAATTGAGATGGTTATTAAATCTGACCTTGATCAGATTTTTATTATGTCAGAAAAAAATGGTTCTTAAGAGAGAGAGTTGTCATGGGATTAGAGTCCATCTACAGCGAGACGTTTCCATGGCAACAAATCAAACACCATTTCCTCTGACTGCAGTCTCCTGCTTCAGAAGTATGAACTTAGCATTGAATAATTAGAGTGAGACACAGTAATGTTGTGTAAAGACAAAAAACAGAAGAATCAATCTGGAGGCAGTGAATTATTTTAAAATGGCAATTAACCCCATCAATGCGACTGTCTGCCGCTCATGCTGGCCATGACGGGTCCCAAGTAGGTATTTGGTTTTACAAATTGAAAGCATAATTTTTTTGTCACACACAACCTTTTTAAAAAAGCCAAAGCCAAACCATAATTCTCCCCAAATTAATGAAGTCTGAAGTTATGGATAAGGCCATAATAGAAATTCAGAGCTGTGTCCGAGTCTGCAGTAGGTAGTAACATATGATGCTCTACCTGAATTCTCCTCATGTCTGAGGGATCTGAAAACATACTTGATACCAGTGCGTGGTTAGTGTCCCACAACCAATGAGCTATCTAAATTCATAGGCTCCAATGTCACACTCCTAAAATCTTGGTGGAAAGTTAAACTGGCGCACACAAAGCCACTTAGAACTTAGGGAGATGCCTCCGCCTTTTCGCTTCTTGGTTGGCTTGCAGTACTGCAGTCTAATTGCATTAAGGGCATATTGTTCTTCCTCTGAAAATGGATATCAGGAGCTAATCTGGTGGATGGCATCTGAGGTTCACCACCGGGCTGTGTTGTTTTCCCCAGCTGTTTTCCATTTCTTCCGGAAATGTCTCCTACCCTCGGGGAGAGAAGGGAATCCAAGATCTGCACGCGAGGTAGGAGAACATGTTGTCTCACCCGTGTCACCCGAGCTGTAATGAGGAACTCATCAACACAGCAAATCGATTCCAACTCAGTCTGTTTCTGGAAAGGATCTCAGAGCTGGGGGTGGGCCCTGGATGCTCCTGAAAACACACTTGGATTCCTTCTTAAAACTCTTTCACCTTATTCAGGCCTCGTTGTTCAGAGACCCCTCTCTGTAACACCCATTTGTCTCCCATACTCTGCTATCCTAGCTGCGTGTAGGCTGGGGACATTTTTATGTGGATTTTTTTTTTAACATCTGGAGGAAAGACTTTGTGCAATCTAAAGTACCACCAACCCTGAGAGATATGGAAAAAGGCCTTACAGGGTAAACTGGGGCCCTAGATTCAAAGGCAAAACTGGGCATGTCTTAATGTGAAGTTCCTTGAATTTTTATTGCTTCTATTTCCAGGACTCCTTTGTCCTTACCTCTTGGTTGTGCAAATCTGTGCTGCTGGCTATAGGCTGGACAAGGTGACAGAGCCCTAGAAACTTCTGCAAAAAATAGAAAGCAAGAGGGCACCTGGGTGCTCAGTGGTTGAGCATCTGCCTTTAGCTCCGGTCATGGTCCCAGGGTCCTGGGATCAAGTCCCGCATTAGGCTCCCTGTAGGAAGCCTGCTTCTCCCTCTGCCTGTGTGTGTCTCTGGTTCTCTCTCTGAGTCTCTCATTAATAAATAAATAAAATCTTTAAAAAGGAGGGGCACCTGGGTGGCTCAGTGATTGAGCATCTGCCTTTGGCTCAGGTCATGACCCCTAGGTCCTAGGATGGAGTCCCACATCAGGTTTCCCCAGGAAGCCTGCTTCTCCCTCTGCCTGTGTTTCTGCCTCTGTGTGTCTCTCATGAATAAATAAATAAAAATCTTTGAAAAATAATAGGAAGCAAGAAGAATCCACTACCCCCCTCATCCATTTTTTTTGGTTCTCTCATGTATTTGTTCATTTGATAAAAGCATATCATGTGCTCCCAGATATGAGGTACCCCAAGATGTTAATCCAGAGAAGATGATGAGTCATGAAGCCAGGCTACCCAAACAGGGCATGGTTACCCCCCCCTTTGGAGGATGATACAGACTCATTTTCGTAAGTGAATATTCCCACCCCTTATGTCTCAGGGGATGGAAGTGTTGGGCTGGCTTCTCAATGAGACTAGATGTGAGGTGATGTGGGAGAGGCATTTCATACTTTATATTGCAGTAAAGACTGGTCCCTTATCTACGGAGAGGGAAAGAACCCTGGCCAAGTGATTCTCCAGGATAGTCTGGGCAGAGCCACATGGCTACTATTGGTTGGTTTGGGGGCAGATAGTAGCACACAAGAGCACAGGCACGAGTTCAAATTCTGGCTCTATCTCTCACTAGCTGTGTGCCCTGGGGCAAGTTACTTCATTTCTCTGGGCATCAGTCGCCCCTATTGTAAACTGCCATTAACCTGTGCCTCACTGGGTTGTTGCTCAGGGCACAAGGAGATAAAATACAAGGTACCCAGTGTGGGACCTGCCACACAGCTTGACACATGTTAATAGAATGCTGATGAATGGGTTGTCAACTCCATTTTCTGGTTCAACCTTAACATAAGGATGACCCTGAGGAATTTTTGATGATGGATCTTAGAGAAGTATTATTGAAAAGCCAGTGTAAAATGGGTAGCTTATAAAAATGCATTGTGCTAGTATGATATTCCAGCACTCTAGTACATTTTGTGGCTTAGAAAGGTAAAATAAACATTATTCCCACCTTCATTTTTCCATTCATTTGATTGCATGAAATCTCTTACATGCAAATTGTTAGTTACTTTAAAGAATGGAGCAGCCACTCACTTAGGTGCTTGACCTCATACATTTGAATGGTCTCACGATTTCTTTTATCCCAGGACAACTTAAAAGCCATCTCTATGTTAATGGTGAAATAGTTACTTTAGGTCTATTCTAATGCCTTTAATAATAGTTGGCAGTTAGAAAGGTGACAAATGCAAGTGTCCCCAGACAAATTGTGTGTCGTGGGTATTGCTGAAGAAACATTTACAAGGGTTGCCTTTTAGTCAAATGGCTAAGTGACAGGCATCTTGGCGCGAGAGTCAGTGACGCCCTCAGGGAAGAGGACATCATTCTGGAGAACACACTGTCTCTTGGGGCTATCACTGAGGGCCAAGTGTTTCCTGGGAAACACACAGCTGCTGGTACTCTTGCTATGCCCCAGGCTCTCAGCACCTAAAAGGCTTGGACATTGCCCTCCATAGACCCTTCCTCACTCACCTTCTAGGGTCCCAAGCTCAACTACCCTGCCACCTGTTGAGTAGCCCCTGAAGAATGAGACAAAAGCCAACACCCCCCTTCCTGCTCCTCCATCCCAGTGGCTGAAGTGGCTGCCCCAAAGTCCTTGCGCTAGTACATCCAGACTTTGTACAGAGCTCTTGCCTCCGCGTTGTACAGAGAGCTCTTTGTACAGAGCTCTTGCCTCCGCGTTGTAGTCTTTGCTTGATGTCCATTTCCTGATCCACCTCCCAACAGAGCAGAAGCAGCCCTGAGATGTCAGGTGGCATGTTTCCAATGACAGGCTGCTAGAGAATAGGAAGCAACAGTTGTCTCCGTGGGGAAGGGGAGACACACAACTTGCCCAGAGCTCCTACTTCAACACAACACTGGGAATGCGCCCCCTCCCCCTGCCCACCGCGGGAATCCCCTCTTTGGCGCAAGGAGGTATTTCTAGGAGGCCCCTGTAGACAATCCCCAGGGCCTGCATAGGGTGGGAAATTCTGCTACCACCTTCCTAGCAAGATGGGCAAGATGGCACGCTGAAGGAAGGGAATCAGTAGAAAGAATACCGAGTTCGGCCATCCCCAGGACCTGGGAGTTCTTGTAGGGTCCTAGAAGCTGGGGAGTGAGATCCGAGTCTGTCTCTAACTCACCATGTGATCTTGGGTGAGTCAGTTTCTCCACTTAGGATCACATAAAACCTGCAGCCAGGTTTGAGAAACATCCGGTTGCTCTTATTCTGTGACCAACCATTCAGCTATGGAAGATGAGAGCTGCAGGTTCTGCTAGCTTACTGATGGCCAACTGTCTTATTCTAGTACAAAGACAAGGGACTTTATGAAGTTTTATGTCTTTGAAGTGGCTTCCCACTTCTGGCCATGCAGGTATGTCTGTCTCTGGGCAGGTAGCAGGGAGGGTGGTAAGGCGATAACAGCAAATGGCATATGCCACCATCGGTGGCTAAAGAACTCTAGTCAGCTGTGCTTTCCTGTCAGAAAAGCACGTATCTTCCTGTCTTTCCTCTCCACAACCCAGAGAGGCAGAGTCAGGGCTGCTACCCCACCCTCTTTCCAGAACCCCGTTCTCTGCCCTCCCTCTGAAAGCCTTTTAGGCTCTTATGACCTCACTGCTCATGGCTGACCTCTGTTCTCTGGCTGCACTTTGCTGTGATGGGTTGGACTGTGTTCCCCCTAAATTCCTATATCAGAGTCCTAACCTCCAGTACTTCAGAGTGTGGCCTTGTTTGGAAGGAGAGTTTTCACAGACTCTATGTAATCCAGCTTAGCTAAACTCATGAGGATGAACCCTAACCCAGTATGTCTGTGGTCCTGATAAAAAGGCACTGTTCAGAAACAGAGATGGCTTGCAACTAGGGAGAATGCCGTGTGGACCTGAAGGCAGAGAGTGGGATGATGCTCCTACAAGTCAAGGAACCCAGCCTGCTGATGCCTTGATCTTGGACTTCTGGTCTCCAGAATGGAGACAATACATTTCTGTCGTTTCAAGCCACCTCACTTGTAGTACTTGGTTATCACAGCCCCCAAGGACCTAATCCACTTGCCTTCTTGCTTCATCACCTCTCAAGGGGTCACAAGGGAGGGAATGCCTAGGTGGCTTAGTGGTTGAGTGTCTGTCTTTGGCTCAGGTCATGGTCCCGGGGTCCTGGGATCAAATCCCGCATTGGGCTCCCCGTGGGGAACCTGCTTCTCCCTCTGTGTCCCTGCCTCTCTCTGTATCTCTCATGAATAAATAAATAAAATCTAAACAAACAGACAAAGAGGTGACAAGGGCACCCATGCTTCAGCAGAGCTCTGAAGGGATTTGACAAACTTAGGTCTATGTGCTTGGAAAATATGGTTCAGGAATAACATTCAAGCAGATCTCAGAGTCTCAGGTCCTTGCAAGTAAAAATGAGGTGTGTGTTCAGGCCCAGCTCTGCATGGAGTGGCACTCCCCAAGGAATCTGAGCCACACCCCACAGGAGGAAGACCTTGGGCTCTAGAGTCAGACACCCACCCCTGGGTTTGTCCAATGATCAATCCAAGTGACTTTCCCGACAGGCGGCAGTGGGTCAGCCCCTATGCTGGGCTTTAGGGGTTCCAAAGAGTGGAAAGTAGTGCCGATCTCAAAAAGCAGGTCCAGGGGTTGGGCCCAATGAATTGTTCTGAGATGTTAGCTGTTACCTAATATTTGTGTATGGGGTGGGGGTCATGTGCAAAGTCCAGTGGGATATGGAGGAGAGAGTGGTCACAACATCTGGCACACAGTAGATATGTGGTCGATGATGGCTGTTAGCAATCCCTTCTCCGCCCCCCATACAGGTTTTGAAAGCGTCATCTCTCAGGCGTATTCATACAGAGTCCAGATGCTGCCTCAGACTCCTTCTTCACGTAACACTCCAGACAGGCACTCCCAACCATTCAGAATTTGGAAAGTGAGATGGATCCCATTTGCCATTCCCGAGGTAAGTAGAGCACTAGGTTGCCCTCTAGCCTAAACAAGTAATGACTCCTGTTGGTGATGTCCAGGATGTCAGGCTCTGGGGCCATCTGAGGCCTCCACAGGCCCTTTTTGCTAACCTGTAGGGGTGGGGTTTGTGGGGCATGTGGCTGAGAAGCAAACGGAAGAGAGACTGTAATAAGGCAGGCTGCTCCCTACTGCCCACCCCTCTTGCCAGAAGAGCCAACCAGAAAGATCATCTCATCAAATAAAGGAGAAAAATGATCCCTACATCACTCTTAAACGGGTGTTTATGTGATTTTGGGTAACGAGAGCTATAATGATTATATTGCTCAAATAATAAAAATTGAGGAGTGTTGCACATCTGAGCTGACCATCTGGGAAGCATCAGGCTTGGCAGCAGGGGCACTGAGCAGGCCTCTGCATGCTGAGAACAGCCACATGGAGGAGCCTCCTCTTCCTCGGGGACCAACCCGCTTCTTTCCTCCTTGGGAGACCTCACTGTTTCACTTAGGTCTTCCTAAAGCCAAGAGAACGAGACAGAGGCTCTTGATTCCTGCATTGCGATGTGCATCTGTCTTGGCGCAACCCTAGGTCTGGCTTAAGAGCATGATGCCATCTGGGGCACGAGGTCATGGTCAGTGGCCGGCCCCATTGTTGGGCCAAGGCTCAAACAAGATCTGTTTTGATCTGTTCCTTTTCCAGCCACAGTGAACTCCTATGGAGCAGGGGAGCCTACCCATGGGGGGTCCCCTCTGGGCCTCCTGTGCTCCGCTCAAACCATGCTCTTCACTGCTGGCGGCCACCGCCCAAGCTTTCCTGCCCGCAGACCTTGGCTCATGCCGTGCTTTCTGACAGGATCTCCGCCTCCCCACCACGCTTCTTATTGCTTCCTTGCATTCTGTCAAAGTCGAACTTGTCTACGACTCATCACCAGTGGCATTTCCTCAGGAAGCCATTCCTGGCACCATCTCTCCCAACCTCCCCAGTCTGTCTAAAGTGATTTCTCCCTGTGTTGTTTTGAGCCCTCTTGAAGAACTCAGCCATCCTATCGGGATTTTCATGACTATGCAGTGGGCCTGCCGCCTCCCCTAGATTGTGAGCCACTTGGGGGGAAAATGCCCTGCCTGCCTTATCTCTAGAGTTCTCCTGGGGCTGAGTGGCATCGCCTGGAGAGGAGCTCAGAAAGTGTGCGGAGTTGTATTTTGAGGTTGGTAGCCCACTCCCAGGCATGCTGAGGTAGGCCGAGGCATGGTCCTTGATGGCACTGTACTCCCTGGCTGCCTGCCCGGCAGGAAGGCATGCATTGTCTCACAGGCATACAGCAGTCAGACTCTCCTTAGCCAGGCCCATGCTTGCAAGTTGCTTCCTGGAGAATGATTTCTGCAACGGCACCCTAGTTCCTGGGTTGACAGAGGGCTGTCCTGTGGCCTCTGCTACCTCCTCTCTTGTATAAGTGGACAATAGCGTGGGCTCATTCTTAAGGTCTCAACTTGGAGTGTTTGGTCCAGGAAGGGGAAGCCCCAAGGCCTTCTGATGCCTTGTGATCTTGGCAAGGTCTGAGACTGTCTGGTCTGATAAACTAATAGAACTCTGGTTTTAGAAGGACCTCAGAAAGTAAGTTAGTGCTCCAGGTTAGAAGGGAACAGAGAGGGCATGGGACTTGACCAGGGTCACAGTGTAAATCCATGGTAGGAATAGGAAGAGAAGCTAGGTCCTCTCACTCTGGGTCAGCTGTTTGTTTGGTGCACCCTCTTGCCTGTTTCCCGATCCCTCAGGCAGCCGGCATTGGCCACAAATGTAGACTGGAGGTGGGTGTGCCCAGGAGAGGGGCTTGGCAATTTCTGGGTTTCATATGTACAATTTTTAGAAAGCAATTTATCACAATTTGTAATTGATTAATGTAGAATGCCCTTTCAATATGTGGAGTGAAATTGCTATAAATAATTCACTAGATTCTACATTTGACTGAGTATGTAAATTGTTAAAGCAGTTGGAACTCAGAGATTCCAGAGCAGAATGTCAAAAACCTCCTGGCCCAAATGCTCTGAATACTGGCTGTCAATGTTGATGAGAGTGTGGTGAGACTGGCATGCTGGAATATTCCAGGGATTGTGCAAATTGGAGCAACCCCCTTGGAGTCGCTTTATATGTCATTCACTGACCGACAGAGTCACTCATTCATTCTCTCACCAGGCCACTCTGCCCTTTGAAATCCTGCTTCTCCTAAGCCTGGCCATAGCCTGGGAATTGGTCACCTCTGTTTTCCCTAAATAACCCCTGGGAGATACAAAGTTTTATACTCAAAAGCGGCCATTACAGCATCATTTATAAAAGTGGTATACGGAAGCTACCTAGAGGGGGCTGCTTGAATTGCTCAGTGCCTCTCTGGTATATGAGGTAGCAATTAAAACAGCTGGCTATAAGGACAATGTAGAAGCATGTGAAAGGCTCATGATCAGTGAAAATAAAATGCCTTCCACGACACAGAACTGTCTAGAAGGCTGTTATGTCCAGGTAAAACTCTGAGTGCCTGTAAACAGAACCTGGACGATGTTCTTCAAAATGGAAGTGATGGTGTTGTTGTGGGAATATGCTCCTGAGTCTTTCTCCTCTTTTCCTAACCCCATATGATGCTGCTTGCGTGATTTTATTTATTCACTTAAAGGGAAACAAAGCCCACTGTCTGCAGTCCAGGCCATGTGGTGCACTTTTGGTCTTCTGCCAGCAGGTGGGGATGCCCCGCTTTCTGTTTCCTGGCAGTCACACCATCCACAGCAGAGCCTTGGTTTCAGCCTGAAGGTCCGGCATATTCTGTGCATTTCAATTTATATTTTCTAACCATGACTGCTCTAGTACCTGATGAGCCCTGGAAGTTATTTCTGATCAAGCTATTTGGCTTCCAGGGAGAAGATCCAGATTTTATAGGACCTGAAGCTTATATAATTTAGAGTACCTCTTTGAGAAAAAAAAATTCAAAATTACAAAGTCAATTATAGAGCCTTGGAAAGGGTCCCTGCAAATAAGGACCATTTGGCTGAATCTTCAGTAACTTCCCAATAAAACCACCAGAGATTGCTGCTTTTCCACAGTCCGTCTGGCCTGGGGAGTAAGCGTGGTGCCAAGGGAAAACCAGGAGCTCCTGGAGGGAAGGGTCATGTCTTCATTCTCATCCAGCATTGGTAGAGTCCTTGTCTCTCCTGTTCTTATTAGTATAATGCTTGGTGTGCGATACAATGTTTAGTGTCTTATGAGTATAATGATCAGTGACTGGATGTTAAATAAAAAGAAGCAGAAACAGTGGCTAGGAGGAGGTCTGGATCTCAAATCCCTTTGGAGAGAAGGGGAAGCTTGAAAGTGATGCTTCTTTATTTCATTCTTCTGAGGGCAGCAGCAGGCTAGATGGCAATGGCCAGAAGAGCTGCTCTATGACCTGAGTCTTTTCCTTCCTACCCATGGCCTAATTCATTCTGGGTCCCAGAAGGTCTGGACGATGCAATCTTTTTAAGTGTAGAAAGTCTAACAGCTGGAAGGCCTCTTCAGCCTGAAATAGGTAAAAGGTTTTTCCTTTAAATTCTCTTATGGGCAAAGGGTTATGTCCTTGATTTACCTTGATTGCCCTGTTCTATTTCCTTCCTGTATTTTACATATGGGTAGGCTCCAGTCCTCCTTAATATAAGGATTCTAGTGGTTAGCTACTTTGCTCTTACTTTTCTGTCCATAGCAATGGTCAGTCTCTCTCTCATAGCCATGGCTCCTCTTTTTGGCATCATATTACTGCTTATTCTGATCTATGTTGGGTTATCCAGCATTGGTGTTTGAGCCTTATAATTTTTAGAATGGCCTCTAAGGATAAGTATACACTGAAGAGCCTTCCCTGTTGTCTTGGCTCCATCACTATATTGTTTTTGTTAGGTTAGGCTGCACTAATAAACAAATCCACACATCTAATGGCTGAACACAGTCGAAGTTTATTTCTTGCTCATGTAACAGTCCAAAGTGGGGGTGCCTGGGTGGCTCAGTTGCTTAAGTGACAGACTCTTGATTTCAGCTCAGGTCATGATCTCAGGGTCCTGAGATTGAGCCCCAAATCAGACTCTATGCTTAGTGAGGAGTAGGCTTGAGGATTATCTCTCTCCTTCCACCCTTCCCTCTGCTCTCAGACCATCTCTCTCTCAAATAAGTAAACCTTTAAAAAAAAAACTCAAATAAGCCAATATGGTCTCAGATTGACAGAGGACTCTGGTCTTCTGTTCCACATAGGCATTCAAGGCTGCAGGCTGAAGGAGACTCTGCCTTCTATAGCATATGGCTATACGTGTCACTGTGGCCATCTCCAACTTAATCAGGCAAAAGGGGGAAAGTGTAGAAGAATGCATGTTGGAGTTTTTAATGAACCAGGCTTAGAATTAGCACACCTTGCTTCTACCTAAATTCCACTGCTATATTTCAGTCATGTGGCCACATAAAACTGCAAGGGCGGCTGGGAAATGTAGTCTTCTTGAATATTCAGGAGAGGAATAGATTCTCCTGCACAGGTGGCAGTCTGCCACACCATGTACAGCACAACAGATATAAATGAGAAATCTACCTTCCTCCTAGACATTAGTTTTAAGATATTGGAGTAAGAATGTATTTTCTCTGAAACCAAATTGGAAAAAAATGAGAAACAGACAGATACTCTAATTTTTTGAAACTAGGAAACACCTATAATCATGAATCACAAAAATTATATGAGATGTCATATGCAGTGAACATTGGACTGAAGTGATGGGGACTCCAGTAGTGGATAAATGACTTTCCAGATCTCAAGGAGAGTGAGCAAAGCACAAAATTCTCCAAATTAGGTGGTCTACCCTAGGACAAATCCAACAGTTCTTTACTTGGAACAATAAGATCTGGGTGCATGTTTGTTTGCAGGAGCCTCCCAAATCCTTTTGAATACTTTAAAACGGCAGAGGAGATAGAAATGAGTGAGAAAACTCACAGATACTCCATCTTTGTAAAAGTACAACATGTGGAGGAAAGCTTGTGGTTGTCAAGCAGCTCTATAGTGGCCATTCTTTGTGTGCTAAAAAGAAAGAAAGTTTAATCTACCTCTTTGTCACTCTCTGTCACTCACAAAACACATCCACAAAAACCACCCCACCATCTTCTCCCACAAGACCATGAATTATAAAAGAACTTTACTAGAAATCAGGGGATTTTATGCTAACACAGAATGTTGCCCTGGCCCTTCTTCCACACTATTCCTTTCAAATATCTGGTCTAGGAAGATTTCTGCTCACTTAAGGATGACTAATAATGCAAGGGGAACCAGGAGATTTGTACAAAAATATCACAAAATGGTGGAAAATAACAGGAGAAAAAGGCAAACTAAGACTACATAGTATGAACATTTTGATGTGGAACTGATGAAAATTATGACTAAATATTTGTCTTAGAATTCAAAGAACTAAAAAGAAATCCTGTATGAATTAAAAGCTCAATGCAGAGCCATAAGGAATCAAGAAAGGCAACAGAAGGAGATTAAAATTAAGCTGGCTATGTCTAGGACACAAAGTAGAAGAGAAAGCTAAAAGCACAGAAATTATGACTACTTTGCAAATTGTAGTAACTGATGACATAGTATCCTCATACTATTAACTGATGTAATAGTAAACACTGATCACAGAATTTGGATGGCAGGCTTGAGACAATGAGGTAAAAGAAAATGGAAACTTAAAAAATGATTACAGAAAAATTGTAGATATGGAAGACAGGCAAAGGAGAGAGAAAGAGACACCATAAGCAAAAATGTCTTCTTCTTGAAGAAAAAACTCTTAAAAATTATAAAATATTCAAAGATATAATTTTTAAAACTTTTAAATATCAAATAAGATTTGAGTCTAAAGATTGACATGGCACAGTATGTCTTAGGAAAAACAAAAAGGTTAGTCAGCAAAGAACCATAGTTAGTAAAGTTGTCTGAATTAAAAGATAATGGGGAAAAAATCTGATGGGTAACTAGGCCAAAATGATCCAACTACTAATAACAATTGAATAAAAAGCACAAGTCGGCTGAAGACCCATCCATGTTCAACATTAGAAGACAATGAAGGAATGCTTACCAAGTCTTCAGGAAAAGACTGTATAGCCCAATTAATTTATGCCTTGCTAAATTGCCTTTCAAGTATAGTGGCAACAGACAAATATTTCCAAATATGCAAGAATTCAGGGAGTATAGTTCTCATGAACACTTTTGACTAAGGTACTAGAAGATGGAGTTGAACCAAAAAATGAATGGAAAAACCTGTGGCAAATATAAATGTAAAACTGTGGTTAAATGTTGAAACAATTATGGGAATGAACATTAGAAAACCAAAATGTAAATGTAGTCAGCCATGACAGTGGAGAAATACTAAAATTAACAACAAAAGTTAAGGGCTAAAAAAAAAAAAAAAGTTAGGGGCTGGAAGGGGAGAGAAACCGAGATTGTGCCTGTAAACTGATTTTCTTATTTTTCATAATAGGGGGACAAAAGATATTTTAAAGGACAGCCATTAAAGTTTAAAAGGCACAAATATATTTAAATGTATAAAGTTAACCAATAAAAGAACTAGAAGAACTAAAATTAATGGCACACCCCACAAAATTAGGAGGTGGAGGGAAGAGTAGGGATATATTTATTTAGTTTATTACTACTATTAAGAAATCAATAGATACTAGCTAAATAAGTAGAGGATTAATACAGTACATACAATTATGATTCTTATAAAGACATCCATTAGAATTGAGAAACTGTATACCCTTCATAATAGAAGGAAACACCATACAAAACAAAGCAGAAAATCAGTTTTTAAAAAATTATAACATTCATAATAAATGTATCTGCCACATTAATGCACAGAAAAAGTGACTCTGATATTGAATTCACAAAGCAAAACACAATTAAATATTGACTATATGATACTTATCTAAAATGAAATGACTCAGAAAAATTGAAAGTAAAAGAAAAGAATGGTAAAAAACCTATAAGGATGCATGGAAATAAAAGAAAACAGACATCTGAAAATTGTTATTAGATAAAGTTGAATTCAAGACAAAATGAGACAGAGAAGGGCAGGACACAATACATAATGAAGGTCTAACAACAGTGAATATCTATGCACTAAGTAACATGCTGTCAAAATTTATAAAGCAGAATTTAGAGGAATACAATGAGAATTAGAAACACAAAGTAGGAGTTTTTAATTTAGCTCTAGTATTCCTTAACAAATAGTCAAAAAATAATTGTAGGGGATATAAATAACCAAATTAATAAGTCATATTATTAAACATAATTTAAAAATCTACCTTTATTAACAACTAGTTAATCGATTGATTTTGTATTCTGAAATTAGAGAATACATCTTCTTTTCATGAGCCTGTGGAATAATCACAAAAACAGATTATATATTAAGAACACAAAGAAAGTATTGATACCAAAGCTTAAAAAAAAAAGATGCTAGATTTTTGTCAACTTGACATCATCCTCATCCCTTGGAGAAACCAGGGACTACATTTCTCAGAATCACCTGCCCTATGTGTTCTGGGTTAGAGGTGGCCAAATGAGAGGAACTCTCATGAGACTTAGGAGGCAGAGATAAGTAGTATTTCTCTGCGAAATAATGCAATCAGACATAAGGATGGATGAGAGATTCACAATGACTTCTTGTCAGTAGCTTGAGAACCACTTCTTTGTTGCTGCAGAATGGGAGCATTCTCAGAGGTTCTTGAGAATTCCAGCAGTTGCCTAGTAAGAATTTGAGGATTCTTCACTTCCATGGACCTTCAGTGTCTGTTTCCTGGACCTTCCAAATGCAACTTTCACTGCAGTGATTCTGCTGACTTGCTTCACTAGCTTTCCCAAAGTTTAGATAGGCCTGGATTTTTGTATTAATTCAAATAATGCAAATTAATCTTTAATCAAGTTTATCAATCTTTTGCATAATAGATTGTTGTTGGTGACCTACCCAGAATTAAATCTTGCTTTATTAAATCTTGCTACTGAGTAATAGGCCTCAGTTTTCATTTGGAATCCACCAAATTATTACAGTAATAATTATTATAATAATAATTCAAACAATTTGGACAATTCAAAGAATTCAAAATTAAAATAAGCCCAAATTTCTATAGTAACACTTCTCAGATACTTAAGTGGCTCTGTTTTTTATTTATTTATTTATTTATTTATTTATTTATTTATTTATTTATTTATGATTTTTAAAATTTATTTATTCATGAGAGACACAGAGAGAGGCAAAGACACAGGCAGAGGGAGAACCAGGCTCCCTGTGGGGAGCCTGATATGGGATTTGATCCCAGGACCTTGAGATCATGACCTGAGCTGAAGGCAGATGCTCAACCACTGAGCCACCCAGGCATCCCAAGTGGCTCTGTTTTTCTGTGTGAACCCAGGTTGATAAACACAAAAAGGAAGTTAAAACCAATTTCTCGTGTGAATATAAATATAAAAATTCTAAAAAAAATAAAAAATATAAATAAATAAATAAATAAATAAATAAATATTCTAAATGTTGGGGCAGCCCGGGTGGCTCAGCAGTTTAGTGGCGCCTTGAGCCCGGGGCCTGTGTCTCTGCCTCTCTCTCCCTCTCTCTCTGTCTCTCTCTTTGTCTCTGTCTCTGTCTCTCTTTCTGTGGCTCTCATGAATAAATAAATAAAATCTTTTTTAAAAAGTCCTAAATGAAATATTAGCAGGTGGAATTATCAATATTTGCAGATGTTATACCTAAAAAATCTAAGATAAACACTTTAAAACTATTAAAAAATAAACATATTTGGCAAGGTAGCTGGGTAAAATTAATATAGAAATATTAATAGCTTTCTTTTATTCAACAACCAGATCAAAAATATAGAGCAGAGATGGACAAGCTATTGAAAGAGACCAAATAGGGATGCCTGGGTGGCTCAGTGGTTGAGCATCTGCCTTTGGCTCAGGGAGTGATCCTGGAGTCCCGGGATCGAGTCCCACATCGAGCTCCCTGCATGGAGCCTGCTTCTCCCTCTACCTGTGTCTCTGCCTCTCTCTGGGTGTGTCTGTCATGAATAAATAAAATAAAATCTTAAAAAAAATGAAAGAGACCGGATAGTAGATATTTTTTGGCTTTGCAGGCCATATGGCTTCTGTTACGACTACTCAGTTCTGTCACTGTGGCACAAAAGCAGCCACTGACAGCATGCAAAGGATTGGATATGGCCATTTGAACTTTATTGCAAAACTTTACTTACAAAAACAGCCAGTGGGCTGGATATAGCCCATAGGCCATAGTTTTCCTATTCCTGATGTAGAGTAAGGGGAAAAAAGGCCACATTGAAATTATTTTTTTAAAAGGATATTGACAAAACAAGAATAAACTTTTAAAATGCAGCATTTATACGAAGAAAATTGTTGAGGGGCATAACAGAAGATTGGAATATATGGAAAGAGGTATCCTGGCTGTGGATAGGGTATCAACATTACGCCAGTGTCAAATCACCCTACATTAACGTATAGATTCAGTGCAACTTTTGAGCCATAAAATAAATTCAAATAAATAATACCTTTAATATTTAATCGTGTTTTAGAGAAAAGTAGACATAGCAGAAAGTAATATAAAAAAGCAGTTCTCTTCCAAAAAGCAAAACCCAAAGCACAAAGGCATTGGAAATAAAAAATCAGACTGGCCAACTGCCGACAGGCATCATCAGCAAAATAGAGTAGAAAGGCAACATCTAGCTTCTCACAGGGCCATAGAAATGTAATGCATTTCACACACTTGAAGGAAAAGCAGTTCTAATTAGGATTGTCATCAAAGAGAGACCACTCAGGCACTTAAGAGATCACCAAAGACACTAGACCACTCCGCAAATGAAAATGACATAATAGAGGAAACTGGAAACATCAACCTAAATATGGTCTCAGAAGAGGAGAACTGTAGGTCCACCCTAAGGGAGCACTTGTTGCCGGCCCTCGGTGGTTAGGTTGTAGTAACTGGCTTAACTCTTCCAAACTCTATGAAGTGGTTATTATTTTTAAACACTGGGTGGGGAAGTAGTGGAAGCCATATAATAAAAGCATTAAAGAGGTATATACTTTGTATGTATAGGTAAAGTTCAATCTGAGGGCCTGAGAACTCCTTGGGTACTACTGACTTGCTCCTTTTCCCTCTGATTTGGGTTGAGATAACAGAGGTAATAGATCACGAAGTTGCTTATTTCTATCATTCATATATGAAAGAGGTATGGAGTGGAGAGAGGGAGAATCTCAGTACCCCAGACCCCCTTGCAAACAGCTGGGCACAGGCTAATTTAGGCAGTCTGCTATGGAGTTTGATCTCCTGTTCAGAGGAGGATGTGGAACTGGAAGCCAATAGCTGGGCCCTGGGAGTTGCTGAGGTCTCATGTTTGTCTTCAACCAGTCACTATTGACTGAGGAAAGCAAGTGCTAAGGAATGCAGTGTTTGGCCTGGTTATTTCCAAGAGATTTCAGGCTCCTAAATGATGTGTATTACAAGGAGGGAGGATTAGGGAGAAGGATGGATTCCAAATGAAAATTATGGCCTATTATTGGATAAAGCAAAAATTAATTCTGGGTAAGCCAATAACAGCTATCCATTAGACAAAAAAATTGATAAATTTGACTAAGTCAAGATTGACAAGTTTTACATAGAAACATATTATAAGCAATGTTGAAACATAAATGACAAATGAGGACTAATAAATTTCAAAACATATGGCAGATGAAGTAATATCCTTAATATATAAAGAGCTCTTGAAAATAAACAAGATAAACCCCGTCCTCTTCTGCTGAAACCCCTAATCACTCCTTATCTCACTCAGAGTCAAAGCCAAAGTCCTCATGGTAAACCTACAAGGCCTGTGTGGTCTGTCGTCTGTCCCCACTCATCTCCTACTGCTCCCCTCCACTTGGTCATTCTGCACCAATGACACTGGCCTCTTCATTCTCCTCTAACATCTCTCACCTCAGGGTCTTGCTGTTCCTGCAGCCTTTAATGCTTGTCCCCCAGATGTTCCTGTGGCTTACTCCCTCACCTTCTTTAAGTCTTTGCTTAAATGTCACATCCTTGGTAAAGTCCCTCATGACTACCCTATTTAAAATTGTAAGCCTCCAATCCCACCCTGTCCACATTTCTTACCCTGTCTTATTTTTCTCTATGTCTCTATAATAAGACTTAATGTGTTGCTAATTTTTTGTTTATTGTCTGCTTTTCCCTACCAAATATCACTGCTCTGTCCTTGGTGCCTAGAACAGTGGTTGGCACACATAGGATCAATGAATATTTATTGAATGAAAAGATAGGTTGCAAAAGGAAATGCAAATGTGTTTTACTTTAAATGTGTTTGTAGACTGTTTCTTTGTTGCTAATGGTGTCATGGATTTCCACTGAATAGATGTGCTGAAGTTTATTTAACTGGTCCTCTATTAATGGACATTTATGTTTTCAGTACCGTGCTATTACAAATATTGCTGCATTCATAGAGAAAGGATAATCTTTTCAACAAATGGTGTTGGAACAATTGGATATTCAAATGCAAAAAACTGAACTTTTAGCCCTACCTCACCATAATCAGAAATTAACTTGAAATGGATCACAGACCTGAATGTCAAACCTAAAACTGTAGAAGTTTTAGAAGAAAACATAGGAAAGAATCTGTATGACCTTGGCTTAGGCAGTTTTTTAAGATATGGCATGAGAAGCACAAGCCATAAAAGAACCCCATGGTAAACCAGACTTCAACAAAATTTAAAAACTCAGCTCTTCAAAGGGTACCATTAAAAGAATGAAAAGACAAGGCACAGAAAATATTTGCAAAGCACATATCTGACAAAGAACTTACATCCAGAATATACAAAGAACTCTCAAAAGTGTAGAGTAAAACAACAAAACAAATCAAAACAAAACACACAGGCCTCTTCAGGCAACCTAGCACCTTATGGGCCCGTGGCTTGTGTTCTCCCACAGACCTACTACAAAAAGTTATGTCATTCATTCATTCATGCAACAAATATTTGTTGAATATCTACTTGGGGCCAGACTCTATTTGGGCACTGGGGATATAGCAATACACAAAACAATCATGGAACACTCATTCCTATGGGGAGAGATGGGCAAAAACAAAAGAACACATCACTATATAAGAGTAATCAACACAGATTGAGGTTTTCCAGATAATTCACATTTTAACTTTTTCTATGGCCACTAAGAAGAGACAAGAGCCTCAATAGCATGAGCTATTCTTTCAGGTTGGTAGACATCCATAGGCATAGGAAGGCAATCTTTCCTCCACCATCATTTATCAGAGATATTTGGTAATACACATGCCTTGAGTATAGTTTTTAGAGCCACTGGCTGCCAATCAAAGAAAATTCAAGCATCTTGAATTTAGTGTGTTTAAAAATCGTATGTGTAAAATGACCTAATGCAATCCATATTTTTTTGTCATATTTCTTCCACACAACACAATCAAGGATGAATAGCTGGCCACAGGATCTGGAGTTTCAGTCCTCATTTGGAACGCTTTAATTACCCTTGCATGTTCTTGACGTCAGATCACTCTCAAAAAAGATCAAGGTCCATTCAGTTTGAGCCTCTTTTACTTACCCTGAGCCCAACCTATGTGTCATTCGTAGAGATAGAAACATCACTTCCGATCCTACCTCTCTTCAAGAGCTAGAAGATCCCCAAGGGTAAGCTGCTACCCTAGGGGAAAAATGGATGGTGATGGCCTCTGTGTTTCTGTAGGCATCGGCACATGGTGCTTGCCTAAGAAAGCCACTTGGGTGTTCACAGTCTATAGTTCCAATGGCATCCAGCTAGCACTTTTAAAGGTTGGAATGTACTCCAGTCGCTACTAACACTATGTGTATACTCCTGAATCTGGGTATCCAAGAGCAGGAATAAGCCACCTTCCTGCTGCCTTTCACTGCTGCCTTGGGAATATCCAGTCTAAAGGACACACAGCAATCACATGAGAAGTCTCTGTGCTTAAAGGAAGCCATATGGGCCTAACTCCATCTAATGCCCACAGTAGGCAATGTTTTGATCATCCCAAGGAAGACTGGGAATGGAGATGCAAGAAGAATATTTTGGAGATCTCTGGAAGTCAGTGAACACTTATCATCTCCATGGGGCCAGGAGATGGGTATGGTGTATGAAACTACTTCATTGGACTTATGTGCCTGTCTGTATAAGGGGCCCTGTCATTGGACTGCTTTGTCTCTGTGATACATGGGAGGTATCTCGTGTTAAAATAGCATCTGCTCTAATCAATTCTGTCCCCTTCTCCTCCTCTGCCCAGTGCCTGGCACATGGTAAGTGCTCAGTGAATATTCTTGAAGGGAGGAAGGATGGTAGGAAGGGAGAGAGAAAGGAGGAAGGATGGAGAGAAGGAAGGAAGGGATTCTGTTAACTAAGAGCTCTCTCACCTTTTCACTTCTGACTCACCAGTATTGGTGGACCAAAGGCCAGAATTTGGCCAAAGGTCAAATCTCTACTAGAACCAAGCACATTCCACTCCCTCTGAAGTTTCTCTCTCTTGGTGCCAGGTGGCTACAAGGCATTGCTACTCCATTGTGCAGATGAAGAAAAACAGTAACTCCCCAGAGGCTGTGAAGACAGCAATGCCCATAGTTCTAGAAAGCTCTCTATCTCCCATGCTGCATTTCTTCCCTTATTAACTCTCCAATGTTATGAGCTGGGGCTGCCCCCACTGTGAGCTCTCAGAAGATGTTGACTGACTAGCTAAATTATGCTATTGATGTGGCTTAATTAATACTAATGACTTATCATGAGAATTACAGATATGTACCCGTGTCTAGGAAGTATCAGTGACAAGAGAATTAAGGTGTCAGTTCTCATAAAACAGGAGCAAAAAACTCCTCAGGGTAATTGGAGACAGTTACCTTTTCTCCCAGCAAAAATGCCCTTGAATTATATCAGCACATGCTTGTGAATCTTGAATCTCTAGTCTTCTTAGGTTTGGAATGAGCATAGTAATGTTAATATTCCGCATTTCACACTGCCATGCCATTCTCAGTAAGAGGATAACGAGAGGGATGTGGATCCAGGTGGCAAGAGGGCCTGTGTTCAGGAGCATGTGGAGCAGTGCTATGCGATGGTTGGCAGTACAACCAGGCATCCACGGGTAATATATATCCAGGCAGATGAATGTATAGATTAGCATCCTGGGGTTAATTTCACTCTGCAGATAATTAACATGTCCTTATTTTGGAAATAAATGCTTCTGCAGTTAAAATAAATGTATTTAATTAGTAGAGACATTTAGTTCTGAAGTGGGAAGTAAAGGTACTAATGGAGTAAATGGTTATATAAACATTTTATATTCCAAACCTAAGCTAAATGCATCTCCTTCAAGCCATACGGATGGGAGGGGGATCTTAAGTTGTGGGAACTCATCACTGTCAGGCTTCACAGCACGTGCCTCATGCCAAGTTGAAGGCCACGATTGCCCAGTCTGTCTGAGCCTCTGTTCTGGGTCAGTGATGTCGTTCCGGCCTGGCTTGAGGGTTGAGTCCTCTCATGTGGTCAATGTCATGTTGTTCTCTCCAGCACTGACCTCATCCCAGCTGCCTGTGAGGCATTTGCACTCTGCCGACAGCTGAGATCTCGGGGTCAAGGTGGTCAGGACAGTGCCTTCACATCCCTCCAACCATATGAACATCCCCCTGCTGCTCTTCTGTTCATAATTTCTATTCCTGGCTCTTTGTGCAGCCGTGTCACCTCTGACTGGACTCTTGCCTCTCATAGTCAAGGCTTCCTTCAAATCCAGTCCATCTCCCACAACTTCTCATCATCTGCTTGACATCTAGTCCTGCCCTCCAGCCCTTGGCCACCGCCTAGGTCTGCCAAGTCTGTCCCCTAAGCATCCCCTTGATCTTGCCCTTCCTGCAGTCTGTTTTCCACACTGCCACCAAAGTGTCCTTTATGGGCCTGACCAATCATGCCACAGCCCTGCCTAAGCTCTTTCCTAGACCACTCTCTCCTTCTGCTCACATTCCCCTCAGGATGAATCTCCTACCTTACCAGTCTTCTCACTATAGCCCTACATGCACCTCTGAACAAACTGAGCTTCTCGCGGTAGCCCATGGAACCTTCCACGCTCTTCAGTGCCAGTGCCTCCGCTGAGGCTACCACTTTGTCCTAGGATGATGATTCTTTGCACCTGTGGCCTTGATTTATAGGGGGGACCCATAGGCAAGTGTGGCCATGGATCCCGAGAAGGATTCACTCTTCCTTGCCCCCCCCCCTTTTTTTTGCCCTACGTGAACAGTGTTTGGCTTCTGGGGACCCTTCCTTTGGATGGGGCTATGGGGTATGGAATTGTCTTTTCATCCTGAAGCTCTCCTAGGGGCCTGGATCTCTTCTTCTATACCTGTTCCCAGACCCAGGGTTCCTCAAGACACCCAGTACATATGCCCCAGTTATGTCTACTTCCTGAGTTTGCTTTAGGCTCTAGGTTTCCCTGCAGATCCTGGATTCTGGCCTGGTGGTGACAGGAGAGTGAGGCATCTCTGCCCATCCTCCCCCTACCCCCTCTATTGCCAACAGCATAGAAACTTTGGTTTCCTTTAGTGCTCCCAGGAGAACCCTTGGGCTCAGCTTCCGTGTTCTCTGTGTGATAGAAATATTCTGAGCTTTCCTGCTTGGGTTGTGCATCACAGTCACATATGCCATTTGCACATATACAGCTGCACACATGCATGTGGGTGTGTGCACATGCAGCCACTCCTTGGCCCCAGGCCTGGGCTGGAGATAGCTGGGGCAGGCTGAGGTGCAGACCACAGAAAGGTTTTGGAAGAGTTATCCTGACCCTTGATTTGGAAGCACAGGTGGCAAGAAAATGGTAGAAGACTTTGAGGTCCCACAGGGTCAGGGGCAAGGCCCAGGCCAGAGATCCTTGAATACAGTGGAATTAATTTATTTTATAAATATTTAGTGAGTACCAGCTCTGTACCAGGCACTATTTAATCCAGATGATGGGGATGGAGCTATGAACAAGACGGATGTGATCTTCCATGGTTCTCATGTTCTTATGGAAATGAGGAAACACTCAGGTCAATTGCCAGATCCTGGCAGTTCTACATCATGAATGACTCTGAAGTTCACCAACGCTGCTTCCCTCCCCTGTCAGTCCTTTGGTTCAGAATCTTATTCATTCTCATTTGTTCATTCATAACATCAACAAATATTTATTTGCTATCTACAGAGTGCCAACCATGTATATAACAGACAGGGATGTTTTCCTGGAATATAGGGCCTCGTTGGGGGAGACAACCACCAGCATGTAACTGCTAACACTTTAGACATCCTCAGATAAAAGTCTGTTCAGAGCAGCCTGAGGACACGGGAGAGCAACGTCAATTCTTCTGGGTCAGTTGATGGTCAGGAAAATATTGCCATGAGCTGAGTCTCAACAGATGAGAAGGTGTCTTCTAGGCAGACAGAGACATGGACTTTGCAGGCCAGCAAGCAGCAGGCCCAAAGACACAGGGGCAGGACATAGTCTGGGGTACTCAAGGAACTGCCAGTAATTCAACGTGGCTAAAAGACAAGGTGGATGGTGGATATGAACACACTCATGACAAAGTCTGAGCTGGCACTTTGCCAGTTGCCCCAGAGGGATGGTCCTGGAGGGATTGCTGAATGAGGAAAGCAAGGTGAGGAAAAGGATATACAATATGATCTTAGTTCTATAAAGCAATGACCAACCACCGCAAATGTGTGTGTGTGTGTGTGTGTGTGTGTGTGTACATGCATATATCCAAATGTGATGACATGAGCAGTAGAAAAATTATGGAAGGATGCCATCAGCTCACTACAGTGTATTATGGAGGATGAGGCACAAGTGAGGGGGGTGAAAGGACAGGGAAGGAGTGATGTAAAAGGAACAGAGTTATCAAGTGAATGGATGGTGCCATGGATTTCTGAATGAATGAATGAATGAATGAACGAATGAATGGAGCAGAGATTATGATGGCAGGAATTGATATGAATCCGGTTTCCTGAGTCCAGTGGACATGGTTGAGTCTAGCCTAGGGTGGGAGTGGGCTGGTATGAGTAGTCTAACCATGAAACTGCAGGTCCTTGCCATATCTGAGGATCCTGGAGTTTGGGGTGAGCTGAGGCTTCCCTCAGAAGCCCGAGGAAAACCCAGGCTTATGCATCCTTATTGCTAACCAACAGGAGTCAGTACTGTGTAGCAGTTTGCACGGAAGTGCATCAGGATTTTTGGGATTAGAAGCTGAGCTTTGCCCCTTATCAATTGGGTGACTGTGGACACCTCAATACCTGCCTCCATTACTTCATCTGTAAAATGGAGGTGAAAACAGCACCTCCCCAGTGGGTTTTTGTAATGATGAACTGAATAAACATACGTGGAGCTCTTGGGGCAGGCCCTGGCATATGGTTGGTACCCTATAGCACCTCGTGAATATGAGCACTAAGAACTCTTTCAGAGTGGAGAGTGCAAACTCTGAAGAATCATCAGAACTTTCCTCTGTAATCAGACTTGGGAGAAAGGAAAAGAATGTTTGCCCAATGCCAACCAACCACGTGCTGGATAGTAGCAATACTTTTGCTCATAGAACTTTCATGGCAATTCTTTTTTTTTAAGAATTTTTATTAATTTATTCATGAGAGACACAGAGAGAGAGAGAGAGAGAGAGAGAGAGAGAGAGAGGCAGAGACACAGGCAGAGGGAGAAGCAAGCTCCATCCTTGCCCGACGGGGGAGCCCGACGTGGGACTCGATCCTGGGTCTCCAGGATCAGGCCCTGGGCCAAAGGTGGCGCTAAACCACTGAGCCACCAGGACTGCCCTTTCATGGCAATTCTATTGGTAGTGTGTCCACTGTATAGGTGTCCACACTAGGGCTCAGCAAAGGAAAGTAACTGGGCCAAGGTCACACAGCTAGTGAGGTGGCAGTGCTGTGATCCAGTCCCAGTTTATCTGATTCCAAGGCCCTCTGTTGATTGACTTAAGCCATATGCAAATGGTACCCCCAGTTCTTGAGGACAGCTCTTCTAATACCTTCACAGTGATAAGAAAACTGGAGCTGGGAGTGAGTGCCCAGTGGGTGCCCTCCTGAAGGATTTGCTCTGTCTTTTACTATCCTCTTTGGGGTCTTGGATTCAAATTAAAACTGCAGCTGCTTTCTCCAGAAAACTCCACCCAGGCCCAGGCACACATTGCGTGGATTGTTTCAGGTATCGGCAGCTCTCTTGGAGCCTGCCCATGGACCCTAGTTAATGAATCACAGTTACAGGGGAAAAGGAAAGCCTCACGACTTTAGAGGGTCACCTCCGCAGGGCGGCTGGCCCTCCCCGGCCCTCCCCTCTCATATCTAACACCCAAGTAAAAGCTCCCTGGCAAACTAAGCTCCAAGCCAGAGGAGGATGTTTTAAAATTGCCAGCAGAAGTCCTTTGAATACATTGCTGTCATGGAAGATACAGGAAGCACAGGGGCTGTGTGCGGGCTTGGATTCCGAAAAGCATCGGCTGGTATTTGGCATCTGAGATGAGCGGGCGACACGGAGGGTGACAGGGTGATGGCAGAGACTGTCACCTGGTGTGAGGGGTGCATGAAAGATAGTGCCTGGCCGTTTTGTGAGCATGTCTTTGAAGGGCCCCTGCTATAAAATGCCATAGGCCACTGGTTCCTCTCAAGCCGGGCCCTATGGGCCCTTTCCTTCGCTGCCAGCAGGCTTTCTGCACTGGCTCTGGAGCCTTCCCAGTGCCGAGGGACTCCCCGGGTCTGACCCTCTGGACTGCCAGCGAGGGTGGCCCCCCTGCAGGGCTCGTGTGTCCAGGCTGCCTTGTGCTTCCTGGCTTCCACAACTTTTCTTCCCCAGTGTCCTCCTGGGACGTGGGCAACACTCACCAACAGGGGCACCCCGGGGCCAGGGCGGAGTGGGGAGTCACTGAAAAGACCTTTTACGGAATTGCACTTTCAGCTCCGGTCCCCCTACCCCTCACCTGTTTGGGAAGTGTCGCTGGGGCTCAAGGCTTACAGAGCCGGCAGGCAGGATACCGGCTTTGAGCTGAGGCTTCTCGTTTGCTAGATGTGCTGCTGTGCCCCAGCCACTGGCTGTCCCCACCCGTGGTCTCCTCATCTGTGGACTGACGGCCTCTGTCATCCCTTTTCACTGCCCTGCATCTCTGTGATTCACACGAGAGTTTCTCTCTGGACCTGCCTGCCTAATGATCACCTGGGCCTGCAAGCACGCAGATTCCCGGCCCCTGCTCACATCCTGAATTGGAGCCTCAGTAGGTGGGGCTTGGGGGCCCACCTGCCCAAATAACTGCCCAGGTGATGTGGAAGCACGTGTCCCTCATGTCACTGATGTAGTGTTTTTCTTTTCTTTTAGATTCTACTTATTTATTAATGAGAGACAGGCAGAGGGAGAAGCAGGCTCCTGCGGGGAGCCTGATGCAGGACTCGATCCTGGGACCCCAGGATCATGACCTGAGCCAAAGGCAGACGCTCAACCACTGAGCCACCCAGATGTCCCACTGATGTAGTGGTTTTCAACATTCTGGACCATCGAGCCTCTTCAACTGGAACAGCTGAGAAGACTACCCCCGTCCCCAGCACAGGTGAGGCATAGAGAAGGGAGGGGGCAGGCAGGAGAGAGAAGCACAGGGAAAGGCTGAGGACTCCTGGTGGGGAGGGCTTCTTCTGACTGATGTTTCTCCCATGCCTTGCATGGTGCGGAGCCCAGAGGGGCCGCTCACCAAGCTTTTGTTGAAGGAGTGACCACAGATCCCTTGCAACTAGCATGGATCTGGAACACACAGTATTCGGTACTTAGGAAATGTTCACAGAAACGAGTGGGCGAAATGGCATCTCTATCGTCTTAAACAGGAATTAAAGGCAAGAACCAGATACCAGTTTCAGATGATAAAGGTCCGCCATCCCCCATGACCCCCCAGTCCTACCTCTGCATTTTTGTTGCTCAGTGCTTTGCTTCTCAGTGGGTTGGCTGGGTATCCAGAGACAACCTAGATTCTCGGACCTGCTGGGGGCTAGTTGTATCAGAACCCATCAGAACCCAAAAAGCTGTTTGGGCCACTATTCAGACTTGTGGCAGTGGTAGGCCAGTGTCCTTGGAGTGAGGGACAACCAGGACACACACCTCTCCTCAGACTTTCCTCTGTGCCCTCTTTGTCCCTTGCCCAGCCAGGATCCATAAAAACAACTCCCTTTAGCTCAACGGGCTCCTTTGAGGATCTGCTGCTAATAATCAAAATTGTAACAATATCTATGTGACAACTGACATTTACTAAATGAGTTTATTAGGTACCAAGCTCTGTGTTAAGCATTTTCATATGTTATATACAATTCTTTAAAATCTTCACCACAACACTATGAGGTAAGTAGCAGTATGCCTCTCATTTTACAGATAAAAACACGGAGGCAAGACAAAGTCAAGTAACTTGCTTAAAGTCACACGGCTATCAAGTAAAAGAGCCAGGAGTGAGACCCACATTTGCCTGACTCAAAGCTGTGTTCTGAAACTCTACACCATATTAATGCATGCTATGAAGAAAATGGACATGCACCCACTCAATACAAAAACACAGGGTGTATAAATGCCTCACACTCATACACCCACACACCCAGGTTCATATACCACCCACATGAATATATGCTCACAGACATATCAAAGGTATATAAACTGCCCTCACTCATATACTTTCTCTCACATACTTACAAATATAGTGAAATTATTTAAAAACACAACCATAAATATACAGCCCATTCAACTGTATCCTCATAAACGCACATATGTATACATGTTGGTAGTATACTCACATATAGACACACATACAGATACATATGGAGTCCACTCAAACATACACAGACAAATACACCCCCTTACATACACACACACACACACCACCATCTCATGCCTATACTGACACACAGGTACATATAAACCCACCTCACCTATATATTCTCAAATTCACACATGTATACATAGCTTCCCTTGTCAACATAGGCAGCACTACTCCCACACATACCATACACTCCCCTAAACTGCACATACACTTAAACATGTACATACAAATTCCTCATCCATATCGTTATGCACAGACACATGAAAATCAGTCATCCGGGCAGCCTGGGTGGCTCAATGGTTTAACACCACCTTCAGCCCAGGGCGTGATCCTGGAGACCTGGGATTGAGTCCCACGTCGGGCTCCCTGTATGGAGCCTGCTTCTCCCTCTGCCTGTGTCTCTGCCGCTCTCTCTGTCTCTGTGTCTCTCATTAATAAATAAATAAATAAAATATTTTTAAAAATCAGTCATCCATACACTCACACATATATGTGCCCCTTCCCCATGCACTTTCACACACAAAATCGGCAACCCATCACACATATATACACAAATATGTATACTCCACTTTTCTGTATACTGGTGAGCACACATATACACACATAATCCCTCACCCATGCAGATGCATCACACACACAGATACTATACCGTTCTACACATCCAGAAGACACATACACAATTAAACATAAACTCTCTCACCCTATCACCAAAGCATACACAAGCATACATACCCCTTCACATAAGTATGTAAACATACACATGCAGATACTGTCTCAACTATGAACTTAACTATTCACTCCCTTCCTTCTACCCCCCACCCATAAATGTACGCATACGTGTGTGGGTATATGCATAAACATGCACATGTGAATAAACACATGTGTAGATCTATCCCAACCATACACTCACATACATTCACAAGCACATATAACCCCCCATGCATGCATTTATACATAGGACATAATCATATACTCCCTAATGCATATACTTAAATATACATCCCTCACCCAGACTGTCATAAACACACACACACACACACACACACACACACACACACAAACATGGGGCACCTGGGTGGCTCAGTCCATTAAGCATCTGCCTTTGGCTCAGATCGTGATCTCAGGGTCCTGGGATCAAGCCCCACTTCGGGCTCCCTGCTCAGCGAGGAGTGTGCTTCTCTCTTTCCCTCTCCCTCTGTGTGCTGTCTCTCTCTCAAATAAGAAAAAAACTACATACACATCCCTCTTGACATATACTCATACAGGGACGAGGATGCACCCTCCACCACCACACACTTTAATATGCACACACATATATATATACACATAGATATCTCACCTGAAACATACATATGCAGCCCTTCATCCCTACACCAACACACACAGATACATATAGATCCCACTTGCATATACACATATATGTAGACTCCTCATCCATACATTTATGCATGTACACGTATATACACATGTACATTTATACTCAATCCCTCATGCCCACACTTATATACATGTACATATAAACCTACCTATGCCATAATCTCACTCACACCTATATATACATCCCAAACCCATAATCTCATAATGTGGACACATATATTTACATCCTATCATCCTTACACTCACATACACAGACTCATAAACTTATTACTTCAACTATAATGTTGCACAAACACACACTTTTACTACCCCCTCAACTGTACACTTATGCATATACACATGTAAATCTAAACTTCCTACCCTATACACTCAAGCACACACACACACACACACACACACACACACACATATGCTGGCCTCATCCATACTCTCTCACAAACACATACATATAGACCTGCCTCATGCATAAACTCACACATGTACCTATATACACCCTTCACAAACACATTCACACACATTCATATGCATCTATCCCTCACCCATAAAATTATACAGAAATAGAAGCACATATACAATCTTTTATCCAGTCACACATATACCCTGCAACCATACACTCATTTACATGTACTTATGTATTCCATTCACACATACACACACAAACACACATAGTACATGCTTAGCCATACATTCTCACACTCACATTATGAGTATATCACTCACCAAGTACAAACATAGCCATCACCAACACATTTACACACCTGTACACACACTGCTTTATGCTACCCCTACCATGGATGTACATATGCACACACGTCCATATACACCACCTTCACCCAATCTCTCTCACAGGCATATATATATGTACCTCCTCAACCATACATCCACCCACAAACATGTGCATACACTCATTTAACCCATGCCTTTTTCATACACATACATATATGTGTGTATGTGCAAGGTGCATCTGAAAACTTGCACACATGTGCATTCCACCCCCTCATTCATACACTGTCACATCCACATTCATATATACCCTCTCACCTGTACGTAACTGTATCCCCACTTTTATACAACCTTGTCATGAATATACCCTGACACCCACATATATGTAGTTACCTCACATGTTCACAAATGCTACCACAGCAATACACCCTTCACCCATATGCTTATGCACTCACAGACACATACATATGTACTTCCTTCACTCATACAGGAACACACACGTCCATAAAGCCCCTCATCACTCTTTACTCACACCATCACACATGGGCACATTGACTTGCCTCACTAAGACACTCAAACACACGTTTATATATAGCTCTCCCCACCTATACACTCACATATATGCCCTCCTTCACCAACATATTACCCTTCCACATATGTATGCACTTCCTTCCTATCCGCTCACATACACACATAGCCACCCCTTCATCTGTGCAGGTGTCCAGTCCTGCACATATCTGGCTTCTCACCTGATCTCTCATACACACATATTCACACATATACAGCCCTCCCCCACACAGGTGCATATAGATCTCTAACTCATACACTTACACAAACGCCAACAGAGACACAGATAGGTACAGATACTCCCCTTTATGCATTCTCTCACACCCTATGCAGATACCTATGTGCTCTCCTCCCTCATCCTCTCTCACACATGCATGCGTACCTGCACACCATTCTCACTCATACACGTACATATATGTCCCACTCATTTTCTTTCACACCTGTGAGTACTTATGTAACACACGTGTGCATGTGCACAGATACATATATACTCCTTCACCCATTCTCTGTCACATCCACACAGGTACACCGTTATCACCCATACACTCACAGACACATTCTTTTCCATACACTGGAGTTCTTGCTGTGTGTTGGGAATATCTGGGCCCTTTGAAACCCACTCGTGGAGCACCCTGTCTCCCTTCCTCCTACCCAGGAAGCACGGAGCAGCATCTCCCCTGGCATGCTGAGCCTCTGGGGCTGCAGGTGTGAAGGCACAGACTTTGCCAGTTGAGGTGTGTGTGGGGGCTGCCCGTTGTGCTCTTGCCCTGCTCTTCCCTCCCATCCTCTCACCTCCACTCAAGTTTTTCCTTCCATGCCTCAGGACACCCGAAGAAAATGAGTGACTTTCCTGTTCTTCTCTTTCTATTTTTAATTACAACTAACTGGGGACCAGAGTGAAACATTTTAGCAATTTAATCTTAGTGTAAAATGGTGTATTTTCACTTCATTAACTAAAAGGGAAATCAAATGGCTTATCAAAGGTTGAGCTTCACATTTGCATATGGGTCTGGGATTCACGAAGCAGGATTTGTAACAGCTATAAAAGCCCCTCGACTGTCTCTGGAGACTGCTGGCTCTAGCATTTTGACTGCAGCATTATAAAATGACATTTGGACATGAAATAGGATGGGTGTGCTTGCATCTTTGCCTGCTGGCTAGCTCCCAGAGCCAGTGGCATCACTTCTCTTGAGGAAGAAGCATGCAGAGGCTTCGGCTGTGTATTAGTTCCTATTGCTGCGTAACAAAATCACCCCACAACTTAGTGGTTTAAAACAACAATCATTATCACATGGTTTGCATGGCTCAGGAATTTGGGTGAAGCTTAGCTAGGGGCCTTGAACTCGAGGTCTCTTATGAAGTTGCTGTTATCTCAAGGCTTCACTAAGATGGGGATCTTTGGGGTGCTTGCATGGCTCAGTGGTTGAGTGTCTGCCTTTGGCTCAGGGCATGATTCCAGGGTCCTGGGATTGAGTCCCACATCAGGCTTCCTGCAGGGAGCCTGCTTCTCCCTCTACCTATATCTCTGCCTCTCTGTGTGTCTCTCATGAATAAATTAATAAAATCTTAAAAAAAAGATGGGGGGGAATCCCTGGGTTGCTCAGCAGTTTAGTGCTGCCTTCAGCCTAGGGCGTGATCCTGGAGACCCAGGATCGAGTCCCACATCAGGCTCCCTGCATGGAGCCTGCTTCTCCCTCTGCCTGTGTCTCTGCCTCTCTCTCTCTCTCATGAATAAATAAATAAAATCTTTAAAAAAAAAAAGATGGGGGATCTTTTCCCAGCTCACTCGTGTGGACCTCCCCAAATGACTGTGTCATGCCATGACAGCTGGCTTTCCCCCAAGGTTAGCAATCCAAGAGAGAGTGAGAGAGTGTGAATAAATGAAAGGGACCAAAAAATGGCAGCTGGAATCTTTCAATAACCTAATCTCAGAAGTGACATCCCATCACTTCTGTCATGTTTCATTTCATTACAAGTGAATCATCAAGTCCTGTCCAAATTTTAGGAGAAAGGGATTACACGAGGGCATGAATACCAGGAAGAGGGACCATTGGGGGCATCTAAGAGCCCACCTTAGAGATCACTTACTGCAATTTGCAGGGGAGCCTTGGAAGAGAAAGTATCATCAAAGGTGGAAGAGCAATATGGGGCCCTGACCCCCTCTTCAGGCCTTCCTTCAAAGTCTCTTCTTCTTTTCAGGACTTCTCTCTTCACCTCTAGAAGGCCCTCACAGAATATCTCACTGATTTATGGTGGGAACAAATATTTCACTTTCAAAATTTTGGCCTCTTTAGAAACTCTAGGTTGTGCAGGCCACACCTGGAATGCAGCCAACGTGAAGAGTGGGCTTGGGATGGAGAGGCAGAAGGAAGACTTTGGGGATACTTTGTTGCAGGCTATAGTATATATTTTCCTTCTTGTCCTTCCCTACCCTCTTCAACTTCTCAAGGGTCATTTGGTAAAATCCTACTTTACTCAAAGCATTCTGGAGTTGGGTGTGTGACCCTCTTGCAGAGACATTGGGCTGAGATGAGCCTCAATGTAACTGAGTTTCATTGCAGTTGCAGGTTGCTCTGCTTTCATGGTATGCCCTGAGGACAAGACCAGACCTTATTCACTGCTCTGCTTTAGCCCCGTGGTTTGGCCTGGTCCTGGCATAGAATAGGTGTCATAGAGTAGAGAATGTCTGTGGGGTCAAGCCATTCACTTATATCCAACTATTTCTGTGGAACAATTAGCATGTGCCCCAAATTATGCTAGGCCATGTAGAGGGAAAGCAAATCACACAAAATAGCTCTTGGCCCCCAGGGACATAAGATGGTGGGAGGAGGAGCTAAGACATGTGCCAGAATAAAAAGAACCCAGATGTAATATATCAAGTACTGAAAAGGGGTAGGAAGTGCCATGAGGGTCGTGTCAGAGGCAAGATCACTTGTAGCCATGGAAGTAGTTGCAGTAGGGCTGGACTTGGGGATGTCAAGGGAGTGGTATTCAAGGCCTGAGCACAGACAGTTGCAGGTATACCTGTATTATAGGATGCTGGGATCCTCAGTGTGGCTCAAGTTAGGGTTCATACTCCACCGTGGTGAGGGTACAGGAAGGCAGTAGCATCATCGCGTTGGAACTTCATCTGGAAAGCTTCAAAGGCTGCACTTAAGGAGCTTAGGGAGTCTTGGGAGGGTTTAGAATAGGAGAATGCCTTGTGCTTTGGTAATGAAAAAGTCTGGCAATCGTCTGTCGAGTCATCATGATTCAGGTGAGAGAGAATAGGCTTTTGGCTCAGGGTGGCAGTTGGGGGAGTCGAGAGCAGCTGAATGGGAGAACCAAAGCAGATGCTAACTTTTTGGGGCTTGGTTATATATTGGAGAGGTGAATTCGTAGGAGGGCTCCAAGCCAGGAACAGTCGAAGAAAGTGACATCAGAGAATCAAGGGAAGGACTGGGACAGAGTTGAGCAGAAGGCCTGGTGGCTGGCCAGCTTTGATAGGCTCATGCTGAGGATGGGGTTGACTGATCTAGCAAACACAAAGCCAGATACCCAGTTGGATTTGAATTTCAGATAAATATTGAATAAATGTTTAGTATGTATAAGTATGTACCACGCAGTATTTGAGATAGGCATAACTTTGGGACACACTATACTAAGAATTTGTTCTTTGTTCATCTGAAATGCAAATTTAACGAGGCCTCCTGCATTTTATGCTGCAACCCTAGCTGGGTAGCTCTGTCACCCAGGAGTCTTAGGTTTGGCTCTCTGACATTGACACAGTCATGCCTCTTTCCGGGGAGGCAGTGGAATAGCAGTGGTTTAACTGCATGAGCCCTGGTGCTAGACCAGCTGAGTTCAAATCCAGTTTCTACTGATTATTAGTTACATGACCTTGGGAAAGTGACTCAACCTCTCTGAAAACTCATCGAGGAAGTGGGGAGAATGGCTCCTGTCTTGACCACCTACCAGGGTGATCGTGGGGGCCAGATGAGGCAGCAGCATGCGGTAGCACTTTGAAAACCACGGGGCATCGTGAGGCATTATAATGGTCCCTGTGTGGGTTGGATATGGATTGGAGAAGTAGGCTGAAGAAGATGAATACATTGGCCTCATTAAGAAACCTGCTGGCTGGTATGGGATTTGGGGCTCTAATTAATTCTAAATATCAAATACTAAGCTGCAGCTTTTTCTTTCTTCTTTCTGGAAACTGGGGGAGGGGAGAAGAGGGAAGCAGTCACTGTCCACGCACTCCCACCTCTGAGATTTCATAATGTCCTGTGGAGAAATATTCTCCAAACAGCTTGCACTTAATTTCCCTGAAGCCGTCACGCAGCCGAGACCAGAGCTTCAGGTCCTCCCAGATACCTGTGTAATTGTCACATTGGCATTCCCCAAACCCATTTCTGCTCAGCAGCTGCTGACTGCTGGCTGGGGGAGGAGTGGAGAGACAGTTCTGAGCACATCTCTCTGAAGGGCAGGGCCTCTTACACAGGCAGGATTGTCACAGAACACAGGGACAAGACAAGCACCAGAATCGATCACAGTCTGGCATTTGAATAAAATTCTAGGGAAAGGGCATATTTATCAGAAAACAAATAGAGGGGTGGCAGGTATCAGCACAGAAAGCATGTGTGTAATTGTGATTTTCCTCAAAAGCTTGACAACCAAGTCAGAGCACTGTGAAAGACAGAGAGAAGGCCAAATTATTGCAATTCAAATCCCTTTCATTGCTTGAGATGTACAGCAGCCATGGCAAAACCAACTACAAAACAATGCCACAAAGCATAGAACTCCTCCACAGCCAGCAGGCCAATGCAAAGATTCCCTAAATCAAAATCCTCTGAATCTAAACCTGCCAAGACCTGGGTGGATAGGTGTGTGTAAGGAGGGAGGGGCAATTTGTTTCTTGCAATAAATTCAGTAGGGGAATATTTTTTTCTTTTGGCAGTACTGTGGCTGTCCCTGCTCTTCAGATTACCTTTGGGGTCTGTTATGGGCTGAATTATGTGTCCCCCCCCACCCAAATTCATATGTTGAAGTCTTAACCCCCAGTACCTTGGGATGTGACTGTATTTGGAGGTAGGGCCTTTAAAGAGGTAAGATAGAAAACGGTCACAGAGGTGGGCCTTAATCCAATCTGGCTGGTATCCTTATAAGAAGGGAAGATTAGGACACAAGACATGTACACACACACAGAGAGGTGGCTGTGTGAGAACACAGAGAGAAGGCAGCCATCTGCAAGTCCTGGGGAGAGACCTCAAGAGAAACTCACCCTGCTAACATACTGATCTTGAGCTGCTAGCCTCCTAGCCTCCAGAACAGTGAGAAACTTAATTTCTCTTGTGTAAGCCACCCAAGTCGTAGCACTTTGTTATGACAGGTCTAGCAAACTAATACGAGCCCTGGAGAGTGAGGGGCATCTCTGCCGGGCTCTTTCCAGTAGAGTCAGTTTGCCACACAGTTACTCAGGGCTTCCAGGGCCTTGGAGCTCAAACCTTTGCACCCATGCCAAGCAGCATCTAAAACCATTGGATAAAGGCAGGGCATCTTCCTGGAATAGTAACTGTATTTAGAAATTCCAAGGGAAACAGTCTAAATTTAAACGCCCATGGGTATATAATGGATGCCAAATGCCAGAATTTCACATGAATATTTAAAATGAAGCAAATTACCTTCAACAGAGTTGCTTACTTCTGGAGATGTTTTAAGATTTAAATCATAGAAAACCTTGTGAACCAGTGTGATAGGCAGTGGGGAGCTTGAAAGGTTTTAATCAGGGAATCTGACCTGGGTTATGTTCTGTGCTTCTCTAGGC
This sequence comes from Canis lupus dingo, assembly GCF_003254725.2. NCBI lineage: Eukaryota > Metazoa > Chordata > Mammalia > Carnivora > Canidae > Canis > Canis lupus. Next base: position 117,950,920 of record NC_064281.1, on the reverse strand, counting down.
ATCTACTTGTTTCTTATCTAAGACATCAGCCACTTAAAACCCCTAACTCCTATTTGAGATCGAATGGCAAATATAGGGCATGAGCGTGGGAGAGAGAGTAGGCAAAGTGGTTGGGGGTTTATTTGTTGGATTAGATTTCTTATTGGGACCTGTGATGGTTAATTTTATGTGTCAGCTTGATGGGGCTAAGGAATTCTGATAGCTAATAAAACATTTCTGAGTGTGGCTAGGAGAGTGTCTCTGGAAGAAATAAGCATATGAATCAGTAGACTGAGAAAAGATCACCCTCACCAATGCAGGTGTGCATCATCCAGTCCCTTGAGAGCCTGCCTAGAATGAAAAGGTGGAGGAAGAGTAATTCACTCTCTCTGCTTGAACTGTGACATCTATGTGCTCCTACCCTTGGACATTGGTGCTCCTGGTTCTCAGGCTTTTGGACTTAGACCAGGACTTACTGCATTGGCTTCCCCATTCTCAGGCCTTTGGACTCGGACTGAATTACACCACCAGCTTTCCTCATTCTCCAGTTTGCAAATGGCAGGTTATGGGACCTCTTGGCCTCCATGACCAGGGGAGCCAACTCCTATAATAAATCTCTTCTAGCTATCTATCTGTCTATCTGTCCATCCATCCTTTTTTGTTTCTCTAAGTAACTCAACTCAGTACCCATAGTTGTAGAAGATGGTAAGTTATGGCAGAGAATATGGCAAGGATGGATTGGATACTTGCCAATCCTGTTTTCTCTCCCTGGGCACATGGAAAGACTACATTTCCCAGCTACCCTTGTGGTTATGTTGGGGCATGGGACTAGATTCCGGTCAATAGAATGTGAGTAGAAGTGACAGTGTGTCTTATAAGTCTGGCCATAAAATCCCCTGCAAGACTATCCATGCTCTCTCTTCTGCTTCTTTGGAGTCTATGGAGGTTATATGTTGAAGACTGCAGAATCACTAGATGGAACTGGATCATCACATGGAAAGGAGCCTCCAATGAGAGCTACCCAATCCGCATTAGATCTCAATGTGAGAAATTAATCTTTGTGTTAAGCAACTGAGATTTTGGGGTTGTATGTTACAGCAGCTAGTGTTACTTGTTCTAACCAATACAGGAACAGAGAGCTTGATGATTCATCAAATGATTGTTGAATGTCCATTATCTTCCAAGTATCAAACTAGGTGCTAGGGATATAGTGATGAGCAAATCAGACATGGTCCCTACACTCAGAACTTCCAGTTCCATGATTGCACAAATATAAATAAAATTGCGACTGTGGGAAATGCTAAAACAGAAAGATACATGGCGTGGTAGGAAAGTATAATAATGGGCTTTGACCTGTTCTGTGGTGGAAGGGATTAAGGATGGCAATGACAGCTGTGCTAAGATCTGAAGGATGTGTAGGCGTTAGCTAGGAAAGGAGCAGGCAAAGGGAAGAGCTTTCCAGGCAGAAGGAGCAAACGGCATGTATGTCAAACTGAAAGGAGGCCAGAGAGGTTGATTCTTTGGTAATTTTTAGCTATAGTAACCTGCTCATTAGTTGAAAATTTACTCATTTGCTTCTTTTAATAGCATATATCCTCATTATTAGGGCCAAGCTGCAGGAGTGACTTCATCTACATTTGTTATTTACCAGAGATTCTAAGACAGGGAGAAGCAAAAATATTTAACAGGGAACTTTCTGGAGGTATTCCTTGGCATAATCAGTGTTCCATCTTAATGATAAACAGGAACTTCTCATTTGGAGCGATTACGGTTTATCATATGAGAGCCTACCCAAGGATTATTGACACTAAAAGCCTCAACCATGTGTCACAGTCTACTTGGGGATCCCTTAATCCATGGGATATTGACACCACCAACCATAACGACTTCTTCAGAGGGAAATTAAATAATTGCATGATATTGCTGTGGCACAATAAAAATGGAAGCTGTAAACTTCACAATGTGAAATAGTTCATTCTTTTTTATACAACAGATGTTTGACCTAGAAGAAGGAATAATATTTTAGAAATTGTGATCTGTCTGAAGGGAAAAAAAGAGGTCTAAAACTAAAATACAAATAACAGCTGCTTGAATTATCTTCCTAATATATCAAAGTTGACAGCTTTTACTTTTTCATTTGAGTTGGGATTTGCAAAGAGGCATTTGGATAAGAAGATTGGTTCAGAAGGGCATCCACCATGTGCAGCACATGGCCCTTTCTGGTACCCAGAGGCCTCATAGTCTCAGGAGATCTCTGCATGCCTGGCATTAAACCCTGGCATTAAAAAGCCATCTCAGGTCTATGGATCAGGGGCTCTCAGGAGCCTATATCTTTTGCCATGGCATGCTTTGCTTTCTTTTTCCTCTCTTCTGTCCTGACCACTGACTTTGAGGACCTGCTAACATGCATATTTCCATTTTGGCACATGGCCCCTATTCTCTACCGCATCCTTATTTCTTCTTCAGCAGAGAATCTCAGTAAGAACTACAAAGAGTCAGAAAACACAATTATAAAACTGTTCAAAATATTGAGAGTGGAACATGCTATGAAATTGGATGGGATAAATTAGTGAAGAACCATAATAGTTTGAGAACTATGGAGAAACCTTCCAATTCATGATATCCTTTAATTGAATTTTGCCATTAGTTATGGAAAAAAAAAACCCAGCTATGTGTGTACCCACACAATGATGAAATCTTACCTTGCCTTGGTCTCCTGCAACTGAATCTACTGAAGCACATTAACTTTGGACCCTGGTTTGCTCCTGTCCCTGAGATTATTTTGATTGGAACGGAATACATGGAAGAAGCATGGTGTAATTTGGGGTCCTGTTCCTTAGCCTGCAGGAGCTAGCTGTTCCTTGTGAACATAGTTCTTGACACCCTTGAGCTCCTGCCAGCCAGATCCTGCTCCAGAGTGTTTACTCAGATCACAACTTCCCTGACCCCATCAGTGGCCTATCCCTTGGAGTCCTGCTTCTAGCTTTTGCCTATGTGCACCTCTCGGTAGCAGCAATCTCTTGATCTGTATCAAAACTTGCTTTCTTTTCTAGACATTGCACCTAGTCTCTCACTTCAGCCCTGGAGAGTGAAAATACCCAGTCTGTTTCTTTTCCTTCACCCCACATGTCTTCCTGAATATAGCTCCTGAAGCACCTCTTGAATCTGTCTGCTTTTTCTCCATTCCCCACTGTCTCCACTTAAGTTCAGGCCACCATCTTCTCTTACTTGGACTGTTTCAACAGTCTTTCCACATGGACACAGTCTCTTCTCCTTCAATCCATTTTCTACTCTGTAGCCAAAGGGATCTTTCCAGGGTGCAAATATAATCAGCTGCTTCCTTGATTGAAACCCTTCAATAGCTTCCCATTGCTGCAGTGATAATTTATGCTTCTTAATAGGGTTTGTGATCAGGCTCTGGCCTGTTTCTCCAGCCTCATCTTTTACTTCCTCCCTATCAGTCAGACTAAACTTGGCTCTCCAACCATAGTAAAACTTCCTTAGGTTCCCACAACATGTCTTGATCCTATTCATCTCCAAGCCCTTGACCATGTACTTTCCTTTGCCTTCCAAATGGCACAGTGCTACCTCTTTTTCTGATGTCACTTTAGGTGCCACTTCACTCAGGGAGCCTCTCACTATCTCTTGAGACCAAGTGCTATGCCAACCTCTATCATCACACTGGTCATAATGAATTTTAATTGGGTTATATATCTCTCTTCCTGTTTTGTGATCTCCTTGAAGTCCAAGGCTACATCTTCTTCCATGCTGTGTTCATGGTCCTTTATAGCAAAAAACAAGACATGATCTCTGCCCACAAGGTGATCGTAGAGTTGTCTGCTACTGTAGGTACATTAATTGTTTGTAACATAAATGGAAAAATGACAAAGGAGGAGCTACTTCGAGGCTTGATAATTGGATGCTCCATTCTTGCCCCTGTTCAGTGCCTGGGTGCTTCTTTTCCTTTAATGTAGGTGGTAATGTTGGTCTGCAGGCAAACCCTGCATTGCAGAAATTAGGAGAGCTAGTTGCTTTGCTGTGAGCCAAAGGTGTGGGGATCGTTTTGGAAGTTAATCCACTTAGGTTTATATTTTCACTAAAAAGCCCTGATAAGCAGTCTGTACTCTGAGGTAGTTGACATTGAAGAAGACATCGTTAGATGCCAGACCAGCTAAAATTCAGATTGCTGCAGAACATTATACCATCTATTTTTATTTTTATACAAATGTGCTGAACTTTATCCCTTTCTCTGGGGAAAGTGCTATGCCTTTCTCAATCACAAGGGGATTCATGATGTTTGCTGACCATTTATTTGTCTCTGGCCTTGCTTGTTCACAGAGGGAGGAATGTCCTTTGGATTGATGGCACAATTGCTACAAAGGGTACTATTTTCAAGTAATATCAGGAAACCTATGTATTCTGTGGCTCAGTTAAACCAGAGTGATGCAGCTTTGGTGTAATAGGGAAGGAAACTTTAGAGATTGCTAAGCGAACCTCCAGGAAATTCTGTAGCCTCCTGCTAAGATGGTGGGCTGGGGTTGGAAACAAGCTGGATGGTAGCTCCCTTTGTCAGACCTGACCATTTTAATGCCACAGGTATTTCCTGAGTGCCTATTGTGTGTCAGCATGGCTAAAGTTGATGTCTCTGGCATACTGTCTGTTGTCAGGGAGTTCTAGTCTTTACAATATGCCTCTTCAACTCATATCTCATTTTCTCCAAAAGAGATGCCTGTTTTCTCTTCTCTGTGCCTCTAGAGAGTTGGAAACCAGAAGACTTTCTGAGCGCTGTACAATTTAGGCCAATCACAATAGACCACCTAAGGTACCTGGAACCTAGGGAAGTTAAAAGGAAGGTGGTACTGCCAGCTGCCTGGGAACCTATTAAGGGAATAGCAGCACACTGACCCTTTCCACAGCTGCCGGAGATCACATGCTCCTCTCTCCACCCACAGCCTGGCGGGGTTCATTTGAGGACTCTGTATGGGCTTCTTGGCAGAAGCTTACAGCTGCTTTTGCCCAAATAAAAGTGCTTGCTGGCTTGTGCCTATGTCTTTGAGTAGGAGGGAATCCTAGCAATTCTTAGTTCAGGCAACACTCTTTTTCTTAAAAGGTTCCCCTCAAATTTTATAAGGTACAGGCAAAACAAAATGTGGAACCCGTCCCAGCAAAAAAAAAATGTTTTTTTTTTTAAACTGGTTTGATTGTGGTTTTCTTTTTTTTTGCTGTATCTTTTTACTATATTGTGTCTTGTTTGTTTTGACCAATGCTCAGTATTTTTAATCTTTTAGTCTTTTTTTAAAAGATTTTATTTATTTATTTTATTTATTTATTCTTTCATGAGACAGACAGACACACACACACACACACACACACACACACACAGGCAGAAGGAGAAGCAGCCTCCATGCAGGGAGCCTGACGTGGGACTCAATCCTGTGTCTCTAGCTTCATGCCCTGGGCTGAAGGCAGCGCTAAACTGCTAAGCCACCTGGGCTGCCCATCTTTTAGTCTTTTAAATGGAGCTCAGTTCCCAAACCAGCCTGTATCAAAGAAGGAAGTTGAGTTGCCTGTTAATTCATTCCTGCATTCATTCATTCATTCACAAATATTTGTTGAATCTCTTCTATATGTCAGGCACTGGCATAGAGGTGAAAAGAGCGTCAAGGTCTCTACCCTTAAGGAGCTTGCATTCTGGTGGGGGAAATAATAGTAGTCACACCAATGAATGTAAAATTGCAACAATGACAAGTGTTCCAAATGAAAGGTCCATTGACTCTCAATAGTCTCTAAATAAGGAATTTATCCTGACCAGAGGATTGGGAAGAGCTTTAGGAGGAAGTACTCTCTTTATCAAATCTTCTAGGCCCTCAAAGATATTCCTCTAGGTAGTCAGAGATGCTAGGCCTAGCCTCAAAGACTATTCTACAGTGACAGATGTCAATTTTACATAAAAAAAATATTACCATCTTTGGCAAACCAGGGGGATGGCCATATAGTAAGAACATGAAGCAGCTTACGGCAGGCATCAGCCGCTGATAATGTACTCATTCCCTAGCTGACATTCCATCTGATAATAACTTGAACCAAACCTGTGGGAATGTTCATTTCCTGTGAGACTGGGGCCATCTATGGTATTCACTTATACCCTCGACTAGTAACTACCCTCCCAAATCTCCTTGATTCTGATTCAGCAGGCTTTCATCCTGATCTTACCATGGAGGTCACCTGATGTGGTGTAAAGAAAATATTCTTTTCAGTTAGATAGGACTGGATTCAGATTGCAGTTCTGTAACTTCCAAGTATGATCTTGAGCAAGTTATTTAAATTCTCCAAGCAATTTTTAAGTGTACAATTCACTGGTTTATAGTAAGTTTGCTGTGTTGTACAACCATCGGTATAATTCAGTTTTAGAAGATTTTCATCATGTCTTTTGCCCATTTCATGATTGGATTGTTTGTTTCTTTGGTGTTGAGTTTAATAAGTTCTTTATAGATCTTGGAAACTAGACCTTATCTTGATGAAGTCCCAATAGTTCACTTTTGCTTTTGTTTCTTTTGCCTTCGTGGATGTATCTTGCAAGAAGTTACTGTGGCTGAGTTCAAAAAGGGTGTTGCCTGTGTTCTCCTCTAGGATTTTGATGGAATCTTGTCTCACATTTAGATCTTTCATCCATTTTGAGTTTATCTTTGTGTATGGTGCAAGAGAGTGGTCTAGTTTCCTTCTGCATGTGGATGTCCAATTTTCCCAGCACCATTTATTGAAGAGACTGTCTTTCTTCCAATGGATAGTCTTTCCTCCTTTATTGAATATTAGTTGACCATAAAGTTGAGGGTCCACTTCTGGGTTCTCTATTCTGTTCCATTGATCTATGTGTCTGTTTTTGTGCCAGAACCACACTGTCTTGATGACCACAGCTTTGTAGTACAACCTGAAATCTGAGAGAAATCTCACAGAGGAAGACATAGACATGGCCAACATGCACATGAGAAAATGCTCTGCATCACTTGCCATCAGGGAAATACAAATCAAAACCAAAATGAGATACTACCTCACACCAGTGAGAATGGGGAAAATTAACAAGGCAGGAAACCACAAATGTTGGAAGGATGCGGAGAAAAGGGAACCCTCTTACACTGTTGGTGGGAATGTGAACTGGTGCAGCCACTCTGGAAAACTGTGTGGAAGTTCCTCAAAGAGTTAAAAAGGGACCTGCCCTATGACCCAGCAATTGCACTGCTGGGGATTTACCCCAAAGATTCAGATGCAATGAAACGCCGGGACACCTGCACCCCGATGTTTCTAGCAGCAATGGCCACAATAGCCAAACTGTGGAAGGAGCCTCTGTGTCCATCGAAAGATGAATGGATAAAGAAGATGTGGTTTATGTATACAATGGAATATTACTCAGTCATTAGAAACGACAAATACCCACCATTTTCTTCAACGTGGATGGAACTGGAGGGTATTATGCTGAGTGAAGTAAGTCAATTGGAGAAGGACAAACATTATATGTTCTCATTCATTTGGGGAATATAAATAATAGTGAAAGAGAATATAAGGGAAGGGAGAAGAAATGTGTGGGAAATATCAGAAAGGGAGACAGAACATAAAGACTCCTAACTCTGGGAAATGAACTAGGGGTGGTGGAAGGGGAGGAGGGCGGGAGGTGGGAGTGAAAGGGTGACAGGCACTGAGGGGGGCACTTGACGGGATGAGCACTGGGTGTTATTCTGTATGTTGGTAAATTGAACACCAATAAAAAATAAATTTATTTTAAAAAAAGAAGATTTTCATCATACTTTCCCCATCTATTAGAGAAGAATAATCATATTAAAAGGTTTTTAGCAGGATAAAATGAGATCCTTATAAAGATAGATATTTCTTTGCTTGTAAAACAGAAAATGTTAAAAAATGATATGAAAGGTGACACCAGCAAAATGTCAGAATAAGGAACTTTAAAATTCTGCCCCTCCAGAAAAGCAATCTAAAAATGGCAGTAACTGTCAGATCAACTTTTTTGGAACTCTGGGAATTAAATAAAGGTTTGCAGCCACCCAAGGGGCATTTATTTTTAAAAATACCCAACTGAATCTCAGTAAGAACAGCAAACTTTATGGTATTTTCATTTACCCTAGTCCTATCCCCCGCAATCCAGCTCAGAGATACTCTTGAAAATAACAGCACACATTCCTGATTCTAGAGAGAGTAGAACAGACTTTGTTTGCAAAGAATTATCATTATTTCATCTGTCCAATGGCTCCCTGGAAGACCTTCTCAGAAGTCTTCTTTTATTTCGCCTGACTCAAAAGTCACCTAGTCCTAAAATTTCTACCCTGGAGGCATATGTCAAAAACATTTACAGGAAAATATTTTAGTCATTTTGCTTGAGGCAATGGATAACAATTAGGATGAACAGTAGACTAACCACAAAGGTTTAGAAAAAAGGCTGTGAAATAAGATACTTATAAGGATTGTAGAAAACTCAAAAATTGAGATTATTCATTTTTAGGACAATAAAGAAAAATTAAGGAAGGAAAATGATCAGGGCCTCAGAGATCTGTGGTACGCCACCAAGTCTACCTACCAACATATGCATAATGGAAGTCCCAGAAGGAGAGTATAGAGACAAAGGAGCAAAAAGAATATTGAAAGAGATAATAGTTGATAATTTGCCCAATTTTAGGAAAAACATTAACCTGTACACCCAAGAAATGCTATAAGCTCCAATTAGAATCAACTTTAGGAGATCCACACCTGGATACTTCATAATCAAACTGTTTAAAGACAAAGTCAAAGATAAATTCTTGAATGCAGCAATAGAGAAATGACTCATCACATAGAAGAGATCTTCAAAAAAATTAGTGGGTGATTTCTCATCAGAAACTAAGTAGGCTTGGGATCCCTGGGTGGCGCAGCGGTTTGGCGCCTGCCTTTGGCCCGGGGCGCGATCCTGGAGACTCGGGATCGAATCCCACGTCGGGCTCCCGGTGCATGGAGCCTGCTTCTCCCTCTGCCTGTGTCTCTGCCTCTCTCTCTCTCTCTGTGTGACTATCATGAATAAATAAATAAAATCTTAAAAAAAAAAAAAAAAGAAACTAAGTAGGCCAGAAGATAGTGGGATGATATATTAAAGGTACAGAAAGAAAAAAAAACTTTCAACCAAGAATTCTATATCTAGGAAAACTATCCTTCAAAAATAAAGGAGAAATTAAAACATTACAAGATAAATAAATCCCAAGAGTCCATTGCTAGAAGATCTGCCCAAAAAAAATTCTTATTTCCTTCAGGTTTAAATGGAAGGACACTGGACAGTGGTAACTTATATCCACATGGGGAAAAAGAGCACCATTAAAGGTAACTACATAGGTAAATATAAAAGACAGTCTAAATGTATAATTTATTTGTAAGTCCTTTTTTTCTCCCTATTTGACTTAAAAGACAACTGCATAAAGCAATAATATGTTGTGGGCACACAACATATAAAGGAGTAATTTGTGACAATAACAGCATAATATGGATGTTTGGAGCTATATAGGCACAAAGCTTCTGCATGCTCTTGAAGGTAAGTTTGTATTAATTTGAATAAGGTCTTCCTAAATTAAGGTTTATTTTTAACTAGATTAAAATGGATCAAAATGGTACACTAGAGAATATCTACCACAAAAGAAGATAGTAATGGAGGAAATTAGGAGTAAAAAGATATAAGACACGTAGAATCCAAGTAGCAGTCCCAGAAGCAGACGATCTTCTTTTTGACATAATGTCAAAAGGTCAATAATAGCCTAATGGTACATCACAGTGCCTACATCTTTTACCTCATTTCATCTCATCTTATTGGCATTTTATCATCTCACATCACAAGAAGGAAACAGGTGTGAACAGTACAATAAGATACTTTGAGAGAGAGTGAGAACATTCATATAACTTTTATTATAGTATATTTTTATAATTATTCTATATTATTAGTTATTGTTATAATCCCTTAGTATACCTAATTCCTAAATAAACTTCATCATAGTTATGTATGTGTGTGTGTGTGTGTATATATATATATATATATATACTATATATATATATATATATAGTTCAGTACTATCTGCTGTTTCAGGCATCCACTGGGGGTCTTGAAATATATTCCTCTCAGATAAGGGGGACTACAGTACATGCTTTCTATGAGAGACTAGATTCAAAAACACAAATAGGTTGAAAGTAAAAGGATGGAAAAGGATAAACTATGCTAATGGGAAACAAAGAGAGCCAGGATGGCTATACTAATATCAGATAAAATAGACTTTAAGGGGGAAAAAAGTTACTAGAGACAAAGAAGGACATTTTATTTTTTTAATATTTTGTTTATTTATTTGAGAGAGAGAGCATGTGTGTGCACAAGTGGGGTGGGGGGAGGGGCAGAGGGAGAGGGAAAAGTAGACTCCCCACTGAGCAGAGAGCCCAACATAGGGCTCCATCCCAGGACCCTGAGGTCAAGACTGGAGCCAAAGGCAAACACTTAACCAACTGAGCCACCCAGGAGCCCCAAGAAGGACATTTTATAATGATAAGGGATCAATCCCACCAAGAAGGTGTTGGCAATGTATGTGTACAAATTAAGTACTCTAGTAAAATGAGCAGACTCTAGAAAGATACAAACTACCAAAATTGACACAAGAAGAAATAAAAAATCTAGATACAGCCAAGGCAAGTAAGTAGGATAAAGAAATTTAAAAAGCTTCCAAATTGAAAAGGAAATAGGGAGATATATCTATTTGCCAATGACATGGTCTCATATAGAAAATCCTAAGGAATTCAGATAAAAGGTTCAAACTAATAAATGAGTTGAGAAAAGTTGCAGGATACAAGATCTGTTCACAAAAATCTGTTGTCTTTCTATACACTGGCAATGAACAATCTGAATATAATATTAAAACAATTCCACTTACAATAGCATCACAAAGAATAAAATACTTAAGAATAAATTATACCAAAGAAGTACAAGACTTGTTCTGAAACTACAAAACCTTGTTGAAAGAAATTTAAGAAGTGTTAAATAAATGGAAAGACAGCCATGTTCATGGACAGGAAAACAATATGGTTAAGATGGCAGTACTCCCCATATTGATGTATAGATTCAATATGATCCCCATTAAATTTGCACCTTTTGCAGAAATGGACAGATTCTAAAATTCGTATGGAAATGTACAGGAACCTCAGCAGCCAAAAAAATTCTGTAAAAGAAGAACAAAGTTGGAGGACTCACACTTCATGATTTCAAAACTTAATTACAAAGCATCAGTAATCAAGACAGTGTGGTACTAGCATAAAGATAGACATAGATCAATGGAGTAGAATTGAGATTCCAGAAATAAATACTTACATATATGGTTAATCGATATTTGAGAAGAGTGGCAAGAAAATTCAATGGTGAAAAAAATAGCCTTTTCAAGAAGTGGGACAACTGAATATCTACAGGGGAAAAATGATTGTGTACCCATGCTTCACACCACATACAAATATGAACTCAAAATTGATAAAAAACCTAAATGTAAGACCTAAATCTATAAAATTTTTGGAAGAAAATATAGGCATAAGTGTTTGTGACATTGCACTAGCCAATGATTTCTTAGATATGACACCAAAAGCACAAGCAACCAAATAACATAAATTAGACTTCATCAAAAACAAAACTTTTCTCTATCCAAGTCAACTATGAATAAAGTGAAAAGACAACCTACAGAATGGAGGAAAATATTTGCCAACCATATATTAATGAGATTTGTATCCAGAATGGAATTCAACAATAAAAAGACAACCAAATTAATAAATGGGCATATGAATATTAATAGAAATTTCTTCAAAAGAGATATACAAATGACCATGAAACACAGGAAAAGATGCTCAACATCATTAGTCATTAGGGAAATGCAAATGCAAACCATAATTAGACACCACTTAACACTCACTAGGAAGGCTATAATTTTTTTAAAAGGAAAATGCAAGTATTGGCAAGGATGTAGAGAAATTGGAACCCTCAAACACTACCAATGGGAATGTAAAATGGTGCACCTGCTGTGGAAATTAATTTGGCAGTTCCTCAAAAAGTTAAACACAGAGTCACCTTGTGACCCCGCAATTCCACTTTTAAGTATATACTCAAGAAAAATGAAAACATATGTCCCCGCAAAACTCATACGCAAATATTCATAGTAGCACTACTGACAAAAGACAAAAAGTAGAAACTACTCAAATGTTCATGCAATATATTATTATTATTTTGTTAAAGATTATTTATTTTAGAGAGTGTACATGAGTTGGGGGAGGGGCAGATGGAGAGAGAAAGAATCCTCAAGCAGACTCCTCACTGAGCACAGAGGTAGGCAGGGCTTGATCCCAGGACCCTGAGATCATGACCTGAGCCAAAATCAAGAGTCGGCTGCTTAACTGACTGAGTCACCCAGGTGCTCCACATGCAATGGATTATTATTCAGTCATAAAAAGGAATAAAGTACTGATCCATGCTACATCATGGGTGGACCTTGAAAACATTGTAATAAGTAAAATAATCCAGTCACAAAAGTCCACATATTGTACGGTTCATTTACATTAAACATCCACAATAAGCAAATCCATAGAGACTGAAGGTAGATTAGTGGTTGCAGGGGCTGGAGGTTGGGGGAGGGAAATGGGAAATGGCTGCTACCAGGTAAGGTGTCTTTTTGAGAAGGAGTAATGAAAATGTTCTAGAATTATATAATGGTGATGCTTGCACAACAATTGTACATACTGAAAGACATTGAGTTGTGCATTTTTAAATGGCAAATTTTATGTGAATTTTAATATACCTTATTTTTTCGAGAAATTTTAGATTTATAGCAAGATTAAGCAGAAGGTACAGAGATTTCCCATATATTCCCTGTCCCCTCTCCCCCAACATACACAACCTCCTCTGCTATCAGCATCTCCCACCAGAGTGGTACATTTTTGTTACCACTGATGAACCTACACTGAAACATCATAATCATCCAAAGTCTATGGCTTATATTAGGGTTCTTGTCATATTTTATGGGTTTTTACAAGTGTATGATAACATGTATGCACCACTCTAGTACTATACAGAGTAGTTACACCTCCCTAAGAATCCTCTGTGCTCTGCTGACCCATCCCCCACTTTCTTCTATTTTTTTAAAGATTTTCTTTATTAATTCATGAGACACAGAGAGATTGAGAGAGAGAGAGAGAGAATGAGAGAGAGAGAGAGAGAGGCAGGCAGAGAGAGAAGCAGGCGCCATGCAGGGAGCCCGACATGGGACTCGATCCTGGGTCTCCAGGATCCGGCTTCCTTCTAATCTCTGGTCATTTAAAGAGACTAAGACAAAATATCTGCTCACGTCTCAGCCTGGAGGGTTACTGAACTTGTTCAATGAGGTTCCCCAAGTATACTATCTTGACTCCACGGCTTGGAGGAAAACTTCCATGCTCTTGCCACCCTTACCGCCAGACATAGTGAGCCTGTGTTGTCACGAAGAACTGCCCAAACACCTGGAGTGAAAGAGCTGTACCTAAGAGGGCCTCAGACCTTGGAGGATTAAACTCAAGGAGAGCCTTGGGGCTGACATTTGACCGCAATTTCTTTTTCCTCCCAGCAACAGTTCTACCAATAGAGATTCCTTTGGAAGGCTAAGCTCCTCCCAGATTATAAATCCATTTTCACCAAGTCCTCAGGAACTGGAAATTACAAATAACATTGGAGTTGGAGCAGGGGTCACGGTGATCGAGTGGGAGCATCCTTAACTGTGGTCAATCCAAAGGAACACTCCTCAAGCATTCCAGACTGCTGCCATGGGAATACCTGAAGAATTTTACTAAACGAATGCTGGGTCTCACCTCCAGAGATTTGGAGTTAATCCTGTTCTGCTGTGGGTTCTGGCCATAGGGTATTTTAAATTATTTCCAGGTGATTCTGATGTGCAGCTAGAATTGAAAACCAATGAGCTAAAGATAATGGCCAAGTATGCAGGTGACCTAGACCAAATCGATAAATAAGGGGGAGCTTCTATAGCCTCCATTTCTTTCAATTCACCACTCTTATCATGTGGCATGCATGACATCGTCCCAGAGCAGTCACCCAGTAGCCGGGATGTATGGGCAGGCAGACACCACTAAGCTTCAGACACACATGAGCCTCTGACCACAGACTGGAGCCTTGATGGGTGCTTCCATGGAGACCGTGGTTTGGAGGATTAGCTATTTGGGTAAATGAATTTGTAATGTTAATTTGCAAAAGGATTTGTTTTGATGAATTCATTTATTTTGTGTGATTTGCCTTAAGAATGTTTGAATGTGTTTATGACAGACAAGACTAGAAAAAAAAGCCCATTTTATTATTAGGCATATAATTGGTTTGGAAGGTCAAATGAAGTTTGTCCGATATGGCATCATATGGCCATAATCCGATTGCCACCATCTTCACAAATGCTGATGTGATATATGTGTAGAACCATCAGCTACCAATCTTATAAACATGAGCAAATGGACAACTGCAGAATTCTGGCCTCCAAACTACAAAAGCATAAAGCATACCAACTTTCTAAGCCAAGAAAAAAACAACACATGACTTGCCAAAATTCACAAAATTGACACTCTGTGACTTCTACAAAATTATGCTAAGGATTTGGCCCAAAATCATCAGAATCTGAGATGATAGAAGACCCATCTGAAATTTGCTGTTGGCAGCTCTTTTAAAAATGTTTGCAATATGGTTGAGGGTACCTTGCCAATGTACCACCAATTTCCCAGTCAAGGAGGTAGATAAACAAGTAAAAGTCCCCTTGACCATCTCAGCAAGATATTAGCTTATCACGATTCAGAATTACTTAGAGCAAGACCACTTCTGTGATAGGATTATTCTTGAGCTTGGCTGTTGTGAACAGCAATTATAATATGGAGAGCTGAGAGAATGCTTAATCTTCTTCAAGAAGATGTGCTGAAATAGTTGCTACTTCTGGGTATTGATAACTAGGCATGTGTGAGTGTGAAGGGTCATGATCTGAGTTCTATTTCTCAAGCATCCCACTTGTGTCTCCATATGTGAATTTGGAAGCCAGTCTTCTTCCATCCAGGAACCTGTAAGTGATGCCTACTATGTGCAAAATGTCGGAGGTTCAAAGGTAAATGTGATGTGGCCATTGCCCTTGAAAGGCTCAGTCTTCAGTAAGAATAGGCACATAGATCAATGTAACAGAATAGTGTCTAAAACTTAATACCTTCATATACTGTTCTCCACCACCAATGTTTTTGCCTTTTGGAGAGAGTCATATGAGCCAATGATGCCTTTAAGATCTATCTATAATGGCTTTAAGATTCATCCGGGTTGGTATCTGTATCATCAGTTGATTCCTTTTCATTGCTGAGTAGCATTCCACGACATGGATGTACCAAAATTTGCCTTTCTGTTCACCTACTGATGGACATTTGGACTGCTTCCAATTTGTGATTATAAAGAAAGCTATTTTAAGCACAGATATATTTGTTTTTTTATGGACATAAGTTCTAATTTCTCTGGGAAAAATGCCTGAGAATGCTGTTGGTGGGTCATATGGCTAGTGCATGTTTAAATTTATACCAAAAAACTCCCAAACTATTTTCCAGAGGGGCTGTACCATTTTGAATTCCATCCAGCATACTCAGCATGCTCACCAATATTTTGTCAGTATTTTTTATCATAAACAATCCCAATAAGTGTGTAGTGATTTTATTGTGGTTTTATCGTTGTGCTTTTAATTTGCATTTCCCTCATGGCTAGTGAGGCTGAACATCTTTCCATGTGCATATTTGTCATCCATATATCCCTTTTGGTGAAGTGTCTATTGAGATCTTTTGTTCGTTCTCTAATTATATTTCTTGTTTTCTTATTGTTATTTGTTGAGTTTCTTCATATGTTCTCAATATAAGTCCCTTATCAGATATGTGATTTTTAAAATATTTTTCCCAGTTCTTAGATGGTCTTTTAATTTTCTTATAGTGTCTTTTGCTTAGAAAAAGTTTTCATTTTTGATGAAGTCCAATCTATCAATTTTTCCTTTATGGATCAATCTATTGGTGTCATGTCTAAGTACTAACTGCCCACCTTCAGGTTACAGAAATTTTCTCCTGTTTTCTTCTAAATGTTTTATAGTATTGTGTTTTTTATGATTAACATACATTTAACTTTTTAAAATAAAATATGAGGTTAAGGAGAGTGAGATTTTTAGGTATTTTGGTGTGGGCTCTCTCTCTCTCTCTCTCTCTCTCTCTCTCTTGGCCTATACATGTCCAAATTTTTCAACACCATGTGTTCAAAAGAATATCTTTCTTCTGTCAAAAATCAATTGGATGTATTTGTGAGGGTCATCCTCTGGACACTTTGGATCCATTGATCCATGTGTCTATCCCTCTGCCAATACCATGCTGTCTTGATTACTGTAGCTATATAGTAAGTTATGTAATTGGGTAGTGTGAGTCCTCCAACTTTATTCTTTCAAAATTGTTTTGAGTATTCTAGCTTCTTTTCCTTTTCATATAAATTCATATATGAATTCATATAAATTCTAGGATCAACTTGTCTCTCATATATATATGACTTGTCTCATATATATATATGTGTGTGTGTGTGTGTGTGTGTGTGTGTGTGTATACAATCCTATTGGGACTTTTATTGGAATTGCATTAAATCTGTAAAATAAACTTGAAAGAATTGACATGGTCAGTATGCTGAGCCTTCCAATCCATAAACACAGTTTGTCTCTCTATTTATTTAGGTTGCCTTTTATTCTTTATCAGTGTTTTGTAATTTTCAGCATATCCATTCTGTACATGTTAGATTTACCCCTAAGTATTTCAGATTTTTGAGCTATTAGAAATGGTACGTTTTAAAAATTTTGGTTTCCAACTGTTCATTGCTAGAGTATAGAGGTATAGTGGATTTTGTGTGTGTTGATCTTGTATCCTGTGCCTTTGATGAACTCACTTTTTAGTTTTAGTAGATTTTTTTGTAGATTCCTTGGGAATTTTTACATAAGCAATCATATCATCTGCAAATAGGGCAATTTTATTTCTTCCATTTCAATCTGTATGCCTTTTAGTTCTTTTTCTTTCCTATTGTGCTAAAGCTTTCAGTATGATGTCAAATAGGAGTAGTGAAAGTGGACTTTCTTGTCTTATTTCCAATCTTAAGGGGAAAGCATCCATCCAGTATTTCACTATTGTGTGATGTTAGGTGCAGGTTTTTTGTAGATGCCCTTTATCAGTTGAGAAATTTTCTTAATCATGAATATATTTTGGAACTTGTCACATGGTTCTTTTGCACCTATTGAAAAAAATCATGTGCTTTTTACCTAGACTGTTAATATTCTGGATTGTATCTATTGATTACTGAATATTGAACCAACATTGCAATTCTAAAATAAATCCCACTTAGTTGTGAAATAATAATTATTTTTTACATATTTCAGAATTTTATTTGCTAATATTTTGTTGAGGAATTGTATTCATGAGGAATATTGATCTGTACTTTTCTTGTAATTACTTTGTCCAATTTTGGTATTATGGTAATGATGGCCTCATAAAATGAATTGGGAAGTGTTGCCTCTTCTCAATTTGGGATGAAATTATGTAAAATGGGTTATAACTTCTATAAATATTTAGTAGAATTCACCAATAAATCCATCTGGGAGTGTTAATTTCTTTTTTGGAAGTCTTAAAAATATAAATTTAATTTATTTAATAGCTATAGGACTGTTGATGTTATGTATTTCATGTTTCATGAATTTTGGTAGTTTGTCATTTTCAAGGGATTGGCCCATTTTGCCTAAGT
Organism: Canis lupus dingo; assembly: GCF_003254725.2. NCBI lineage: Eukaryota > Metazoa > Chordata > Mammalia > Carnivora > Canidae > Canis > Canis lupus. The sequence continues at coordinate 117,933,096 of NC_064281.1, read as the reverse complement.
TGTTGAATATATGTAAATAGAGTTGTTAATAAGACGCCCTTATTTTCTTTGTATTATCCACAGGTCTGTAGGGATATTCCTTGATTTTATTCCTGATATTGATATATTTTTTTCTCTTTTTTCTTTGTAATTCTTATTGAGAGGTTATCAGTTTTATTGATCTGTTCAATAAACTTTGGGTTTCATTTAGTTTTTCTATCATTTTAAATTTCACTGATTTTTGCTCTTTACAATGTTTATCTTTGGCTTGATTTTTAAAAACATCCTGAAACAGAAGCTTAGATTATTGATTTCAGAACTTTCTTCTTTTCTGAGTAAATGGTTAGTGCTATACATTTTCCTCTATGTACTCTTTTAGCAACATGCCATAGATTTTGATATGTTGCATTTTTATTCAGTTAAATATGTGTGTGTGTGTGTATCTTTTACTTTACTGAGACTTCCTTTTTGACCCATGTATTATTTTAAATTTTGTTACCTTATTTCCAAAAGTTTAAGGATTTTCCAGATATTATTGTGATTGATTTCTTGTTTAGTTTCCCGTCCCTTTGAACCAAAGATCTTTTGAATAGAGATCTACTTCTCTCAGGGTTTTAGGTGCCTGTGGTCCCCAGCTCCAGTGTTTATAATTTGCCACTTGAATTCAAACAGAGAAGATCAGTTGCAAAGCTGGGATTTGAAGTCAGACCTTTCTGATTCCAAAACTTGAAATTATCTTCAACTCTCTTTAAAAAAAACATTTTCATAGGCAATTAGCAAACCCTGTGAGCTCTACTTACAAAATATAACCAAAATCTGAACACTTCTCACCACCTGCATTGATACTACTCTGGTCCAAACTGTCATCACCTCTGGCTCCCTTCATTGCAATAGCCTCCTGACTGAACTCCCTTCTTCCACTTCCATTCTTACCCCCACCACGTTCAATCTAATCTCAATATAGTAGGCAGAGTGGAGCTTTTAAAGAAAATCATAAGAGACACTTAACTACAGGAAACAAACTGAGGGTTGCAGGGGGGGAGGAGGTTGGGAGTATGTGATAATTGGGTGATGGACATTAAGGAGGGTACATGATGTAATGAGCACTGGGTATTATATGCAACTGATGAATCACTGAATTCTATCTCTGAAACTAATAATACAGTATATGTTAACTAAATTAAAATTAAATTAAAAAATTTAAAAAACAGATCATGTTTCTGCTATCATTGAAACTCTTCATCTCACTAAGAGTAAAAGTTAAAGTCCTTACCAGGGTCTCTAAGGCCCTCCAAGGTCTGGTCCCTTGTTGTCTAACTGCATCTGCTGCCACTTTGCTAATTCCCTTCACTTCAGCCACACTGGCCCCTGCTGTTCCTCAAAGAAGGTGGCCATGTCCTGCTTTATGGCCTTAGCAAATTGCTTTTCACTCTGCCTAGAGTCCTCTTTCTTCAGATATCCACTTGGTTTCCTCCTCCCCTCCTTATGTTTTTACTCAAATGTCACCTTCTCAGGGAGAACTTCCCTCTCTTTAACTCCTTATTTTCCTTCTCTACATTATTTTTCCCAGCAGTATTTTTCCCCATGTAACACTCTCACCACTGTTATTCAACATAGTACTAGAAGTCCTAGCCTCATCAATCAGACAGCAAAAAGAAATAAAAGGCATTCAAATTGGCAAAGAAGTCAAACTCTCCCTCTTCGCCGATGACATGATACTCTACATAGAAAACCCAAAAGCCTCCACCCCAAGATTGCTAGAACTCACACAGCAATTCAGCAATGTGGCAGGATACAAAATGCCCAGGAATCAATGGCATTTCTATACACTAACAATGAGACTGAAGAAAGAGAAAGTAAGGAGTCAATTCCATTTACTATTGTGCCCCAAAGCATAAGATACCTAGGAATAAACCTCACCAAAGAGGTAAAGGATCTACACCCTAAAAACTACAGAACACTTCTGAAAGAAATTGAGGAAGATACAAAGAAATGGAAAAATATTCCATGCTCATGGATTGGAAGAATTAATATTGTGAAAATGTCTATGCTACCCAGGGCAATTTACATGTTCAGTGAAATCCCTATCAAAATACCATGGACTTTCTTCAGAGAGTTGGAACAAATAATCTTAAGATCTGTGTGGAATCAGAAAAGACCCCGAATAGCCAGGGGAATATTGAAAAAGAAAACCAGAACCGGGTGCATCACAATGCCGGATTTCAAGTTGCACTGCAAAGCTGCGGTCATCAAGATAGTGTGGTACTGGCACAAAAACAGACACATAGATCAATGGAACATAATAGAGAACCCAGAAATGGACCCTCAACTCTACAGTCAACTATATTCAACAAAACAGGAAAGACTATCCACTGGAAAAACAACAGTCTGTTCAATAAATGGTACTGGGAAAATTGGACATCCACATGCAGAAGAATGAAACTGGACCATTCTCTTACACCATACACAAAGAGAAACTCAAAATGGATGAAAGATCTAAATGTGAGACAAGAATCCATTAAAATCCTAGAGGAGAAGAGAAAGGGGAACCTTCTTGCACTGTTGGTGGGAATGTGAACTGGTACAGACACTCTGGAAAACTGTGTGGAGGTTCCTTGAAGAGTTAAAAATAGAGCTATCCTACAACCCAGCAATTGCACTGCTGGGGATTTACCCCGAAGATACAGATGCAGTGAAAAACCGAGACACCTGCACCCCAATGTTTATAGCAGCAATGTCCACAATAGCCAAACTGTGGAAAGAGCCTCGGTGTCCATGGAAAGATGGATGGATAAAGAAGATGTGATCTATCTATACAATGGAATATACTCAGCCATTAGAAACGACGAATACCCACCATTTGCTTCCACGTGGATAGAACTGGAGGGTATTATGCTGAGTGAAGTAAGTCAATCAGAGAAGGACAAACATTATATGGTTTCACTCATACAGGGAATATAAAAAACAGTGAAAGGGATTATAGGGGAAAGGAGAGAAATTGAGTGGGGAAAAATCAGAGAGGGTGACAAAACATGAGAGACTCCTAACTCTGAGAAACGGACAAGGGGTAGTGGACGGGGAGGTGGGTGGGGGGATGGGGTGACTGGGTGACAGGCACTGAGCAGGGCAGGTGATGAGATGAGTACTGGGTGCTATACTCTATGTTGGCAGGTTGGACTCCAATAAAAATATACAAAAAAATATGATGTGATGATTTATTTACTACATTTATTGGCTCCCCGAACCCTCATTGGAAAATAAACCCCCATGAGGGCAAGGATCTTCATTTTGATCGTTACTCTATTCCCAGCCTCTATCACAATGCCTGACATTTGGTAGGATGCTCAAAAAATATCTGTTGAATTATTAATGAATGAATGAATTCTTCTTACTACTCCTTGATGCCTCAGCAAAAACACTAATTATCCCTAATAAAAGCTGCTATTTATTGAGCTACTCAGGTGCTATATGTACTTGATCTCTTTTAATCATCCAAATATTCCATTAGATAGGCTGTATAATCTATACTTTACAGAAAAAGAAGACTGATAATAGGTAGAATACAAAGTTAAAGGGACAACAGTTAACAGCAACCATTTATTGAACATGTACTACTAAGTGCCAACTATTATCCCAAAAGCTTATTATGCTCTATCTCATTGAATCCTCCTAAAACTCTGTAAAAATAGGTGTTACTATTATTTTCATTTTGCAAATGTGAAAACTGAGTCATAGATACTTTTGAGTGACTTTCCCAAGATCACACAACTGGTTAAAAGTGGTCCTATGATTAAAATCCAGGCATTGAATTTCAGGGCCCAGACTCTTCTCCTCTGTGTTCTAGTGTGATCTCAAGAAGTAGGAATCAAGGGTGATGGCTCCCAGCTTTCTGGCTTGAGCAGTTGGGAAGATGTTCATGCCATTTCCTGAGGTGAACAAGACTGGAAGAGGAAAAAATTTGGAGAAAGAAAAAAATCAAGTTTAGTTTTGGCCATGCAAGATTCAAGATGCTATTGAGACACCCAAGGGGAGACGTAAAGAGAACAGTTGACTCTGCAAGTCTGTAGCTCAGGGAAGAGGTCTAGACTAGAGATAGCAATTTGGAATTCATGAGCATAAAGTTGGTATTTAAAGCCATCGGAATGGATGTGATCGCAACCCCTTGTGTGTCTGTGGTATGCACAGATGTGTTGTAGCTAAAGGCTGACTGGGGAGAGAGAGAATACATCCCAAATGTATAATGAAGCTGCCCTTTCAGGCGAGCATGAACCTAGTCTGCAGATGATATCCTGGCTGCCTTCATGTTGAGTTGGATATGGATCCTCTTTCTGTCAACATTGAAGAGTACCTCCCACTTTTTCCAGCCATCTCACAGGACCTCTAGTTTGAATTATCTGCATTACAGTTCCTGTCAAAAACCCAAAGGAAGCTGTTGATATTCAAGAGTGCCAGTTTTAGGGAATTCTTCCAAATTTTCAAAGCTTTATCGCTGCATCATACCAGAGCTCCAGGAAGTTACAGACCTGGTCTCTATCACTCTGTTCCCCCATGGATTGCCTTCACAGAACTAGAGCTTAACGTTATACATTTGGATTTTCCTGAGGGTCTACATAATAGACACCATATGTGGAATATCAGGACACTTCTTGGGTAAAACTTCTGTTAAGTGTACCATTCATTATGTTGTGCAAATTTCCTTAAGCAAAGACCTAGGCAACAGATTTTTCTTAGAGTTATGAAATAAGAAACAGGTTATCTTTCTCAACAGACTAGTCTAGTTGCTTTTGAGAGCTGCTTGAAAATACTGTAGGTATTCATCAGCTATCCATCTTTGCCTTGTCTTCCAGGAATCTCAGAGTCAAATTGTTGCCCATTTTTAAGTTTCTCTTCATCTGGGTCAGGAGTCAGAAATGGGGGCCCAAATGTTTCTTGTAGATGAATTATGTTTAACTAGCCTTATGTTTAAAAATATTCACGTGGCTTTTGGGCACACACGCAGTATACATGTATATACATTAGAATATATACATATGTATATATTGTAAAGTTTGTCTTAAATCTGGCCCAATCCAACATTTATGCTACCTGCCTGGCCCCTATAAGCATCTGAGTTTGTGACTTCTGGTCCAGATCTTCCTCCCCTCAACTCCTTATTATTACCTGATCCTTCTATTTTTTTCTCTTGTTTAAACATTTTTGGTTTCGTGGTATTTCCTCTAAAATATTGTACACAGAACCAAAAACTTCTGGAGAAGTAGATGGGGTATGAAGATATAAAAACATTGCTTGTACCTCTACACACATTTGTATTTCCAAGGCTAATGATTTAAGGGTTCCCTTTGATCACATTACCCAATGAAATTGTATCAAAATTCACATTGAGGCTCAGTCAGCAAACACATTCAAAGCTCGAAGGTAAGGTTAGCCACAGATCAGATGGAAATGTGGGGGCACAATTCCTTGGGAGGATGATAGGAAAGTGAGGCAGAGGTAGAGTAAAGGGCATTCTTCTTAGGGATCCTATTATAAAGCTTGAGGGTGAAGAGTAAGATTTATTAGCTAGAGTAAGACCCTGTGCCTTTTGGAAAATGGTCAATTGATGAAAATATTGATAGGTCTCATGTCAAGGTGTGCCCTCTCACTCTTTTCCCCTGGACTTTTTGCAACTGTTTTCAATGCTAAGCTGCATATCCAGGTTGGACCATCTGTCCCTCTTTTCCTCTATGGACATTTTTCTACCTTGACTTAAAGGGAAAAAAACAAACAAAAAAAAAACAGAAGGCTGCTGTCAAATTAGTGAACTTTGTGAAGTGGGTAGTAAATAACCTCTGGATTAGGAGGCTAAAAGAAGGATTTAGCATGATTTGTGAGTCATTGATCTTGCCTCTTTCCAGTTACTGGGGATCAATCATGATGCCCAGTACACAACATGTGCCCCACCCACTTCACATGTGCTTTTGAGGTGGCCAAGTCCAAACAGCTCAATGCCGGTAGGGACATGAGAGGTTATATGGTCCAACCTATACCTAATGTCTGAATACTGGGTGATTTTCCTCCAGCTTCTGTTTGGATGTCTCAAATACTAGAGAATTCATTACCTTGTGAAGCATAGATTCCACTGTCACATGCTATAAATGCTGAGTTTTTCTTATGTCAGGTTAAAATCTACATGAAATAATGGAAAGAGCATTGGCTATGGGACAGGATAGAACTGAAGTCAAGATCTGGTCTCCCCTCACTTGACTTTTGGCAAGTCACTTTACCTCTCTGAGCCTCAGTTCTACCAACTGTAAAAAAAAAAAAGTGTGGGGGGGGTAATATCTTCTTTTGCAGCTCTGACCCTACTTCATGATCTTGAGGAATAAATGAGACCATGTCTGAAAAGTATATGTCCATTGTGTGGGACAAGAAAGGAGTCCAACAATTTTTGGTTTAGAATGCTTTGAATGTATTTTTAGCTCTTCCTCTGGGAATCCAATGACTATATATAATCCCTTCTCCTTGTGATGTCCCCACTAAAATAACTGAAAATGCTGACTGTGCCCATCTGGAGCTATTGCCTCACCAGCTAAAATCCTGGCTATCCTTAAATACTTTTCCATACTGTCAATTCAGACCCTTCATTTCTCCGATTGAGCTTCTGTGAACTTGCTCAACTTTGTCAGAGCAACCCCCAGAGTGGGGCCCAGTCAGGGTCCCCATGCATCATGTGGAAAAACCTGCTCATTATCCAGTGTCCCTCAGCTGCTTCTGCAGCCGTCACTTATGAGACAACCCCTCTACAGAGCCCCCATTGCCTTGTTGAAAAGCTCTTCAGTCATATTATGGCCTGATAGCAAAGAAGATGGCCCGGATCCTCAAGGGATAGACCACTTGCCAGCATATCTTTAATTTTAATACTTCAATTATCCTCTAGTGCCTCTTTATGGTCACCATCACTTTCTGCTAATTTCTTGATTATTCTGCCCAGGCAGTAGTGGAAGCCAATCTTCTTTCGAGCTCCTAATTTTCATATTCCTTAACTGTAATTAGCCTTTATCAGACTCCAGATACTTCTCATCAGAATCTAGTCTTTAAATTGCAGACCTACTGGAAAATGAGGGGCTCTGGTTCTAAGCAGCCCAGGATCTGGCTGCCCTGTGGAAATAGGCTATTCACTAGTGAAAACCTGACTGATTTTGAGCCAGCAAGTCTTTAAAAAAAAAGGGCATGAGGCTGGTGGAAAATCCTGAAGACTAGGGGCTAGGCCACCTTCCTCTGTCGTTGGCTGGTTGGGTAGCCTTAGGTAAAAAATCTCTCTATATATGCATGTGAGGATAACATCTGCCTTACCTGCCTGAGATTTTCTATTAAAACAGAAATGAATTCATTGATGAAGAAATGCTTTGAAAAGTTTAAGTTCTATATTTATGCCAAGCTGCATTATATTAATGATCACCATTCTGGCACCTGATGGGCCAGTTGTGAATGTGACTGAAATCTTTGTGCATAAAAATGTGTCACTAGGCATGAGGCTGGGGCCTCAGAGACTCAGCTGGTCTAAATATGCCACCATTGTTGTGGATCTAAGATTCTAGGCACAGACTCCTTGACAAGAGCCAGCCCATTCAACCTTCAGCTTAACCAGGCCTGCCTCACTGGGGTGTTTGAAGTAATGGCCTGAGCTCTAATCTTTCTGCACATGCCATGGTTAACCTGCCACTGGTCCCATCCAGAACAGAGCCACTTCTACTGAATCCAGAGCCTGAGCTCCAGACATACCCCTTCCATGGACAGAACCCATTTCTCTGGCTGCTCCATCAATGGTCAACACCTTCTCTCTGATTTCCTCATGTTCTGGCCCATCCTGCATCCAACATATCTCTCCAGCTTCATGATACACCCAGACACACCCAAAAATAATGTTTAACCAGATATCTAGCCCCCCGTGGCCCATTCGAGTTGGCACATAAAATTCATCAAAAGCTCATCTCTTGTCAACTTGGTACCCATACACATCTCTGTAAACCATACCTGATCTTCAAATAAGGACAATAACAGGATCATAATTCCACTAACATGGTACAACCACCCTATGTACAACCTAAAGCATAATGCCCCCTTCTCCAGAAGAGGAAGTCAAGTCCTTGAGTGATGTTTACTCTCTCCTTCACATCTTATAACTTAAATACTATGATGTCAAATGAAAACTGCAGTATCCTCTGCAATTTCAGAGCTTCCATGTGACATCTGTATACTGTGTAGTCTGGGCCTTCCTTGACCTATGATGGGGTTTAGGACCAGATAAACTCATAAGTTGGAAATATCATTAAGTTGAAAATGCACTTAATATACCTTATTGCACATCATAGCTTAGCCTAGCCTACCTTAGATGTGGCCAAAACACATACATGAGCCTACAGTTGGGCAAAATCATTGAACACAAAGCCCATTTGTTAATACAGTGTTGACCCTCTCATGTAATGTATCAAATACTGTACTGAAAGTGAAAAGCAGATTGACTGTATGGGGGCAGAATGGTTGTCAGTGTATGGGTCATTGACCCTCTTGATTACGTGGCTGACTGGGAGCTGCGGCTCACTGATGCTGCCCGGCATCATAAGGGAGGATCAGACCGCATATCGCTAGCCCAGGAAAAGATCCAAATTCAAAATTCCAAGTATGGTTTCTACTGAATGCATATCACTTTCACACCATCGTAAAGTAGAAAAATCATAAGTCGAACCATCGTAAGTCAGGGACCATCTGTACTCTATGCTCTACCAAGTGTTTTCACTTATGGTATTTCAAGTATGAAACAACATCTAATACTTTTCAGAATTAGCCAGAATGCCAACTTCTAGAGAAGCCTTTCAATAATGCAAATGTCAAACTCTCCTTGCCTTTTGATGAGCTGGACAGTTCCCCTTTGAAGGTTCCCAGTGCGCCAACAGATGCTGCACTGAAGATTTTGCAAGACAGAAGCACAGTGTCCCTGGAGATGTTTGCTATAGTCACCTCAAATCAGATGATAACAAATGGAATGGATTGTAATGACCGACTCAGGGCCACTGGGTTTCAGGAAGGCCCGTCTAGCTGTTCACACATAGGGAGCTAGACCAGCAAAAGGCTACAACATGCAGGCCTATGTTACACTTATTCCTCCTAACTCTTTGTTTCAGTATCATATGAGACTTGTTTTGCTGTTGTCATGTTTTGTTTGGTTTGTCAAACCTAGTTATTGTAAAATTCTCTGAGGTCAAAGAAGTGCAAGATAATAAAACTTTGGGGGAAAGATGGGCCACTGGCTCAGAAAATGGATGCATGGAGGGCATTCTAGGGCCTTGGCTTTCACGGTTTGTGGGGGGGGGGGCATCATCTTCCGCATAAGTTCCCACTCAGAATGTGTTTTTTTTTTTTTCCTAATCCAGGGTCTGGTTTGGGGAAGGTCACGGGCTTGGGACATCCATGCCTCAACCGAGAAGTCTGAGGCTTGTGTCAGGTCCCCCTGGCAGCACACGTTGAGCTTACAGAGCTGGCAAGTCAAGTCTGTGGTGGTGATACACTTGCCTCCACCCAGAGATTCATGAGCCCCAGAGGAGTTCTCAGGTCACCAAGTAATTTCGAGCATTCTTTGATACGAAAAGGTAATGCATGTTACATATTCTTGCCCAGAGCCCATTATTTATCCAAAGCGCAATTCTTGGTACAGCGAAAGGGACATTATCATACAATGAGATTTTTCTGTGGCCCTTTCATGGCTGGTAACATATAAAATTTCGCCTTTACCCCAGATTCAGACTCTAACTTAATTTACACATTATTGAAAACATTACGAAGCATAAATCAGTTCAATTTTTAAAGTTCCTGTATGAGATTTTGAGAGCAGCCAAACTCCCCTGCTTGTCTGGACTCTTTCCCGCTGCCTGCCATAGCTCGTGGCAGGCTACATAACTGTGGAGAAAAAGCAGGTTTTCAGCTGCGGCTCAGATTACTCTGTCACCCTTCCTGCGTGGCAGACAGATCCCTGCTGACACAGAGAATGAAGACAAGAAAATTACTTCATCATAGTGTGTCCTGATCAATTATAAACATGTAGGAGCTGGGTCTGTCCATCTGCTGCTCTGCTCCAGCCCTGGATGTAGCCCTAGGGTATGAAAACAAGGATTGTATTGCCATGGCCCCCTGAAAGGCCCATGTGAGAGGTTTTCAAATCCCCGATCAGAGTTGTTCTGTAGTACGTACCTGTTGGCATCAGTGTGTTCAAGCTGGACACCCTTTAGAAATGGTATAATTTCCCCCCCGTCAGGTTCAAAGGTCTCGAGAGGGCAAGTGGCTTGCTCAAGGTCACAGCATGAGTTGATGGTAGACCAAGTCTGGATCCCAAAGATATGTCACGTCTTGAGCATTGTAGCCCCCGGTGTTGGCAGTGAGGCCTAGTTGTGCCAGTAAATGCTTTCCTTTGCTCTTTTCTAGTGCCCACCTTTCTAACCACTATGATGCACATCCACCATCCCTTACCTGAAGCCCTCAGAGCCAGGTGTGGTTCACAGTTTTTAAACATTTCAAAATCTAAAACGTAATACATCATTTATTACATATACTAGGGCAGCATCCTATAATCAAACAAATGATGTTTCTGCAGTGAAATGTATGAATATTCACATTATGCAGGATAAAGACTACATGCACCGCCATCTCCCTCACCTCTAGCTCAAGTGGGGATTTTCTTCAGTGAACGAGAGATGTTCCACACTGTTCCCAGCATACCTCTCATATGACTCATCTTCCGTTTGGCCCCACAGTTGGCCATCCGAGTCAGGGCCACCATCACTTCTCACCTAAGTGTCACAGTAACCTGTCCTTGGACCACAAAACTAACAATGAGGGGGGCTTCGAGATGCCTAGGTGGCTCAGCAGTTGAGCATCTGCCTTCAGCTCAGGTCATGATCCTGGGGTCCTGGGATCAAGTCCCACATCGGGCTCCCCACGGGGAGCCTGCTTCTCCCTCTGCCTGTGTCTTTACCTCTCTGTGTGTGTCTCTCATGAATAAATAAATAAGATCTTTAAAAAAAAACAATTAGGGGGCTTCTTGAAAGTAGGAGACTGGCTGGCATTACAAGGGGCCTTCTGGTCTTTGGCTACATTGAGTCCGTCACTTGTATCCGGTTTAACCCCAGTGCCATGCTTTTTCTTTAGAGAGTCATTCTTCCTGTATTCCAGAGTGGCAGTTGTCATGCGTGTGTTTTATCACTGGACAAAAGGAAACCATCAGCTTAGCCACTATCTGATTCAGTTTGCTCCCAAGCCATTGAATCATGTTCACCTGCTTCCATGAGGTGCGTCTGTACCCCAGGCAGCTAGGGCAAAGTGAGCTGGGTCGTGTTCATCTGGCTGGGTAAATCATCAAATACAGCCAAAGCCCCTGGCTCTGTGCCAGAGAAAACTTTGCAGAGCTCAGCACCTGTGATCTGAGAGGGGCACACACCACTCTGCATTTAGCAGCATGGTGGTGTCTTCCTTCTGAAGCTCAAAGTTTGCTTCTTCTTGCCCGGAGTATGAGTGGCATGGGGAAACATGACCATTCACACATGTGTGGCACTGCCCAGAGTGTGGGGACCATCCCTGCATAGCTGCGTGTAATTCCCACAGCGGCCCTGAGATGGACACGGCCCCTGGCAACCTCACTGCAGCCCAACTAGTTGGCTCTGGGATGCACTCAGAAGTATTATATTATTTATAGGAGACAGAAATGAGTGTCATAGCTAAATTCTGACATCGTCAGTGTATATGCTAGTGGTTTATTAGTAAAGTTAGTTTCTAAGGGAGACCTACGAGACTCAGGAAATTCACTGTGAATGAATGAGCAACCATTACATTTTTTAATGGTAAACGAAATGCTGTGGCTATTAAAAGATTACTGATAGAGGGGTGTCCCAGTGGTGCAGTAGGTTAAGTGTCTGACTCTTGATTTCAGTTCAGATCATGATCCCAGGGTGGTGAGATCAAGCCCTGTGTTGGGCTCTGCACTGGGCAGGGAGCCTGCTTGTCCCTCTCTCTTTCTCCTTTTAACCCCTGCGCTCTCTCTCTCTCTCTCTCTCAAATTAATAAATCAATAAAATCATTCTAAAAAGATTACTAATAGATAAAAGATATTATTAGGATGACAAGAAGCACAAACATCTGTAAATGGATGAAGAAAACATATATGCAAAATGCTGCTATGTTACCCAAGCCAGAGGAATAACTAACGAGAAGCTAAATAATAAGCAGACACCTACAAAGTGCTCCTGAGCAGGCTCCACATGAAGCAGTAGAAATCTTTGACAAAGAAATTGTGCATGGAAAAGTGACTGACCAGGTAAAGCAGACAGAAAAAGCCTCAAAACACTTAAAGCGTTTTTATATATTCAAAATAAGAGGATAGTTTAAATAGGCACATTTTATCGTGTATCGATTCTACCCGAATTACAGCACACGAGAAGAAAGTTCTAGAGACAGTCATCCAGAGAGGCTCTCTTTGTGGGCACTTGGGTGACAGGGGCCCATACAAGTAGGAGCAGTGAACACATGACACGCTAGCCTTCAAGGCAGCCCCAGAGGGCCTCACACATAAACCACACACCACTTATAAACAAATGGCACTCTCTACAACCCAGGACACTTTTAGCTCTCAGGAAAATTTTTCTGAGGGCATAATTGTTCATGGCTGAAATCACTATTTTTACAGGATCTATATCCTACGTCTTGCACATATTTGCAACTGAATATTAGCCAAATGTGGCTCTTCCATTACTCCCGCAATTAAGAAGTCTCAGAGGTGATGAAGTGACTTTTCCAAGGTCTCGAGGCCAGTCCAACCAGAATGGAGACATAACTGTAATGTCCTCTCCAGAAGCAGCCTCTTGCCAACAGCACCAGGCAGCCATATCATGCCCTTACTTGCCTCAGCACTCTCTCCCCTCTGTTCATTCTACTTCTAGAAGCTTCATTGCCCAGTGAGGTATAAAACAGGCATGATAATTCTCACGCTACAGATCAGGATACTGAGGCCTGGCAGGGCCTTGCCCAAGACCCATCCAGCTAGTCTCTAGCACCAACAGTGGACTAGAGCCCTTTGCACTCCACCATATTGCTTTGGCTTGTGGTTTTGTATGCATGTCTCTGATCTCGGAGGGCAGAGTGAGACTAGGGTGATCTCTGAGGGGCACAAACCTACTACAGTGTCTTCCTTGCATACTATAGGTCCTCCATAACCATTTTCCCCCTTTTTTCTTTTTGTTGGGGAGGGGAGTTGAAATGTTTCAGTGCTTGCTCATTAAAGCCATTCATCTTTTACTTCATTAAAAAAAAACAAAAACCCCAAACCATCCCAATAGGGTTACATCTTTCTTGCCTTTAGGGTTAATCATGTAACTGGAACATTTTTAAAAATAATTTCTTCCTCATCACTTCACAGTGGTGGCAGCCCTTCAGAATGTCCTCATCATCTCCTCAAGATGACACCTCCAAATTGATCATTTATACCATCCAGCTGTCATTTGCTTTTGATGAAAGGACTTGACTACAAACATTTAAAAAAAAATGAAAAAAGACTGATACACATTTTGCTTGAAACCCCAGAAATGGATTCCTATGGTGAGCAGAAATCTATTATTACTAATGTATCCATTCATTTTTTTAAATTCTTTTTTAAGATTTTATTTATTTATTCATAAGAGACACAGAGAGAGAGGGAGAAGCAGAGACACAGGCAGAGGGAGAAGCAGGCTCCCTGAGAGGAGCCCGATGCAGGACTTAATCCCAGGACCCTGGGATCATGGCCTAAGTCAAGGACAGACGCTCAACCACTACCCACTCAGACATCCCGATGCACCCATTCATTTATACTCTTTATCCCAGGAGGCTCGCTGGGCCCCTAGATTCTGTGCAGACTTCCTATGCCTGCTAATGACTAGTTCCAGAAGTTTGAGCAGCCGAACCATGACAGAAAATATCACAACCCACCAGGGAGAGGGGCATCTAGTTCCTGTCCCCCTGTGGGACTCTGTAGCCATGGCTCCCTCCTTACCCTCCCTCCAGGTAGCAGTGTGGAAAGGGCCGGATGAGCAGATGTTAGTATAAAATAGATTTGGGTTCAAATACCTGCTCCTCCATTTACTAATTGTGTATCTGAGGTGGGTTATTAAATCTCTGAGTCTCAGTTTCCCCCATGAGCATGATGTGCTATTACCAGTATCGACTTTACGGGATGAAATGGAATGAATGTGAGTGGAGAACTAAGTCCAGCTCTTGGTGCTAAGGGTGGGTGCTCTTATCCTCGGTGTGAGCAAAACGGTGTTGAATTTGTCTAATCGGGTCTTCCAGCCAGTGGCTAGGGGTGGGCCATGCAAGCCTCTGCTCAGGTGGCATTATGGGCAAGTTCATTTCCAGCAGTGTGAGACACCGGGTCAAAGGCTATGTGAGTTTTAAATTGCCATAGATAGTGCTAAATTGATTCCTACAAAGATGGCATATATTTACACTCTTACTAACACTGTAGGAGAGGTCTCTTTCCCCTCACCCTCAGCAGCTCCGGGTATAATAGAACTTGGTGTTTTGCCGATCTGCTAAGCAGAAAATGGTATTGCATTGCTTTGATGTGCATGTCTGAACTTCCAAGTAAGACAGAGCACACTTTCTTATGCTCACTTTTGCAGAGAACCGTCCATTTGGGCCCGCTGGTTGTGGATTGGGTTGCATTCAGATGATGCCCTCAGGGTTGAGTGTGGGGATGCCAGGCCCCGGTGGCCCTGGATCATTGCGTTCCCTGGGGACATAGGTACCTCAAAGGCCAGAGAGGGCTGTTTCCCACCCTAGCTGTACTAGGTGTGCTGTTCTCCTGTCACAGTGAGCTCCAGTGCTCCCCGCTCTGGTCCCAGGTGGAAGTTGGGCAGGCAGGGGAGAATTTAAAATCACTCAGCTAAGAAGTCACAGAAATGACTCGATTTCCTGACCATGACATTTGCTTACCATGCTGACTGCGGGCCAGTCACCCACACTTTCTTAACTAAGCCATACAGTTCTTTTTTGGTGGGGGCAAGAAGGTGTTAGGACTTCTCACTTCGGAGTCCTGCTATACTTAGGGTTGTCAGCCAAAAATACAGGATGCCCAGGTACATAGAATTTCAAGTATACACTGAATACATTTGTAATACAAGTATGTCCCATGCAATATGGTTTTTCTTTCTTTCTTTCTTTCTTTCTTTCTTTCTTTCTTTCTTTCTTTCTTTCTTTCTTTCTTTTTCTTTCTTCTTTCTTTCTTTCTTTCTTTCTTTCTTCTTTCTTTCTTTCTTTCTTTCTTTCTTTCTTTCTTTCTTCTTTCTTTCTTTCTCCTTCCTTCCTTCCTTCCTTCTTCTTTCTTTCTTTCTTTCTTTCTTTCTTTCTTTCTTTCTTCTTTCTTTCTTTCCTTTCTTTTTCTTTTTCTTTTTCTTTTTCTTTTTCTTTTCTTTTTTGCTAAATTTGAAAACCCTAGCTATGATGCCAGTTCCGTATACACTCTGTATTCTCCTATCTGTTCCTATGAGTCTGTCCCCTCTGGAAAATGGGATTAACAACATCAGCCCTGAAACCCTCACAGGGCCGTTGTGGGGATCAAATGGGATGGTACAAATGACATTGTTTGGCCAATTACAAAATGCTCTTCAAATATTAGCTGAGAGTGTCAGTATTTATATATGTAGAACTGGCGTCATAGAGGCATTCCTCAAGTGGCAACCTCTCCTCCTCCTGTCCTCCACCAAAACACATGTCGGGAGGTGGCGCGCAAAGTGCAGATCACATCTCAGGGACGTAGTGTCATAGCAAGTGTCACCATTATCCTCTCCAACACAAACATAACAATGTTTCATATGTTGCACTAAACAAGCACTTGGGTTTAAATATAACTCTTTCTGTTAAATCGATATTCAAAAAAAATGTCTGCATGGGGTAATTATTTTCCCTAAAGAGCACCAGGAATACATTGCAGCCTCCTTCCTGCTTAACAGTATGTAGTAATAAAAGGTCTATCACCCTCAGAATGCTTATTACGGTGACAAATCACTAGGAGAAGGGGGAAATGATTTAGTACCTGTTCAATTTCGTTTATTCAGATCCTGCACATTCCAAACGGGAGGCACGCAGCCCCGTGTGGAGGGCTTGCGGGAAACGGTGGTTTGGGAGAATGGTACTAGGTCACTTTTCCACCTGGATATCGTTTTCAAATTGGAGCTGAGCAATTAAATTTTTTATTACTGAAGTTCGATCACCTCCCTCCCACCACCATCTCTCCCCAAATAGCAATTCTCTTGTCTTCTCATCGAAGTCAGCCCGGCTATAACTTTAAGAGCATGAAAGCGAATGTGGGGAGGAGGTCAGTGTACAGGGCACCCAGCAGGTTTGATGTGTCAGTGGATAAATGATGGGATCACATCTGGAACAGTTTGGTGAATAAATAAAATGTGAAACCTCATATATCACTGCCCACCTTCCAATCTGTAAGGGAAAGAGCAAATAAATTCTCTAATGACCTTGTAAAGCACATAAAAGATATTGAATAAACTCTAGAAATTTTGTGGCTAAAAGTGTCCATATTAAATAACGAAGTTAAGAGTGGGAAAATGCTTGAAATATAGGATGAGTCTTCCTCATAAAATGCTGCTTTATTTTATGTGTTATTTATTAGTCCGTACTTACACAGCTCTGAATAATGTAATTTAGATTTTAACTCCGTGTTATAAAAACACTCTTCCCTCAGATATGTTCCCAGAGGAGTTTTATATTTACACCTAGGGAAGCTTGTTCTCGATTTTTATGGCTTTGCCTGCCACGAGATCTTGCCATCCACAGCCATCATTAATTTATGCATATTTCCAGTGGCATTAACTTTAGGAAGGCTTTGCGACAACATGAGGACAGGAAGTTCCATCTGCCAAATATTCATCAGAATCAAGGTGCAGCCGAGGGCTCTTCGGGACAGATTTGGAAGCGGCCTGTCTTGTGTCTCTTGAGGATCCATCACGCCTGCCATCTATTTAAAGGGGTCATCTCTGTGCATTTCAGATTAAGCAGCCGTTGGTGAGCAGGTGGCATCCTGGCCCCTGCCCCAGGAGACCTGGGTTCTAGTTTCTCTTCTGCCCCTGACTTTCTGTGTGATCTCACACAGGCCTCTCTTCTCTCTACCTCTACTACTTCCTTATCTGCAAATTAAATAAGGTGGGGGGGGCACCTGACATGCTGGTCAAGGGCTCTCCCAAGCTCAGGTATTTCTCGATTCTCCGATATGTCAAGTTAGCTTCCCGACTGCCAGGTAAGTCTGATCATGGTACTACTGAGAGACCCGAGCCAGTGAAGCCCTTCCCCAGTTCCCCTTGGTGACTATAAAAGGGGAGAGGAGAGTGTTTGCACCAAATATTTAGGTTTTGCCATCGTCGAAAACTATCACATGCTCCCAGGTAGCTCTGTGGGTAGACCCAGCAATTCACAGCAATGGCCACGCTTTAGTTGTGGTAGGGCATGGTTAACCAAGGCTCTGGAGGATCTGACCGAACCTTACACGTGTTCAACCAGTACTGTCTCAGGACAGGTCTGAGGACATGAAGAACCAGTGTCCTCCCTCTGTCCTTCCACAGCCAACGTCCCAAAGCCACTTCTCTGGCAGTAAGTGAGCCTGGTGGAGACCACCCCAGAAGCCTGCCTCAGGCCCTTGGAGAAGAACAGGGCTTGATCCCTCTCTCTGTCTCTCTCTCTCTCATTCTGTTCCTCCTTGTCCCTCTAGGATAGCTGATCTGGGGCAAAGCCACCGACTTGCAGGTCTTCTCTGGTTGTTGTAGAAAGATTTGATAATGTGATAATAAGGCCCTTGGTCATGGCTCGGAGTGGCCTCCTCTTTTGCATGTACTGAACACATCTGCAAATACTCAGTTAAGGATGCAATTAGGCAGTTGTTTCCCCAAATGACAGATGGCCAGCTAACTGCTATAATTGCGCCAGCAGTTGAGTATTTACAGGTGTATTCTGGACATCTCCAGCATCAGACTCGTGGGAACCGCTGTTATACTCAGAGAGAAAGTTTGCCAGGGATCTTTCAACAGTATGTCCCTTAATTACTTTGTCACTCATTCTCTGTGCTTCCAAGTGGGAAATTCTTAGATTCCTGTCTAGTTGACTTTGCCCTCTGAGGTCCCAGTGATTGTGTGTCCCATGAGTCCTGGGATGGGAACACGTACTCTGTTGCTGGTTGGTGGTGTTGCGTCCAAGGAGTAAAAGCCAGCTCCCTGCCTCCTGAAAGGATTTGTGGGTGGAGCAAATCTCTCCTTGTCTCTCAGCCCTCGATGACTCATTAGGAGCCTCCATCCGTGTTCAGCTGGGAAAGGGAAACAGGGTCAAACCAAAATCCAGTTGCAGGAAGAACTGATTTTCAGGTCTAGCTTTGGGCATGTCACTACACATACCTTTGGGGATTTGGAAGAAGATGTCATCTGTTGGTCAGGCAAGACTGTTGCTACTGGCCTCTTGTCACCTTCAGAGTGCAAAGAAACTGAAGCTGTTGAGTTTCACACCACTCTAGCCCTGGGTGAGAGAAGATATGAGTGCTGGCTGGGCTTCTGGCTGCCTGTGTGACCTTGGGCAATTCGCGTGACCTTGTTTCCTTGTCTATCTAAAGTGGAGATGATACTACAGCCACCCCTTTGCTGTACAAGGGGCTGCTGCTGCATCCTTACCCTGTGGGCACTTCTCTCACATGGAAATGATCGTGTTTTCTGTCTAACTGAGGAAATAGCGTCTACAAACACAGGTCTCGGTGCAATTGCACACATAAGAATCCACGGGTGAAATGGATGCACGAAGGGTACATTATTCCATGGATCAACATAAGTTGTTGGGCATGAGTGGAAATCAGAGGGAATGCACATTTTTCATAGTTTGCAGTTCATCCCAAGGCAATGCCCCCCTGTGTGGCATCTTTGCCGGTGTGACCAACCACAGTGTGCACAGACTCAGCAAAGGGAAAGGGAGGAGGCAGTAAGGGACAAGGGGATGGTGCAAGGGAGGAATGTTCTTCAGATATTCAGTTAGCTACACCCCGGCCCCTACCCCAGCATTGGTAGCGAGGTTTCACAGGGCATAGCTTGATGTGTATTTGACAACTTATTTTGATGTCATGCTTTTCACACAAATCCAGGGCCGATCGTCTCTTCTCAGAATGCAGAATCGGGACTTGCTTTGTTCTTGCCCACTAAGGGCCAGAACTCAGTCTACACGGGTCAGTGACACCACAGCCCAGAAGATCATGTAGCAAAAAGTCTGTGGGGCTCCTAAGAAAGAATTTTTGGCTGAAGGTTGGTGTTGGCTGATGACATGATTCCTGCTCCTTCAGCCCCCTCTTTCCTTGAGCTGAGCCTGCGAGAGGCTATTTCAGCATACCTCTGAATTGTGCTCCTGTGGTGATGAGTTTTTGTTGAACTGTTCACCCTTGGAGGTTAGCCCTGCCTGGCAGGAGAATGCTATTTATGGTGGGGCAGGAGGTCTTAACCTGGATTGTGCCCTGACCCCCTTGATGGTCTGATGAAGCCCATAGGCTTCATATCAGAAAAGCCTTTAAAGGCATAAACTAAAGTACATGGTATTCCGAAGGTGACCAGTAATATTGAGATAGAGTTATAATATGTTTTACAGACAAATCTGTGCAATAGCAGCCTATGTACTTCTTTGTTAAGGAGTTAGGAACAACTATTGTCATTTCAGAGCAGTGAATGTAAGTGGTTGTTGGAGATAGCAACAGCTCCAACGTGATTTACAAATATCTCTAACATCTCTTGGGACCTTGCCACCACTGTGACTCATTACCTGCGTTCATTAATCGGGGTGCGATTCTAAGTTCTACTTAGAAGCTGGTGAAATTAACAGTGTGACTTTTGTCCAACCCACGTTTCTGGTTCCTGGATTGAGAACCCCTCTCAGAAGGAGGGCCAGCCCTCCCCTCCTCTCCCTCTGCTGAGCAGTGGCCTGGGGGAGGAGGGACGGTTTCCCAGGGAGGGTCCCTCCTGGGCCTGCCAGCTTTTATTCCCATTCCAGCTCTCTGCCAATCATTTTCTGTGTGACCTGGGTCAAACCACTTACCCAATTTGAACTTCAGCATTCTCATTTGTGAAAAGAAATGGGTGGATTAGATAGTCTCTTGAGATCCCTTCCAGTTGTGATATTTCTATGATGTAATGACGCCATCGAAGAGTTCCAGGCATACCAATTCCAGGGAAAGCAGATTACAGGAAAGAACAGGAAGTCTGGCATCTACGGTACTGGGTTAGAAGCATGGATTCTCTAGTTATTAGCTGTGTAATCTTGCACAAATGACTTCACCTGCCTCAGCCTTAGTTTCCTTATCCATAAAGTGGGAACAATCATAGGATCTACTTCATAGCATCGATCAGATGATGTTTTTATTAGTTTATTTCTCAGCTGATCCAGAAAGGACTAGAGAGGGCTTGATAATGTGTACTCAGTTCAGCATGTAATGCGTACCAGGTCCTTGGAAACTGGCTGGACTATGATGTCCCATTTGTTGCCTCAAATCACTCCTTAAAGTGTCACAGATCAGGCTGTGTCTGGTAAGGGCACCACACATGGGCTTTTTGCACCAGCACCTATTTCCACAGCCTCATTTTACATGGGAAGAAACTGAAACCCTCAGGCTCAAAGACTCCTCTCTCTCTCTGACTCTCTCCCTCCCCCTCTGTGTCTCTCTCTCTCAGGCTCTAACTAAAATGGGCACTTTGACATTTTCCTTCAATTTCTTAACTTTGTGATAAAATGCTAATGCTAATTTTATTCTCTTCATTTCCATTAAAGGCATCATAAAGAATTAATCTTTTCTTTAAAAAAAGCATGCAATGGGGGTGGGGGTGGGGAGCAGTCTCACTTTGCCATCTCCTGCAACCCTGGAAGCAAACAGTGAAATTTCGAGCTTCCTCACTCTGTTAAAGGGTACTGGTTTGATTTGTGAAATTGCTATCGAAGGCATCACAAAAGATTAAGTGATTAATTTTTAAAAATTAAAGAGAATGCCCTCTCAGATCATGACAGTTAATGAGCTGCCTCATTTCCAGATCCTGGCGTCAGGGACACTCATCTGTTTTAAAAAAAAAACATACGAATTGAAGAAAATACAAATACCTAATTAGGAACTTCTGATTCAGCCGCTGCAATGCTGACCTAAGAAGGGGAACCAAGAACCTTTTGCTTTTCACATCTCGTTGGCTTTTGGAAGTCTCAGGAGGCACCTGGACTTCTAGCACTGGAAAGCAAGCTCTTGAACTCCTGGCATCGGGAGCCCTGGGCCACATTGTACATTGCTTATATTTCCAGATGGATCGCCAAGGCTCATGGCTCATAGGTCCTCCCTGACCCCCTCAGCCCAAGAGAAAGGCCCCTCTGGCCTTAGCACGACCATCTCCGTTACTGTCACTGACCTTCACTGGACCATAAGCTGCACTCCCCTCATCCTCAGGGCCTGGGGACCTTCTTTCTTTCCAGCCTCTTGTGGGTTTAATGTTTGGCAGAAAAATGGCGTCTCCTAGGACACACTCATCATTTCTCATAGCATTGGAGAATTGATGGAAATGTGCGCAATTGCAATCAAGCCTCCTCTGCTCTCATAAAAAGTGTGGCTGGAGAAGGAGAAGGATCATGCTCATGAGAAGCACCCTGTTATGTTCTATTACAGTAGAAACATTGTCCTGGTCAGGGGCCTGTTTCTAAAACATTCCTAGGACTTTAAATTTGAAAACCAAAAAAAAAAAAAAAGTGAAAAAGTTTCCTATTAGAGTCTGCCAAGGCAAACACATGGCCCGTCCCATAGAAACTAGAAATCACAGGATCATGCAGACAGTCTCAAGGGCGTCATCACAGGCCCTAAATGGAAAATGATTGTTCATGCAGAATGTGAGAATATGGAAAGCAAATGTGGAACCTTCCCCCAGCGCCTCCCGACCTCCTTGATTGGAATGATTTATTAAATCACCAGACAGGGAAGGACAAAATTGCCTTTAGGGACCAGCTAATTTCATGTTTTAGTTGCTGGTAAATAAGTCAGTACCAGATAAATGCACCTATCATGTCCTGTGAAGGTTTCATTTGTGGAGGAGCAAATACCGGTTCTTTAAAATATTCAGGAGACTTCCACTGTTGTTCTCCGTGTCTGGGTGTCTGAGGCGTCTGAGGTGGTGTACATAGTACAGGGCACCTTTGGAACGACTCTGAGAAAGCTTTGCCTTGAGAGGACCTCTTTAAGTACTTGTCATCACCTGCAAGGGTGATTGTAGCAATTAGGCCATTCAACTAATCCTGTGCTCCCTGTCCCAGATCCACATCCAGCTGTAGTTTCTGGCTGGAGTCATCTTGGAGGATGTCACATGAAGAAGAGATGGCTGCAGGATCACCACCTTCGCTCTGTTGATGGCAAACATTCTGGCTCTTGTCTACTATCAGGCTCTACTTGCTCAGAACTGAGGGTATTATGGAACTGGAGGGTATTATGCTGAGTGAAGTAAGTCAATCAGAGAAGGACAATCATCACATGGTTTCACTCATACAGGGAGTATAAAAAATAGTGAAAGGGATTATAGGGGAAAGGAGAGAAAATGAGTGGGAAAAATCAGAGAGGGTGACAAAACATGAGAGACTCCTAACTCTGGGAAACGAACAAGGGGCAGTGGAAGGGGAGGTGGGTGGGGGGATAGGGTGACTGGGTGACGGGCACTGAGTGGGGCACATGATGAGATGAGCACTGGGTGTTATACTATATGTTGGCAAATCGAACTCCAATAAAAAATATATGTATATATATGTAAAAAATAAAAAAATATATATATATATGTAAAAAATAAAAAAGCCTTTTCTGATTCCTTTTGCTGTCCCTCACTGCCTCCGTTCTCCTGGTCTTTCCTTCTGACTGGTGCTTGGCTCTGGCCTCCTTTCCTTCTGACCGCTCCTCCGACTCTGGGCTGTCCTTAGACCTGCCTCCTGGCAAAACCTCCTATGGTGCCAATTCTATCTTCAGCCTCCTTGGGACTGTCAGCCTGGGCCACCTCTCTCCTTGTTCCCACATCCAATTAGAATGCTTTGAACTATAACCTCTTGGGGCAGAGACTTTGGCTTTGGTATTTGAAAGTTGTGTTTACATCTATTCCTAAGTGCTCCCAGCCATATGCATAGCAACTGCTCACAGTTGCATTGAAATAGCGCAGCCCAGGCCCCCCCTCTGTCTTTGTTTCCTGTCTTTGCAGGGGCACAGAACACAATGTGTGGGTCCTGAGGCACTGTCTTCAAGGCCTGACTGCTGTAACTCATGAAAGCCTTACTGGCAGCAGACCTGACTTTGGCCAATTAGGCTTTCAGAAGAACTTCTTTCGCCCTTACAGACTTCAAGTTTAGAGTTTCCTGTTGATGTTCAAAAGAATATAAACTGCTAAAGGCTCTTGCTATCTATGTAGTAAAGCTTCAGGAATAGATATACCACCCGACAGTGCAGAAATGGCTTGGTGCATTTTGGCTCATCCCCGTAAGATAGCACACTACCTTGAAAAATGATGATAGTGATGATACAGGAACAGGCCAGCAAGTCCATGATCGGAGCAAGGAGCAAGCAATGAACTTGTGTGTACAACTATCGTAGCTGCAAAAGGTTATATGCTTGTGGACAGGAGCTGGAAGAGAGTATAAAAGACAAACATAATTACAAGCAGAGTACCCAGTAAATTATAGTTATGAGGTACTTCGTGCACATTATTTCATTTAATGCCCACGACAAGCCTGGGAGGTCAGCACTGTTATCATGCTTATTCATGGAACAGCTGCAGATCACATTTCCAGGGAGTGGCAGATTCAGGACGCAAAAGCTGGTTGTCTTTCCACCATGACATCTTGCCTGATTAATGAAGCTGGTGGAATCACAGGTGAATTGTTTCACTTTGGATTTCTATGATGTTATTGGCAGCAGTAGCAGAGTCACAGGGCTCTGGGTTTGAATCCCAGAATTTCCCTTTGTGACCTGTGCGATCTTGGACAAGGCACTACATCGGTACAACCTCCAGCTCCTTCTGTTCCTAAGTAAAGAAAAGGATAGTTTCTAACTTGTTTGTGTTGAGAGGTTAAATGAGATGATGTGCACAAAGCATTCAATCCAGTGCCTGGCACACACTAAGCATTAAATGCACTGAAGCTGCTGTTATTGTGTTGACTTACACAACAGAATTTTAGACCTCTACTACTCATGGCAGAAGGAAAGGATCTAGGAGACTGAGGTCATGAATCATGCTCAGTACCTCTCCAGGTTGATCTGAAGCTGTAGAGATTCTTTCAATGGGTCCTTTCTCACGGTGGACAACCTTTATTTGCCCTACACTCCACACTGGTGGAGGTGTTTCACATGCCTCCTCCCTAATACAGAGCCTTGACCGCCTTTGCTCTGTGTGGGCTAAAAGCAAGGCCAAGTGTACTGATTCCTGTGTCCTGGAACTAAAATTGACGTGGATGCTGAAAAGGCCAAGGTGAGTTTACATTACCTAGAATGGTATATGAAGTATCATAATGGGGAGAGGTAGCTGTGCTACATACAAACCTAGATGAACTAAGTCCTCAAAAGCACTTCAAGCAAAGTGCTGCAAGAGCTCAGAAAGAGCGTGTGGTGTGGGGATTTATGGAGGCAATGTAGAGAAAACACTCAGACAAGATGGTGGGTGCCTCAGTGTTCTCGTCTACAAAATGGGGACAATTAATACCTGCTTCAGAAGATTGCAATGCAAATAAGATTTGATGAAACATTATTCTGTTTTCTTATCTTCTGATGTGGTAATTGTATTGCTATTACTTCCAGGAAAACAGAGTTGGGAGACTCTATGACTGTCGTGGTTGGAGACCTTGGACTGCTTGAAAGTACAACTTCCATCTTCACAGGATCACTCTGGAAAGTTCGCAGTTAATGGCGAGAGACTTTCCTGGAACATCTTCACCCCAGGCCTGTGAGGAATTTTAAAGGGCTTAGAATGGTCTGCTGGCTGGTCAGGGAGGGCTCCTGCCTGCACACCCTGAGGTCTATGTAAATGGAGGCATGTCTTTTGATGGACCTCCCCAGCCAACCCACCTCCTCAAATCTCTAACTCTGGAAGGAAAACATTCACATGTGATACTCTTTAAAAATACCTTCATAGCTCTTTAATAATAGCAAAGCATGTGCCTGCCTTATTTTGTGTGTCTTTGCCGCAGGACTAATTGGGACTTGAGGCGAGCTCAGTTGGGCAACACACCTGTCTCATCTGCTGTGGCAATATCTTTTCTCTGGAGAGTATGTTCACTGGGTGTGAAGAGGAGAAATATGGAAACCATCATTAGTGACTGCTTATTGTTTCCTCTCCGCAAATCAAGTTTAGCATGCCAACCTAGGAAAGCATATGCTGAAAGTCATTAGTGTTGGTTTTTTTAAAAAAACTTATTTGTTTATTTGAAATAGAACGAGAGAGAGAGAGAGAGAGAGAGAGAGAGAGAGAGAGAGAGAAAACGAGCACACGAACAAGAGGGAGGGGAGAGGGAGAAGCAGTCTCATCCCTGAGCAGGGAGCCTGATCCTGGGACACTGGGATCATGATTGGAGCTGAAGGCAAAACAAATGACTGAGCCACTCAGGTGCCCCCATTAATGTTGGTTTTTTAAAAAAGCTTTTATTTATTTATTTATTTTGTTTATTTGTTTATTTATGAGATACGCAGAGAGAGAGACAGAGACATAGACAGAGGGAGAAGTAGGCTCCCTGCGGGGAGCCTGGTACGGGACTCAATCATAGGACCCCTGGGATCACACCCTGAGTCAAAGGCAGAGGCTCAACACTGACTCACCCAGGCGCCCCTAGTGTTGTTGTTGTTGTTTTTTTTTACATTAAAATAACTTTTTTTTAATTTAAGTTCGATTTGCCAACAGTGCTCATCCCATCGAGTGCCCTCCTCAGTGCCCATCACCCAGTTACCCCATCCCCCTCGCCTCCTCCCTTCCGCTACTCTTTGTTTCCCAGAGTTAGGAGTCTCTCATATTTTGTCACCAGCAAAAAGTTTGTTTTAAATCGTTATGACCTCAATCAATTAATAACCAAAGTTAAGACATACTTAGATAATAATACACTAATACTTGGTGACTTCAATCTAGAGCTTTCTACACTCGATAGGTTTTCTAAGCACATCTCCAAAGAAACGAGAGCTTAATTTTATTTATTTTTTTAAGATTTATTTATTTATTTATTCATAGACACACAGAGAGAGAGGCAGAGACACAGACAGAGGCAGAAGCAGGCTCCATGCAGGGAGCCCGATGTGGGACTCGATCCCGGGTCCCAAGGATCACACCCCAGGCTGCAGGCGGCGCCAAACCGCCGCACCACCGGGGCTGCCCGAATCGAGAGCTTTAAATGATACACTGGACCAGATGGATTTCACAGATATCTACAGAACTTTACATCCAAACTCAACTGAATACACATTCTTCTCAAGTGCACATGCAACTTTCTCCAGAATAGACCACATGCTGGGTCACAAATCGGGTCTGAACCGATACCAAAATATTGGGATCGTCCCCTGCATATTCTCAGACCATAATGCCTTGAAATTAGAACTAAATCACAACAAGTAGTTTAGGATTTCAAACACGTGGAGGTTAAGGACCATCCTGCTAAAAGATGAAAGGGTTAACCAGGAAATTAAGGAAGAATTAAAAAGTTTCATGTAAACTAATTAGAATGAAGATACAACCGTTCAAAATCTTTAGGATACAGCAAAAGCAGTCCTGAGGGGGAAATACATCGCAATACAAGCATCCATCCAAAAACTGGAAAGAACTCAAATACAAAAGCTAAGCTTACACATAAAGGAGCTAGAGAAAAAACAGCAAATAGATCCTACACCCAGCAGAAGAAGAGAGTTAATAAAGATTCGAGCAGAACTCAATGAAATCGAGACCAGAAGAACTGTGGAACAGATCAACAAAACCAGTTGGTTCCTTGAAAGAATTAATAAGATAGATAAACCATTAGCCAGCCTTATTAAAAAGAAGAGAGAGAAGACTCAAATTAATAAAATCATGAATGAGAAAGGAGAGATCACTACCAACACCAAGGAAATACAAACGATTTTAAAAACATATTATGAACAGCTATACGCCAATAAATTAGGCAATCTAGAAGAAATGGATGTATTTCTGGAAAACCACAAACTACCAAAACTGGAACAGGAAGAAATAGAAAACCTGAACAGACCAATAACCAGGGAGGAAATTGAAGCAGTCATCAAAAACCTCCCAAGACACAAAAGTCCAGGGCCAGATGGCTTCCCTGGGGAATTCTATCAAATGTTTAAAGAAGAAACCATACCTATTCTACTAAAGCTGTTTGGAAAGATAGAAAGAGATGGAGTACTTCCAATCTCGTTCTAGGAGGACAGCATCGCCTTAATTCCAAAACCAGAAAAAGACCCCACCAAAAAGGAGAATTATAGACCAATATCCCTGATGAACATGGATGCAAAAACTCTCAACAAGATACTAGCCAATAGGATCCAACAGTACATTATGAAAATTATTCACCATGACCAAGTAGGATTTATCCCCGGGATGCAAGGCTGGTTCAACACTCGTAAAACAATCAATGTGATTCATCATATCAGCAAGAGAAAAAACAAGAACCATATGATCCTTTCAATAGATGCAGAGAAAGCATTTGAAAAAATACAGCATCCATTTCTGATCAAAACTCTTCAGAGTGTAGGGATAGAGGGGACATTCCTCAACATCTTAAAAGCCATCTATGAAAAGCCCACAGCAAATATCATTCTCAATGGGGAAGCACTGGGAGCCTTTCCCCTAAGATCAGGAACAAGACAGGGATGTCCACTCTCACCACTGCTATTCAACATAGTACTGGAAGTCCTAGCCTCAGCAATCAGACAACAAAAAGAAATAAAAGGCATTCAAATTGGCAAAGAAGAAGTCAAACTCTCCCTCTCAATGACATAATACTCTACATAGAAAACCCAAAAAACTCCCCCCCCCAAGATTGCTAGAACTCATACAGCAGTTTGGCAGTGTGGCAGGATACAAAATCAATGCCCAGAAGTCAGTGGCATTTCTATACACTAACAATGAGACTGAAGGAAGAGAAATTAAGGAGTCAGTCTCATTTCCAATTGCACCCAAAAGCATAAGATACCTAGGAATAAACCTAACCAAAGAGGTAAAGGATCTATACCCTAAAAACTATAGGACACTTCTGAAAGGTATTGAGGAAGACACAAAGAGATGGAAAAATATTCCATGCTCATGGATTGGCAGAATTAATATTGTGAAAATGTCAATGTTACCCAGAGAAATTTATACATATAATGCAATCCATACCAAAATACCATGGACTTTCTTCAGAGAGTTGGAACAAATTATTTTAAGATTTGTGTGGAATCAGAAAAGACCCCGAATAGCCAGGGGAATTTTGAAAAAGAAAACCATAGCTGGGGGCATCACAATGCCAGATTTCAGGTTGTACTACAAAGCTGTGGTCATCAAGACAGTGTGGTACTGGCACAAAAACAGACACACAGATCAATGGAACAGAATAGAGAACCCAGAAGTGGACCCTCAACTTTATGGTCAACTAATATTCGATAAAGGAGGAATGACTATCCATTGGAAGAAAGACAGTCTCTTCAATAAATGGTGCTAGGAAAATTGGACAGCCACATGCAGAAGAAGGAAACTAGACCACTCTCTTGCACCATACACAAAGATAAACTCAAAATGGATGAAAGATCTAAATGTGAGACAAGATTCCATCAAAATCCTAGAGAAGAACACAGGCAACACCCTTTTTGAACTCGGCCACAGTAACTTCTTGCAAGATACATCCACGAAGGCAAAAGAAACAAAAGCAAAAATGAATTATTGGGACTTCATCAAGATAAGAAGCTTTTGCACAGCAAAGGATACAGTCAACAAAACTAAAAGACAACCTACAGAATGGGAGAAGATATTTTCAAATGACGCATCAGATAAAGGGCTAGTTTCCAAGATCTATAAAGAACTTATTAAACTCAACAGCAAAGAAACAAAGAATCCAATCATGAAATGGGCAAAAGACATGAACAGAAATCTCACAGAGGAAGACATAGACATGACCAACACGCACATGAGAGAATGCTCCGCGTCACTTGCCATCAGGGAAATACAAATCAAAACCACAATGAAAAAAAAAAAAAAACCACAGTGAGATACTACCTCACACCAGTGAGAATGGGGAAAATTAACAAGGCAGAAAACCACAAATGTTGGAGAGTATGTGGAGAAAAGGGGAACCCTCTTACACTGTTGGTGGGAATGTGCACTGGTGCAGCCACTCTGGAAAACTGTGTGGAGGTTCCTCCAAGAGTTAAAAATAGACCTGCCCTACGACCCAGTAATTGCACTGCTGGGGATTTACCCAGCAATGAAAAGCCGGGACACCTGCACCCCGATGTTTGTAGCAGCAATGTCCACAATAGCCAAACTGTGGAAGGAGCCTCGGTGTCCATCGAAAGATGAA
The DNA here is from genome assembly GCF_003254725.2 of Canis lupus dingo. Classification (NCBI taxonomy): domain Eukaryota; kingdom Metazoa; phylum Chordata; class Mammalia; order Carnivora; family Canidae; genus Canis; species Canis lupus. The sequence goes on along the minus strand of NC_064281.1, from coordinate 117,903,513 downwards.
TGGATAAAGAAGATGTGGTCTATGTATATGATGGAATATTCCTCAGCCATTAGAAACGACAAATACCCACCATTTGCTTCGACATGGATGGAACTGGAGGGTTTATGCTGAGTGAAATAAATCAATTGGAGAAGGACAAACATTGTATGGTCTCATTCATTGGGGGAATATAAAAAATAGTGAAAGGGAATAAAGAGGAAAGAAGAAAAAATAGTGGGAAATACCAGAAAGAGAGACAGAACATGAAAGCCTCCTAACTCTGGGAAACAAACTAGGGGTGGTGTAAGGGGAGGTGGGTGGGGGTGGTGTTGACTGGGTGGTGGGCACTAAGATGGACACTTGACGGGATGACCACTGGGTGTTATTCTGTATGTTGACAAATTGAACACCAATAAAAAAATAAATTTATTTAAAAAAATTGTTATGACCAAAAATAAATAAATAAATAAATAAATAAATAAATAAATAAATAATAAAATCGTTATGACCTGGGGCCTTTAGTCCTTTTCAAATATTGTGAAATATATCATACATTCAAAATAATAAAAATTTGAGAAACCCAGCACCCATCATATGAGACAGAGTCTTCCCCTAATTTAGAGGCCCCCTGTGTGCCCTGCCTATCCATCCCCACCTGAGGGGGAACTTTCTCCTAAATTTTCTCTTCTCTCTCATGTTCTTTTGTCCTCATACTGCATCTTTGACCAGCATATTGTTAGTTTTGTCTGTTTTTGAATTTAAATGAAATCGCACTCTAGGAAATTTTCTATTACTTACTTCTTTTACTCACTTTACTGTTTTTGAGATTTTTCCATGCTGATACATCCAACTGTAGTTCCTAGTCTCTGTGAATGTCCCCTTCCCCAGAGCTCTGTTATGCACAGCCCATGAATCAATATACACATAGCAGCCCAGGCTATAATGTAACCATGTTAGAATAAACCACGATTCATTCACCCATTCCACCACAGACATTCAGTTTTTGGATATTTGGTGCAATGCTACTCTAAACATTTTTGTATGTGTCTTAAAGTATGATTTTTTTCTAGGGAACACATGAAGAGTAAAATTTCAATCTGCGTTTCTCTGATTGCTAGTGGCCATAAACATTTATCCATAGGTGTATCGGTCATTTGTGCATTCATCTTCTAGGAAATGCCTGTTTAGGTCTTTTATCTGCTGCTGTTGTTGTTGTTACCTATGAGTTATTTGTGTGTGTGTGTGTGGGGGGGGGTTCCTGATTGATTTGTAAGCCTTTTAAATATTTGGATACTACTTACTTGGGTAACAGGTGTTGCAAATTCCTTCACCCAGCCGCTGGCTTGTTTTTTTTATCCCCTTTATTATGTCTTGATGAACAACAAGTCTTACATTTTTCTGTATTTATTAGTTACTTCCTTTATAATTTGGGCCTTTTGTAACTTGTTTTAAAACTTCCTGCTCTGAAGTCATAAAGGTACCTACCATTATTGTCTTTTAAAAGTTTGAATAGTTTTTACATCAAAATAAAAAGCTTCTACACAGTGAAGGAAACAGCAAAAGTAAAAGGCAACCTACACAATGGGAGAAGATATTTGCAAATGACATATCTGATAAAAGGTTAGTATCCAAAATATATAAAGAACTCATACAACTCAATATCACCAAAACAAATAACCCAATTAAAAAATAGGCCGAAGACATGAACAGACATTTTTCCAAAGAAAACATCCAGATGGCCAAAGACACATGAAAAGACACTCAACATCACTTACCATCAGGGAAATGCAAATCAAAACTACAATGAGAAATCTCACCTCACACCTGTCAGAATGGCTCAAATTAACACAAGAAGCAACAAATGTTGGTAAGGATGTGGAGATAAAGGAACACTAGTGAATTCTTGGTGGGAATGGAAACTGGTACAACCACTGTGGAAAACAATATGGAGGTTTCTCAAGAAGTTAAAAATAGAACTACCCTACAACCCAGTAATCCTACTACTTGATATTTATCCAAAGAATACAAAAACTAATTCAAAAGGATACATGCACCCCAATAATCATAGCAGTATTATTTATAACAGCCAAGATATGAAAGCAGCCCAAGTGTCCATCAATTGATAGATGGATAAGGAAGATGTGGTGTGTGTAGCCATTAAAAAGAATGAAAGCTTGTCATTTGCAATGACATGGATGAACTAGAGAGTATTGTGTTAAGCAAATAAGTCAGTCAGATAAAGACAAATACCATATGACTTCACTCATAAATGGAATTTAATATGCGTGAGGTAGATTCTGGGTTCTCTACTTTGTTCCACTAATATATCTGTTTATCCCAGTGCTAGTCCTATACTGTCTTATAGAGGGTAACTTAACGATATATCTTGATATCAAGTAGGGTAAATCTTCCTACCTTGTTCTTTTTTTAGAAGTGTATTTATTTTAAGATATTTGTTGTATTCATATAAAATCTAGAATTCATTTAATTTCCCCTGGGAAAAAAATAGGGATTTTTATTGGAATCTCTTTGAATTTGTAGATCAATTTAGAAGGACTACATCTTTACAATATTAAAATTTTCAATCCAAGAAAAATCACCCATTTCTCCATTTTTTAGTTTGCTTTAATGTCTTTAAATAAAATTTTATAAGTTTCTCCACAAAGTGCTTACACGGAGCAGTATTTTCAAAAGTTATAGATTTAGGAACTTTTTGCACTCCTAAAAATTATTGGAGATCCCAAGGAGTTTTTGTTTATATGATTTTTAACTATTAGTATTTACCATATGCAAAATTAAAACTGATTCAATTTTAAAATATTTATTTATTTTACAATAATAAAAAATTGTGGGTTTTTTTAGATTTATTTATTTATTTATTCATGAGAGACACAGAGAGAGAGAGAGGCAGAGACATAGGCAGAGAGAGAAGCAGGCTCCATGCAGGGAGCCTGATTCGGGACTCAATCCCGGGACTCCAGGATTATGCCCTGGGCCGAAGGCAGGCACTAAACCGCTGAGCCACCCAGGGATCCCTAAAAAATTGTTATAATGAAAAAATTATTTTATGAAAATGAATATATTTTCTAAAATAGAACACATTTAGTCAGAATTGAATTGTTTTAAGTTCTTTCAAATCTCTTTAATGTCTAATTTAATAAAAGATAGTTGGTTTGTCATAACTGCTTTCATATTCAATCTGTGGCATTATATTGTTTTATCTAAAGTGTATAAAGGAAATCTGACCTCACACAAAAACGTAGTTGGAAAAGTGAAGTATATTCTAATAGCCTTTTAAAATAATAGTGGATATTCTTCTTTGATATTACACTAAAGCTAACAAGTGGTAGCTTCTTAAAATTTAAAATATGGGTTCTGAAACCATACCAATGAATCTATCATACTCGATTACATTATAGCCCATTGATCTCACACTTTGAATGGATTTTTTACTCATGAATATGTTTGTAACATTGTACATTAGGGTTTTTTTGGTACAGTGCTGGTTTACTGGATTATGGAGATCTTCCAAATGTTGATGCATTTCATTATATAATATCAGAAATTTACGTTCATGTATATTACTGCCTGTTTCATTAGAAAAATCCTTAGCACTTGAAAGCTGTCAAAGCAGCAGATTCAGGTTTTTCAAAATTCTAATTTCCACTTTAAAGCTGGAATTTTATCACAGGCAATAAATACTATCAGTTGTTTTTCTTTTTTATTTCTTTTTCTTTAAAAAAGTTTTTATTTAAATTCCATTTAATTAACATATACTGTATTATTAGATTCAAGGGTAAAATTTACTGATTCATCCATTGCATATAACACCCAATGCTCATTATATCACGTGCCCTCCTTAATGTCCATCCTCCAGTTACCCCATCTCCCCCCTTGCCTTTCAGCTACACTCTGTTCCCTAGAGTTAAGAATCCATTGTGGTTTGCTTCCCTTTCTGTTTTTATCTTATTTTTCCTTCCCTTTCTCTATGTACATCTGTTTTGTTTCTCAAATTCCATATATGAATGAAAACATGGCATTTGTCTTTCTCTGACTGACTTATTTTGCTTAGCATAATACCTTTGAGTTCTATCTGTATCATTGTAAATGGCAAGATTTCATTCTTTTTGATGGTTGAGTAATATTCCATTGTATATATGTATATATACCACCTCTTCTTTATTCATTCATCTGTTGGTGGACATCTGGGCTCTTTCCATAGTTTGGCTATTGTGTACACTGCTGCCATAAACAGTGGGGTGCATGTATCCCTTCAAATCACTGTGTTTGTCTCCTTTGGGTAAATACCTAATAGTGCAATTGCTGGGTCGTGGGGTAGTTCTATTCTTAACTTTTTGAGGAACATCCATACTATTTTCCAGAGTGGCTGCACCAGCTTGCATTCCCACCAACAGTGTGAGAGTGTTCTGCTTTCTCTGCATCCTTGCCAACATCTGTTGCTTCCTGAGTTGTTGATTTTAGCCGTTCTGACTAGTGTGAGGTGGTATCTCATTGTGGTTTTGATTTGTATTTCCGATGCCGAGTGATGTGAGCATCTTTTCATGTATCTGTTGGCCAATCATATGTCTTCTTTGGAGAAATGTCTATTCATATCTTCTGTCCATTTCTTGACTGGATTTTTTTGTTTTTTTGAGTGTTAAGCTCTTCATAGGTTTTGGATACTAGCCCTTTATCTTATTTGTCATTTGCAAATATCTTCTCCCATTCTGTAGGTTGCCTTTTAGCTTTGTTGACTGTTTCCTTTGCTGTGTAAAAGCTTTTTATCTTGATGAAGTCCCAAGAGTTCATTTTTGCTTTTGTTTCCCTTGCCTTTGAAGATGTGTCTAGCAAGAAGTTGCTGTGGCTGAGGTTAAAGAGGTTGCTGCCTGTGTTCTCCTTTAGGATTTTGGTGGATTCCTGTCTCACATTTAGAACTTTAATCAATTTTGAGTTTATTTTTGTGTATGGTGTAAGAGAATGGTCCAGTTTGATTCTTCTGCATGTGACTATCCAATTTTCCCAATACCATTTGTTCAAGAGATCGACTTTTTTCCAATGGATATTATTTCCTGCTTTATCAAAGATTAGTTGACCATAGAGTTGAGGATCCATTTCTGGGTTCTCAATTTTATTCCATTGATCTATGTGTCTCTTTTTGTGCCAGTACCATGCTGTCTTGATGATTGCAGCTTTATAATACAGCTTGAAGTCTGGAATTATGATGCCTCCAGCTTTAGTTTTCTTTTTCAACATTCCTTTGCCTATTTGGAGTCTTTTCTGGTTCCATACATATTTTAGGATTGTTCCAGCTCTGTGAAAAATACTGGTGGTATCTTCATAGGGATTGCATTGAATGTGTAGATTTCTTTGGATAACACAGACATTTTAACATTGTTCTTCCAATCCATGAGCATGGAATGTTTTTCCATTTCTTTGTGTCTTCCTCAATTTCTTTAATGAGTGTTCTATAGTTTTAGAATACAGATCCTTTACCTCTTTGGTTACATTTTTTCCTAGGTATCTTATGGTTTTTGGTGGAATTGTAAATGGGATGGATTCCTTGATTTCTCTTTCTTCTGCTTCATTGTTAGTGTAAGAAATGCAACTGACTTCTGTGCATTGATTTTTATATTCTGCAACTTTGCTGAATTCCTGTACCAGTTCTAGTACTTTTTTTGTGGAGTCTTTGGGCTTTTTACATAGAGTATCATGTCCCCTGCAAAGAGTGAAAGTTTTACTTCTTCTTTGCCAATTTGGATGCCTTTATTTGTTTTTGTTGTCTGATTGTTGAGGCTAGGACTTTGAGTACTATGTTGAACAACAATGGTAAGAATGGACATTCCTGTCATGTTCCTTACCTTAGGGGAAAAGGTCTCTGTTTTTCCTGTTGAGGATGATATTCACTGTGGGTCTTTTGTATATGGCTTTTATGATAATAAGGTAGTTGTTTTTCTTTTTATTTTTTTAAGGATTTATTTATTTTAGAGGGAAAGAGAGAGAGAGAGCATGAACAGAGTGAGTGACAGAGGGAGAAACAGGCTCCCCTCTGAGCAAGGGCCCCAATGCAGAGCTCTATCCCAGGACCCTGGGATCATGACCTGAGCCAAAGGCAGACACTTAACTGACTGAGCCACCCAAGCACCCCAAGGTAGTTGTTTTTCTTGAACTGATAGGTTCAATTTGTTCATTTTTAAGGAAACATCTCCTAAATACCCAAATTTGAGTAAGCACCATTTATCTCTGATTCATTCTTTCAAGTAAAAATGCTATTCTTTGAGAAAATCATCTATTTCAGCTCACAACTCAAAGTTGAGGCAGTCATTGGACTTTGGTATGTAAAAGAAGTACTTTTATACATCTTATTTTGTCATACAGAGTATTAAAAAGACAAAGATCAAGATTTAATATAATTAATAATTTTTAATGATTTATCGAGGACATTCTTATGCAAAATTGGCTTTGTTTTTGCTGCAAGTATGTGATGGTGAGGAATATAATGGTTGCTAGCAGTTTTGTGCCACAGTCTTTATTCAGTAAAATCTTACTAAATAAATTGCTATTAAAAGTGATATTTCAAAATTATGATTTCAGACAAAGACACCCTTGTGAATGTAGTCAACACAACAGTTTTGGTCAGAAAATTTGATGTGGAACAAAGTTAAACTGTGCAGTAAGTTTAAATGAACTCGAAACATTTACTTGGCATACATATTCAAGTAAAGGATGAAGAGGTAGCTTCTTCTAACTACTAAGTTGTGCAACTTCTGTCATGCACATGATCTATTCCATTGCTAAAAGACAAACTGAGGCATATTACAAATTTTAAGAATTTATTTCAGCAAAAATTGATTCCTATCAGGCAGCACCCAATCTAGCAGATTGAAAGGAGCTCTGAGGAGCTATACAAAATGAAAGATTTTTATAGGCAGAAGGGAGCAGGAAGAAGGAAGTTATACTAGGCAAAAAATAAGGTTGGTTATTACAAGGTTATTTTCCTTTAGGGGATGGTAGGGATCCATCAGGCAGATGACCTAACTAGTGCTGATCAGGCGATTCCTGATGGACTGATTGAAGATTCCATTTCTTTGAGAGCCTAAACAGTAATTAGGTTAAGTCTCAGTTTGGTGATATGGGGCTTAGCATAAGCGACAGCATTTGGGGTCTGTTGTCTTGTTTTTAACACCACATATTTATTTTTGTTTTAAAAAATGGCTTTATTTATTTATTCATGAGAGACACAGAGAGAGAGGGGGGCAGAGACACAGGCAGAGGGAGAAGCAGGCACTCTGTGGGGAATCTCAGGTGGGACTCGATCCTAGGACCTGGGGGTCACGACCTGAGCTGAAGGCATACCCTCAACCACTGAGCCACCCAGGCATCCCTTAACACCACATATTTCAACATGGTTTAGTATTTTGCCTTTATTTTCCTCTAAAGGTGATTTTCTGTTCTATACCTTTATTCTTAGATGCAGTGTCTTACAAGATGACCTTGAACCCTCCCCTGCCCCAAATATTAAAAAATGGGTTGAGAATATGATGTATAAAGAAAGGAAAGAATGAGTATAATAAAACTTTAGTAATTTATACTGTATGTTCAAGCCATATTTATTTTCACATTGTTGTTTGTTACTTATATAAACTTATTTTTATCAATTATTCAATCTCATTGCTCAATATAGGTAACAACTATTGTTTATGTATCTTGTGTTGAGATGAATGCATAATAATTGTTCCCATTAAAATTAATGGAAAATATTTTTCATTTAGCAGCTTTCCACTTAGTGGTAGGACTTTCAGGAAAAAAATAAAGTCACTAAATTAAGGACAGATGTGTTTTAACCAGTGTTTTAGTTATATTTATCAGGAGCATTGTTCAGAGTATCTAATGGACAATACTGCTAGAAACTGAAGTTCCCTAAACTCTTCTAAATTTTTAAAGATTTATTTATTTAAAAACGAAACATAAAAAAAGATTTATTTATTTATTCATAAGAGACATGGAGAGAGAGGCAGAGACACACAGAGGGAGAAGCAGGGAGCCGGATGTGGGACCGGGTCTCCAGGATCACACCCTGGACGGAAGGCGGCGCTAAACCGCTGAGCCACCCAGGCTGCCCTCTAAACTCTTCTTTAAACAAAGGTAATCAACGGATTCATCAATGTTGAGTATTTTTATTTCTGACTATAAAATCTTATTTTCGTCTAATAATCAATTTGCACTGCCAGATACATGCATCTTTATTGATTTATATCCTTATACTTTCCCAAACGGTTTGTAGCAGCTTACAATGAGATATTCAAGGCTCCTAGAACATTATCTGGAAAATAGTAAGAACTCAATAGATACTTATTGTTACTTTCCTTATAAAAGATACATGTTGAAATCATTAGGATGAAACTGGGAAGTCAAATATATGCAGATGAGAATGAAAAATAAACTAACATTGAGGTTAAGAGTTACAGTGATTGAGTGTTAAACTTGACTATGAGTTTCTAGGCAACTAGAGAATATATGCTGTAGAGTTATTTTGTGATAGAAGGAAGGCTACCAATTCTTCAAGAAATCAAACTTTTCCTTGGTGGTGTAGTTTTTATCCTGGGGACATTGAGAAACATAATGGACAATATCTTGCATGGTGGTTTTGCAGCAGAGGCAGCAGTCAATCCATCCATCTTTCTATCCATTCACTTAGTAAATATTTTGGCATTTTCTTTGTGCATCCTTGGTAAAAGCCAAGGACATAACAATAAAGCACAACTCAGTGAAAGTGCTTCTACAGCAAAATAAACAAATGAGGCCAAGCATAGACTTTTCCAAAAGTCTAAATTAATAAAAGTTAGAATTTTCAGTATCTGGAGGTATATGAATAGCATACCTTACATACTACCTTCTTTAATTTTCATACTTCTCTGCTAGAGTTTTACTAGATTCATGGCATACAGTTCAAGATGTGGCTTTCTTTAGTATCTCTAATATTCTATTTAGTCGATTAAGGTTAAGACTGATATAACTTAGCTAACAGACAAGTTGGTGATGCTATCAAAGTTGACTTTATTGGCCAATATTTTTACCCAGATAAAAGTTTGCCCTGTAGGCAGAATTTCTCTCACAATGCAGCTCTGTGTCATTTTAAATATTAATTTCTATTTCATAGACACTAAGTATTTACTATGTACCTGGCACTACTTTAAGTGCCTTACAAATATTAACTTGTTTAAGCCTGTACTATAGGGTAAGCACTATAACCTCTTCCCATTTAAAGATAAGAAACCTAATGCACAGATTCCTTAAATAACCTACCTAAAATAACACAGCTGGTAAGCAGCAGAGCCAAGAACTAAATTCATGCCATCTGGCTTTGGGTTCCATGCTGTAACCATGATGCCTCTTGGACAGGAGCTTCACTGAGATCCTGGAGTTCTACAGCTGAGGGTACAGCAGAAATTATCTTGGCCTCCAAGAATTTCAGAGTGGGTGTCACTGCCTTCAGTCATAGAAAACACTCATTCATGCTCCTCAAAAGGTCTGATTCTGTGTAAGGCTGCCAAGTTGAGTTTGCTGCCAAATGTGCCCTGGAGTAACTGACCATGTTGGCCTGCGAAGTGGTGTTATTTATGTTTTGGTGACTGTTTACAAGGTCCACAAAAACAATTTAGGTTTTGATGAGAGCCAGTGACCTCTGAAGGCCTCTCAAATTAAGAAGAGGGTATAAGATACAGCCCTATATTTTGTCTCTGAAAAATATGATCTGTTACATCAGGAGACCATTTCTGTCTGTCCTGACTGATTCTTTTAGTGGCATAAAACATGCACATTTCATGGAAGTACTTAGTCAGGAACCTATGTTAAGCTCATATAGTTTATTCTATTGATAGATTCTGTCTGTATAATTGAAGGCAGTAAATAAATAATAAGGCCAACATTTTTACCTGTGTTCTAGATTCCAACCCTACCCAATTTCTCAAATACCATATAGTAATAGCAATATTTTTCTCTCTGTTGTATAATCATCCTTCCCCCCCCTCTACTAAATCTTATCCATCAATATTTAAAATATGCTGAAGTCTCTTACTTCTTTTTCTTCCTTAGGTTCTATGTCGTTCTCAGTTATCACCCCCTCTCATCTGCCTCTACCCCTCACTGAAATGTTTTTTACCAAGGTCACCAATGATCTGGAGTACTGATGACCAAAGGTAACCATAGAGATTAGCTTCACCTATGTGTGAAGCTCAAGCTGTGCCGTCTTGGCAGTCACTAAGTTCTCCTAAATTCAGGTTGCTCAAAACTGAACACATTGCCCTTATAAGTTGTCCCTGCTTCTGTGCAAATCATCTCAATAAATGTCATGTTTTATCCATCCAGTTAACCAAGACAAGTAGTCACTTCAAGATGATGTTTTCAATTGTAGACATATTGTATTTGAGCTATTCAGGATCAAGAGGTTAGACTTGTGCCGATATATATTTATGGTCACCAGCCTCAAAGGGTTCATCGGTAAGGCTTGGCCAGACATGTTTCTCTGGTTGACTGATTTCCCCCTCTCTGCAGCATTTTTTCTCAAAGCACCACGTCTCTACAATGTCTCTAACATCTACCACCACCTCCAGTCTCAGAAAATAGCTTTCCCTTCTATTTCACAGAAAAATAGAATCCATGAGATGGGAAATCCTGCCACATTTACAACCATCTCTCTTCTGCCTCTTCTGTTGTAATAGATGAGTGCTCTTTCTACCATATTTCCACCTATATTATAGATCTCATCCATACTTGTCTTCTCAAAAACTGAGCACTATTATCTTTTTTTAATTTTTTAATCTTTTTTTTAATATTAAATCACCCCCTCTTGATGATAACTTTCCTCTTTGCTTTCAAACATACTCAGTTCCTCCCATTAAAATAAACTACGGAGGACTCCTGCTTCTCGGTGAGATGGAGTCCCAAGGTCTGGGTTTACCTCCCACCTGAAATAACAACCAAGAAAAGAAAAATAATATGAAACAGTGATTCTCAAGACATTGGACATTAAGCAATAAAGAATAGTGATCCCAGAGAGACAGGAAACAAATGGAGTGGGACCTGCAATTGGTTCAGCTTGATAGTTGGAGAAAGTTTCCAGGCTGGAGAGCAGGGAGGATGGTTTCCTTAAGTGGAGGGAGAAGTTGAGAATCCATGAAGGCCAAGGCAGCTGGAGTTTACAAGTAAAATACCTGAGAGGAGACAACTACACAGAGAAAACACTGGAGGTCTTCAGAGTCCTGCTTGAATGTTCAAGTGCATGTGAGGAAGTACCAAAGGTCAGGGAAAGAACCAACAGAAAAGAAATAGAGGAAGCTATCTTCAGAGTCCATGCAAGTCCTAAATACTGCCTGTTCCTAAGAGCCAGAGTGGAAAAATCTCATCATTCCTGGGATATTGGGTGCCATGTCAAATGGGGCTTGCCTGAGTCATAGGGGCAAATTAATCCTAAATTTTATAAACGTTGCTCTGGTCTCACCTAACAAAATTAGAAAATGAGACCTGAAAGGATCAAACTGTTTTCAAGTGATGTAACAGTAGTGACATATAAATCTCAAGAATATTTATAAGAATAAAAATATATCTAGCACCAATCAAGTTAAAGTACATAATGTTCGGTATCCAATAAAAAAATTAAGACATTCAAAGAAGCATGGAACTACAACACATAGTGAGGAGAAAAATCCATCAATCAAAACAGACTTGAGGATACAGATAATATAATTAATAGACACTAATTCTAAACAATTATTATAACTATATTTCATATTTTCAAGAAACCAGATGAAATTCTGAACATGTTAGGTAGAGACAGGGAATATGTGGCAAAACAACCCCAATCTATCTTCTAGAGATAGAAACCATAATATCCGATGTGAATAGTTCAGTGAGTATTATTAACAGCATATCAGACATTGCAGAAGAAAAGATGAGAGGTGCCTGGGTGGCTCAGTGGTTGAGCGTCTGACTTTGCCTCAGGGTGTGATCCTGGGGTCCTGGGATCAAGTCCCACATCAGGGTCCCTGTGAGGAGCCTGCTTCTCCCTCTGCCTATGTCTCTGCCTCTGTCTCTCTGTGTCTCTCATGAATAAATAAATATTTTTTAAAGAAAAGACTAGTGGCTTGAAGGCCAATAGCGGAAACATCCAAAAGAAAAATAGTGAGGAAATAAAGACTGAAAAAAATGAACAAAGCATCAGTGGGCTGTGTGACAATTTCAAGCAGCCTAATAGATATGTAATGTGAGTCCTGGAAGAAGGAGAGGTGAAGTGGAGAGGGGGAAGGAGTAGAAAATATATCTGAAATAATAACAGATGGAAAAACTCCATATTTGATTGCAACTATAAATCTACAGATTCCTGAAACTCTAGGAAACCCAAGAAACATAAGTAAACTACATCAAGGCACATCATAATCAAACTGCCTAACACTAGTGATAAACAGAAAATCTTAAAAGCAGGCAAAGGAAAACAAGGAATTATTAGCATTAAAAATTCTATATCAGAAGAGAGCAAAGGTTTCAAATCAATGGCATCAGTACCAATCTTCAAAAACTAAAGAAAAGCAAAATAAGCATAAATTAAGCAAAAAAAAAGAGAAAATAATAAAAATCAGAGAGGTCAATGAAATAGAAAATTGTGAAACACATCTTTAATCTTTTTTAATTTTAATTTTGTTTTGGTAAGAATCTTAACATAAGATCTATGCTTTTTATAGATTTTTTGTTGTACAACACGATATTGTTAACTATAGGCAAAACGTTGCAAAGCAGATTTCTAGAACTTTTTCATCTTGCATTACTGAGAATTTATACCTGTTGATTAGCAACTCCCAATTTCTTCTCCCCACTTGCTCCTGGCAAACATTCTCCCCCTCTAAGCTTCTATGAGTTTGACTATTTTAGATATCTCATATAAGTAGACTCATGCAACATTTTTCCTTCTGTGACTGGCTTATTTCACTTAGTATAATGTCCTCAAGATTTATCCATATTGTTGGATATGACAGGATTTCCTCCTTTTTAAGGCTGAATATTTCACTGTATGTATTTACCATGTTTTCTTTATAAGTTCATCCATAAGTGATCATTTAGGTTGTTTGCACCTCTTGGCAATTGTGAATAATGCTGCAATGAACATATGAATATCTCTTCAGGATCCTGATTTCAATTCTTTGAATAAATTACCAGAAATTGGATTGCTGGATCATTTGATAGTTCTATTTTTCATTTTTGAAGGATGTCCATTCTATTTTCCATAATAGCTGCAACATTTTACATTCCCACCAATAGTGCACAGGGGCTCCAAATTTCTCCACATTTTTGCCAATATTTGTTACCTTTTGTCACTGTTGTTTTGTTTTTGATAAGCCACCCTTATCGGTATAAAGGGTTATCTCATTGTAATTTTGATTTGTATTTCCCTGGTGATTAGTGATGTTGAACATCTTTTCATGTGCTTGCTAGCCATTTGTATACCTTCTTTGGAGAAATGGCTATTCCAGTCCTTAGCCCATCTTTTAATCATGTTGTTAGGCTTTTTTAAAATTTATTTACTACTGAGTTGTGGGAGTTCCTTATATATTCTGAATATTAACCCTTTTCTGATATATGGTTTGCAAATATTTTCTTCCATCCTTTAGGTTCTCTCTTCACTCTGTTTATTTTCTTGTATAGAAGCATTTAAATTGATGCAGTCCCACTTTTCTATTTTTGCTCTTGGTGCCCATAGTTTGGTGTCATATCTGTGAATTCATTGCCAAGACCAATGCCATGAAGTTCCACTATGTTTTCTTCTAGCAGCGTTACAGTTTGGGGTCTTATCTTTAGGTAATTAACCCATTTTGACTTGATTTTTGTGTATAGTGTAAGATAAGGGTCCAATTTCATTGTTTGTATATAATGATGTTCTAAAAAGTCAAGTGTTGTCCTTGGACAAAAACCCATGAGTTATATTTAGGGAATCATCTTTAAATTTTTATTATTCTACATAAATACTAAGTCCCTTTGAGAGCAACAGTGGTTTGTTATAGTCTATTTATAGAAGAGTATCCAAATAGGCAAAGCTTGAGTTTCTCTTTATTTTTTAAATCAAATCTATTTTGACATTTTGATGTTTGACATATTTTACATCATTTTATTGAAATATCATAAACAATAAGTGCACAGGTCTTAAGGGTACAGTTTGATAAATGTTCAGAAACTGAACATGCCTGTGTGACCAGCATCCAGATCAATAAACAGAGTATAACAGCAGCTCAGGTTTCTCCTTAAGTCCTCTTCTAGTCATTTCCTCCACCCTCAGGTAATTACTATCCTGAATGTTATCAGCATAAATATGTTTGCCTGTTTTTCTAATTTATAACATTGCAATCAAATATCATGTACTCTCTTAAGTCTGACTTATTTTACTAACATTTGTATTTATGAGATTCATCAGTGTGGTTGTACAAAGTTATAGCTTGTTCATTTTCATTGTTGTATAGTATTCCTTTGTGTGAGTATACTGTAACTGTCCATTCGATGGTTGCTGGGCATTTGAGTAGTCTTCAGTTTGAGTTTATTACAAGCAGTGCTGTTATGAACATTATAGTACTTGTCTTTTGATCAACATATATAAAATTTTCCATTAACATATACCTGGGAGTTAAACTGCTAAGTCATAGGATATGTATATGGTTAGCTTTAGTAGATAACACCAAAGAATTTTCTAGAGCGGTTTTATCTATTTACACTCCCATCAAGAGAGTTCTGATTGCTCCACATCTTTACTGACACTTAGTATTTTCCATCTTTTTCATTGTAACCATTCTGGTGGGGGTGTCCTGTTATCTTGTTATGATATAAATTTGTGTTTGTCTTATGATTAGTCAAGTTAAAGCCATTTGATTTTTTATGGTCATTTTAATATCTCTTGTGAGGTGTTTGTTCATGCCTTTAACCTAATTAATTAGGTTAATTAAATTAACCTAATCTGTCTTTTTCTTGATGGCTTATAGAGTGTTTACTTATTTAAGTATGTAATATATATATATATATATATATATATATATATATACATACACATATACATACATACACATATGACCTTTGGTGCCTCATACATAAGATACACATATATATATGTATGTGTATGTGTGTGTATATATATATGTCAAATCAACAAAACATATATATATTTATATACATATATTTAGAATATGAACCTTTGTCTAGTATATGTATTATGACTATCTTCTTCCACTTTGTGGTGCATTTTAAACTATCTTAGCAATGTCTTTTGACAAACAGAAGTTCTTAATTTTAATATGATCCAATTTATCAAAATTTATTGCTTCTATGCTCAACATTACTGATCATCAGGGAAATGCAAATCAAAATTACAATGAGCTATCACCTCACACCTGTCAGAATGGCCAAAATCAACAACATAGGAGACAACAGATGTTGGTGAGGAGGCAGAAAAAAGGGGAACCCTCTTATATTGTTGGTAGGAATGCAAACTGGTGCAGCCACTCTGGAAAACAGTATGGAGGTTCCTCAAAAAGTTAAACATAGAACTGCCCTATGATCCAGCAATTGCACTACTCTGTATTTATCCAAAGAATACAAAAATACTAATTCAAAGGGATACATGCACCCTGATGTTTATAGCAACATTATTTGCAATAGCCAGATTATAGAAACAGCCCAAGTATCCATTGAATCATGAATGGATGAAGAAGGTGTGATATATACATACAATATTATTCAACCATAAAAATGAAATCTTGCTATTTACAATGACATTGACAATGAGCTAGAGGATATTATGCTAACTGAAATAAGTCAGTCAGAAAAAGACAAATACCATATGACTTCATTCATACGTGGAATTTAAGAAACAGACAGATGAGCGAAGGGAAAAAAAGAGAGACAAACCAAGAAACAGACTCTTAACTCTAAAGAACACACTGATGGTTACCGAGGGGGATTGGATGGGTGAAATAGGTGATGGGAATTAAGGATTGCAGTTCTTGTGTTGAGAACTGGTGATGTATGGAAGTGGTTAATCACCATATTGTACACCTGAAACTGATATAACAGTGTATGTTAACTATACTGGAAGTCACATAAAAACTTTTTAAAAATTTAAAAACTAAAAGTAATGATTACTTTTATGCCTTTGAAATCTTAGGATTTTCTTACCTAGTCCAAGATCAAAAGGTTTTCTTTTTATTTAAAAGCTTTATTTTTTTCTTGCTTTTCACGGATCTGCAATTTATCTCTAATTGCCTGAAAAAACATACAGTTTTAAATCAAAAACCATACAGATTTTAATCAAATATTCATCTTTTTCTGAAAGGAAAATGATGATGATGTTACCTCTTACATAGGTCAGCTCTGAGTGCCCACTGAGTCATTTCCTGTAAAGCATATTTAAGAAGTGCCTGATTTTGTAGTGGCCATAATTATTATCTCTCTGCAGCTACTTAAAACTCCCACATATACAAACCAAATCAACAAAACAGACATTCAAACTTTCTGAAAGTTTTAACACCTACAGCATCCTAAGTGCTTTCTAGAGATTTTCTACAAAGATTTTCCAGATTCTCCCCTGGTTTTTTAACTAGTTGTCTCTGTCGCTCTTGCCTCCATGATCCTGTAAAATCTGCGGGGGCAAGGGTTGTGCCAACTTCATTTCTGCAGCTCCTTCAGCCTCCTACCTCATGGGCGTTTGCTGCATGGAATGGGAACTTTTGATCTGATGATTTCTTTGGTGCCTCTGACATAAGACAACCCTCTTCCCTAGGCCCATAAATTTAAGAATGGAGCAGAGTCTCCCAGATTTATAAGTTCCTTCCGAATTACTGAAACTGAGGGAAGGCCTACAAAGTTGCCTATAAAGTCGCAGTCTCATGAGTTGCAATTAAACTAGTGAAAGGGACTATAAGGAGAGGAGGGAAACAGAGTGGGGAACAATTAGAGAGTAAGACAAACCATGAGAGACTCCTGACTCTGAGAAACAAACAAAGGGTTGTGGAAAGGGAGGGAGGTGGGAAGCTGGGGTAACCAGGTGACAGACGCTAAGGAGGGCACTTGATGGGATGAACACTGGGTGTTATACTATATGTTGGCAAGTTGAATTTAAATAAAATATTAGAATTAAAAAAAAAGCAATGAATTGGCAGACTATGATCCATACCCACAGGCATAGAGACCTTCTGATAGGGCTCTTCAGAGGGAAGTCCTGGCTCTGGGATCTATGGGGAAGATACATGTCTGTCTTATAATGTCCTTTAGGTAGACTCTCACTTGTACCCACTCCATGCAAACTCCTGGTTCTGTTTTATACACAATGTCTAGGTACAGAAGGCAGAGCAGACAAGCCCTAATCTTTAAGTGTGTCTGTTTCAGAATGCCATTCAAGCCACCCTAGGAAAATGTTCATCCCTTGTCATTCTGATTCTCAAATACTTCTATTGGAGTCTGTCTTTTTTCTGACCAATGTGTTTGAAAGCTGTGTTGAGTCACTACCTTAGGTCTGGTTCCTTCCAAATACTCTCTGGGATGAATTAAATATCAACTGATTCTAAACCATGGACTTCTTGCTCCACTGTGCCAGTGTGATATTTCATAAATTATGGGGTCAAATTCATTTATCTGCTGATGTCTAATGAGCTTGGCAGACACTTGCACTACTAAGCATTAGAAAATTCAATGTGTGATGATGATGTAGTCAGGAAAAAAAAACAGTGTTCCAAAAAAGTAACCTTCATTCTGCTGTCAACTAAGTTTCTACTCATTTTGTGTTTGCTATTAGAGATGTATTGATGATAATTGCTTTGAAAACACAGTAGAAGCATGACACCATGAGACCTGCTCTTTGACGAGTTGGCAAGAGTCAGAAAGCTGGAAATCACATAGTGATAGCTTCCTCCCAAGTGCCAGTATGTTCCTCTAGCAGGGAATTCATAGCCCCACTGGGAGCAGGCTGGAGTGTAGGGGCTTGAGTGTCAGTGGTTTCCACCTTTTTGGAAGAGTTCTAAGAGAGGAATTACCAGTTACTAAGCTCCTATTATTTAGCAGGCATGATGCTAAGCCATTGACATGTGTTATTTAATCTAGATTTTACATTAGCACCAGAAGGTAGATGTTATTTCCTTGTTTATTCACTGCTTTTAAAAACAATAAGTGATAATCCATAATATCAACAGCCTAAAGGAGAAAAATCATATTGATAATCATTGATGGTCATATCAATAGGTATAGAAAAAGCATTTGACAGAATTCAACACCCATTCATGACTTTTTAAAAAAAAGGTGTCCATAAACTAGGACTAGAGGGGAACTCCCTAAACTTGATCAAGTCCATCTACAAAACACCTACAACCAACATCAAACTTAATGGTGGGAAACCTGAAACTTTCCTACCAAGATTGGAAACAAAGCAAGGATGTCTGTACTCACCATTCCTTTGCAACATCATACCAGAAATCTTAGCTAATTAAATAAGACAAGAAAAGGAAATAAAAGATATACAAGTTGAGAAGAGAGAAATAAAACTCTTCATTTATAGATGATGTGACTGTCCATGTAGAAAATCTGAAAGATTTGAAAAAAAAAACCCTGGAATTAATAACCAGTTACAGCAAACCTCCAGGATACAGGATTAATATAGAAAAGTCAGTTGCTTTCTTACATACCAACAATGTACACATGGGATTTGAAATTAAAAACACATTGCCATTTATATTAATGCCTCCAAAAAAGAAATACTTAAGTATAAATCTAACAAAATATGTACAAGACTTATATGAGAAAACCTACAAAACTCTGATAAAAGAGATCAAAGAAGACCTAAACAAATGGAGAGACATTCCATGTTCATAGATAGAAAGACTCGATATTGTCAAGATGCCAGTTTTTGCCAACTTGACCTATAGATTCAACACAATGCCAATAAAAATCTCAGCATGTTATTCTGTGGATATTGACAAACTAATTCTAAGGTTTATCTGGAGAGACAAAGGACTCTGAATAACCAACTAAATATTTAAGGAGAAGAACAAAGCCAGAGGACTGACACTATCTGACTTCAAGTCTTATTATAAAGCTATAGTAATCAAGACAATGTGGTATTGGTGAAATAGACAAATAGATCAACTGAATAGAATAGAGACCCCAGAAATAGACCCCATAAATATAATCAACTGATCTTTGACAAAGGATTAAAGGCAACACAGTGGAGAAAACATAGCCCTTTCAACAAATGGTGGTTAAGCAAGAGGACATCCACAAGTAAAATTATAAATCTAGACACAGACCTTACACCCTTCACAAAAATTAACTCAAAATGGGTCATAGACTTCAATGTAAAACACAAAAATATAAAAATTCTTAGAAGATAACATAAGAAAAAAACCTAGATGAACTTGGGTATGACAATGACTTTTTAGATACAACACTAAAGGCATAATCCATGAGAGAAATAATTGATAAACTGAACCTCATTAAAATTTAAAACCTGTGCCTTGTGAAAGACAGTGTCAACAGAATGAGAATACAAACCACAGATTGGGAGAAAATATTTTCAAAAGACACATCTGATAAAAGACTGTTATCTGAAATAAACAAAGAACTCTAAAAACTCAACAGTAAGGAGCTGAGTAGTCTGATTTTAAAATGAGGTGAATGGGGGGATGGGGTAACTGGGGGACGGGCTTTAAGGAGGTCACGTGATGGGATGAGCACAGGGTGTTATATGTAACTGAGGAATCTCTAAATTCTACTCCTGAAACTAATCATACACTATCTGTTAAGCACATTGAATTTAAATAAAAAATTAAAAATAAATAAAAATGGGCAAAGACCTTAATAAACACCTCACCAAAGAAGATATACTAAATGGCAAATAGCATATAAATAGATAGTCAACACCATATGTCCTTAGGGAATTACAAATTAAAACAACAATGAGATACCACTATGCACCCGTTAGAATGACCAAAATCTCTAACATTGACAGCACCAAATACTGGCTAGGGTGTGGAGGAACACGAACTCTCTTTCATTGCTGGTAGGAATGCAAAATGGTATGGTGCCTTTAAAAGACAGTCTGACAGTTTCTTGCAAAACTAAACAAAATCTTCCCATACAATACAGAGACTGTATTCCTTGGCACTTCAATGAGTTAAAAATTTATGTCCACACAAAAATCTGCACATAAATGTTTATAGCAGCTTTCTTCATAATTGCCAAGACTTAGAAGCAACCAAGATGCCCTTCAGTAAGCAAATGGGTAAATAAACTGTACTATACGTCCAGACAATGGGATATTTTTCACAACTAAAAAGAAATGAGCTATGAAACTATCAAAAAACATGGAGGAATCTTAAATGCATAGTCTCAAGTGAAAAAGGCCAGTCCAAAAAGGCTATATTCTGTGATTCCGAATATATGACATTATGGAAAAGGCAAAACTGTGGCGACAGTCGTAAGAACAGTGGTTATAGGGAGTTAGGAGGGAGGGAGAGTTAAGAAGTACAGATTTATAGGGTAATGAAACACTTCTACATGATACTACAAGAATGGATACGTTTCATTGTACATTTGTCAAAAATTCATAGAATGTACAACACCAAGAGGGAACCTTAATGTAAACAATGGGTTTGGGGGGATAACCATGTTTCAGTGTAGGTTCATTAATTGTAACAAATGTACAGTGTGGTGTGGGATTTCTTTTAAGATTTTATTTATTTATTGGGGCAGCTCGGGTGGCTCAGTGGTTTAGCGCTGCCTTCAGCCCAGGGCCTGATCCTGGAGACCCGGGATTGAGTCCCACGTCGGGCTCTCTGCATGGAGCCTGCTTGTCTCTCTGCCTGCTTCTCTCTCTGCCTGTGTCTCTGCCTCTGTGTGTGTGTGTGTCTCTCATGAAGAGATTTTATTTATTTATTCATGAGAGACACACACAGGTCTTCATGCAGGGATCTTCACGTGGGACTCCATCCCAGGACTCCAGGACCACGCCCTGGGCCGAAGGCAGGCGCTAAACCGCTGAGCCACCCAGGGATCCCCTGTTCTGTGGGATTTTGATAGTGGGGGCAGGGAGGGTTTTGAGAGTATGGGGGCAGGGAGTAGATAAGAACTCTGTACCTTTCATCTGATTTTGCTGCAAACCTAAAACTGCCTAAAAGTAAAGTAGACTTTTAAAAAGATTATAATGCAACAATAAATGGGATAGCAGGGGGGATCCCTGGGTGGCGCAGCGGTTTGGCGCCTGCCTTTGGCCCAGGGCGCGATCCCGGAGACCCGGGATCGAATCCCACGTTGGGTTCCCGGTGCATGGAGCCTGCTTCTCCCTCTGCCTGTGTCTCTGCCCCTCTCTCTCTCTCTCTCTCTCTCTCTGTGACTATCATAAATAAATAAAAATTTTAAAAATAAATAAATAAATAAATAAATGGGATAGCAGGGGATGAAATTTGAGAAACTTTTCCATGATCACAAAGTAAGCGTTTAGTAAGTCAATCTACTGGTAAAGAGAATAAAATGGTCTTAATTCATGGAGACTATTAGCCTACTGATCCGAGCTCTGGCTTCAGTGTGGGGAGAGTGGCCTGTGAGCTACTCAAGGCTGTTCAAATAATCGCGTGAAGATGTACGTTTTTATTTTTCTGGGCAGAATCTCCCTAGCTTTCCCCGAAACTCCCAACAGGTTCAAAATCACATTGAACTCATGATATTGGAAATTGGTCTGTGGATAAAGGCAGGAATTCAACTCTGGATACTATTTAGTATTATCAGTTGAAATGTAACGGCTACATGTTCCAACCTATCTAGGTGAGGACCCCTTAGAAAAATGAAAGAAGCACATCATTCCTATTTGTTACTGGGTCAGGACACCATATCATGGGAACTCCCTAAGGTTGAATTTCTAGGGCTAAACTACATTCTCTGAATATATAAGAGCCCCCTACATTGTCATTGGAGATGTGACTTTGAGAAATCCAAGTTAAGTTTGATTTTTGAACTCGCCTCACTGGATGCTAAACATGTTGAAGATCACCATTTCAGTTATATTATCCTGTGCTGGCACAAGAAATACATATGCAGCGAGAAAAACTATGGTGCATGATGTTAGAGCAGAAAAGGACCTCACAGTGAGCATAAAGGATATTGATTCTGAGAGAGGAAGGGGAGCTTGCCTCTTGCCGTGATCCCCCAGAAAGTTTTAGGAGCTGAGTCAGAAATGAACAGAGGTTTCTTGCCTCCCAGGCCAACATTATTTTCAGAAGGGTGACTTCTCTAACCTTTTGACTTGTTGTCTCTGAACGCTTACTGAACACCTCTACTTGGATGCTCCTCTCAGGCAGTTCAAACACAACAGACCTAAAACCAAATTCATGACTTCCCCTCTACTCCTCACAAAACATCTTCTATTACCTCCCATCCCACTCTCCCTTGTCTTCACAAACCCTCAAGCTACTCCCATAGCTCTCCCTCTGTTCCTGTTATCTACTGCTACATGAAAAATATCTCCAAATAATGGCCTAACACAATATTTCTTTTGCTTATGAATATGCAGTTTGAGTAGGGCTCTGATGTACTTGACTTCAACTGATTATCTCGAAAGCTGGAGAATGAATCACTCACATGTCTTGCAGTAGCCTACAAGTAGCCTTTCCATGTGGCCTCATAGCTTTCTCACCTGATGGTGCCTGGGTTCCAAGGTCAAGCATCGCAACAGAGGGATGGAGTGGGTAGGTGGAAGTGCTATTGTCTTTTTTGACCTAGCCCCATAGTGTTACTTCTGCTACATCGTGAAGGCATTTGCAAAAGCCTGAGTAGGTTCCCAGAGAGGATAAATATACTCCACCTCTGATAGGGGAATACTAGTGCTTTACCAGAGCATATAGTCCAGAAATCTTGCTAAGCCATCTTGAGATCATTCATCACGGCACCAATCGCTGGGGACTGCTTCCTATTTTGGGATGTGAAAGCTACTTACCTACTTTTCCAGAACTCTAAAAAAAGCTGTGTGGTGTTAATATTAACAGGGCTAATCTGACTTCTTCATTTTCCTCCATAAGCTCTAATAGTAAGCCCATTAAAGTGTCAAGGAGAGAGACCTTGAATATTCTTTGTGCATAAGCAGAGTTACATTTATTAAGGACCTATATCTGAATTTACTGTCAATGCCCTTGAGTTTTATACTAGTATGGCCTGTCCTGTAGACTCATAAGGTAATGTGCAAGGCAATGTTCACAAATGTTTCAAATAAGTTTATGACCTCCCTCTATAAAAAAGAACCTATTAATTTGAGGATTTCACACACTCACTCACTCGCATACATTCTGATTGATTTGTTAAAAATCATAATACTTCAGTAGATCCTACAAAATACTCTATCAGATGTGTTCTTCCTAAAGAGACCATTAACTGCCTGCAACATGAAAATGGAAATGGGAACTTCATAATTGAGATGGTTAATTGAAGAGTATTATGGCTATTAATGTGTTAGCAAAGTATTGATACCAAAAAGTTAATGGAATCTCATGTGACATAAAGTAGAATTTTCAGGAATAGATGAGAAGTCTGGGCTACTGTGTATAGCTCAGGCAGTACATGGAACCAGGGCTAATAGACACCATGACAAATATAAAGGGACGGCCCCTGGTATGTATCTGCTGACTATCAACCTTGCCTGGAGTATTATACAACCATGGGCCCAGCACATCATCAGAGGAATAAAAAGAGACATGATCATTCTCAGAGGAGAGTTCTCATGATGGGGAGGGTCTCAGAACTATGTTATGTGATGAATCATTGAAGGCCCTAGGGATGGTGTGGTACACTAAGTTGTTGCTTCCCATTCTTTATCCTCTATAATACTGTAATACATCCATATCTTTGCCATAGTCTTGTGGTGAACACAGTATACTTTCCTGACCTTTAACTTTGGTCTTGGCCAATGTGATGTCAGTACATATGATGCAAACAGAGCTTGAGTTTTGGTTACTCTCTCGCTCTCCTATATTTCACCATGAGAACAAACCCATGTAGTTGCTGGTCCAAGGACAATGAGAGACCTGTAAAGCAGACCTGAATCCAACTCACAGCTGAGCCCAACCTAGACCACCTGAACTCCAGCCAATTCACAGATGCATGAATGCAAGCCAACTGCTGATTATGGCATTGTACTGAGTTTCAGGGAGGAGGGCTCGTTATGCACCATTATTGTGGTAATAGCTAACTAATACAGATAGTGATCACTTAGAAGTTACATAGTACCGGTGCTGTATCATAATCGGATACCAGATGGAATAGAGTAGAAAGAAAGTCCATCTAAGGACTCTTGTAGCCCTGATATTTTCCAAGTTTGTGGAAGGATATGAAAAGTTTTCTGAAGTGAGCAAATGTCTTTTGATCCATCAGTTTTTACAATTCTAATTCAATCAGAAAAACACTCCATTGAGTTTAATGAGTTAAAGTCAATATCCATCTTATTCTATTGTCTCAAAATCTTTCAGATTTCTTACAAGTGTGAAAATGACTCTAGATCAACTTCCTCACCTCCAAAAGTTTGGTGAAGGTTCCCAAAGGTTCTGGAGCTATGCTTCAGAGAAGGCCAAAGGAATGATGCTGGGCAAAGTGGCCTGGCCAGCCCTGTAGGTCCCAGAGGGAAGCCATCCACTAGACATTCTTTCCTTAGCTTTAACATAGGCCAGGGAGATATTCTTCCTTTGGTAGATTATATAATAGTCAAATAAATCTCCCAAATCCACATAGGAAAAATGGTAAGTTGACACATATTTTGATCTCCATTTTTCATAAGGACTTTGGTCTTGGAATGTTAGTGTATTAGTAGTTATGCTAGAGATTTTAAAAATCCAGGGATCGCTGGAATCTAAATTACATACATATCTCAAGCATCTTTCCAAAACTTTTTAAAGGTGGAGAAAAGGGGTAACTGAGTAGCAAAGATGACTTTGTAATCCATTATACCACTGACTGACTCAAACTAATTTTCAGAGATATTAAAATCTCTGCTAATGGGATTTTCTATTTAAATAGGAATTAAATAGTATTGACTTTCTGCCTCCCTTGCTTCCAGCCTCCGACTACATCTGCACCCCCACCCCAAATAAGAATACATACCCTCCTGCCTTAAGGCTTTGTGCCAGCTATAACACCAGACTGAAACTAATTGGTGGAGGCCTGCAAATATTTCCTTATTTATTTTTAAAGATTTTTATTTATTTATTTATTCATGAGAAACACATAGAAAGGCAGAGATATGGGCAGAGAAAGAAGCAGAGAGAGAAGCAGGCTCCATGCAGGGAGCCTGATGTGGGACTCGATCCCAGGACTCCAAGATCATGCCCTAGGCCCAAGGCAGATGCTTAACCACTGAGCAATCCAGGCATTCTGAGGCCTGCAAATAAATATACAAACCACACTAAGGCCAATTTAAATAAGGAGATGTTGTTTCTCAAAGTGCAGACCTCAGACCACTAATGGATCCCTGATAATCTATCAAGTGATTCCAAGAGAGTTCCATAATTTTAGTGAAAAAGGCAATGAAATTAATTAATTCACAGAGACTCCTTAGATTTGAGAGGTAAGATCAATTATGACTGTCACAGAAATTCCTAATAAGCAGTATAGTCTTAAAGGATGGGATTTATCAGCTAGTCTACCCAATAATTCAGTTACCAGATGGCTCTTCACTTACATTTTTATGTCATTTGTTGTTATTATTTATGGGTATTATATTTTTTGTTGGTCCTATTGTCTATTGCCCTTGATTATATCCCCAACTCAAAACAACAGATCAATGACTCACAATGGTTTGATGAGATATAAAAGAACTCAAGAAAATGGTAGCATAAATATAGTTCCAAATAATGCTGTAAACTTAAATAGCGAGCAGAACTCAAGTATAACTACAGACTGTGTAGCTGTGTGTTCTAGGACAAGTGAATGTGCGCTTGTGATGATTTCAAGTAAGCAGCCAGAAAAAGGGGGAAAATGTAGCTAGGAAATATGCTGATGACTGTGTTAAAAAAGAAAATGTTTTTTGGGGCCCCTGGGTGGCTTAGTGGTTGAACATCTGTCTTTGGCTTAGGTCATGATCCCAGGGTCCTGGGATCGAGTCCTGCATGGAGCTCCCTGCATGGAGTCCTGCATGGAGTCCCTCAGGGAGCCTGCTTCTCCCTCTGCCTATGTCTCTGCCTCTTTCTGTGTTTCTCATAAATAATTTATTTTTAAATAAAACTTTGTTAAAAGGTTGCATGTAGGCATGGCAGCTCTCATGTCTTTTTCTAGCACAGCACACAACATTATTTCCAATGCAATACACAATAAAGACTTTGCAGGAATAAATTATTTTTTTTCACTAAAATCAAAGAACAGGCTAAAGTACAGGTGCTTGATTCAAGGATTTGCACCTTATATCAAAATCAGGATGTGACAGAGGCTGCTCAGGGTCACCCAGATCCCTGACCTCCTTTTTGCTGAAAAAGACACTCTGACTTTAGTTGGATACCTCCACACTCAAAATACATAGGAGATGGAGATGGCTCAGCTTTTTGCAATTACACATGGTCATGTGACTAAATTTCAGCCAATGGGACGTGAGGGCAAGTGACCTGCACAACTTCTCAAGTGTGTCCTTAAAGGGGAAGGGTATGTGCCTTCCCCTCTCCTTCCTCCATCTGCTGCCTGGAACGTGGATGTGGCAGTGAGCCATCTTGGACCATACAGGTGAGGGCAACAGTTGAGAGAAGATGTGGGGAAAAGCTTCAAGGAGCCTAGATCTCTGGATGACTTTCTGGAGCGGAACCTCCATGCCAGTTCTAAAGCTTCCGATTTCCGAATAATTTGAGACAGAAATCAACTTTTAGTTTGTTGAAGCCTCTGTTAATTTTGGCCTCTATTTCACGCAGCCAAACATATACTCAGGCTTCATAGCCAAGTTAAGCTGATTGCCAAGAACGTTGTGATAGCAGCTGCAAATTTAATGACAAATACTCTACTCAGAGAGAAAGAATAAAAAGGTGTTAAATGACACTGTTGGATGTTACAAAACATCCATAACAAACAAAAGGAAGAGCAATTGCTATCACGTGTGCATGAAAGCAGCTATCTCAGACTATAGTTAAATAAAACCACAGGCTCTTGGCATGTGTATAGGGCACATATGATTGTTGCATTCAGTTACTTTTATTATTGCTCTGTTTATCACTGACAACCTGGAGTACAGAAGAAAAGGGTTTATTTTCTTCATTTAGTTGATGATTATTTTGTGAGTGATGATTTTAACTAGGAAGAACAGTGGGCCTGGATTAGTCCTGATAGAGAATCTTCAATGTGCACAGCAAGGAAGGGTGTTATAAAACAAAGAATTAGAGGTCGTGCCTGAATGGCCCAAACAGATTTGTTCTTGGAAACAACTGATGGTCAACAACTTGTCTCCTGATAATGTCTTGGTTTTGAAAGGAATGGTGAAAATTGCAAATACAATCAAAATATGGCCTCTGATTTTCCTTCTTTTATGGCTGCTACAAGAAGAATCAAGCAGTGAATCCAAGACTCTTTTTGACAATAAAATATGCTGACTGTCAAGGAGCAAGATGCCATGTGTGCTTTTGCAACCAAGACTGAGATCTCCTCAAGACACTGAAACGTCAGTAACGACCATTATGACTTTGAGGGACTTGCTCAAGTGATGCATTTCAGTGATAGGTTCTTGAACTAAAAGAGTCTGAATTGACCCCAATCAGGGTTAAGCTGACATGATGTTTTATGTGAAGGCTAAGATATAGGGATTTCTTAAAAACAAATTGATTCTAGCGGCTTGATCTCCAAAAGTTGGACTCTTTCCCATCACTTGCTCATTATTTTCACTTGTGAAAAAAGGCAACTGATGACACATTGTTGGATGTGGTGGGATGATACATGAAATAACGACATTTCACATATTTTCTGTCCTTACAATCCTTTTATTTGCCTCTCCTCCCTACTCAAGCTAGGCTTTGGCCTTCACAACCTCAAGGAAAGGAATGTTGCCAGTTGAATTAGAAAAAAAAGAAGTTAATTCCTTTTTCCTCTGTTTTTAAAAACCTCCTTATTGAGGCATGACTGACGTACATAAAGTTGTACATAGTTCATGTGTACAACTTGGGGAGTTTAGAGGTAAGTATACATCCAGGAAACCATCACAGCAATCTCTGCCATAAAGTTGTACATAGTTCATGTGTACAACTTGGGGAGTTTAGAGGTAAGTATACATCCAGGAAACCATCACAGCAATCTCTGCCATAAATCTTGACTTCTGAGCTTCGAGCTGGTTTCCTAATATGGAAGGAAAGGAGGCACACAGTTTCTGGGCAGAAAGAACCAGGTGAGAGTTTGGAAAAGTCCATTTTGTCCAGGAGTGCCATGGGTGCCCCCCATTACCTCCTCTACCAAGTGGAATCCCAAGACAGGCATGAGTGAATTGCCTTCAAGTTTAGAGATCAGACACTTGAGTGCAAATGGAAGAGCACTGTGTCTAAGCATGAGAGGGCCACATTCAGTTTCTGTGACTCAGAATTGCAGGGGAGGGAATCCATAAATTCTTGTATCCATACACAGACCTCCAGAGAAGGCCTAAAACATAAATTAGGGAGAAATGCATCATCAATTTACTGCTTTCAATTGGCTCATTTGCATCAACAAATATACCTGCTATGTTCAGCATGTGAACACATCCCACCGTGAAACCATGACTCTGCTGTAGTCTGAATGCTGGTGTCCCTCTAAAATTCATATGTGAAAATTCTAAGTCCCAAGGGTGATGGTATTTGTAGGTGGCGCATTTGGGAGGTGATTAGGTCATGATGGTGGAGCCCTCATAAACGAGATGAATGTAATAGATCTCCCTAGCCCCTTCCACCGTGCGAGGACACCGCCAGATGTTAGCAGTCTGCAATGCAGAAGAGGGCCCTCATCCAACCATGCTGGCACCCTCGTCTAGGATTTCCAGACTCCAGAAATGTCTGCTGTTTAGAAGTTCCCCAGTCTGTAGCATTCTGTTATAGCGGTCTGATCGGCCTAAGACCAGTTCCTTGACCTCACATGCCAGTCGGACTTCTGTCCCACTTCTCCGTTTCCCTTTATGACCAAACTCAAAAAAGCTATCTACTATTCCTGTCTCCACTGTCCTCCTGCTGTTCTCTCTTGCACCCACTTCAGGCAAGCTTTGCCCTTACTCCTCCACTGGAAATGTTCTTTTCAAGATCACACATGATCTCCATATTACCCGGTCTAAGGTCATTCTCAGTCCTTAGAATACCTGCAATCTTCCTTATAATAATATATTAAAAAGGTCAATTCCATTCTTCCAGTTGCTTTGGTCAAAAATCTTGGGGTCCTCTGTGACTCCTTCCTCTTTCCTACATCTAGTCCATCAACAAATTCAATGGGCTCTACCAGCATAATATATCTAGAAACTTAGCACATATCCCCATCTTCAGGGCTGTACCCCAACACAGCTACCATCATCTAACACCTGGAGTACTACAAAGGTCTTCTGAGCCCCTGTTTCTATTTTTGCTACCCATAACAGTCTCTTTTCCTTATATGTATATGACACATATATTACATATATACGCATACACATATGCATGTGCATATTTATTATATGTGTATAATATATGTATGTGCATATGTAAATATATGTTATGTATGTGTTTACCTATATGAATATATGTTATATTATATATGTAATCATGAATAATACATTAAGACCATGAAATAGGGATCCCTGGGTGGCGCAGCGGTTTGGCGCCTGCCTTTGGCCCAGGGCGCGATCCTGGAGACCCAGGATCGAATCCCACGTCGGGCTCCTGGTGCATGAAGCCTGCTTCTCCCTCTGCCTGTGTCTCTGCCTCTCTCTCTCTCACTGTGTGCCTATCATAAGTAAATAAAAATTAAAAAAAAAAAGACCATGAAATATGGGTATAGAAATAGACATATAAATGGATGAATGTGATATATATATATCCCCTTTCCTGTCCTATTTTGTTTAGATGTGTCTTCTCTCTTTCCTTGGC
Source organism: Canis lupus dingo (assembly GCF_003254725.2). NCBI lineage: Eukaryota > Metazoa > Chordata > Mammalia > Carnivora > Canidae > Canis > Canis lupus. Next base: position 117,873,442 of record NC_064281.1, on the reverse strand, counting down.
ACAGTTTCAAAGATTTGTCTCTTATATTTATGTTTCTTTTAGTTTTATTGATCAAGCATAATTTTTATATTTTATTAATGTGTTCTTTGCCTTTAGTAATTACTTTTATCACCTTCTTTGAGATTACTTGCTGTGCTTTCTTTATCATCTTGTGTTAAATCTTAGGCCATTTATTTTGAATAGTTCGTGTTCTCTAATACATGGCATTACATTTCCCTGTGAATTCTACACTGGATGCATCTCACAGGTTTTGACGTTCTTATGGTTGTTTCTAAAAAGCTTATGAATTTTGGTCATTAGTTTTTACTTTAACCCAATGATTATTTAGAAAAACATTAAAATATTTTTGTTCATCCTTTGTGGCCTATTTCAAATTTTATTGAATGAAGTTAAAGAATATAACCTGTATGATCTCTGTTTTTGAGAATTTGTTGAGATTTTCTTTGTGGCTTCATAGAGGGTTCGTTATATTTTTGTTCACTCAATCTGTTGATTTCTTAGATGACTAAATCGAAGTCTCCCACCAGGATTGTAGACTATGAATTTTCAATTTATCTTTCCATTTATAATAATTTTTACATCATATATTTCCAAACTATTTTGCTAAATGTGTAGGAAACTCACTACAAAATGTCCATTTTAATGTTTCTCATCTTGAATTCTATCTTGTTCAGTATTAATACTGTGGCCTATGTTCTCCTTCTGTGAACATTTCACATGGACTATCTTTTCCATCGTTTCATCTTTTTACCTCTGTGTGTTATTTTGTTTCAGACACATCTCTCAGAAAGAATATGTAATTAGATTTTTTACACCCAATCTGGGCATCTCTGTGTTTAATAAAGGGATTTATTTGCAATTATTATGGTTACTGATCCATGCTATCTTAATTTGTTTTCTATTTACATAAAAATTTATTATTGTTGTTCTAGCTTTTCTGTCCAGCCTCTGTTGCCTCTCACATTTTCCTTAGTCTATGTGCTTTTTCCTGTAGTGGTTTACAAGTTATACATCCCTACTTCTATTCCTATAGCACAAACCCTTAAATTCTGTCCACATATTTAATCTTATATTAGTAAAGTCAACATCTAGAGTTAACACTAATGATGCTAATAGTAATAGCTGACATTTATGGAGTGCCAGACACTGTTGCAAGTGCTGCACAACTATTAATTAATTTCAGCTTCACAGCACTTCAACAAGATGGTTTTAATTATTTCCATTTTACAGATGAAAAAATCTGAGGCAAGGAGAGGTAAGTAAACTTTCCAAAGTCATAGAGTAAGCAAATAGCAGAGGTCAGGCCTTGACTCAGTCAAGTTATCCTATGGCTCAAGTTCTAAACTGCCACCGTGATCCTGCCTCTCTGCAGTAACAGAATCAGACCAATGGCCTTTAAACTGTAACAAGAATTTTAATGTGTGTTCACTGTTCTTCCCCTTCATTTCTAGATCATTTGATAGTTAACTTATTACCATTACCCTCCTTTTTCTTTCTAAAAATGTTATTCATCAACTGTTCTTTGGACTTAATAACTTCTACAGGTTTCTTTGTTCACTTCCCTTTCATGCTCTCATGTCATCTTTTGTTCTTACATTTGTTATTTCACTTTGATGAACTACAGCATTGAGAAATTCAAAGGTGTAACAAGAAAAAAGAATGGGATTCAAAGGTGTGGATTATAAACTTTTAGGACTCAAGTATGCCTAAAAATAACTTTATGCATGAGACCTTGTTTAGCTAGGAATAGGATTCAAGATTCAAAATAATTTTCACTTTTATCATCTCATCCTTTTCTCACATGCAGTATTATTGATGAGAAGTCTGATGTGAATCTGATTCTTGTTCTTTTGTATGTGATCTCTGGCAGCTGTTAGGATTTTTTTCTTTATCTTTCGGATCCTAAGATTTAACCATGATATCCATAAGTGAGTACCTTTTTTCATTCATTTTCTATAGCATCTGCATCTCTCAAATGTCATGTGTTTCTTTAGCTCTGGGAAATTATCTTCTATTATTGATTCTCTTCCCTCTATCATCTCTCTCATCTCTTTTTCTAGAACTCTGATTGGAAATAATTCTCCAGTTACTTGCCCTGACAGGTATCCTGGAGACTCTGCAGCTAGTTGTACCTATTGTTTGTGAGTTTGAAATGATCTCTTGTGTGTATGTCGGCCTTAGTTTCAGTCTGATCTGCTTTCTATCTTCCAGAGATTCCTTAACATGTCTGGCCTCCTGATGGCAATCTTTTTTTGTTTATCAGCACTGCTTTACATTTATTACTTTCCTGTAAAACATATTTTTATGTATTTTCTAATGATGTTAGGCAGAGGGGTTGAAGATGTATGTTCTTAATCTGCTATTTTGAGCGAAGCCTCCCCATTTATTGTTGTCTTATCGTACAGTATATGATTTATGTTGCCTCACGAACTTACAAGAATTAGACAGGTTAAAAAAACATATACGCAAACATAAATAAACATCATAGAAGTAATTAAGGTGTTATCTGTTCATTTTCATACAAGTATTTACCACAAACCCCTGCAATTCTGAAAGCTGTCAGTCATATGTTATTTTGCAGACAGTTTTGAGGGGTTGTGTTCTAAACCATCGGGGTTCCAGAGGCAGAACTCTGATGGTTTCTGCATGGTGAAAGATTATTTCAGATCCCTCAGGCCCACAAGTGGGAAGAAGAGGTAGATTGTAAGACTCACCCATCAAGGAACTACATCTATTTGTTTCATTGCTCTCTTACTTGTGCCTGAGCCATATTTGTTTTGCCCAGCAAAAAAGTGTCAGTTATGCCCTCACGCTTCTCTTTTCTTGCTCTTATATGAATGCCAGAATCAGCTTTTGACCAGTGGCACCCTGTGGATACAATCTCAAAGGCAGCCATGTGTAAATTCTTTCAGCAGTAGTCCAGAATCCTTCGCCTATAACATTAGCAAAAAAAAAAAAAAAAAAAAAAAAAAAAAAAAAAAAAAAATCAAGAGCTAACATTCACTTGGTGCTTATTCCTTGTCACTCTTCTAAGTGCTTTATATGAGTTGTCTCATTTTATCTTTACAACAACCCTCTGAAGTATGCACTTTAATTATCTCCAGTTTATAGATAAGAACACTGAAGCTCAGGGGCATTAAGTTGCCCATGGGCACATAGTTGTGGTGGTAGAGCCAGGATTTGCCCTAAGACAATTGGATTCTTAAGAGGAGCAGGATGTACCAACCCAAAACATGCCTTTATGGTATATTGGTTATTTGGAGCTGGCTATTTAAAAAAAAAAAAAAAAAACAGCAGTTGTGGTGAGGTTCTGAAAACCAGGTAAAGTTACCTCTTTGTAAGAGACATTTACATTTACAAGAGAAATCACCATTTGTAAAGGTGTCTCCCTCTCTGTACCAGGAAGGGTGAGTTGACTCTAAATCACTGGTATCAAGGGAGAAGAAATATGTGGGAAATATCAGAAAGGGAGACAGAACATAAAGACTCCTAACTCTGGGAAACGAACTAGGGGTGGTGGAAGGGGAGGAGGGCGGGGGGTGGGGGTGAATGGGTGACGGGCACTGAGGGGGGCACTTGATGGGATGAGCACTGGGTTTTATTCTGTATGTTGGCAAATTGAACACCAATAAAAAATAAATTTATTATAAAAAAAGAAACTGGTATCAATGGAGAAGACATGACTTAAATCTGCATAACAACCTCTTCTTTATTACTGTGCTTTTCCTAGTCATCTCTCATACTTGACTTCACACCGCCCCGCCCCCCCCAATCTTCTTTTGTCTTTAGCTGAAGACGGAATTTAAGGTGTTGGCTTTGCCCATTTTGGAGAGGTACTCACTTTTCTTGTGTTTCTCCCATGGATACAGGAGGTATGCATGTTATTAAATTTTTCTTTGATTATCTCCTATTAATCCGTCTCTTGTCAATTTAATTCATATACCAGCCAAAAGAACCTTGAAGAATAAAGAAAAAAATTTCCTCCCCAACAATTCGAAGTTCTGCGTGCTGAACCACTATGACACATTGCCTCCTTGTCAGATCTTTTTTGCTGGCCATTCTCCATGTTATCTTTAAAAATATCTTGAAGCCTTCGTCCAGATCACTGCACCTGATTCTAGAGTGTCTTGGGACATGGCTTGTAGGTGCTCAACCTAGTTTTTTATTAGCCAATCACATAAAGTCAAGACACTGAGTCAGAATGGAGTCAATGCACTCTGGCCCAATGCAGTGTTCCCTCAAACAAAGATGTCTTGCATGAAGTATTATGTAAATCTGGTTGTAAATTCTCCTCATAAAAATCTGGAATGGATAGAAACAATTTCTGGAGTTAATATTATTAGTAAAGAAATAGTCATTTAATCAATGTTGTGCTGTCCTTTAGAAATTACAATACCTCTATCTATTGATTTATGGACCACACATTTGTGCATAAACTATTTTTTAACTCTATCACACACCTCATAAAATGAGCAGGACCAATTCACAAATGATGTAACAGTCTCTCTCCTCCCAAAGGAGATTTTTCCTCCTTCCTGCCTGACAGACCCAGTGCCTTAAACCCAGCAGCCCATCTCTTATGCATTCATTTTTGGCTGTGTCATTTTTCAGACTTGTACTCATAACTTTTAACCATATTTATAAGGAGTGAGGTATTATATTAAACCAATGGATTGATGCAGCATTTGGATTTAAAATGTTCCATTTTTGGCTCCGCTTTGCCATGTTTCAGCCAAGTGTACATATATCTGTGGAATGCGATTTAGATTTTCCTTTGCTGCTTGCTGGTTTTCTGCTAGTTTATTTTTCCTTTACCTTTTGTAATGTTTCCTTCTGTCTGGACATTTTTAACTCTTGAGAACTGGAATAATATAGGCTGTAAGAAGCAGTAGGTAATCCCACGGACGATGAGTCAGGTGGCCATGTTCAAAGACAATCCATCAGGAGATTGCACAGTATGTGTGGTGGGAGCAGAGGAGGAGGAAGAGAACAGAATCCCTGTAAATAATGATACTGTTTTGGCCAATAATTGACAGAGGATCCACTAACTGTATGCTTTAATGATCGGGAAAGGGCTGTTCCTGTGCATTTTGGTATTTATAGACTGGAAACTTGCCTGGAAAAGGTTAAAACAGATTTGTAACCAAAGAGATGTGTCTAAGGGGGCTCCTTTGAGACTTAAATAAGCTAAAAAACCTACCCTTCACTTAGATGGATTGAGTCCAGGTTTTCCCTCTTAAAAAAAGAATTGAAATTGGAGACCCCCACCTCGAATAGCAAAGGTCTCTCATCCTGAGCCCTGTGTATGTGAGATCAAGTTTCTCTTTTTGCAAACAGGATTGAATTGGAAACCAGCCTAAACTGATCTCCCACCTCACCCCACCCCCCATCCCAACCTGGAACTGAACCCAAAGAATCATTTTAAATTCTCAAATCCCAAGTGTAACTAAATTACAATAATCTTCCCCCCACCCAAAAAGTGAGATATTTCTAATACTCTTAAAAACAGAGCCAGCTCAAACTGGCTTGGATCTACATTTGTTAGACCTAAATACATAGAGAATAACATCAGTTACAACTCAAAGGAAAATGTTACACGTGGGCTCCTTGGGTGTGTGGCTTTCATCTATATTGAGCTGACTAAAAACAATCCCCGGTGTAGAATAAGTAGCAAATTTATTCTGCAGCATGGGGGAAGGGAGGACCTACTCTACATGGAATCTACAAATCCTTTGTGTGTGTGTGTGTGTGTGTGTGTGTGTGTGTGTCTGTATGTCTGTGTGTGTTGGGGGTGATGTGTATTGGAGGGGGTGATGTGTGCAGAAGGAGGATAGTGAGATTTGTGTTAAAACTCTTGCAATCACATTCAAGTTGACAACAAGATAACATATCACTTAAGAGCCTTTAATTTCAGCAGAAGCTAATTATACAGTGGATTGTCTAAGGCCACACTGTCGTTATCATTTTCCCTCTGAAAACTCTGCGTTTTAAACCCTTCCCACCAACACAAAGACTGCAATCTAGACAGTACTCACTGCCATGCACAAAACCATTCCGGTTAGAAATTTCCTGAGGGACGTCCTCTGCTACCCTCTGCCCCCACCCACACACATATCCAACAGACATCATGGTTACTGCCTCATGTTGCCAGCATCTGGAAGACACATGAACATTCTCTTAAGATGAAACAAGCCTTGGGGTTTTGGTGCGATAAGTGAATTGCTAAGTGAGTTTGCCTGTTCAATCCAAGTAACTAAGATGTAGATGCAATAAATACGTTTGCCTGCCAAGGCAGACTCTGGTCTCTGATGCCCGCTGCTCTTGGTGACTTCAGGGTGGGTATGTGCACTCTTGGAAACAGAAATCAGTTCCTGTTTCTGATTTTTCTTAGTCAGCCTTCAAAAGCTTGAATTTCTTATTCAGGACCTAGAGGTCTTAACAAGAGAAGTACAGAAGGCAGTGGAAATAAGAACGCATGCTTCTGCTGCACAGAACAAAAGAATTCAGGTGAAAATGAGCAAAACTGGAATCCCATCTGAAAGTGGAATTTGCAACACGAGGTGGCAGCTGCCTATGAATGTTTGTGGGGAATTTATTTTTTTCCAAGTTACAAATTAAAAGGGGCTCTTTGGATAAAGAAAGATTTTGGGGAAAACAAACTCAAACTGCCATAAATCTGAGACAAAAATATTCAGAGTGGTAATGAGAGACATTTGGAAGTAATAGCATTGTATGCCTCCTGAGTGATTGCTTGATTTTAAGGAAGCGATTTTTCCCCCCTTAAAAAAAAAAAAAAAAAAAAAAAAAAACCTTTTGAACTTTCAGAACTCCATTCATTCGTGTTGATCTAATTTTTCAAGGCTAAAAAGGCCGTCTGAGTGAAATTGACACTCGTTTCTAGGCATACATTACATGTCATAACCAGATTACTGTTTTCCTGATCCCTCTCCACTGTTTCTTCCTCACTGATGAGTCACTACATTGTGGGTTGCCACCTCAGGTCACCCGAGAAGGTCTCCATACATCATCACGGCTGGATTCTGTCACTTTTGACTGGCCCTTGTTTTGAAGCCTGCGATCTGGTGTTAGGGAAGTCGGTACCCATTGACCTTTCTGCTGTAACTCCTGGGATAGACTGCTTGTTTAGCTTTTAGAGCCTTTAGGTTGATTAGACAGAGTGATTCAATCTCCCGGATATGTTCACTTACGTTGAATGTTCTTGGACATTAATTTTAATGCTCTATAAATGACTTGGCTCGATAAGGTGTTAAGTGACCTAAATGGATAGAAAACAGCTCAGGGACCTCAAAAAGCCTTCCCCCTCGCCTTGGGTGGGGGAGTTTCTGAACCAGAGACCTTGTGGGAAAAGTCATCCTTAGTACATTCTCCATCTCTTCTTCCCTCTCACTGTCGGGAGGCTCCCAGTTACTTCGTTGCCAGGAAGGTCACGAGTGAGGGGTGGCACAATGTGGAAGGGCAAACAGGCCAAATGGGCAAGCTTCAGTCAGAGCGCAGCCTTCAGAAATCCTCCAGAAAAACATTTCATTCTTGAAGATAAGTCTGGTTTACTGAAAAACAAAAGCAATTCCCCCAAAGCCAAGGCATCCCATGCACGGCTATTTCTTTCCATGGCCAATCCCTATTTCTTTCCATGGCCAAGCCCAAAGACAACCACAGACAACTTTTAATCTCCCAAAATGGCATGGTTTTTGTGACCTGCCTTTCGGAATCAAGTATTTCTCATTCAGCTCGCATCTCTGGGCCAGTTGTACCTGAAAATCACATCTCAAGATGAAAATGTCAATTGACCCTTAATAATTGACATTAGGGAAAAAATGATTTCTAATCTGTGGTAACTCTGCCTCCTATAGTCCTCGTTAGGGTGCCATCAATATATATTAAAATGCATGTTAAAATCAAGATCATCAGAAAAATATTTTAATTCTTACTTAATGACAGTTGAATCATTGTCATATATGATCAAGTAATGAGGGCAATGTGATTCAGCTAATGACACCTTTTCTCATTTGAAAAATTTTACGAAAGAATTCCCAGGTAATAATGATGGACTTGATTTCTCTTGATAAGTGAGACTGTTTTCAAAAAAGGTCATAGAGAAATTCTGTTTTAAAATCACAACCTGTTTGACTTAAAACACATTTTAAGTTTTCTAAAATCTATATTAAATAAAATGACATTTGGAGGACAGACCATGGGTCTTTTTGGTTTAACCATCATTCGTCGGGTACCCAGTTGGGGCAGATACTAGAGATACCAACACAGACAAGACAGAGAATTATGGAGACTAGTGCAGGTAGCAGGCAGGTATGGAAGTAATAATGCATCTTACAACATACAAAGGATACATGGATTCAAGGAATGGTATACAAAGCGTTACAGGAGTAGAGGGGAGGCAGTTAATTCCATGGTAGAGGTGATATTAAAGATTGGTATGGACCTGAATAAGATGGCAGGGAGCCAAAAGGACAGGAAAAGAAGTTATAGGAGTGACCCATTTGAACAAAAATATGAAAGCATGAAAGCTGATGATAGAAGTAATAGAAGGGGGTATAGTCCAGTATAACTCAAACTTCAAGGAGGTGCTGTGATATAAGCTGGAAAAGTGGTTTGTGGGCTAGTTTTAGGACAACTTTGGATACGTGGCTAAAGTGAGAGTTGAATGTAACTCTTTTTTTTCCAGCCCCTGAAACATGCAGTCAAGTAGTCAAATTTCAAGTCAAGGAGTGTGATGGGCCAAGTAGACCAGGCCCTAGAATGTCTGTGAGGGGAGAAAAAAGGAAAGAGGAAAGGGGGGCTGGGCGGAGTAAGGGGAGTCTTGCAGGAGGGCTAGTTGGTTGGGGATTTTTAGTTTGTTTGTGTTTTTAAATATAAGTAGCTACATCAAACAAGCTTTGGCTTCAGGTTGAATGTAGGAAAGATTGAAATTATTATTACTTTATTGTTACTTTTTGAGAAAAGTTGAGACAAAAGAAACTGGCAACTAAATTTTTTCATAGTGTATGATCAGTACCAAGACTCATTCATCAATGGGGGGAGGGGGATGAATACTTTTCATGTGTTAGGCACTGAGTTAAAAGCTAAAGGTACAGAGATGAATAATAAAAATATGTCCTTACTCTTCAAGGGGCTCACGGAATGTGAGACCAAGAGATGAATAATCTTTCCTCATGCAAAGGAGTCCGTGCTGGACTCCAGGTCAGGTAAAGGTGGCAACAAGGAGAGGAAGGATCAAGTTTTTCTTGGGTGGGTCTGGGAAAGCTTCCCAAAGGGATAGAAGCATGAGCTGAATCTTGTCCTTATAAAGAGGAATGGTTTGCCAGGTCTACCAGAGTTTGTAGAGAAACCGCCAAGCTGCCTAACTGGAAAGGCCAGAGTGTCTGGCCCCTGAAGAGTAAGGACCATAGGTAGTAGGGAGAGGACAGGGGCTGGTGCCTGTGGGAGCTTTGAGGTGGAATGGGCCCGAAGACAAGATGGAATTGTTTGGGGGAAAGGCTAGACATTGTAAAAAGGAAGCCAGAAAGCAAAAAACAGATCTTTCCTTTCTTCTGAGGGCAAGAAGCATCATCCTACTAGATATTACCAAGTGCTTTTGTTGAAGGCTCAGAGCAAAGCATCGTGAAAGCCATGGTTATTTGTTTTTCTTTTTTTAAACAAATTGTGGTAAAATACATATAACATGAAACTGACCATCTTAACCATTTTTAAGTGTATGGTCCAGTGGCATTAAGTACATTCGCAGTATGATGCAGCCAAACACCACTAGCCATCCCTATAAGTCCTTTCATCTTGCAAAACGGAAAGTCTGTCCCCATTAAACACTAGCTCCCCAGGCTCCTTGTTTCACAGCCTCTGCCAACCACCATTATGCTTTCTGTCTTCATGATTTTGACTGTACTAAGTAGCTCATATAAGTAGAACCATATAATATTTGTCTGTTTGTGACTGGTTTATTTCACTTAGCATAATGTCTTCAGTGTTCATCTTTGTAGCATATTGTGAAATCTTCTTCTTCTTCTTTTGAGGTTTTGTTTATTTATTCATAAGAGACACAGAGAGAGGGGCAGAGACAGAGGCAGAGGGAGAAGCAGGCTCCCTGTAGGGAGATCGATACGGGACCCGATTCCAGGACCCCAGAATCACAACCTGAGCCAAAGGCAGATGCTCAACCACTGAGCCACCCAGGAGCCCCTAATTTTCTTCTTTTTAAAGGCTGAATAATATTGCATTGTATGTATGTTCCACATTTTGCTTATCCATTCATTGGCCAATGGACATTTGTGTTGCCTTCCATTTTAGCTACTGTGTATAATGCTACTATGAAACTGGGTATACAAATGCCTTTTCAAGACACTGTTTTAAATTCTTGTGGTATACACCCAGAAGTGGAATGGCTGAGTCATGTGGTAATTACATTTTCAGTTTTTTTGGAACCACCATACTGTTTTCCGTAGCAGCTGTACTATTTTCCATTATCACTGACAGTGCACAAGGGTTCCAATTTCTCCACATCTGGGCCAACGCTTGCTGTTTTCTGCTTGGTAGTAGTCATCCTAATGGATACGGTATCTCAGTGTACATCTGATTTGCATTTCCCTAATGACTAGTGATATTGAGCATCTTTTCATGTTATTAGCTATTTGTATATCTTTTTTTTTGTAGAAATATCTAGTCTAGTCTTTTGTCCATTATTGAATGAGGTTGTTTGGGTTTTTGAGCTCTCTATGTATTCTAGATATTAATTTTTATCATATATATGATATCACTGACAAATATTCTCTCCCATTCTGTGGGTTGCCTCTTTTACTCTACAGAATGTCTTTTGATGCACAAAATTTAAAAATTTTCATGGAGCCCAACTTGTATATTTAGACAAGTTACCTGTGCCTTTGGTAGCATAGGCAAGAAATCGTTACACAAGCCAATGTTGCAAAGCTTTGGTCTTATGTTTTCTTCTAAGAGTTTTGTTGTTTATTGTTTTAGGTCTTATGTTTAGGTCTTGATCCATTTGGAATTAATTTTTGTGTAAGGTGTTAGGTAAGGATCCAGCTTCATTTTTTGGCATGTGGTTAGTAAGTTCTCCCAGCACCATTTGTTGAAAAAGAAAGGCAAGATTATTGATATTAATTTTAGAAAGGGTTTAAACCTGTCACTACCCCCACTTGCTTCTAAGTGTTCTTTAGAAGAACAGAGAAGATAGTACATATCTCAACTCATCATAATACATATGACTAAAAAGAGATGGCCATAACAAGATCTGAGCAACTCACAAAAATGGTATGAAAAGGACATTCTGACCACACTACCCTACTCTTTTTTAGTTCACCCATCATAGCCCTTGGACCCTCTGTGTTCTATTTTCCCCATCCTGCTTCTGCAGCCCTCCCCATGGGGAACTGTCATTGGTTTCTGTTCAATGTTTGCCTGCAGTCCTAACTAATTGCAAGTGCAGAGCCGAGATTGGGCCTGGATTGCCCAGAAACATGTTGGTTATTTGATGAAGCAGGTAGAATTAATTCTTGGGCATCTGTAGCCTGGTCCTAGGGGATGTTTGTAGGAACCGGCCTTGTGTCTGTCAGTGAGGAGAACCACTTACAGTGGCTTCCCCTCTTGCAGCCACTGCTATTGACATAGATTAAAGCTAGGGTGGCAATTAAAGTGGCTTACAGCTCTAGTGAAGGGGACTTTCAGGGGTTAGAACTGAGGCCTGTTGAAATAAAGGGAGGTAATCTCCAAGATGTCAAACAAGTTCAAGTGTGCAGGAAGGGTCACTGTGTTGTTTTTACAGGTGTCACTCTGAAGATACTGTCCTCAAATAACAATGTTCATGAAATAGAATTTAAAATGTTTGGGCAGTGAATAAGGATAATTGCTTGCTAAATAAAATATACAAATCAGTTGTTATAGTGCTGTGTCAACTTCCGAACTGAACTACTCTCTACTCGATCAAAAGGCTTGATATGGTTTAAATAAATGATAAAGAAATAACATGCTTTTTGTAGTGAATAAAGGTAACTATAACCAATTGCTTTGAGAGTATATGTGCCTTGAGTTTAGAATTATGCTGCATTTTCTAAACTCACCAAGAATGATGAAGGCAAAATAGTAGTTCCTATTCATTGAGTATCTACTAGGTTTATATAATAAAATGTAAATGCAGGGTTGTCTGGGTGACTCAGTCAGTTGAAACTCTTGGTTTTGGCTCAGGTGATGATCTCACATATTGTGGGATTGAGCCCCCCCGTCAGACTCCCCACTCAGTGTGGATTCTGCTTGAAAATTCTCTCCCTTTGTTCCTCCCCCAATTCTCTCTCTCTCTCTCTCTTTCTCACACACACACATAAATAAATCTTTTAAAAATGTAAATGAATGGTTTCACTTAATTATCACAATAACCTTCTGAGGTAGACATTATTTTCCCCCCATTTTCCAGTGTGTCCAGTTCTCACTCTACTCTCCCAGGCTGCCATTTTACTTGTTCTTTTATCATAGTGTGGCTATAAAGAGACCAGCCTAACAGTTAAGAAACTTACGTTCACTTTGTACTCACTGTGCTGTGTCTTGCCTCCCGTACTGATGGTACTTCTAGAAGTTTCACCCCTTTTTGATCTGTCTTTTGGCAAAATTAATTTTCCCTGGAGAAGAGAGTAGTGGTTAGAAGGGGGCATGAGGAAGACTTTTGGGATCCAGGTAATATTCTGTTTCTTGACCTGGATGGAGTTCCATGGATGTGTTCACTTTAAAAATTCATTGGTTTTTATACTGTTCTGTATGTATACTGTACTTAAAAAAAATCCTACCCTTTTTTTCCCTGATCTGTCTCTATTATTTATTCCCACTTTGAATCATTCATTCAGTTTCCTGGTAACTAGCCAGGTAGCTGTCCTATGACAAAGTAGCAGGAGGCTAGAGGGAACTAAGGGGATAGCATGCTACATGGCCAAGCAGTCCATGTGTAGATCAGTCTGAAACCTTTGGTCTGTTGAGCACTGTACTCTCTAAATGATTGAGTTAAATTAAGCCAGTTAGCACAAAGTGGCCCCATCACAAATTGTTTTTTTTGCATCAAATCCAAAAGTTTGGTTCTTATTGCTAGGTATGCTCTGGTCAGACCTATGAACAAAACCTTATCATTTGCATGAAGCTGCTTCTGAAAAAGAAAATTGGCTCTTTGGGATACTTTTGATACTATCTCACTTAGGAAAGGTCAGAAAATAATCTACTCCATTGATGTATCCTGGGATAGAATTCAGGTGTTTGGTGGCAGGGATGGGAGTGTTTATCTCCTCACTCTCCATTTCCCAAAGTGGGCAGAGAACTCTGATGAATCCCCCAACTCCAGGGAATGCCCAGGGCACATAAGAGAAAGAACGGTACTGACCAATCCTCTGATGTTTGTTGAGTACTTCATGTGTGCTTAGTGAATGTATTTTCCTCTTAATCATGGCTAAGGAGAGCCAGGATTACAGATCCATTTTACAGATCTGGAAAGTAAAGACCAGAGCGAGAAAGTGGTTTGCCAAGAACGTATAAGTTGAAGGTGGCAGAGAATAAACACAGGTTAAAATGTATCCTTTCCACTCTCCTACAGTAGGTATACACCCAAATTACTTAGAGCGAGGTGATAGGTAGATGAATTGAGTCAAACAACTCATTATCCAGATAAAAATCTCTTTCTCTGTCAATAAGAAATTTCAACCACATTTCTTTTCCCTATTGACAAGCAGGAGTTATAAAGAATTAGAACTGGAACAGGGCAGCCCGTGTGGCTCAGCGGTTTAGCGCCACCTTCAGCCCAGGGTGTGATCCTGGAGACCTGGGATCGAGTCCCACGTCAGGCTCCCTGCATGGAGCCTGCTTCTCCCTCTGCCTGTGTCTCTGCCTTTCTCTCTCTCTGTGTCTCTCATGAGTAAATAAATAAAATCTTAAAAAAAAAGAACTGGGAACAAATCTGGGTTTGACTCCTAACTCTACCACAAACTGTGGGATCTTGTCATTTATAATTCTAAGCCTTAGTTTATCTGTAAAATAGGGATAGCAAAGACTTCCTATGTCACAGGGCTGTTAAAAAGGTCACATAAACTACAGTATATGACAATATTTGGAAATAAAAAATGCTGTCGTATGTATAAGGAGGAATGAAAAGCTCAATAGTGACAAAGCACAAAAGAGGCAAAGAGAGTATTCTGCAGGTTCAGAGAGGAAGCAATCACCTCTAGCTGTGTGAAGCAGAGAAGACTGCATAGGGGACCTGACTTTTGAACTGAGTCTTGACAGATGAGTAAGATTTGGGGGCACCTGGGTAGTTCAGTTGGTTAAACATCTGACTCTTGATTTGGGCTCAGGTCATGAACTCAGGGTCATCAGATGGAGCCCTGTGTTGGGCTCTATGTTGAGTGTGGAGCCTGCTTGAGATTCTCTCTTTCCCTCTCCCTCTGTACCTCCACCCTGCTTACTCTCTCTGTCTAAAAAAATTTTAAAAATAAAGAAAGATGAGTAAGATTTGGACATGTAGGCATGGGGTGGGGGCAGGGTGAGTTATGGAAAGAATAGCTTGAGCAAGTGATGGAAAGAATAGCTTGATCAAGTGCCTATAGCTGAGCAAGTGACAGACTTGGAAAGTCTGTCATATGGGGAACAGCAAGTGGTTTCACTTGGGTGGAAAAGGAGTAGTAACAAAATATCAGTATGGAAAGGTTGTACTGGGAGCCTCTGGACTCTCATGGAGGATGACTGAATGCCAGGGCAAGGAAGTAGGACTTCCTTCTGCAAGCAAATTGAAACCTTTCAAGATTTTGCAGTGGAAGTGGTGGGTAAAGAGGCATGTGATAGGGCTGCATTTGGAATAGGCACTCAGCCACAGCATGGTGGGTGGATCGGCACAGGTGCATTCACTGGGTGGAATGGTGTGTATGTGTAGACCCTCAGAGAGATTATTACAGTATCCTATAGGACCAAAATCAGGCCACCCCTAGTTGGGCCAGTTGGCACGAGCATTATTTTGAGTTAAAGCGCTCAAAACTCAGCAGATTTAGGAAAAGCTCTTTATCTCCCTCTCAATTGCCTGCCTGTACCAGGAAAAGAGCTGTTAACAGAGATTCTTCTTTACCTAAGAAACTTATTTGCTTAATAGGGCATCTTTGTTTTCCAAACATCTCCTCTTACCTTCTTGCTTAATTGTCTTTCTCCCTTTTGTATCTGCAGACCCCTCTCCCTCTCCTGAGCTCATATAAGCAACATATTGCCTCACTGTCTTTGGGATCGGTGTGGACTCCCTGTACATATGCTATCAAATTTGATTTCCTCTTATTAATCTGTCTCACATCAAATTGCTTTTTAGTTCAGCTAGAAGGATCTTGAAGAGCAGAAGAAATTCCTCCTCCCCAACAGTTCCAATAAGTGGTCATGAGGTACTGACTAGGACAGCCATAGGGAGGATGGAACAGATAGAAGAATCTATAAAGGGAGACAGAACATGAAAGACTCCTAACTCTGGGAAACGAACTAGGGGTGGTGGAAGGGGAAGTGGGCGGGGGGTGGGGGTGACTGGGTGATGGGCACTGAGGTGGGCACTTGACGGGATGAGCACTGGGTGTTATTCTATATGTTGGCAAATTGAACACCAATAAAAAATAAATTTATTTAAAAAAAGAAGAATCTATAATACAACAGAGAAACAACAGGACAGACCAACTGATAAAAGGCAGAGAACGGGGGATAGGAAGGAGCCAAAAGACTCAAAGCCTAGGGCCAGAGGAACAGGTGGTAGGGGGTGGGGTGTGTGTGATGGGCAGTCTTTGACACACAAGAAACTTGAGCTCCACTGCTAGTGTCTGAAATATTGAACCACCCAAGGCTGGGCACCTGGGTAAATCTTCCTCCATCCTTCAATAGTGACAAACAGGCAGAAGTTGATTCAAGCTTGGGTTGAATAAAACCCCTGGTATGAACTGCTTTTCCATTTTACTATTGCTAATAATGTAGTCTCAACTATATCTATAAATAGCATTCCAATAATATATTTACCATCTTACAAATCCCAAGTTGTAGCACCAGTAAAATTGTAGCACGGCCCACTGCTCTCTGGGGTTTAATATGCTGTGAACATGTTTCTGCATCTTTAAATGAACATAACACATTTACGAAGACCTCTGGCCTTGTCTTGGTCCCATTGTTAATATGGTAGACCCAGCCAAATGCTATCAGAAAAGTATGATTTATACATCAAAGATATTGTCAGAAATGGTTGAGGAAAAATGCGTGAAGGAAAGGGACATTTCATTTGTCTTCATGTAACTCTTTAAAACCAGTGAGAGTAGCAAGATGACTGTATTCTTCAATAAACCTTTGATAAAGCATTAGGAAACTGACATGGGATCTCTTGATGGGCCATTACTACCTGCTTTGGATGCCAAGGACTTTCATCCACTCCAGAGGTATATTAATGAGGCAGGAAAGGCATATCTGGGAAATGAAATCATCATCTAAGCATGGCTTTTCTTCTTTGTTAATCATACCCTCTTTCTTTTTTCTCCTTTCCATTTCAAAAGTTGGCCTGGGCAGAGTGAAGCCTGCTGGAGTTTTAGGAATAAGAAACACACGCTACCGGCTCCCACTGGGTTTCCCTGACTTTTTTTAAACACACGCAGGGTGCCAGCATTTTGATGTTTGCTCTTGGGTGGCTTTTCCCAGGTCTTTCCTCCCTCTGACTTCTCCTTTTTGCTGGGCTTCAAAGGGGTAAATGAGGAGTCAGTGGCCACATTTAGCAGTTGAAGTAGAAACAATGGCTTTTCAAAGGGGTGCCACAGAGGTGGAGGTTTGGAAGGTGGCTCAAGTGGCATTTCTGGGAGCAAGGAGAGTTCAGCAGTGCATGCCAAGTTGCTTCGTTCAACAGAGCTTTGCTAGCACCCAGGAGACTTTCAGCTCCAAGCTTCTACATTTATTTTATTTGAAAGGGGGCAAGAAAAGAAATCAGGAGCATTCTTCAGATGCAAGTCACCAGGAACCCTGCCTGTCTTCTGCAAGGAAGCCTGTGTTAATCCGTACGAAATCGATTTATGTCACTGCCAGTTATGTGCTCGTGTGGAGACGAGAGCGGCCCCATTGAGATGAAGGGCCGCTCTTTATGCCGCCTTCGCATTTGTATGAAGAACTTAGCCAACAGAATTGCCCTGGGCTTCTCCCCGCTCCCTTCTTCTGGGAGAGACAGATTTCGGGTGTGTTAAAGAATAGTGTTTGCTTAATGATGCACTTAATGAAAGTCCTTGATCAATGATAATTTGTGGGCTTCTAGTAGGGGAGGCTTGAAAAGCACAATCATTTAGCTAGCAACTATTTTCTCAAGCAAAAAGGGGGAAAATCGCTGCTTCAGGTCTAGCAGGCTGCAAGACTATGACAAAGATCTGGGTGGATAAATGCTAGATAGAACAAAAGCTACAGATGAGGCTGGGAGAGGGAGTATAAACTGAGGTGATAATTGGTGAAGAGGGAATGAAAAACAATGAGTGAGTGACGTGTAAACAGACTGGTTAAATGAAATGAGAGATGAAATAAAGAGTGAATTGGGCAGCAAGGGCATCCTCGCTGAAACCAACAAGTTGGGAGACCAAAAAGTAAAAAACACAGTATGGAGATCAAAACCAAAATTAAATCATCTATAAAGGAAGACAGCAAAACAAGGTAAACGGTTGTTAAGTAATCAGCCACTTGGCATATAGCAGGCAGTAATTTAATCAGTACTTCAATTGGGGAAGGGAGCTGTTGCAGCAGGGAGACAGCCCTGTAGTAGAATCCCCTCCCTGCAACATGACAGACAGGGACCTAGAAGAAGGAGAAGGGGAGTGACACCCAGCACACAACCCACCAGGGTTCTATCCTTGGGGTAGACGGAGGGCCAAAGGGTCTGTGTCGCCTGACCTAGCCTGGGCTGCCACTTCTGCAAGCAAAGCATAGCATTTTCTATTTCTTAAAACCCACAGATCCTGTAGATCAACAGATAGTCCATTTGTCCCCACCCCACCCCTTATTGATGCTAATATCGCCATCTGTTCTTACCAGTCCAGGAGACTACATGAACTTTGCATTCTGCAGTTTCCAATATAATATCAAGGTTTTCTCCGTCTTTGAAATCTTTAATTATAATATTAAGAGTGCCTTTTCAAATTCCACACACTCTGAGAATCTGACACACCCTCACCTTGGGGAATGTAGCCACCTCTACCACTGAGAGTCTCTGACCTAGTGTATCTTGGAATAAATAGTAAGAGCCAATTAACACAAATCTTTAAAGGCAGATTCTTAGAGCTATTAATACCCTTAGTCTAACACTTCTCTTTAAAGATGGAGAAACTGAGGCCCAGAGGGAGAAAGGATTTGTCTAAAGTCATACTTGGAGTTAAAGGCTGAGTCGGGTTTGGTACATAATATCTCTTGAGCCTTGTTTTGCTGCTATTTCTGCTTGCTTTCATTAATTTCCAATTCAACTTGGGCTGGGCTGAAATATGCTTGGGCTTGATCTGGAAATAAAAAGAATTTCATTGTCTATACTGTAAAGGAAGGTGTCTCATCTGTCTCCTTCAGGAGTTGGGGAGAAACACAGGAGCTGGTCCTAGCACCTAGCACAGAAACTGGCACATTCTAAGAGTGCGGAAGATATTTATCTAGTAAAAAAAAATGAATCAATAAAAAAGCAATCATGGGAAACCTGCTTGTATAGGGTCCAAGGGAAGGCCTCTCCAAGATGGGCCACTTTGGCATGAAAATTATTTCTAGTTAAAAGGAATCAAAACCCAGCAGATTTAAGGTAAGCTCTTTGCCTCCCCGGTCACTGCCTAAATTTATATTGGAAGGGAGAGACTGCACCAGGAAGACAGCTATTAACAGATTCTTCTTTACCTAAGAAACCTGTCTCCATAACAGAGCAACTTTTGTTTTCTGCACATCTCCTCTCAATTTTCTGCTACTGGTCTTCCTCCCACTTTGTATCCTCAGACCCTTACTCCTCTCTCCTTAGCTCAGATGTCACAATTCCTTAGCTCCTGTTGCCTGTCTTTGAAGTTTCAAGCCTGTGTGGGTTCCCTATGCATAGGAAATCAAATTTCACTTTCTCTTGTTCACCTGCCTCATATTAATTTGATACTTAGTCCAAGTAGAAGGACTTCAAAAAGTAGAGGAATTCTCTTCTTCCCCAATACTAGTTTAGTACATAGCCCATGGTACCCCTTTCTTCAGCAAGCCTCAGTTTCCTAATCTATTCAAGAAGAGCAATGATGTTCTCTGTCTCAGTCAAGATTTGTATGGATCAAATGCATATCAAAGTGATTGTAAACAGGAAACACGAATATTATACAGAAGAGCTATGTGAATTTGTTTAATAAGAAGCCCTGAGAACAGAGATAAATAAAGCTCCCCTCCCTCAAAATGGGGTTATACTGCTCCTTTCCCCACTGTGAGTTCCCCACAAGCAAAATTCTAATGTAGATAGTGTTATCTCTGTATACTTGACCAGAGACAAATCTCCAGATGAGAAAATGTGAGTCATTCCTGATAGGAGTAATTAGAGTGAGGGGCCCCAAGTGGGAAACAGAGAGGAAAGTGGAGTGGGTGTTCAAACAGGAGTGGACACTTTAGGGTAGTAAAATGAAGCTGGAGATGAAAAAGAAACTGCAACATGACAGTTAAAACTACAGGGAACATTTCTAAAATGCAAAGTAAAATTTTAAAGACACAGATTTAAAAATCATGATGCCTCACTTCTTGATTACACCATGCATGACATGATATTTACATAATAATTTTTAAAACCCCAATGTCAGTCTGCTTCAGAATAAAAAGCAAAAGGGGAAGAAAAGAGCCTTTGGGAAATTAGGCAAAATAAAAAGAACAGACAAATCTGATTACCTGTAACTAAATTGGAATAAGATTTGAACAGGTTATTTTTCTTCTTTTAGCTCAGACATATTTATTTAATTACACACATACCTACATTAACACACTAGTGTGTGGCATTTACAATTCATGCATACACTAATTATGGTTTGGTTCTCTATGAAAGAGGTGATAGATTTGCACATACAGAAACAAGGAACTTTGGTTTGATAAAGAAGAGAACGGAAGTTAACATGTGCTTTGTGGTAGGTGTCTTGGAGCTTGGGAGAGACCCAGTAGGAGTTAACCACAGGACTGCAGTATAGGAAAGTTCTTGAATGAAAAACAAGACATATAAAAATAAAATTATCTTCCCCATATTATGTGTAACGAAGCAAAACAAATGTAAAAGCCTCTCATTGGCAATGCTGGGAGAGAGATCCAGGGAACTTCCTAGTTAGCAAAGGTTGGTATGTGTAAATGAATTGGACACTTTTCATGTCTCTCATTTGTGATGCATAAACACTCGAAATCTTTATTCAGTGAGCTGTCTTAACTGCTTTATTTTTGTGAAAGTAGAAAGTATTGTTAAGGAGTTTTAACTGCTGTCTTGGTCCATCCAGACTATTTTGGGGTAAGGTCTGTCAACTATCAACCTCAAAAACAAAACCCACCATAATAAGCCCCACCATAATAAGCTGTTGATCAAGCAAAATCTGATGTAAGGTAGATAAATAAATGCTAAAGTATGATTAGAATTGGACATAGTTTGTGATATATTAATAGTTTGGAATTAGTAGACAGTGAAGTGAAGGTTTTTAAGTAAGCTCGAAGAGTAACAATCAACAATCAACAAAAAGTCTGTTGAATGATCTATCATTTTGAGAAGAGGATCATTATCCTGATGAAAGTTAGTTGTCCTTTTGCTCAAATCAATGAATGTTCAGGAAGCCCCTGGTGGGGAAAGATATATATAATATATATATTATACATGTAATATATATATATATATATATATATATATATATATATATATATATATATTTAATCTTCCTGGATTAGAATTTCATGTAATGGTAAGATCATGATCTTAATCCAATTAAGCTGTGTGCCAAATTGGTAGTAACTTTACCAGTTTTTTCCTTCTGTATCTTCATTCCTGAGCCCACAATAGCCTAGGACTCAGAGAAGGCTCCAGGAGAAAACTTCTAGTTCTGGCTCAAGAAATAGTAATCAACTGTCTAACTCCATTTGGGCTCACTATATTCTTACTAGCCAAATCTATGAAAGTGCGATAAACCAACCTAGCAGCTGTCACCATGCTATTGCTCAGGGAGTGCTTGACATTCATTGGAAATCATTTAGGCCAGAAGGAAAATGTAAAACTTTTTTTTTAATTTCTTTTTTTTTTATGATAGTCACACAGAGAGAGAGAATGAGAGAGAGGCAGAGACACAGGCAGAGGGAGAAGCAGGCTCCATGCACTGGGAGCCCGATGTGGGATTCGATCCCGGGTCTCCAGGATCACGCCCTGGGCCAAAGGCAGGTGCCAAACCGCTGCGCCACCCAGGGATCCCTGTAAAACTTTTTTAAGGCATTAAAAGGAAAAAACTATCAACCAAGAGTTCTGGGTGGGGGATATGATACCAGAAGGAAACCTGGAATATTAGGAACTAAAGAAGAGCAATGTGAACATAATTAGAATAGATCATTCTTATCTTGAGTTCTTTTTTTTGAAGATTTTATTTATTTATTCATGAGAGACACAGAGAGAGAAAGAGAGACAGAGACATAGGCAGAGGGAGAAGCAGGCTCCATACAAGGAGCCCAATGCGGGACTCGATCCCCGGACTCCAGGATCATACCCTGAGCCAAAGGCAGGTGCCAAACCGCTGAGCCACCCAGGGATCCCCTCATCTTGAGTTCTTAAAGCATATTTGAAAGTTGAAATCCAAAGTTGTAATATTGCCTGATTGGGTTTTAATGAACAAAGATGTAACACATAACACATTTACAACATAAAATAGTGGAAGGTAAAGAGACTGATAGAGTGGTAAGGTTTCTATTTTCCTTTGAAGTTGTAATACACTGATTCTAAGTAGACTGTAAAATATTTATATTGTAATTGCTATAACAACAAATAATAATAAAGAACTAGTCAAAGATATAGATTCAAAAACACAAGATATAAATTACTATGCATTACTAATGTTCAAATAACCATACAGCAGGCAGAAGAGTGGCAACATATGAATGAAAAATAGAGGAAACAAATAGTAAATAGTAGTTCCAAATTCAGATCTAACAGCAGTTACATTAGATGTAAATGGTTTAAACATATGAATTAAAAGATAGAGATTGTCAGAATACATTTAAAAATACACAGGATCTAACTATAGGCTGTATATAAGAAACTCACTTTAAACATAATGGTATAAGTAGATAAAAAGTGAAAGGTTATAGGGGCTCCTGGCTGGCTCAGTTGGTAGAGTATGTAGTTCTTGATCTTGGGGTTATGAGTTCAAGCCCCATGTTGGGTGTAGAACTTACTTAAAAAGAAAAAAAGCAAAAGGATGTAAAAAGATATATCATCAATCATTAACCCAGTGAAAGTTAGAGTGGAAAAACCAATTTCACAGAAATTAGAATTCAGAACAAAGAAGATTATCAGGAGTAAAGAGCGCTATCATATAATGGTAAAATGTGTAAGCACCAACAGCAGATATTTGTAACATATGAAACAAAAACTGACAGAACTAAAAAGAAAGGTAGACAAATCCACAAATATAATTGAAGACTTCAACACTCTTCTCTCAGTAATTGATAGAATTAGTAAACAAAAATAATCTAGAATATAAAAGAACTGAACAATACTATCAACCAAGAGGAATTAATCAGCATTTATGGAATACTAACAACAGCAGAAGAGATATTCTTTTCAAGTGCATGTGAAACATTCACTGAAATAAACTAAATCCTGGTTTGTTTGGTTGGGTTCAGAGAGGAAAGAAGAATGATAGGAGATAAAACTAGAGAGAAAGGCAGTTGCAAGATCATATGGGTCTTATGAAGCCATGTTAAAGATTTTGGTTTAGGGACGCCTGGGCAGCTCAGCAGTTGAGTGTCTGCCTTCGGCTCAGGGTATGATCCTGGAGTCCAGGATCGATTCCCACATCAGGCTCCCTGCATGGAGCCTGCTTCTCCCTCTGCCTGTGTCTCTGCCTCTCTCTCTCTGTCTCTCATGAATAAATAAATAAAATCTTAAAAAAAGATTTTGGTTTATTTTTTTATTTTTTTAAAGATTTTTTAATTTATTCATGAGAGACAGACACACAGAGAACTTGAGCTTGGGTGCAGCCTCTTCCCTTCTAGGAGATGGGAGAACCTTCAGCCCCAGCCAGCTCATTCTCCAGGTAAGCCAAAATGAACTGCCAAGGTCAGAGTCTGACAGTTCTGTTCATCACACTGTAAAAGCTGCTGCTGTGGCCTAGACCAGGGGCTGGCAAACTTTTCCTGTTAAAGGCCAAATAGGAAAGTTTTGGTGTCTGTCACAACTATAAAACTCTACTCTTGTGGCACAAAAACAGCCCTAGATGATGTGTAAACAAGACAAACAAATGGGTGTATCTTTGTCCCAATAAAACTGAATACAAAAATAGTTAATGGGCTGAATTGGCCCATGGGCATAGTCTGCTAATCCCTGGTCTAGGCAAAAGATGATGGTGCCAGTTTACTTTTGACGAAGGTACAAAATTCAATGGAGGAAGGATTACCTGTTCAACAAATGGTACTGGAGCAATTGGACACATATCCATAGACAAAACAATAAACTTTGAACTAAACTTATACTTTATACAAAAATTAATAGAAAATATATCATAGATCCAAATGTAAAACCTCAAACCACAAGTTTTTTTAAAGATATATTTATTTGTGTGTGTGTGAGAGAGAGAGAGAAAGAGAGAGAGAAGAGAGAGAGCATGAGGAGGGGCAGAAGGAGAAGGAGAGAGAATCCTGAAGCAGACTCCCTGCAGAGTATAGACTGATGCAGAGCTCAATGCCAGGACCCAAAATCATGACCTGAGCTGAAATCAAGAGTCAGCTTCCCAATTGATTAAGCCACCCAGGAGCCCCTAAAACAGCAAAGCTTTTTAAAAAAGAGACATTTTGACCTAAATTTAGGCAAAGAATTCTTAGGCATAACACCAAAAACACAAAATATAAAAGTAAGTCAAACTTCATCAAAATCATTACATGGTTTCACTCATACGGGAAATATAAGAAATAGTGAAAAGGATTATAGGGGAACGGAGGGAAAATGAGTAGGAAAAATTAGAGAGTGACAGAACATGAAAGACTCCAAACTCTGGGAAACAAACAAGGGATAGCGGAAGGGGAGGTGGGTGGGAGGGTGGGGTGACTGGGTGACTAGGTGGGGTGACTGAGGGGGCACTTGACAGGATAAGCACTGGGTATTATACTATATATTGGCAAATCAAACTTCAATAAAAAATATAGAGAAAAAAATTAAATAATTTTGCTCTGCCAAAGCCACATCAAGATAATAAAAAGGCAATCATATGCCGGGAGAAAATACTGGTAAATCACATATCTGACAAAGGATTTGTGTGCAGAATACATATTGAATTCTCAAAACTCAACATTAAGGAGACAAACAACCCAATTTTAAAAAAATGGACAAAATACTTCAACAGACACATTATCAGTGGAAATATACGGATGGAAAATAACATGAAAAGATGTTCAACATCGTTAGGTAGTACTGATATGTAAATGAAAACTACAATGAAGGGCAGCCTGGGTGGCTCATCGGTTTAGCGCTGCCTTCAGCCCTGGGCATGATCCTGGAGACCAGGGATCCAGTCCCATGTTGGGCTCCCTGCATGGAGTCTGCTTCTCCCTCTGCCTGTGTCTCTGCCTCTCTCTGTGTGTCTCATGAATAAATAAATAAAATGTAAAAAACTACAATGAAATGCCATTACAAACCTATGAAATGGCTAAAATAAAAAATATTGACAATATGAAGTGCTGACAAGAATGCAGAGCAACTCCGATTCTTACATATTGCTGGTAGGAAAGCAAAATAGTAGAGCCACTCTGAGAAACAGGCAATTTTTTATAAAGTTAAACATGTACTTACTATATGATTCAGCAATCACTCTTCCCTAGAGAAATGAAGTCATGTTCATGCAAAAGCCTGCAAGTGAATGTCTATGGGTCTATTCATAATTCCCTGAGTAATCAACTGGAAACATAATCAAACTAGAAACAACTGAGATGTCCTTCAGTGGATGATTGGGTAAACAAATTATGGTACATCCATACAACAGATTATCACAAAGCCATTAAACGGGAAGAGCTAGTGATATGCACAACAATCTGGATGAATCTCAAAGGCATGCTCAGTGAGGGAAGCCAATTTCAAAAGGTCATATAACTGTATGATTCCATTTATATGACGGTCTTGAAAAGATAAAACTGTAGTGATGCAGAACAGATCAGTGGTTGCCAGGGCTAGGTGGGGAAAGTGTCATTATAAAGGGATGGGGGGCAGTTTTAAGGGGGGGTGGAATTGTTCTGTGCCCCGATTATGGTGGCAGTTGCTCAAATTTATACATATGTCAAAATTCACAGAACTGTATACCCCCAAATGTCACTTTCACTTTGTGTGAATTTAAAAATAAAATAAAAAGTGGTGCCTGGGTGGCTCAGTCATTTAAGCTCCTGACTCTTGATTTCAGCTTAGGTCATGATCTCCAATCTCTGGGTCATGAGATCGAGCCACATGTCAGACTCCACCCTGGGTATGGAGCCTGCTTGAGATTCTCTCTCTCCCTTTTATTCTCCCCACCCCCTTCCTCATGTTATCTCTGTCTATAAATAAATAAATAAATAAATAAATAAATAAATAAATAAATAATAAAAGAAAGGAAGGAAGAAAGAAAAAAGAAAGAAAATGCTCTGTCAAAACCTGAACAGAGAGCTGTGACTCCATGCACCATTTCCTTCCCAACACCGTTAAATGGGTATCTGTTAATGCACCCTGTAGCACCAGTGTGCCCCCCGTAGCCATGAGGGCCACACACTTTACCTGAGCAGGGACTAAGCCCACTGGGACGTGGGGACCAAGCTTTGCTGTGCCAGCTTATCCCTAGACCACCCTCCCCTTGAGAAACACAGTGCCTTCTCCCCTGTGTACTGCCCTGGCTTGAATGTATCCCTCTGAACTACCTGGGAAACACACTTTTATGGTAGTGATTGCTTGCTGCTCAGAGGAGAAAAAAAAGAATCTCTTCGAGCTAATTTTAGAGCAAATTAATAATATCAACAATAATAATTGCTAATATGCATTGCTATTCTTTTAAGTCAAATTATATGTTGCTATAAACCAGACCTAAAATATGACTTTCTCTACTAGTGAAAGTCTTAA
Organism: Canis lupus dingo; assembly: GCF_003254725.2. NCBI lineage: Eukaryota > Metazoa > Chordata > Mammalia > Carnivora > Canidae > Canis > Canis lupus. Next base: position 117,847,107 of record NC_064281.1, on the reverse strand, counting down.
TTAAAATGATGCATTTTAATATACTTTTGCTACGTGATATAAATTATGTCTCAGCACCTCCATTTTTGCATGCTTCCCTTTAATAATCTTTGCTGTGCAGTGTTAAGGAAGAAGAAAATTGGTGATTAATAAAGGCGTGAACAGGTGGCTACACTGCTTCTAAAAGATCAGTAGTGTAATAATTTCTTAATTATTATTATACTCTGCAAAGGTTTTTAAATACATGATGATATATTTCCTTCTTCTGGCACCCTATAGCTCCTGGCATTACATTTCATTTCAAATAATAATTAATGAGAAACAAGGTATCTGTATACATTTTATTCCTCCTGTCTTGGTCTCTTAAGTAACCATCCTGCCACATTTGCTATGCATGTAATTTCAGCAATATGGGAGACCGCCTCTCAGAATGCCTTGAAGTACTTTTTCTGAATTAACATTTTATTCCTGAAAGCAGAATTTTCCATATGCCTTTCAAAGAAGCAGATGAAAAAGCTGCATAATTGCTCTGTTTTCATCAAGGTGAACGAACCAATGAAACATTGAAAGTATCAGACAATGGAGGGAAAAAATAAGCTTGTCTTTCCTCTGGCGCGCTGGTGTCTGTGAAAGTGTGCTACATGTACAATTAGATACAGAGTACCTGCCATCTCCTTAATAACCACCCACTTAGTCGGATAAGTGTCCTGCCTGTCCAGATAAGGCATGTGTTTGATTAAGGGAAATCATTCAATGTAAATGCTGGCCTATGTAGCCAATCAAAGGCAGAGTCAGTTTGTCCATTATGGCTCTGTCAATCTTGTCTGTTTGCTTATTAAAGTTTCTTTGGCAAATCCAGTGGCCTCCCTTTGGTATGCTAAATAGTCCTAAACGTTGCTAACATCTTGGAGTGAAGTCACAGGCCTTTGAATGACTCTGGGAGAGTCTACAGGCTTCCCCAACTAACCAAAAGCATTTTGTTCAAAAAATTTGTTTGTAAGTCAGTTGTTTGGAACTTGAGAAGGGTTTTTCCCATGGAAACAATGTTACAAATGGTGAGAAGGTTCCCAGGCCAGTCCACAAAAGCCTATTTAACCCAGAATATGGCTGGACTATAGGGCCCGTAGCACTAGGGAGCCAGCCGCCATTAGGATCATTGTTTCTCTGGGAAAATGCGCTCCCAGGGCTAATTGTGGATGCCAGAAGCAATTCCCCAGCCCTTTCTAGCCTCTGGCAGCTGGAGCCTAAGCTCCCCAGTTTCTCGTTTCCTTTAGGCTTGGAAGGTGGAAGGTGGAAAGTCCTGGGGGAATCAAAGAGAGGGAGCGTGGGAGGTATAGGGGCTTGGGCAGGAGAGCTCTGCAAGGGCTAGGGCAACCAGATGAGCAAGGAAAGGTGTTGGGAGCCCAAAACTGACTTTCAGACAAACAATGAATCCTTTTTAATGTATGTCCCATGCAATACGTGGGATATACTTACTTTTCTTTTTTAAGTCTTTGTTGTTTAAATTCTAATTTAACCCGAGTCCCTGTATTTTATCTCACCTCCCTGGGTAGGGATCACAGGTTTGGTGGGCTGCCAGGACTGCAAGGATTCTGGAGCACAAAGCCAGCGGTTCAAGGAAGGATGGAATCTTCAGAGGTCAGAGAGTCTCTTCAGGGAAGCAGCAGAATGCTGCGAGTCCTTATAAGGGGACGTTTCAGATAACTCAAGTTTATAGCCTTCAGCTCAAGAATGCTTTTGATTTGAGTTCTTTCAGCTGGAAATCTTTCTAAGGCACAGGGCAGGCTTCCCTGCCTTTGAAAAAGAGTGACTATAAGTTCATCTTGATGATTTAAGAGTGACATTATGACCCTGGTAAAATTGTGTAACCTTTCTACACCTCAACTTTCTCATCTGTAAATGGGGCTAATAATATTACCTTCCTCGTTGTTTTGTTGTGTGGGTTAAATCTGCTACTACGTGTAAAGGGTTTAAGATGGTGTGTTTTCTATTTTACATACACTCTCAGGGACAGTGAGCTCTGTGGGATATTTTGCTCTGACACATGGGTGCCTGGCTGGCTCAGCTGGAAGAGCGTGGGACTCTTGATCTCAGGGTCATGAGTTTGAGCCCCTCGTTGAGTATAGAGATTACTAAAATAAATAAATAAACTTAAAAAAAAACTACATGACCCTAGGTAACATTTTCTCTCATTCTTCTTTTTATATACTAGTTGTTGCTTTTCTCTTTGTCTCTATGCCTCAATGCTTCTAGGCTGGTGCCCTATTTTGCATTAAAGCCTGAAGTTTGCTATGGCTTCCCACAGAGCAGAGAATGCAGATTTAGGTGTATATATCTAGATATAAAATAATTTCCCCAAATATTTTATAATGAAAATATTCATTTTACAGCAGACCTCATGCAGGACGTAGCCTTTACAGATGATCCCCTCTGCCATCCCACCCCTCCTACCCCTGTAGTGGTCCCCGCATTCTCGTATTGAGACTTTTGTGCAATCCCCTCCCCTTGAGGGTGGGCCAGACCTAATCACTTGCTTCTAATGAATAGAATATGGCCAAAGTGATGAGGTGTCACTCTCAAGATCAGGTTACAGAAGACTGACTTCCTATCTTGCTAGCACTCTCTCTAGTTCTCTGTGTCACTCTGTGGGAAGCCAGCTACCATGTTGTGAGCCACCCTACGGAGAGGCCCATGTGATAAGGAACCAAAGGAAGTTTGTGGTGATCAGTGTGTGAGGAATTGAATCCAGCCAATGACCTCTTGAGTGGACCTGGTCCACCCCTCAGTCCAAAGTTAAAATAAATGTAGGGCTAGTGACACCTCGACTGCCACCTTGTGAGAGACTCTGGTCCGGAAGACCCAGCTAAGCCACGACCACATTTCTGATCACAGAAACTTTGGAATAGTAAGTGGGTGCTGTTTTAAGATACTAACTTTTGGAGTTGTTTATTATACAGCAATAGATGTCATCCCCCCCCCACATATCTATATCTTATCATTAACCTCTTACTACACTTGCTTTATCACTATGCTTGCTGTATTCTTCTATCATCGATCCATCCTTCTATTTATCCAGCAGCCCATCTTATTTGTTTGTTTGTTTTGTGGCTACATATTTTTTTTCACTTCTAGATTAATGGCTATGTTCCAGAAGCTGGAGGGCGTCAGAGAACACTGACCTTTGGATAATTAAAGTAATAGCGTACTTGATTCTTCCTAAATTTTGGTTCAAATATTACTAACCATGTAATGCAGGGACACCGTCCAATAATTTAACCCTGAAAATGAGTCTCTTGCCTTTAAGTCATCATTCCCAGTCTGTTTTGTGAATCTTTTTATAACGTGTCTATTTATTTATTCATCTTTGCACATCCCATATTAAGATGTTGCCATCTTTCAGTGCTTTAGCCAAAATTTTCATTTTATCATTGTGTTCCAGTTACTATTACATGACAAACTACCCCAAACAACCATTCAAGGATTCTGTGAGTCAGGAACTGGACCAGGCACAGTGAGGATTGTTTCACCTTTTCTGGGACCTCAGCTGGGGAGACTCCTATAACCGGGGTAACAAACAGCTGGGGACTGGAACTATCTGGAAGGGTTCCTCACTCCCATCTGACACCTAGGCTTCAATGTCTTCAAGGATAGGCTTAGCTGGGACTGATGACCAGAGTACTTCCATGTGGCCTATTACTATGACTTGGATCTCTTATGATATGACAGCTGTTTCCTAAGAGAGAGCATCCTGAGATTAGTTTTCAAATAAAGCAAATGTTTTAAGAGAGTGGGACAGACTCTGCATAGACTTTTGACCTAGTCTTGGAACATAGAGTCACGTCTGCCATATTCTAATTGTCAAAGCAGCCACAAGCCTGCCCAGAATCAGAGAGAGGGGGCACGACCCAGTATCTCAATGGGAAGAGTGTTGAAAATTTGCAGCCATGTTTTACAACCACCACACATCTTAATTTCTCTTAACTGTTTTCTGTGCCTGCTACAAGAAGTGGAATAACTCAGAAGATGCTGCCAAAATTGTTCACATGCCACTTTCAGACAATCACCGGAAACAATAGTTGACTCAGTAAACAATGTAATTTCCAAACTACAGCTGTTATATGATACTTGAGAAAAATTGACAGAAGTAACTGATGACTCATTTGCAAATTTGGAATAAAAAGTTGTTGATGTTACGGAGCATGTTGCCATCTTTCACTCTTTAACTGCCAAGAAAGCCACAGCTGAAACATAGAAAACTTCTCCCCTAAATCATATTTCTATGGGTCCTTAACGTGTTTATGTATGTAGGGATTTTACCGTGCCCTTCATGTCTCTCCTTTCAGTTATAAATCTGCTCATCCAATGGCTTGACCCATATTCTCTTATGCAAAAAGCCTTTCAAAAACTTTTTTTGAGGGACCCCTGGGTGGCTTAGTAGTTGAGCATCTGTCTTCGGCTCAGGGCATGATCCCAGGGTCACAGGATCAAGTCCCACATAGGACTCCTCTCATGGAGCCTGCTTCTCCCTCTGCCTGTGTCTTTGCCCCTCTTTCTCTCTGTCATGAATAAATAAATAAAGTCTTTTTTACAGTCCTGCAAAAACATTTTTTGAATGAATGATTGAATATTCATTGATGAATTCATTGAATTTGATTCAATGAATTGAATTCATTCACTTAATGGAAAAATAAATAACTGATCCTTTACACACCTGAAAAGATATCCAGTGAAAGAAAATTATTGAATTTGGGGTCTGGAAATGCAGACCTTTCACCAGATATTAAGAGCAAATTCTGGATTAGGAAGATGACTGTTACTAGTTTAGTCATCCATCCATCCATCCACATTTAACATGTATTTGGAACTTAAGTGTAATCAGACAATTGGCAGTGAACAAGCAAGATATCTGATTTATATAATGAAAATATATACTATAAGTATTATGAAGGGCCAGGGTGTTCTATGAGATAATAATGTGAAGCCCTACTTAAATTAGATGTCCAAAGAAGGCTTCTCTGGGAAGGAGACATTTAAGCTGAAATCTAAAGGATGGGAATGAAAGTTCAGTGAAGAGTGGAGTAGAAACAGACAGAAAACAACGTGTGTGAAGTCCCAAGGTAGGAAAGGCATTTGGGGCATAGCTGGATTAAAATGGACAAGGAAGAGAGTGGTGCTAGACAAAGTATGGGCTAGGGTAAGAAGTTGGGAAGGTTTTAAGCAAGGCAGTGATACGATCCGATTTCTATTTTTCATTGAATGCTCTGTCTGCTATATACAAAGTGGAGTAAAAGGGTGAGGGTGAGAGCATTGTTTGCCTTTTCACACTTTTAATGAGGTCTTTTTTATAAAAATATCATTAATATTTTCCTTTATTGTTTAGTACTTTTTGTGATCCATTTAAAATGACTTTTAATCTTCAGCTTTTGAAGATACTCCCCTATATTCATTTCTAAAAGGTTTATTGTTTTGCCATTCACAGTTAGCTCTACAACACACTCATTGATTTTTGTGTATAAATGAGAGACAGGCCCAATTTCATTTTTTCCCCAAATAGCTATCCTGTTGATCCAATACCATTTCTTGGAAAGGCTAACCTTTCTCTAGTGCTCTACAGTGAACTTTTCCATAAAACAAGTATCCATATATGTGTGGGTCTATTTCTGGGCTTTCTATTCTGACCACCTTGTTTACTCCATTTTGTGTTCATACCATACTGTTTTAGTTAATGTAATTTTATAACATGTCTTGATATACAACAAAGCAAATCCTCTCATGTTGTTCTTTTCTTTTTTTTAAATTTTTTTTAAATTTTTTTATTTTTTTATTTATGATAGGCACACAGTGAGAGAGAGAGAGGCAGAGACACAGGCAGAGGGAGAAGCAGGCTCCATGCACCGGGAGCCCGATGTGGTATTCCATCCCGGGTCTCCAGGATCGCGCCCTGGGCCAAAGGCAGGTGACAAACCGCTGCGCCACCCAGGGATCCCTCATGTTGTTCTTTTCAATGCATATTCTTGGCCTTATGCATTTTATATAAATTTTAGAAGCAGTTTTCGGGTTCTACACACACACACTATTGAGTAGAATTAGCATTAGATCTATAGATTGGTTTGGGAAGAATTAATATATTTGCCATATAGGATCTTCCATTCCTTGAATATAGAATATCTCCCCATTTATTTTCACGTTCTTTAATTTCTCTCCATGTTACTTTACAATTATGTGCACAGATGACTTGCACATTTTGTTTGAGTTATTCCTAGGTTTTGTATTAATTTAATGCTATTTTAAAGGATATCTATTTAAAAGTTGTATTTACCTAGAAATGCAATTTTGTGAGTATTGTTTTTGAATCTAGTAAACTTGATAACTCTTAGTAATTAAAATAATTTATCTGTAAATAATTTTGGATTTTCAATGTATGTAATTATATCATCTGTGAGTAATGGTTTTGTTTCTCTCTTTAAAATCCTTATACTTTTCTTTTTTTCTTGCTTTACTGTGCTGACTAGGAACTCCAATATAATGTTAAACAGAAGTGGTGATAATGGTCAGTCTCTGTCTTCTTTATCACAAAGTGAAAGATTTGAGTGTTTCATCATTATGTTTATGGTAGGTTTTTTTTTTTTTTTTTTCAAAGATTTTATTTATTCATTTATGGTAGACACACAGAGGGAGAGAGGCAGAGACACAGGCAGAGGGAGAAGCAGGCTCCATGCACCGGGAGCCCGACGTGGGATTCGATCCGGGGTCTCCAGGATCACGCCCTGGGCCAAAGGCAGGCGCCAAACCGCTGCGCCACCCAGGGATCCCTATGGTAGGTTTTTTGAAATGCCATCAGATCTAGAAAGCTCTGCCACTTGAGAGGTTTTGATGCTTTATCGCAAATATATGTTGGGTTTTATTAAACGTGATTTCTTCATCAATTGATAAAACCATGTGATTTTTCTCCTTTTTATTAATTTAATATTAATTTTCTTTATGTTAATAATGAATTACATAAATTCATACTCTAATATTGAATGAACTTTGCATTCTTGACATAAATGCAGATGGATCATGATGTATTTTTTTTCACATATTGCTGGGTTTGGTATGCTAGTATTTGTTTCAGATTTTTACCATGGCTATGAGTGAGATTGACATGTAATTTTTTTGTATTGTAGTTGTCAGGTTTTATATCATAGGATATCTTCATAAGATAACTTGGATGTATAATCTCTTTTTCCTCTTGAATAGTTTGTGTAACACTGAAATAACTTTTTAAAGATAGAATTCCTCAATGAAGTCATCTGGATCTGAAAGAATCCAGTGCATGGAGAGCAGCTTTGGCTGCATAGCCACCTGATGAGCTATGGTCAAGCACTTTATTTCTACCAGGGCCCAGTAGCAAACCAGGGACTATTTTATGAAATGTGTATAATTCTTCACCATAGATGGCATGGCCTTGCTGAAGAGCCCTAGAGGTCTTTGTTGTTATTCTCCTATATGGGCTTGCTATAAACCCAGCTGACACAGAGGCTTCCATTTACTCTTCTCCATTATGGTACCTCTTGTATCACAGGCCAAGAAACAAATGCGGGGCTCATGCCAACTACCAAGTATGTCCATTCTAATTGTACAATTGGAGACTAGGGGAATGATGGTCATATGAGTCTCTGGATCCAGTGGGCACATTGTGAGCCAGAGCTGGATCAGGCCATTTATTATCTAGTCATCATATGCCCTTACTTTAACGATTATGACGATGCCTTCAAGTACCCGGATATCCATACCATGGATGTCAATAGAAACGTGGATTCTCTCTCTCTTTTTTTTTTTGGATTTTATTTATTTATTCATGAGACAAAGAGAGAGAGAGAGACAGAGACAGAGACAGAGACAGAGACACAGATAGAGAAGTAGGCTCCTCGCAGGGAGCCCGATGCAGGACTCGATCCCGGACCTGGGATCACACCCTGAGCTGAAGGCAGATGCTCAACTGCTGAACTACCCAGGTGTCCCTAGAAACTTGGATTCTGTGAAATGTTTCAGATAGTCCCTTTTCATGAATATACAGTTACCCAAGTAAATAGCCATTTATCTTTTTTTGAAGAAAACCCCAGAGGAACAATTACTACATACATCTGCATGTTGCTGCCAGATCCTCCCTCCTAGAGACCCTTCGGTCAGTGGCTTTCAGGTCTGAAATGTAGCTCCAGTTTGGAAACTAGGCAGGGGCTTTTGACTTTGTGGTTGTGATCACCCACATCCTCTTGCACCCATCCTGATCTCTTCTGATGGTGTAGATTGAGTCCCACCCTTGTTAGCTACCCCTCTATTTTGTGGTTTCTGATGCTAACACATCACCACCTGGCCTCTATTTACGTCTGTGTAGCTGTCAGTGAGCGCAGCTCTATGATCACCTCTCTTATGATCTTCCTTGCCCTATAAGGGAGATCTGCCACTGACCTTCTCAGTGATGCCAGTCCCCCTCTCACTGCTGTTTTCCTGATGGCCTGGGGAATGGTATATACTCCAAGGCCTTCTGTAGAATATAGTTGCCTGATAAGCCATCCAGACTTCCATGGAATAGCTACTCGAGTAGGCCCACTTCTTGGAGCCTTTAATTTCTTTTTTCTATTGTCTGCTTTGACAATTCTGGCATTTCTACCTTGCTTGGTGTGGACCATTGCTTTTTCCTTATTTCTAAGATTCATCCTAAGCAGCGTTTTCATACCATCTCCTGGGCTCCTTGCTAGGTTAAATCCTATATTTCTAGTGAGTGCTCCCATGTCAGTATCTTTTATCCAGTCTGATGTTTGGCTCCCCCTTGACCCAGTACTCTCAGGATTCAGACCCAGGCACACTCTCCTGACTCCTGCTGGTTCATGCTGGCTAGGTCCAGATGCTTCTATGAGGTCATGTCCCTCTCCTCCCTTAACAGACCTAGCACATCCTCCAGCCAGATTATATTGTGACATAATCCTAGCTATTGGGCAGGTGCAGATCCCAAGGGACCATGTGTCCCCTTCAGGGGAGAAGCCTATGTATCACCCTCAAGAAAGGAAGAAGCATTTACAGAAAACTAGGCTTCTTCTGCAGATGCAGAGGTTTCAGGGGAATCCTGAGGATTCCAGATTTTTAGTTGCATCAGCTCAGGTGCCACACACCATGATTTGGGACCCAATTCTTTCCCAGTCAGGGATAACAGAATTGGGGTTAGGGGTATGAGCTTCTTTGGAGCTCTGCTACTCTGATGACTTCTAGGCCTGGACCTCAACTTTCTCTGTTCCCTGAATACAAGAGATAAAAACTTCTTTACCTTCTACAAGGGAAGCTTTCTGTTTTTCACACCTAGCTTTTAATTGCCAATTAATCATTCACAGCCTTTGGTTGTCTTTCTCCAAAGCATCAATCATGCTTAGCAAAAGCCACCCAATTCCACTCTTGTGAGTGAATTTCCTTCCCCAAGTATGACATCGCAGTTCCCACAGGTACTGTGGCATGTTGACAATTGAATTGTTACCTTGTCCCAGAGCTATTACAAGGCCTCCTATGTCCAGTGAAAGGAGCCTTGGTGCCAGCTGTCTGACAGGTGTTTCAGCCCCAGAACGCTGTCTTAGCATTTGCTTTTTCAGATTCCTGGCACCAGCTTCAGCAGTATGAGTTATATTGGATTCTGACATGGAAATTAGGGTGTTAGAATATTAGGGGATGCTCTTGTGATCAAGTGCTCTTGTAGAATGGTAGGAAGCAGGACTGGAAAGAGGGAGACGCTGGCTGTGACATCTGCTCAAAGCTTTGACCACTACCTTCATGAGTGTTGAGGCTGGAAAAAATCCTTCACATTGCAGTGAGGTGTCTGTGTCCTTGAACTGCACCAGTGACCAGTCGCTGCATGCAGGCTATACCTGAGGTGTGGTCTTTCCAGCCAAGGTCAAGTGCTGGCACCATTCCTAGCAGCTGGGGTAATAAGTTTTCCTAATGGAGAGTCTGGATGGCATACCATGGCATCCATACAGAATGTGTGTGTATACAAAATTGGCCAGAGGAGTCAGGGAAGGCCTCTCGGGGGTGATATTATTAGGGCTGAGGCCTGATTAGCAAGAAGAATCCAGTCCTGCACATCTTATCAGGAAGAGTGTTCCAATTTCAAAGTACCAGGAATTCTAAGGCAGGAAAATCTCAGCATGTTTAAGGTATAGAAAAAAGGCCAGTGGTTGGAGCATGGTGAGGGGATGAATGCCCCCAGATAATGATGGAGAGATGAATAGGGGCCAGCCAGGTCATGTGGAGCCTTGTAGGTCACAGGAAAAAGCCTGATTTTATTCTAAGTGTAATGAAGTCATTGGAGGGATTTAAGGAGGAGAGGGGTAAATAGTACAGTGTTGAGAAGAGGCCAGTGATTCCTAAATTCCACTGCATCCTAGAATCACCTGAGGATCAATAAACATGCTAATGCCTGGCACCCACCTCCAGGCTTTCTGATTATATCAGTTTGGAGCATTACATGGTTGTGCGAAGTTTTACAAGCTCCCCAAATGATTATAACGCACAGCAAAGCTTGGGAGGCAATAGAACAGATGGAAGGAGACCAAGAGCAGAAACTCGAAGACCAGTTGAGGAGACTATTATAGTCATCTAGGCAAGAAATGATGCAGCCCTTGACCAAGGTGGTAGCAATAGTGGTGGCTACTAGTGGTCGTATCTTGGCTACCTTTATGACATCTTCTCCTACCTTTCCCTCACAACTCCCACACTGCTTTTCTCATCGTCACTGGCCTCATCAGCTCATTTATGCCTCTGCCTTTGCACTTGCTTGGTCATCTGACTGGAACACTTTCTGCAGACCTTTGCGGGACTTGCTCCCCTGCCACAGTCACCCTTCTGCTCAAAAGTCTCCTCTTCAGAGACACTTTTCTTGACCACTATATCTTAAAACGCACTTTCTACCCCCCAGCCTCACTTACTATGTCACTCATGAACCCCTTCCCCTGATTCATTTTGCTTCATGTGCTTATCACCTCCCTTGATGTTATATGTTCATGTGTTTGCTATTTGTCTCTTCCTAGACTGCAAGTTCCATGAGGGCAGGGTCTTTGTCCAATGTATTCACCACTGGATCCTCCATACCATGTTGGAGGATGCATAACTAGCTTCTTCCCATAAGAAAGCTCATGGCACATGTCACCCTGATGCCTGATGTAGTGGGGGATTTATCATCATTCCTGCAGTGTCCTTTGTGCATATACTTGAATGTCATGTCAACCACAGGGATGAATTACAAATGATTGTTCCGTGCCTGAGGTTAACTGATGTTCCTGGTCTGCCTCCCTTTATCTTCCCATCCTTCATCCCAGCACTCAGAGCCCCACTCTTCTCTTTGGCCTTGAGGCCCCACAGGTTTATCTAAAAGATATTGATATTGTTCAGAGTTCCTTTAGGAGTCATATCTATAACTAGATGTTGACACTCAACCTGATTAAATTTCCAGCCATGGAGTATTTCCAGTCTAGGGTCTCTCCTCCCAGTGCCTGTGTGCTGGGCTCTTTCCCACAAAGGACAATAGCAGCCCCTGGCTAAGATCTGATTTATGGGATCTAATTTTTCAATCTTCTCAGCCCCTGCTTGAAGAGGGCAGGGTGCATTTCACCTCTTATGACTACCATGGAACCATATCTGATTTTTCATATTTAGGAGATGAGGCAAGTTATACGGCCATTTTTCAATTGCCATTTCGTGGGTTAGGAAAATAGTGGCCATTTATTGAGCATCTTCTCTGTGACAGGAACTGGGTCAGATAATTTTCCAGATGTTACTCATCTAATTTGCAAAACAGTCTGGGAGTTAGATGTCTATTTCACAGGCAAGGAAAATGAGGTGTAGGCTGGTGAAGGAATGTATAACTTTCCCAGCTGAGGGGGAGAATCTCATCTTGGCCTACTATAATTGGGTTCCTAATAAATAGTTTTTGGATGACTGACAGAGGAGTAGGGCTGGGATAAAAAGCTGGGCCCACCCAGTCCTGAATCTCAGACTCGGTCCAGCTAGACAAATGGCCCGAGAGACACTACGGTCAAGGGGCAATGCATTAAGGAGGCCCGCCATCCTTTATTTTGTAGATCCAAATCAATCATGATGCCCTCACTAGACAGTAATTATGCTTTTTGGCATCAGCTGATTGAGAAAAATGCAGAATAAACTATTTTAGATTTAGTTACATTTTAGAATAAATTTATAATTCGTTTATTATAATATAGACATTATATATAATACAGGCATTAGAAATTTGTGACATGTAATAATTATCCAATATTTATATGCTTCACATATGCTCTTATGTGAATATTATTATTTATCCCTATTATATAGGTGAGGAAGCAGACATGACAAAGTGAGCAGCTCTCAGAACTGAAATTTGAACCCAGGCAGTCTAGATCCAAAGTCCCTACTGTTGACCACGATACCATGGCACTTTTAGGAAGCATCTGGACGGGTTTTTTTCTTTTTTTAAAGATTTTATTGATTTATTCATGAGAGACACAGAGAGGCAGAGACACAGGCAGAGGGAGAAGCAGGGTCCCTGCAGGAAGCCCGATGTAGGACTCGATCCCAGGACCCCAGGGTGATGACCTGAGCCAAACGCTCAACCACTGAGCCACCCAGGCACCTCTGTTTTTGGTTTTCTTAATAATGACCATCCTACCAGGTGTGAGCTGGGTTACCTTTTTTGTTTGTTTGTTCATTTCTTGCATGTTGCAGGAGCACTGCAAGATCCTTAAAAGGAAGAGAGACAGAGAACCAGTGTAGAGACCACACAACTTAAAGGCTTTGTCTGTCTTTGGGAGGGATTCGTGTTTGTTCATCTGCCTTTACCAGTTTGGAGCATATTTGTTGTAAGGAGAAATGGGTTTACTTAGTCCTACTCAGAATCTGTTGCACCTGCCACAGTACCTTTCCTGCCTCTGTCAGGCCCACTGTCACGACGCTTCGGCTCTGAACACTGAGAGGGGACAAAATACATATTCTTCCAAACCTCAGAAGTTCCTGCTCAAGCCATTAAAGAAGATGCTGAAATGTAAGCCGGCACGGACATACTACTATGCTTTGGAGCCGTTGTGTCAAAGGCCACTTGAGCAGTGGAACCCTCATGCTCATCCTCAGCCTTGGCAGAAGCTGAGCAGAGGAGGCAGTGCAGAAAGAAACTCCTCCAGAGTAAATTCCCGGCAGGTGCAAAATGCCTGTTTTTGTAGTTGGGTCACTTTCAGCTTGGAGCGACTATGAAAGAGATGATATGGCTTACGTTCCACAGGGCAGGCGAGAGCTCTGATGTTCAGCTAGCAAGTTCGGAAAGGGAAGGTATGAAAGGAGCAGCTGGTGGTGCCCTGAATGTACGATCCTCCGGAACATGTGGTCATCAGCATTTGAAATCTGCCTTCTCAGATCTCCGTGGCTGTTGAGATAGCTGGAGAGAAAACAGGCAAGTGAGGCTTCATCATCTGGGGTCCTCCACAACCTCTGCTACTTTTGGAGTCCGACCAGCGTGTTTTGTTCAACCCCTCTTCTTCGTCTTATAATTTGTTAGTGCTTGGGGCAGCATTTCCTCCACAGGTTGCTGAATCCTTCACAATTATAAAAAGGTCATAAGGGCTGCCAGATGTCCTCCGGATCTACAAAGCCTCTGCCAACCCCTTTCTTCTGACTCAGAAGTGGAGGACATCACAAAGTCCAGCGGGTCATGGCCTCATTTCGGAACTTAGAAGTCAAGAGCATTGAAAGAGCTCAACTCTGGAAGGCAGCTCCGTGTTGCCTGCTTGTGGGGCTGCCCTGGGTTTCAAGGTCTGGCTTCAACTGGAAGGTGGAAGGATGAGTTTCAGATGCAGACAGGAGGCGCCAATGGCTGAGGTCCTGGTTTTGCACAGATGCCACCTTTGGGCCTTGAAGCAGGCCAGTACAGGGACCTGCTGGGAAGAGCGCCCTGAGAACCACACACTTCTTTTGCTGTGGACTTCAGTGCATCTACCTATGTCTTTTGCACGTGAAATTGGATAAGGGAGTCAGAGAATTGTTTGCAGCTGGGAAGCAGTACAGCCATGGGACTCAAGCCCTCTTACATAGAGATCTGGCACTCAACCGCAGAAATTTTGATTCCAGAGGCCAGGGGGTGGGGACAAAACCAATTACACACTTCACAAGGCTGAGCATAAAATGAAATCGTGGGCCCCTGTTAAAAAATTACTACAAATTTTAACATTCCAACAGCAGAGCACCAAACCGAGTACATGGAACCTTTCTAAACGTGGCACCCTGTGTAAACTCACTGTCACCCCCCCCCCCCCCGGGAAGCCAGCTCTGGCTACAACAAGCTTCCAGCCTCTCCAAGGAGACACTGTGTGATCATGTCCTATCTACATAGCTCCCTAGATAGAGGGTTGTCCGTTTGGGTTTATGGCCCTGAAGGAAAGGCATGGTTGACTTCTCTGCAGGCCTTATGTTCTGGAGATTAGCAGGTTCAGCCAGCCTGAGTATTCTCCTGGGCACAACCTTTTGGCTTAGTGGGGTTTCCTGGGTTTCTTTTGAAACACTCACTTCCTGGTGTCCACCCAATTGTTTACTCAGCCAGGATGCATCACACATGTTTAAAATCGTAAAAGACACACGTACAAAAATACATCATAAAGTAAATCAAGGGCACCTGGGTGGCTCAGTGGTTGAGCATCTGCCTTTGGCTCAGAGCATGATCCAGGGAACCTGCATCGGGCTTTCTGCAGGGAGCCTGCTTCTCTCCCTGCTTGTGTCTCTGCCTCTCTCTCTTGTCTATCATGAATAAATAAATACAATCTTTAAAAAAATAAATCAAAAGACAGGGGCACCTGGGTGGCTCAGTTTGTTTAGTGCCTGCCTTTAGCTCAGGTCATGATCCCAGGGTCCTGGGTCCTGGGATTGAGTTCCGCATCAGGCTCCCTGCTTAGTGGGGAGCCTGCTTCTCCCTCTCCCTCTGCCTGCCACCACGCCTGCTTGTGCTCTCTCTCTCTGTGTCAAATAAATAAAATCTTTAAAGAAAAATTTAAAAATCAAAAGACAATAAATGGGGAAAACATATTGTAACAACTTAGATCTCTAATTAGAGCTAATAGTAAGGCTAATATTCCTTACATTTAAAGATTGAAAAACCAATGGATGAAGGACACAAAATTTGATAGAAAAATGTGAAAAAATACAGACAATTCACAAAAGGTATATAGAACTGGCCCTTAACTATATTAAAAGCTGTTTCAGGGGTATCTGAGTGGCTTAGTTGGCTAAGCGCCTGACTCTTGGTTTGCCTCAGGTTATGATCTCAGGGTCCAGAGATCAAGCCCCACATTGGCCTCCATGCTCAGTGGGGAGTCTTCTTGAAGATTCTTTACCTCTGCCTCTACCCCCCACTCACACACATTCTTTCTCAAATAATAAATAAATCTTAAAAAAAAAGTTGGGGGCACCTGTGTGCACAATTGGTTCAGCATCCAACTCTTGTTTCCGCTCCGGTTGTGATCTCATGGTTGTGGGGTTGAGTCCTGTGACAGGCTCTGTGCTCAGCACCAGTCTTCTTGGGATTCCCACCCTCTTCCTCTGCCCCTCCCACTCATACTCTCTCTCTCTCAGATCTTTCTAAAATAAATCAATAATTCTTTTCAAAAAAAGCTATTTCACCTCACTAAGGTAAGAAAAAGAAAAAAACTATCCTGAGAAAAGGAAATCAATCCAAAACTGACACAGATTTTCGAATTGCCAGACTGGGACATTAAAATCGTTGTGATAAATGTATTCTGTATGTTCAAACAGTTTAGTAGAGTCATGGAAGACATAAAAAAGACCCAAATTATATATGGAGGAAAGTGGCCTAAACAGTGTTGGGTTTTTGTCTTCAAAATACCATTATTTTAGTCCTTTGGACTAACTTTTAGGGTGAGAAGTCTGGGTATTTTGAGGACTGCTAGTTGCTGACATAACAGGGTGAGGCATAAGAAACACCATTGTGAGGTAAGCGACCTGCAGGCAGTGACTTTCTCTGCCTTTTAGGGGATTGGCACTGTTGTCCCACACATAACACCTCTCCCCATCCAGGTCTACACACCTACCTACACACACACAAAGATGTACCAAGTTCTAGGGGAAGTTTGTCTCCGGTGCTCAGTCCTGACCCAGTCCTTAGCCCTGCTTTCTGGCTAACCTGACCTACTGGTCTAACCCCCAACCCCACAAGACCCAGCTCCCTCCCCTACAAGCCAGCCTCTTCCCTTCCTTCTCCACTCCCCACCATCAGAGAACTCACAGAGACACGTACATTTTTGTAACAGGCTGGTTTTATTTTGATTTTCACGAATGTTTTATCCCATCGGTGTAACACTCGATGTCTAGACAGTTGGCCAATTTTCAAGGGCCAAACGTCAGAGACTTGGCAGGGAGGTCTGAGATCCCTGGCCTTGCTCTGGAGTTATTGGCTGCCCAGATAAGCACATGAAGTGGTGGGTTTTTCCCCCCTTTCTTGGCGTCTCTCTGACTCATTGTGCTTTAGCGCTTTTTTCAGCCTGTGGTAGTGTCCAAACAGTGTTGTTCTTTTACCTTTCTTGAGTTTTCTTGAAGAGGTGGAAGGTTTTGGAGAAGCTTTTCCTGTTAAATTCTTTCGAAGATGTCTTTCTACCCTTGTAGTTGTTTTGGGCACCTGGAAGAACAACAGAGTGATCACAGAAGGGCACTGGTTTTGGGGGGACGGGGTCGAGGGCAGATGGGAACAGGGACTTCAGGAGAACAAGGGCGCTCTGAAGAAGGGGTATGTGCCAGGCAAGGACAGGGCAGGGGTCTTGTGGGGGGTGACAATGGGGAAGAGATTGAGTGGGGTCATCTCACCTTGCCACTCTCCCTGGATCTGGGTTTACAGGTTGCCTTCGTATGTTTTCTCCCTTTGGTGCCTGAGGTGGATTGTTGAATGACTGTGCTAGAAGCCAGTGGAGTTTGAGTTTTCCTGGTCACCCTAGCCATTTCTAAGACTCCCAGTGGTATGCCCCAGAGGCCCTGAACCCCCCTATATATACTCTCCTGGGAGGGCAATGATGGGCCACGCCCTTAAGCATTATGTGGTCATCTAGTCACTCCCTCAGCCAATGGCAGCTCTCAGGGGCAGGCAGACATCACAAAGCACCATGCTGACACCTTCATGGGTGAGGGGGAGGCAGTGCAGATGAGGCCAAGATGTTTTGGTGGGAGAAAGGGGCCATTTCTTTATCACCTTCCTAAACAGCCTTCCAGACTGACCTGTCACCCTGTTCATCTCCACAAGTCAGTTCTGCTGGGTCACCTGGCAGGATCACCTATCTCCTCTATGCCTTTTCTCACAGTAATCCTTTTCAGTGACTCATTCTGTTGTCTCTCACCCACCATTACCTAGATTTGGTATGTCTAACTGAAAATCCCTGCAAGGTAATGTGGTCACATTTAGCTTTCTATAGAGGTGTGAATCATCCCACTTCCTGGCTACAAATGACTCTTATGTACCCAGAAACTTTCCCACTCCACCTGCTTTTCCTAGCATCCATGTAGCTCTGCTCCATTTTCCATTTTCCAGTCTGAAATCACTGCCTTTGGGCTGTCAGATTTCAGCAAATAAACCTGCCCCCACTGAACACCCCAGTCTTATTTCAGATCTGAGGGTCACACTCTTCTCATTAGACATAGCTCCTGACTTGGGTGTTAACTCTGTAGAGGGATGAGGCAGGTGTCCATGTGCCAGAAGTGCTGGGTGATGGCATTCAGGAAAGTAGGACTGATGGGCGTTCTGGGGGGCAGGGGTCTGTGGGGGAGATTTTAGCTTAACCATAGGAGTGTGAGCCTCATGTGCACAGGTCTTCTCAACATGTGTCCTCACAAACCACTTTTCTCATCGGACTTTACTGTTGGCACTATTAGCATTCTACCTCCCTTGGAGCTTGTATCACAGCTGAAACACTAGTAGAGTTCATTTTTTAAAATTTAAATTCAATTTGCCAACATATAGTATAATACCCAGTGCTCATCCCATCAAGTGCTCTCCTCATTGTCTGTCACCCAGCTACCCCATCCCCCCACCCACCTCCCCTTATGCAACCCTTTGTTTGCCATATTTAGGAGTCTCTCGTGGTTTGTCATTTTTTTAAAAAGATTTTATTTATTTATTCAAAAGAGACACAGAAAGAGGCAAAGACACAGGCAGAGGCAGAAGCAGGCTCCCTGTGGGGAGCCTGATACAGGACTTGATCCCAGGACCCCAGGATCACAATCTGAGCCAGAGGCAGACACTCAACCACTGAGCCACCCAGGTGCCCCCAGTAGAGTTCATTTCTATGAATGTGCCCAACAAGTTTCATCCTCTTAGAGGAGACACCATGTCATCTGATCCTGTCCATGTATTTCCCTAGGTTGAAGGTCTCCCATTCAGGTTCTTAGCCCCAAAAGAAAGGGAAAACAGGCTATGGGCCTCACTGCAGGGCCTGTGATCCTAATTGACTAGTGGATTCAGCCAGTCTGAGGTGCTTACCTGGACACATAACCTTTAGGTTTAGCAGGACTTCTGGAGAGTGAGTAATTCATAGGAAATCCCAGAAGATAATCACTAAAAACTGGATGCAAGCAAGACAGACTTCAGTTGGTAAATGGATCAATGAACTGGTCCATCCACACAATGGAATACTACCCAGTGATAAAAAAGAATGAGATGTGAAGATCAGTCTGAAAAGGGGACATACTATATGATTCCATTTCTGTGACATTTGGAAAAAGATGAAACAGAGACAGAAAACAGATCAGTATTTGCCAGAGGTTTGGGGAGGAGGTAGCACTGAATAGGTGAACCATGAGGGAATTTTTAGGATGGTGAAACTATTCTACAATAGTGTAGTTGTGAATTCACAACAATATGGCATTTGTCAAAACCCGAAAAACATTACAGCACAAAGTATAAATATCCAAATTAGGGGATCCCTGGGTGGCTCAGCAGTTTAGCGCCTACCTTTGGCCCAGGGTGTGATCCTGGAGTCCTGGGATCAAGTCCCGCATCAGGCTCCTTGCATGGAGTCTCTGCCTCTCTCTGTGTGTGTGTGTCTCTCATGAATAAATAAATAAAATCTTTTTTTAAAAATAAAATAAATAAATAAATATCCAAATTATAAATCTCTTTCAACTGGGAGATGATGAACCCCAATGGGCAAACCATGACAAAATAATGTAATTGCATCACAAAGGCATGGCATCGCTTCACTGAAGCGGGTGGTGTGCAAAGGTGCTGGCCTAAGTAACTTTGGAAATGAATGGAGATGTTAGGTCTAAAGACAAAAGGAACTGTACATCAGTACTGTATTCTAGTTGGTGAAGTTGTTTCCCATTGTATGGGTTGACAATTTTGAAATCACTGTACACGTATGATGGAATCACATGGAGTAAACGGAGGGCAGATGGTGGGAGGTAGGTTTGTCAGGTGGGAGTGAGCGACACAGACAAACAAGGAAGCCAGGCTAGAATGAGCCTTGTGGTCCTAGAGTAGAGTCGAGACTCACGTTTAACTTCATATAGATATAGATGGAGATACATATACAGATGGATTTAAAAATAATTGCAGATATATGTATACATGTGGGTTAGTATGCACAGACATATTTACTTAACTCTTTCCACTGAGACAGACTAGAAACAATGGCATCCCCATAGCAACAAGCATAGCTAGCACCCAGAGCTTGGTTTCAAATTCCATTATCAAAAGAAAGAAACCAGGATCCTTAGAGAAATGGAAGATTCCAAGGCTGGGGAAGGAAATAGACAGGATCAGCCTGGACCATCTTGTAGCGCCAGAGAGTAAGGATGGGATCAAAACCACAAAAGGGTGGAGCATGTCAAAGTGACACAGGAGCCACTGAAGGAGCTTCAAGTGGTCACAGCTAGAACAAACTGAGCAACAAAATAAATAAAGGAATATTAGATTATAACTCCAGGCATTAAATAACATTCAAGAGTTTATACTGACATAAATAAATGATAAAATCAATTATTAAATGAAGGAGAACAAACAGATCTATCTCTTGTACAAAAGAAGTCCAAGTAATTTATGTAGCTACTACCCCCTCAAGGAGGTAGAGCATAACTCCCCACCCCTTAAACGTGGGCTGTGTATAGTGGTTTTCTCTCAAAGAGGACAATATGCGGAGAAGAAAGGAGTAACTCTGCCGTGTAGAAAGCTGACAAACACTATCTTGGCCAGGTGATAAAGGTTAACATCACAATGATGAGTCATGCTGATAGCATATGGTGAAATGGGAAGGACACTTTGCCTCTGTGACTGGTCTTCCTCCCCAAAAGCCAGAGCCCCATCCTAATCATGAGAGAAATAGCAGACAAATCCCAGCTGAGCCTCATTTGACAAAATACTTGACCCGACTCCATAAAACTGTCAAAGACAAGGAAAGACTGAGAAACTGTCACAGTCAAGAGAAACCTAAGGAGACATGACAACTAAATATAATCTGGATGGGATCCTAGAACAGAAAAGGAACATTAGGTAAAAACTTAGGAAATCTGAATTAAGTATGGGATTTAATAATAATAATGTATCAACATTGGTTCATTAGTTGTAACAAATGTCTCATGCCCATATCAGATGTTAACAATAGGGACGACAGATGAAGTACACAAGACCTCTTTGTACTACCTTACAACACAATTTTCCTGTAAATTTGAAACTATTCTAAACTTAAAAGTTCATTAAAAACATAGAAAATAAGCTATTATAGCTATGTTTCATACATTCAAAAGTAGCTAGGACAACAATAATCCTCACCTCCGTTTTAGAGGTAAGACAAGAAAGTCTTTGGGAGGTAAACCAAATAGCTCAACATTAGAAAGGCTCATACACAAGGAACTAGGACTTCGAACCCTATTTTCCTGATTCCATAGCCCATGATTTTCCTGCCTCGGTCTGAATTTAAAGGAAGCCAGCTAGTAGAGAAATGCCACTACATTGTAAGTCACGTTTGGTTTGCATGTTTGGCTTATGAAATAGATAGTTCTACTTCTTTTTTAAAAAAATATTTATTTATTCATGAAAGAAACAGAGAGAGGCAGAGACATAGGCAGAGGGAGAATCAGGCTGGGGAGCCTGATGTGGGACTCGATCCCAGGACCCCGGGATCACACTCTGAGTCAAAGGCAGATGCTCAACCACTGAGCCACCCAGGTGTCCCTTATGGTTCTAATTCTGGTTGATTTTTTTCTTTCTGAATCTCATATTCTGCAAAATCTATGACGTAACACTCGAAGAGACTGAACTAAAATAAAAGAGAGCTTTTTTTTCGCACAGGATGAAACCTGTCTTCTCCATCTGCCTGGGGCAAGAGGACTGAATGGTGATGTGGGCACAGCTACAAAGTGAGATCTCTTCCAGGATGGCTCAGGATCCTGAGGTAGGACCCAGTGGTCACCCTCTGACACTCAACTGGACCACTCTCCATCCAGAAGGCACATCTGGCTTCCAAAATTTTTTCTTGTTGCATCTTAACCACTCGGTGTGAGCTTTTCAAAAGGGAAGGGGGTTCATGGCCCTCAGATCTCTCTCTACTCCAAGTACAGAATGGTTTCGGTCATCCCACTTTGGTAATGTCTTCTCCCAGAAGACAGGAAGGAATACAAGAGACAACTTGGCCTCTGTCGGGATTGTTTGCCATCATGTGTCTGAGAGAGTTCTTATATCCTCACTCCCTTCTCCCCTCCCAGCCCTCAACTGGGAAGCTTGAGATGGGATGGAGGGAGAAGAGGTGGAGAAAGATGCAAGCAGAGACTTGTCAAGGTGGGCAAACCTCACATCACCGCAGTCAGTTTTCTCCTTCCCTCAGAAGACGGCGGAGGACTGGGTACACCTCTCTCACCATCATCTGTGGTCGTGTTTCCTCTGGCACTTACTGCATTATGTCTGCAAGTTGCTTCATTTACACAGGAGCAAACTGAGGTTCAGAGAGGTGAAAGGAGTTGCCCAAAGTCACACAACTAGGAAGAGGGATAGACACTCTAGCATAAGGGCAGAAAGTTGAGGTAAAATTCATACCCCTTGATCCCGATTTCCTCGGTGAAGCAGGAGCAGAGGTGGGAATAGGTGTTGTAACAAGGTTTGGGTGAACGGGACAGCCAGGCCTGCCGAAGGTTCTAGACACAGCCAGGAGTGTCCTCATCATCACCTTCCATAGCTCAGGTGTGTGCACATTTGAGGCAGAGTATAGGGCACCAGAGCAGACACTTCAGACTCGTTTGCCTATTCTCATCTGTTCAAAAGGGATGGGGTCGGGGGTGGGGAAGGAAATAAATTAAACCAGTTGCTCTGCTTAACAAAGCCACCGGTTGCGTATCTTATATTTTGCACTTTTCAGGTGATTTTATTGGCACTTGCATAGACGGCCTGCGGCTGGGTTTCTGGGCCTGTGATTATACAGGCTGCTAAGTCAGTGTTTTCCTTAATTATCCAGGAAATGAAGGAGAAGGAGATTATTTATTTTCTCATCCTGAATGATACAGACATCGCCAGTCCTTGGGAGTTGGCAGTCTGGATCTGTCTAGGTGAGCTGTAGCGCCCATGTCAGCTCCCACGCTGAACCTACCTGGGAACCCCTCCTCCTCCCTCCCCCACTATCCAGTTTGTATCATGAAATATTGTATTAAACACCTTTTTTGGGGGAAAATATGTAACTTCCATGTGCTGAAAAAATGCAGTTGATCTGCTCAAGGGCAGCCACCTACACTTGTTTTAACTGCCGTGGAATCACGATTCATAATTTGGCTTGAAAGGTGATTAAGGCCCCTTGGCTGAGTTTGCATTCCCTCACTCTGTACAATTATGTTGCTGTTTAGTAGGATTTAAATGGAAAAGGGTGTTTATCAAGTGAAGGCAAAAACATGTTATGCTCTAATTTGGCAAAAGAAAATGTGTTTTTTTTTATGTGAAATGTACACAAACTTTATATATCTGTTAACAACAGACAACTTTCAAAGTATGATTTTATGAAAGTTGAAAACATCCATCCATGCAGAAACAATACCTAATCTCAGGAAGGAGGGGCTTTGAAGGGACCAAGTTGTGTCATAGACCCCATGACACATACCCCCTAACTATGGCAGCCCATCCATCAGAGCTGAGTAGATAAGCCTTGTTGTTAGGCCTTGGCCAATGAGCATCTCAGTGACCACCATGATGGTCAAGAGGCTCTTCCCTGAGTTTCTTGGGTGGTGTAAGCCCTGTTGTTCTTTTCAGATCCATTAGTAGTGAGGAGGTTCTTCTAGCATGACTGATACCAAGAAAAACAACATAGATATCTATGTCTTAAATCCAGAACCTGTGAATATGTTACCTCATATGGCTAAAGGGACATGATTTTTAAAAGCAGAGAAAGTTTCTTGGCTATAGTCAGAAGAAGATGTCATGATGGAAGACGAGTCAGAGAGATGTGACATTGTTGACTTTGAAGATGGAGCAATGGACCATAAGTCAAGCAATGCAGATAGCCTCTAGAAGCCTGAAAGAATAAAGAAACTGATTCTCCCCTGGAGCCTCTGGAAAGGAACTCAGCCCTGCTAACACCCTTGATCTTTAGCCCAGTGAGACCCATGTCTGACTTCTAACCTCTGGAACAATAAGGTAATAAATTTGTGTTGTTTGAAGCCACTAAATTATTGTAATTTGCTATAGCAGCAATACAAACCTACATGGGCTCAGAGACTGATCGATAAGTGTGTGGTTAGGAAGGTTATTTTGTCAATTTGAGGACAAATAAGACAGCATTGTCCATGCCTCTTTAACCAGCAGAAATAAATTCTAGAATGAGTAAAGTGGGGTTCAGTCTAGCAACCAGGATTTTGCAGTTGGGACCATGCCTAAGGAGTGCTGCAAATCAACAGGCCCACATCCAGTTGGTTGTTTTGGCACTGGACCATTAGAACCAGCACAACTTTCCAAGGCTCACTGGTGTCTCACCCCTGCAGTTTCTGTGGCAAATCCACTAACGAGAGGAAAATTGAGAGAGAGCAGGAGAGGGAGAGGAAGCAGAAGTTAAGAGTGAGCTGCCAAATGTTTTTGGCTACATTCAGGATATTTGAGCTCAGAACCTCTTCTTTATTTTTTTAAAGATTTTATTTACTTATTCATGAGAGACACAGAAAGAGAGAGGCAGAGACACAGGCAGAGGGAGAAACAGGCCCCATGCCAGAAGCCTGATGCAGGACTCCATCCCAGGATCTCGGGATCATGCCCTGAGCCCAAGGCAGGTGCTCAACCACTGAGCCACCCAGGCGTCCCTCAGAACCTCTTCTGAACATGAATTTTAGAGTTTTAATGGCTTAATCTTAGGGAATAGTCTTATATTTCATTTATGCCTTCAGAATGTCTTCTAATGCTTTAGTTTCAAATTGCTGCCCAAAGTGGTTGATGTATATACATGTGTACAGACACTCATACATCCAAGTACATGCACGCACACATGCTTCTGTGCCAAATCTGGTAAAAGTGATCTTGAGCTTCATTCTGAAAAGAACAGAATATGCATATAGTCACCTAGAGCATGGGCTTAATGGACTCTGTCATTTTCTCCAATTTTGTCCCAATATGGTTTCCTTTTTTTTTTTTTTAAATCACATTGGAAGCTCTTTTGTAAGATGTTTGTATGTGTAGTTGGACTATTCATTCTCTATCCAGAGAGCCATCCTAATCTAATATGTAACAAGAGTCTAAAAGCTAATCAATAATGGAACACAGATCTGCCTATAGAAGTCCCCACACCTCCTTGGAGAGGAAGCTGCACAAGAGAGCTGGCCTCCAAGGGCACTTCCAACTTTATATTTATTCTATGATGATTCAACTCCATGTGTAATTCTTTGTATTGTCACTTCCAATTATTTTTGGAACAAAAACACCAGGGAAATGAGTTACTCATTTCAAAAAGCACATTCATATTTGATAAATAGCTTACAGATTAGAGGGAAGATGTTTACTGAGACCAGGATTCAAAGCGCTTTCCTGGGGATCAGACTGAAGCACTGGATGAAGGATGACAAATCTGCGTTACCTAGATCATCTGAAGCTCATAATGCAGGGCTGGGGACCTCAGGAGTTCCCCTGAAAACAGCACAAAGACAAGCCTTTCAGTGCGGTTTTGGCCAGATGCAAGTCTCTGGGAGGCCAGCGTCCATCTCCTAACTTCATGTTCAGTAGCTCAGGGAACAGAGTGGGCCGGGACCAAGTCTGCCTTGAGAGGCAACATCCAACTTCCTGTGCCACTGTCCTGTGTAGAAATTATGTAGCTGCTCCAAGCGTCGTGCCCCTCTGTTCCTGAGTCCTTAAGTCTTTTCTCATTTCCATCTCAGTGCCCAGAGGAAGTTTGGGAACCAACAGAATTAGGTTTCTGTGTCCTGAACTCTGGGTCCTGCAAAGTAGAAGTGAAAAGTCTCTTCTTATTCTCTGCTTTCTTTGTTTATTTAGCTATTGGGTTGGCTTAGTCCGTTCAGGCTACTATCACAACAAGCCACACTCTGGGTGGCTTAAGAAACAGTAGAAACTTATTTCTCATGGTCCTGGAGGCTAGAAGTCCAAGATCAGGGGGCCAGAATGGTTGTGTTCTGCTGAGAGCCTGCTTCTGAGGTACAGACAACTGACTTTTTGTTATATCCCTGTATGGTGGAAGAGGAGAGGGATCTCTGTGGAGCCCCTTTTAGAAGAACACTACTCCCATTCATGAGGTTCCACTTGCATGATGAAAGCACCTCCCAGAGGCCCCATCTCCTAATGCCTTCACTCTGGGAGTTAGGATTTCACCATAAGAATTTGGGGAGGACACTGACATGCAGACCATAGCGAGGACCATTTAACATAAATCTGTGCTGAAAAAACATTAACAGGCTTCATTCATTCATTCATTTACTCACCTACCCCACACATACCATCTTCATAGTACATTGTATTCTGGGATGTACACCAGGTGCCAGGGCTTCAGATCCTGTCCATAACTCATTTCAAAAATAATGTTTATTCTGCAACTTACTGCAAGCAGAGGGCATGCTCTTTGGACTGGGAAGGCGACCTCCCAGGAGAATCTCCTGCAGTGGTGTTGTTTGGTCCCTTTGAGGAAGTAAGCAGCTGACAGCCCTGACTCGCGTAAGCATCTACTTCACAGGAGTTGTCTATGAGCATCACTTAAGCAAATACACGTCAAGTGCTTAGAAGTATGTCTGGCGAGTGATACATGCTTTCAGAATGAGAGTGAGGTGTGTAAGATCTGTGAAGACCTGGTTTCTGCTGGGTGCAGCTCAGAGCCCACCAATGTTGGCCAGTGGGTGTGCTGGTTGCCAACATCCTGCTTTCATGGCTGTCAAATAACTGTCCAACTGGTCTGGGGAAGCCCTCATAATCCTTTGAGAAGGGACTAAGCTCTAGCAGCTAAGGAAGGCGTCTCTTCTTTGGTGGTCTGGCTATTTAAGGCTGACTAAGAAATACCTGCACTGTCTGTAGGAGGGAGACCTTGCCTTTCTGGTCTTTCTACTACTGGCTCCAAGCCAAGAAACTTGGCACCTGCCATGGAGGTGATGAAGAGCTACAATGGCTTGAAGGTTCAGCTGATGCAGCAGAGATCTCTGTTCTGAGCCGTGCGGGTGCTTGCTTAGACATCTCCTTTCAGCCACACTAATAGAGGCCTACTAAGTACAGCATGACTCATGGACAGATGAAGGGGAAGAGACAGCAGTGCTCCTGGGCAGTAGTGGGATAGAGCCCCTTGAGTCCCCGGGATCCACCTGTTGTCTGACTGAACCATATCCAAGTGCAGTGATTTCTGAAGACACTTTTCCTCTTCCAGGAAATCTAAGCCACAAAAATACTTCAGGAAGTCCACTGGGCATTCCCTTTTAGGAAGCACCATCTTAAAAAGGCAATAAAAATAGGAATAATGTATTAAGGGTGTACCATGCTAAGAGCTTTATGTTTATTATCCGACACATTCATTCTCACACCTCTGCGAGCCCACTACTGTGATTCTCATATTTTACAAAGAGGGACGTTGAAATACGGGAGAAAATAACACATTTAGATGAAAATGTCTTCCGATATATTGCCAGGAAGCAGAAGGGCTAGAATTTGAATCTAGGGCTTAAGACTCCAGAAACCATACTCTCAAACATTGCACATTACTGTCTTTCCCAACAGGACTGTGCCCTTGCTGAGAACGGGAGCTCCAGCAGAAGATCCATCAAGACTCCACTCCAAAGTGCATGTGGTGACTGTCAGATCGGCCCCTCAGAAGGGCAGAATGAAGCCCTCCTCTGCTGAGTACTGAAGAAACTTCGCCCAGCCCCATTCATCCCAAAGACTGCTTGACTAGACACTGGTAAGGATCAAGGTTTGCTGTAGCCAAGCCCGGGGTAGGGGGGGTGGGAAGTCCCAGTCTTTACTCCATGAGGCTACTCTCTGCCTTTCAAGGGCTTTTTTTGTTTAACATGCAGCACCAATCATGGACTCCTCTTTTCAATTTAAATGGGAAGACAATAGCTTCCATGTTTGAGGCCTTTTACAAGACTCTGATGATCTTTATCTTGTGCAGGATAAATACCATTATGGTTATTGAACACATCGATCATTATGCTGTGGCTATGTCTTCTCAATTAAGCAGTTGGCATGTTTGTTGTTAATAATGTACTAATATGGGGGAAAAGGCTTTTAGAAACAAAAGGGCCAAAGTGGGATTCATTCATGGATTCCAGGTGCATCTGGCTGCCATTTCATGCTATGCTTAGAAATCAAGGTAGCATCAGTGTGAACAAAGATCCATTAGGAATCAGCGGACATCACTTCGAAATTGTGGGTTTGTATTTGGGCAGGATGGTAACACATCCTGGCATAGGACACAACCGCCATAGTGTATATGTAGGCTTTTTAATAATTGTGGTAAGAAACAGATAACATAAAATTCACCATCTTTTACCATGTCAAGGTATACAGTTCAGTACTGTTCAGTATATTCACATTGTTTGCAACCGATCTCCAGAACTCTTTCATCTTGCAAAGCTGAAGCTCTATTCCCGGCGTGGGACAACTGCCTATTTCCCCTCCCTGCAACCCCTGGTATCACCCTTCTTTCTCTCTCCGAGAACGTGACTTCCTCCTGTAAGTGGAAACGTACAATATTGTCCTCTCGTGCCTGGCTTCTTTCACTGAGCCTAATGTCCTCGAGATTCATCCATGTTGTACCATGTGACACAATGTCCCTTTTTTTAAGGCTGAATAACATCACCCTGTACGTACAGACCACATTTTGTTTATCCATTCATTAGCTGGTGCACACTTGGGTTGCTTCGACCTCTGTGTAGTTTAAATAACATTGCTAGTGTGCAAATATCTCTTTGGGATCTTGATTCCATTGTTTTTGGAAATATACCCGGAAATGTAATTGCTAGATCGTAGGGTAAATTCTATGTTTAATGTTTTGAGTAACCATACTGTTTTTTTCCCACGATGGCTGTATCATCTTCCCTTCCCGCAACGGGGATTCCAGTTTCTCTACATCCTCACCAACACCTATCTTTTGGCTCTGCAGTAATCTCTTAACATATCTAATGTCTCCTTTACATATCAAATGTGGCCTATCTTTTAGAATTTCACCAACACAACGAGGAACAATATACTCTCTGTATGCACAGCAACAGTGCACCTGGGAGACTTGGTGTGCTCGCTTGGGAGGAAAGGCCTAGTAGTTGCTTGTTTTAAGCTTTAAGCCTCCAGGTCTCTTCCTCTCTGATGCCTTCTATGAACCCTCCAGCAGCAGGCAGTAACCATCCTATCCGTGCCCTATGGCATTATATTGCCGTTATTTTTTTCCACGTCTGAGGACTGATCTTTCTAGCTTGTCTCAGGGCATGTTCAGCCCCGTGCTGTTCCCACTGTGCACAGCACAGTGTCACAATGCAGTGTGTGGTCTCTGGGGTCCGATTGCCTGGGTTTGAATCCTAGCTTTGTTATAATTTGCTCTGTGACTTCAGGCAAGCTACTTCCCCTCTCTGGATCTCAATTTTCTCATCTGTTAAATTAGTATAATAGTATCAATCCCATAGCCTTGTTGGGAGAAGTAAGTTGGTTAGCATATGAGAAATTGTTCAGATGCCTCTCTGGGGCATGATAGGTGCTCCCACATGTTAGCTCTTGGCGTGGCTGTGTTACATTGCAATTGGGTTCAAGTTGTCTGGGTAGTCCCTGGTAGCTGTGCTCTGCCCTGGTCTATCCCTAGAAAGGTGGATTCTTAGGGAATTATAACTAGGTAGATGACCTTGAGGAGGGCAAGAGAATGTAAAGTGACCCGACTTCTCTTTAAACTGACTTTTTTTGAGTATACCATCCAGGGAGTGCACATCTCTGAGCTAGTATTCTTGGGTGCTTGCCAGGATTGCTCTTGTAGAGACTGTAGGTAGGCCAGGAGCTAGGATGGGACAGGGCCAAGGCATTCTTTAGAGAATAAAATAAAGCTTTCAAGACAATTATTTAGATTCCTAGATTACATAGTCAATTTTCCAGTTGTTATTCCTGACCCTGTAGTAAAGTCCTGTAAAGTTTTATTTAAATGCTCCAGCCATGCTTCTTTTACATTATGAGTGATAAAGGGTAGTGTCCTATGTCCACCCCCCTAGAATGATGGATAACAGGGTAGACCAACTGCCACCCCACCTCCCATCACAACCACCCCCCGACATGCCCACTATCAACCTGCAATATGGCCGGCTGTGAGCAAAGTCAGGAATCAGTGAAGAGGCAGGCCATATGATGAGTGGGGCTCTTGACTTCAGCTTAGGGTATAAAATATAGCTTGGAGGGTCAACTTCCTCACTTGAAGAGCCTCCCTCTAGAAGGACTATTGTCTTAGCTCAGGTTGCTATAACAAAAATAACATAGAACTGGATGGGCTTAAGCAACAGACATTTATTTCTGGAAGCTGGAAGCTAGAAGTCCAAGATCATGGCTGGGTTATGGTGAGAGCCCTCTTCTTGGTTCATAGATGGCCACCATCTTGTATTTTCACAGGAAAAAGAGAGACACCATCACTTTAGTGTCTCTTCTTATAAGGGCACTAATCCCATCATGAGAGTTCCACCCTCATGACCTAATTATCTCCCAAAGGCTTCCCCTCTAAATAGCATTACATGAAGGATTAGGGCTTCAACATATGAATGGAGGGCAAGGATACAAATATTCAGTCCACAGCAGAGATTGCCATCCTTGAAGGCTATAAATTTTATTTTCTATTAAGGAAGGTAGTAATTTCCTTAACGTGGTCGGAGCTATCAATGCTAGTTTCTGGATCAAACTTTATTTGAAATTATTTAATCCTATGGTGGCAGGACTGGCCTGTAAGGCCCTCTGGCTGACCTGCCCCTCGTTTTCCAGCCAGAGACATCAAGGTTCAGAGAAGAGAAGCCTTGTTACCAGGCCCAAAGCTAGAGACCAGCAGAGCTGGGATGAGGACCCAGGCCCCTCAGACACTGCAGTGAATTTTCCAACCCTTGCTATTGCCTCATGTGAGAGGATGGAATGTGGCATGGAGCATTTCAAAGTCACTTTCCCTCCTGTCTCATCTTGCTTGTCAGAGACAACATTGCCTTAGGACTGAGGCTGGATGAGAAACCACGTCTCAAAATCCCTCAGCAAGCCTGCTGGCATGGCTGTGTCAGGAAATTCTCAGAAAGGAGAGCGGGAAAGACATTTTTGTTCACTGCTTCGTAAATAAGAGAAATGGTGACCATCACTCAGGTCGTACCAGGAAAATTTAGTACCACATTCGTCTTCCAAAGGCCTTTCGTTCTTTAAATCTCCTTAATTTCAGGGTTTTTTTTCCCTCACTGGCCCCTGCCTTCCAGCTCCGTGACTTGAACGGTGTCCACTCTCAGGCCTGGCATCCTTGGGGAGGAGCTGCCCTGTGTCTTCCCAGACAGTGGCGACCTTGTGTAGACCGGCAGAGACCAGGGTGGTGGGGCTTCTGGGACCAGCAGGCCATCGGCAGTGACAGAGATGAAGGCAAGAGTAGTTTACCCTTCACAAATATGGATAATTGCACAGAACGCAAAGCTGTAGAGAGATTAAGAAAGTTCAGCAGGAGTCTTGGGAGCTTTCTCGAACTTTTGAGGATTTATCCAAAATGAACCTTTACCCTTTTGCAGTTCATCCTCAGCTAATAAAAAGAAATCAATTGAAGTTATAATCCTGTCGAGTCCTCCAAGAAGCAAGCCATCAGAGAGGACAAATCTTGAGATGTGTCTGTCCTTGGAAAACTGGGTCGAACTCAAGGAAAACACTCATTCTCCTGAGACAATACCTCTCTGGCAAAGCTGCCTCCCACCCTGAATAAATGCAAACATGCCAACTGCATTGGAGACATTGCATGCCAACTGTCCGTTTGGAGATATTCCTCTCGTTTTAGACACAATGAGAACACCATGTGACTGTGTGCTTCAAAGCATGACATGCAGGCCGGATCTCAAACTCAGGGTCAGCCACAGAGACAAGACACTCATCAGCTCAGGACACACTTCCTTCGGCCAACATTGTACCAGGATGTGTAGAGCCTAGTGCTTTCTCAGAACAGCCCATGGAAGCAAAGCAAGGCGGCCTATCACCTTCTGGCTGTGGCACCTACTTTCTAGGGGCCTCAGGTTTGTATAAAAAGAAGATTCGTGTCCTCCTAATAGCATCACCACTATGAATAAAAGCCAAGTACTGAACATCTTTTGGGTGCTTATTATGAGCTGGGCCCCCTTCTCAATCCGTTTCCCGTGCTGGGTCATTGAATCACCACTGGACTCCTATGAGGAAGGTGATATTAAGTTGAATCATACAAAATTAGAAGATTTGACCATTTCTGATTTATAAAAATGGCATTTTCATATAGTTGAATCCCAGATGGCCCATTTTACAGATGAGAAAACTGAGACATAGAAAAGTTAAGTAACTTGGACCCCAAACACCCAAGTTACAAGGGTAGTAAGGACAGGCCGGCTCCATAATTCATGAGAGCCAGCACAAAATTAGCAAGAGGCCACTTGTTCAAAAGTCAGGGAAGGGTTTCTCAAAGTTACAAAAATATGAAACCTTTTTCCTTTCTTCCGCCATCTCTCTCTGGACCTATCTTGGTGATTTTTATTTGCTGTTCAATGTCACATTCACTTGAGCACAGAGATACTTGCCTTCAACCCTCAAAGGTGCCCAGGAGGCCCTATGAGGCCCACCAGCTTCCAGATGGCCACACGGTGCTTTGCTTGAGGGCTTGAGGGCAGGGAAGTCAAGCCAGGCACTTCTCTTTCCCACCACCCCACCACCACCCCAACCCATAGCATGTAGGAGACCCCTGCCCCCATGCAGAGAGGATCAGGGTGGGTATGAGGCTTACCTCTGTCTAGTTTCTGAATGTGTGGTGATGCTGCCAGCCTGGGGCAGGGTCCTGTCCTGACGCTCCACAGCACACATGTGCCTAAGTCTGCCTATACCTGGGTCCCTGTGGGGACAGAGAGCTGTGGAGTGTGAGGCAAGGTGGTTCTCAGGAGTAGCAGGGTTGGGGAGCAGATAGCCAAGGACCCTCTCGGGGAGGTGAGGGAGGTGGGGAGTAAGGTAAGGCTACCAGCTTTACTGTCCCAGCAGACTTTGCCTACAAAACATAAAGTCAGAGATAACATCGTTTAGAATTTCAGAGTGAGCACAGAGCATTAAACCAAGCACAGAGGGGAATCCCTCAGCAGTTTAGCACCTGCCTTCAGCCCGGGACGTGATCCTGGAGTCCCGGGATCAAGTCCTACATTGGGCTCCCTGCATGGAGCCTGCTTCTCCCTCTGCCTGTGTCTCTGCCTCTCTCTCTATGTCTTTCATGAATAAATAAATAAAATATTTACAAAATAAATAAATAAACCAAGTCCACAGCCCATCTGAGCTCAAACCCTGGGCAGACACCCTGGCTTCACACCCATGAGCTGGCCCTGACTGCACAAGTGGGTCCAGGCTGTGTGCCACTCCCACCCCACTGCCGACCTGCCCAAGGCCATCAGGCTATGTTCTAGGCCAAACACCGTCCCCCAATACTTCCTCTCCCCTCTCCACCACAGTGCTCCTACCTGGCAACCCCGGGCTCCTCACATTTCCTCAGACTCTTGTTTGATGTCAAATCTTCTCTCTTCTATCATTCCTATGACAAATTCTCTTCTATCATTCCTATGACAAATAACATACTAGACCTTGGATTTCTAAGTTCCAAAATGTTATTCTTTCTGGGAATGGCCCCCCAGGGACCTCCTGTCAGCAGGCCTCCTCTTGGTTGCCCATTGGAAAGATGGGTGAGACAGACACAAAGGAGATCCTGTGGAGGTTAGCTAGTTAATACAGTTCAAGCACTTTGAAGATACAATGTGCTACATTAATTCTACATTCCATTATTACTAATAAATGCTCAACCTTCGTGCATCGGAATATCCAGAAAGGGACATTTGATTCATGATGAGTCAAGAGTGATTTAAAATGTTGACCCTAGCTCTAAGCATAGCCAGAGTTTTATGTGCATCATATAATGCAATAATTGCTATGGTAACCGCTCATTTATATTAATTAGAGGAGTAAATAGAGTTCCATAATATATATTCCAGACTAATGCCGAGAGCATAAGTAAGATCTCCCCATTGAAAGGTTTAATTGATGCACTTGCCTTGTAGGAGAATTTGCTTTTTTTTTTTCTTCATAGGTATATTTAGCCCATTTAAAGCAATTTTCTTTTATTCTTCCTCTCCCTTCTGCCTTGCACTGCCTCTGGGATTCCAAGGCAATTAGCCATTTGTGTGGAGGAAAAGAAGGCCTTGATGTGCAGCAATCCTGAGATTTTTTTCTCTCTGTGAGCACTGGAGACATTTTGTGAGTAAATAATAGGAACAGATCCTTCCGAAGCCCTGGCCATTATTGGAGCAAATCTCCTAAGCGTGAAGTGTTCAAAGTTTAAGGTGAAGCCATCAGGTGATTTTAAGCCTATCATTTGAAAGATATTAGGGGAGACCTATTTTTGCTCCATTCATTTGGTTCTTAAATTTGTCAGCAGAAAAATGAGAAACCCTAATAGCAGTAGAATATCAGCTGGACCAATCTCTCAAGAGGATCGCTGAATGGCTGCAATAACAAACAACTCCCAAATCGGAGTGGCGCAATGCAATGAAAGTCTGTTTTTGTTTTGCACCTGCTATGCATCCAGCAAGGGTCAGCAGAGGGGACCGGGACCACTCATGGCAGCCCTTCAGAGTCTTCCAGCCCTTGGAGGTTCCACTTCAGCGTGCAATCTCCTCATTACCTCAATAAAAGGAGGGTGACTCCGCAAACGGCACCCAAAGGTGACAGTGTCACTTGCACTCAGAGCTTGTGGGCAAATCAAGTCCCGCAACTGAGCGTAACTTCAAAGAAGGATAGAGAAGTACAATCCCATCACGTGCCCTAGAAGATAGCCAGAAACATTGGGTGAGCAGCACCAATGACTCCCACAGGACGGTGTATGCCATCTGGTACCTGAAACTGATTGGCGGTTGGGGGACTGGGATGAGACAAGTTTATACTATTTCTGTTAACCATGTTCAGCGACCCTACCCCCAATACGCTATGACAAACCCTCAGGACGCTGGGAAGATAAAGGTTGTTTTTGTAATTTAATCCTTTCAATTTTGAAGAGACAGTTTTTTGTATTATTACAAACACATGTATTATTCCCTTAGAAACTTAAGAAAATATACATAAAAGGAAAAATCATCCCTAGTCACATTTCCTAGAGATAACCTTTGTCAGCATTTGGAACAATACCTTTACTGTCTTTCCTTGTCTTGTTTTGCCCTGTTTTTCTTTTCCTAAATCTAAAAATACATTGTCTTGACTGGCTGTCCTCAGTTTTTCCCTCCTCTGGCCTCTCCATAGGCCTCTCAGTCAGAAAATGTTGATTCCTTCATGTTTTCCCCTTGATGGAGGGGGAGGGGAAGCTCAAAGTGAAATATCTATAAGGCAGCAAAACTCTCTCTGGCTGATATGTACCATCGTTTATGGAATAATTTCAGTGAGATTTTATATCAATGGCCTCCAACTCTTTCCTATGACTTCCCAAAGGCCCATTCCAAGAAGGGAATGAGGAAGGGAGAAGCCCTGCCTTGTGCCAGGTGCAAGTCATGTGACCGCCCTAACATAGTGATCTCTTCTTTGGTCATGGTGAAGTCCTCTCTTCAGGACATCTGTTTTAGCTTCCTTTCTCCCCTGATGGGACAGGTTTAATGTCATTTCTCAGATCACTTTTCTTCATGCCACCAAAGGATATCCTAGTAAGGTCTCTTATTTTATGTACAGAAAAACATGTTTTATCTTTTAGTCTTAAATGCCATACCACTTTATCTTGATATAGGATTCTAGATATATTGAATAATATTGTTTACTCCAGAGCTATGGTCTTTTTTTAAAATTACTTTTCATTGACTTTTGAAGAAACACCTCTTTTATTCTACCAGACTTAGCCTGAAATAAAATTCTAGACTGGTGGCTATTTTCCTGTAGCATTTCGGAGATAGTCTCTCATTATCTTTGAGGATCCATTATTGCTGATGAAAAACCTGCCAATCTAATTTTTGTTGCTTTATCAGGTATAGCCAGTGGTAGGCTACATCTAAAATGAATGATGCTTTGTGATCTCTAGCTACTGGTGTGTGTCCCCTCTTGTAGGCCCCTGCCTTTCAGTGTGGGCTGAGCCTAGTGACTTTCTTCTGATGAATAGAATATAACAAAAGTAATAAGATGTTACTTCCAAGACTGGGTTACAGAAAAGATCTGGCTTCCATCTTGGATGGCCTCTGTTCCTCTCCTTCTTTCCTGCTCTGATGAAGTCGGCTGCCAGGTGGTGAGCTTCCCTAAGGAGAGGCATACGTGGCAAGGCTCCGAGGAAGCCCCTCCATCCAGTAGCTAGGAAAGAGCTGGGACCTGGTCCAATAACTAGTGAGAAACTGAACCCCATGAAGCTCACATAAGTGAGTGCAGAGGCAGATCCTCTCTGGGCTTAACCTTTAGATGACACTGAGGTCCCAACCGATGCCTTGGCTGAAGTTTGTGAGAGATCTTGAGGCAGAGTTAGCCAGCTAAGCCGCACTTACATTCCTGGTCCACTGAAACTGTGAGATAAGACTTGTTGTTTTAAGCCACTAAGCTTGGAGGGTAATTCATATGCAGCAATATACTGCCTTTATGGTAGTGTATAAGATTTTCTTTTTTTCCTCCATATGAGAACATGAGATTTATTATGTGTATAGATACACAGAGCCAAGATTTGGTTTCATTTATCCTGCTTGGCATTTTAAGCACACTCGAAAAATATTTTTTTATTTGAGTATAGTAGACACACAATGTTACATTAGTTTCAGGTGTGCAACATAGTGATTCAACTTCCCTATAAGTTATGCTGTGCTCACCACAAGTGTAGCTACCATCTGTCACCATACAACCCTATTATAATACCATTGTCTCTCTTCCCTATGCTGATCTTAAGCACATTTTAAAAAGCTTATAGACTATTTCACATTTAAAATGATAATTCCTTAATATTATCAAACATTCAGTCATGGGTCAAATTCATTTTCGAATTGTCTATTAACGTTTTATACTTGGTTTGTTCAAATCAAGACCCAAATACATTATGAATTTAAATTCATACTTCCAATTCAAAATCAGGATTGTAGATTTGAAATATCTGAAATATTTTCCCGATATTTCTTTTCTCTTGTGCAGAGAATCCTAATTGCTAATGGCATTAACACACTTCCATATATTCAGAACAACAAAACTGTTTTTTAAGTTACCAATGTAATTACTGAAAATAATTTAAAGATTGTTTTTGCTTGTTTGTTTTGCTTTGTTGTTCTGGGGGTTTGAGTTTGGTTTGTTTGGTTTTGTTGTTGTTTTGTTGGCTTTTTCCTCCCTAAAGTGTATCCTGCTAGGGATGAACAGTCAAATCCCTGCCATGAGGAATAATTCCTTTCTGTATGGTTCTGCCACCAACTCAATGAACAACAGTTCTTTTAATTTGTTTAATATCATTTTCAGTTTGTAGGAATGGCTCTTGTTTACATTTTCATTTAATTCTGCATTATAATTATGCAGAACGTTTATATCATTCCAAAGTTTGATATACAATCCCGATATACTCAAAAAGGTATGGATTTCCCCCCTTTACTGTCATCCTGTGTCCCCTCTTTCCCTATAAGAGGCCCTTTAAAAAATATTATGGCTATCCCTTTTTTTGAGGAGGGTGTAGCAAAGACTGTGTGTGTGTGTGTGTGTGTGTGTGTGTGTGTGTGTTTGTGTGTATTCATCTCCTTCCCCTTTTTAGATAGATGAGAGCATATAGGGGCACCTACCTGGTTCAGTTGGTGAAGCACATGACTCTTGATCTCTGCGTCATGAGTTCGAGCCCCACATTGGGTGTAGAGCTTACTTAAAGATAAAATGAAAGCATACAAACCTTTTTCTTATCTTGATTTGTTTCATTAGCAGTATATCCATCCTGGAGATTGTAGAAGTCTTTTGATCATTATAAATTTCTACTTACAGAAATGTGCACAGATCCTAAAAGTGTGGTTTGAAGACTTTTCATAAAGTGAATACATCCATGTGAGCATCATCTAGATCACCAAGTACAGCATTTCTAGCCCCCAGAAGCTGTGGTCTCGCACGCTCCTGGTCACTTTCCACACTCCCCTCCTCAAAGGTGACCACCATTTTAGCTTCTTCTACCATCCTAGACTGATTTGCCCACTTTTCACAGTTTATAT
The DNA here is from genome assembly GCF_003254725.2 of Canis lupus dingo. NCBI lineage: Eukaryota > Metazoa > Chordata > Mammalia > Carnivora > Canidae > Canis > Canis lupus. The sequence goes on along the minus strand of NC_064281.1, from coordinate 117,809,259 downwards.
CCCTGGAATAATATGGTATCTACTGACATGTGTCTGGATGCACCTGTTCAATACCATTTGTGAGACCCATTCATGTTGTTGTATGTGGAGGCAGACCATTCTTATAGCATAATTTATTGGTCTGTCCTGTTGATGGACATTTGGGCTTTTTTTTTCTGTTTAAGGCTTTAAAAATAGTGCTGCTGAGAACATTCTGGTGCATGGCTTTTGGTGCACCATATATACTTTTCTATTAGATTTACCTAAGAATATAATTGTTGGACCATAAAGTATGCATATATTCAGCTTTAGCAGATACCGACAGCTTTCCAGTATAGCTGTGCCAATGTCTACTCCCCCCTACTAGTGTCAGAGAGTTCTGGTTGTTTTGCATGCTCACCAACATGTGATACTGTTGTGAATCCTTTTTTTTAACCAGTTGGGCAAGTGTGGTAATGTGTGTGGTTTTAATTTGAATTTCCCTGATGACTCCCCACACTGAGTACCTCTACTATGCTTGTTGACAATTGTCTTATGAAATGTCTGATTGAGTCATTTCCTGTTTTTCTAGTAATGTCTTTTTCTTCTTGAATTGCAGGAATTCTTTCAAAATGCTGTACACAAGTTGTTTATCACTTATATTTTTCGCAGATATACTTTCTACTTTGTTTCTTGTGTTTCCCAAGTTCTTAATTGTATCTTTGGATGAATAGAAGTTCTTCTAATGTAGTTCATTTTGAAAATTTACCTTTAGGGTTCATGATTTTTTTTTCTTTTGTTTAATACATCTTTGCCTACACTAAGGTCATACATATGTTCCCTTGTGTTATTCTATTATTTTTTAACAAGCTCTACTGTTTTTCTTTTAATATTTCTATCAGGGATCCCTGGGTGGCACAGCAGTTTGGCGCCTGCCTTTGGCCCAGGGCGCGATCCTGGAGACCCGGGATCGAATCCCACGTTGGGCTCCTGGTGCATGGAGCCTGCTTCTCCCTCTGCCTGTGTCTCTGCCTCTCTGTCTCTCTCTGTGACTATCATAAATAAATAAAAATTTAAAAAAAAGAAATAATCTTTAATATTTCTATCAGTAATCCATGTGAAATTGATTTGACGTACTTTGATATTTTTCTTTAGTTCTGGAAAGTTCTCAGCCACTAACTCTTCAAATATTTTCTGCTATTTCTTTACTTCTGTAACTCTTTTTTTTTTTAATTTTTAAATTTTTATTTATTTATGATAGTCACAGAGAGAGAGAGAGAGGCAGAGACACAGGCAGAGGGAGAAGCAGGCTCCATGCACCGGGAGCCCGACGTGGGATTCGATCCCCGGTCTCCAGGATCGTGCCCCGGGCCAAAGGCAGGCGCCAAACCGCTGCGCCACCCAGGGATCCCTACTTCTGTAACTCTTAAGACATGTATGTTGGCATTTCTAAATCTGTCCTTTATGTCTCAATGTTTTTCTTACACTTTTATTCATACACTTTCACGTACTTTTTAGTATCTCTGTCTCTTGTGCTGATTTGTAGAAGAGTTTTCCAGTTTACTAATTTGTTCTTTGACTCCCATCTATTGAGTTTTTGTTTCAGTCTCTCTCTCAATCCCAGTGTCTCTCTGTCTCTGTCTCTCTCTCTCCATCTCTCTCTTTTGCTCTATATGTATATGTACATATGTGTATTCCATATATGTATGTGGAATTTCCAGTATTTCAAGCTTCTAGTTGTTTTCCTTCTACATGTATGTTTTCATAATGTATGGTTTATTTCATTAGTTATTCTTTCCTTTTTCTCTTTGAGGATTATAAACATACTTATGGTTTTGCACTTGCCTTCGTCCAGCCTCCTGAGTCCCCAATCCAGCGTAGGGTTCCCTCCTCCTTTACAGTACTGGGACTGTCACAGATCTGACCATAAGACTATCCACACCTTGGCCCAAGGCCAGGCTGAGCACTCTGGTCTGCTTCCTTCCATGTGCTGAGATATTTCAGGTTCTTTTTTGGTGGAGGAGTCCTATTCCCACCCATCATTTTGAGCAGTAAGCCTTACCTCTTTTTCCATATTGTGTAGTGTATTTCTGTGTTGCATTACCCATCAGATACTGAACTCTCAGACACCTCTTGCTTTCCAAATCAGTACCCTACAGACCTTACTGGACACTTCATCCCTGCTTGCTATGTTGCTTTTCTGTACCATTTTAAGTCCAGAGATGATATTTTGTTTTGGAGTGTGGCTCCATTTTTAGAGACATTTTCTCCCCACATTTCATTTCACAACAGTGTGGGTCTGAAGAATGGGAAGGGAAAGGGAAAGGGTGATGTGACAGGACAGGGCTCAAAGTATGAATCTACAATGCAATCCTGAGCAGACAGTTCCAATTTTGTCTTCGCAAAAGGTGCTTGCATAATTATTTTTTGTATGACAGGGAAGCAGTGTTATCTATCCTTTTTTCTAATCTGCTATATCTTGAACATTTCCACATGCCATTAAATATTATTCTACAACAGCATGCTTCTATTCTATATTGTGGTGACCTACATGTAGATCTCCCCTGCTGTACTGTGAAATTAGAGGCTTAGGGTCAGGCCTTGTTGTCTCTTCCTGTATCCCCAGGGCCTAGCACAGAGCAGGCCTCAGGGAATATGCATTTAATGAATGAGTGAGTCTATGAATAAGTGACCTTTGATTCCTACTATGTGCACATCATTGAGTTAGGCTTACTGTGTGATAGCTTGGAGGGATGTACAAAGATGAGGAGCTGACAATATTCCAGCCCCAAGAGACTCATGATATATTTAGAAGCTGACAACCCAGTTGATGATAAAGATGTTGCTTTTCACACTGCCTCTATCTCTTCGTCTCGCTCATATAACTCCATCACTTAGCTCTTCAGTGTTTCTTGGGCTCTGATAGCTGGGTAACCACAAAATAAGTGATCGCACTTGCTAGAAACTCCCAGGGTTGGAGTCAAGCCAAGACATTTTCTATTGAGATGAGTTCCTGTGTTAAAACAGCTAGGAATGAATTGTCCTTTCTATTGTTTTCTAAGGCATGATGGCTGTGACCAGAAATCCCAGAGTTAATACCTGGGGCCCGCTTGACAGCTACTTTCTGACTAAAACTTTACAGTTCTTAAAAGATTCCCAATTTAATTTAGAATTCTTAATGATTTTCATTGTCTTTTTTCCTATTACAAGACTGCATCCTGCAAATCTGGAAACTGCTCAGCATGTATGCTGTCAACCACTAAAAATGTCAATATGTTTCAAATAAGTACTGTTGCATCTCATAAAAATCTGTTCCTCGTGAAAGTCCCCCATTAAATCAATATCATCCATTATTAGTGTTCTATATGCTATATTTCACGGAAAAATGGAGACTCTAAAGGGCCAGGAAACCATGTAGTCCATCAAAGCTTTGCCTAATAAATTCAGGGAACACAGATCAACCTCAGTACCTTTCTCCATCTATTTCGGCCCCAGAGTTAACCACCATTGTCCTAGATTCCCTGTTTCTAAAATGGCTTCTGGAGATTGGGGGAAATTTTGTGGAGGGCTTAGACTCACTCATCAGAACCTAGAAGAGCAGTCAGTTTTGCAGAGTGCATCTAGAAATGCCAAAATGCTACAGACCTGTCCCTCTTGCTGATCCTTCTTTCCTGAGCTGTGACCTCTAGGCATTTGGTATCCTCACCTACTGCAGTCCCACTGAGTCACAAGCTATGTCAGCCTTAACGAGGTTGCTGGAGACTGGAATGCCAGCAAACACATTTGGAGAGCTTTAATACTGTGCAGCCTCATTCTAATTGTAAGCCAACATAAACTTGGGCCATATAATTTGGATGACACTGGTTCATTAACAAATAAACTGAACCCAATGTCAGGAGCTTAATACAATCAAAGCTGGTTTCTCATTCAGGTAGCAGTGCACTGTGGACATTGCTGGGTGGCAACCTTTCCTCCACATGGGGACTCTGGGGCCTAGTCCTTCCATCTCGTGGCTCTACTACCACCAAGACCTCAGAGAAATCTGCTTCCAGTCAAAAGAAGTGGCAATAAAGGCTGGAAAAGTCACACTTGTTCTTTAACTAGCTTGGTCCAGAAGCAGCACACTTTGGTTCTACTTATTCCATTGGTAGGGATTAGTGTTATAATTTCACCTAGATCTTTTTTTAAAGATTTTATTTATTTATTCATGAGAGACACACAGAGAGAGAGAGAGAGAGAGAGAGAGAGGCAGAGAAATAGGCAGAGGGAGAAGCAGGCTTTCTGCAGGGAGTCCAATGTGGGACTCGATCCCAGGGCCCCAGGATCATGACGGCCTGAGCCAAAGGCAGATGCTCAACCACTGAGCCACCCAGGTGCCCCAACTTCCTAGATTTAAGGAGAGCTTGGAAGTATAGCTTCTCATGGTGCTACTTCACTCAGACATGAACAAACAAGCCATCTGTCCCAGTCCCCATTGCTCAGGAGAAGATTTCCTCATTTGGAATGCCTTCTAAAATTTTCCAAGACCCCCTCTGGTGCTTGGGACCAGCCAGGGCCAGCAATGTCACCCAGGCATGATGTCCCAGGCCTGGACTTGGTCCACCATGGGTCCTGATCACTATAAAAGCCTTCCTTGAAAATTTCTAAGTCCCTTTTCAGTGACGGTGACTAGCCAGACTGGCAGTGCTAATTGAGTAGGGCACCCCGAGACTGGCTAGGAACCCACAGAGTTCCCAGTCCCCATTTCTCTTCTCTGGGTACTCTCCAACTATCTTCCTGTGGTGCCTCACTCCTGATCGTGGGTTCAACCTGATGTCCCAAGATGCTCCAGGAGTCATGTCTAAGGCCTGAGTTACCTGTGTGGGCCTGTACATTGGCCCTTTGGCCATCTGTGTTCTAGCCATGCCCCCTCCCCCGAGACTACAGCACCTGAAGGTGGAGGTTAGTAGCAGGAATCCTTTAGCTGGTGTGTCCCCCTGTCATCAACACCCAGAACACCATCCGTTCTGTGGGTCTGTGCCACTTGTCAAGAAGTCATATCATACAGAGGCAACTGTTGCCTCCTTCCTCCAGGGGCCCTTCTGATAAATGTCCTCTTTTGCTTTCAACCACATGGTGATGTTATGTTCATTTCTTACATGAAAGGGACCACTCTTCATTTTCATGGTTTGCCAGTGGACCCCTCACCCCTCCTTCCTTCTGGTGGCAGTGTATGGAATGCAAGGGTGAAGTCAACATGGAGAGAGCCCACTTAGGAAACGCTGTGGCGACATCCTGGGGAGCTCAAGAGAGGACATGGTGGGAAGATGTGGTGTTCTACATTCATGCTATAAAATGCCTTACAGTCCATTGAATATGACCAGAAAACAACTTGTCATTCACATGTTCCTGCATACTTTGGGGAAGGCTTATGTTTGGGGTCATCATCAACGAAGCACAGTAACAATGTCTGTCAGTTGGTAGCTGCTGCCCACAAGTGGCCCAATGGATAATGGCAGTGTCCCAAGTAATGGTATAGCCAGTATGAAGTTCATGGCGCCAGGGGCCTGCAGAGCCAAGATCTAGGTTCCTCCAATAGCAGCAGGTTTTGAAGAGCCAGGGCATGTGAGCAACACCAATACTTCCCTTTCCTCTCCATGGGGAGATATGAAAATATCTATGCACAGTTCATTGGACAATAAGGAACATGAAAAGGCAGTTTCTGGACCTGAACAGGAAGACATGGCGCCTGAATCCTACATGAACCTTTACACACACTGATGGGGCAAGAAACAAACAGGGAAATCCCTCCTTTCTCCCTGTCATGCTAAATCTTAGGCAACAAGTCCCTATATGTCACATGAGACCATGAGTTTTGTCATATAGAGTTTCATTAAATTGTTTATATAGACAGGGATCCACTATTGGTCAGGCGCTATGCTGAGCCACCACGAATGAGACAGAAGGGTCACCTACACCAGCAGCTGTGACCCATGCATTCACTATCTGTGCAGCTCAGAACAGAAAGAAACCTCCCTGTGGGTTGTCATCACTCCTGCACACAGTTCTTGCTTTTTTTGTGATCTCTGGGAGCTACCTTTTATTTATTTAAAAATTTTATTTATTCATGAGAGACAGAGAAAGAGAGAGGGGGGTGGGCAGAGACACAGGCAGAGGGAGAAGCAGGCTCCATGCAAGGAACCCAATGTGGGACTCGATCCCGGGACTCCAGGATCACGCCCTGGACTGAAGGTGGCACAAAACCGCTGAGCCATCTGGGCTTCCCTGGGAGCTACCTTTTAAATGGGAAATTTATTTTTCAAACGTGGCTCTCCTGTGTAAGGCTCTCTGTAGAGTGGCTCAGGAGAGCTGTTTGCTGAGCTCCATCCTGGGTCACTGCAACCCACTCATTAGGCATAGCCTTGTCTCCCCAGGGGCCTCCTGGTGCCACCTCTGTGAGTCAGATGTCATTAGGCCAGCATCATTGGCATTTTAAGATGAAAAATGAAATGGTCTTTGCATGAAAAAGAATGGATTTCTTATTCCCCAGCCCCCCCTCAACCAAGTTCCCATTTAGCGATTTTTGGACCACTGCAAACACTCCCTGCAGAAAAGGCTCTGTGAATGTAGCCTCTGCCCACCTGGTGCTGGAAGCCCCACTCTTCCACAAGAGGTGTGGTCCAGCCTTCCATATGCAGAAACGAGTATGGTAGAGAAGTAGCTAGGGAGCAGGGCAACCACCTCTGGCTGGACCTTTCCTAGTGCCCTGTGTCCCACTGCGCTCTGAGCAACTCATCCACTTGTTCATTTATCTAGTCTGCAAATAGCACATGAGACACTGTGATAGGCAAGAGGGGCACAGCAACAAGCAGAATCCTGTCCTGACAAAGTCTGCACACATGACAACTCAGGTCCTACCATTTGGAGTTACTGGGGGGGGAGGTGAGTCACCCATTTTAAAGGGAGTAGCATGAAAATGAAACAGAACAGTGATTCTTGAAGTGTGGTCCATGGACCCATAGGAATCCCAAGTCTATGTCTTTTTCACTCTTACACTTGTAGTTAGCAAAAAGGGGGGAAAAGATTGCCAGTTTCACTTAAGAAAGTCTTTGATAAAGTAGAAAAACAAATACTAATTTTATTAAAGCTCAGCCCTGGCACATCTAACTTTTTAACATTCGGTACAACAAAGTGGGAGCTGTGTGTAAAGCATTTATTTTTTAATTTTTTAATTTTTTATTTATTTATGATAGTCACACACACAGAGAGAGAGAGAGGCAGAGACACAGGCAGAGGGAGAAGCAGGCTCCATGCAGCGGGAGCCCGACGTGGGATTCAATCCCGGGTCTCGAAGATCGCGCCCTGGGCCAAAGGCTGGCGCCAAACCGCTGCGCCACCCAGGGATCCCTTTTTTTTTTTTTTTAATTTTTGTGTAAAGCTTTTATTACATATCGCGGCACCACGGTTGCCTCAAAGGAAATCACTTGTGCAACTGAGTTCTGATCTGAACTGGTTGACTTTCTTTTTGCAAAGAAATTCCATTTTTAATTGAAAGAATGCGGGACAAACTATGGTCATTGCGAGTTGGGCATTTGGTAGGGATTTTCTTGAGAAGGAACAAGGTGAGCCCATCACTTCAAGGAAAACAATTGACAGGTATTTTTCTTTCCTAGCAATAAAAGTTGAGCTTTCAGGCAAAAATTACTATTTTGGACAGCTTGAATCCACTGCTATGAGTTTGACAGCTTCCCAATACTCAAAGACTTCCCATCAGACAGGTGGTAATATTAAGAAATGTGACTTTGGGGTATTGCATAATGAAAGGCGGTGTTGTCATCTGGAAGATTGACATAACTCAGGGTACCAGTATTTTCCAAATAACAAATGCACAGTGTTACCAAATCATGACTGCTTAAAAGATCCATTCAAGGGGAAAGACAGACCACTGGCTTTTAACATAGCAGAGTAGAAAATGTTCATTGATATTGTTTTTTAAAAACTTTATTTATTTATTTATTTATTTATTTATTTATTTATTTATTTATTTGAGACAGAGATAGCGACCACTGAGTGGGGACCCTGACACCAAAACTAGATCCCACAACCCTAAGATCATGACTCGAGTCAAGGCAGTTGCTTAACTGACTGAGCCATTCATGTGTCCCCATTGATATGGTTTTCTTTCTTTTTTAAAAAAAATTTTTTTATTTATTCATTCATGAGAGACACAGAGAGAGAGAGAGGCAGAGACACAGGCAGAGGGAGAAGCAGGCTCCTTGCGGAGAACCCGACGTGGGACTCGATCTGGCAACTCCAGGATCACGCCCTGGGCCAAAGGCAGGTGCCAAACCGCTGAGCCACCCAGGTGTCCCTGATATGGTTTTTAAATCTTTATTACTAACCTTTTAATAAACTTCCTCTTGTTGAGTCTCACGTTGTACCGAAGAAGAGCCTCCATTCCCTGAAAAGCCTATTAAAATAGATTTCCCTTTTCCAAATGCATGTTTACATGCATTTTCTTCATATGCCATCAAGTCTAATAACATATTGTAGGAGATTCAACCTTTCATTAATACAATACTAAAAATTTTGCACATATGTAAAGTAGTGCAACCCTTCTCACTAAATTGTTTTTATTTTGGAAAACAGAGTTACTCTTCTCTAACAATATATTCTTGATGTACCCAGGTACTGGGTTGATTTTATTTTAAGGTGAATGAACACATTAATGTTGTTTAAAACTCTCAGTTTTCATTTCTAATGTGATAGATGAGGATAGACATAACCCACATAAATACAAGCAATCATTTTTAGGAATATAAAAGGGCCCCGAGACCCAAAAGCTTGAGGTCTACTAATGGAGAGGAAGGAATGAGGCATGTGGCTAGGTCCACGGTAACAACCACAGGCCACTGCACACAGGTTTTGTGTGAGCCTCTCGTCTGTCTTCCCTTGAGGAGGGGAGCCTAGGGCATTCATTTTCATATCTCCCATGCCCAGTGGGGTGCCTGGCACACAGCAGGTGTCCAGTGACTACTGAGCTCATGAAGGCACGAGCGGATAAGACCCCAGAGAGTTTCAGAGAAGATGGGGGCCTGGGAAGTCAGGAAGAGCAGTTCAGTCCCACATGAAGCCAGGTGTGGGTGGAACTAAACCGTGAGATTGTACTCGAAGGCCCAGTTCCTTCCGAAGTGCTGCTCCTGCTTGTGGGGCCAGCTGTCCAGGCTCATGCCCCTGGCTTCTGCCGGTTGGCCAGGCTGAGCCACAGATCCCCTGGGGAAGGACTGTTACAGAACGAGAAACCACAAACGATGGGTTTTTCGTGGCTCCATAGCAATGATCCAATTCAGAGGCCAATGTGCATTGTCCTGGCTGCTGCCACCACCCCAGCCCGGCTCAGGAAGTTCCGTGAAGCTGTCTGTGTGGACACATGCCTCTGAGTGGAACCCACTCAGTAACAGAAAGGGCTTTACCCTGTGCCAGCACGGTTCATTTAATCCTGTCTGGCCTGAATTTACATGTGTCGTGCACACTCTGTAATGGCCATTGTCATGCACAACAGACCAGATAGGTTGGTCAATGTCCCGCATGGACGAGCCAAGGAACCCGGTCATTCCTGCTATGCAGGTGCCTGCAGGCCACTACAATGGAAAGATTTTTAATGGTTCTACCAGGCCAGAGCCTGGCACCCTCGACAATGGGAATTTTCTAATTAGAGAGACACGGACATCCCAGTGGACTTTAAAATGTTAATGCAGAACCATACAAATCGAACTCCAATAAAAACATATACAAAAAATAATTAATTAAAAAAAAAGCAGAGCCATAAATGCTTCGGTGCATTTGGAATTCGGGCTGCTGTTTGATGGCGCAGGGGCAGAAGTCTGCCTGACGCCCATAGGAATTTGATCAATTGAGAAATATGCCCCCAGCTTTCTAGGCCAGAGAGCACTGGCAGACCTGCCCCGGTCCCGCACATTCTTCCAATTGACTGTTTCCAAATTAGTACAAGTGTGTGCTTTTTAATATCCTTCCCACCATGAACTTCCTGTGTTACAATCTTAATGTCTTCCATATGAGGGAGACCTTCATTTTTCCACCCCTGCCCTCAGACTAACTGGGTCCTAACAAGTTCCCAGAAATCTTCACTGGGGATCGGCTCTCTGCTTTGCCCATCGGTGGTCCCCTAACTCCTCTCTTGACATCAGCCCTTTATTGGCCACTGACTTCTTTGGCTGGGGAAAGACCTCCATTGGTCTCACGTATCCCTCTGCAGTGACCCAGGAATGAGTGGCGAGGACCCAAGATTCAGATGTGTGCCTTTGGGCTGGGCCCTTGACTCTCAGGACTCATGGAGGGGAGGAGACAGCACAGCTCGGAGCTTCCCATGCCTCACATGGGACTCCCTCCAAAGGAGATCTGGGGCTGCACCTGGCTGGAGGCCTTAAGACGTCATTCTGTGTTCAAATGGGACATGACAGCCTGTTGGCCTAGGCAACCTTCTGGGGCAGCTTAGCTTTCTCCCCTGAAAGCTGGGGGCCATGGTGTGGCTGCGGGAAGGGAGGCATGAACTAGGTGGAGGGAGAAGTGGGACAGTTCAAGCCAACAGTTATGTTCAGAGCCAAGGCCTTGTGCTAACTGCCAGGAGGAAGGTGAAGGACACAACCACCAGTCTAATTTTGCCAGGCGAAGACTCAGAGACAGCGTTTCGGGTGGAGAGAACCATGTGGGCAAAGGAAGTCACAAGGTAGTTTGGGAAAAATGGAACATGGTTGGTATGGCCCGAGGGGAGCACGTGTGAGCACATCAGGGCAGCTGGGGAGGTGGGGTGGCCAGAGCTAGGATGCCCGAGAGACTCAGCTGGAACAAGGAGTTTCTTGGGTTAGGCATTTGTCCTCCAGGGAGCTTTTTCTGAACACATGAATGGCATTTCCTGGAACGCCAACATTTCATTCTGAGGAGCATGTGCCACTTCACGCTGCCTTCCCTTTGGTCACCGTCAAAGTCCATCTATACTCCAGGCATCCTCCTGTCTTTCACACTTACTACCCATGTCCTGGGTATGTGAGTGCATCCTGTGCAAGACATAAAGGACTTTGTGTCTTCGGTGACATATTTTCGACACCTAGACAGTTCACAGCACAACGTAGCACCCGATAAATAGTTGCTGAATGAATGATCACAGCTGTTCAGCAAAAGCCATCGTCAACTGTATATGGGTTAACCATAAACTGCTTTCCCTTTCCAGAGATTTCTCAGTCCTTAATATGTTAACATGCAGGCAGGGGTGGGGGAGATGATAGGGGCTTGGACTAGGCTGGAGACAGTGGCAATGGGGTGGGGGGAGGAGACAGGCTCTGGATCCGAATTGGAGGTAGTGTTGATAGGGCTGCTTGATGGATTGGATAGGAATGATTATGGAAAGGAGAAAATTAAGGACAATGTGTGTGTATGTGTGTGTGTGTGTGTGAGAGAGAGAGAGAGAGAGAGAGAGAGAGAGAGAGAGAGAGAGAGATTGAGAGATTTGAGCCCCTGGGTTGATTCACGAAGCTCTAGGGGAGTTGGTGACTGGTTGAATGAGAAGGGAGAGGACAGCTGGCCCAGGTCATCCAGACTTTATCAAGTCACACTAAGGCTTTTTGGACTTTATCCTGGGGGTGATGGGGAGTCTTTTAAGGATTCTAAGTGGGGGGCAGCATGATCAGACTTTCATGTGAGAAAGACGCCTCCGGCTGCTGTGTAGGCAGAGCACATGGGACCCAGCAGGAGCAGAGGCAGGAGGCCGTTCTGCAGGGCAACGATGCAGATCTCTGAGCCTCAGAGTTTGCAGAGCGGGTACCGGTCAGGCCACCTAAGCTGGGTTGATCCTTTTGACGCCCACGTGGCCCCTGTCTTCATATTGCCTCCTGCAGAGGCCTGCAGGCCACCTCACCTGTTCGTGTGGGACAGGTGAGTGTGCACACACACAGTCCCTGTGTCTAGCAACCAGTCCTAGCAGCAAGCCTGAGGCACGTGGCCACAGACAGCCCAGGTCACATGGGTTTCCCAGACAGCCGTTGGCTGTGGCGGGGCGGCAGGTCCCCTGGGTCACCTGGCTGCACCGTGTCATCGTATCCCGAACTCCCTCCCACCGCTGTCTCTTTAGCCGTAACCTAATTTCACTCTGTTGTGGTTCAGCCAGTCCCAGCCTGGGAACTAGGCAAAGCCTGCTCCTTCGGAAGAGAATACGCAGCCACCAAATGGTGGGCAGCTGCAAGGTGCAGAGATTGAATTCGCCAGGTCTGGCCACTCTGGGGCCGATGGTTCGGTGGCGCAAATGGCCGGTGGTGGGGGAGACTGGCTGGCAGCGCCCATGCCCCAGAGCCGCAGATGGGTGCACGTGGGGGCCAGCCCTTGGGGAGCATCTACGCCAGCACCCCTAGTCTGTAAACAGACGCTGAAGTACAGAGAGGAGTGATGCACAGCCTGGGATAGGGTGCGAGTGTGCTGCATGCTCGAGCAGTGGGAACCGAGCAACACGGGAGCAGAAGAAGGGGCTGGTGTGCCCGGAGTGTGTGGGCATCTGCCTTTAGACCTGCCCCTGCTCCTAACCACCCCGCCCTCAGTTTCTCCTTCTGAGCAATAAGGGCCTGGGGCTGGGATGCAAATACAGCACATGACCCTTGCAGACACTGAAGCGGCCTCCCCTGCCCCTCCCCGGTGTCACCCCTCTTCACGCTGGGCGAGGATGTGGTCCCCCACGGGAAGCAGTTTCAGACCAGCTCCTGCACATTGCTGCTTCTGCTGCTGCTGCGCTGCGCCAAGAGCCTCCGAGAAAACAGGCCACACCCTTGTTTGCTGCGGGAATTCAGAAGGTGTGGAGAAAAAATGAAGAAAAAAAGAAATCCCAACCTGCTCCAAAGGTTTACACCTGAGCAAAAATGAAATTTTATCCAAGCAGCAAACCTGCTAGGCTGCAAGTTTAATAAGCTATTAAACGGCACCATCTGAAACCTGCAATCAAAGCAGAAACACTGTAAAATAAATCAAGAGAGATAAGAAAAGATTTCACATTGTTAAAAGTTTATGCTATTTCCAACTTCCCGAAATGTTACCATTAACCTGGGAGTTAATCAGACTTTTTCATTTACCCGTTGTTTGGAGCCGCGAATGAGCACTTTAACAGGGTAAATAAAAAAATCTAAAGAAGCAATAAACGCGAATGTCACAAGTGGCAATCATCTACCTTGTGAAGCTTGTGCGTACACAGCGTCGCACAGCTGGAAACAAATGAATCCTCAGAACACTGTAAATAACCTCCAAGCCCACTCCTAATTAAAGTAGAGCCCCACTTTCTCAGGGGCATTGAATATATGAACCAATTAAGGAAATATCATTTCTTTCCCGAAAAGCCTGTGTTCTCTTCTCTCTCTCTCCTCTCCTCTCCTCTCCTCTCCTCTCCTCTCCTCTCCTCTCCTCTCCTCTCCTCTCCTCTCCTCTCCTCTCCTCTCCTCTCCTCTCCTCTCCTCTCCTCTCCTCTCCTCTCCTTCCCTCTCTTCCCATGCTCTCCTCCCCTCTCGTCTCCTCTGGCTCTCTCTCTGCTCTTTCTCTCTCTAAAGAATTTCCACCAAAGAGCTGGCCCCGATGTTCCCGAGCTGCAATAATGAGACATCCCTGCTTTAAGCAAATTTTGCACCTGTAACCTGCAGAAATATAGCCGTAGCATTTGAAAAATTACCTCCATGCTGCACAGTGCCATGAAAATTTATCTTTGAGATGATTTTATTGCATGGTTACCCTAGGCAATTAAATCAATAAATCTTAACTGTCAGGAAGGTTGGCCCCGTGCCAGAAATAAATGAAATGCGCGAAATCAGTAAATAAAAGGTTCCTGACAACTCATTCCAGAAATTATTTAGCAGTTGGGGTTGTGGGGGGTTTTGTGTTTCACTCCCCAGCCTTTATTGACATCCTTTCTGAGAAATGATTATGCTAACAAACACAATGGCTCCACTACAAAGAAGGCAGAGTTTGCAGAGCTATAAATTATGGTCCCTGAAAAGCAGGAAGGAAATATAGCCAATGGCCAGAGGTGGTGGGCCTGAATCACTTTGGGTTGGGCCTGGGTCTAGGGAGCTGCTCCAGGTGCCCTGCAGAGGGAGGCTGGTCCTGCTTCCTCTCCTTGGCTACCACATCCTCACCCCACTGGCCCTTGCCCTGGTAGGAGGTGCCCTCTCCTCAGGGGGGCCCCACCTGCCTGACCAGCACCGCCTGTGGTCTGCTGTGACTCTAAGGAAGTTGGCTATCTGCCCCTCTCCATTTCCAGAAACACTACCAATATGGAACATGAGTGTGGCAGGGGTGGGGGGGATGGGCTCACCCCATTCATAATAAAAGTACTTATTATGGAGTATTTCTCTGGCGCTGCATCCTTTAGATTAGCTCAATACTGGGAGGCACTCTTATTATCCCCATTTTACAGATGAGAAAATTGAGATTCAGAAAGGGGAAGTGACGTGTTTGAGATAACTTGCCTCATACATGGCAGAGGCAGTTCAAGCCAAGGCCTGCCTCCTCGTGGCTGTGCCATGCAATGCCTCTGCTGTCTTTGGTGTGGGTCTCATGGCCCCGGGGCGCTGAGGACTGAAGCCAGTTCTTGCCTTAGCTCGCAGGCTTTTTTATCATCTGATTTTTTTCTCCCTCCTCCATCAAGGGGTATACCTTGGTGAGGGTCACTTGGGGTGCCGTCATACAGCTGGCAATGGCTAAATGGCACTGTTGTGTGGCCCATGAGGCTGATGGATGTTCGAGGGCTACCTGAGAGTGACTCTGAGTGGGGCCTGTGTCAAGTCTACCACAGGGCCTTTGCATCTGCTGCTCCTGAGGCCTGAACTGCTCTTCCCTTTCTTCCTTGGCTACTTTCAAATTTCAGCTCACTCAGCACCTCCTCGGTGAAGCCACCCTTGATTTGCTACCTAACCCCATTACAAGCTCTTACAGCGCCAGGGAATTTTTCTTCCCAGTACTCATCTTTGATGCAAATTCACATGTATCTGTGTAATTATCTGCTGAAGGGCTTTCTCTCTCACTGGCCTTAAGCTGCACGGGGGCAGAGCAGGATCTGGTTTTGCTCCCCCTTGCAGTCCCAGGCCCTCATACTGTGTGACTATTTTTGCCTGACAAATGGAGGAGGACAGGTGTATTCATTCATGTCCTCATCCATTGCTCGGGCTGCTGTAACCAAGTACCACAGACTGGGTAGCTTGAACAACAGAAATGTGTTGTCTCCCAGTTCTGGAGACCAGAAGTCCAAGCTCAAGGTGGGGGCAGGGTAGGTTCCTTCTGAGAGCTATGAGGGCAGGATCTGTTCGAGGTCTCTCTTCTTGGCTTAGAGATAACTTTTTAAAAAAGATTTTATTTATTTATTCCTGAGAGAGGCAGAGACACAGGCAGAGGGAGAAGTAGGCTCCCTGCAGGGAGCCCAATGCAGGACTCGATCCCGGATCCCAGGATCATGCCCTGAGATGAAGGCAGATGCTCGAACGCTGAGCCACCGTCTCAGCTAGCTGTCTTCACATTCACATGGTCTTCTCTCTGGATGCAAGTTTGTCTCCCCAAATCTCCTTTTTGTATGGGCACCAGTCATCTTGGGTTGTAGCCCACCTTAATGACCCCATTTTAACCTGGTTATGTCTGTGAAGACCCTGTCTCCAAAGAAGGTTATATTCTGGGGTGCTGAATACAGTTAGTACTCCAACATATGGATTTTAGGGAGACAGAATGCAATCCGTAAGTAGAAGTCCACCAAGCTGGGAGCAGAAAGTCCTAAGGTGCCTCGATAGCAAGTGTTCAGAATGATTTTCCAGGTCAGTGCTAAGAAGAATAACAGGTCTATTTCCTGCACGTTCAAATCCAGTCACCCTGTCCCTGTGGCGATTGTGGAGGGGTCTCTGGCAGCTAGTGGAGGGCTGGAACAACCCAGAAGGGTGAGGCCAGACACAAGGCCTCAGGCTTGGGTGTCTCTAGGTCAAGGCCTGCTTTCCCTTCCCACCCACTCCATCTTTTCTCCAGTTACTGTTGACTAATGTGTAGGCTTGCACAGAGGAGGCTTCCAGAAGGGGTAAGGGCTAGACCGGGGAACAGAGCTCCCCTACAACCAACATGGGGGCACAGTGGGGGGTGTTGCAAGGAAAGAGCTCAGGAGGGGATTCCCAGTTTGATGGGAAGGGCCGGAAGGGGGCAGAGGCTCCAGAGGGACCCTGCAGAAGGGTAAGGCTTGGCCCCACCGAGAGACAAGCTGCCTGGGGAGCAGGGCTCAGATCTTCCAAGGAGGGCTTGGGATGCACGGACCGGGAAAAGGAGTTGCCCCCCCTTAGGAATCCCAAATCATCTCGGGGCAGCTGCAGCTGCAGTCAGAAGGCAGGAGCCGCAGGGCTGCACCTGGCCCACTGGGACACCAGCCCCCGCCCCCCCCCCCCCCCCCGCCCCGGGAGGTGGGAGATGCTGGCAGGCTGTCCTCTGCAGGGAAGAGAGGCAAACACGGGGGCAGGGGGTGCTCTTCCTGCTTCCTGATTGGTTCCTCTCTTTGAGCTTCAGCTAATGCACATCTCTTTTTATAATTCTTGCTGGCAATTTCCCAGGGCAGATAATTCCCCATCAGCACATCATGAGCACCAAGGTGGTTATTTTCAAATTAATGGTTTGAAACAAAATACGAGCATTGTTATTGAACTGGGGGCTGATAGATGGCAAAGGCACAGTGTCTAATAACCAAGTGCAAACTTTACAGTGACAGCCACAAGACTTCAAAATAATAATAATTTGCATTTCGATAGCACCTTTCATCTGACTAATGAGTTTAACACAATTAATTCATTAATTTATTATGCTCCCTTCGGCAGCACGGAAGGACGGATTGCTTGAAGAATTTTTTTTCTGCTTGGAGATACTAAGGGAGGGCAAAAGGGACCATGTGGGTGGCAAGGCCATAGTTCAAGAAGTCCTAGGTCTGCTGCTGCAGAGATCATGGAGAGGAGGGGGGGGAAGTCTGTCAGGTAGGAGGCGAAGTCTTGGGGTGCTCAGAGGCACGTGGTGGGCAGAATTCTAAGGTGGGCTCCCAAATTCTCGCCTCTGCTCCTCATGCCCTGTGGAAGCCCCCTGGAGCATGGGCAAGACCCCGGAAGATGAATGTCACTTGGGTGATTAGGCTATGTGATACGGAAAAGCTGATGGGATTTTGCAGAAGTCATTAAGGCCCTCTAATCAGTTTGATTTGAGTTAATCAAAAGGGAGATTATCCTGGGTGGGCCTGACCTAATCCAGCAAGTTCTTTAAAAGAGGGTCTGGAGGATGGATTCTCTCCCCTGCTGGCCTTGACCGAGCAAGGTAACACGAGTTCTACAGCCGCAAGGAAGCAAGTCCTGCCAACAGGTCGAGGGGGGCAAGGGTATCCAGTTCAAGGCAACATGCTGGGAGTTTGCCGAGCCACAAGGAAGCCAGGCACATCACCATGGGGTGGGAATTTGGGGTTTGGAGGGGAAAAGGTAATTCTTACAGTAAAACAAACATGGAATTTATGTAGCCTATAAATGCAAACTACACAACAGTTTGAGGGTGAAGCAGGGGCTTAGAAGAAAGTGTCTACTTTCAGAAATTCCCCTAGGTAATGCCTCAGACCCTGGGGGAGGATGGGCAGGAGAGAAAGATTCCAGCCAGAGAAGAACCAACCCAGGTCCCAGGTCCCTATGTCAGAGACAGCATGCCATGCCCTAATCCTTGTTCCCACTGAGCACCAAGCAAAGCTGTTGTCATTCTCATTGTTCCTAGAGGACACTGACTGAGGTCCAGAGAAGGAATCATCACAGGGAGCTCATGCAGAGGTCAGATGTAATCCTAGGTTTCTTCTTTGTCCTCAGCTGAAGGTTGGATGTAATCCTAGGTTTCCACTTCTGAAGGTTATATTCATCTTTTTTTTAAGATTTTAGTTATTTATTAGAAAGAGAGAGAACACACATGAGAGCAGGAGGGGTAGAGGGGGAGGGAGAAAGAATCTGAAGATTCTGTGCTGAGTGCAGAGCCCATTGCGTGCCTTGATCCCACAGCTGTGAGATCATGACCTCAGCCAAAACCAGGACTCAGACACTCAACCGACTGTGCCACCCAGGTTATAATATATAGTATATCATATAGTAGAAAAGGATGAGAGCAAAACATATATATAACATATAACATAAAGGCTATATTCTAAGGAAGAACTGGCATGTCTTAAGTCATAAACTGGTGCAATTTGTACTTGACGGTTGGTTACAAATTAGAATTGTTTTGTGGATGACTATTTCAGTTGGTAACAGATTCCACAGGGATTTTAAGAACATTCAGGGATCCAAAGAAGACACCATAGCATCCAGACATGAGCTCCCAAGCCCAAATGTCTGTTGGCTTTTGAATGACCTCTGATGCCCAGCCAGAGACCGGCTATGAGCCAAGAAATTCAGCTATATGTAAGGATCCAGTCCACCAATCCTAGACACTGGGATAAAGAGTGGTGAGACATGGGGTACAGCCCCAGCCTGAAGAGCTTTGGCTGGAAAAAAATGATTCTTAATCCTGATTGCAGTTTGGAATCACCTGGAGAGCTTTAGAAACTATGCTCTTGGGGGCTTTGGGGGCTGGGAAATAGTACCTGAATCAACTACATCAGAATTTTGAGTAAGGTATTAAGCTCAGCCAAGGTGGAGGTGCCCTCTGTCAGAGGGTAGGAGATGAGCCCAGCTCTAACTCCAGACCAGGGCAAAGACCCCCTATCCAGCTGGCTGGAGACAGGGGCCTGGGGAGGCAGCTGGCAGGGCAGGAGGAGCTGGGCCTGAGCCACAGCGGGACACTGGAGGAGGGTGGACGTTGCTTTAGGATGTGAATGGCAGCTATTACTGTACTGCTGTGGTGAGTTGAGGTCAAGACTTGGCCAGTTCAAGGTGTATCTGGGGTACCCGGAGGCTGCCAGGAGGAGACTCCAGATGGAGCCTGTCACCACTCCCCATCAGTTGATCTCTCAGGGCCTGTTTGGCTGCCTAGGTGTCGTGAATTCGAGGATCTGGGGGCTGAGCGAGGAAAAAGATGTGACCATGAGGTGGCAGGAGCACACAACAAGCTTTATTTGGGTGACACTTTAGTAGGTTTGCATATGGCAGTGGGGGTGTCCCTCCCAGGATGAGACTTTCAAAGGCCTCTACCCAGAAGAGGAAGAGAACAAAAGAATTCCTGGGGGACAGGAGGTCAGTGCATGCGCTTCAGTGCCTAGGTGACACCACTCATCAGGGCCCCCAGACCAGACAGTTCTGAAGGGCAGCAGAGGCTTGGGGTCTTCACAGCCTTAGGGTTTACTTTATCTGTGGCAAGCAGGTGTTGGATAGAGTTTTGTGGGTTATGCAAAGCAGGCAAGCTCAAAACGGGTCAAAATCTGCTTATTTGAGCTCTATGTAAAACAAAGGGATGTGTAAAATTTTGTTTTTTCTCAGTGGGCTTCATCTTTTTAAAGATTTTATTTATTCATGAGAGACACACTGAGAGAGGCAGAGACATAAGCAGAGGGAGAAGCAGGTTCCATGCAGGCAACCTGATGCGGGACTTGATCCCAGGACCCCAGCATCATGCCTTGAGCTGAAGGCAGAAGCTCAACTGCTGAGCCACCCTGGGGCCCCTGTCAATGGGCTTCTGGGCAAACCAGTCCCAGCCTACTGTCCTACCAATACTTTAGCTCAACTAAGGCTTATGGGGGTGGAGGGTATCTTTTTAAAATATATATATATATATTTATTTGAAGGGGGGAGAGAGAGAACGAGAGTGAGCACATGTGGGAGGGCCAGAGGGAGAGAGAGAGAATCTCAAGCAGACTCCATGCTGGGTGAGGAGCCTGACATGGGGCTCTATCCTGCCCCATGCTCTTGACCTGAGATGAAGCTAAAAGCCGGAAGCTCAACCAACCATGCCACCCAAGCACCCAAGGGGGGTGTCTTTAAATGAACTTGTGTCAGGGGAGC
Organism: Canis lupus dingo; assembly: GCF_003254725.2. NCBI lineage: Eukaryota > Metazoa > Chordata > Mammalia > Carnivora > Canidae > Canis > Canis lupus. Next base: position 117,789,307 of record NC_064281.1, on the reverse strand, counting down.
TTCCTTCCTGGTCCCTCGGTTTGGCTGTGCTCCCAGAGTCCAGAATTCTGGGAGACTATCCGCTCACCACCATCCTCCTCTGCCCAGGTCCAGCCCCGCCTGAGATTATGTTTTCAGAGAGGTGTCATAGGCCTCCTCTTGGGGTTTCCCTCACTGGCCCCGGGCAAGGCCTATCTTATTTAGGAAATGTGAACGGGAATCCCTTCTCCGGAGCAGCGTGCTGGGATTCCTTGGATTCTAGAGCACTAGAAGTACCATTCTGTCCTGTTCCCTCTTGACTCTTAAAATCTCCCTCCCACCACCCTGCCATCCTCAGGAAGGTGGGTAGGATGCAGGACAGAGTCACAGAGCTAGAAAGACAGGGCTTGCAGGTCATTTCCTGCCCCCCTCGCACCCTAGGCCTCCTCAGTCACACACTAGGTCCTGTGACTGTCATTCTTAGCACACCTCCAGGTCATGACCCGCACATCACTAATCACGGCTGCAAGGGCCCTGAGAACACATGTCAAGGTCAGATGTCTACACTTGAAACTTCTAGGCAAAATCCCCTTCCACAAATAACATAGATCCCTTGTATCACTGCTAAAGGTTTTATGACTGTATTTTCTTTTCTATAAAGAGGGTGAGGGGGACAAGATAGCCCACCCAAGCCCAAAATGTATTTCCCGGGGTGCCTCGCAGGACTAAGCATGTTCTCTGTGCAAAGCATGGGGCTTGGGGCACTGCTAGCTATCTGCGTGGTACCTGCTGCCAGCCGCCGACCCGCTGTGGTGTGGCACCTGCTGGCGAAGCAACCTTGCCTTTGCCCTCACTGCTTGAGCACCCTCAGAGGGTGAAGGCCACTTGCTGGCCTTGACGATGGCAGCGCGTTGGGGAGATTCTTTGGGGTGACCCACCCTGCAGAGTTGCCAAGATGGGATGTCGGATGAGAAACACTGGTCCTCTCTGGAGAGCAGGGGTAGGGCTGATATCACGGAGCCCACTTTGCAGAAGAGAGGGAGGCACAGGGAAGTCGAGCATTTCCTTTGAGGCAAGCAGCCAGAGGCTGCTCTAAAATCCTGCCTCAAAGCTCAGTGCACCTGCTCCCCTGGCTTTTCCCACTTCCTTTCTGAACCCATGCTGGCGGGTCAGAGACAAGAGTAGGGGTTCAACCACCCCATGCAGGCCTCCGAGGGAACCGATGTGAAGGCTGATCAAGGCCTGGCTATCACCCCAGCTGCGGTGCCCAGCCAAGAAGGTGGTGCAATCACTTCCCTTTGCTACTACTTCCAGGCCTAAAGGGTGCTCCTTACCCACCCTTTCCTGAGTTTCTGACTCTACCTGCCACCTGCTGTCATTCTTCATGGAAAGAGACGCTTCCGGAAGGCAGACCCAGTGCCTGACTAGTTAGCAGAATCTCAGCACTCTACCTTTCAAAAATGTCATTCTACATGATTCCTTCAGTTTCTGCACACAAGCATACCTTTACCTACGTGTGCCCGAAATCCATGGCATGGGGTTTTTGAGAGACGTAGAAAACAACTTGGTGGCTTGAGAATGGATTTATAATCCATTGAGCTCTGTCAACTCAGATTAAATAGTTCTTCATTATCTCATAAGAAAAAGTTTCATGTTTATTGACATTGTAGGCTTCAAATTTTGGAAAGGATTTGGAACTCAGGGATGGCGTTACAACTACCAGTTTCAACTACACGCACCTGCATTAATGTTCACACATGGACTATCCTTGTGCCATCTCAAAACATCTGGCCAAGCCAAGTGTAGTTCATTTGTTCACAGAAAATTTCGCCAATTATTAACATTGTGTTCACTCACAAGTGTCTGTAAGTGCTGTATGATGTCTTACATTGCACTTTTTCACTTTGTGTGGCCACAGAAATTTCTAGATATCCAAGACCACCTCTTTCAGGGTCTGGAAAATGTTTACCATTTTGAAAGATGTAGTCCTACAACATGCCATGCTCTTCTGTCTTGGTAAAACAGGTATACTCAAGATAACCTTTTCCTGATGACTTCAAATCATATATTGAACTGAATGATTACATCTGCCAGCCTTCTAGGCCAGTGGCTGCATGCCCCTACAGTAGACGGCCATTGGCGGCTGTGCTTTTAACCTTGTAGCCTCATTTGAGGATTTCCTCTTCCCTTAGCACCTGCTACAGTTATGACTTTCAATTTTGTAAGCTTTTTTTTTTTGGTGCAGTGCACCAGGGATCCAGATAACTAAACATTTGAAAGTTTGCTCTGAAGTGGGCTTTGAATGATGGGCCAAGGGTCTCTCTTATAAAATGCATCAACTTTGAGAGAATTGATTTATTTACAGAACCCCAGTTTTAAAGCTGTTGAGGTGAGAGCACTGAGTGTGTAGTATAATTTGAAAGGGGTGCTAACAAGGGACTTAAGGCTGGAAAGTCTGTAAGCAGAATAATCTACATGTCTAAAATGAGATTTTCATAAAAATTTTATTTTGCATTTTTAAATAATTCAATGCATTGGCAGTATAGTTAATGCCTCTATGAGAGAAACCAACGCACCAGCTCAGCCAATATCATTTTTACAGAGACATCGTGTTGGAAAACAACAAAACTACATTAGAATGTTTGTACACAGAGTTACTGTACTGAGAACAAAGCACCAACAAAACGCTTGTGCGCCACACATTTGAAATGCAAAGCAACACAGGCAGATACAGTTTTATACATATAAAGCACATGAAACCAGTTTCAGGAACCAGATACCATTTCATTCATTGCCGGATGTTAAGGACAGTTACCTTGGTCTATACAAAACATCTGAATTTACTGAAATTCTGACGAGACGAGCATGCTTACGCACAGTGATGAGGAGTCTGCAATGAGTATTAACATTGGAGATCTACACTCAAGAAAAAGTGGTTCAAAAGACTAATTGGAGCATGGCAAAACAAAGGGGGCACATTTTGAATTATCCAGTGCATTTTCATGGCCACCTGGGCTGCCACCAGTGTGGGAAAGGGTCTCCCACTAGGGGCAGGGCCTCAGGAAATTTTCTTCTCAGGGTCCAGGCCAGGCTATTTCTGATGGTTCTCCTTGTCCACGGATGTGGAGGGAGCCCTGGCCAAGACACTGGTTCCAGGGAGTTGAGCTGTAGCTTCGGGCGAGCTCAGCCCAAACCAGAGGGCTCAACTCAGCTCATACGTTGCTGCAGCTGAGGTGGCCTCTATCCTCCATCCCATGCATCTTGACCTACAGTTTTCTCTTGGAAACTCAGATTTGAACAAAGCCTCTTTCCTCACAAAGGCCAGAGGACCCACGTGGCTGAATCATGATGTTACGATTAAAACTCCCAAAAGGAAAGGAATTTTCATTTCAAATCACTGCCTTCATACAGCGACATAGCCATGGCCTCCTGGAACTGTAAATGAATGTTTTGCAAGAAGGGAAAGCTAAAATCCTGTGAAGGACATGGCAAGCCAGACATGTTGCACATGCGCACACATACACACACACACACACACACACACACACACAGACGACATGTTCTATTTGTACAGTTACGGCTTGCCACAATGGTCCCAGGTCATGGTGTTGACCAGCACCCCCCCCAAAAAAAAAACACACACACACACCCACACAACAAAGCTTATGATGACAATTGAATTCCCATTTGTATCCTGGTTACTCAATACAAATTTTCCAAGACACTTAAATATACAAAGTTTCTGTTTAAAATATGCATGAAAATGTCTTCTCTTTTGAAGAACAAGGGAAAGGTTTATAGAGTCACATCTTCATTTACAACATGTTGGGATTATCTTTTCTGGTTCTTATATACAGGCTGATGGGAATGCTAGGAAACACTTCACATGAGCACACAAGACGTGATTGTGCCTTTTAGATACAAAGCAAACACACACACTGTAGACCAAGCAGAAGACACCCCTGGCAACTTTCAGGGGTATTTTTCAAGTCTCAGTCAAATGACTTTACTGGAAAAACAGGTGGAGTCATTTGTTAAACTGCATCAGGTATCAGAGAATATTATAAAAGTGCCCCTCTGCCAAGAAGTACCTCTGTCTTGTCATTTGTCGATGTGGAGTGTGGAAGGGCCCAATGAACACGGAGTGTTCCTCTTTGAAAACCCATCAGGGTTTGTTTAGATTTCGATTTCATTCCTGGCCTACAGACTGGTCTAATGCAGATTTACCAAAGACTCCAGATTTTAATATTTTAATGGAGAGAGAGACAGAGAGGGAAAGAGAGAGTGGAGAAAGAGAGAGGGAAAGAGAAGAGAACAGAAATACACAGTACAATCAATCAAAATATTTCTTCAGTCAATAATAATAAACAGCTTCAAAAAAAGAAAAGAAATAAAAAAGAAAAGAAAAGAAAAAAAAGAAAAAAGAAAAAAAGACGAACCTAAAAAAAATTCTTGACTGAAACGTTCTGGGAAATTTCTAGAACAGAAATTTGTTCTTCATATTTATAATGGTTACAGCAACATCTGAAGATGTTGACAACTGCAAGGCCTACAACTAAAGTTCATTGAAAAATCCTGATATAAACTGTCTCATCTGCCTGCAACCACTCCACTTGCTCCAAAATTATGTCGTAAAGGTCAAAACACTGCTCCACAAAGTTATACAATTGGACAAATGGATTCAACAGACTAATATTTCTAATGTCATGGTTTCATAATACAGCATGCCTTTCCAGGTGGCATGTTTTAAATTAGAACACATCTATTTTTATTAATCTGTTATGTCTTAAAAGCATGAACAAGTACAATTCAGAAGCTCACGTTTAACTCAACTACTCATTTGTTTAGAGAGAGAAAGAGCCCGAGCAGGAAAGCGAAAGCCAGAGCCAAAGCAAGCGAGTGAGAGAGAGAGAGAAACAGATCACAACAACAACCACAACCACAGCCACAACCACCACAAAACCAGAAAAGAAACCAGACTTTTCTTTGGAGGATCTCAAGGACATGTCACTCAACTAATCGAGTGTGCCAAGGGGAAGAATTTTAGGTATCTGCTGATCCCAAGGAACATTATGAGCATAGTATCGATACTGGGCTCATTTTTTATGTATTAATTTTATCTGAAGACAACACATCAAACAATCTCCAGAAGCACTATTCCGATGAAAATAGGAATAAAAATAGCAATCTGCAGAATTGAATAAATGTGAGGGATTTCATCTTAGACATTTCGCTTTCTAAAGTATCCAGAGAGTCGAATCATCCAGGAAGAAAACTATTTGACAAATTGTCTTGAGACAGAATCGATCTCATTTGTAATATTTGTGGGTGAATATGATTGATTAGTGAGGATGGTTTTGAAATAGGCAATCACCAGATGATGATGAACATATTTCTAGCTCTGTATCCATGCAAACCGGTCCATTGCCTACAGGGACTCAGAGGAGTCCCTGTGTGAGTGTAATGTCAATTAAACCAGCCCCAGATGTTGTTACCATTCTCTAGTAGGACAAATGTTTCACGAATACCATGAGGGGATAGAAGACCCCCTGCAACCCTGTTATTGTACTGGCCACAGAAGGAACCACAAGGGCAAAAGAGAGGCCAGAAGGAAAGAGTAAGACATGGGTCCCCTTCAGGGCTGACATTCGACCATGGGCACAGGCTCAGACAGAATGTGGAAATGTTTAAAGAAAAATAGGATTGTAGGGCAAGTTCTTCAACATTTCCAGATATAGACCTCTTATTAGCCACAGAAGATGCACAGGACTGGGAGAATGGGCCCTTTGAGACTCTCTATTCTACTCTCAGGATGATTTATAATGAGGAGGCCTAAGGGAATGTATAGGTATGTATAGGAATTTAATGAAAATCTCATTCTCTTAAAAAAGTATACTGATGTTTATACCTTCTTGTTAGGGACTCTGGTTTTCCTAATATTGAGTAGAAAATGGAATTATTTTGGTTTAGATGATCATTTCTGAGTATTAGTCATGTAATTGATACAGGAGACATTCTGGTTTGAATTCAGAACTAGGACAGTAATAGTTACTTTTAACTAAAAACACATTTTAAACACATAACTTCGATCTCTAATAACTAAAGTAAAACTCTTCTGAACAACAGTAGGGAGGCGGGAGAAATACTGAGTTTCCATGTTACAAGAAAACAGCACAATACATTTTGGATTGTGCTATTCTCCATAGAGGCCCTAATGCCTCTTAACTACACAGAGGTTGTCATCAGAAGGATGAAGAGTAAATCATTTATCCAAGTTACATTTACAAGTTAGAAATACCAGTTGGACAGTTACAAAATAATAATAATAAAAGAACACTCACCGATCCTATTTTCAACCAACCATCTGGGTTTTCTAAGGGCTGATCTCACTGCTGTTTTTCCTTTGAGATGTGATGACACCCCCCCCCCCCGCCCCCATTTGTCTGTGCTTTGGTCTCAAGAGGCCATTCTTCTTTGCTATTTCCTGCTTAAAATCCGTTCCTCTTGGGCCATATCACAAACTACCTACGTACATAGAGGATCAATTTGCATTTGAAAGTGATGGAACAATCTGTCACGGAAGTGTGTGTGTGTGTGTGGCTGTATGTTTGCACGCGTGTCCACGTGAACATAAATGTGAAATTGGAACCCTCTTTGGATGGCTGCATTCAGCAGTGTGTTGGAGTGGCCTTGCTCCGACTCCCAACTTTGTGTGCATCCCTTCCCAACTCTGCGATCTGCAACATCACAGTTAGGAGCCCGAAATCAGCCACGGTGGCGATACTGACACTACGGAAATTGGCCAACGCTACAAGTAAGTCAGGTGCTTTCTGTTCTCAGAGGGCTGGCTGGTCAACATTTTTAGCAGTACTCCACCGGTTGCATGTCAGGCTGACCAAAGGAGAAGCTAGTTCTCTGGGCAACACAGCACCAACTCAGTGTGTTGGGGGGCGGGGGTTTCTCTGATTTCACCTCCTGCCCAGAAGGCTGGAGCATCTGGGATGCATTTGGCTATTGCTGTCGCCCCCTGGGCTCTACTCTTAGAGATACTTCTCCTATGTGGTAGCCATGCAAGTGGGGCAGGCCAAAACCAGATAGGTAGAGCATTTACAATTCTTATTAAGCTCCGGATACGGCAGCTGGCTTCCTGCTGCAGAGGCTTGGAGAACGAGTCCCTCAGTAGGAACAAGCTATCCCCGGCTGAAAGCATCCACTGTGGCATCCCTCAGGAGATTCCCCCCAGCTGGTCTGCACGCTGCCACTCACCAGCAAGTGCTGGCAGGCACTGGGTTTGCCCCTGCAGCATCCTGCCAGGCACCTGGTAGCAGGCTTCCTTTGCTTCCCCCTTCCCTCCTCAAAGTCTAGTACGAATCAAAGAGCCAACAAAATTGAGGTCACTGGCAAAAGAGTTTGAAATTTTGAATGATTTTTATTAAACACCATTAGTCTACACTGCACAGTTAATGAAACAGCAAAGCTCCAATCTCTTAGAAGAACGATGATTGATCATGGATCGGAAAAGCAGTTCAGTGTCCCCTAACCCCATGTGAGCCTGATGAATGATTCATTAACATCTCATGTCAGAAGCAGAAAGGGGCAAGAACTGCAGCCTGGCCTGGAAGGACTGCCCTCCCCTCCACCCCCCACCCCACCCCCCTCCGCCCTCCCCATGATGCAATTTTCTGTGAGTCGATGGATTACAGAGGAAATGTGATGCTCTTGGTAAAGAGGGCTTCTAGATTTGCGAGGAGGAGAATGGAAAGGGATTTACTTTTTCTTTCCCTGAAAAATATCAGATGGTAGGATCCACGTCTGAGACCAGCCTATCCAATTAGCCTCCTGCCAGGGTAAATGCCAATTATCAATACACAGATGCCATCTCTGCTGTTGGAGTTTGCTAACACCAAAGAGAAAATGAATCAGGGTTTAATTATGAGAATAAGGCTGTGCGGGTGGAAATGACAAACAACAACAACAACAACAACAACAACGACAACCATAACGACGAAGAGTTTTGTCTGCCAGTCATGTAACCGAGCGGTGACAACTGGCTCAATATTTTGCCCCCACAGAATTGAATTTGGGGGCACTGAATCGACCCATTCGTTTGATATTGTGTAGCTACACTGTCTCGCCACACAGTTTCTCAATGGGGATAGTGATGCTTCTCTAAGTGAGCAGTTCATTGCCTCACTGAGTAGTCCTACCCAGTGATCCAGTTTGGTTCTCCCACCTGCCAACTCATGCAGGTGAATGTTCTCATGTCTGTTGAGAAGTATGTGAGGGGGAAGCCCTCACAGCTAAGTTGATTCTGCCTTCAAAAACACTTTCCAACTTCAACTTCAACCTCCAGGATGCAAATTTGAATAAAACAAACTCCGAATCAGACAGCTTTTGGGAAAGATGTGCTAGAGCAAGTATCTTTCCAATGCATTTAGAGGTGCGATGTCCACATGCAAATCCGTCCATTTTGAAACTCAACAAAACACACTTTAGCCAATGGTTTCTAATTTAGCAACTTGGTTATTGACTGAAGATGTGAATCTTTTTCTGTCAACCTCAAGTCTTTTAAACGTTAGCAGCAACTAATCTGCTTTTCCAATGATGTCATCCAAATATAAAACTACGAGTATTTTCCCAATGAGATTATTAAGTAATTAACAGTCTACAGGCTGGCTAACAACATGCTTACGGCTAAATTCTACCCCAAGGACCACACTAGTATACTCTTTTTTTTTTTTTCAAATTAATCCTACCTACCAAACTCAGACAGTAATATGACAAAACCACTAAAAAAATCCAAAGTTAAGTAAAAATACAAAGCCAAGCCAACATCCTAACACAAACTTGTCAAACTCTCTGTGGTTGGAGCTTGGGTGACAAAGGAAGGCATAGTGGTGGCCCTATCTGGGTCACGTTGCAGGGCCGAGATCCTTCTGTGTATTTGCTCAAGTGGAGCTTCCCATTACTCTGCCCATCCCCCTGCCTCCGCGTGCTCATGGAGATGTGTCTCTCCAAGTCTCCGTCAAGGTCTTGAGGCAGGATCTCTCACTGCCATCCACATGTCCTATATCCCTCCCACAAACTGGTACACTGAAGAGATTTACTTCACAAAATATCTCAATCCCTCACATAGCCGCACATCTACGACACACATCACCATTCACAGTGTGATGGATACAGTGCCCAGAAAATGGCAATAATCCTTAATTGTGAAACCAAAAGATGTCTCATCTCCAGGGATGGGAAGGCCATTCATCCTCCATGTTTAATTGGTTTCTAAGCTGCTTTACAAATGGGTCTACTGAATAGTCAGGTGGTGAACCTGGGCTCAACTGTCAGATTTGATCATCGTGCTGCTGATTTGGCACACACTGTATGGTCAGCCACCAGAGGTGACATTGGGCAGCAGGATCTGCTGCTGCCTCCCCGTTGTATGTAAAGTAGATAAAAGGACTCGCTGAAACTAGAGCTACAAGTCTTTCATCCAAGAGGCAAGATGCTTGTTTCTCTTGGAAACTGCCCTTAGCATTTGAGTGTCTAGTTTCTGGAGACTGAATTCCAAGAGGAATCTACCCCTAAATCCATGGTGGTCTAGGATCATAGTTTAGATTGAATTTACAAGTCAAGCCAGCGGGCTTCATTAGATAGTAAGAGGCATTCTACCTGGTAAGCCACGGAAACCTAACAGAGAACGTGAATCCCTGCAAAACCATCAGCTTAACTTTTATGTGTGACACCCACCTTGGGTGTTTAGAGTCTTTCATGTGATCATGTTCCCCATTTAAGAGGCTCAGAGAAGATTCTCTCAGGTTTCATTTGTCTGTGTGCATGTCTGCATGTGTGTGTGTGTGTGTGTGTGTGTGTGTCTGTGTGTTGTTGCGGAGACTGCGCGTGTAAAGCTCAACCACACTGGGAGCATAGAAAGTGCTGGGCTCAGCTGCTGGGATGCTCCCAGCAGTCACCTGACAACATGGCCTCAGCCATTGGAGTACAACTTCCACAACCTTATTATAAAACAAAGGGTCTTGAACTCAAAGATGACCAGAGTGGAGCTTGAGTCTGGCTCTTTTGCAACTGGGGATGTAGCTAACCTTGACAACGAGAGTGCAGGGTGATCCCTTGCTGTTCCTGTCACAGACTTCCATGACTTGCTTTAAAAATCATACAAGTTTGCACCTTTCGTGTGCATATGTCTATCGTTTTATCTGGTCATCACTCATGAACAGAATTCAATAAACTCAACAGATTAAAGGCGATGTGGAATTCTATACCAGCAGGTAATTATAAAGAACTAATGTATGAATAGTGTTGACTACATGTGGGGGATTCTTCCAGTGAGATGGAACACCAAAGATGATATTTACATTGTGATGTTTGGGGACATAAATGAATGTGGAGGATCAGAAGGGGTGGGAATAGTTATAAGTGATGTGGAAATGTCTCCAAATTAGGTGAGCTGTTCCCGATCTTCAGGGGTCTTTCAAAGCACCCTGGGGTGAAGCGTTACCCCAAGACTCATTTTTTTTTTTTGTTAAAGGGCTAGCCACTACTTAGAGAATTTGGAGTTTTCTCTGGAATGTTCATGGAAATGATTCATGCTAATATAGACTTGAATAAAATCAGTGATCTCAGTATTTCAGTCAAAAGTTATTGAGCCCAAACAAAGGAAAAGAAAAATCAAAGAAAGAGGAAGGAGGAGGAGGAGGAGAAGGAGAAGGAGAAGGAGAAGAAGAAGAAGAAGAAGAAGGAGGAGGAGGAGGAGGAGGAGGGGGAGGAGGAGGAAGAGGAGAAAAGAGGAGGAGGAGAAAGAAGAGGACAAAAAAAGAGGAGGAGAAGCACTGCGAATGAGAAGATGTGGATTATAACTGGAAGCAGACTGTATATTCTAACTCCTAGGTAGTGATGACTTTTGTTTCCAGAGATTTGAGCAAAACAGAATAAAAAATATCCTGCCAGTAATGGACCTGCCTACCAACTGCAAAAGAGGCAGAGGTATGAGTTCCTTGGACATTTCCAGATCTCTCCTATCTCTCATCTCTAAGACTGGGGTGCCAAATTTTGGCTCCTAGGGTGTGCACCCACTCAGATGCCCCTCAAAAGGAGAGCTTTACACAAAGAGAATCCCAGGTGAGGATTTACGCTTCAGATCAGGGAGTTCAAAAAATATCTAATGCCAGCTGATGCCTTAAAGTTGTGGAAATAAATGTTGCCACTACATCTCATAAATTTTAAAAATAGGGCATCAGGGAAGGGATGCCAGCAAGCAAGTCCTCTGGTTGTACGCCATAGTTTTGTTTTAAGAGTGGCATTGCTATGCCCGTTTATTTTCTTAATACTCTTGATTTTATGATGTGGCTATAACATCTAACCAGTGGGCTTTGAAAATGAAAATTCTCACCTGAAGACTGAGTCTGTGGGAACCACAAAAGCTTAACAATGGATTCTGAAATACTTTCTTTTCTGGACATAAGAGTACAGTTTGGGGAATGGCTGTTATGGAAAATCTGAATCTTTGTAGGTCCTTTGTATATATATATATATATATATATATATATATATATATATATATATGACATTTCATTTCTCAGGAACCTGTTATCATCACAAGTACTTCCCATTCTTTGTTTTGGGTAGTATGAACTTAAAACAATACTGTAGGGACTGTGTCATTGTATCAAGCACAAAAGGATGGTGGGATCTGAGAAATGCATATAAAATACTGAAAAATGACTAAGTAATAAAACATATACTGCTCTCAAGTTGTAGTGTCCACTTACAATGACTTCTGTTTTTCACAGATATCAAAAGAAGCGTAAAAACAAACATAATCAAAGAGAACTTTCCCAAATGAGTGGAGTTCCACCAGTGACCGTTGGTGCTCTGGTAGAGGTAGAGTGATGGGTGGTAATGCTGGAGATCAGGGCACACCCACTACAATAAATGGGCGTCGATGCGCAGCCAACACAGTCCCTGGCGAACGTAGCGGACGAGATTGGTCATGCTGCTGTGCTGGGTCAGAGGCCCCATCAGTGTGTCCAGATCACCAAAGAATTCTGAAAATCAGAGCAGACCTTGGTCAGGCTTTTAAATATCATCACAGAAATATGTACTGCGTTACTCAGGTTGCCTTTGCACAACTACACAACCACGCGGATGCTGAAAAAGTTTCCATCGTTCATTCATTTAACAAAAAATTATAGACTACGTGATAAGGAACTGAAGCTCCTTATGTATAGGAGGCACTATTATTTTAATCTTTAGGTAGCTCCAAAAATTCTGCAGCATAAATAATGTTTGTGTTATTGTGATTAATAAAACACAAATTCGTTTAAATTTGTTGATTCACAGCAAGATTTTTCAAATCACTATATATTCTCTCAGTGGATTCTACAAGTATATTATAATCCTGTGGAGGTGTGTGTGTGCACACACCTCACAACATTATATATAAAAACATATTTGTTTATATATTTGTATATGTTCATATAATAAAGATACATAACATTTGTAGAAGTCAAAGGATAGACATCAATTACATATTAAAATAAAATATATTTGAATATATATTAAAATTATGTAGAGAATTTGAATTTTTAGATATTACAAATTTATATTTAGAAAGAGGCCCATATACCCAAAATGGTAGGGGGCCACGGTCAATAGGATATCGAGCTGTTTGCCATCATATGTGTTACTGAATTGAAAGTATTCGCTTTTCCCTTTCTCTAAATGAACTGAGTTTAGTGATTTTTCTTGGCACGATGCAGACATAGCCAGTGAACCTGGACAGCAATTATAGCCATCAGCATCTAATGCTGAATAAACGTCTAGAAGGCATTCAGTAAGTCTGATTCGGTAAGTCTTATTACCAATTCCTTTAGGGAAGGGCAATGACCTGCAAATATCTGTCGCTAACACCCTCCTTGCCTTGAAGATGGTAAGGCTCCCTTGCTGATCCCCCTCCAGCTGATTTGGAGAAGGGGTAGTGCTGAGGCCACATTGCCAGCCACTGGGGCTGGAGTTTTACATCACCTGCTTTGGAGTGGGGTGGGAGATACATGAAGTCTATCTGATGTCTAGAAAAACACCTAGGTGCCCCCTTTCCATGTCTGAATGCATTTGTCTGCCACAGCGTTGATCTTGGTTATGAGAGGGCTCTTTGTCAGCTCTAGACAGGAGAAGCAGTCCCAACTGTGAAGACGCCAGGCCTGTTTTGGCCGGGGGTGGGAATCTGGAGTGGGGGGTGGGTCTACCTTCAAGTGGTTGGGATGCTCTCCCACCTTCCTGGAAGGCGATTTCCATGCAGGGGCTACATGCGCTTGATTGACCAGCGGATGGTATTTCGTTAAACAATGCATCGATTCTTCACGTTATGTATAACATATGGGCTCCCTCTCTAGGTATCAACTTCATTTGATTATGTGATACTCTTAAACCCGCACTATGCAATAAAAGTAATTTCTGCTGATAAAGGAGTAAATTATTTTTGGCATCCGAAATGCCTTCTTTTTTTTTTCTTTTTTTTTGAAATGCCTTTTTATGTAATGCAATATGAAGGGGGAATGTTAGAGGACCTAGTCATTGCCAAATGAACGTGAGCCGCATGTGAGCCGGGACATCCCCTGGGTGTTCTGTACCCAGCCCGTTGTGGCATTCCTAACTAGATACCCAAGTCACCATCTTGATAGTGGCTTAGAGTAAGCAGCTGGGGAGGCAGCAAACAGGGCTTCTAGATCAAAGGCTGGGGGGCAGCATCACCCCCACTGGCCCATGTGAGCACTAGAATCCTCTGCCAGAAGCCATGTGTGGCTGCATGGGTGGCCGGGTGTGGGGTGGGGTGGGAACCTTCCACCGGGGGAAGCTAGCCAACCTCACACCTCGAGGTGTTGGTACACTGCACCACTGGGGTAGGTGGTGAAGTGCAAGTACACAGTTGGCCCCATTGGGATGCAGAGTACCAGTCAGAAGGGAAGTTCCTCAGTTCCCCATCACCATGTGGACAGGACAGATGGGAGAAAGCTCTCTGACTCCATGCAGTATGCAGAGCTGGTTTGAGTCACTGTTAGGCAGGGAACCTAATGACCCTTGGCACACTGTGCAGAGGACAAGATCAGCACCATTTCCCTTGAATATCAGCACAGCCACCCCATGGCTCCTGGAAAGTCCTGTGGTTAATTTAGAAGGAATTACTTTAACAGATTTTGAAAATGGATGCAATTATGACAGAAATCCATAAATATTGAGCTGCCCCCCAGGTACCAACACAAAATCAGGGGAGAAGAGTGGAGGCAGACAAGCCAGGCAAGTGTTCAGATGCTTTTGCTTTCCCTTGCAATTCTAGAACTTTTGGATGGGCCTGGCCATCTGGGCCATTGTCTTTGGATTTAGAGAAGTAGAGAAGTTAAGAACGGCCCATCATCAGGTAAGTGAGGGCAGGAGCTCACTGAAGATCTCTGAGGACCTCTTATTAATTTTGCTCTCATCACTTGCCATCAGGGAAAATCACTTGCCATCAGGGAAATACAAATCAAAACCACAATGAGATCCCACCTCACACCAGTGAGAATGGGGAACATTAACAAGGCAGGAAACAACACATGTTGGAGAGGATGCGGAGAAAAGGGAACCCTCTTACACTGTTGGTGGGAATGTGACCTGGTGCAGCCACTCTGGAAAACTGTGTGGAGGTTCCTCAAAGAGTTAAAAATAGACCTGCCCTACGACCGAGCAATTGCACTGCTGGGGATTTACCCCAAAGATACAGATGCAGTGAAACGCCGGGACACCTGAACCCCGATGTTTCTAGCAGCAATGTCCACAATAGCCAAACTGTGGAAAGAGCCTCGGTGTCCATCGAAAGATGAATGGATAAAGAAGATGTGGTTTATGTATACAATGGAATATTACTCAGCCATTAGAAATGACAAACACCCACCATTTGCTTAAACGTGGATGGAACTGGAAGGTATCATGCTGAGTGAAGTGAGTCAATCGGAGAAGGACAAACATTGTATGTCCTCATTCATTTGGGGAATATAAATAATAGTGAAAGGGAATAGAAGGGAAGGGAGAAGTGTGTGGGAAATATCAGAAATGGAGACAGAACATAAAGACTCCTAACTCTGGGAAATGAACTAGGGGTGGTGGAAGGGGAGGAGGGCGGGGGGTGGGGGTGAATGGGTGACGGGCACTGAGGGGGGCACTTGACGGGATGAGCACTGGGTGTTATTCTGTATATTGGCAAATTTAACACCAATAAAAAATAAATTTATTATAAAAAATTTTGCTCTCTAGATGGGCAGTGTAGCCTAGTGGTTAAGAGTTCAGACTCTGGAATCACACAGTTCTAGACTCAATTCCTGCTTCCAGCGTTAAGGGCTGTGATGTCAGGGGTGAGTTTATTAACCTCATGGAGCCTCAGTTTCCTTATCTACAGAACAGGGACAAATGAGGCAACAGATGACCGGGTAAATAGTATAGTGGCTGGTCTGTAGAAATTGTTGCCCGATTTCTTCTCAGTCACCAATGTAAGCAAGACGTGCAGATAGTCCCAGGGGTCAGCATCAGTGTATGACTGGGCTGTGGGTCGAAGTCTCAGATTATGGAATGTGCTTTGATAGCCACAGAATCCTGGAGTTATATAGATACATGATGATATGGATTAAGAGAGAATATTTGTCGGCTTTGTACCTCATACCTGCTATTTTATGCTAGCTGCTCTATATGTTAGGATATCCATCACAGAAAGGAAGCTAGGAAGTGGCTCAGAGATTTAAGTCACTTGCCTGAGGTTGCCCAGCACTGCACGACCCAGGCAAGATTCTAACTTAAATGATTAGGCTTCAAAATCTGCATACTTCCTACTTCAGTGGGGCTGTTTTCTCCACACACTCAGCACCACAGGAGTAAGGGGGAGTAGTGCAAACTACTGGGAAGTGTGTGCCCTTCCATAACCAGGCACTGGAGAGAACCTCAGTCCCCGAGGAGGAAGGGAAGGGGAGCCGCCTGGGCTGTGAGGACTTTAGGGCCTGGGAGAAGGATAGGGCCGGTGGGGGAACAAGCAGTCTGTTTTGGTCAAATCCACAGAACTGCCATTTGCCTGTCGGTGTCCTGCAGCCCCAGCTCGCTTCCTGAAAAGCCCGGTCACTGCTGGGGACCTAGTAGCACCCGCACCCATGACTCAGTGCAGCCTGCACTGCATCATGCACCCCGGGCCATGGGATGCCAGTGCCTCTCACTTCCTGGCCAGACAGTTTCCCCCTTCTCGACTGCTGGGTACCTCTTTGCTACCTGATTCTGAAAGTCCCACATCTGTCCCCACCTTGACTGTCTGTGACTCCTGAGCCAGCATCAGCCAAGCCACACGAAGGGCCAGGGCAGGAGCTTAGTCTATTTGCATGTCCCACCTTCATTAGGACAGTGAGGCTTCGCTGAGAACCTAGGTGACAGCAAGGGCACAGAGTCCAGCGGGAGTTGCCAAAGACCACTGACTCACTCTCTGGTGAAGCGGGGTCCTCCCTGCATTTGTTCTGCAGCAAACCCCACGTGCTACCATAAGCAGGACCCTGGTCCTTCATCCCAGCTGTCAGTGTGCAGAAAATACCAGGGGAGCTTTGGCCTCTGCTTCTGAGCACAAGCCATGTTATCATGTGCTCCCCAGAGCCGATAGCTGTAATGAAAGTGGCCAGACTTTGCTTCAACTCCACCATTCCAAAAAAATAAAATAAAATCTAAAAGAATTCAAGTTGACAACAAAGACTAAGAGGACCTTAATTAATTTGCAAATCCTTCTTTTCCCCTTTGCCTCTGTTTATCAGTGCTGCCCCTGACCACCCAGTAAAAATCTGAAGCAGTCACTTTCCCACCCATTGCAGCTCAGATGAGTTGAAGCTCTGAAGGAGGGAAAAACAAAACAAAACAAGAAAACCATCCCAGGCCTTGTTCACTCCTTCAGCAAAAAAAACTGGTCACTGTGTCCCCCCTGAGGACACATGTACTCCTCTCTCCTCATCTATACCCTGGAAATCAGAGACAGAAAGGTAAAGCCACCACGCAAACCTCAAGAGCTTCAAAGCACGGGGGAGCCCGCCATGGTCCATGAGCAAGGGTGGAGCAGGGAGCATACCTTTGTTCTCTCTTGTCAGTTTGTCGGCCATGTCCCAGTGTTCGTAGCCCCGTAACACATTGCTGGTGATGTTGACATGGCTGGCGGCCATGTGGTGGATGCGCTGGGGAATGGTGACTGGGCCGTTGTTACAGCTGCCCATCGCGTTGATGGGAGAGACATTGTTGAGAGACACTGGGGATGGCGTGTTCCTGGGGGAAGGGGAAGACACAGGTCTGGTTAGGTTGGCCACCAAGAATGACAGTGGCCTTCTAGGCCTCCGTCCTCACACTGAGACCTCACGACAACATCACTGCCATGTGAGGTTTCGCATGGTGACCACACATGGAGACCAAGTGTGGTGAGGCTTGTTCTCAGAGGCCATCCTGTAGCTTCTGCCAACACGTCAGTTTTCTCTTGAGGCCCCAGAGTAGAAAGAGCTTATGTGTTGTCACCGCATTCTGGCTTTGTCTGACCAAGCCACACAGGGTGACAGGGCCGGGCTCCAGAATGAGCCGTGCTCCTCTCCTAACCCAGTGGAACGCTGACCTCTCACTGCCTCTGACAAGCCCTGGTGACTCCGTGAGGACTGCTCCGTTTGTTTTAAGGTACCAGAGGGAGCCGGGTGAATCTTTCTCTGGCATTAATTCTATCTGCAAACGTAGCTCTGATTTTGAATACACATAACGAGCGTTGTGATGCTTCAGAGAAAGAAACAGCTCAGAGCTATGATGAGTTCTCTACCTGCTGCCAGAATGGCTACTGGCAGTTAGGAAAGACTTGATGTGCAATAGTGGGCTATTATCAAAGTGTTTTGCGGAAACTGCAATGACAATTTGCTCTAAATCCAGTCACCATAATAAACAAAGTGCAGTTCTTGAAAGCCTCCCAAGAAGCAGGATTAAGGAAGCTGGAAAAAGTAAAATTCTGATTGTCTCTTTGAGATTCTCTAAGACATGCTACAGAGATGCCTTCTTAATTGCTGACCATTCACCTGCACCCTGTTTATGAAAGGAAGCCTTTGCGGTTCCTACTTTGGGTGGAACCAATGTTCGGATATATTTTTTAGTTAAATTCTTTAATTAAATTGACGTCGGCAACAAAGAGTCTTCTGCAGTCTGCACATAGCAGGGAGGGCCTGGGTGACTTTCTGTGCACATGAGCAAGGCCTCTGCACACCCCCAGCCTTCCTATCCTCCTTCAGGGAGACTTTGAATGACTACCTCATGGTGCCCAAATGCACCACCACTTTATTAGGACAGAACATTCTGAGAGAGTAGAAGAAACAGAGAAAGCTGTGTTTGGGACTCCTTATTCTTCCAAACATACCCAGCAGATCATTGAGGCAACCTCTCCCCCCGCAACCCCTACCTCACTGTTCCCAGCCATGGCTGCTGGCAACTCTAGATTTCCAGGTTGGCTGTTTTCCTCAGAGCCAATCCATGCTCACACCACGGGTGTGCACCCTGTCAGGCCCCATGCACATAGGATCTGGGGGCAGTGGCAATCACAATGGACTAAAATACTCATGCAGGCTGTGCCAGGCCATGTGAGAGCTTTGGTTCATCTCCAGAAACAGTATGTCTTCTGGTATGTTGTAGTATGAGGGGGAAAGTAGATCCTCACACTTGGCTCTGCACTGGTCTGTGAGAGGGTGTGAAGGTGTTCCTGCTCTGTGTATAATTTCTGAGGCTTTCTGGCACTTCTTGATAGAAAGATTTATTCTCAAAAAAAAAAAAGATTTATTCTCAAGGCAGAGGTGGGGTGGGGAGAGAGATGTTCAAGCTCAGGAGCCTAACACAGAAGGGTTAACTAATGACCTAAAATAATAGAATAGAATAGAATAGAATAGAATAGAATAGAATAGAATAGAATAGAATCAAATTAATTTAATTAAAAAAAGCCACCCCCAAAAAACAAAAAAAGCAGACAGTGAATGCCAAATTTCTTTGTTGTGACTGGTTGCAAATGCTATTTTCTTTTCTCCGAGCAGTGCTCATTAACTCTTAGAGGCCAGCCTCGGGCAAAAGAAGAGTATGCCCTCATTAGTAATTGCTAGACAAAAATCACAGAGCTGGTGGGTATCTCCAATGCTGAAAGGGGAACTGTGTCATGCTTGGAACAAAGTACACACTGAAATCCCGGCAGCCCTGTATTCTAAGCCCAGCCCTGCACTAAACTACTCTGTGCTCCTGGGTGTGTCCCTTCCCCTTGCCAAGCCTTCCCCTGACTGGAAGCCAAGGTTGGACTGAGTGATTTCTGGGCATGTCCAGAAGTTCCATGGGGAAACGCATCACCTCTGTTTCCTTTCTACATCTCCAAATGACCTTTTTGGTTGGTAACATCAGAGTGCCAGTTGAGGGGCTTTCTTTGCCTCTTACTGCCTATTTTGTTGTACATGGTCAGTAGTGGAGGCAAGGGGAGCTCGGGCAAGGGGAGCTAGGTCATGGGTTTGCTGTTGATCGTGGCCGATCTTGCACAAGGCTCTGGGAGTGTGCTCCCCATGAGCCTATCTGTAGGCCACATTGCACTGCGGAAAGAATCCAAAGCTGCCTATGGAGCTGTGATTCTGGCTATGAAGGAGTGATGCCCTGTTCATTGTGGGGGGCCTCCAACTCCCACTGGGCTCACTGCACTGCTTGGGGTTCCTTGTCCTGTTCTCATTCTAAGGGTCTACTTGCTGATCTTGTCTTTCTCTTCACACCTCCATGGCACACGCAGATGAGGGTGTGCACACAGGCACACACTTCCCACTGCTTTCACCATTAGCAGGCCTGTCCAATCTGCCTCTCAGCCACACTCGCCCCCTTGCTGTTCCTGGGACTCATTTGGCACAGGCCACTCTGGAAGGTGATCGCTGTCCCTCTGCTTGGGATGTACTGCCCTCAGGTGTCTACATGGACTGCTCTCCCCCATCCTTCTCTAACATCCCTAATCAAGGCAGGTGTCCTGTTCCCCAATCCCATCCCACAGCCGAGCTTCCTATCCTCCTTCTCAGTAACCATTTGCTCTATGACATTTACCACCATTTAGCAAACCACATATATATATTTGTTGTTGTTGTTGCTGTGCTTCTCCAAAAGAATGTGACCTGCACTAAACTCAAGGAGGGCAGGGATTTTTATGTCTATACCCAACATCTAGAACGGTGCCTTGTGCACAATGCTAGTTAAATAAATGAATGAACTGTCTTCCAACCATCTCTCTGTCATTATTTAGTATCCACTACATAGAAGATGCTCTGGAGAGGGTAGGCGAACAATGTATAATGCAAAGATGGGAGGGTGTGTCTATTAAGTGTCTGGCGGAGTGTCTCACCCATAGTACACACTCAGTAAATAGGTGGCAAAGGAAAGACTGGATAGCCCCTTATTGGGAAGGGCGAACAGTCTAGTAGGAGAGCAGATCCATGAATTTCTGACAATCTAGGGTAAGTGCCCAAGGCAAAGTACACACCATGAACTGTGGGAGTTCTAGGGGTGCGAGAGGGTATGCTTTCCAGCTCCAATGGTAAAGTTACCATGTACCAAGCATGGTGCTCAGCCTCTAAGCCACAGAAAAAGTTTGCCAATCCCTGCTCGGTACTAAGATTTTTCTTCTTCTTCCAATTGCTCCTTTGCAATGTTCTCTCCCAGCCCTCATGGTCAGGGTTGCTGCTTCTAGAAGGTACCTGTGAGGCCCTGTGTGGTGCCAGCTACTGTGGGGTGCTGGGAAAGGCAGGCTATGGTCTTGCTCACATGGAGGAAACCCTCCCTGACCATCCATGGAGGCCTAAGCTCGTTTTCTCTTTGGCTTCCATGGAACTTTGTTCCCATCTGCCACCTCCCTCCACTGGACTGTGAGCTTCCAGAGTACAGGGATCCCATCAAATTCAGCTGAACCCCCAGCCCCTCATATAGAAATGCACCTGAAGCATCTGCTGAATGAATGGGAGGTAACTCCTGGGTGATCATTTGGAGTTGCCTCATATAAAACCTCTCTGGCCTACCAAAGGGAATGTGCTCTCTTCACACAGAAGCTGTCAAAAACATCCTTTCTGGATGCTTTTAATGTGACTTCACAAGCTTAGGATGTGTTGGAGTTCTTTCATTTCAGAAATAAAAGAAAAAACATTTCCCAGAAATCCTTTAATGGCTACTTACCTGAACTTGCCCTTGCTCAAGTCTGAGCTCAGAGAAAATAGCTTTCTCTGGGCCTTTTAATGGTTATTTTTATTTTCTCAACTTCCAGAGAGAAGCATTCTTTCTGCTTTTGTTCGTCAATATAAAAGTAAGAATCAACAATTTAAATGGTACTTCCTTTCAATACAGTGATTGAGTTAATGCAGAGTTTTTAATGGGTCTGTTCCCTCACTCGGAATGTTTTTATGAGCTTGAAGTAGGGTTCAAGTCCCACTGCTTTGGGAGGATACTTTGTAGATATTTATAGAGTGGCAAATGGGACTAGTCTTCTCTGGAAGAAAGTGTATGGATCAGAGACACAAGAATTTTGAAATGATGAGAAATGGAAAAAGTAGCTCTTTGCCCGAGTCTGGGTCCACAGCCAGGATGAGTTTTCCTTCCCATTGGTGGTGGCAAGTAGGCCTGGGGTGGGGAGGAAGGCACTGGAAGTGGAGGGAACTCTGATGCTCAAGACTGGCAAGCACAGAGCCAGTTCACGGCATAGAATTGGGATTCTAAATCTTCCTCTACAGGAACATCTCTTCACTGGGGCCTCTGATGCCACTGAGTCTGGCCCTTTCCTTTTAGAGCCAGAGAAACACGCCTAGTGTGGGAGAGGGGTCCTAAGCTCCATCCCTCAGCCCCCCAGGGAGCTCAGGACAGTCTCCGGATGGGTGGACTCGCACCCCACAGCAGGGACACCCCGTGACCCAGGCACACACTGCTCCCACTATGGCCGAGGGAGTGGGGGAGTCCATCGAGCCTTAGATCAGCAGGATAGTGGATGCTTTTATGTATTTTAGGTCAGGGTGTTTTAGTATTAATATAAGAATCACCATGAAGGCTCAGATAATTGGCTGACTAAGTGCCTTCACATTCTCAACACTATTATGCCTTTGGTTTTATTAAACGGCACTTACTATGTATCAATGAATATTTCATTGGTCTTTCATTACTGAGTGAATCATTGAAAAATCACTGCCGTGGAGTTAACTTTACCCTGCCTCCCTCAAAATAGCATGGTGCTTGCCATCTCATTAACAGATATTTTTATGGCAATAATTTGGCTTAAAGATCAAATAGTTAAACAAATTTGGAATCACATCATGTTAAACTTTTCTGTCTTGCCATCAGCTGAAACCTGAGCAGAATTTTGTGTGCACACAAATTACCCTAGTCTCAGACTTGACCTTCGCTCCTGAGTTGTCAATACAAAATATTTGGGCTCTATTCAATCACTGAGTTTCTGAAAAAGCAATTTTCATAAGATACTTACTTTCCATTGCCTACCCAGGGAGATGGTATCTGAGCGACTTTTGAAGCATTTTGCTAAAAGAGAGAGAGAGAGAGGGAAATAAGGACATCTATTTTGTGTTTTATTAATTCAGAAACAGATGGGAGTGTGATTTAGAGTACATTAATATTGATTGCAGCATTTCGGGATGCCTCCTGTTCCGTTAGCGGAGCTGGGATGTACGTGCGCGTCAGCACACCACGACGCACACTCGATGAAAATAGCTGGGTAGGATAATTAGCGGGCTCCAATCAGGACCATGCAAGTCACTTGATGAAAGATCTTATATACTAAAAGGCCCAGTGAAATCAGACTCAGTTCTCCAAGAAGTGGCTTAATTATCCTCATCTGAAATTTATTCTGCAAAACAAGCTCTTCAGAGTACTGGCAAGCTTTTCACCTTTAGCTCCCGTGGCAAACTTTTTCCGTGGGAATGCAAGGTGGGCTGTAATTTCTGACATCCCAGGAATGTGCCAGGACTGAGCAGTGTTTTGTGGTTTGTTTTGTCATGCATCACTTTGATTTGCTATCTTTACATGCAAAGTCCCTGATGAACCATTCAACTGGTCCGGGACTGCACTGCCGTGGACTGCTAAGTATTATTTGTCCCTCTGGGTGGAACTGAGCTGGTTTCAAAAATGGGCCTCCTGCATTGGCGGGGGGGTGGGGAGGTGGTGGTGGTGGAGGGGAGAGGCACACAGTTGTGAAGCACCCAGCACCACCACATTAGGACAGTGGTCTAGCTCATTATAGTGACATCACCAGATCAGAACCCCAAGTGCACAAGATCAGGACCCCTGGGGCCCTGAGCCTAACTCAGACCGGCCTTTTCAGCCCAGAGACCAAGGTTATGCTCCTCCCCTGACTCTTGGGTTCTGGCTCAGTCCCCTTTGCAAATGGGGTGCTAGGGAGAGTCAGGCATTTTCAGGAGCCCAGTGAACATGCGACACTTCGCTGGAGCATAGAGACTCACCCCTAAGGTGTGTTCTGCAAACTCCAGTTTTTAATCTAAAAGAAGCTCAACATGCTGCCAGGAAAGTGGCTTATTTAACATCTGTTCAGTATTTTGGCCACAAAGAACAAGCCAAAGAGGACAGATACTAGAGCTGTGGCTCTCAAAGCATAACCACAAGATGAGCAGCATAAGCATCACCTGGAGACTCGTTACATGCACTAGTGCTCAGACCCTGTCCCAGACCTCCAGGGTCAGACACGGGGGATGAGACCCAGGACTCTGGTTCCCCGAGCACTCCAGGGGATCCAGATGCCCACTCAGGTTCGAGAACCGCCTTTCTACAGCAGAGTGGAGACCAGAGACATAGAAAGGGCTGGGCATCTGTTATCTTTGATGCATTCACCTACATGAGCACCAGCTTTATGGCATCATGGCCACACTGCATAATAGCTGGTGAACTTGCAACTTGCTTTTTCCCAACTGAGGCAGTGTCCTCATACGGCTACATACTGCCACTCACGGGATTCTGGTGATGGTTTGATTCATTTCAGACAACTGCTTTAGTGTAATTTAGCCAAGCAGTCTCATGAACTTGGCAGAAAATCATCAATCATCATCATCATCATCATCATCATCATCATCATCATCATATAACCAGCTTTTCCTTCAAGACCTAACAGGAGCCTTGAGCCTTCTCAAATCTAAATCAGAGCCAGTTCTGGGGGGCAACTGAAGCCGAAGCTTCAGAGACCATCAAGCCGGTGACACTTGAGTGGCTTGTGGTTTTTATCTGGGCTCATTCCCAAATAATGGCATTCTTTTTGCAGTTTAACTACCTTTCTTTATTCTTTTCTTTTCTTTTTTCTTTTTTTTCTTTTCTTCTTTTCTTTTCTTTTCTTTCTTTCTTTCTTTCTTTCTTTTCTTTCTTTCTTTTTCTTTCTCTTCCTTTCTTCCTTTTTTTTGCTTGCAAATTAAAATCTCCAGCTCCCTAGACCACGGATTTATTTATTTGCTTCTTGTTTGTATGCTTGTTTATTTTGGTAATGAGAGTCATTAGTTGTTCTATTCTATTCTATTCTATTCTATTCTATTCTATTCTATTCTTCTTCTTGATCAGTTGTTTTAAAGTGCAACCATTGTGCTCCAAGACTACCCATGGCCAAAGGGCTTCTACGGGAATGGCTATCCCCTCTGAGCCCAGGGTGGCCACAGTGACTTTTCCCACTATTGAGAACTTTCTGGGCTGGCCGCTCACTTAACACAAGACTGGCTACAGCCACAGTCACACCCTGGGTCTCCTGGTGGGTCCATCATACAGAGCAGAGAAGAAGGCATCATTCCCTTGACTGCAACCAGGAAGATGCCAAGGGCCATTTGGTCAGTCTAGAAGATAATCAGGGGATTGTACCACTGCACCTTCTCATCCTGGAATCAAATCACACCTGAACTCTCTGCTGAGTCCTGGAGGCGAGGCAGGAGGGCCATGGCCGGCTCAAATGATGGAGGTTAAGCCTCTGGCAACAACAACCTTAACATTTAATAACATGCCTGCCACGTCTCATTAGTGATTTTATTCACCCGGTACTTATACAAAATAAGGATTACCTTAAAATATTCCATCAGTGATCTGGAGTACTTCATAGCATGGTCCTTCTTCAGCTTGAACATCCGCAAGTAGAGAAGTGATAAACATCTGTAGCTGTGGGAGGAGGAGAGGATTATGTTAATGCCGGGGCTTCAGGAAAGCTACACACGGGCAGCAAAATGCTGATTCACAGTTTGTGGTTACTCTCCTACGGTTATGGAGGAGAAGTAAAAAAAAAGAATTTTTCAAAGAGAAGGGGTGAGCATTAAAATCCCATCTTGATAAGGGCGTAAATTAGGAGAGTAAACGTTTAGTCAGCGAGGGAAGAAATCCATTAGTTATCCTTTAATAGTTTAATGGAAAACAAGAATAATGATCTGGGGTAAGCAGCTTAAGTCGATCTGGAGTTTTCAAATCCTTCTGTGACATTTCAGCTGCTTCTTCAGAGCCTCCCTGACACTTACCATAATACTGCCAGCTTTTTGTCCCCATCCGAAGCCAAGGGGCTCGCAAAGTTCTTCAGTCGCATAGCATACCTTTGGAAGAGAAAGGACAAGCTCAAGTGCCATCTCTATGACCCCTCAGAAAAGTCCAGAAATCATGGGTGTTCCCATCGCCTGAATACCTTAGTGCCACATTTGCTCTGGGGTGGGGGGCAGGGAGGACACTCTCAGGCTCATGGCCAAGAGCACGCTTTCCTGGAAATGTGTGCACAGCGATGATCCCAAGAGTGACACACAGAAGTTAGTCCTGGAGAGGTCAGCTGAATCTGGAGCCCACATTCTAGGATGGGGCTGTGGGACTACTGCTAGTTTGGTGTGGCAAAAGCATAACAGAGAATGAAAGCTTGCTGTTCACCACGACACGGGGGGACCTGGAGGGCATCATGCTAAGTGAAGTCGGTCTGAGGAAGGCGAATATCACATGATCTCACTCATACGTGGAATCTCAGAAACAAAACAAGTGCGCAAAGGGAGGAGAAAAAGAGAGACAAATTAAGAAACAGACTCTTAACTATAGAGAACAAACTGATGGTGACCAGCAGGGTGGGGGTAGGGGGTGCGGGGGACACAGGTGATGAGGATGAAGGAGGGCACTCGTGATGCATGGAAGCGTTGAGTCACTATACCATACCGCACACCTAAAACTAATAGAACACCGTCTCTATGTTAACTAACTGGAATTTAATTTTTTTCTGTTTTTTTTTTTTTTTTTTAAGTTTAGATTCAATTTGCCAACATATAGTATAACATCCAGTGATCACTGGAATTTATATTTATTTATTTATTTATTTATTTATTTATTTAAGCACTGGAATTTAGATAAAAACTTAAAAAAAAAAGAATGGAAAAAACACGTTGGCAAAAGGCTGTCCTCTAGGACCACTCTAGCATCACAGCGGCATGACTGGTTTGCAATGACAAGTGGCCACAGATGTCAGTCTCTGTTGAGTTTATGACAGACGAGATAAATAATATATGACTACGACTGACATGGGCACAGGGAGCCCACAATCACATAGTTAAAAAGGTCCCTTTCTAATGGCTCAGGTTTTGAATATATTCCTAGCGAAAGTGTTTTTTTTTTTTTTTTTTAAGGAAGGTCGATTTCACAGCATTTGAAGGTCTAAGCACCCTTAATTTATGGTGCTTGTATATTTTGTCTTTCCATTCTCTTTAATTGTTACTGTTCCACACTGGGGTGATCAAAGGTGGAGCAGTTCTCATTTTTTTTTCTTCTAGCTGAGCACATCCCATTCTGGGCATTTAGACTCTTGAAAATCAATTCATTGCATAAAATCATTGTCTGAGCTTTAATGCAATTTCACAGGTGCCTGTGGAGGAATAAGTAATGGAGTTAGTTCAGTGTTGCAGAAGGAAGTTGGAAGTGTGCAGGCAGCCTGGGCTAGTTCTCATTTACGAGAAGGTGATGGTGAGCCTGCACCATGGACTCCCTGTTTTCAACAGCCTCCCCAGAACACCGGGACCCTGGGACTTCCCCCCAAGACTCGGCACTCCTTCTCCTGCTTATGGCTCCACTTCTGTTAAGGGAACGTTTTCCAATAAAAGGACTTGCACACTTGATGTGGGTCCCTTCTGCTGTTGTTGCCATATTAAGCAAACGGATTTTTATTATGTAATAAATCAAACTGCCTTTGAGTTGGATCGCAGAAATGTCAAGTCATTGTGATGCCCCACTTGTTTGCACAATACATTTCTATTGCAGATTCCCAAGGCTCAGAGCCACTATAATTACTAGAAGGAAGAAAACTGGGCTCTCTGTGGCCAGCATACTGTCAGAGAGAAAAAGAGAGAAATAAAAATCTCTCCAACACAATATTATGCTACTAAAAACTATGTTCATGTTATAGTCACCCTCTAATTGCAACCACTTTTGAAGTGAGTGGATGGCGAAACTTCAGTTGCTTCCATGGACCAGAAGACCTAGTTGCTTTAGCCCATTTTATTTCCCAACTGAAATTTCTCTAAAAAAAAGTTATACCCATATACGCTTTACAGAAAATGCAAAGAAATGTACATATAGAGGGAGGGCACACAAAGGAGTGCATGTAAAACTCTGAATAAAGTCCACTGATTTTTATCAATGTCACTGTCCTATTTGTGATAGTGTTGGGGGAAACCAGGTGTGGGGCCACAGGAACTTTCCAGATCATTTCTTACAACTGCACAGGAATCTACAATTAACTCAAGGTAAAGTTGCAAAATATTGACTCTAAAGTGAACGTCTGTACATTCTCCACTGTAAATAATTATGAAAACAGAAGTATTTTCTATTGGGAATAAATATTACTCAAAGACTCACACTGCATTTTTACCAGAAACAAAATATGGTGCTCAGCTTCTCTATCGTTAAGAGAGCATGTGTTTTCCTACAAGAAAATGAAGAACAAAGAAAAATACAGAGAGATGGGAAACACTCATAATTTCACCCTATTGAAATCATTTCCCCTCCTGCTTGGGCCACAGGCAGAAGCATGCTTTTCATGGTCAGAAATGTAGTGTGTTTATAATTCTGCAGCTACATAAGCTCCATCCTTGCCCGCAATTCAGTGGCTGCAAAGAATTCTGTTGAGTGTACTACAGTGTAATTACTTACTCTTCTGTGATTGATTATTTGGTTTGCTTCTAATTGTGTGCTATAATATATGCCAAACTGAACACCATACAGATAACTCGCTCTACTCTTACAATTATTTTCTTCAGTGGAGGAAATTCACATTTCCAGAAGTTGAATTACTGGCTGAAAAGATATGAATGCTCATTTGTAAAGGTTTTCCTCCACAATGCCAAATTGCCCTCAATTTACAACGATCAATTTCCATTTCCACCACCAGCAAAGGAGAGGCCTAGGTCACCATAATTTAGTGCGCGCATGTGCGCACGTGTGTGTATATGAACACTAGGTATTAGCATTTTTATGTTTTCTTATTAATTTAAAAAGTGCCTTTAAAAAAAGTTTTCAGTTTTGGATGGATAAAGACCCTGATTTTTCTCCCTGTTTGTTCAATAATGCTGCCCCACGATTTTTAATTTTTGCCAGCATTTTCATCTTGTGCATCTTTACAAATCACTGGCAGCCTTGAATACACTGAGAAATCAATTTCCCCTTAAAAGCTACAGAACGGTGATGGTGGTGGCTTTCACAGAACAGAAAGTAGGCCTGAGAGATGCTTTACATGCTTCTCCCAACAGAGGAAAGCCAAAGGTGGCCATCTGGCCTGGCAAGGTAAGGCTGCTTTTGTCATAATCCGCCCCGCCCCCCCCTTACTATTGTGGCTTTAACTTCATCTTCTGATTCTATGCAAGCACAGTACCCCCCCCCCACTTTATAATGGTTCACATTCTTTTGAATGCTTTGCTGGGAAAATATGCTTGCTAAATGTGTCCAATGTTTGTCTGAAGGTTTAATTATAAGGACCTCAGATTTGTAACAGTTTATGCAGGCACAGGCAACATAGGAAAAACCAGGCCTGGCATAGCAACTAATGGAGCCGGAGGTGATGACCCGGAGAGAAGGACCTATCAGGTGAGGAACCGCTCATTCCAACAAAAGCAATTATTTAGTCCATCCAGCAAGTGATGATGCCTTTCCACTCTTCAGAGCGGGATTAAATTATTTTACAAATATCTGCACGTTACTGGAAAATACACAACTGTGGGCGTTTCTTCTCTTTTCCCTTCTTCCAGGAATTTTTCTGATTCCTCACAAATTCTACTCCAGCAAGACCAAGGATAGGCCAGGAAATTTCATTTCACATGCAAATGAGACTGATAATCTGTGTGGTTAATATACTGGCTCCTGTTCTCATCTATCTCTGATTCTTACCCCTCCCCCTGCTACCACCTTGTCTGTTTCCCTGAAATTACAGACGCGCAGGAAGTTCACCGCACACCTGCGGCCCTCAACGCCAACTCTGTGTGGGAACAACGCCCCCCCCCCCCTTTTTAATAACCCTGGCAGAAATTCTGAGAAAACAGGGATTTATAACAAAAACCCTGCTAGCGCCACCTTTCTCAAATTATAGAAGTGAGCTTTGCAAAGACACGTGTCGATGCCAAATGGTGAAATTATTATACTTTACTTCCACCCGCTACGTTTCCATTTTAATTTTATGAATATTGCAAATGATCACACTCACATTATAACCTCTGAAGGGGATAATTTATAAAAGCAGTGTCCATCAATTATAAATGTTCCATGACATTAATAAAATGGCAAGAACTAATTATGATGACTTCCAAGAAGAAGATGCGGAGGACAAACCATTAGGAGGAGGAAATGATATTTTTAAAAAACATAGCAGCTTCTAATTATGACTGAAATGAGCTTGGGAAGATGGCAGCAGAAAGGCCATTAACCTGAGGAGCTCCACGGTCTCGGAGTACATGGTATACGGAGACTTGGCTTCCAGGGGGTCACGTTCCATCGCATTGCCACATTCGGTGAAGGACAGGGCTGCATCGGCATAATTCACGGCTTTGCCAAATTTCTCAAACTGAAACAGGAAGGCGACACATCAACACAATATTGCCTCTTTTCTCCCTCATATAAAGGAGGGGGGTTTAATCCTGGGGCAATTTTGCACCCCTCGCCCAGGGCACATTTGGCAACGTCTAGAGATATTTGGGGTCCTTGGCACGAGGGACCAGTCAGCAGAGGCCAGAGATGCTGCTGAGCACCCCACAAGGCACACAGGACAGCCTCCCCCAAAGTGGAGAATTATTAGGTTGAGAAACCCTGATGGAGTTGGGGGGGGTGTTGATGTGTGAATTTGCATTGACAATGACACAGCTGATCTAAGGTTTTATGTCATGACACCGAGGATGGGAGAGAAGAGAAAAATGCAGACAAGGGATCGCGTGTGGTTTTGTAACGTATTTGTGGTGCTGTTGCTGTTGTGATTAGTTTTTGGTGGACCAGAATGCAAGTCATTGCCTTGACTAGTTTCTGTCCTTTGAGTTGACTACACTGGGCATTGTAGCATCCTCCAGACAGAGCCTGCAAATGGCACTCTGCTCTTTTTAAGCCTCAGGGACACCTGACATATACAGTCTTTGCTTGGAACTCTTGGGGAGCACATCAACCCCACCTCCAGGAAACGAGTAATAAATTGATGCTATTGTCATGAAAAATGTGAAGCTTCCGTGTGACTCTTGACAATAATCACATCACTTTCATTGTAAATGATGGTCTGAAATAGTGTGTCAAAACGCCAAAAAATATAGCACTACTAAATATTTTAGTTTAGTAAAATTTTATTGCAAAAGGTTTTAGCCCTGATAATGGTCATGATTAAACTGACTTAGACATACTGATTTCTTTTTTATGTGTAATGAATATTATATATGACACTTTTATAGTGAGTATTTTATAACAGTATTTAATGTTTTCAATTTTTGATAGCTGGATGTAAGAATTCTACTAATAGAGAATTTTATGTAAAAGAACCAATATAATGCAGATTTAGCTATTTTATTTTTCTTGTATACCTTTTATCAAAATATTTTCTTGCAACTGTGAAGGTTTCAATTCTCAAAATGGCAGAGTGGCTGTCTCTGGCAAAGGATTAAGTACAACTATAAAATGATGAGTTACAGGTCCTGCAGAACCGCTTGTTGTAAATGACTCTCCTTACAATAAATGTTCTTCAGCTTTTACACACTGCAGGAATTCTGCAGTTGCCTTACTGTAAGCTCTTGTGGAAGAATATTGGTTTCAACCAAATTCAAAGTGATTTTATGAAAACCTACATGTGTATTTGCAAACTATCTCCTTCTTGTGCCATACAAGATCATTTTCTGCGGTAATCGAGCTCTGACTGACTCTCCTATGGGGAAATTAATCTTTGCATCCTGATTTTTCGAAGTGACTTTTCATTCAAAAACCCATAGCTGGAAAGCTTCTTAAAGCTCTCCTGAACCAAACCTCTCTTTTTCCAAAAGGAGAAATTGAAGTCCAGAGAGAAGATTACACGGCCATAGTGCCAATTGGTGGTTCAGAACCTCAGTTTTTCCATCCATAAAGTGAGGGGTTCAGACTACAGGGGGGCTTCCAGCTCTGGGACAAACATGAACCTAGCAAAGATAGTTTCCTCTAAATTAGTGTTTCTCAATCATTGTTTCAGCCACTGTGGGAGCTATTTGAGATATATTTTTCACACATCTCCACCGAAATTTAAATACCAAAAATATACTCAGTATCTCTTCACACACACTGTGGCCTGTAGGGTGGGGCACCATTGTAATGTCTGGCTTTTTGACTTTGTCCTCCAAAACTGGTCTTTGTACCCCATGGAGGAATGGAATCTCCCCAAGTTAAAATGCATTTTCTAAATTGCTTGGACCAAAAGTGATTTGGGGGCTATACATAAACATGAGCCTGGAAGGTACAGAGTGATGTTGGTTCATTGAATCCTTTGTACGTATTTCTGTGGCTCTGATTTTTCTCCATTCTGAATCTTTCCTACGTGGTCTCACATGTGTGCCCCACTCATCATGAGCCCACAGACCAGCTTTTCAAGGGCACATGTATGTGATCTCTTGCCCTGATTTGGACAGGGTCATCTCCAGGACCACGTGGTGCCACAGAGTTAGGGACATGCAGAGAAGACCATTGGTCTTCAAGACAGCAGCACTGCCACCCAGTGCCTTCCAAATCTCTGGCTGCCCAGACGATGCACCCAGGCAGTCTCCCCAGCATCTCTAGGGGAGCAGGCACCTAGTCTGCCTTGTCATTTTTGTCTGCAGGAGCAGGGGACAATAGCTTTCAAAGGCCAGTTTATACCACAGAAAGGTTAGCTGTAGACCATACCAGAGCAATCTGGACCATGGTGAGAATATGACAGAAAGTAGGGAAGCAACAGACATAGTTGATGGGGACATGAGTCATAGTGCAGGGGCTGTTGTGGTACTCGAGCACAGCCCCACACCGGTGTCAAACACCGTGGGTCAGCTAAGTCTTGGATGGACACACTGCCATGATGGAGGATACTGTTTTTGTTGTTGCTGTTGTTTCTGGTTTTTTTTTTTTTTTTTTTTTTTTTTTAATAATGGAGTTGGACTAATACCTCTAATTGTGCTCGGGTTCACTCAAAGGTGAGTACTCTGAACTGAGCCAGTGTCCTCTCCAGGGCAGCAGAGAGTGTAAATATCCATGTCTGGGCCCCCGTCTCAGAAATTTTCAGTCCATTTGTCTGGGGTATGGCTTGGGAATCAGTTTTGTTTTAAAGCCCTCCCAAGTAAATATAACATGTGGTTGAGACCCCCAGTTAGGAGGAGCAATCAAGATAATTCCATATGCTGAGCTCATCATTGATCCCAGTGGCCAAGACCCTCAGAGGCAGCAGGGTCCATGCATCCTCAGAACTCCAGATGACAGAACTTCCCTTGTCTGTGTAGGGGCCTAGCCTGGCTACAGGCCTTGGCCTAGAAACATGTCATCAATGCAGCACGGGGCTGTGTTTGTTTTCTACAAGTCTGGGTTTCCCCAAGCCAATTTTGGGGGCCACTTGACCAGCTCCCCACAACCTGCTCTCTGCCCATACCAGTCCTGATTTATTGGAACCAGTGGGAGTTCCCACTTGCTCCAGGGTGGTTTCAAAAGTCATTTCAGATTCATGTGAAAGCCAACAACGGTATATGGCAAGAACTTGGGAACTCTGGGGTAAGGAATTAACTAGCCCCAATCTCCCTATGTTGGAGTAGCAATGAGGAAGTTTGACCCATTTGTAAAGTCAGCTAGCTCTGTTTCCCTTCAGAGCACAACAACACAATGGGAGGAACACTATGAGAGGGAAAACCTACCAGCGCATCAGCTTTGTGCTTGAGCTTCTTTGCCTCTTGCATGTAATAATCAGCGTTGTGAACCCTAAAGAAAAAAAAAAAAAACGGGCTCTTTCAACAACCAGCATCTCATCTATTCACTGAAAGAATGAAGAGCCACAAGTGGTTTTGCTTGAAATCCATCCTAATATAGAGCCTTCGAAAGGCTAGGTGAGTGCAATCATTCATAGAATCACCAACCTCAAAAGAAGCCTGGCAGTGGGATGTGAAGTACATGATGGCCCATTGGGATTAATAAGTGCCCCCTCCAACCCAACCATTCCACTGTGCAAATATTCAGTGGACCCCAATGAACTGAGCTGCTGCTAGCACACTCTCCAATCTGAGGACACAGATAAGAAAGGGGGACAAAGCGACCTAGAATGAAGCACCTGTCTTTGGAAATGGTCAAAGATCTTCATGACTACAATGGACCAAAAGACATGTCTTGGTGGGGACAGAGGTGCGTAGGGAGGAGGAGTTGCCACTGAGTTTTACTTTGAGTGGCATGTGCACAGTGCTAGAAAAACCAGACTGCCTGCACCCACCCCCATTCCCCACTCTCACACCGTGCCCATGATAATCTGGGGACAACATACGAGTCATCAAAGGTTAGCTTGGGTCTCCGGACGTTGGCAGTGCTACTGGACAGAAGAGGCAGGGCCGCCCAGGATGCCATCTCCAGGTGACTGCTGTCCATGAGGCCAGTAGTGATGGTAGAGGTGATGGTGGAAATGGTTGTGGTAGTGGTCGTGGTAGTGGCTGTGGCAGTGGTAGTTGCAGTGGCCGTGACAGTGGCGGTGACAATGGCAGTAGCAGTGACAGTGGCAATAGCAGTGTTGGTGACCGTGACGGTGGCAGAGGCTGTCTTTTTTGGAGTGTCTCCATCCTGGGAAAAAGGACAAACAGTTGCCATAAGGTCCAGCCTCTTGGAACATCTTTTCATATATACTTTGGATGCTGAGCACATTAGGAAACAAGGCAAGAGAAAGAAAACAATGCATACAGCTTGAGAATAAACAGGTGACCCTGGTATATCACCAGCTTTTGTTCTGTGATGACGCCAATCACCAAGCTAGTCAGGTGCTATGATTACATAAGCCTCATGATCCCATGAAGACAACCATTGGCAAATCTGGCAGGAGATGTAGGTGGGGAGAGGAGGGAAAGACATGGGAGGAAGGAGAGAGAAGACAGGGCAAGAGTGAGCATATGAGAGAGAGAGAGAGGGAGACAGAGAGAGAGGTAACCCTGATATCTATATTTTTGACAAGGGAACAGAAACTTTCACTAGGGTAAATAAAATACTCCAGTCACTCTGCAAAATATCAAATCCAGTGCAGCAAACCAGGCCTTATACCCTGGAAGCAAGGCTGAAGCTGCCCTTTTGTTCTTTCAGGCCTTGACTGAAGTCTGGCCATGTGAACATTACATGAGTGCCTCCTCATTTTGAAGTCTTGGGATGATAAAAGCTCATTTTGACCAGATCAAAGACCAAATGGGGGAAGAGGCTTCTGGGGTTCACTTGAACTGTCATTGCCATGGGAAGAATGGACTCCAGATGAAAAAAGTAGGTGGCAAGATCTGTACTTCTGTGACAGTGTGTGTCAGGAGACCACGGGCTGTGTTCACATGGTAGACTCCGCCCTCCCCACCTGGCAACAGTGGGGTGATCCTGATTGTTCTACCTCTGATCATGCTTGCCACTGCGCCTCCTCCTCCTTCTGCTCTTCTGAGTTGGTATCTCCCTAAGGTTGGTATCTCCTGAGGTTCATTCCTCAGATCTCTTCTTTCTTGACCTTGACAGGATCTGCTGATCCTGTATCTGTTGGCGCAGATCTGACAATACACAGATCACTGCCAAATGGAAACCTCAATCTTACCCTCTCTCTAAAGCCCCAGATGTGCGGTGATCACCGCTGGATCATTATCACCAAGATGGCACATTAACACCTTAAATTGCCCTGAAATCAAATTGATAACTAAATCAGTTTCCTCTTTCTGTTAATGGCAGGATGGTCTTCCCCATCCCTGAGGCTGGGTTTCTCCATGTCAGTAAGGGGGCTGTGGTCATCCCCGGGCTAGGAGCATTGGAACCAGTGTACTCCCCACCTTGCCTTCCATCTGAGCTGCTCTAATCAGCTCTGTGTATTGAAGTTCTGTAAATTCCTCCATGTCAAAAAAAAATGATAATGTTCCTAAAACTCTTTTGAAAAGAGCATCAAAATAAAGTGAATTTTACTGCTTTATTTCATCTTGAATTTCTTCCTCTCCATTACCCTTATCCAATCAATTACAGAGTCCTATTCATTGCATCTTCCCACTATTTCTCAGATCTGTCTCTTCCTCCTTTGAAGCCTCCAAGTGCAGATCCTTGTGGCTTCTGCCTGAGACCATCAACCTCGGGACTGGTCCCCCGACCTCTGAGCTAGCTTTCCCAATCCACTCTCAATCTGCTGCCGGCCAGCCTGAGCTTCTTACACAAAGCTCCATGCATCTCACCACCTTGCAACCAAACACAAACCCGAGGCTGAGCTCTTTGCTGGCCTCTAAGGTCCTCCCTGGTCTGGCATCAGCTTTCCACTTTATCTCCCACTACTCATTCCCATGGGCCTTCCCCCAAACTGAACACACTCCACTTTCTTCACTTTCTTGCTTTGGTTCATGTGGGGTCTTAGAGTTGAAAGAACTTCCCCTTCATGGCTTTTCTTTTTTCGCCTCGTGATAATTTTCTCTACTTTTTAATTAAAAAAAGAATTGTGGTAAAATGCACACGACTGGCGTATTTTACTCATCATCAAGTTTTTAAGGTTCATCCGTGTTGTAGCAAGGGGTCAGAATTTCCTTCCGTTTCAAAGCTGAATGATATTCCATTGTATGGACAGATCACATTTTGTTTAACCACCTCATTCATTTCTGAACTGGACTCATCTACTGAGGCCCAGATCAACAAATTGCCTTCTCGTCCAAGAAAGCCACCTCATGTTTACAGCCGGAAGTGCTTTAATTCCCCTTGGTCCCTTTAGAGATCTGAAATCTGTCTCAATCCCTCTCCATAACACCAATCAGCAGCCATTTTATATTGTGGGTTTTTTTGAGCACATGTCTCATTGCTGACCTTCGATTGAGAGCTCTCTGAACACGGGAGCCATCTCTGATTTATGACTTCACTACCTCACCCCATCCCCCTGCCCCACAGCCTCATGCTCCCAGTAATTTGCTGAGTGCATGCACTTATACCTGCCTTCATCAAAAGGGTCAGTTTATTTTTTTTTAAATTTTTATTTATTTATGATAGTCACAGAGAGAGAGAGGCGCAGAGACACAGGCAGAGGGAGAAGCAGGCTCCATGCACCGGGAGCCCGAC
Source organism: Canis lupus dingo (assembly GCF_003254725.2). Lineage (NCBI taxonomy): Eukaryota > Metazoa > Chordata > Mammalia > Carnivora > Canidae > Canis > Canis lupus. The sequence continues at coordinate 117,752,539 of NC_064281.1, read as the reverse complement.
GTGGGATTCGATCCCGGGTCTCCAGGATCGCGCCCTGGGCCAAAGGCAGGCGCCAAACTGCTGTGCCACCCAGGGATCCCAAAAGGGTCAGTTTAAAAACAGCAGCCAAATGTGACCATTTCTTACATCCACAAAAGTCTATCTTTTCTCCTTGATCCTGGATCTTCTGATTATCAGAAATTCTTATCACTGAGAGAAAGGTGGTGAGAGGCTAACACATCTAAAAATCGTTATGATGGACAGGGAGAAAACAGTTGACAAATCAGCATGGATTTTATTTGACCCAAACTCATAAAAACATCGAAGGTTTCTAAAACTCCCAAGCCAGCTCCATGTTTCTACTGCCAAAGTCAGATGGCTCAGACCAAACAGTGGAGTCAGCCCCAGACGGTCACACTCATCTCTATGGTCAAGATACATGTCAAGGACTCTGAAGTACTGCATCCACTGTGCACATAACACTCATGTCATCCCTGGTGAGTCTGACTGCAACCATGATCATGCAAGTTATATGAACATGTCCTCTGTCCATGCTCAGCCAACCACTGGGTCAAAAGACAAGACTTCATGCAAAAGTAGAATACAGAAGACACTGAGAACACAAGATTGAAAACACTTTGGGAGGTGGAAAAAGCCTTATCAATCATCTAGTCAAATCCACTCAGTTTATGGACTCGGAGAGGTTTCCTAATTTGCCCAAGGCCACAGAAAACCTGCTGCAGTTTTAGCACCGTGCACCAAGTCTCTTAACTCCCAAGCTAGGCCAAAAATGTACTCATCTTCCAGCTTCCAAGCCATTTATGAAAAGAAGAAGTGGCCAAAGAAGGGGCAATGGGAAGTCAGTCATGACTTCTCATGGAAGATTCCAGTGATTTCCTTAAGAAGGACAATCCCTTTCTAGGTGCAGATGTAACTGTATTTATTGGGTTTCCCTAGCAGCTTTTAGCTCTTGTAGAAATGACTTTGCAGATTCTTTTAAGCATTCCCACTGTCATGATCACAACTGTATTAAGCATCTAATTCTTTGTGCCAATGTACCAGGCACTGTACAGAGAATTGCCTAGGTATGGCATATGCCCTCCCAAAGCTCGTGGTAGAAAAGAGCCCCCATTGGAGTTTATAGTATTAATTACATTCAGTATGAAAAATGGGATTGATAGTATAATTACTGTTTAGAATAGATGGTTTAATTTCTAACAAAGTCAGCATTTTTAAATGTGAATGCAAATATTATGTGGGCGCACACACGCTCACATGCATACACACAATTTTGTATGGAAAATGACTATTTTATAATAGTACAATTTCTCTATACCAGTGATGAAATTTGCCTAGATATGCATGCCATGCCAGTCATTTCAGATGATGGAGGACTCCCCCTTGGAGTCCTTCAAGCTCAGAGGCCTCATGGCTTTTTATGGAGTGGCAAATTGGCACTCTTGGTTCAGAGTCCACCAGGTTGGCCTCAAGACATTCAAAAGCTCATTGATTTTCACATATTTGCTCTTTTATATTACACTTAAAGGAGACCAGATGCATATGGATGCTACATCTGCACATAGATGCATTTACATGGAAAAGCAGATGTATTTGCCATTAATATTCACTGGCGACACTTGGTTTGTGGCTTCTGTGCTTCAGGTACCTATACCTGAGACAGATGGAAAGATCAAGCGAATGTGGAAAGTGATACAAAGTCTCATTTTTCTATGCTAATGGTGCAGCAGTGCAGAAAATCCAAAGGGCTGGGTAATTCTCTAGTTGAGATTAGAACCACAGTTGTGTGGTTTTTAGCAACAGATTTATCTTTTAAATTCCAGCCTTTTGAGTCACTATTTTGAACTCCATTCACACCTGCTAAGCTGGGTGGTGGGAAGATGCATCTGGGAGTTCCAGCCCCAATTCAGTGACCTTAGGCAACCCCACCCCATCCATTTGTTCTTTCATTCACTAAATGATCAGTGCCTGCACACTGGGCCCAATGTTGTGATCACTATTTTGGAAGTGTCCCCACTATCGAGATATGAAAATATTGGACCAAAGGATGTCCAAAGCCCTGAGTCTCGACATAATAATCTGGATGAAAAATTCATCCTATGTTAGAATAATCAAGGTTTGAAATGATGCAGAATTTGTATATTTCTGTATACTTTTCTCTCTGCCTCTTCCTCTCAGCCCCTTGCAGTCACATCCAGTTAGACAAGCTGGGTCAACTCGTCTCTACCTGATGATTATAATATTTCTTCTGAGATGCTTACATTTACGGATATCCCTTTGAAAGTAGCACAGAATTTGCCTTCATTCCTCTTAGGTTTGGTAGAGGTGATATGTCCAACAATGGGGATGTTTTTGTCTTGACCAAAGGGGCCATTGCTGCCACTGTTTCTGCGGCGTGGAGGGTCCTCTGGCAGTGGGGAAAGTGGAGGAGGAAACAGCTTTTCTTCTTTCCTTCTATTCGCTCTCCTGGATGAATTGTTTCTGTGTAAACAAAAAGTGTAGAGTGTCACAAAGTTTTCCCTCCCCCTCATGCTTTTCTCCCCATGATGCTAGTACTTTCTCAGCTTAAGCACTATTTTAGTTGATGGTCCTTTACCTATGGTGAAGAGTATATATAAAAACACACGTTGACAGAGATACTGATAGAGAAATATTGCTATAAACAAATGCAAATATATGTATCCAAGAATAAACACATGTCTTTGAAGCAGAACTCCATGGTACATGTAGACGTCTAATGGAGGGTGCTACAGTGTGATACATGCAACCTTTCAAGATTCCTCTTAATTAGATTTTTATGGAAAATCCAATGCAGACTTTAATCCTGTCAATTTTTTTAGGACGGTCCCTACTTATTTTGCCCTAGGACTTTACTGCCTAATCACACAGTAAATGGTACAATAAACAATTAGTGGAGGGATATTTTCTTAAGAAATATTACACTTGTACATTTCTCAGCTATCAGTGACACACTAAATACGTCTGTGACCCACTGTGAACTGTCTGTTCAAAATGCTCTATGGCCACGCCAATGCGTAAGAAGCCCCTGACCTTAAGTTGTTCCACTGGAGTGCTGGTGCGCTCCACTTTACAGAACCCATTTGAAAACGATTTTGTCATATCGTCACAAGACATCTGTAGTCCTGGAAGTACTCCCGCACTTTCAGACTGATTTATCTGTCCATTAAATGGGTACCATCAAGGAGACAGAGACTTCAAATAAAACAGAACAACTAAAACTTTATGCTAGCTGCTTAACATGGTAATTGGGTCATGGATTTTCATTTTAGTTACTGTCTTAGCCTAATCAATGAAGATTACTTGAATTTTAATCTTTTCTTAGACAACTCTGGTTGCACTGTGCAGCCATTTACTTTCCATGATTATCGACTACAATTTTCAATAGCAAATTAAGTCAACAAGAATTTATGTTTTCCTCTTGGTCAATTTCAGTCAGTGTCTAGGAATATAGATTTGCAATATCTCAAGGCAACAAATCAAAGATGAACAAGCATTCCAGTGGCCTGATTTCCTGAAATGTTGGGAGTCAATGCAGTCTCCTTGTTCCCCTTCCACTGTGTTGCCCAAATTTGCCACTGTAATAACATTCACCATCTTCTTCATCTTTTGTTTCATAAACATGGCCCTACATCAATTTTTGTTCAAGCAGCAAAATATTTAAAAGCATTAGCTATTTCTGCCACTACCTTCATCAGTTCAGATTAATTAAGAAAAATATTTGCCAATGGATTTTAAAAAGTGCTTTGACATGTAGAACCAGTGTGTGTGTGTGTGTGTGTGTGTGTGTGTGTGTACTCAGCAGGGCCCTCCTGTTGGATGATGGAGGGCTGCAGCTGTCATAATCTGGCATGGCAATCTTTGCTGGGTTTAGAACATTCATTTAGAAAGGCAAATGCTGTCTCATACAAATTTCCAAGGTTTTCATTTGGAGGCTCAACAAGGCACAAAGGACTAGATGGCAATTGAGGAGAGGGTTTCCAAGAGAAGAGCCCTGAGAGGCTAGTCCTCACTTCATTCTCTCTCAGCTATGGAGATTTTTTTTACCATGGACTTAGGTTTGTTTGAGAAGCCTGAGAATCTGCTCCAGGCCCTTCCTGAATGAGGAATGCTACTAGGTAAACACTGCTTTTCTAATGACTACAATAGAAGAGAGACTGCAAAAACCATGAGTTAGAGACACCATTTTGTGAAGAACAAATTCAAATTATTAGATGTGTACTTAATGCTTGGTCTTGCCTCTTCCATGAGATGGGAGAAGCAACAGGTCCCTGGGCTGCTAAGGGAGACCAGCATTGGACATTGATGGCTGAGGCAACACCTCCTGCCTTTTCCCTGTGCCGTCAGGTGGCCTGAACTGGTCAAAGCCCAGGAACTGGGGACGTACAGCCACCACAGCCATGCCATTTAGTCAATCCTCCAGGGAAGGAGGAGGGCTGTGGTGATCCATGCGAGATCACTGGGGAAGGAACAGGCTTCCCCACAGGCCTGGCTCACTCATCAGCTTGGCCCACAGGAAGAACTACTACTCATTCTGAGAACTCTGAGTACGTGATGGGATGCTTCAAAGCAAAGTTATACCAGGGGTATAGACACGCTAAACAAAGAGCTATGGATCATCAGGGGAAGGGGTAGCTCAGGGCCTCAGTCTCCATATCATCCCAAGGGGCTACAGTGGGAATTGATCTTTTCCTAACTTTTATCTCAAAAACAAGAAGGATCTAAACTGTAAGCCAGGGGATCCCTGGGTGGCGCAGCGGTTTAGTGCCTGCCTTTGGCCCAGGGTGCGATCCTGGAGACCTGGGATCGAGTCCCACATCGGGCTCCCGGTGCATGGAGCCTGCTTCTCCCTCTGCCTATGTCTTTGCCTCTCTCTCTCTCTGTGACTATCATAAATAAATAAAAATTAAAAAAAAATAAATAAACTGTAAGCCAAAAATTTATTTCCAATGTCTTATCTGCGGTGGACTGGTACTAGAACAATGATGTTAAACAGGAATCTGGGAGCTCAACTGTCAGCAGCAGTTAGCCACATTGCCTCTGTGCTCTGGGCTGCTTATAGGCTCTGGAACTGGTCTTTGATGGAAGTAATCTCTAACAGTGAATAAATTTATGGAAAGAATTATCCAGACGGAACACTTCCAGCAGCCAATGTGACTGTTAATGAAGTGGTATTTCTAAGATGCAAGAACTTGGTCACAACACTTGGTAGCAACAGAGGCTGGGACCTCTCCAGGGAAGGCCGGGGCCATGTGAGTGTGGAGGGGCCTGGGTGGCCTCCCACCTGACTCTGGTACTTTACGCAAAGTGGGAGAGGCAGCGGATGTGCCAGCTGGTTGGAACTAACCAATGTACCCCCAGTCAGCTTTCCCTGACACACAACCCCCTCGGGGAGGACGACTCCCAGACATATCATCTCCTTGGCCTTCTCTAATGGGTCAGAGCCCCTTCCCCTGGGCTCTGGCAAGGCCAGGATGTACCTCCTAGTCCTCAAGCTCTGTACTGAGGTTAAGGAATAACACCAAAGTGGAAGCAGCAGTGGGTCATCGTGTCAAGACCAAGGGACTGCTTTCATTACCAACCACACTGGAAGTTGCCCAGAAGCCAGTGATCTGCTTTGAGTGACAGGTGTGGCTGGGCGCTGGCCCTTCTCAACTCCCTTACCCCATATACTCTCCCCTTTGTGCTAAAAGTTCTCTTTGGCTTATTTTGGTCCTCTGCATTAGTTGGAGTCAAGAAATCTTGCTATAAAGCTCATGGAGTCATGCAAAATCTGACAGCCTGCACTCCACCCTTTATCCCATGCTTGCAGGACTGATGGCCAGGGTCAGCTGTCAGGATGGGCTGGGCAACTCTTGTTTCCTTCCTTACCATTCCTCTGAAATAGGAACCCCCCAACCCCACCACCACCAAAAGGCTTCGAGATTTCTGAAGGGTCTGAGCAATCGGGGGGTGATATGAAGACAGGGAAAACTCACTCTTTAGCGTTGGGAGGCTTGTGGGGTGGGGCTGGTGAGATGCAGGGTGGCAGCAGGCAGATAGTGGTGGCCTCCTCCAGGCGTTGCTTCTTTTCAGGGATTTTCTCTGCAGTTTCTGTTGGCTTTAATGGGAAGAAAAATATAGAGCTTGAAATACATGGCACATGCAAACATTTAAAAACCATGAGCAAGGTAGACAGTTTGCTTCTATTTTAACTTCTAGATTAGCTAGGGGAGTTAAATGCACACCTTTGATCAGAAAGAAAAGCAATCAGCCCAGGAGCTGGCATCTGAGCAAGCTGTGCTGTGCTGTGAACCTCTGATTAAAGATTGGGGGGCACAGGAGTCTCCTACCCAAAGTAAAGAGAACCTATCATTTTCAGACCCTTCTTCCATCAACCATGCCCCCACAGATGAGTAGTAGAGAAACTACCACTGTAACCCTGAGGCACCTGGGTGGCTCAGTCGGTTAGGCATCTGCCTTTGGCCCAGGTCCTGATCCCAGGGTCCTGGGATCGAGTCCCATGTTGGGCTCCCTGCTCAGTGGGGAGTCTGCTTCTCCCTCTCTTTCTCTCTCTGCCCTTCTCTCTGCTTGTGCTCTCTCTCACTATCTCGCTCAAATAAATAAATAAACTGCTTAAAAAAACCCACTGCAACTCTAACACGGCATAAAAGCGTGCAAGTAGTGTGGGGTTTGTGGGTTACATATAAAGGTCACTTAAAGGGTCAACAACATGCAAGGCAAAAATGCATGTGCAAGGCATGCCTTCGCATGTGCTGGTTCTGAAGGTACGCTTTGGCCTCTGCTTGCACCACTGTCATCCCTGAGAGCAGGGAAATAGTGAGAAGCAGGAGCCCCAGACCTTCTTTGGCAGCTGTTAAAAGTAATATTACCCAAATATCACCATGAGATGCTGTTACTCCAAAAAAGTGCCCTGAGATCTGGAGATACAACAAAATGAGACTAATGTACTTGAAATGGAAGAGGCCATGCTGGATTTCCCCTTCTGATGAGAGTTTTCTGTTTTGTTTTTAAGTAAGCTCTGTACCCAATGTGGGGCTCGAACTCATGATGCCAAGACTGAGCGTTGTGTGCTCTACTGACCAAGCCAGCCAGGCACCCCTGCCCTTCTGCTGATAGTTTGTGACCCTAATGTCTTGCACTGAGGTTTCCACAAGTCGGGCCAACCACACAGCTCAGGGTGCCAGCAGGCTGGGCTGACTGTGCGTCTGCTAGGAGCTGGGGGCATCGAAGTGTAACTGGGGGGCAAGAATGCTGACGTGTGTCCGGACAAATTAAAAGGCATGTTGAGGCACTTGGGAGTACTGGGGTGCCCTGTTGGTGTGGGGTGGGGACTGTGGGGTGTGGCCCCGTGAGTCCTAGAAGCAGGAGCAGCTTAAGGAACTGATCCCAGGGACAGTCTCCACAGTCTTCTTTCCTACACATCATAACCCCTCATGTGCCATATAGGATACTCTTCACTTTGGCTGCCAAACCCTGACTATTCCTAACACCTCCTTCCCTGTCATGTCAAGTACTCCATTTCCCATGGAAAGCATCACTGCCTTCACCAGAAACTGCAAACCATTGCTGTTGACCTCCTTGCAAATGAGGCTCAAGATCAACTTGGGCAACTGAGAGCCACTGCTCGTGATCCCTTGGCCAACCCCGGGGCACAGCTCACCTTGTGCTTACGCTTGCCCTTAGGGATGGGTTTCTCTGTGGCCGCGGCAGCACTCTGGCGCTTGGGCTTGGACACGGTCTCCTTGTGGTCCGGCTTGGCCAGCGCTGCTGGCAGTGCGTGGTGGCCAGGTACTCTAGACAGCAGGCCAAGGTCAATCTTCACCCAGAGATTTTTCATATTCTCTTGATCTTGCAGAGGGGACAGAAGCTCGGGTTGCATGACAGGGATGGGTGAGAAAGCTGGCTCCTCATTACTGGTGGCTACACTGTTGTTGGTGCTGCTGCTGACTAAGGAGCCAAGGGTCAGGCTGGCACCACAGGCTTCCTTGGATTTGGCAGTATTGCCCCCAGGAGCAGTGCAAGGAGGCAGGACTTTGATCTGCAGGGTCTCTTCTTGATCTGTGTTGGAATCGGACGTGGATGAATCCGTTTCGATGAATTCCCGGGACTTTGGCACGATCTTGCCAGGCCCTCTATACTTCTTTTTCTCGGCAGCCACGGAAATGTTTGGCCTCGGTTCCTTCCTAGGGACTGGTTTGTGGGCAGTGGCTTTGTTGCGGCCTCTTGGTGGCTCAGGAGGCTCCACACTTTCTTTTTCTTTGGGGGTGCTGCTGGTAATATTTGGTTTGGGCCAGGTAAACTCATCAATGCTGGTATTCTTCTCGACTTTTTTGGGCTGTTTTTTTCCAATTGTCCTTTGAGAAGCTGTCTCAATGGTTGTCGACAACTTATGCTTCAAAGCCTTTGTTTCTGGAGTTTTCTGGGTAGGCCGTGGACGAGCTTTCTCCCTGATAAGACTGAGGAGAGGCCTCTCTTTGGGTTCAGCCAGGACCTGGCTGGGGTTTGTCTTCACTTTGACCTGGACTTCCATTGGCTGGATGATTGGAGGAGGCACAGAAAGCGTCTCCATGGGTGTTTCATTTTGGCCACAAATAAACGACTTGTTCTGGGATGTCACTTTGTTAAGCCATTTATCCAACTGCCACTTGTTAGTTGAGGGCGGCTCAGGCTGCAGATGAGAAACAACGGCAAGAAGGAATTTCACATGTTGGAAGGATCTGGATGGACTCTCAGTACACTGAGTGCTGATAAAAGCAGTGGATGTGAAGTGCCCATTCACACATTTAGAAGCATGCACACACACACACGGAATCTCAATTAATCAAATTATCCAGATAGACAAATACCCCGTAAACCAGCCCCAATCTACTTATTTCAATGAACTTCCACTCCTCTTCTGAAAACAGCCTCCACTCTGGCCAGGAAGGAAAGAATTATTCACAGAGAGTTTTCCCAGAGGGTGGGCATGGAGGCCTGGCAGGGAAACCTGTTTCCCAAATCCTCTGGTGGGACTCATTGCTCAACCTCTCACCAGGAGGCAGAGGTAATGATCTCGGGTCCCGAAAAGCAATGTAAGTGTGCCTCAAGTGTAATTCAAAAGGAAAGGCTTTCTATCTGCCAAAGTGCCAGTTTTTCCTGTGTGATGTAGTAGTTCACTGCAAAAAGAACAAGCCTTTTCTATTTTTACTGAAGGATGAAAAGATTTGACTTCCCCCAAACCACCTCACTTTCCTCGGTGTATGGGCAATAACCAATTTATGGGGACATGCACACAGACATTAGTGTCCGCTGTTAAGCCACGGAAATGAGGCGTACCATTCAGGTGCTTGATTCCCAACTCTGAATTCTGCCTGTTGAACTAAAAGAGCCATCATTTTTATTAGAACTGTTCTTCTTTTGAAAGCCAATCAGCTGAGGCTTATGGCACCAGCCAACAGAGGGTGAGAGAATTAAAAACACTTGAGTAGCTGTGATTCCAGCACACACAAAGCAATGCAGGCCAGGGTCGGGGAAATCGTGTTGGCTGGAGCTGTTGATCAGGGGCACCAGCTCTGCCAGTGCACTGACACTGGTTTCAGCCCTGGCTTGACCACTGTCTGCCTGGGAGATCTCGGGAAAGTTTTTTATTAACCTCTCAGAGTCTTATTCTCTAATCCATAAAATGGGGATGCTAATCGCAAGGACCCCAGAGAAGTGTTATGGGGAAAAAATAAAAAAGTGCAAGTCAAGAGCATCTCGCAGTGCCTGGCCCAGGGCCCGTGATCGAGCAGTGCTGGCTACGATTAACAGCCGATTAGCACTATTGCATTCTCCACTATTCCTCTCCGATTATTACAAACAAGTGTGCATGGAACCCTGGAGGGATCTGCTTGCTCCATGAGGTGCAGCCTTGGGGGCGCTGAGGAGTTATTCTGGACTCACAGAGGATGGGAGGAGAAGATAGCACCTTGTTTTTTTTTTTTTTTTTTTAAATTTTTTTATTTATTTATGATAGTCACAGAGAGAGAGAGAGAGGCAGAGACACAGGCAGAGGGAGAAGCAGGCTCCATGCACCGGGAGCCCGACGTGGGATCCGATCCCGGGTCTCCAGGATCGCGCCCTGGGCCAAAGGCAGGCGCTAAACCGCTGCGCCACCAGGGATCCCAGCACCTTGTTTTTTATTTCAAAAGTATATTTTTGGTATTGTAGGGAGCCGTGTTGAATGCTTTAGTGAATTATGATCAAATACATTTGGAGGATGCAAGTCGAAATTTGAAAACGCCATCCCATTTCTTGGGTCTTCATTGCCAAGTGGCAATTCATCACTTCGACATGGAGTACGAGGTGGTCTTGACTGGTTCTCTCAAAAGAGAAATCGCTAGCTCAGTTATCACTATTCCAGATTTACACATGAGGAGGCTGGAGGCTCGGAGGAGCTATGGGAGTCACCCAGCAAGAAATGTCTGCTTGTAGGAACTGTGCATGTACATGTTTTAGAGGGTGAAAAATGCTATCCGATGCTTAAATACTTCCTTGAAATCTTTCTTGTGTTGGAAGTGTGTGTGCTTGTGCGCACACGCACGTGCCCAGGAGGGCCACCCTGGGGACCTGCAAATTGCACTCTAGGCCCCCGGTCCCTTCACTCACCTCTGGAGTGGCCGCACGAGGCGCCTCATTGGATTCGCTGTCGGTGGTGCTGCTTTCAGTGTCTGAGTCTGACTCAGAGCTGCTCTCAGAGTCACTGGAGCTGCCAGATGCCCCACTGGCTGGCACCGCAGGTGGAGGCTGAGGTGTGGCCAGGAGTGGGCTGAAAGAAAATCACATCACTCATTGCCTCACTGCGTCTCAAATCAGCACATCAAGCCCCTCTCCCACCCCGTTCAGCACAAGGGCCTGTGATGTGTCAGGTCCCGGCAGAGCAGAGCACATCGTCCCATTCCACAGATGGGAAATGTGAGGCTCAGGAGGCGCCGGGTGTGGCCAAAGGTCAAATGATTCATTAGAACCCAGCCTGCGTGTGGCCAAGTTCCTTGGGTTCCACGACACTGCCGTCCCTCTTGGGAAAGCCCTGCCTCCCACATTGCACATGAAAACCTGAAGCCAAGGGCACATGCCTTCTGGACACAGATGCACATACCACAGACCCACTCGCAGCCTTAGATTCTTAACGATCCCAGGCTTTTTTGGCTAGGGTAAGTTTTCACTTTCTGGTGCCATTTAGTTGAGAAACCCAGAGGTTTGTCACGGGGCTGTGATCTCAGCTATACACACAGTACACTCCTCTCACCAAGGAGGGGGGATTCAACCCCCATTTAAGTGGAGGAAACTAAGTCCATAGGGAGAGAGGCTTGCTTCTGCCTCAGGCCTAGGCGGAGAAGTGAGCTAGGAACTCCAAGCACAGGGGCTGTGAAAAGCATATTCACTGCTGAGTACCAGCACCCAGCCCTGAAGGAACTAGAGTCCCATTTCTTGGCCTCCCTCACCCCAATTTTTGTGAACCCTTTGGAAAACACCTCTTACTGGGAGGGATGATCATAAAGGACTAAGCAAGTCTAAGGCTTGATTTCAAATCTGTAAAGCTGACCATGAAAGGCACTTGAAAATTGACACCACTTGCCAGTCTGTCTTTATTGATAATCTATAGTTTTCCTTACCAATCGTTTGCTCCCTGTGCCCGTGACAAATCAGCCTCCTGTGGTCCCACCTTCAAATGGCACCAAGAGGGTCTCCAAGGACCCCTTTGCTGAAGGCTTCTGGAAGCACAGAGCATTACTCCTTGCCTGCCCCCACCCCACTCTCTCAGCAGCGCCTATTTCTCTCCAACATTACAGCTCTTGCCTGCTAAGCTGGAGCTCTGCTCAGCTGCTGCTTGGGGAGGAACAGGTTCCCTTTTAAGGCAGCATGGCCCCCTAGTAAGTCCCTATCCGATGCAGAGAGCCTTTTCATGCCATGTGCCTTGCCCTCCCTAAAGACTGCTCCTTTAATCTCCCAGGTAGGTATTTTCTTTCATATAGCAAAGCTCATTTTAAAATGCTATCTGCTAAGTAAATGCTATCTGAAAGTACATTTCTCTGCCAAATACACCAAGAGATTAGGGGAAGCAGAGGAAATAGGGGACTGTATCCCCTGGGAAAGTGCACTCAGAGACGTGTGTGTGTGTGTGTGTGTGTGTGTGTGTGTATGTGCATGAGCACGTGCGTGCAAGCGTGTGTGTCCCCAATGGGGGGTGGGGGTGGGGTGGGGGTGGGGGGGCAGGGACCTACAACCCAGCACTCTCCTTCCCTGCGTTCTTTTTCAGGTCTCTCCTTAACGGCAGTGAAGATTCCATATTTATGCAAAATGCCCTCTAAATGTAATCAATTGTTTTTGTCTTTGGTTACTAAATAAAGACGGAGGGAACAGATTTAATGAGACCAATCCAGACATGATGCTAACTTGGCCTCAATTCCCCCCAAGAAACGTTTCCAGTCCGGCACGGAGCATCCATAGCCCTGAGCTGACTGGCTGCTGGACTGAGATAAAATCGAACTCATACTCACATTTATGATTTGCAAGTGAAAAGCGGCTTCCTAGTTTCTTTTCATATCTGTGCATTAATGTCTGGCTTCTCGCAAGACTCCGCTCATCCTAATATTACCAAACTCAAGTCTAGATTTACTTTGGAATATTTCTGGATAGTGTTTCCATTTACTGGATTATTTTTGAGCAACTGCTGTAAGAAACAAAACAATCCCAGGGATTATTCCCTTAAAGCTGAATGCATTGAGGTGATACACATGAAGCACAGACGTTTTATTGACCAGAATAAACGTATTCATCAGCTATACCACAATAAAGCTTCATGGGCTTAGCTGGAAACTTGTATGTGTGCATTTGTACACAGGTGTTCCTTATCCAAAGCCCTTTGCAGGGGAGAAGAATTTTGATGTTTGGATTTTTTAATTTTAACAACATGAATCTACCACAAACATATACCTCCAGTGGGATCTGGGGAAGCACCCCTTCGTAGGACTCGTTAATACTGCTACAGTAAGAGGTCAGGTTCTGTCATGAAATGAGTTTGTCCCAAAGTTCTAGAAAATGACAGCTCTCAGGACTTTCTCAATTTCATAATTGTGATTAAGGGATTGTGGATATGGACAGAAACCACATACAAAAAACAGACACTACATGTACATGTAAATGTAGACAGATATGGATATAAAATAAAGACTTTCAAAAGTCACAGTGACCTTAACCAAGACCCAATAAAATGAGACCTAAAATTATTTTCCCTAAGACTTCTTTTTTTTTCTGTTAAAGCTTTTATTTATTCATGGTGGAGACGAGACAGAGAGAGGGGCAGAGACACAGGCAGAGGGAGAAGCAGCTTCCCTGTGGGGAGCCCGATGCAAGACTCAGTCCCAGGACCCTGAGATCACACCCTGAGCCAGAGGCAGCCACTCAACCACTGAGCTCCCCAGGGGTCCCCTGTCCCTAAGACTTCTTACAGCTAAATCCATGGCCATGTTCTCAAGGAGGACCCCACAGCCAGTCAATGTGGACAATGTCCCCTTAAGGAAAATGTGTGTAAAAGGAATAGGAAGAGGTTCGCCAGCTTTTTGTATTCTGTCAATGAACATGGATACTGGGGGCCAAGGAGGATGATGGACTTGAATTCAGAGAGGGCACTAAGAGGACTCCAGCTGGGGGTCAAGGACATGCGCATCTTAATGAGAAAGAATTGCTTTCTCTGGGCAGCTGCACAGTTGGAAACGGGGCAGGGGTGGGGGGTGGTTGGGGGGGAGTAGAGCCAGCATTCCTGGGAGAGAATAAGAGTTGTTGAAAATGCAAGCAAAACTGCTCTCCCCAGTACCTCCCTCTGCCTCTATTATCCACCTGCTGTTCCTGAGCTGGCTGGAGGATCCAGCGGCACCCAGCCTGCTGAGGGATGTGAGGCCCATATTTGAGTCTCTCTGACCCTTGCTTCTCTGGGCTTACCCTGCACCCAGCTGCAGCAGCTCCTGGGGACAGAAAATGAACGCAAAACCAAAACATTGCCTTCCCCAGCAGTCCAGACATCAACAGGAGGATGACAGGCTTGGGGTCACATTCTTGTCTAGAAGCCACGGTGGAACTTACGAGTGGGCAAATCAGCAGAATATTTCACTTCCGGGTCTTGACAGTGAACCGTTAGCTGCTTAGCCAGTTAAATCCCTCCTCCCCTTCTGCTGCATTTCTTTTCATACATCGCCAATTTATTTCCCAAATGCATACAAAAGTGGCTACGAGTGAAGCTAGCCCCCGTGATACTGGGTCCTTCCTGCCTGGGAGATGAGGGAGGAATGTGCAGTTTACACATTCTTCACTCACCGAACTGTATTAGGATAATTTCCCAGGCACCATATCCACTCATAGTTTAATCAACTGCTTCTTAAAAGAAGGCTCGTGGTTACAACGTGTTATACTAAAAATCACTGACATTCGGTGTATGAAAACCATCTACTCCATAGTCTGCAAATATTACAATTGTACTCTGTGACTTCACCCCAATGTAATAAAATTTCTCCAAGGGCCCACATTTATAACAACTTCGAGGTCAGCAGCTCAACCTTTTCAGAGAGCAGAATCCGCTGTTGTGCTCATCAGTGCGAATGATCTTCACTGAGTAGTGAAACCCCAAGTCCATTTAGTAGGTCCTCATGGTTGGGGGCCAGACTGAGGGCAAAGGAACTGGCATGGCAAGTCAAAGACCTTAGGGGAGAAGTTCAGGGCTAGGGAAGGATCAAAGAGCAGGCCGGTGGGAGAGAAGATTGGGAGGCATTTACAAAGCCTTGTTCCAGGCACAGTTGGCCTGGTGTGGAAGGCTTCAGCATACCAGGGGAGAAGGGTGGGTTTTGAGTGGTAGTCTAGGCACTTTCATCTCTAGACATGACAGTGTCTCCATGCTTACACTGACCAGGCCCCTTCTTCAATAAACCTGGAAGGTCTGTCTTGAGCGAAAGGGGGTGGGTTTGTTCTGGGCTTTTTCCAAGGTAAAACTGGTACCAGTGAGCTAGAGATCTAGTCAGGAAGATCTCACCTCAACATCAGGAAAGACTTTTAAAATGCTACAGCTGGGGCACCTGGGTGGCTCAGTTAGTCATGCACCTGACTCTTGATTTTGGCTCAAGTCATGATCCCAGGGGTCATTAAATTAAGCCCCACTTTGGGCTCTGCACTGGGCGTGAAGCCTGCTTAAGATTCTCTCCCTCTCCCCTCTGCCCCTCCCTCCCACTCTCTGTCTAAAAAAAAATCTACAACTGGCCACAGAAAGAAGCCAAGGCTTTGTAGGCCACTGAGCTCAATACCTGAAGATGACCAGGTAGCCGGCAACAGAGAACATTGTAAGACAGATTCCTATCGTGGGTCCCAATGGGGTCGGGTGATCTTTAACATGTTTTCCAGCTCAAAGATTCTGATCCTTATGAAAATATTGTGTATAAAGGATTATAAGGGGCTCTTTAGGACCCTAGAGGAAGCGTGTGGGGACATGTCTGCACCATCCAATCTGCTCCTTAAGGCAGCTCTGCAATGACCTGCTCTTGGCAACACTTTATCAGTCACAGAGCTCTTGTGTGAGCCTCAGAGGATTAACGCTGCATTTCTGTAGGGCTATTTTATAAATCAGACTTTTCACTAATTCAGATTAACAGCCTCCAGAAAGCCAAACATCTGCATCAGTGCTGATTCTAATCCTAATTTAACTGTAAATTCCTTTCTCAGGAGATAAACAGGGATGATGAATTGGCCATTCTGCTCAATCAAGCTGTGTGGGCATCAAACGAGAAAGGCTCCAGAATGGATGACAACTTCGTAGTGGGAAACATACACAGGAAGGGTCTGACAAGCAAGTCCCAATGTTACTGATCTTGGCAATGCATTTCACAAGGCTCAGGATGTGCCAAAGGCCTGTAGCATGAGATGTCTGATGGAGTGTCCTGTACTAAACCCTTGTCTTCAGTTAGGACTTGTACTAATTTCATCAATGTTACCTTTTTGCAGTTTTATAGGGATCAAATGTCTGTCTCCCAGATAATTTGAAATGCTTCCATATTTGAAGTCATCATTAGGCTGTAAAGGGATGGCCCTGGGGCAAAGGAATCAACATTTATTGCTGATCTTACTTCTCTTCTTCATTTTCCTCTCTGAACTCGGGGTTCTGGAACTGGAACAATTCCCCTGCCTCACCACGCTAGGCTACTAGAGGCAGATACTCTGAACTCTGAACCTATCCCAGCCAGAGGGGTAGGAGGAATCCATTTTTAGTTTGAGTCAGTAGTTTTGATAACTATCCTACTTACCCCAGAAAATCCATGTGGCACCCTCATCCAATAGAAAGTGTATGCAGAAGCGTAATTACAGAAAACAGATAAGGGCAGAGTTGTCCTGGTGGCAACAGAAATCTGGAAAGGAGTTGGGAGAGGGCATTGCCAGCAGCATGTCCTCCTCCCTGAGGTGGTCCCCAAACACAGTTTGAAAGTAAAATGCTTGACATCCCAGTATTATCGCCAGCAACCTGGGATCGAGTGTCTTTTGTGTTAAAGCACTCACGCTGTTGATGAGCGGGGGTAGTGAATCACTGTCCAGTTACAATTTGGGCTACACAGGAGATAATCTTTGTCCAACATGTGTACACTGGGTATCTGCCCTTTTGTCTGATCATAGTCTTTGAAATGGGATCTGCTCAACTTATTTGTAAGGAGTGATAAGGAGATGCACCCCTACCCGCTCATACTCATTTTCATGGGCAAGTTCCTGAACACGAGATTGTTTAAAGCTCTGACTAAAGAGATCTGGGCTTGGCAAAATAGTGATTCCCCCCAGGATGTCCATGTCTTAAGCCCTAGAACCTGTGACTATGGTACTTCATGTGGCAAAAGATATTTTGCAGAGATGATTATATTCAGGATTTGAGATGGGGAGATGATCCTGGATCACCTGGGTGGCCCCATGTAGTCACAGGGTCTCTGGGAGCCAGAGCTCTGTGTCACGAAGGCCCTAGGAGGGACACCTGGGTGGCTCAGTGGTTGAGTGTCTGCCTTAAGGTCGTGATCCTGGGGTCCTGGGATTGAGTTCTGCATTGGGCTCCCTGCAGGCGGCCTGCTTCTCCATCTGTCTATGTCTCTGCCTCTCTCTGTGTGTCTTTCATGAATAAATAAAATCTTTAAAAAAACTGAAAATGACTGGATCCTCCTATTGGTCTATCACCAGCAGTTTTTGCTTATTGGTCCCTACCTAATCGACACCTACTTCCTTTTTCCAAGGTAAAACTGGTACTAGTGAGCTAGAGATCTAGTCAGGAAGATCTCACCTCAACATCAGGAAAGACTTTTAAAATGCTACAGCTGGGGCACCTGGGTGGCTCAGTTGGTCATGCGCCTGTCTCTTGATTTTGGCTCAAGTCATGATCCCTCAAGTCATGAGGTGATACTGATGAGTGATTTTGGCAATGGCTTTGCATAATCACATTTGGTTTGCAACCAGTTGGGTTAGCCTTTTTTTCTTTTCAAAGATTTATTTATTTATTTTTTATTTTAGAGAGGGGAGGGGAGTGGGAAGGGAAGGGGCAGAGGGAGAGGGAGAGAGAGAGAATATCCAGCAGATTCCCTGTTGAGTATGGAGACCAAAACAGGGCTCAGTCTCAGGACCTGGGGTCATGACTCCAGCTGAAATCATGAGTCTGACACTTAACAACTGAGCCACCCAGGTGCCCCTTGGTTAGCCTTTTGGGGACTGACCAGCCCCAGGCCCTTGTCTTATTTTCCTTCTATGGCCTGTCTCCATTTCCAATCTATTTCACACATCTAAACAGCTATGTTTCCCCTACTATTTATTTTTTAATTTTAAACATCTAATTGGCTAATAAGACTCATGAATCAAGCAGCACCTCATCTAGCCAATAGAAGCGAGCTCCCTCCCCTACTGGTTTTAAAGAGGTAGTTTTAATCTAGTGGGAAGGACATGGGATTGGAAATCAGACAATCTCTTGAATGTCACCTTGGATACTTTATTATTGTGTGACCTCAGGCTAAGCACTTGAACATAGGGTTTCCAATTCCTCACCTGTGAAATGGGTCTACTATATTCACATCGGCTGTGAGAGGACTGAGTGAGTACATTTAGAGGAGCTTTCTCAAACTGTGGTGTATGTGCAACTCACCTGGAGACACACTAACATGCAGACTCGAATCAAATTAGCTTGGCCTCGATGGAACCCAAGTTCTGCATTTCTTTTTTTTTTTTTTAAGATTTTATCCATTCATTCATGAAAGACCCAGAGAGAGAGGCAGAGACACAGGCAGAGAGAGAAGCAGGCTCCCTGTGGGGAGCCTGATGTGGGACTCAATCCCAGGACCCTGGGACCATGACCTGAGCCAAAGGCAGATGCTAAGACCCTGAGACACCCAGGCATCCCCCGAGTTCTGCATTTCTTTTTTTTTTTTTAATTTTTAAGACTCTATTTATTTGTGACAGACACAGAGAGAGGCAGAGACACAGGCAGAGGGAGAAGCAGACTCCATGCAGGAAGCCTGATGTGAGACTCGATCCCGGGACTCCAGGATCACGCCCTGGAGTGATGGCTGGGCTAAAGGCAGGTGCTCAACTGCTGAGCCATCCAGGCATCCCAAGTTCTGCATTTCTAATGCACTGGCAGGTGATGTGACACTCTTGGTTGGTGGGCCACACAGAGAAGAGTGAAGCTCTACCCTACATGGGCTATTCAGATACAAGCTGCTCGTGCAAAATGTAATTTCGTGAATTTGAAACTAAGGGGAAAAATAGACTTTTGAGATTGACTGTGGATTTTATGTTTCCATAATTATTCTGTCCTCCTTTAGTAATAGACAGATTTGATCTCCTTGTGCTATTTTAAATCTAACCTGGTCAAGTTTAAGCTTTCTTTGGGCAATTGTGCCTGAAGAGGTTTTATCAGATTCCTTCTGAGAAGCTGACAACTTTCCGGAGGCTGCCTGCCTGCAACCAGTGTTTGGCCAAAGGCACAACTGTCTTCCCTGAATGTGGCCTGTGGCTCCCTGCGAGCCTCAAAGGCGGCTTGCCACCACCCTAGCCGAGGGTCAGGGTGGGATCCACTGCAGGAATGGCCATATCTAGGACACTCTTACTACTTCCATTTTACAGCCGAGAATACTGAGACTTAGTAACAAACAATGTCAAGGTGAAAAATAGTTTTAAGGATACTATGGGATAAAGTTCAATGTGTAGTTTCAAAGAAATGAAAAAACAAAAAGAAAAACAAAAAGAAAACCAAGGCACCTGGCTCCCGCCTAGCACAGTCTGTGGTGAGCCAGCACTGTGGAGGCGCCGGTGTGCTCCCAGTAAGGCTGCTCAGCTCTGGCTAATGGGCCCGTGATATCTTGAGAACATCACACTTTGCACTGGGGAGAATAAACTGACATTTAAATGCTTCTGGAAATAATTAAAAGCCACACAGACTTTTCTGCTGTCGCTCAGAGTTGCTTCAATCAAACAGCTAAACAGGTGGCCAAAAATCATAGGCAGCCAAGTATTTTTGTCCCTTTTGCCTTCAAAGTACATTTACAGAAATGGGAGTAACAGGGGCGCCTGGGTGGCTCAGTGGTTGAGCATCTGCCTTTGGCTCAAGGCGTGATCCTGGGGTCCTGGGATCGAGTCCTGCCATCAGGCTCCCCATAGGGAGCCTGCTTCTCCCTCTGCCTGTGTCTCTGCCTCTCTGTGTGTCTCTCATGAATAAATAAAGAAAAATCTTAAAATTAAAAGAAATGGGAGCAAGGGAGAGAATGAAGGCAGGCAAGTGGCTGTGAACACCGATTCCCACAAGCCCTGGTTGCTACCAAAGCAGAGGGTGAATGATTCACACTCATAAGGAACCCAGAGAGATCCTGATGCCAAGAATCTCAAACAAGGTCTAAGCCTTCCAACAAAGAATTCCATCAGTCACAAATCTGACATGGAGCAGAGTATATGTGCTTTGGGTGACTCAAACCTGGAAGCTGGGATCCCTGGGTGGCGCAGCGGTTTAGCGCCTGCCTTTGGCCCAGGGCGCGATCCTGGAGACCCGGGATCGAATCCCACGTCGGGCTCCCGGTGTGTGGAGCCTGCTTCTCCCTCTGCCTGTGTCTCTGCCTCTCTCTCTCTCTCTCTCTCTGTGACTATCATAAATAAATAAAAATTTAAAAAAAAAAAAAAAAAAAAAAAAAAAAAAAAAAAAAAAAAAAAAAAACCTGGAAGCTGGCTCAATGTAGGAATCTCTTTACTGTATGCACACAACTGGTCTGGAGATGAGCAGGAGAGCCTGGGCACAGGCAGGCTGAAGGTACCAGGAGAGTGCTAAGGGTACCAGGAGAGTGTTGAGCAGGCTGGAGATGGGCTCAGAGCAGCTCAACACAAGCCTCTACTTTTTTTTTTTTTTTTTTTTTTGCTTGATGGCTTCTTTCTGTTGCCCATTATGCTTAGAGTGGTCTCTTGATTTGGAAAGTGGGCATCCCTCTTCTAGTCTCTCCCTAGACTACATTTCTTCTTTGATGTCTCTCAATGCCAATCTCCTTATCAGTATTGTTTGTTCCCCTTCATGTCTGATTTGTTACCTGATGTATCACAGACACTTGATTTAGAGGGTAAGCTTCTAAAGCCAGAGGCTTTATCAGACACACACACACACACACACACACACACACACACACACTGTAAATGCGTCATGAACCTAAGGCACCCTAGAGTAAAGCCCTAAATAAGTCTTCTCTATAGATCTCTGAGAACACAGTCCCTAGGTATATCCACTGCCTATTGTCTATGTCCCCATGGTCCCAAAACTCTCATCATTCTCTCATCATTGGATGAATAAGACCAAAATACTTTTTAACTGTGGAGCACTTGATAATGTTCCAGCATTTTCACTCCCATGATCTCATTTGGTTGTCATAAGAACAGTGAGTAGTGGGGGGGGGTAGATAAAACAGGTATCCTGTCCACCTTGGCCACGAAGCTCCAGGACCTCTAAGTCAAAGTCATGTGTCTGAGGCCTGAGGAGGCAGGGGTTTCATCAGGCTGCTGTGGCTGCTTCGGTAGTGCCAAGTCAGCTTGAGGAAATGAAAGTGATTGGGGATCCACTACAAAACCCACCCTTGTCATCAGATCAAAGGGCAACAGGGACACAGAATTAATTCCAAATGCTTTATTCAAGTGACCAA
Source organism: Canis lupus dingo (assembly GCF_003254725.2). Lineage (NCBI taxonomy): Eukaryota > Metazoa > Chordata > Mammalia > Carnivora > Canidae > Canis > Canis lupus. The sequence continues at coordinate 117,731,333 of NC_064281.1, read as the reverse complement.
ATGAGATTGTCTGCAAGAATGTGATGCTGAAAACACTGAAGGCCATAAATGCTTTACGCTAGGCAAACCCGTGCTGCATTTGACTCAAAGGAGAAATCTCATTGAGTCTAGATGAGGAGATTTATAGCTCACAGTGGATAACTCTTCCACATACATGAAAAGTTTGTTAAGATTAAGGAGGGGAAATTTAAATGCCCTTTAGATTTCACACCATTGCGTCATTCCAAAAATCATATATTTTTAAAATAGATAATAAACATATGATACTGAATCCAAAAGATACTGAAGGGCACACAGTGAAAAGTTGATCTGATCCTCTACTTCCCATTGCCCCATATATTTATGAATACTGAGGCATGTACTTCTAAAATAAAGGTTTTTTTTAATTATAAAGGTAATATCTTTTTTAAAAAAAGCCCTTCCTGTATGTGGGATGGCAGGGCATTCAATGTGTGGCATTCAAAGTCACACACATAATTTCTAAAATAAAACTCATACAGTCTCCTTACTAAATATGTCCTCATAATAGTGCCTGAAATATATTACAAACATCAGCAATAAAAGCCTCAAGTGAATGGCAAAAATTACAACTTGCAACAGTGCAGTGTGTCACCCTACCACGAGGAAGAGGCAGTAACGTAACACATACTGTAAGGAATAGAAGGCACTGAGACAGCCCTGCTCGGTGGGACCAGGCTGCAGGTTCCAAATCAGGAAACAGTCACTGAACTTCCTCCACCATGACACATCTTAAAGATGTGGTCAACGCATGCTGGTTCTGCCTCCTAACCACTAGAGACTTCTATAGAGACTTCTATAAACCCAGTAATCAGGCTTTGTAATTCTTTGATCTACTGAGATTGCTTTCAATTGCAGCCACTAATCCCTGTCCTGCCCACTTGCCATTGCAAATCAGGTGTCCTTCCCTTACTCTTCTTGACCTCACTCCCTTTTGGACTAAAAGCTTTGACTTCTTTTGTACTTGGTCCCAGGGACCATATACAACATGAGATCTCTTGGTTTCAGAATTCACAATGACTCCCTCACAGGTAGATGTGCTCTTCTCCATGGGATTTGCTGAGATCTATCTCCATAGCCACCCTACCCTAGTGCTGGTTTTTATTCCCCTCTATTTCCAGCACATCTGCCACTTTTGTCTCCTCCTTCCTCCCACACTGCCCCCAAGCCTTTGCTCAGCCCATTTATACTGTCTACGATAGCACCTTCCCCCCTTGCTTCTGCTTGCTTAAATCTTTATCTTTTAAGCTCAAATTCAAATAATATCAGGTCTTCGCCGATGACTTTAATTCTCCTTGGTACCTCCCTATTCTGATTTATTTGCTCTAACTGCATCACTGTTTGTTACTTAATTATTTTCAAATTCTTTCATTGGGCTAACCTTTTGCCTCCATAACTAAACCATACATTTTGTGATGGCAGGTGCCAGATTGTACAGTCATTTCATATATCCTAAGGTGCCTAGCATAATAACCTATATACAATTTTCTGGTGATGAAAAAATATTCCAAATGGCTGCATAATGAGTAGACAATCCACACAAATGAGGTCACCTGGTAAAGAATGATACTTAACTGTGAAATGTCTATGTATTGCTGACTCTCAACAGAAGTCTATACTTAGGCAAACCCAGGCAATACCAAAATATCCTGAGTTATAAGTTAATTTGATGAAAATAATGAAGAAAATAGGTTTCCCAATGATGGATCTGTAATCTTTCAACTGGCTGAGTGGATGCTGGTCCATCATGGTGTCTGCCTCTTTCTTCAGCTTCAGTTCCTTGGCAAAACACAACTTCTCAGGATGGCCATTTTTAATGTGATCAATATTTATTTTTTTTATTTTTTTTTAATTTTTTTTAATTTATTTATGATAGTCACAGAGAGAGAGAGAGAGGCAGAGACACAGGCAGAGGGAGAAGCAGGCTCCATGCACCGGGAGCCCGATGTGGGATTCGATCCCGGGTCTCCAGGATCGCGCCCTGGGCCAAAGGCAGGCGACAAACCGCTGCGCCACCCAGGGATCCCTGTGATCAATATTTAGAGCAACAGCCATCGATGGGTTGCAGAGTACATATACATGCATGAATATGAGAAATAAATGGTGTGGCTCTTACTGAAAGTGAGTGCTGCACATACACACAGGCCTTCCTATTTTTAATTAAAATGATGATTCCATTATTCCGATTTGTGTGAAATGTGAGCTACTCTTGTCATATCATTTTGATACATTAACCAGCCCAGTCTACATTGTGCTTGATATTAACTCCCTTTCTACTTGATGGTTTTCCTAGTGGCATAATTAATTTCCTCATGGAAGAAAAAATATTCAATCAATTTGGGATTAAATATGAGGTTGAAGGACTTTCACAAAAGATAGAACTAAATCTCCTAGCCCACATGCCTTGCTAATTATGACACACTCACATTAAGAACAAGAAGGTGTTCCCTTCCCATGATAAATGGTCCTGAAAATCCTCCCCAGCATTTACTATAAATCACAAAGACCATTAATAAACAGGCAGGGAAAAAAAAAAAACGACAGTTTCTACAAGAATTCACTCCCATTCTTTGCTTAAGACTATCAATGTCATATTTAAAGCTGACATCTGAAATCTTCTATACAGAAGCCCTCTAAGTCAAAAAAGCCCAGCTATTTTAAACAGAATTTCCTAAAAAAAAAAAAAAAAAAAAAAAAAAAAAAAAAAAAAAAAATAAACAGAATTTCCTATTCCTGTTATTTTGAATGACAGCAAAGAAACACTGGATCTTCTTAATCCCATAATGCTATCTGCCCCCAAATCTTGCCTTCCAGCTAACAGCCTCCCTTCTCATCAGTGCTAAATTAAAGGAGGTCAAGTGCAAATGAGAGAAGAAGAGGGAACCACACTCGCCTCATCTTGCACCCAAACTTGCTTTACACAAAAGTCAGGGCATAGCCACCAGGGATAAGATAGCTGAGCACAGGCAGCCTTAGCCAACGCTGACTCCTGTATATGGAATGGCAGGGCTTACACTTGAATCTAGAACAGCAGCAACAAGAATGGCGATCCCATATTACAAATGAACTCAGAGCCACTTAAAAGCTGACCTAGAAAGAAATGGAAACAAACTTCGGCATTTCTCCAAGAACTGGCAGGATCGAGATAATGACAAACAGGCCGGTAGTAATAAGGTCAGGGTGTTTGGTTTTGTCATTAAGAGGAATCTGTCATGTGGAGAAATTTGTCATGCAGAGAATTTGGGAAATTCAGCAATTCCAAAGAAGGTAGAATTTAGAATAAAAAGGACTTTAAAAACAGACAATTAAAAATGTCTTGTGAGGCTAAGCAAATTACATTTGTGGTCAGCAGAAAAACCTGGGAATGTGCATGTCCCGAGAGTTATGTCAATAGCAAGTCACAATTATACAGGGCCCCACCAGCTAAGCCCAAACAAAGGTCCACCTTAGGGAGTCACAGTGAAGACAAAACATTCACAACTTAGAGGCATAAGTTAAACATGCAACATGAGAAAGATATGCTCATTTGCAAACCACATGAGACAGGTACTTTCAGTGAGGTGTGACTATGTGTCTGACAGTATCAATGGTATCTCAGTATCTCAAATTCCTTCGCAGTTTCCAGGAGTCTACACTGCTTGAGCTACATAATGACTCTGCCAATTGGAAACATGGACAAAAAAATGAAACAAAACAAAACAAAAAAAACAAAATCTGTTGGGAGAAATATCTTCCAGAAAGGTTAGATGTTAAAATGTTCCCTTTGATGATAATTATGTTTTGATACATATTTCAGACAGCTATACCCAAATTCAAGGTATTTGAATGAGAGAATGTGTGTGTGCCCATGTTTAAGTGTGTGTGTGTGTGTGTGCCCATGTGCCTGTGAGTGATAGTATATGTGACTGTGTATACATCTGTTAGCTAAAATCCAAGATGGTTAAGACCAAGAGAAGTCAGATAGTTGCAGCATCAATTAAGATTGCTGGCTAAGAAGTAAAAAATATTGGGAGCAGTATCATCCTTCAAGAGAGGTACATAATATTAATTTTAAAAATAATGTTGCTATTAGCTGCATAAGGACAGAAATGTTGGCCTCTGTAGTATATACTGGGCATTCAGCATTTAATAGAGAAGATATTGTTGCTGGCCAATGTTTACATTAAGCCCTATTTGGGTTCAAGTTATGTTTTAAGAGGAGACACAAGTATATGCTCACATATACGAGGGTCAACTATTACTCAAGGTCTCATCATATGTTAGTTTTATAAATAATGTATAAAGGCAAAAAAATCTGAAAGAACTTAAATGATGGTTATTTTTCTATCTGTTGGACAAGACTCATTAAGTAGCCAAGGGAAATGAGAACTTTCAGTTAGCCATGAAACTCATGAACACTGACAGGGTTCCGATACATGGAAACAACTTAAGGGTTTTCCAACAGATGAATGGATATAGAAAATGCAATCTATGTATTTACAGTGGAGTATTATTTTTAAAGATTTTATTTATTTATTTGAGAAAGAGACAGAGATAGCAATAGAGGGCATGAGCAGGGAGGAGAGGGAGAAGCAGGTTCTCCACTGAGCAGGGAGCCTGATGTGGGGTTCGGTCCCAGGACCTCAGGATCATGACCTGAGCTGAAGGCAGACGCTTAACTGACTGAGCCCCTACAATGGAGTGCTATTCAGCCTTAAGAAAGAAGGAAATCCTGCTACTTGAGACAACGTGGATGAACCTGGAGGACATTATGCTAAGGGAAACAAGCCAGATGGAAAGACAAATACTGCATGGGCTCACTTACATGTGGAATCTTAAAAAAAAAAAAGTCCAACTCATAGTAAGAGAGAGCAAAATGGTGGTTACCAGGGGTTGGGCAGTTGGAAGAAAAGGGGACATGTTGGTCAAAGGGTACAAATTTTCATTGTTTTTTAAAAATATTTTTATTTATTCATGAGAGACACAGAGAGAGAGGCAGAGACAGACAGAGGGAGGAGCAGGCTCCATGCAGAGAGCCCGATGTGGGACTCGATCCTGGGTCTCAAGGATCATGCCCTGGGCTGAAGACGGCGCTAAACCGCTGAGCCACCTGGGATGCCCCAAACTTACTCATCTTACAAAGATGTAATGTACAGCCTGTTGACCATAGTTCATAATAATGTACTGTATACTCGAAATTTGCTAAGAGAGTAGATATCAAGTCTTTTCACCACAAACAAGGAAGGTAATCATGTGAGGTGTCAGAAGTGTTAATTAGCTTGGTTGTGGTAATCATTCCACAATGGATATGACTATGAAAATGACACAGTGTACATCTGAAATGTATGATTTTTATTTGTCAATCTTATATCAATAAAGCTGAAAAAACTGATAGGCTTCCAGTTGGTGGTAAGACAATGATAAATTCCTGGTGTTGGAGCTATGGCTTGTATAGAATTAACCCCCTCCTAGTAGTATAGATGATCTAGTAGTACAGATCTAGTACTGATGATCTGATACTTCCAGTAATTTTTTGTTTTGTCAAGAAAAATTATAAAGTATAGAATTACTTTTCTTTCCTCTTTCTTCTTCCTCTTCTTCTGCCTCGTTCTGGTATCTTGTAAAAAGTCTCATTATTCCACATAACATTGTCCATTTTTAATGGTCTTTTCTTTCTGAATTGTATTTTAAAATGACTTGAGAAGGTCCATTTTTAGAAATGTTTCCAGTATATTTCTTTTTGAATTATTTGAGTCATTATAATGGGAGATTTTTTTTGTCCCAAATCCTCCCTAAATATCTTATATGCCTCTAACATGCTAATCTATGAAAAATAACAAGTATTTAAAAGTTCTTAATATTTATGTTTCAAATAGTTGTCAGTTAACTCCATTTCAGAACAAACAGGGAAAAAGGACCCAACTTCCTATAATTTGTATGTTATTGACACTGCTATAGTAGGGAAAGAAGGGGCATAGCCTCACCTGGCACATACTGAGATTTTAATCAAAGCTCCCCTTGCTGTGCTCTTTCTTTAGAGATGGCATCTTTGGGAGCCCATCTTGTGTTAATTGTGTTTCCAACTTGTACATGGATCTGCAAGAGGAGACCGAAGCAACTTTTGCTCTGTGATTTTACTTTCCTTTAATACGATGGCTTAGACACTGTGGTTTATTCATTTATTGGTCTAATGGTTTTTATGAGTTGTGATTCAACATAGGTTCATTTCTAGTATCGTGTTTTATAAAGATATGGAGAATGTAATATAAGTCTGATACAATTATGGTTATGTGCCACGCAAGACAATACTGTAAATATGAGGAGAGTCTGAAAAGCTGCTTAGCAAAATGATCTTAACATACAAGGCAGTGTGAAAATGTAAGAGGAATCTATAATGACGATGAAGATTAGCCATTTGCTCTCTAACCTTATTTACAGAAGCAATCAGAGGTATTCAGGTCGAGTTAATGACCCTGTCTCCAATTAATTCAATTGTCTACAAACAACACTGGTGCAGTGGCTGTCTCAAAGTCTGCCACGCAGTCTCAGAGGGAATACATAAGACTCCATTAAAAGTGACAATAATAATGCATTTATTACTGAAACACTATTGTATTATAAATAAATTCCTCATGTTAAATTATGCTCCACGCTTTAACAGAAATTCAATTACTGAAATAATAAAAAGATGGTGTATTTGCCAAGTGCTTGGACTATAATTTGTCTGCTTAGTTACCAGCGGTTGGCTGTTTTGCAATTTTTCCTTCATAGACTATTTCTTTTGAATAAATGCCAGACTTTTTCATACAAATTTTATGAACAAGTTGCAAAATGAAATTTTGAGCTTTTGAATCCAATTATGAAAGACATAACTAAATCTATTATTGAAAAAAAAATTCTAGTAAGCCCTTTCTGCCGTTGTTCAGAACTGCCTGCTAATTGAGGTAAGCACAGGTGCTGCTCATTATGGACCATTGTGCACCATCTGAATTCTGGGAACTGTGGAATTCAGATGGTTTAAACTCTGTTTGTGTGAATAACAAACAGGCCTGATTCTGCGCTTGTTTGTACAAGCTTGTACACAGCTCATTTGGGACTTCGAAGACACCTGCTTACCCTTTTGAAGCCAAAACAGTATCATTTATGTTCTGGCTATCCTTTCGATGACAATTTTGCAAAAGCAACAGATTTTGTGCTCTCCCGTCATTCCCACCATCTCCTCCACCATGTAGTAACTTCAACACTTCCTTGTCTTCAGTGATAGGAAAATTAGTTGAGTCACGCCATGGCAATTATCCAATGACAGGAGAAAAGAAGGACGAGCTCCTCTTGTGGAAAGATGTCTTTTACAAACCAACTGGTGAAGGTGGACTGGGGACACGGTTTATTTGCGTTTTGGACTAGATTTTCCCCCTTCATTCCCTTTCTTTTGCTCTGAGCTCTCACATCTGTCTTTCTGATGTCTAGTCTCATTTGTCTTTATTTTTTTCCCTAGCTTTGTTAAGATATAATTGACATATCACATTGTGTGATTTTAAGGTGCACCACATGATGATTTGATACACTTCTATATCCTGAAATGAGTACCGCAATAGGGCTAGTTAACCCCTCTGTCACCTCGCGTAATTACAATCTGTGTGTGCATGTGTGCGCGTACGCATGCGCGTGTGCAGTAAGACCGTGCAGGATCTGTTTTCAGTGTCACTGCCTTCAGAGGGGTCACCTGAAGGCAGAGAACGTTCTGATCACAGGTGCTTGTTTCCTGCTCTCGGAATTCAAAGGAAAAACTACTCTTCACGGTGATCTCCTCTCCTTTCCCATAGGGCCCCAGGCCAGCAGCCACCATGAATTTCTGCTGGAGGGTCTGAGGAGGCTGGAGCCTGCACTGCAGTCCTGAGTTTCTGAGTAATGTCACATGCCAACCTGACTATTCTGTCCTGCAGTAGCTTCTCGGTGCTATGACTAACTTTAATTATTCAATGACTTTGCATTTTCTCTTGTTTTACACAGGTCTTACCTGCTATAAAGATAACACCCAGAAAATATGTAGTAATGAAGCAGTAGTTCTGTTGCATATCAGCAAACAAATCTGGATCACTCCAACTCTAGGTCCCCTGCAATGCAACCCCCCGATCCCACCACAATAACCACCCATGAAAGATGACATTCTAGGGATCCCTGGGTGGCGCAGTGGTTTAGCGCCTGCCTTTGGCCTAGGGCGCGATCCTGGAGACCCAGGATCGAATCCCACGTCGGGCTCCCGGTGCATGGAGCCTGCTTCTCCCTCTGCCTGTGTCTCTGCCTCTCTCTCTCACTGTGTGCCTATCATAAATAAATAATAAAAAAAAAAATTAAAAAAAAAAAAAGAAAGATGACATTCTAAATCCTGTATTCATGAATACTCATGGTGAGAGTTTACTGTCACATGAATGCAGGAGATAGTTGAAAACGTAGGGAATGAAAAATAAAGAGAAGAAATTATGGATGCAAAATTTTAGGCTTGTAGGTTACAGCCACTATGGCAAAGAGTAGAGAGATTCCTCAACAAGTTAAAAATAGAACTGCCCTACAATCCAGTAATTGTACTACTGGGTATGTATCCAAAGCATATAAAAACACTAATTCATAGGGATACAGGCACCCCTACATTTATAGCAGCATTACTTACAATAACCAAGATATGGAAGCAGCTTGAGTGTATCAGAGATGGATGAATGGATAAATAAGAGGTGGCACATAGACACATTGGAATATTACTCAGCCATAAAAAGGAATAAAACCTTACCACTTACAACAACATGGATGGAGCTAGAGAGTATAATGCTAAGTGAAGTGAGTTGGACAAAGACAAATACTGTATTATTTCACTCATACGTGGAAATTAAGAAGCAAAAAAATGAGCAAATGAAAAACATAGAGGGACAAACCAAGAAATAGACTCTTTTTAAAAACAATATTTGTAGCATTTCATTCATAATGGCTCCAAACTGGAAGTCACCCAAATCTCCTCCAACAAGATAAACTGTGGTACACCCAAAATGGAATACTACTCAGCAGAAAACAAGGAAGAAAGTACTGATGTATACAACATGGATGAAAAAAACCAGACTGGAAAGGGTATATACTGTATGAGTCCACTTATACGACATTCTGACAGATAAAACTGTTATGGACCATAGATCAGTGGTTTCCACAGGCTGGGATTGGTGGAGTGGTTTACTACTGAGGGGTTAACTACAGGGGATTTTTAGGGGTGATGAAGTGAAGAAACAAACTTTTAACTCTAGAGAACACACCGCTGGTCACCAGAGGGAGGTGGTGAGGGATGGGGATTAAGAAGTACACCTGTTGTGATGAGCACCAGGTGATGTATGGAAGTGTTGACTCATTGTATCATGCACCTGAAACTAATATAACACTGTATGTTAATCATGGGGAATCAAAATTAAAAAACAAGAAATAAAAATAAATCAATTTAAAAAAGTTTTTAGGCTTGAAAGGTTTACTCCAAGACGTCCCAAATCCCCCGACAGTGCTTATAGACTCTGGAATATAATCCTTCCAATTTAGGAAGCACTTTCAGTCTAAGCAAGATTCTAGAGAAGTCTAACAGTGAAGCAGAATAGTCAACCCATGCCCATTTGCAAAGGCACAATGGCATATTATCCAGCGCACTGCTAACTTGACAATTTGTCACACTTCTATTTACCTTGTCCATCAGGCAAAGTTACGGTCATGACAATGCTTAATAAAGCCAATCAAAGTAGTGATCAACCAAAGAAAGTCCCTGCCTGTCAGACATTAAATATGACTAATGTGGTTTGACAGTGCTCCACAGAAGGCACATTGGAATCTCACCTTTCCTCTTATCATTATCACAGAAAGTGCAAGGTAAAGCTCTGCAGGAATATAAATAATTTGGAAACCCTCATAGACAATATTCTACTGTGTGTCTCATTTGCACTTAAAAAAAGCTGCCCTACAGACCTTATGTACTTTTAAGATTTATCTGAAAGATACATGAAGAAGACTTCCAGCCAAAAAAAAAATGTACATATTTAATGGAATTAGATCTCTAGGCAAGAAAATGTCAAAAGAAAAGGCGAAATATTAAAGCGAATGCGAGGTGCTCCTTTCCACAGCTTTCTGTCTTTGATAAATATCTTCTGGGATGTCATTTACTAGAAAGTCATGATTTTACAAAACGAAAAAAAAAAAAAACCTGGAGTATAAAATATACTCTCTTTATTGCTGAAGTCAGTTGCTATTTTCTCATTTCTCTCTGAAATCTGCTTTTGTCAGCCAGAGGCCTTGATATTTGCCTTTGTATCTGCCTTTTTATCATTCTTATTGAAAACATGGCAATTATTGTGAAATAGTCAAATTGCAGGCAAGCTTCTGATTACATGGCAGTATCAGAGCTGGGAGTCTATGCTTGTGCAGGGTCCTCATCTCTTTTCCAGCCTCTAGGGGGAGGTGAGCTCACCTGACACTACAGATTGTGTGGTTGGTGGGTTTGTGTCCTCACCTGGAACTGATCACAGAGTTGAGGGAGGAGGGCAGAGAGAGCCGCAGGAAGGTTCGGGATGAGGTGGTATGGACTGAACTTGTCCCTGAGAACAGTGAGCCCCAAGAGCATCACCTCTGACAATAAGCTACTGAGGTATGGGAGGATGGTAGGAATATGAAATTTGAGCTTGGAAGTTCATGAGGATGAGCAGATACCCTATATATACATGGAATATATATGTAATTTCAAAGGACAGAAAAAAATCAGGTTATTGTTAGCCTAGCCACAATCTACAGTCTATAAAGAGAAAGTCTCCTATAAATCTAATTTCAAAATCAGTTCCTCTCTCCTCTGATGCCTGAGTGTTAAGACCTACCGAAGGTATTATTAGGAGGTGGCACATATCTTTTGTTCAAAATTCTTCTACCAAACATTTTTTTTAACCACCATTACTACCCACATTGTATGTAGTCATGGTAATACTAATAATATTTAATGTTATTGAGTTATTTTTTTAAAAATTTTATTTATTTATTTATTAGAGACACTGGGGCGGGGGGAAGAGGCAGAGGGAAAAGCAGGCTCCATGCAGGGAAACTGACGTGGGACTCAATCCTGGGTCTCCAGGATCAGGCCCTAGGCTGAAGGCGGCGCCAAACCGCTAAGCCACCGGGGCTGCCCGAGTTCTTTTTTTTTTTTTTTTAAAGAAGATTTCATTTATTTATTTGAGGGGGGAGCGGGAGTGGGGGAGAGGGGCAGAGGGAGAGACTATCAAGCAGATTCCTCGTTGAGCATGGAGCCCAACATAGGGCTCTATCTCATGATCCTGAGATCATGACCTGAGCCGAAATCAACAGTCAGATGCTCAACTGACTGTACCACCCAGGTGCTCCTAATGTTACTGAGTTCTTAATACGTGACTTGTCCAAGGCCTTACAGCCAGTGAAAGGCTAGGCAGCAACAATCTCTCCTTTTGCTTGTTTTTCTGTTTGTTTTGCCGGAACACATTTTGAAAAGTTCTGCTCTATTTCTGCCAATCGTTCATCCATATGTGTCTTTTCAGAAAGATCTATCGGAGAACGAGTACTAAAACCTTTAAACATATGCTTTCACAAAATTATTTGCAGCCTTCTGTAATAACAATTGAAAATGCATAATGCTTACAAATTATTCTTCAGTTAATATCAATGGTAATGAGGACGATGACCATTTATTAGGCTCCTACAGCGTGCCAGGTCCTGTGCCAGGAAGCCCACTCTATACTTTTTTACATGTGAGAAAACGGAGGCTTAAGCAGTGAAGCAACTTGCTTAAAGATCTCATTCCAAGGGCTGTGATCTCTTGCTACTATGCTATCCTGCAGGGGTTGGGGATTAATCCCCATATGTAATTTAAATAAAATATCGATCACTGTCAATTGGGTTTCTGGTTTAGTAAATAACTCCATTTTAATGGCCTTCTTCTACTAACAATTTCATAATGACAGAGCTGAATCATAGTATCATAGAATCCTGTAGCTAGAGAGGACCCTGGGCATTTATGAATCCATCTCTCTCAATTGTCAGAAGAGGAACCGAAGCCAATCAGTAGTATGTTCAGTGAGCTAAAGGTCACGTGAGTGAGTCAATCAACCTCCTAACCTCTCCTCCCTTGATAGGATCGGCTGTGGCCAATTTGCTTTGGTGGCGGACAGGAGCTGATGAGCGCAAACAATCCAGAGAAGAAAAACATTTTATTTAAAACAGTCAGCTGTTTTGTTGTAAAAGCTGCTTAGTGATGGACCACAAACCAGGCATCTGACCAATTCAATGCTGTAAAAACCTAACAGTGACAACATGACGTGTGTCCTTGTATATGTGTGCATATGCTTAAAGCACAGAATCTGATTCCATAGATCTCAGGGGGTGATCGCTTATCTGGATTTCTTAATAAGCTTCATAGGTGATTCTGATGTACATCCAAACTCAGAGCTGCTGGCTTAAGAGAAATGTCCTGGTGTATTTTGCACATTTCCCCTTCAATATTAGTATAAGAAAGATAGGAAGTGACTAACATTCTCCTGGTTCACTTATCAGGAAAAAAAATTCAAATATTTCCGTATGATCTCATTGTTATCAGGCTGTTGATAATAATTATAATAAATTATGCAGTTAATAGCAATAGTATTGTTTCTCAAGTGCTCAGGTTAAAAATCTTGGAATCATTCTTCATTTCCGTATTTTTTTCCTGCATTCAGTGAACCCATCAGTAAATGTAATCTGCGCTCCCTTCAAAATATGTCTCTAATCCATCCACCTGTCACCACCCTCACCACCCCTACCCTTGTCCAAGCCATCACAATTCTCAGCTGGATTATGGCAATAGTCTCCTTACTGTTCTCTCTGCTTCTGCCCCTGCCCCTCCCCCACAGTGTGACCCTATTATGACAGAAATCAGATCGGGTCTCTCCTCTGCTCAAAATCTTCCCATGGCCTACCATCTCTTATGTAATGATTCCCAGAGAATAGTCGGATCTCCTCTGGTAACATTCTCACCTTTACTTACTTCTGCTGCAACTGAACTATCTTCTTTACTGTTTCCAGGCACACCAGGTATGTGGGTACCTGCCTGCTTCAGGGTTTGTTCATGTGCTATTCTTCCTGGAATGCTCTTCCCTCAAACCTCTGAGGGGCTCATTACCTCATTTTCTTTAGGTCTTTGCCCAAGATTCCAGTTCTCAGCGAGGCCTTCCCTGACCATCCTGAAATCGCAACTCTACCCCCATTTCTCTCTAGCGCTCTTCTCTGAATTCTCCCCATAACACGTATCACCTTGAAACATATTTTATCATTATATCCGTATGTTGTTTACGGTCTATCTACACCTGATAGAAATCTCTCTAGAGCAGAGCTTTGGACTGTTTTGTTTCCTGCTCTGGCCCTAGTTCCTAAAAAAGTGCCTGGCCTCTGGTTAAATATCTCATGTGTGAATGAATGTGAATAAGTGTCAAAGTGTGTGTTTTGTGAATTAGGTAAGGTTGGTGGATTCGATGTCTGAAAAGTAAACCACTAATAACATAATATCAATAATAGTGCCTGCTTACTGAGCAACCATTTGGTATCAGGAGCCGAGTACTTGACATAAATCACCTCTAGCCTTACAGTAATTCTCCAAAGAAATGAGAAGAGTGCTGGAACTCAGCTGGACTCAACTAGAGGGAAGGAGTGGATAAGTTTGATGTTGGGGGTGGGCAAGGAAGGCTCCTGAGAGGGTACCTAGCTGGATCCAGCTTCTCAGACACTGAGGCTCAGGTAGCTGAAGTAAGCTTGCCTAAGACCACACAGCTAGTAACTGGAAGAGCTACTAATCAAATCCAGGACTGCCGGACTCCAGAGCCCTTCCTATTATGTAGACAGGAACATCAAAGACTGGTAGATGCCCACTGCCCCTTCTTTCCAAACCTGGAGAAGAGTAGTGGCCGCTGAACAGCCTCCAGTTTGTTGTGAAACCCCAAGAAGCCAAAAGGATCCCTCGCACTTGTTTCTAATCTGGAAAATTCTTAGGAGATGAAGTGGCCCCAGGTCACACCCGATTGTGAACTGCGTGGTACTGCTGCTTCCACAGGATTTATCCTCAGAAGCAAATCCAAACTTCTAGCATTCCACACCGAAGTTTTCAGAGTGGGACTTGGAGAATTTCTCATCCATTCCTCTCACTCAGAACAGACCGGGACCATAGAGGAAAGGGACATGCTGAGCTGGGGACAGATTTGGTGGGGGAGTGCCAGTCTCTGAGTTCCCAGGGGACTCTGTGCCATATTTGCTATACTGAGGCTGATATTGGCATAAGTTATGCTTTCTGATATCAGCAGTAGCAGCAGCAACACCAAAAAAGATAGAAATAAAGCCCCAGTTACGTGTAAATAGCAGGAGAATGACATGAATGGTTGGACTTATGGGCCAACGCGCTGTGATGGCCACTCCCTTCTTCTGCAGTGGGTCCTTCCCACGATGGTGTTTGGAGCTGATCCTTCACATGCTCTCGGCCAGTCAAAAGATTTGACTTCCTGATGCACTTTTGGAAAGAGAACCCTACCACCCTCCAAGTGGATACGCTACACCTGGAGCAGAATGAATAACATGCATTTCAACCTTCGTCTTATTTACAAACCCAAGGAAAAGCAAAATAATTTGCCTTTGTCTTTTGGAGTTGGCATTAATAAATTTATTTCACCGATGTCAGTCATTATAGATGATAAAAGTGGTATACGACCTGCAAATGAGAAGATGCCTGCTCAGGATGATTTGTGTGTATATAATGACTAAGGTTACCAATTAATTGGAGAAGTACTATTTATAAACGTACCACCCTGATAAATAGGTTACGATGGCTATTATAACCCTCACACATTTTTTTCTCTTTTCACTCTTAAGAAGCTGATATTATTTAACATATCAATGCACTGCAATAGGCAGATAGTGTGACATAACTCAGTGTTGGAATGTACATCACAAACACAGCTTGCATAGGAGTTCTTAAATGATCGTCGTAGCACAACCACTTTTACAATGTATTCCGTCTTTAATGAAATGAATGAAACCCCTTAATTAATCAGAGGCGTTTGCAGCTTGCAGAAATACCCCTCATCCTGAGTCCCTATCTGAAGTAGGCCAGCAGCAGGTATGGAAACAGCACTGTGTTAGTGGCCGTGAGACCATGATCACTGTGCCCTGGCAGCACCCATCAGCTGCAGGTAAGTGATGAGTGAGATGACAGACATTTTTCCAGTTCCACTGGAGGCCTCAGAGTCCTTGCTTTATTTGTGATGTGCATCATGGCTTAGGACCAATGCAACTGAAACCCGAATGCGAGGATGACCGTGGTGAATGGGGATAGAGGACAGAGCCTTTGAAGACAGGCTGACTCATGGGCAGGGCCCAGCTACTAACTGGCCCTGACCATTTGAGGTGAACCAGTTTCTAAACTGGAGAAGGAATTCTGGGACAGCTGACTCCACACAGGTCACAGTGGTCCAGGCTGGCTTGTGGGCACAGAGCTCCCCCGCTAGCCCCCTGTTAGTTCCATTTCATTGTGGAGATGGCAAGTGCTCTGCATGACCCTGACACCCACCACTCCCCAGCACAGAGATTATTATCCCCATTGACCAATGAAGAGTTGATGCCCCTGAAGGAAACTAGACTAGTTCAAGGCTATAATGCTAGCACGTGGCAGTGTCAGGATGGCCTGAGTCTGTCTGACACCTACCTGGCTTCTCATGTCATAGCTCTGCCTGAGACTGTGATGCTGCATGGCACACCGAAGGCAGTGGCCGCACACCTGCTTTGTTCACTTGGGCAGGCAGGACTCCTGGGTAGGGTCTGGCAGAAGCTGGCTCTGAGCCCTGGCTGGGAACTTCCAGAACTCTTCTGAACTACCTACGAATCTAGGTTTCTTTTCATCTTTGGTTTCATAGGTGAGGCAAAGGAATAATGACACCTGGGTTCTGGGCTGACCTCTAGCTTAGTGAAGACCAGTGAACCATCTGCAGAAAGTACCCTTCAGTCATGGAATCAGGATGACTGTGGATTCTGCAAAACACAGAAACACATTTCTCTCTGGTCTCAGAAAGGCTACTCTAGATGGAGACAGATGACAAGGGTGCCTGGTGGAATCCATTTTGCCACACGAAGAAAAGTACTTCGGCGAATCGCAAGTGGTGCAAAAACATGGGGACTCTTGCATCAGCTACACTAGGATCTAAAGATAATTACGAGAAGTCAGGTTTTCTAATGACATTAAAAGAGGCAGTATTACTTTTCATTTATTTGAAGAAATCGGATTGAGTACAGCAGAGATGGGATATCATTTCATATATCTTCATTAATGGAGTGGTGCTCTTTAAAGAGAAATGTTAACTGAAGGGAAACCAGAAACTACTTTTATTGCTCAGATGGAAATAAAGACCTGGGTAGACTGGCTATGCATTAGCTTGTAATCAACAGCAAATCATAAAGATTCATGCTAAAAGACTCGCAATGGTAATCTAATTAGTTTTCTTACTGTTTGGAGAGATTAATTTAGAGCTAGCACAAGAAATGCAGAATGGTGCATGTCTAGGAGATCCGTCAGTTCCTGTCTCCAGCGTGGGAGAACTTGAAGATTAAATCTCGACGTGGTAATGCCAACGGGTGACCCAAGGAAAACAAATGTGTAAGGTGTGTGGCTCTGGCCATCAACCGACTCATCGAGTGGAGGAAGAGACTGACGTCCTGGCGAGATCCCGGGTGGGGACTCCAAGCAGCTCTGGGTCAGGTTCTTCACTACTACTACATAACCTTTCTAAGCCTCAGCTTTATCATACAGAAAGAGAACAAGGTCTTGCAGAATTGCTGAGCCGAGGTGAGAAGATGCCTGTAGACTGGGTGGTGCCCAGCAGGTGCTCAGTATAGACTGTAATTATGGCCGTAATTGCTTTCAGAAAGTGGGCTGGTCTGCAGAGACCTTAACAATGGAGAAGGCGTCTGAGAGCGGAAATGCCACCTGAGGCTGCCTCTGTGCACCATCTTGGAGTCCTGGAGGCTGCCTGGGCTCTCAAAGGCAGGGCCGTCCTTTTGTCTACTATGTCTCACAACGATTCATCCAGCATTTGCAAACCTATTTTAGAAAGATGTAAATGAAACATCCTGGGATGTCTCCCAAATTTGTTACTGACAAATGATCTTGGGTGGCACCTTCCCATTCTGTGGCTAAATGAACCCAAGAAGCACTAATTGCTTTGAAGTTAATAAAGACTTTATTGGCTTCAAATAATTGGTGTTTGTTTGGCTGCTATGATTATAGTTATCACACACTCTCTACATAATGTAAGCTGGCAGAAGTTTCTACCTTTTACAAGTTTTAAATCCCAATAGAATTGACAGAAAAAGCTATAACTACAAATTGGTTTGCAATTTTCCTCTTTCTTCCTAGCAAGTCCTGTATGGTTATATTATGAACCTTGCTTCACACAAACTGCTTGTGACTTTTATGGCCCTTTTGTGATCTAAATGGCTATCTCATAAGATATTCCATTGCAGCTTCTTTTTCAATTGCTTTTACTGTGAAATGCCCTTGTGGAGAGTTCTGGGGACCATTTCACACTCTTATGGTATTGATTTGCTAAACCTGATGATAGGTTTATATTTAAGATACAGTCTTGTATCTAAACAGAGTGGGAAGCTTATGAAAAGCAGAGCCAGGGCTTCCATTGAGGGGATTTTGGATACCATCTGAATGTTCTGGAAGACAAGGAGAACCCCTAATCATCTTTGCATTCATTTTGTAAACTCAGCACATGACAATAGCACTGGAACACTGGCAAATTCTTACCCGATACTGTGACGGTCAAATGAAGGCCAGGTTGACAGTGAATACATAAAAACATGATAATATCATTTGTTTGAGTCTTCTAAAGTAGGGAGTTTGGCAGTGCTTTCGTTATTAACACTTTTCATGACCCTCCACGAAAGAAGCCAACATCTGGCTGGGATGCAGAATGCGAGGTATCTCTTTGTCTTGTGATCGAATCTCTGTGTAGTTATGATCAAAATAATAACCAAATGCAAGAGACTAGCTGCAGGCCCCTCACCTCTGGTCCAGCCCTCACTTGGCTTTGCGCACATGCTGCGGGCTGCAGCGTAATGAGAACAAGGCTGAGTGTGAGTCCTGGCAAGAAGTGAAAGAGGATTCTGAGAAAACCTGTAAGAGAGAGGGAGGCGGGTGCAGAGTGAAGAGGAAAGAGAAAATACGATGAAAGAGACAAAAGCGAGAGAAAAAAATAGAAAGAGAAGAACGATTTGTGGTGGCCTGAGTTACTTATTGAAGGAGGAAAATGATGGAACTCATTGGTCTGGCTGCTGCCAGGTCTCTGCCAAGACATAGCTCCCGCCTTGAACCCAGCCCTGGCCATACTCCCTCTCATGCAAGAATTCCAGCCACAGCATTCAGTAGTTATTACTATATGCCCATGTTCAAGTTCCTAGTTTCTCTTCCTTCCAGAATCTATCAATTCTCTGGATAAACTTCAAAGTCTAAGTCTTTGGCATACAAAAAAAAAAAATCCTAACATTAGTCAAAGTGGCACCAAAAGGTAAACCAACGATTAGAATTCATTTAAAAAACAAAAAACAAACCAAGCCCCACTCAAACAGAACCAGTGTGGGAAATGAAGACTTAGGTGTCAGGGTTGGAGAATCTTAAATTATCAGGGAAGAAACAGAGCTGGGTGGAAGGCATCAGCCAAAAGTTTTCTATACTTTTCAATGAGAGCATCAGGGAAGATGTCCCAAGCTGTGCTTTCCACGTGATGTGGAGGCTTTTATTCTAAGAGGTCACCCAAGCAGATCCACCAATGAGCTTCCATTTGAGTGACAAAAATCAATGAATATGGACTGAAGCAGGGTGGGCCAGGTTCACTGCCAGGGAAATGGTGGGGAGGTCACTGCCACTTGGTCATGCTTTGATGTGAGAGAGAGCAGATTGCTGTGAACACCAGCAAGACGGACGCTCCAACGTAGCCTCTATAATGATGAGCCATAAATTCCACTCTGTGTTCTCCATATGCTCTATCTTCATTTAGAAACTATGGCATTCAGGCCGCTTACACCTCAGTTCTGCAATGAAACTGATTTCCCCACAGATACTCAACAAAAGCCACTCATACGAACTTTAAGGACTTTCTGCTTTGCATAGGAAAGGTGATGTGACTTGGAGTGTGTGTGTATGTGTGAGTGTGTGTGTGTGTGTGTGTGTGTGTGTGTTTCCCTCCTGAGCTACAGCCCCATTTGGATAGTGTTAGTAGCAGGGAGCTCATGTAACCAGTGTGATGCAGAGTAGGGGAGTTTCTATCCAGCCTTCTCATTTCAGAAGAGCCTGAATAAGTAGGATTGTCAGGCTTTGATGTGGCGAGGCTGCTTTTGGCAGAGGACACCCAACACATACTTTGTTATTTTCTTTTATGACATAGCAGGCTTAGAATTCAAATGGAACTTCCAGGACAGCCCTGATGCCTCCCCATCTCTGGACTCAGTCTTTGCATAATGCACAGAACATGGGAAGCAGGAGAGCTGCCAGACAAGGCCAGGAAAATACTAGAAATATCTGATAGGCTGAACTGTGGCTTGTTTTCGTGGCAACTGCTCTAAGAACCTGCATCCAGCAGACTCAGCAGATGTTTATCGAGCACTAGCCATATGCCAGGGATTTTGATGCACATTAGAGGAGGCATTATCCCATTTCAGAAATAAGGAAACTAAGGCTGACAAAAGTTAAGGAAATTGCCCAAGGCCACAAAGCTAGCCAGGTTTCAAATCCTAGTCTTCTGACACCAGGTTCAGAGCTCTGGTGACTGAACCCAGCCGGTGGGCTTTCTGATACAGGGACCAACATCACGGCAGACACTTGTATAGCTATGGTATTCTGAGGGCCTTATGCATTATCAACACATTCATTCTCTGTTGCACCCTATGGAGCAGGTTCTATCATTATCCTCATTTTCCAGATGAGGAGAAGGAGGCAAAAAGAAGTGAGGCAAATCTGCCCAAAGCTACTTGGTGGGGAAGGGGCAGCAGTGGGATTTGGACCGACACTTCAGCCTGTGCTCCTCACATCACCACACCATGCCTCCCATCACCTGGACTCTCTGAAAGCCTCACAAAGAGGGCTAGGACTCCTGGTCCCAGGGCCAACAGCCAGAATTGTGCTGTAGAAGTGACCGCTAGCATCCCTTGGGATAAGTGTGCGCATGTGACACACTGCAGAGGTGCTGTTCCAAAGGTTGAGGTTGCCTTCATTATTTCTTGCATCCATTCATTGAAACAAATATTAAATTCCTACTGTGTGCTAGACGCTGACTGTTGAAATTGATTAAAAGGTTCAAGTTATTTTTCTATTTTTTCTAATTTCCTCTAAACATAGAGATGATAACCACATGTCCTTATGAAGCTATCTTTCAAATTTGCCTGGGCGGTTCAGTCAATCATCCAACTCTTGATCTCCACTCAGGTGTTGAGCTCAGGGTTGTGAGTTCAAGCCCTGCACTGAGCTCCATGTCCAGTGTGTGGCCTACTTAAAAAAATTGGAATAAAATAACAAGATATTCTCAGCTTTCTCCCTATGGCTACTCAATGACAGGGAGCTACACATTAACAGAATGGATTCATAGATTAGACAGGATCAGAGCTGCCCAGAGCCACAGAGCTCATGTGGTTTCTGTTTTCCAATTCAGGGGGCAATGGAGGCCAACTGAAAGCAGTTTTTATTTTATTTTTAAGAGATTTTATTTATTTATTTGAGAAAGAGAGCATAAGCAGGGGCGGGGGCAGCAGAGGGAGATGTAGAAGCAGGCTCCCCCCTGAGCGGGGAGCCCTATGCAAGGCTCAATCCAAGACCCTGGGATCATAACGTGAGCTGAAGACAGATGCTTAACCAACTAAGCCACCCAGGTGCCCCCTGGACAGTAGCTTTTAAAAGCAAATTGTTAAAATGATTCAATCCAGTATCACAGCGATCTCCTTATCACTGTGCGATGGTTAAATTTGGGTGTGTAAGTGTCACTTCTGAAGCAGACCTGGCTGGGTTGTTGGGTGATATGTAACCTACGAAGATCCTCTTGGTAAAATCTGACAAAACTGAAGAACATAGAGACTTTAGACCTCAGTGGGAGCTGCACAAGCCCACATTACCAAAAGATTGTTGTTGCCAGCAGGATGTGTGTGTGTGTGGGGGGGGGGCGAGGCTTGGCTCAATTCTAACATTTAAAAAATCGATTCTGTATCACACTTAGGTTGGCATCTATCTGGAAGTAGAAGCATCTGTGTATCTGAACTCACCCCCACACCCCACAACGAAACCCTAATGCCCCTGTGGGCGGGTGTTGGCACCCCCATTTTGGCATCCCCTACAGTGTCTTGCAGAGTAGAGGCTCAACACATTTCCATTCAAGTGCATCAAATCATACCGAATGCTTTTCCTGGGTGAGGGAGTAGCTGTCCAAATTATCTTCATTTTCATGATCCCATAAAAATCAGGCACTGTTCATCTAGATGGGAGCCATGACATACAGGTAAGAACTCTGAAGCTAAACATGTTTGCCTTCAGTGACAGGAAATCGATGCTTGCTAAAAGTACACATACACAACACATACACGCACGCACATGCACATGATAGTTTGTTGCTTTCTTTTTTACAACTCTCACTATTCTCATTTCATTAGCTGGTGGGTTTAATCATGGTTGTTGGTCATTAATTAGGTCCCTGAAGCAAATCAAAATGTGTGCAGTAGAGTTTCAGTTTTGAGTTCTCACAGTTGCCCTTCCACCTTAAGAGGATTTGAGGCTCAGCCATCTATAGAAAGGTGAGATTCAATTCACTTTCTATAGAAAACTCTAAAATATGGGGGGTCGTTTCTAATGTTATTCTATCTACGTCAATAGAGCTGAACTCTTAAATATAATTAGACCCATTTAGCTGCTGGCAATTGCCAAAGTCTAAGCTGTGGCTCCCTTTTGACATATTCCATTTTCTCCATGACAGATAAACAGCCCAGAGAATCACCCCTAACCTCCTTTTTCTGTAACAAATCCATGCAGACGGTCCTCTTCCCTCTAAGGGCTAGATAACAGCCTCATAAACACGTGCCGACAGAGAAGCTTCTGGTTGGCTTTAGAAAGTGATTTGGGACCCTGCGACAGGGAGTGTTTGGTACATGGCAGACTCCCTGGCAGAGAATAAAATCCTTCTAGGCAGAGGCTATATACATCCTACAAAGCAAATAATCATGTGTTTTCCTAGGAGTTGAAGTATTTTTCGATTCCCTATGCTCTATCTGTGGGACCCCATTCAACTCTGCTAATGCACACTGCGATTTTTAACACATGCCCATATTTGATCTGTCACACATGCTTTGTTTTTACTTACTAGTAAGTTAGACATGGTTTGCTGTGTTTCAGTTTCCATATTTTAGCAAACAGTAGTATAGTTTAATATTCATGCACTTAGAGTTTAATATTCATGCACTTAGCTCTTGCACCATAAAGCTGGACCTCGGAAGTCATTTATTTGTCAGGAAATCACCTTTTAACCAGGTGCTTTTGGCAATTCAGCGACAAAACCCCTTG
This sequence comes from Canis lupus dingo, assembly GCF_003254725.2. Lineage (NCBI taxonomy): Eukaryota > Metazoa > Chordata > Mammalia > Carnivora > Canidae > Canis > Canis lupus. The sequence goes on along the minus strand of NC_064281.1, from coordinate 117,708,691 downwards.
TGCCAGGCATACAGCCACATAAAGTACAAAAGTAAACCATTGAATCATCAACTCTACAAGGTCGGATAAAAGCAATCTATAATTGTATCAAACCATAATTTCATCTATTACATATGGGCCGTCGTGGTACAGATTTGGTTTTGAGGCATAAATTCCCCATAGTTGCTGGTATGTGAATGGCATTATTTGTTTCATTATCTTAGAAATGTCTCTGTGCTTTATAAGGGGCACCTGTGTAACAATGAGCATGGTGAGGGCCAAAGGACATTAATGCACAAAGAGTGCCAGCCAATTGCTTGCTCCGGCTTTAAAATCTGTCAGTGAAATCTGGCAGAGTCATGTGCTTTCCATAATAAACTTGTTCCTCCGCCCGTGGCTGTTGGATCTCCACAAGCCAATGTGCTGTTCTGAGTTTGAAGCAAGAGAATATACCTTGGCCAAGAGGAAGCATTGTAATGAATAATGAATGCCCTCTCCCTTTTGCTGGTAGGGAGGGAAAAGGATGGGAGTGTTCTTCATAGATGACTGACTCTGAGTGGCAGGCAGAAGGTTGGAGAACAGAGATGGTAAGTGGCCAATGATTCAGAATCAAGTGTTGGTGGGGAGCCTGGATGGCTCCGTTGGTTGAGTGTCCGACTCTTGATTGTGGCTCAGGTCATGATCTTGGGGTTGTGAGATCGAGCCACATTGAGCTCCATGCTCAGCGGGGAGTCTGCTTGAGGTTTCTCTCTCTCCCTCTTTCTCTGTCCCTCCCCCTACTCTCTCTGTCTCTTAACATCTCTCCAATGAATAAATAAATAAAATCTAAAAAAAAGAAAGAATCAAGTGTTGGTGTTTTGCTGAGAACATCCTAATAACTGGGAAATGAGTAGGGATGTCTGGCTGTCCATTAATGAATAGCACTGAGGTGTCTAAACCCCATTGGCAAAATCATTCTAGTATCTGAAGAGACAAAGGGAGGGAAAAGAAAGTCCTCAGATGTGAACTACTTTTCACTATTTTCTTATTTTTCCAGGGAACGTAAGAGAGTAAGATAAAGCAGATTCACTCAGTTCCCCAAAACCAAACTATAATCCATGAGGACCAAATGGTGCAGCATTTGAATTATTCTTTAGCCACAAATTAGCACCTCTTAAGGGCTTCATGTTTTTGAGCCATTGATTTTTGATAAATCCTGATTGGCAAATGTGAGAACAGATGTAGGTGTGCCAGATGGTTTTTCCAGACTTACTCAGGTCTAACTGCCAGACTTTGGGCCAACTAAAGCTGAGAAAATAAAAGAAATAATTTATTCTCTTTCTCCTGACTCTGGGGACCGCTCTCTCTGTGCCCAGCAGTTCTTGCACTGCATGCAGTACCATCCATTTGGGAGAGAATCACTTATTCAACTTCCTGAAATAGACCAAAAGAGGGAAAACAGCAAATAGTTTCAAAAAATTAAAAGATGCTGAAAAATGGCAAAAATACCAATTATCAGCTATCCAAGATTTTATGAGAAAACGCTTGATTCCTTTGAGCCAAAAACAGTGTTTACAGTTGCAGCAATGAAAATTCTAATTTTGTGCTCTAATGAACACAAAACAATCCATACTCAACCTTGGCAAAACTTATAATGACTGTGTAATTGAAGTGACTTTGTCATATTAAAATGTTTCATAAAATTACAGAAAACTGCCAAGAAGTAAGAACACAGACTGCGAAGCCTTGGCTATGTGATACAATAGCCACACCGCCCCCCTGTTTTGTAAGTAGAATGAATCAGTTTATGGAATTGAAGAACACCATTCATATTTCACACCAGCTTACCAAGCCATAAGATGTTAGATGCTTTTGAGAAGGATTCACATGACGTAGTTGTTTTATTCTAAGCATTAAATATCAAGTCATAATTTACTTTTAGTTGTAATATCTCCAATATATTTAAAATACTATTAAATTCTTCCTCAGTATATTGGAATATAAAAAAAGGGAAGGCTTTCCCCTTTTCTTGGTGACATTCCCTAGTCCGAGTCAACTAGTTGGTCTCAAGCATAATGGATGCTCTGGGGAATCACAGCCTCCAGCATGGTTGTAAGAAAAATCGCAATCACGGTGATTCATGAGGGAAAACACACAGATTTGGAGATAACCTTGGTTCCACCCAGGTTGAGACTTTTGGAAAGTTGTGAGGCCTAATTCCCAATCCCATTCTCTTGGGGCTCTTAAATTCAGAATTGGAAATATACACTTCTACACCGAGCTAAGGCTTTTTGTCTTCGTGTCCCATATGTGAAGTCCAAATACTGGCTCAGGGGTTGCCTTCTAAACTAAGAGGCGGTGTCTACAGAAGTAAAGTGAAATTTAAAAATGTGTTAATTGGAACCCAGAACAGTCAAAGCAACCTTGGAAATGAAAAAAGTTGGAGGAATCCCAGTTCTCAATTTCAAAATCTACTACAAAGCTACAATAATCAAGATGGTGTGGTATTAAAATAAGAATAGATATATAGATCAATGGAACAGAAATAAGGCCCAGCAGTAAACTCTCACATTTATGATCAACTGACTTTTGACAATGGCCTCAAGATAATTCAATAGGGAACGAGTAATAGTCTTTTCAACAAATGATGCTGGGACAACTGGATTTCTATATGCAAAAGAATGAAGTTGGACCTTCACCTCAGACCATACATAGAGATCAACTCAAAACGGATCAAAAAATTTGGGGATCCCTGGGTGGCTCAGCGGTTAAGTGCCTGCCTTTGGCCCAGAGCATGATTCTGGAGTCCTGGGATCGAGTCCCATGTCGGACTCCCTACATGGAGCCTGCTTCTCCCTCTGCTTGTGTCTCTGCCTCTCTCTGTGTGTCTCTCATGAGTGAATAAATAAAATCTTAAAAAAATGGATCAAAAAGCTAAAAATAAGGCCTAAGAATGAAAACTCTTTTGTATATCATATGCCTGATAAGGGACTTGTAGCTGGGATATATAAAGAATTATTACAAATAAATAATAAAAACACAGGACCTGAATAAATATTTCTCCAAAGATACAAAATTGGCTCTAAGCACATGAAAAGGTGCTTAACATCATTAGTCATCAGGTAAATGTGAATCAAAACCACAATGAGTTCTCTCTTCACACCTACTAGGATGGCCATAATCAAAAGACAGATAAAAACCAGCGTGGGTGATGTTGTCAAAAAAATGGGAAGCCTCATATACTGCTGGTGAGAATGTAAATGGAACGGCCAGTCTAGAACACAGTCTGGCATGATCTCAAAAGGCTGAACACAGAGTTACCATATGACTCAGCAACTCCACTCTTAAGTATATACCTAAAAGAGCTGAACAACATATGTTTACACAAAAACTTGTGCACCCATGTTCACAGCCACATTGCACACAATAGACAAGAGGTGAAAACAACTTAAATGCCTATCAGTTGACAAATGGACATACATGATGTGGTCTATCCATAAGATGGAACAATATTACTCAGCCATAAAGAGGAATGAAGTACTGATTCATGCCCCTTGCCCTTCACCTTGAAACCATTATGCTAAGTGAGGAAAACCACATAAGAGCACACTTATATGGGATGCCAAGAATAGACAAATCCATAGACAGAGTGGTAAGGGCTGCGTGGAGGGAAGAATGGGGAGTGATGGCTCAATGGGCTCAGGGTTTCCTTCCAGGGTGATGGAAATGTTCTAAAATCGATTGTGATGATTGTCACACAAATCTGAAAATACACTAAAACCCACTGAACAGTATGCCTTAAATCATTAAATTGTATGTTATATGGAGCATATCTCAAAATAGCTGTTTAAAAGATTGCATTATCACCTCAAAAATTCCACTTTCTATGGCGTGAAGAAAGTTTTAAGAGAGCAAACAGACATTACAGGGGATGCTGATCTAGATGACATGGGTATTCATATTTAGTGAACTCATTAGACCATAACTCCAATTTTCTAGTTCACATGATCTGCTTACAGTGTGGCTCTGGCTTCAAGACTCTGTTCAGGACCACTGGCTACTGATTCAGACTAGTGGCCTCTTTAGAGGCCTCCTTGGCAGGCTGGTGAACCTTCTAGGTTATGTCCCAGGAGCTCCATATACCAATGGTAGGTTGGCTACAGAGACTTCTGTTTCTGGCTCATGGGGCTGTCCTCAAGTGAGAATTACTTTGCTACTGACTTGACATCATTAATGCAATCCAGCTTTACCTACTGCAGCATATCTCAAAGTAGATTGTGAGATTCCATAGCCAAAAGCCTTCTAGGTCAAACGAGCTTGGGAAGCACTGCAGTAAACTACATTTCCCCCTCACAGAGATGCACAACATACATTAGAACATTAAGGGCTCAAAGTCAACCTTAGGAGAAAACTTTTTTAACCCAGCATTTCCCATACTTATTTGACAATTCTTCACCACACACATACACCCATGTACAAATACCTGTTTTGTCTCCTGAATAACCTATTAACATCCTTTAAGACACTCTCCATAGACCACACTTTGGGGAAAAGCTAATTTAGCCCATCAAATTAGCCAGAGGAAGAGAGAATCATGATCTTGAAGCTAAACTTTAAAAATATGAACATGTAGGCACAACACTCAAATCCTTAGAATAGCGTTTCCTGACCTTTTCCACATCTTGGTCCACAAAAGAATGGTATGGTTTGCAATCAACAGACTCCATGGCTCCTGGGCCCTGCCACCCCAAGGATTACAAGGATCAATATATCAGCATTTCTGTCATCTATGCCACTAAGGAGTGGTGGGGAAGTTCTGCTTTGTACAGTCTATCACAAAACCACCCAAATTCAATTCTTTTCATGTTTAAGAATGAGCATACAAGTGGTGGAGGTGATACCTGACTTCTCTGGACATTGGAGTATTTGTACAGATATCACCGGAAAGTTTTTCCCATCACTGTGAGACTGACTATGGCTTTCTTGAGGTGGGAGGAAGCAGGTAGAGCAAAGGGGTGATTTAACAAACTACAAAATCCAGGAACAGAACTGGATACTTTTAGGAAATCAGACTGGTCATTATCACATCTAAGCACCTAGAACTTTGTCCCTTCTTTATCGAGATAAAATTGATATATGATGTGGTGTAAGTTTAGGGTGTACATGATGATTTGATAGACTATATTGCAAAATGAATACTCCAATAAGTTCAGTTAACACATTCATCACCTCACATAGTTACCATTTGTATGTATGTGGTGAGAACTTTTAAGATCTACTCTTTTAGGGGAGCTTGGATGGCTCAGTGGTTGAGTGTCTACCTTTGGTTCAGGGTGTGATCCCAAGATCGAGTCCCACAGTGGGCTCCTTGCATGGAGCCTGCTTCTCCCTCTGCTTAGGTCTCTGTCTGCCTCTGTCTGTTTCTCTTTCTGTGTCTCTCATGAATAAATAAATAAAATCTTTTAAAAAATTTACTCTTTTTAACGACTGTCAGGTATACAATACAGCATTATTAACTATAGTCGCCATGCTGTGCATCAGGTCCCCAGAAGTTATTCATCTTATAAGTGGAAGTTTGTACCTTTTGACCACCTTCACCCTTTCCCCACGCCCTGTCCCCCGGCAAGTACCAATCTATTCTGTTTCTATGAGTCTGGGTTTTATTAGATTCCAAATATATAAGTGAGATCACACGGTATTTGCCTTTCTCTGTCTTGTTTCACTTAGTATAATCCCTTCAGGATTCATCCATGTTGCTGCAAATGGCAGGATTTCCTTCTGGTGTGTGTGTGTGTGTGTGTGTGTGAATAATATTCCATTACATATCACATTTTCTTTACTCATTCATCTCATGTCTTAGCTATGGTGAAGAATGCTACAATGAACACAGGGGTGCAGCTAGCTCTTTGAGATGGTGACTTCATTGCCTTCAGCTCTGTTCCCAGCAGTGGGATCGCTGGATCGTACAGTAGTTCCCATTTGAATCTTCTGAGCACCCTCTATGCTGGTTTTCATAGCGGCTGCACTAATGTACACTCTCAACAGTGCATGAGACTCCCTTTTCTCCACACCTTTGCTGACCCTTGTTATCTCTGGTGGTTTTTATGAGAGGACACTACGAATAGTTCTCATTGTGCTGTCTGCACAGGAATCTTGGTTATTTGGAAGTTCTAGGTGCTCACTGTTGGTAACTGAGTGCCTACCCCTGTTAGTCAACTGTTTGTGGCCGAGCCATTGAAGGAGGATTAGATTATACCTGGCACTGTTTCTTATCAGGGGCATTCACTCTCTCCTAATTCCTTGAAAATCATCTTCTCTACATCTGATAGTTCTGTTAACCAAATCATTTTGATTAACTGGAACACTGCTTTCCCCAGGCCTGTCAAAAGTCAAAAGCAGAAATATAACTTTTTTTTTCAAACACAGAGATTTTGTTTTTATCATTCATTGGCCGCATTATTCTTGTTTGGGGAGAATTTGAGTTATATTTATGATTTTTGTGGCAGTAAAAATTATTTGAAAAATCAGATTTCAGGGGGTTTCACAATATACTTTCACCTGAAAGACAAATCCAATTTGACATGAAGTTTCATTACAAAGAAACTGTTACATGTGATGACACTGGTTATTGAAAATTGAAATGAAGTGAGGGGAAGCTAACACCAACGTGTATGAGATTCTGCTTTCTTTGAATGACACAAAAAACTCAATATATCTAATCATCTCTGTTATGCCCACTGGGGAACTCAGCTCCCGTAATATTGCACAAGGTTTTTTCCTTGATTGCTGGAAACCCAACTACTAAGCCATATGCCACTGACATCGGGACTTAAAAAGCTTTGTGTGTCTGTTGGATCATGGGAATCGTTTTACTTTTCCTCTCTTGGTTAAAGTAAATAATAGTAATAATCTGGGCACAAAACTCATAAAAGAAGGGTGCCAACCAGTCAGCACACACCAGCAGTTTGGCTTCTACACTGAGTGTCTGAATGATTTCAAACCCAGCAGTAGGCATTAAGCCCATCGCCCCTGATCAAGTTTTCCTGTGCTCCGATGAGTGGCCCAAGCATGGAGACTATTAATGGCAGCACAATAGGGGGAATTAGCTCTCTCCTACCTACTGTAGGTTTTGCCTTAGAAACTAGAGGACTACTGCCTCTTGGGGGAGGAGTATTCCCTCTGCTCTGCTTCTTTCTCTTGCACATTAAACTATACTTTCTGGCTTCCTCCACCCAACTCTTCTGTCTTCATGAATCAAATCAGCTTTCAAGGACCTTTCCTTCAGCCTTCAGAGTCAATGTCACCCCAGGGTTACCAGAGTCCCCTGGTGTGTGGCCTTTCTATCAGTTTTCTCCTTCCCTGCTTCTGTTCTAGACGCTCCATATATTCCATCTATAATATTCTCAATTTCCACTTGGGGGAGGAGTCTGAGAGCTGGGATACATTTCTGAATTGGGGCCTCCTGGTTAGTTGTGCTGCACTGCTCTATCCAGATAACTCTGGATCCTTCTTATAGTTAACACAGTCAACAAGCAGGAAATTATTTGATAGATGAGCCATGCCTACAAAAGTAGCATGTCAGTTTTAATATGCAGCATCACCCTCCTCTCCCCCTTATCCTACCCTCCATAATTCTCCCCTGACATGCACCCAGAATCTTTGAGGACTTAAATCATGACACAAAATGGTTTTATGGTAAGTAGGTGAAGTAAAACTACAGTGAGTCCGGCCACAACTAGTAAAACATTTCATGTGCATATTAAAAGCTACAGTTTGATTACCGACTTGTTAGCCAGTAAGTCCCCAACACAATTCAAAGTAAATTTCCCTAATATGTCTAGTTATTCTACTCTTCCTGAAGGCTCGCTACTGAACGTGCTGCCTAAAGGAACAGAAAGATCAGGAACCCGAACAGCATGGGCCTGGATAGCGTGCCACTGGCACCAGAAAATAGCCTGCCCCATACAAAGTTTCCTCTGGAGTACGTTCCTCATCCAGAGGTGATTTTCCAATAAAATCAGCCTCGATTATTGCAAGCATAAGAGCAATCCCCGAGGGAGGAGATCAGGCAATTCAATTCTAGGAAATGCTGTATGAGGCAAAATTAACCTTGGAGCAGTGTTATTTCCTGAAACCTGGTCTTGTTTCTTTTCTTTTCTTTTTTTTCTTTTCTTTTCTTCTCTCTTTTTTTTTCATACACATCGATATAAAGTGAGGGAAATTTTTTCAAGCCTGTCATGGAGATGTGACCAAAGGACTCAATTACAGCACTTACATATTCATGACAATAACAAGTAAAAGAAAGCATGTTTACTTTTACCATTCCTTGGAGTTACTGCCTAAACCCTTGTGGCTGGAAATGTCTGTGACTCTGTGTATCAAGCCCTGCTGAAAGACCAGCAGAGCCATCCAGCTCCTGGGACAATCGGCCCATGGGGAGTTACTGGAAACTTCTTCATGCTCTGATGGTGAAGTATGATGGGAAGGAGGAAGAGGAGATAGGGGGCTTCTCAGACTCCCCAGCTGTAGGCAGAGGGCAAGTGTGGGTGTTTTGCTACTGGCTGCTCTGTGTCCCATCCCGCTAATTTCTGAGCATCAGAGTGGCCTTTCAAAAATAGGAAATAGCATGTGTTGTCAGTTGTTCGCTTAATAACCTTTCTGATTACTTGTCCCACAGTGACAAAAAATGTGCTTTCTGTCATTCTTGAAAATGCTTAATGACCTCTCATGCAACCACCCACGCATAACCCCAACTCATAGGAAAGCCAACATCTTTACCCCTGTGCCCTCCCTTCAAAATTAAGAGAGGGAATATATCCTGAGTTGGAAGGTGGGTATAGACCAGAGGAATGAATCATCTGTGAGGTGAAATTCCAGCGCTGTCAAGATAGGAACTGGAACTTTAAAATGCCTCAGAGTTAATCCAGTATGGAACACAGACTATTTTAAAAGAACGCTTGGTTCCTTTCCAGAAAAAGTTAGTAACTCACGTGAGGGTGAGTGAGGAGTTCAGCAATTGTCCACAGGGCTGTGTGAAACAGGCTTACTCTAAAACCAAACTCATACACCTACCGAACTCGGATGGCTGAACTTCAAAGTCCCCCTCCCAAGATACCTGCACTCATTCATTCAACAAATATTGAGATCCTACTGCATGCCAGATACTGTTCAGGTGCTAGGGTTATAGTGGCGTGTACAAAGTTCACACCCATATGGACTTTACATTCTTGTGGGAAGTGACCCTTGAAAACAGAGATGACAGCTCACTACACAGATGAATCTGACAGACAAATACAGTATATTAACTGCTAAAGTGGAAAAAAAAAAAGGAGGCCAAAGGGGATGGTGAGGGTACATGTGGGAGCAGTCGCTATTTTGCATGGGGTGCTTGTCCAACGCTGTCACTCTTGCACAACGCCTTTAAAACTCCTCTTGGGGGCATTCAGTATCCACAAGAGAAAATCACTCTTATTTTGAAGCAATATGCATGTTTATTTCCCTACTGACCACTTTTTCAAGTCAAGGCTCTGAGTCCCCATCTTGGGATAGTTTTCAAAAGTTAAACCCTCATTCCAGGATTTAGCACCCATTGCTAAGCGCCGGCAGAAGAAGGTCACACGTGTGTGACCAGTGGTCTGCAAGTTGATCTCCCAACAGGCTTTGTACAACGGCATCCCTGCATCTCTGTCATTGTAGGCCAGCCCTCATTTGGGTGGATTTAAAAACACATAGCGCATTTTGCTAGTTGCTGCATACATGTTAACAGGTGTTTCCACGGTGCTAGGAAACAGCAGGGTGTTCTGTCGCCTTTAAACATCCTCCCCTATGATCTTGTTTCAGTCATGTCAAATCCATTTGGGGAAATGGGCAAGGTTTGATCTATATCTGAGCAGTGTAGTCCATATGTGTAGAGAGTGCATACACACATCCACACCTATGTTTTTTCTAAGATTTTTTTTATTTATTCATGAGAGACACAGAGAGAGAGGAGAGAGAGAGAGAAAGACAGAGAGAGAGAGAGAGAGAGAGAGAGAGAGAGAGAGAGACAGACAGGCAGAGGGAGAAGCAGGCTCCAGGCAGGGAGCCCGATATGGGACTTGATCCCAGGACCCCAGGATCATGCCTTGGGCAGAAGGCAGATGCTCAACCTCTGAGCCACCTAGGTGCCCCCACACCTATCTTTAAAGCAGGGTGGTGAGCTTGTCTAATTTGCTGAGTAAACTCATGCATCTTGAAGCAAGTGAAACCTTCACTTAGCTAGTATTGGTAGTGACCTATATCTCTAGGGAGTGGGAGAGAGATGAATAAGATGTGCTCCTAGCATAGGTGCTATGATTAGTAGATTCCTGGCAACTCAGCCTGCAGGGTCTGATGATGCAGAGCCAGTGAGTATAAAGAAGCCCCCCCGACTACCCTGGGCTTCCAGGGAAGTGTGCAGTCACGTGCTCCCTGAAGCCACCAAAAAAATAAGCAAAAAGCCACAAGACTTTTCTGAAATATTTTCACCAACCACATGGAATGCATTTGTGGGAATATGGTCCTGGGAGAAGGAAAACAGTCAAATATTAGGGGGTGATGAGGACAGGGAAAACAGACACCAAAAAGAAAAAAAAGAAAGATTTCAGGACCTCTATAGTTAGGGCTGTTCCACCTGCCCATCACCAGTGCTTCCATCTTAGATTTAAATCACCATGGAGGTGGGTGGGGGGTGAGGGTGACTGGGTGATGGGCACTGAGGGGGCACTTGATGGGATGAGCACTGGGTGTTATTCTATATGTTGGCAAATTGAACACCAATAAAAAATAAATTTATAAAAAAAATCACCATGGAGCATGAGACCATATTGATGCACAAAGTATATAAATATGTGTGTATATATAAAACTGGGTCATAATGACATGCCATCGATCCCCATGCTGTAAATCCTACAAATGGAAACACTTCACTGTGGTAGGATTGTTTACCTTTATTATTATTATTATTATTATTATTATTATTAAATGTTGAGTTTCTAGACAACTGCTTTTGGTTTGGGAAAAAGCTTTAATAAAGCAGAAACTTTTTACTTCCTGTTTCAGTTCCTGGCCAAAGAGAGTCATCTCCATAGTTCTTCATTTCCCTCCTCACCCCCCGCCCCCAACAACTAGTAGTCAACTAAATGATAACTTATGACCCTAGGCTCCTGACTTTGAACATATTTTGTGGTCGATGGAGGGCTGATTTACTGTTTGAAGCCCCGTGTGTAGTTACCATGGGGGCATGCCTCATTTCCCTAGAAATCAAAATAGCCCTACTGTGCTTATGTCTGTGGCTGGTAAAAATACATTCAGAGAGAATTTTTATGTCTATGCAACAAATTCAGAAAATAAAGCTAGAATAATAGTGTTATGTGTCATGCCTAAAATACTAGATGTTTGAATAACGTGAAAGGAACTGTACGGAACCAAAATTTTTAAAAAAAACGTAAGAAACAATCGAAGGTGGATAAAGCCACAAGGGAACAGCCGGATGCTTAGAGGAACCCTACGTGAGCTGAGATTTACATAAAAGTCCACGGAGAGGGATTAGCCAGATCTAATCAGGAAGGATTTGACATGTCTATTTCTCCGCAAACAGTTTAAGAAGGGTGGATTCTAATCCCTCCCTAACTCTAACCTTTACCTTTCTAGAACAAAAGAATCCTTTTGAGCGTTTTCTTAGTTATGTCTACCTACATTGCACTGCTCTCCTCTTCTTGTTGAAAGTGGGACCCGGAGCTTTGGCAGCCTGATGCTTCGGGTGTCCTGGCACACACAGCTCTTCCTTTCCTTCTTTCCTCTCCTGCAATTCACGATCGTGCTTTCTAGAAGAGTGTCCCCTTCTCCTTGGATGCCTCTACCTACCAGACACTGCTCACAACACAGTTTCTGCTTTCTTCTCACCATGCTGTTTGCAAGTGTTGCTCGCTGTTCACCCCAGGGTTTCCTGCTGAGCCAGCGTGAGCCCACCCCAAGCAGGTGCTCACTTTGTTCCTCCACTTTATTCGCAGAGCATATCCACTCCATAGTGCGATGGGGCGTCTGTTTCCATATGAGAGTGTGAGGACCTCCAGGGCAGACACCGTGCCTTACTCACCTCCCCATCCACTGAGCCTGGAACCATCACGTTTATCAAAAGAACACATGTGCAGGGCTTGCTTGCATTTTGTGCGGATCCGCTATGTGATTTGGAGTTTGTGACAGCCTTCTGAAAGACTGCCGAGCAGTCACGTTAAAGTCAAATTCTAGCTATAACTCCTATGTACCAAAAAATGGGTTGGACTGTGTGAATGGATGAAAGGGTTGTCTGTTCTTGTCTAAGCAGTACATGCTTTAGAAGCAGAGAGTTAGAAAGTAAGACAGTGTTTTATAAAGTCCTGGATAAAGAAGTATTTTATGAATGCTGTTGCTTAAAAAGTGGCTTAACTTCCTTTAAAGTGGCTTGATCCCACATTTGGTGGCTTGTGTGAGGTCCCTCTGCTTCACCAATGGATGGGTGCTTTCCACATCCATTTCATCGCGAAAAAAAGGTGCTCCTAATACTTTTGAAAAGATCAGTGATGCTAATGAGACAAACCAACATGCTTGGAGTTTCGAAGAAACTCTTTCTTATTGATATAAAGTTACCAGAAGTGAAGGTGGCCTAATTGTCCAAGTGCCTGGAAACTTGCTGGTTCAGTAATTTTTGAAACAGTTGGTGCCATACTCTAAGAAAACCATACATGTTATGTAAACTTAGCTAATATGACTTTGAAAACCAACCACAAATTTTAAAGTGGACATGTGTGTCCCTAAGAGGTGACGAGAAAGAGGCAAAGGGTCCAAGGTGGAAAGAACGATCTGGCCCCTGGGGGCTCTGGGTAGTCTGCTCTCGGGATCTCAGTTGCCTTGTCTAGAACCACCTACATGACTCCACTCTGATTGCCAACAAAAATGGGGAGGAGCACCTGGGTGGCTCAGTGGTTGAACATCTGCCTTCAGCTCAGGTCATGATCCCGGGGTCCTGGGATTGAGTCCTGCATGGGCTCCCCGCACGGAGCCTGCTTCTCCCTCTGCCTATGTCTCTGCCTTTCTGTGTCTCTCATGAATAAATAAATAAAATCTTATTTAAAAAAGTCTTTAAAAAGGAGGATGTCCAGAAATCTGTGTCGTGTAGACGACTGCTGAAATCTTCTGCATCTGATTATAGCTAGTCCACTAGTGCACTGGGCTGAGTGCCTGCCAGAAAACAAGTGGGTCACAGATCTGACTCCGAGGGACCTAACCCTAAATGTCCATTCCCCTCACTGAGGACCTCCCCCAGGATAGTCCCAATTCATAAAAAACATTTAGAGTGTGAAACTGTAAAAGAGATATAGGAGATACTTTATCATTTCAGACTTGAGGGATTTCTTTCCTTTCCATGGTTGACTTTCTAAATCATCTGCTCATTTCATATATTCTTATCAGGGATGGATGTAAGTTATAAGGCCCTATGTTTTTCGAACTACCAGGCTCCCTTGTGGTCATTTTATCTCCCACGGACCTGAGCATCCTATTCTGTGTTCCATGAAGCACCATGTCAGGGAAGGCTGTCCTCTGGCTAAACACATTCGGGAAAACTTGAATAAGACAAAGTAAAACAGGCCTCTTGTTACAGGACTTCTTTGACCTTGCATTATTCAGACGTGCACAGGGGCACTCCAAGAAAGGGAGGTGATCATGTGTGCCAAACCTCTGTGGTGCTGGAACCTTTTATTCCTAAAGGAGATGATCCTGCAAGGCTAGTTTGTGGCACTTCACAGTACAGGATCCTTTGCCTTCTCAAGCCGAGAAGATGTGCTGATTCCAGTGACATGCTGCACAACTGTGCTGTGCATCTTTCCAAGAGCATCGCAAGACAAATGAACCCCAGCTGCAGAATTTTCTTTGGCTGTAAGGGGTCATCTAAATGACTCACCCCAATGTTCTTGGAGGCATGCTCATCTTCTCTCTAATGTATCTCTCGAAGGTTCTAATGATGTGGCTCTTTGGCCCTCATTTCACAAGCATATAAGGCAGAAATGATGGGAAAAGACATGGCGTGTGCCCGTGCATGTGTGTGAATAAACACGTGTATTATGTATGTGTTTCCAACATATGTGCTTGTATGCATCTATATCAAACTTGAACATCAAATATCTCCTAAAATAATTACAAAATAGGCATTCGAGCTTTGGCTTTTTTCAAGAGCTGGAATAACTGTATAAATCATATAGCTGAGGTCTGTAGCAAGGAAGGAACATGTCCAATTTCACACCACAAGCTAGTGTTAGATTAAGGAGTAGATCCCAGGTCTATGGACTCTTTGTTTATGTTTAATAATAGGGGACTCAATGGTGACTCAGTCATAAGTTAGGGTTCTTCACCACTATCAACTCCACCGAGCTAATCTCTCTCATCTGGATAAGCCCTGAGGTCCCTAAGTGACCATTTCTGAGCCTTGGTTTCCAACCTGACTTTTCGCTGCCACCTCAGCACCAATGGCTCAAACCAACAGTCTTTAAAGAATCTTGGTGTGAATGCCCTCCCCCCCCACCTTCTCCAATATTGCTAACTGGAAGCACCTTCTGTCCTTAGAGCTTCACTAGTACTTTATCTGTTTCCTACTTAATGAACATCTCTATCTTGTATTTAGTTTTTTACAAACTGATTTTATCCCTCCTACTGGACTCTAAACTCCTCGAGGGTAAGACCTGTGTCAGATTTATTTTTAATTCCCTCAGCATCTATCACAGTTCCCGGAATGCTGTAGATTCTCAATAAATATTCATTGGATGAATAAATGAATAATGCACAAACACCACGGTCAGGACAATCTTTGTGGCTATTTGTCATTTTCAATAATGAAACCACCGTATCTGGAAGATGGATTGGTTCTTAAATAAAGCTGTAATTTCCTAAGCAGAGTGGATTCTGATCCTGATTTGTGAAAGACAACAACTACGTTGTTTAACGTTGTTAAAGTGTAAAAGCAAGGAAGAATGTTATGCTTGACAACTGTGCTCTCGCCCGCCCTCCCTCCTTCTCCCTCCCTCCCTTTCCCTCTCTCTCTTTTGGTAACAGATGTCAACCTCGGTTAGATTCAACTCAACTTATTAGTGCATGGCTTTTAGCCAAAAGCAATTCACATTTGCAGAAGTGTACTATCACATATGTCTTAATAACAGAAATGTGTTTTTAAAAAAATGTATGTGATAAGTCACATATGGTAGAAGAAATCTGTACATCTCTCAGGCCTTGTTGTCACAATGAAAGCTTGAAGATAATTGCCGCAGAACATTAACATACAAGTGAAAGTCTCTCTGACACATTAAAGAGCCACAGTTTGAACATACTAATCAAGCTTTGATACCGGCACGGCTCCAGTAGACTGAGAAATACACCAGCATCTCTTGTCCTGATCACTGATCTTAAGAACATTCAATTTTGATTCTTACCCTCAGAGTAATATTTAATGTTTCAAGGTAAAATCATTAGTGTATCCAGGTACATTATGTGCTTACATTCACTAAGCATATATTTTAATTTCTCCTTTATATGGAGTGTAATTAATGTGTACCACAGTCTCTCTATGGTGATGAGAGAAGCTTACAACCATGAAGGTATTAAAAGTAAATTGAACAAGTAGTTGAGAAATAGGGAGGAGGAGGTGAACCTTTAGAGAGGGAAACAGACAAACAAAATGGATATTGTGAATCATTTACCATGGCTGTAATGGAAAGTTTGCTTAGCCTGAGTTAGATCTTGGGGAGTAACAGAATTTTAGAACATGCATATGCCTTTTGCAAGCCATCCATCCACACACAACTTGGAAGATGAGAAGTAGGCTCTGGCTCTGTGTTCACTGGCTTCTGAGGCATCACCGCCCTGTCACTGGATCTCATCCCCGTAATGACTTCAAATATGGTAAATTTGGAGTGGCCTCTTTGCTCTGAATGAGAATTGGGTGTACATTGGCCCCAGAAAGTCCAGAACACAGGAAAAGGGCTTGGTCAATGCCTGCTCAATGTTTTAAACCAAAAAAGACAGAGGGGTGATAGTTAAACCCTTACAGCCATGGAAAAGCTCACTCTCTGTGCCTTCTTCTACCTGAAACTAGAGCAAAGGTTGGCAAACTTTTTCTGCAATGGGCCAGAGAGGAAATAGTTTCAGTTTTGTGGCTTGTACTGTCTCTGTCACAACTCATCCCTGCCACCATAGCACAAAAGGAGCCACAGACAATATGGAAACAAATGAGCGTGCCGTGGCGTGCCAATGGAGCTTTTTTATAGACACTGAAATTTGAATTTCATATGATTTTCACATGTCACAAAAGATTCTTTTGATTTCTTTTCCCCAACCATTTGCCAAACTCTGCACCAGAGGATGACATCCAATCACACATATGATCATCTGCACCAATCTGTGTTCAGGCTTTGGTTGTAAATGCCTCCAGACCTCTGCTTTTCTGGCAAGACTGTACACACTTTCCATTGTAAACTCAATCATATGTTCATTCTTGCATACGAGAGCAAGCCGGCACCTGATCAGGGGCAAAGTAGTGGGAATGAACCGGGGCAGTGTAGGGAGCATTTTACCCATGGCGTAAGTCGAGAATAAGAGGGTCATGGACACCTTGATCAGGTACAAAGCGTGGCCCCTTCTGGTCCAACACTCTAGTGTAGGGCCACCAGTCTCATTAAGCCTCCAGGCCAGGATCCTGGAAGGCCCATTCTTTGGGATGTGTCCAATTTGCTTCCCTGTTCATTTATTCAGGAAAACATTTATTTGGGTTCTTAGTGCACTGTGGGTAAGTGGAATTCTTGGCTAGACCTCAGAAACAGAAAGAGGACCACTCTGCATAAAACTTCACAAGACTATGCTTCTGCTCTGCTCTCAGGCAGTGTATATGAACCATGCTCTGGCATCTCTGTCCCTGAGCTGAGGTCTCAAGGAGGTTCCCTTCTTCAAGCGCCCAGTGGTTGTGACTGGGAAGGTGGGTCAGGCATCGTGAGCCTGCTTGCAACAGGACGCCTGAATGCACGTGGAGAACAGTACCTTATTTAGTTAGAAGACGATTCTAAACATCTACCAGTTGATTGTGGCTAAGGCTTATAACTAAGCAGATTTGCAGATAGATTTAAAAGTACAAAGCTCATATTCTATTACTAATCCTTTGGTTCTTCTAGTTTTCCTGTTTGCTCTTTATAATAGTCCATAAAATGCCAGATGTTAAATAGAGTCTGTACTGTGAATTAACCAGAGCTCCTCAAAAGATATAATTGTCTGGAGGGTCGAATCCTGCCAAGGAGCAGAGACAAAACTGGTCCCACAAAACTGGGCCACTGGAGTCTGATTTTGTGTAGCTCCACATACTACCAATGGGTGGTTCTGCACATGCCCACACAGAGCTTGGGGCTTACTTCCTACAGGGAGGGCTTGAACTTGGGGATGTTTGTCCCACTGAGGCCTGGGTTTACACTCTTCCAGCTCTTGCCCCATCTCTTGTGACCTGGGGCACACATTTGCACATAGGTAGACTGGAGGGAAGGGTGCAATCGGATTAGGGGAAAGACGATCACTAATGGCCCACCCAGGGACAGGCAGCCCTGGCTTTGGCCTCATTAGCACCATCCTCTAATCCTGCCACAGGCGTGCAGTAGAGAAGCCTTCAGGGCACAGCCAGAAAAGAAATCAGGCTGCAGAGAAGATTTCAACCCCAATCAAATAACCAGACAACAGCTACCAGAAATACTCCCATAGGATGACTCTAGCATAACATATCTCCAGACTTCAGATGCTCCTCCAGAGGCTACAAAAGCCGATAAGGACTATTTCATGGCCTATGGAAAATTAAATCTTTTTTTTAATTTTTATTTATTTATGATAGTCACAGAGAGAGAAAGAGAGGCAGAGACACAGGCAGAGGGAGAAGCAGGCTCCATGCACCAGGAGCCCGACATGGGAATCGATCCCGGGTCTCTAGGATCGCGCCCTGGGCCAAAGGCAGGCGCCAAACCGCTGCGCCACCCAGGGATCCCTGGAAAATTAAATCTAAAAAGAAAGTATACAGAACCTTTTGGAAAAATGAATTAGAGCTTGGATTTAATGGTGTGCTAAACACTACCCTAGTGCTTTGGAAAAGCAGCCTTCTTGTCATTGGTATTAGCTAATCCAGTCTCCCAGAAACTATTAAAATTTAATGCACTCCCCATTTTGGCATTTGGTGCTCACTACAACGGAAGTTGGCGATTATAAATTAATACGAAGCTCCCAGAGATGTGATATTGCGAGGCCTACGATAACCCAGCAAAGAGAGTAGGACTTCCCTAGGCCACACGGCTGGTGGGCCTGGTCTGCATAACACCATAATCAGATGCCACAAACCCAAATGACAAGACAAACAGCCTTCTTAATTTGAAAGTCTCCCCTGTGGAAGACTTTCCAAGGATGTCTAAGATGAACTAGATTTAAAAGAGTGCTGTGCTGCTTGTTTATAATTTAAGAGTGTCCCATAAAACGCCCTGGAAAGAGCTCTTGATGCCAAGGCGCCAAACCTCCCCACGTGGCTGGAAATCACTTGGCGCATTTTCAGCCATTTCAGTCTCTGTCATAGGTCCAAGGTTTGCAATTAAAAATATAATCTTTTTAGCATGTGCAAGACCCAAAGGTTTGAAGTACCATGCATTGAATAGGATTATAATAGTCTTTGGCAGCTCTTCATGGATGGCACATATTAATTTATGTAAACTGGGCACAACTTGGGGCACTTCCCCATCAGAACCACAGGCAAAAATAAAATCAAAATCAAAGCTGGCCCCTGCTCAATAGGAGATTTGGGTTTTGGTTTTAGGTAGTTTGTTCATTCCCCTTGGTTTGTTTTCGTTTTTCAGTCGAGGTCTCTTTTGACACACGCACAGAGTCCATTTAAATTAAAATTTCCAAATAATAAAAAATAACTTACTTCACAGGATTATTCTTAGGTTTTGCCTTTTCAACAGCCTGTAAACAGAAGGAAAAAAGGCAATTAGACAACATTAGCAGGCATAATCTTCGTAACTAGTTACCAAAACGATAAGCAATATAGAATGCTCTTCCGAAACATAAGGACCTAACTGAAGCAGGCTGCTTGCAATAAGCAGACTGGAGACACAGAACACAATTTCCTTTCCCAAGGCACATGGTTACCTGTCCAAGTGCAGCTTTCAGACACAGATACTCATTCCTCTCTGCCTGCCTCACACTCAGATCTTAGCGCCTGGGTGGGCCTGTTTGGGTCGTTTTGACACAGTGGGGAGTCAGGTGTGGCAGTCAGGGGGGGTGGGCGCGGAGAAGGTGGTGGTGGTGGGAGAGCGGGGATGGTCATGGGCACACCCGAGATTTTTAGATTTGCAGTGGGGCCTCGTTTATGCTGTGTGACTCCTGACACCTGGCCACACCTGCATGGTGAGAGCAGGGCCAAAGTAGCCATTTCTAAAATCATTTTTATTAGCAGAGACCACAAAAGGCCAAGGGATGACCGACTGCTCGGATCAATTTCCTCCCGTGGAACCTTTAAGAAAACACACACCAAATCATCGAAATGAGGAAATCTGTGGGCCTCTCGGCCTGTGTCGCCTTAGACATGGAGTCTGGTTCCAGTTTATTGCTGAACCCATTGATCTGTGTACAGTCCATTTATCATTCATGAAAAGAGCTAGTGATCTTCACAGTATATTAGAAGAAACAACTCAGATCATCTGTCAACAGCCCTCTTATTTCTGTTTCCCTCTCCACAGGGACTGCATCTCCTTCGATTCTTCTGGAATTAAAATGTTGCTAAGCAACACAGCTGGGGGCGCTGATGGCAGAATGGCTACAGTCTATCAAACTGTTTAAGCACCTGGAGGGTTTTAGTGATGATTTTTTTCATACTTCTGTAGCATAATTATGTAATCAGAACCAAACTGGTACTCCCCTAGACTTTTGCAGACTATAGAAATAACATCTAACATGGGGAGTGCTAAAGCAGTGGTGTGGCAGTCTCTAGGATATTCAGACCCTTTCCAGAAGTATCCATTTGGAGACCTTTATATTTGTGAACCCTGGAAGTGGGCAAGGGCAGCTACTTATAACATCAGACTTGGCGTTCTGGGCGCCTGGTGCAGTAAGTACCCCGGACCCTTCTATGCATGACAACAGCTCAACGCACTCCAAAGCCATTTTTTAAATGAAACACTTCTCAAATTTAGAAATTTGTGTTGGAAATTCAAGCCCTCCTCTATTAAGTCTTGAGTTCCATTGCTAGGTAAATACCCATTAATATTTGGGTACTTTCTTTGGCTCTCAGTGGCAAAAATCATCTCACCATCTGTGCCTGAGGCTGAATTTTGGCAGGCAGTAGAGCAGCAAGAAAGCAAGAGCGGGAGGTAACAGGTGAAAATGATAAAAATAAGCAATATGTGTGTGGCCAGCTCAAGTCACGTCTCACATGTAGTTAGGATAGAAGGGTCTGGGGACCTGGGTGGTTCAGTGGTTGAGCGTCTGCCTTCTGCTCAGGACGTGATCCCGGGGTCCTGGGATTGAGTTCCACATCAGGCTCCCCGCGGGAAGGCAGGGAGCCTACTTCTCCTTCTGCCTATGTCTCTGTCTCTCTTTGTGTCTCTCATGAATAAATAAACTCTTAAAAAAAAGGGTACAAGGGTCTGGCCCTGAGCAGGTCTGGCCCTGGAAAGGAAGCGGGAAGGAAGAGGCGGATGGTGGCAAGGAACAGGAGCTGCACCCAGTCTGCCCGCCCATGCACACCTACAGCTTCCTTCTCTACCACCCTTTCTCCCCCAGTCCTGGCTGGTTTGGAATGGGGTATGGTAGAGGGCTGAAGACATGTCATTGTGGAAATGACATGAGCCTGCTTTCTCCCATCCCTTGCAATCCAAACAGGTCTATTCTTGAAGAAGACTTAGGTGATCGTAAAGTCACGAGCACAGTATTCAAGGGGTTTCCTTTTAGAGCACACTGGATGCAATAGCATGAGCATGCCATCGGCAGAAGACAGGGAGGGAGAAATCAAAGTGACATTGCTTAACCTAGCTTTCATTCAGTGACACAGTTTTTGAAAATGTCTTCTCTTCTCTTTGCTTCAGGACTGTCAATTAGACCCAGTTAGTTTTCTCTGATCAAGAGGAACATAATCATGTTCAAGGCCAGTTTCTTTGAAACCTATGTCTTTTTATACAGCCATCATAGGAAAATAATTTCATTCAAATTTATGTTTTCTGGGCTGCTTGGCTATTGATTGAAAATGTCTCTGCTGAGAGGTTCTCGTTTCTTTGGAGTTCACATCATCCTCCTGTGTGCTCACCACCTTTCATCTCTAAGCTAAACGGTCGCAGGGAGTCTCCACCAGACCAGAGACAAGAGCTCACAATTAGTGTTCTTTACTCTCGCTGTAATGCCACACTGTGTCAAGCATGTTATAAAGAATTATTCAACTCAGAGACTTTGAAGAAAAAGTTTAGTGAATTCTTTGCAGGAAAACTATATATGTCTTTAAGGTCTAACAAGTGGCCTACAAAATATACAAGGAGAACATTCCTCTGTGCAGATAACGGGACATGAAAACACTGATCCCCAGTTCTGAAATGTGAGATACCATTCAAAACGAGGGGAATCAAAATGAAATGATCTTGTGTAATTCACCACACATTAAGAGGGTTGCATATTGGGATTACAGCTCATTTTGAGTTTAAAAACATACATTAAAGTAATTTAAACTGATTGGAAGATGGAGGCTAGATAGTTAACACTCATGCTGCTTTAATTTGCAACGTCTATATGCTTTCTAAAACCTATATTCTACTTATTTTGTTCCATGTTTCCCTAACATGATACTTATCTTGCCATTAACGAAGCTCTAGTATAAGGATGATACGATAAATTAACATGCTAGAAAATAGACTCCACTGCAGTGTGGCGAGAGGCTGTGGGCTACAGTGGGAAGAGTGATGAGCGAGAAATCCAGAAACCTGGGTTTGGCTCCTGTCTTTGCCACTTACTATCATCAGGACATTAGCAAGGCAGCTGACACTTGTGTTTCCTTGTTTTAAAAAATGAAGATAAGCATTCCCATCCTGCCTAAATCAAGGGTGGTCGGGAGTGGCCAACATTCTGCGATGGCGCTCTAGAAACCACTGCGTGCCATGCAGATACAGTGCATTGTGACCTGCCTGCTTTTGGGCTTTGGTGCACACACCTGCATGGCCTGAGAGTTCAATTCACGGGCTCGCTGACTCAGTGACCAGGATGCAGTAGCGAACCTATGCAGTTATGCCAACCAGGATTACAGGAGCCACTCTGTTCTTCTTGGCATGTCAGGAGCAGTTCTGGGCTAAATAGAATGCTGCTGTCTGAAAAGTCCTACTCTAGGGAGATTGGTATGTGTTCAGATCCTGACATGCCTAGGCCAGCAGGAGAGAGCCCTTGTACCTTCACACAGGCCTCTGCCCTGAACCTTCTCGGGGGCTTGTGTTGGTGGCAGGGAGGCCAGGGCACCTGAGGTGGTGTGGGGGAAAAGTGCAGGTGTGTATACTCAAATCTGTCTGTCTGCCTCCTTCTCCCCGACCCTCCTCCACAAGGAAGCCTAGGAAGCCTCCCTTCTTTCCAGAGGATTCCTCCATCAGCACACCCCCCACCCCTTGCAAATCTCACTCCATGAGGAGGGTGCTGTGCTTTTTCGCTAACATTTGATCCTAAGGTTGAGAAGCCCTGAGGATGCTACTGCAGGTGAGCCTCCTCTGTCATATGGGATCTTGAAAAATTATATGCCCAGGGAGAAGGTGCTTCCCTCCTTCCAAGGGCTATTTATGAACGGATTCTTCTCTTATTACTAGCATTGTACTATTCATGGTATCCTGCTAAGCAGCAAATTTATTTCCTCAGGAGGGACGATGTGGCTCAGGACATGCTCAGAGTTGCTCACTCATTAAATCTATATTCTTAAAAATAAGAAGGACCTATTTCACTCAGCATAATACAAGTCAATTGGAGAAGGACAAACATTATATGGTCTCATTCATTTGGGGAATATAAATAATAGTGAAAGGGAATAGAAGGGAAGGGAGAAGAAATGGGTAGGAAATATCAGAAAGGGAGACAGAACATGAAGACTCCTAACTCTGGGAAATGAACTAGAGGTGGTGGAAGGGGAGGAGGGCGGGGGGTAGGGGTGAATGGGTGACGGGCACTGAGGGGGGCACTTGACGGGATGAGCACTGGGTGTTATTCTGTATGTTGGCAAATTGAACACCAATAAAAAATAAATTTATTATTAAAAAAAATAAGAAGGACCTTGTCTTTATGTTATGTGGAGAATCTCCTGGCTGCACCAAAGCCCAAGTGACTCAGGGATCATACTGAATTACGTGAACCATAAAAACTGTAGAGCTAGTACAAGAAAATAGAAAGAAGGAAGGATACAAAGTGGCGGTCTATTGAGTCCCATCCTCTGCGGCATACATAACATCATGTCTCATTAGGGAGAAAATGCTACATATACTTGCTCAACATCTTCTAAAGACGGATCTAATTAAAAAAAACTCTTTGTTAATTCTGTCCCAGTGTTACTCTAGTCCATTACATTTATTTAAAAAATGAGAAGATGTTGGGGCACCTGGGTGGCTCAGTCAGCTAAGTGTCTGACTCTTGATTTTGGCTCAGGTCTTGATCTCAGGGTCATGAGATCGAGCCCCATGTCCCTTGTCAGACTCCACATTCAGCAGGGAGTCTGCTGGAGATTCTCTCTCTCCCATTCTCTCTGTCCCTCTCCCCACTCACATGCCCCCCCAAATAAATAAATCTTTTAAAAATATTTTTTAAAAATGAGAGAATCTTTTTCAGCTTTTAAGAAGCATACCCTGAACCGTGATATCCAGACTTATGATAATGCTTTCCCCTTGCCCCCAGATTGGCAGAAAAGGGACCCCATGCAATACGTTTCCTCTTTGTTGACACTGTCAAGGTGAGTACTCGGAGGGCCTACACATATTGTAGCAGTAGACTCATTTCATAAGGCTATGTATTCAGGTACTGCTTTTTTCCTTAATCAATAATAATGTTGTCAGTAGAGCATAAAATGTGATTCTATTAGCACTGCTCCATATAGCTTTGACCTCTCCTGCTTATATGTTTTTTTCCTGGCATTTTCCTAGCAGACGCGCCCAAGCTGGGTCTAGACAATACATTTCTTGATTAAAAAAAAAGTAAGGAGTCAATCATTCAGATAATTTTAAATAACTAAATATTGGGCACTATGGAAATAAGACAGTTGATTGCATTGCTTTTGAGTTTCTATGTTTTGCCTTCTTTGACTTTTCACAGGGCTGTTCTGTGAGATGCAGCCCTACCTTAACCTAGTGGCATGTATTGGTAAATCGTATCGATTGCCTAAGTCCAGAAGAGAAAACTCCTCTATTAACAAATGAACTCATCATTAGGGTATTCAGATGGTCTAAAATCAATACCTGCAGAATTGGTTAAATCAATTAAAGAGACATATACTGAGAACACTTGCCCAAATATAAAAATGAATTGCTTAATTACAGCATTTAAATAGATTTCACCGGAATGAGTACAACAGCCAGAGGCTTATATTATCTCCTATAGGCTGGGGTTTCAGCTGGCAGCACACACACATAGCCGGAATTGCAGATGAAGAGGAGATGTCACTCAGCATTTTGCAACACCTGGATGTCTGCCTGAATTTCTGACTCAATATCTAGGGCTGGAAATCTTTAGCAAAACACGACCTATTGTTATTATTTACCCCTCTGGAGAGGGGCCCACAAGGAAACGTGGAAATGTCACGTATTTGAACACTGAACCTACATGTAGGAAGCAAAAACATGTTCCCTGTCTTTAGAGTACTGGACTTCTCCCATTTTAATTGAACTCACTGTTTGCCATGCATATATGAAGTAGGCCAATGCTAGATGTAACAGGGGTGGCCAGAGAATCCTGACCAGCAGAGCTTGGAGGAAATTATTCCCAGGTGGAGGGTACTGCATCTTGTACCTAATAGTCACTTAATAAACACTGACCGGACAAATAAATGGGGGATCACCGTGAGTCTGAGGGGTCTGAGAATTGCTCTGGGCGTGGAAAGGTGCTGGAGCAAAAGCCAAGGTAAGGTCTAGGATGCATGCATCTGGATCCTGGCTGCCAGGACCCCTGAGGCTCCTCTTCACACCCCAGGAAGAAGGAGTCTGGGTGGCACTGACGGCGATTTCCCAGCCTGTGCTCTGGCAGCAGGCCACTGCCCTCCTGGCTCTTCCTGCAGCTAGGCGCTGGCCCCCTCTTTATTACTGTTCACCTGGATGATGGCCACTGCCCCTTCACTGGTCTGCCCATCTCTCTGTTTTACCCCCTTTGATGCTCCCCCCTTTTTAAAAATATTTTATTTATTCATTCATGAGAGACTCACTGGGAGAGGCAGAGACACAGGCAGAGGGAGAAGCAGGCTCCATGCTCAGCAGGGAGCCCAATGCGGGACTCGATCCCAGGACCCTAGGATCACGACTTGAGCCACCATCCCTGATGCTATCCCTTAATGACAACTTTCTCAGAGTCCTTCCTGGCTTCCCACCGCTCACTGAATTACTCATCAGCCTCACCCACCCTGTTGTTCAAGACCCTGTCAGCACCTGCTCAATGGTGGCCTTATTGCAGGTCCTGCTTGTCCCCACGTGTGTATTTTGCTAACAAGGCAACCACGAAGAGTTTTTCAAGTGCCTTTAGTGAGATCCATTTGTCAATTGGCGATTTTGTTTATAACTAAAGTTTGGATCTAGTGTAACTTAAGGAAAAATGCACTGTCTCTGGTGAAAGAGCACATTTCACTCATAAGGGTCTTCTGTTGACATTAATCATTCTCTAAGTGGAGTAAATATAGAGACACCAGGCAGAGCATCTCAGCACTGGCTGGAATTATTTATTCTCCCCATTAGAAGGGCCAATGTAAGAGGCACTTAGTTACCCCATTCCCCTGGGGGTTGTGGATTTGAAAATTCAATTTTCTTTCCCCCTGCCAATCTGAGCCCCCCTGCCCCTGGTGCTAGAGGGACACCCCTTGCAAAATGACAGGTGTCTTTTGGTGGGAGATGATCAACACCTAATAGAGACTCTCTCCTTACCATCTGTGGCCAGGAAAATGGGAAGGATATTCTCAGTGCATAGTAGGTACCCAATTATATAGAAGTATGCTATAACCTACATGGGAGTGAATACTGATGACGTATCCTTAGCATGAGCATACTAATGTATTTAGGCTTTCTGTCTTTTTGGAGCATGTTATACTCCAGGTGAGAACGCTATATCCATCATTATCCATATACCTGTATTAGAAAACCCACTAGTGTTCCACCTGTGAGTCTCCCTTCCTCTCACACTGCTACCACGCTCACAATACTCCTGACACCAGATGTATTAGGGGTTGTCCCCACCAAACAGCTCTGTGTTACACTGGCTGGGTGTTCTATGATTTAACTCACGTCTGACACTCTCTCCCTGGGGACAGTGTCAGACCCCACAGTTTAAGGGCTCCATCCCACAAGACTGCCTCCCACTTCCAATGCTCATGGCAGGCCCAGGTTGTCACCTTTCACTCTAACCAGTCTGCTACAAACCCACGACCCCCTCCTCAGTTTCGACTACTTGACTACAGTGGTTCATACAACTCAGGCAAACAGTTTACTTATGTCTGCCAGTTTGTTAAAGGACGTGATTGAAGAGACAGGTGGATAGTCAGATGAAGAGATACACAGGGGTATACTTACCTGGCAGGGGAGATACCATGATCACGAAGAGATACACAGGGCGAGGTCTGGGAGGATCCTGAGTGTAAGAGCTTCTATCCCCATGGACTTGGGGTTCATCACCCTCCCAGGACATGGATGTGTTCACTGACCTGGAAACACTCCAAACCCCATACTATTGAGATTTTGTGGAGGCTTAACATAAATGTGATTTATTATTACATCAGTTTCCAGGTTCTCTCCCTGCTCCAGAAGTGTGTGTGTGTGTGTGTGTGTGTGTGCGTGTGTGCGTGCGTGCATGTCTCAGGGGTGAGTGGGGGAACAGGCCTTAAAGCTCCAGAATGACTTTGTCTTTCTGGTGAGAAGCTCCCATCCAGGAGCTCACGCAGTCACCTCATTAAAACACTCCTATTGCCCAGGAAATTCCAAGGGATTTGGTGCCCTGTATCAGCAACAGGGGTCAAAGGCCAAATGTGAGAATAAAAGATGCTCCTAAGTGCTCTTATCACTTAGAAAATTATAATGTCTTAGGATACCATGCCAGGAACCAGGGACAGACACCAATATATCTATATACCTATATCTATATTTTCTATTATCTTATACCACCAAATACCAACTGACTTTCCTGTGCCTCAATGTCCTTATTGGCAACATGAAGCAGCTGGAATAAAGGGTCTCCATGGTCATTTTAAGGTCTGGTATTCCATATTCATACACAGGTATTATAGTCTCTCTACACATATATGACTCAGGGATAAATATGGAACCTGAGTCTACCTCTATTAGCAATAAACAAGATTTATTGCCAAGTTCATAAATGTTTCTATCTGATGTTCCAGAGAGTCCCATGTAGTACTCTGTGATATATGGGTTATGCCATCCCATACATTCTGGAAGCATCTGCTGCTTTGATCTGCCCATCTACTTGAATTCTGAATGGTTAATCTTACATTGGTAGCTAATCTCAAATTTGGATACTTCTTCTGTGTATTTACAATGCCTATGCTCTTTGCTCTTACACAAATACATAGAAGAAATATAGAGCTGCTTAAGAATAAGATGGATTCCGTTTCCCATTCAGGACAACGTCCTGGGTGTTTGCAGCCTGCCTGGTAGCTTTTCCAGCAGATGGCAGATATTTGGGGAACAGAGGAAAGCATTCTTGGCCTTAAACCAAAGCCCCAGTATATTTTTCAAAGCCAGCATATAAATTTCAAAATCTCACATTTTCAGTCTGGCAGTGTTTTATTATCCAGCTTTTGCTGGAGATGTTCATATTGCTCTAGTATATGCTAGAACCCAGATTGAATTCAGGACTTGGAAACTTGCAGTAAACTTCCGGTACACGTGGTACATTGCCTTGGGTTTGTTGGCTAATGGCTCTGAGACAGAACCTCCAAGTTGCAATCATGGATTTGGGACCCGAACTGGGGAGATGGAGAGGCCTCAGAAAAAGGATATGCTTGGACCAAACATAGGGTGGGGTGAGAGTGGAGATGAGACCATCCCTGGGGACTTCAATTCAAGTCAACTGAGTGATCCCCAACTTCCTGGAGATGGTGGCTACCCCCGTCCCCGCCCTGTTCTTCACAGACAGGTGCCCTGTAACATAAGGCCATGGCCATCTCTGTCCTACAGGAGAGCTACCTTTTCTGAAATAACGATCAAACCCATTTTTGCTTCTGTTTGGCTCCTAGGGCGCACAGCACACCGTCGCCAATGTCTGATTTCAACTCACTGTGGGAGGAATGGCAGGCTAAGCAAAAGAGGCAGTGGCTTTGCAGTTGGAGTGCTCAGAGATGGATAATTCATAAGCTGTAGTGGACATTAGCCAGTATCTGGTCATCAGCTGTGATAAGCATACCATGTAAAAACACTGCGCTGCTCGCCTATCTCTAAGCATTTTATTGAGATTACAATAAAAAGGCAATCTATGGAGATTACAAGTCAAAATATTTGGTACTAAAAGTGGAAGAGCTAATTACAATGAAAAAAAAATCAGCATGCAGGTTTCTAAACAGTCACAGACTTGCCTGGAGCATATTAAAAAAATCACATCATACAAGCCCTAAGCAGTTTCTTATTAATCTAGTCTCTATGCTAATACAGCCAAATGGGAAACACAATCTTGGGAATATGAAGGCCAATGTTATTCTATTAACCTTATATGTTATCCTATTTACTTTCCTGTCTTTAATGAATAAATTAAAATGTCCTCTCATTCTCTAATTGCTGGGTACTTAGGGTATGACAATGCACGGATTTTATTCAGCTACATTCTGCAGCCTTAACTGCCCAAACTCTATCATTTTGTGGGGGATTTCAATGAAAGGCAATGACAGATAAACTGTTTACATTAAAAGACTCTATCAAAGTTATTTTGCACCTGGTTTCATCCTAATCCATCTGCTGTTTCTCTAGCTCTGACAGGCTGACCTCTCTTGCTGTGTGTGCCATATTGATGTCATTACTGAAGGGGGCCTTCCCCAGCCTTTCTGCTGATAACAAAGTAAATGGAAATTCAGAGAAACCCCAGGGAGGTAACAACTTGTTCAGCATGATGAGGGAGAGCTGTGGCTAAAACAAGAGGACCGATTACAGCAGGGAAGAGTGTCTGTTGTCACAATGAATGCATTCGCGACAGCACATTGGCTTCCAAAGAGCCAGCTAATAGCAGGAGCAACATTTATTGCCGCGTTTCCATTAGCAAACTTTAAATGTGAAAGTGGGCTTGAGTTTAACCTGACTCCATGTTTTGAAAGAGTAACATGCATCCCAGGTATAAGAAACATATCCAAAGTGGCCAGAACTTTTGTGTCTTCTGCTACCGTGGAAGGCAGCTCATTTGCAATGATCCAGTAAGGACCTGGCCAGGGAACTGGCCCAACAATAACAAAAACAAGCAAAACTGGATCAAATATAAAACCAAAATCAAGAACTTGGATTAAAAGTGAGCTACTGGGGTACCTGGATGGCTCAGTGGTTGAGTATCTACCTTTGACTCAGGTTATGATCCCGGGGTCCTGGGATCGAGTCCTGCATCGGGCTCCTCACAGGGAGCCTGCTTCTCCCTCTGCCTATGTCTCTGCCTCTCTGTGTCTCTCATGAATAAATAAATAAAATCTTTAAAAAAAAAATAAAAGTAAGCTACCCGTGTACGAGGTAATGAGTGATCTTTGGCCAAAAAAATAAAATTATGAAATGGAGGGCAAGAGCTGAGAAGACACTATTTTTTTGGTCAATGTTAACACTGTTGAGGGGCAGACCCACCACCAGCCTCCAGTTCAAAAGTCCACACATCCCCAGTAACACACTTTGAAAGAAGTGCCCATCTCTAAGGGTACCAGAGCAATCCTTAGGCAGAAAAAGCAGAAAGATCCAGTTAAATAAAACCAGGTGCATGGGAGCTACCGGGGTACATGGGAGCTACTTGCAACAACGTATCCAGACACAACTCATCAGAATGCCTTTGTGCTCAAAGCAAATCTGAATTGTCTGGCTGTGTTTTTATTTGTTATTTATTTATTTATTTATTTATTTATTTATTTATTTATTTATTTATTTATTTTTAATTTTTATTTCTTTATGATAGAGAGAGAAAGAGAGGCAGAGACACAGGCAGAGGGAGAAGCAAGCTCCATGCACCGGGAGCCCGACGTGGGATTCGATCCCGGGTCTCCAGGATCGCGCCCTGGGCCAAAGGCAGGCACTAAACCGCTGCACCACCCAGGGATCCCCTGGCTGTGTTTTTAAAGCACCAACGCCACTCCAAGCTTTATCTCCACTAAAGAGCTGAGTCAGTCACTAACTGAACACTTCCCATCACACTCCTCATTCGCTCAACTTCTTCTGGAGCTAAATGAAGTCCTCTAAAATCTCAGTCTAATTCACGTTAATAACAAGATGGTATTAATATTAAAATGCCCTGAGGGTGGTTTCTAACAATACCCATTTCTTTAGTCTTTGTACTTCTAAATTTTGCTGCTTCTCGTGCCAGTTGGAGATGGCTGGGGATTGAGAGTGCCATGCTCAGGTCCAGCCTGCCTTCAGAGCCCAGGCCCCCCAGCCCCCAGACTGTCCTGCCAGCCTAGAATGAGGCCGCACGCCAAGAGCTGCATAAATCAAGCATCACGATCATCATTTGGTGAAACGTGAAGCAGATGTCTACCTGGTTCTGTGGATAGATGCTGGAGGGAGCTCAGGAGTTTGGCCACCACACATTCTAGAAGTCTTTGGAATAGGTCAAATTGTGGGTAGCTTAAAACTTTAAAGACAGCAATTTTAATAAACCTGTCAATACAATTTCTTTGTTAAGAAAACATTTGAGACTGATTAGGCTGCTTATATTGAAAGAGAAGCACAAGGTCTATATCTTTAGATCTTTTATTGAGCTGCAAGCACAGCATGAATAACTGCTTCTTAGCTGTAAATGAAAATTGATTCCAGGTTTAACTCCTCATTTTCAGGGGTCCTTTAAGTCCCAAGAAGCACACGAAGAAAAATGTAACCCAAGGAAAACTGCAGGTTCAGTGGGACAAGGTGAGGGCATGCAGAGAACCCCGCATGTACCCGCTCTTGAGAAGCCTGGCCCACTGGGTCCTGCTGCCCCAGCCACACACCAGTGGATACACCGCGAACTCCCTGCCCGCCCCAGAGGCCTGGCTGGAAGATGTCCTTTCAGTGAGCGTGGTATGTGGAGGGCCAGGCTGGAGTTTTAGGTCTGTGATGTCGAGAGCAGCCAGCTGAGGGGTAAAAACTGTAGTCAGTCAGCTGGCCAGTGGACATCGTGTAGCTCCTAACTATGTTAGTGACGTCCAACC
This sequence comes from Canis lupus dingo, assembly GCF_003254725.2. NCBI lineage: Eukaryota > Metazoa > Chordata > Mammalia > Carnivora > Canidae > Canis > Canis lupus. The sequence continues at coordinate 117,677,106 of NC_064281.1, read as the reverse complement.
TTGAAAAACAGAACCTACCACAACACAGATATGGACGCAGAGTCTAATTACAAAACACGGTATCCGATTCAAACCCTGTTCTGAAACATTCCAGATTCCAATATGGACTTCAAGTGATGATTTCCCATTCTGGCGAAGCTCCAAGAGAAAGCCACGGAGAGTGCAGCATCACAGCACACCCTCTGTCTTTCTCCAGGGCAGGAGGAAAGAAGGGAAGAAGTATGATCAGAAAGTATGACTCAGCTGCTCACCCACGTCAGTCCTCCAAAGAGAAACCCTTGTTGAGAGACACATAATTTACCCAGAGGACTTGGTGCAGTGTCACTGGCAACCTGGCCTTTCTTCCTGTCATGTCTGGTTTAAAACCTGCCAGGTGTCACAGGGGAGGAAAGGTTGTTCACACCCAGTTGGGACACTGAGTTCTCTTTCTAGCAGACCCCTATGGACACCAAAGCCAAAGCAAAGGGCAAGCTTTATGTACCAATGGAGCCAAAAGAGGGGACTTCCAATTAATGTTTAAAGGGGCTACAGGGGGGCAATCTGGGTGGCTCAGCAGCTGAGCATCTGCCTTGGCTCCGATCTTGATCCTGGGTTCCTGGGATCGAGTCCCGCATTGGGCTCCCTACAGGGAGCCTGCTTCTCCCTCTGCCTCTCTCTGTGAATAAATAAATGAAAAAATAAAATCTTAAAAAGTAACAATAATAAAAATAAAAGGGCCACAGGGAAGAATAGCCACTGATTTGTGTAGGGCTCATAGTTTTCAGAGCTTTTTCATTCTCTATTCCAAAAGCTATGCTCTTTATGACTACACATATAATTCCCATGGCCAGGGTTGCCACATACTGACTGTTCTCTAGGTAGTAAATTCAGCAGCTCTCTTTAACATCCTACTCCTTACAACAAAAGGCAAAGTAATGTAGCCCACGTCCCAAAGAACATGAGACCTTTTAGATCACTACTAATGATAGTGACACTGACACTGACGATTGTGTGAAGCGATACACACTTACTATGTGCTGAGCAAAGTGTCAGACGATCTAGCCCACATCCATTCACTTAGTCACTAAATCCTCACTAGGACTCAGTAAAGTAGGTGCTATTGTTACCTCCATTTTAGAGACACTTAGGCCTTTGGCCCAAGGTCATCCAGTAAGTGGCAGAGACAGATTCAAGCTGCATCTATCTACGTATGTATATTCTTGCTCTGCCTTCCTACATTGTGTCAGCAGGGCCACACCATCTTAGAAGGTAGCACAGACATATTTGCTTCCTAAACAGTCTCAACTGAGAAAGCAAAGTGTGGCAGGGAATGTGGAGAGAACACAACTTTTTAACAAATATTTTCAGAGTAACGATCACTATCGCTTTTTCCCCAAAAACCATGTGCATATGTGATTGTGCATCTCTGCCTTTAAAAAGTCTCTAGAAGGTAAAAGCTTGTGTTAAAAACGTTTTTTAAAGCATTTTTTAAAAATTTCATTTATTTATTCATGAGAGACACACACACAGAGAGAGGTAGAGACACAGGCAGAGGGAGAAGCAGGCTCCATGCAGGGAGCCCGACGTGGGACTCGATCCTGGGTCTCTAGGACCACGAGCTGGGCTGAAGGTAGCGCTAAACCACTGAGCCACCCAGGCTGCCCTAAAAACTTTTTTTAAACAACCTTGAGTCTCCATGGCTGACCATTGGCATCTTTAATTTCTATATTATAATTCTCCCATTCCGGCCTCACGCTTCATTTTCTTGTTTGCAGGAATAATGCTTCGCTTTTAAGCACACTCTAAAGGCTCTGTTGGTGTTCCTGCACAGGACCTGTTCAGCCTAGCCAGTGGTGGGTAAGGAGGGGGGAGGTTGTTCTGATTCTGAGACACTTGGCACTGAAATGCCATAGTAGGAACTGGCACGTCTGGATCCTGTGTTTCCTTTTCATAAATACATTGGAAATGCATTCCCTTAGGATTTCTTATGTTGCAAACTCTACCATTAAGGTCTTAGGAGCTTTTGGAAAGGATTGGTATCTACTCTCACTTAGCCTGGACAATCTGGGTCTCCTGAGGTGAGTCCAGGTACAATGATCACAGGTGAGATGATCTGAGATGGTCTCCAGAAAGCTAATGGCTTTTTTATTGGACTATGTCTGCATGAATATAGCCTCCGGGTTCTGAGAAAGCTTCTAAGTACAATGTCAGCTCAGACGAATGGTATGGTCTGGCTCCTTGGACACAACACCTAATGCACCAATGCATTTGTTTCTATGCTTTTGCCTCAATCATCCTGCCACAAATAGGATAATCCTGTAATTCTGTAGCTCAGACCAGAAGCCCAAGTATATCTCTAAGGTTTATTGGTAAGATTCAAAGAAGACAGAGAACCTAACTTAATATCAGGCACAGAGCAAGGGTGGCTCTGTCAATGGGAGTGCTCAGCACTCCTCCTGATGTCGCTGGCAGTATGACAGTCCCAATTACAAGACGGAAGAAGAGGACCCTGTTATCTACACAGTACTATGTTACCTCACCTGAAAGAGTCAGTTCAAAGGAACCAAAACCAGGTGCTCGGAAAAAGACTTATATACATGTCCTCACAGCAGTGCTATCTGAAGTAGCCAAAAGGTGGAAACCTCAACATGCCCATCCATCTAACTGATGAACAGGTAAACCAAACAGGTTTATGGAACAGGTGTATCCATCCAATGGAGTATCACTCAGCCATAAAGAAGGAAGAAAGTGCTCATCTATGGTATAATGTGGATGGACCTAAAGAACATTACAGCAAGTGAAAGAAGCTAGTCACAAATGGTTACATATTATATATAAAATCAGCAAGTCCACAGAGACACAACAGAGAAGTGGTTGTCAAGGGCTGGGGGAGGGGAAATGGTGAGTCACTGCTTAATGTATGTGGGATCTCCTCCCGGGGTGGTGAAAATATTCTGGAACTGCGTCATGGTTGTGCAATCTTGTAAATGTACCAAACACCACCGAATTGTACACTTTAAAATGGTGAATTTGATGTCATGTGAATTTTACCACAATGCAAAAAAAAGGGAGAATAATTTCAATGCATCTTTCTTTGAAAAAAAAAAAAAGAGGCCTCATAAAGCCAGAGCTTACCAGACACTGCTTGGTACTATAACTTCTGCTACTGCACGACATTCTCCTTGGTCTTTAGCCTTCTTGCCTTTTAACAAGTCCTCAAACTCTGTAGGGGGCTTATTTGTAAATGTTTGTAACGTTGCATCTACTTCTTGCTTCCAGGGCCCAGTGAGGGGGGATAAATTGTCATTCTGCTCTGCCTTAGGTCTCCCCATTCAACCTCCCCTTCAGATGAGAAGCTTGGTTGATGAAGGCATGACTGGCCTAAGGGCGGCATGCCACAGCCAGCTGGCCAATGCACCAATTGGGATTCCCTGATGGTCTCAGCACCAACACGAAGTCAGCAAACACACACCCTAAAAAGCCAGATGATTCAGGCCAACAGACCCACTGCCGCTCCTTCAGGTAAATACAGAATAAAACAACTTGAGAGGCTAAAAAGCAGATTGCGTTTATGTAATCACAGAGAGGAAGTCAATGTGCAAAACCTACTTTCACTTATTGTTGATTACTGCTTTAAACATTTCCATTAAAAAGTAATGCCGCATCTGTCAAAATCAATGATCTAGGATTTTTTTGTTTTATTTACCACCACTGTGCTCGTCACTGGTCTATTAAATGTAGAAAACAGGAAAAACAGACACTGGAATTTCAGCATGCATTCTGCATCAACTCTGAAGCCCATGACTCACATAGGAGAGGGACTTCTTGCACCCAGGACAGGAACAGCAAGCCTCCGGGAGACAATGGAGCTTGTTCTTGACAAGGCACCACAGTGCAAAGATGCAATTGTTACATGTTGCAAAAAACACAAGCTTAGGAATAAGGAGGAGAAAGTAAAGGCGAGCCAAGTATTGGCCACATAACATGGCAAATGACTTCAATTTTCTTTTATTGTACTGTATTTTTGTTTTCAATTTTAAAATTCTACCAAATGGCGGGAGTTCTGGCGTGGCACACAACTGTATAGGAGAACAGGGTAGGTGAGCCCGGAGAGATTTTCCTAAGCTTTTCTTTGCTGTCTCCTCACAACACATTTAGTGAATATGGAATTCTGTATTTTAAAAAGGATTTTATTTATTCACTTGAAAGGAGAGAGAGAGAGAGAGAGAACAAAGCTGGGGTGGGGAAAGAGCAGAGGGAGAAGCAGGCTTCCCACTGAGCAGGGAGCCCAATGAGGGACTCGATCGTGGGACCCCGGGATCATGTCCTGAGCTGAAGGCAGACGCTTAACTGAGCCCCCAGGCACCCCTGGGGTTCTGTATTTGATAATTATCTTGACACACCAGTGCATGAGCATTCCTTAAAACCGTCTGCTTCCAGTTTCCTAACACAGCCGACTTGACCATCCAAAGAACTTGGTCAGGTACCGGTACAGCTGTTAAAAAAGGCACTCCTCCTGTGTTCCTCATCGGAGGTTATGAACACACCCAGGAGGAGCCCACACGTGAGACAGTTCAGCCACAGAGAAAATGCATAAGCATCGCTGACACCATCCACCGCACTGCCATTCTCATGGCTCACGCACGATCCTTGGCCTTTTCCAACCCAAGTCCAGTCTCACCAGAAATGCTGTAAAGGCATTTCTGCTCTCTCCTTTGGGGGCAAGTGCTGTACACACTTACAAATGCAGAGTGGATGAAGACGGGGTGGCAGCAAGTTTTTGCCAAACGCCTTTGGCCCGAAGGCTGGTGCACGCTGCAGGAGGCTGGGTGCCAAGTGTCGGCACGTGCTCTGAAGTGGTGCACCTGGGAGAGGGGAATGCAGCCCTCGCGTTGATGCCCTAATTAATTAATGAGCGTGGGCTGTAAGCCTCGCGTCGGCCTCACTAAGGGAAAGTTACACCTCGCCCGAGACAATGCTGAGTCCGAGAGAGGGAAAGACAGGCTCTCACTTACTGACGACCCCTACGTGTGTTTGACAAGGGAGCGGAGGGAGGAGGTGTGAGCAGTTTTCAAGAGCTCGGCATCTCCTCGCTGGAGCTTGAATGAAACCATGAACTGATTCCACCTGTTCCAGACCACTGTGCCCAGCCGTGCGGCTTTCCCCTCTCTCTGCAGCCCAGAGATGAAGCAGAGGGTAGGCTAGCGGATGGCAAAACCCTTGCGGTCCTTTATGCTCCCTCCCTTTGGGTCCCAAACCAAGCGTGAAGCTCTTCCTACCTGGTAGAGCTCAGTGGCTGTGCACTGAGTGGCCAAGGTCTTCACAGGTTCAAGGTCATCTTCATCACTGCTCAGCTTCAGATCGTCCTCAAGCATCCTACAAGAAAAGCAGGGTGATGTGCGTGTTAGAAGGCGTCTTTTCTAAATCATCCTCAGCTACATCTTGCAATGAGGATAAAATATTGAAGCTACAATCTGACAGCTGCAATTCTGTCAAAGGTGCAGAGGGAACCAAGATTCTTTCAGCTAATTAGATATTTGAGCTCTTATATTTATGTGTCATACTCGGCACACATCTTCCCTCTCTCTACCTTCCCCTAAATCAAGGGGAAAAAAAAGGACTATTTCAGCATCTCCAGAGATGACTGGAGTCTATATATTTTTACTACTGAAAATGTAATAAATGTACTGATCAATCAGTGTGGAGTGGCACGTGACACGGGATCTCTACAGGAAAGGAGGCTGTGAGCCTCCCATGAAAGAATTGGGGCAGGGTAACAGCCCCCAGCTCTAGAGGCTGTTGTTGTAGCCTGCTGGGGCTCTCTGGATGACAGAGGCAAAAGGCCCAGCAAACTTTCCGCTGCCTCACAGTGCCCTCTGCACCGTGGCAGTTCTGTGGCCACAAAATAGCTGGGCAGAGAAATGGCTAGTCATTAACCTTTTGATATATGACCGATCGCTTCCTGTAAAATTTGATCCAAGAGATGTAAGCCCATGATGTGGATGAGAAATCTTTCTCTCCTAAGGCAAGGTACCTGAAAAATACTAGTGGTCCGAATTTTGGCAATGAACTAGCACTTTCAAAATTGTTTATCGAGCACACAGAGCCTCTTGTTTCCACAGTGCCACCCGCTCTATCCCCAAACCTGAGCCACAGTAGGAGTGACTTATGATCTTAAAATTCTAGTTACACAGCCTTCAAAAGACCAATTGGTGTGAATATTTCTAAGTACTAAATACAACTTTAGACCTCATTCCCAGCTTTCAAATGGGGGCAGTCCCAGCCTCCCTGGACCAATGACCATTTTCTGAGCATGATTTGCTCTTTCTTACTTCCAGACTCAGAATCAGGCTCAGTTCCCAGGCTAGAATTTCCTTCTTCAACTCTGAAAACCCTATTTTTCCTCCATAGCTCAGCCAGATACCATGTCCTCCACAAAAAGCTTTTGAGAAATAACACCTAGATCAGAAAAAACACCTTTTCCTTCTGCCCCACCCTGGGTCCAGCTGGAGCACAGCACTGCTTTCCACTGAGCAAGCCCACAGTGGTCACTCATTCCCGCATGGCTGTGGTTGCAACTTACTTCTGTCTTCCCAGAAATGATAACGCTTGCCACCCTCATTTTGCAGACAGGGAAAGAAGGTTCAGAGAAGCCAAGTGCTTTGTGCAAGGTCACACGGCTAGTTGTGCTAGAGCCAGTCCTAAAACTCTCATGTCCTGATTTCTGCCTGAGTGTTTTTTCCAGAAAGGAAGTTGGAAAGCAAAGGGCAACTTCTAACTTGATAAATAAAGGAATAAATTATTTTAGAAGTTATGTTCAAATGTTCAAAAGAGATCCAGGTCAAAGTGGGTATCCACTCTTAAGTCTCTGAGGGAAGCACGGCTCTCTCACTTTCATGCTCAGCCATAGAAAACCAGGATATGTTCACTGAGGTCTGAAAACCAAAGACTGATAGAATGGTTGGAAGGATAGCTGTTTGAGTTGGTTGGATAGTTGGTTTGAGTTGGTTTCAGATAAACTAAACTTGCAAGATTTATGACTGTCCTTCATGAGACTAAAGGATGTTTTGAAGATCTTAGAGAAGAAGACAAAATGTATCCCCCCATTTCTTTTGCAGTTGCAGGCTGATGACACCGAGCAAATAATTCTTTACAACACATTGTCACAGACGGAGACTATATTATTCTCATAAGCTACAGAACATAAATATTTTAAAACTACCTATGCTGGTCATGAAGTGTCTCATTTTCCGTGTGTGTGTATGTGTGTGTACCTCAATTCAGGTAGGCAATGTCTATGTGTTAATTTCCATAGAAGTGTTGGGCAAAATAAATTATTGATAATTCCTCATTCAGAAGATCCATTTATGTGTCACGGAAAGTGCTAAGTATTTGACCAGAGGCTTGTAATTTGGCCTGTATGAAGCATCAGCTATCATTAGCCCCATTTTCCAGGCTGAAAGGAACACTGAGGCTTAGAGAGGTAAGGAACTTGTTTATGATCACACAGCTAGGAAATCGTGGAGGCAAACATGGAACTGGCCATCTCCAGCCAGAACTCGAGAGTATATAATGTCTTCCTAGAGGGTGTAATTGACAAAAGATGGTATATTAAAGAAAATCAACAGCAACAACAGAAAACCCACAAAACACACTGGTGAGTCAAGATATTTAGATTCAACTGAGGTTACTCATAAACTCTGATATCTTGGGAAAGTCACTTACTGTCTCTGAACCTTATCTGCATCCCTTGTCTGTTAAAGGGCATAATAATCATTAAACTCTTTCACAGGGTGGTGGCAGTGGTGAACATAATATCAACTAAAGCATGTGAAATGCTTTATGAAAGCACAAAATGAATGCAGGGTATCATTAAGTTTGGAAAGATGTCATCACAGTTAGAAATAATGTACACCATTAACACTGCTAACAAGTAATCACAAGCAAGTCTTCATGAGACTTTGTTGTCATCTTCCTTTGCCGAGCAATCAGAAGGTAAGCTTTGTGGTGACTCAGACCGTGTCTCCTAAAATCTCCAAGCTAAAGCCAAAAATGGGCTTGTGGTCTTCAAGCTACTCTTCTTTAGGGAGAACTAGTAACATCCAGAGCCATAATTCAGAGACTTGAATTCAACAGTCATTTTCCTCTCCGACCAACTCTATGTGATTCTAACATGGAAGTGAAAGGTCTTCCAACGTCCAGTTTTGGAAATAGGTAACTGATCTCCATAGTGATTGACATTAAACACCTCCCCCACGCAACAAGCTTGGTATGGATTTGGTTATTAATAAAGGACAATGGGACGCATATGTTAAAGTCCTGGTAAACACAAGTTGAGAAGTAACTAGGAAGGCAAACCACCATTAGTTATCTCTGGACGTGTTAGGCATTCATTTCATTCTGCTCCTTCACTGACCTATTAAGCTTTATTCTTGAATATACATGTACTTGTTTGCATTTCCTTCTGTAGCTAATACTCAACATTACTCAAGGGAAAGAGGAGGATTATGAAAGATTTTGGATTTAATTATTATAGCGGCACCATTCACACCCACTGCAGTTAAGGTAGTCTCAGCAGAAAGATGGTAAGTTCTTTTCATGAGGTCACAGCTCCATAGACAAATTCATCACACGCTGGGTATCTCACAGTGTGAGAAAATCATGCTCATATGTATTCCTATGTGTGTAATCTTAAAAAATGACTATTGTTCTTCCACTTCTCAATTCAATGAAAATGGAACAAAGTAGGCCTCCTTAGTGACTTTAGATATTTGTTTGGGATCTGGTAGTTAATAGTGCCTGTCTCTGTGAAAACTCTCTGGTTTTTACTTTTACCAAGACATAATTTCTATATTATTATGAAGTTAAATAGTTCAAAAAACTACATCCACAAAACCAAATCCTTGCCCTGAAGGAAGGGTGAGTTGCACCCAGGGTAGCTTCTGTTGCTAACTCTCTGGGTCTCAAGCTGATCCTGGTAACCTCAGAGGGCTCCTGGCACTGGGACATCCCAGCACATGACACTGTGACAGGCCCTATGTGAGTTATAATCATAAAATCATAAGATCGCTCTCTATTAACCCTGCCACTTCACATAATGGAATGCTTAGGTGATTCTGAAGAGGAAAAAACAGAAGGCTTGGACCATTATTATAGAAGGTTCTATGGAAATGAAACCTTTAGTTGGGTTTGCTCTCTTGAACTAGTCAGTACAACTCTTTGAATCTCAATTTTCTCACATGTGAAAATAAGCAATAATAATATGCACTTTGGAGAGTTTGGGAAGGATTAGAAAAAGCACATTTGTACAGATCACCCAGGAGTCAATATAAATAGCTGTTGTTTGCATACTGGTCATTATTGCTATTGCTATCATTATTATTACCTGAGAAACGATGCTTTACAGAATGGAACAATAAAACAAAAGGCTCTGCTGGTGACCCAAAGACTGGCAGAGGTATCAAATAGCAAGCATCATTGGATGCCAGGTGAGGCATGGTTCAGAGATTCTGAAGGAGTTTGGAAAGTTTCTGCACTTGGATTTACACTTCAAGAATGTTCCAAATTCATCATGGCTGTTTTGGGTTTCCTAAGATCCTCCAGAGTACTTAAGATCCCCTGGATATCTGAAGCCTTATTGTAAGATGAAACACATAGACAGTTCCAAGTGAAAGTTTAAATAAAAATAAGAGTGGCCCTGATACCTTGCTCCTTCTGTCTGTGGGGTGACCTGTAGGTCCAGAGATATGAGCAAAAGATGGCCCCTACCGGAAGCTGTGCTCACCTTGAGCACGTTGTCTTTGGGCATGCCACTCTCAAGAGGCATTTCCAATAAACATCCGGCTTTAACCATTGTATAAAAGGCGAGGGTTGATCCAGAAGGATCAGAGGCTGTTAGTTGATCCAGAATCCTTGCTCAGAAGCAACCTTCAGAGCCCTGAATGTGTAGGTTGCAAGCCTACAGATTGCCTTTTTGTGAATGACAAAATGGCGCCCCTCTGGGTGGACAGCTTGTCAGGCGTACTGCTTGATACTGGCTGGATTCCAGCTTCCAAGTATCTGTGGAAAGAGCTGCAATGCTAGTGACCGACACTCCGACAGATCATGGCTCCTACAGTTGGAAGTGCCTGGAAGGGTTATCCATTCCACCTTGTCACCCAATGAACAAATTTACAATATCCCTCACACATGGCCAGAAGCCATTGTCTGATGGGTAGCGGGCAATGCTTCTATTGTTCAGGAGCTTTAACTGTTAGAAAGTTCTGCCAGTTAGGAACTGCCCTGTGCTTTCTTGGAATTTCCATGTGGTAGCCTGAGTCTTGTTCTCCACACCCCACACTGGGAGCCTGGACGTGGAATGGTGTCAGGGACAGAGCTAGTGCTGCTGGCTACACTGTGTGATGGGAGGGTTGGGGATGGAGGCAGGAGCTGGGCTGCTGCTTCATGTAGGTTTGGGGCTCTAAACAAAAATTAGGAATCATCTTATTGAGGGCCCTCTTCTAGAATAGTAACTTAGCCCTACTGACTCCTTAAAGGGTACTTCTTCTTCATAAAGTAGGCTGGGAGGAATGAAACATGATTGGTTTAGAATTACTCGGGGAATTCTATATTTTCCTACCTAGTGCCATGTAGTTTCTGCAGCACTGAATCATTTGTTGGTAAGCAAGGCGGGCAATGAGGAAGCGGCAGTGATATTTTTCAAAGCACTCATTCTGTTTCCCTGATGTAAGGAGGCTCTGGCTTTTTTTCTTGGGAGAAGTTGCATTTAATTTTCTCAAGGTTTTAGCTTCAGTCTGCTTCCATGACCACCCTGCTGGGAATCCTAGAAAATCCCAGTCTGAGGGCCACAGAAGTGACAAATGGTTTGAAGATCTAGGCTATATTCCAGAGGGATGAATTTCCCAAGGCCTGTTGGGTGGGGCCCTCTAGCCCAGTGCCGCCCAGTGGGCCCCACAGCCTGGGTCTAAACTAGATCATGCACTCTGCCATGGGCATGCAAATCAGAGAAGGAGTGTCTTTTGTTACTGATGGCCTTTAGGGGTTTCATAAAATGAGCACCCCGTAAAGTTATTCTGATTTCTTAGCAAGAGAACTGGAAGTTCCTTTAGGAATAATACAGGCCAGGGCTTGGCAGACTGAGGCTCTCCATCCAAAGCCACCCTCCCTCCATTCTTAAGTTGCCTGTGAGTTAAGGATGGCGCTGACCTTTTTAAATGGTTGAGAAAGACAAAATCAAGAGAAGGATGATATTTCATGACATATGAAAATTATATGGAATTCAAATTTCATTATCCATAAATAAAGTTGTATTGGAACACAGCCATGCTCATCCATTTGCATATTGGCTGTGCTTTTATGCTACAATGGCTGGGTTCTGTAGTTGTAACAGAGAACACATGGCCCCCAAAACCCGAAATATTTACTATGTGAGCCTTTACATACCAAAGTCTGTGGACCCTCTGCTTGAAGCCAATAGTTTCAAATTCTCTTTAAATTCAAGAATCCTTCCGCTGCCCAGTGAAATCTTACAAGGAACTCCCAATGAAAAAGAGATTAAGGTACCACTGTTTTTGTCACAGCCAGGTTTTGGGGGACATCTGGAGGGCCCCAGGGATTAGAGGAACATAGTGTGTGAAAACAACTCAGCTACATAAATCTTATTTGTTGGAGTAATTCTGGCTTCATGGATATTTCATAGAACTTTGTTAGAGAACCTAAATTTTAGTTATGTAACCTCTCTGAACCTTGGTTTACTCCCCTGTGCAATGGGAATGAAATAATATGTCTCTTGGAGATCAGGAAATGCTGAACAGTCAGTTTGGGCAGAGTGTAGAGTACATAAAAGGCAATAGTAGGAAAAAAGAAATGAATAAATATCCTTTTTCTAGATGTACCTGTGGTACATATGGATTTATATCTATGCTACATGCATAAGCCAAAGCTAATAGCGTGAGCCTTGATATATATGACTATTGTCTTGTATCAAACTGCCACCTCTTCAACCTTGGACTTCCTCAGAATTGATCACATAAATTCAGCACCATACCAATTTTCTGCTCCATGGTCATTATTTTGAATTTGATTTTCATTTTATTGGTATATTTCTCTGGGTTATATAATTTTCTCCCAATGCGGGAACCCAAGTTATCATGCAAATGACAAACTGCCTAATATAATTCAGAGGGCTTTCAATAATGTTACACACAGCATAACACTATCGTATCATTTTTTCAGGGTGTGTGTGTGTAAAAAACATCTAAGAGTGGATTTCCCCAGAGAAGACCATAACCCAGTAGACCCAACTGGACCTGAAATCAAATGTTGAGATAATTCCAAAGGAGAAAAGAGAATTCTTTGACTTTAAAAATATCTCAGGCATGGATCTGGATATCTGACATTGTACTCTTCAGTAAGACCATGCAAGTCATCTTGAACAAACTTCCTGGAGTCATACTGGCAACAGAGAGTCATCCAAGTGGATTAATAGAGATTCACCTGAGACAATTTCCTGGGCCCAATATTTGTGGGTGAGACCCAACTGCAGCCCTTAAGAAGACAGGTTGTAGAGTTGGTCTGTGCTAATTTGAACTCCAGCTCTAAAACTTACTGAGTGTGGATTTGGGCAAGTTATGGAACTTAGGGCTTCCATGTTCTAATCTGTAAAATGGAGCCAATAATAGGACCTATTTCAGAGGGCTGGTATGAGGATTACATGGAATGATGTATGAAAAATAGTTGGCAAGCACTCAATAGTGACTGTTACTGTTATTATTACTTGCCATGACTGTGCCTGAAACACAGTCATGGGGAGCAACTAGGAGTGGGACCTGGTCCCTCCTCCTAATAAAGCGTGCCCTTTAGCAGGGACAAAGCCTTCATAAACAGTGACAATGACAATTCAATGCTACACAGAGAGGCTGGGGAAGGCTACACAGAAGTGGTGGCCTTCGAGCAATATCTTGGAGACAGAATGATCTGCCAGGGGAGTCAGAAAGGAAAGGGCAGCCTAAGGAGAACAAAAAGAGGTATCAAAAGACCAGAGGTTTTGAGGAGAGTAGGGTACTTGGTTTGGCTGGAGTATACTATGTGTAGGTGCTACTGAAAAGGGGGGAGGCTGAGGAAGTAGGTTGGGGTGAAACTCTTTCTAAAGAACAGAAAGGAGGACAACCAAAGCTTTTAGGTGGGGGTGGGGAGCATGGAAGGTCAGAAGTAGAGATCTCTGAGAGCAGGGACTATAAACTGGAAGGAAGGAGCAAGGGAACTGGTTAGGCCACCACTGGAGTAGCCAAGGTGGCAGAGGGTGATGGCCTGGGCCAGAGCACAGAGAGTGAGGGTGGAGAAGAGAAGGGGCAAGAGTCTCAAGACAGGTCAAAATTAGAACCAACTGAATTGGAGACACTGATGATTGTGGCAACCCAAGACTACTTAGCTACTCCGAGGCCACTGAATTTGTATCATGAATCCCACCAAACTCCCAAGCATGCACACATCCCCACCCTAGGCCACCCCTCGATATTGATGGCTGTCCCTTCATTCTCCCAAGGCTCTGATAATGCTCTAGGACCTTGGCTGCTAGGTAGAAGGAGTGTCTCTCTCTAGCTCTCAACTTGCCCTTCTGGACACACACCCGGTGAGCTGCATTCCTAATTGATGAGGAAGTGCTGACTCCTTGCCATGAAGCCTTCCTTCAGCATCTTAGAGCAACAAGAGCTGATCAGAGAGAAGAAATCCCCATGGTTACCTCCAAAGTACCCCCCCAATCACAGAGGCCATTTCATTACTTATCTCTGTACATCAGCTCTTATTTGTTAACAGATTAAGAACTCCTTTATAGAGCTGGTCCATTAATCTCTATCTAGGGAAACTCTTCAAAACAACTGAAACACTAAGTCACTGTTAAGTGCAATACTAAGTCCCTGTTAAGTGCACTACAAGTCATGCCTGCCGACAGCCACCGTGCCTCACATCAAACTCTGGAAGAGAGGGCAAGGACCAATTCTTAGATCCGAGACATCGTGAATTCTCAGCTGCTGATAACACAGCACTTTAACTTGGAGTGCTTTAAACTTTTCTTCTACCCCATTTTGTGAGAAAGGTCGTCCAGAAGGTCTGTTTACCTGAAGTGACACAGCAGATAGAATTTCCGTTCTGCTGATGGATAAAGAATTCACATGTTAATTCATATCGTTTAAGTGAAATGGTCACACCTGACATTTTAGGCCCAACAAAAATGTTGACAGGCAACATTGCCCCATTTTTTTATGAAAACCCAACCTGATTTCTATGCTCAGGTGCTTTCCGTGGCATCTGAAGGAACCCCCTGACACACACTTTCATTTAGGATAGAAGGAGGAACTGTCTCACAGCCCACATTGATGGTATTTCAGCCTTGTAAAATGCAAGAGCTGGAAGACTTTCTTGGGTACATGGAGCTCAGGAGCATAGCCCTGTGAACATTCCATCAGATGAGCACATTACACACTACCTGTCACACGCTCACACACAAGACAGGCCAAGACCAAGGCCTGAGTGATTCAACTGGTGAAGATACAGCAATTCACTTGTTGATTCAGTTTAGTACTCACATGATGAAAGAAAGGAAGATTTGCCAAAGGTGTCTGCTCCTTGGATCCTTGTTCCCTACACCAGAAAATATGTCCGTGAAACAGAAGGTGTCCCAGGGCTGCGGAGCAAGCTGTGGGATATCCTGTTCCAGAGGAGTCTGTTCCAGATTTCAGTTAAGGGGCTTTATAGGCTGCGGGTCTATTCTCCAGGGGGTGGGACAGAACATTCTCTACCTCATCAGAACAGGGGAGGTGATGGGAAATGGTCTCATGACAGCCTCCCAGAAGATAGAGGGGGCAGGTGGCAGATGGACTAAAAGTACATCTCAAGATCTTCTTGTCCTTTCCTCTTCTGGGAGGATCACTATATGTTCTGCCAAGACTTAGATTAGCTGTGGTTCAAACCTCGACCCTCCTGGCCTATCTGGATACCTTCAGGATGTCCGTAGTGCTGTGGGAGGATTGTTCCCCTATGCCACCAGATATCTCAGTCAGTTGATAACTCCTCCTTGTGGGAGCTGCTTTTCAGATTCTAGCACCATGCTGAACGTCCTCATTTACTGATGTCTCGTGTCAAACGTGCTGCCCACATTTAAGTTCTAACAAAGGCTAGGTATTATTACCAGAAGCATAAAAAAGCTAATGGACTTCTTTCTCTGCTAAAAGTGATGAATGTGAGCTAAGCTAGCCATAGCTTGAGTCCAAGGAAATGCATATGCAGGAACTAGCCAATATTCAGGTTCCTGGGAGACCAGCAACTTTCCTCTCTGCAAAGCCAACTGACTCGCAGATTACTCCTGAGCACAGTGAAGGTAGGGCCTGAGCCTTCTCTGCAGACATACAGGCCCAGGTTCAAACCCTCCCTAGCTGTAGTTGTTTGATCATATTGGACCAAATTCCTTGAACTTCCAAATGCCTGGCTGAAAGAAGATCATAACAGCACCACCTTATATAGGCTTCCGTGACTAAATGAAAGAACCCACTTCACATCCCTAGCACATAGAAATCAGCCAATCTTTATCACTTACTGTGGTTACTGGCTCAAGACAGTTCAGCCTAGATTACCCTAAACATATCAGATGTCATTTTATTTGAAAATAAGAGAAACAAGAGAAATTCTCTTGTGTTAGGGCACTTGTTCTCATGTTAGAGCACAAGTTACGGGAAGAAAAATAACTGTACCTTCTCCACAAATAGCTTTTGCATGCCAGAAGTAGAAGTAGAACAATTTGGGGGGTACAAAGTTTTTATTAATATCGTTATATCAACATTTTCAAATCTGGAAAATTCAAACCTATATAAAATGCAACTGGACTACCTACAGCTTGATATTGAGAACTTTATTAGTATACTACATCATGTCATCAACAAATAAAATGATAAAAACCATGTGATCATCTTAATGGATGCCAAAATATACTTGATAACATTTCACCCACATTTCTGACCCAGGCTCTTTAAAACCCAGGTAGAGAAGGGGTACATCCTTTCTGGATAAGGAATATGTAAAGAAAAACTGGGGATCTAGAGGTATGTTTTAAGCAGGTAGGAAGGTTAGATCAATTTTTAAACATGGGGATCCCTGGGTGGCGCAGTGGTTTAGCGCCTGCCTTTGGCCCAGGGCGCGATCCTGGAGACCCGGGATCGAATCCCACGTCAGGCTCCCGGTGCATGGAGCCTGCTTCTCCCTCTGCCTGTGTCTCTGCCTCTCTCTCTCTCTCTCTGTGACTATCATAAATAAATAAAAATTAAAAAAAAAATTTAAAAAAAAATTTTTAAACATGTCTTTTAAATAAAAAATGAAATCACAGATGACTATGTTTCAAGTGTTTCTAAAAGTCTGTATTAATGTTGATTCACTGGGTAGACATAGGGAGCACAAACAAATATCCAATGACACCATTTGTTCTGATCATTACTGTAATTTAAGCAGTTTTGAGGCATCACATATGATTTTCACAAGGGATTCTTTCCATGCAGGTAAAGACAAAATTAGAAAATGACATGGAAAACCTCAGTTTCCACTTCCACATTTCATAAAGTATTAATCCTTTAAAAATACATCACCATTTTATTGACGTTCATGTCTGCCTGCAAGCCTTACAAATGCAGAGATGCTGGGTAACATGACTGAAAATTTGATCCTATTGTTTGAACAAAATGAGAATTGTTTTAGAAGGGGCTCCACAATGTCTGGGCATATATTTTCCCTAAGTAACATGCATTTCCCCCAGGAATTCAACATTTATGTTGATGCACTTGGCTGCAGAGCCAATCCTGCACTGGCTCTAATACAGAGGAATTTTCTGAACATTTTGAGTAATGGGACTGAAATAATTTAACAGCTCCTTCTGTGCATGTTAAATGAGTTGCATGATATATTTAGCTTTTGCAGAAAACTTGTTTACACTATAAATTACAGCACATGGCACAATCACATTGATGTGGAAAGCCAGCCATGTTGAGTCATTTTGGCCATCTCTCTCTGAACCTCAACTCATTGCAATAGCATTTGTTGTGGATCACCAATACACTGAGTTTCCTAACCCTGGGACCCTGCTGAATACATCTAAGGCCCTCACCTGATCACTGCCCTTGACACCAAAACAAGAGCTGGATTTCTGAGAGAGGATTCTCAAAATAGGGGAGGGCCCACTGTTGACAACTGAGTGGCATACAGATCTCAGTTGTTATGTGCTACCATTCCTTGATGAATCGGAAGGGATTGGCTTTCTAATTCTGAAACATGGAAATGATCCAGGTGCCTAATGATTCAGGGCTCTGGTAAATCTAATCCCCTAACAGGCGACACGATACAAAGGAAAGAGCAAAGACTTGGAAGTTGGACGGACTAGAGGTCTAGTCTGGGCCTTGTATTCAGTTGTGCGAATCTAGGACAACTGATTGACCTCTCTAGGCCTCTGTTGTCTATCTCTAGAAGGAGGCTGCTAATACTTACTTTGCTTGGTTGTTGTGAAGAGTGATGCAAATAACATGTGAAAAGATGATGGTGAGTGTTTAATAAATGCTACTACTTTTGTTATTACTGATATCAGAACTGGAGACCAGTTCTTAGAACAATGCATTCATAAGCAGCATTAAAGGCATCACTGCAGCGGGGCACCTGAGTCAGTAAAACATCCAACTCTTGATTTAAGCTCAGGTCACGATCTCAGGGTCGTGGGCTCAAGCCCAATGTTGGGCTCAGTGCTCAGTGAGGAGTCTGCTGAGGATTCTTTCCCTCTGCCTTTGTGCCTTCCCCCCTCTAAAATAAATGAATAAATCTTAAAAAAAAATCACCACAGAGGAGATCACCCGACTCTGGTGGAAGAAAGTAGTTTAGAACAACAGAGAGCCATCAGAGTAGGTGTTACATACAGTAGGTAAACATTGTAGAAAATTGAAAAATGTATTCTTTCATGAGTTGGCTCTAGGTAAGAAAGTGTCAATTTTGAATATCTGCCCCAGGACTAAGGCTATTTCTATCTTTTTTTTTTAAAAAGATTTTATTTATTTATTCATGAGAAACACACACACACACACACACACGCGCGCGCGCGCACAGGCAGAGACACAGGCAGAGGGAGAAGCAGGCTCCATGCAGGGAGCCCGATCTGGGACTTGATCCTGGGACTCCAGGCTGATGCCCTGGGCTGAAGGCAGGCACTAAACCGCTGAGCCACCCAGGGATCTCTGGGCTATTTCTATCTTGTTAGTCATAGACTCACCTTCGTGATAGATGGGTAACTAGCTGTCTAGATAGAGAAACACAGAGAGAGAGTTATAAATATAGATGTATGGATAGTGGAAGATCCCAATACTGGCCAGTAGTTATCATCTCATTTTTAGAACTATAAAATTTATTTGTGATAAAAATGTAATCAGTCCCCCCAAAACTTTTGCAGTCATTCTAGGAATAACACTTTGGTCCAATCAAAGCATTCTGAACCTTCCATGTAATACCTGTCAGATGTGTAATTATGATTTGAGGGCTCACATCTTGCCCCTGTGTCACAAGGAATCTAAGTTAGCCAATACTTACCCAGGGAAGCCTAATGTATGCCAGACATTCACTTTGCTAAATACATGAATCGATCACTTCATTGACTCTTTCCAAGAAATCTGGAAGGTTGTACTTGTATTTTTTCTGTTTTTAGGGAAGGAAACTCAGGTTTGGGAAAGTTAAGAAGAGGATGGGAGGAAATACTTGCAAATCACAGATCTCATAAGAGTCTAGTACCCGCAGTATGTCAAGAAGCCTGGAAATCCCAACAAGAAAATGACAGGGAACCCCATTAAAGAATGGGCAGGGATCTGAATGGACATGTCTCCCAAGGAAGATCTACAAATGTTCAGTAAGTGGATGAAAAGATACTCAGTATTGTTAGTCATAGGGAAATAGACACAAAGTGGAAATCACCAAAATGCTCATGAAATGGGGCACCTGGGTGGCTCAGTGGTTGAGCGTGTGCCTTTGGCTCAGGTCATGATCCCGGGGTCCTGGGATCAAGTCCCACATTGGGCTCCCTGCGGGGAGCCTGCTTCTCCCTCGGCCTGTGTCTCTCATGAATAAATAAAATCTTTTTTAAAAATGCTCATGAAATTTACCCTCATTGGCTGTAAAAGGGAGTGAAGTACTGGTACACGCAACCACATGGATGCACACCAAAATCATGATGCTAAAGAGAAAGAAGCCAGACATGAAAGGTCACATATTAAATGATCCCATTAATATGAAATGTCTCGAACAGGAAAATCTAGAGAAGCAGAAAGGAGATTACTTGTCACCAGGGGCTGGGGTGAAGAGGAATGGGGAGGCATCGGGATTCCTAGGGGTAATGAAAATATCCTGGGACTAGAGAGGGAAGTTGTGGGTGCACAACAGTGTGACTACTAAAAAAAAAAAACAAAAAACAAAACAAAACAAAAAAACACTGAATTGTTCACTTTCAAAGGGTGAATTTTATGGTATGTGAATCTCAATAAAGCTGCTATTTTTAAAAAGTTACACAGCTGGCCAAGTGGAAGAGAGTGAGCCCAGATGACAACCCACACCTGCCTGATGCCAAAACCCATGTCCCTAACCACAGCACGTGCCACCTTGCATAGAAGAGATTGGCAGGAGGTCTCATACACATTCCTACTCACATCTATGGAGAAACATGCTGAGAGAAAATGAGTGATTTTGCTCCATGTAATCCCTCTCACCCTCCCATTTTTCCTACATTAAAACTGCAATTGATATAGCCAGCAGAAGCTGCACCAAGGGAAAAAGGCTTTGTGTTTTCCAGGAGTGACAAAACATTACATTCAAGAGACAGCTGTCTGGATGGGGTGGAGACCAAGCCAGGAACCCTTCAGCAAAGACGCTCTATCCCTCCTTTTTTTTTTTTTTTTTTTTTTTTTTTTTTTTTTTAAATTTATTTATTTATGATAGTAACAGAGGGAGAGAGAGAGGCAGAGACACAGGCAGAGAGAAGCAGGCCCATGCACCGAGAGCCCGACGTGGGATTCGATCCCGGGTCTCCAGGATCGCGCCCTGGGCCAAAGGCAGGCGCCAAACCACTGCGCCACCCAGGGATCCCTCTATCCCTCCTTGACTTCAGATTTTCCAAACCCAAGGCAAGTAAAGAGAGGAAACAGTCCATGAAGAGGCTCCTCTCTCCTTCCTCCTCCTCCAAACCCCATAAAACCCACAGGCAGGCATGTGTTTATTTATGTTTATTTTTTAAGAAGATGTTATTTATTTATTCATGAGAGACACAGAGAGAGAGGCAGAGACACAGGCAGAGGGAGAAGCAGGCTCCCTGTGGGGAGCGCGATGTGGGATTCGATCCCAGGACCCCAGGATCACGACCTGAGCCAAAGGCAGACACTCAACCAGTGAGCCGCCCAGGTGCCCCGGGCACATATTTAATGTGGGCTGACAATTTGGATGAGTTGATGTAAGCGGATGTCAGGACTTACAGAAGGAGGCTTGCAGTACAGCAGTGAAAGGAAGGAGAAGCTGGGACCAGGAGGTAGGGCTGACCCTCGGCTGGCCGATCCTTTTGTAAAGCAGTTCATTAAGCCCCAGAAGGGAACGTGGGACGGAAACTGCTGCCTGTGTCTAGGTTGGGGAAAGGAGCTCCCTCTTGCTGGTGTGACAGCCATCCCCACCTCTGTTGAGTGGGAGCCCGGGGCCTGGGATCAATTGTCCAGACCCTGCTGCAGGGGGATTGGGGTGCCCAGTGCCAGGGAGCAGCTCCCATGCAATGCAAATGTTAGGTCACGAAACTGGTTTAAGTTGGGGTTCCCCTGAGCAGAGAGAGCATTTCCCTTTAGCTGTGTCTCCTTCACGAGCTGAGATAGGACGCCATGAAGAACGGTTCCCCCTGTGCAGGCTCCAGTTGTCAAGCCCGAAGAACGAGATGTACACCTTGCTGGCCTACCTTCCATCCCCTGTCTCCAGCAGGGGACACCTCCAGGGCCACTTCAGAGAAGATGTCCTGTCTGGGGGCCAGATTCAAGCGCGGAATCCTGGGCTGCCTCCTTGGCTTCTGGCCCACGGAGCCCTAGGGGTCTCCTCTTCTTCTCCTTCTCACCTTTTGTTATTTTGCATGGCTCACCTTTCAAGGCCCGGTTGCCTCGTCACTGTGTGCAGGGCTGGTGCCCACAGTGAGAGCTGCTATTGCTACCAGGGGCCTTGACGTCAGCCCAGCGTGCTGGCTTCAGCATGACAGTTTGACAATAGCCACTTTCCCCCGGGGAAACAAAAAAGAAAAAACCCCACATGATTTAGCGGAGAGAGGATGTGGGACAACAGCCTGATCTGTGTCTCGGGTCTCCGGCGGGTTCTACTGGCATCAGGTGCTACCACGCAGCCCGAGAACGGACTAGCACAGGAAGGCAGGCCGGTCTGAGGCTCGGCTCGCTTCGGGAAAAGCCACGGCAGCCCTGCTTACACAGAATGTGGGGACTGCTTCCTACAAACAGTCTGTCTCCACAGGAAAAAGAAAATCTGTTGTGTGTGTGTTTTTCTCCCCCATTACTTTATCAGTCGCCCAAGGAGTGGCTGGGCAGGCTTCTCTTAACTTGGTAACTGCGGGAACAATGTTATCTGGAAATGCCTGCTTGCAGATGCCTCCTGAGTCAGCTCCCTCCTTCTATGCCATTCTTAGGGGGCAGAGAAGAAGGGAGCTGGGGGGTGCGACTGCCGCCCCCCAAATTCCCACTGTCTGGGATGTGAGAGAAGAACAGAGGAACCGATCACTACTGCCATCTGAGGGGACAGGTTTAGCCAAGGCCTTTAGAATCGCTGCCTTTCAGAAAACGTGATTTCAAGAGCCAGGTTCTTGTGGGTTGAAGTCTAATTCATACAGAGTGCTACCCCCCCACCCCCAGGACATCCGAATGTGACCCGGTTTGGAGACAGGGCCTTTACAGAGGGGATCAAATTAAAGTGAGGTCACCAGGGTGGGCCCTAATCACATGCGACTGGTGTCCTTATAAAGAGGGGTAATGTAGACAGATGGACACATTGAGGATGGCCATGTGAAGATGCAGAAAGGAGAAAGACAGACATCCACGAGCCACAGAGGAGGCCTAGAACAGATCCTTCCCTCCCAATCCTCAAAGGGAACCAATCCTATCCACACCTGACCTTGGATTTCACATCTCCAGAATTGGGAGACAATATGTAGCAAGAAACTTACACGGGACTTTACTGCACTTCCCAGAACCCCCGGATATGTGCCATGGGGAGGACGTGCTGCTACTCCTAATCTGTTCCTACTCCTAATCTGTTCCTACTCCTAATCCTCCTAATCGCTACCTTTTGATACACTTGCTCCCCATCTAATGACAAGGGGAAAGAAACATTTGGGGGTGAGATAGAAACATGTTTGCTGGGAGAAATGATCAACTAAGCTGATGGCAGGAAGCCTCCCGGGAATCAATTTTCTAAAGCAGGAAATAATTGAAACTTGGGTCATTCAAGCCTCTTGAGTCAAAGTATCTCCTGAACTAAACTCAATTGAACCTCATGGCCCTCTTCATCCTATTTAAGAGATACTGCTTATTTTTAAAATATTTCATTTAAATTCAGTTTGCCAACATATAGTATAACACTCAGTGCTCATCCCATCAAGTGCCCTCCTCAGTGCTTGTCACCCAGTCACTCTATCCCCCCCCCCCTTTTCCCCTTCTGCAACCCTTTGTTTCCCAGAGTTAGGTTATTTTCTTTTGGTAATCCTCATTGATTTCACTTCTATTCTTATGAGTGGTAAAGCCGAATTTTGTTTCCAGTTATTTCTGACCATGCCATCGGAAGGCAGATTCCAACTCTTTAACTATGTGACATTTTAGAATGAAAACTTTGCTGTACCATGATTTTTGTCCCCTTAGCTTAAATGTCACCCTTTTGGAACATGCTGGACAGAAGATCTCAAAACCAAAAGTGAGTCACACAGAATGAGGAATCAGATGCCAAAGGGTATGACATGAAGGAAAAAGCCAGAATGTAAGATAATTACTGATGCTGGAGGCATGGCCAGTAATGGTGCTTAGGTCTCCTAACATAAGGGGATGAAAGAGAAAGGGGGTACAGACATGGTTCCCCCTCCATCCACCTATCTGCAAATGGCACTCTTCCCCTTGATCTGCTTGCTTTTCCACTCTTTCTGGTTGGCATCATCCACTGCCCTGATCCCCACATCTACATCTTCAGTTGAGAACATTCTCATGAGCTCTGGACTCATAGATTCTGCTCTCCACTGGACAGTCTACCACCACATCCCACAAATGCCTCAAGCCCGAGAAAACAAAACTGAACTCATCATCTCTAGCCTATCGCCCTTCCTGGTTTGTTTTATTTAAGTATCTAGCCATCCATCCATTTTATGGGTGGTCTATCTATTATCTATCTATCTATCATCTATCTATCTATCTATCTATCTATCTATCTATCTATCTATTATTATTATGGTAAAATATGCATAAGATTTACCATTTTAACAGCTTTTTACAAGATTTTATTTAATTATTCATGAGAGACACAGAGAGAGGCAGAGACACAGGCAGAGGGAGAGGCAGGGTCCCTGCGGGAAGCCCGATGTGGGACTCGATCCCAGGACCCTGGGGTCACGACCTGAGCTGAAGGCAGATGCTCAACCACTGAGCCACCCAGGCATCCCTATCCTTCATTTTTAAAAAATATCTTATTTATTTGAGAGACAGAGTGATCAAGAGAGAGCACAAGCTGGGTGAGGGGCAGAGGGAGAAGCAGACTCTCTGTGAGCAGGGAGCCTGATGCGGAACTTGATCCCAGGACTCCGGAATCATGACCTGAGCCAAAGGCAGATGCTCAACTGACTGAGCCACCCAAGCACCTCAAATTTACCATTTTAGAACAGGTCTAATCCATGCTTTTTCATACATTTGAAATGTGCGGCGATCATGTATACCTAGTTCCAGGGCCTTTTCATCACTCCAGAAAGAAATCCTATACTACTGAGCTATCACTACCCCCATCCCTACCCCTCTACCAGCCCTAGGCAATCTCTAATCTGCCTTCTGTGCCCTATGCATTGGCTTACTCTGGACATCGCATATAAAAGGGATCATACAATATGTGGCCCTAGGTATCCAGCTTCTTTCACTTTGCATGATGTTTTCAAGATCTATCCACGCTGTAGTATAAACCAGCGCTTGGTCCTTCTGCTTTCTTTTTGCATCTCTCAATTGTGTCACCAGCTACCCAGATTTCCAAGCAAGACAGATTTCCAAGCAAGACAGCTTTGAGTTATTTTAAGATTTCTACCCTCTCCTTCCCATCATCTTGTCAGTCATCCACTTCTCTTGATGGGACCCCAGAGCAACTTTCCAGTATCTCCTCTCGTCTCTATCCTCACCTTATTTCAAGCTTACGGCATCTCTCATGTGGGCCGCTGGGGTCTTTCTAAAGCACAACTCTGGCCATGAAGTTCTCCTGAGGAAGATTCCTTTCAAGGGCAACAGAGGCCACAGACCCTGAACGTCATGGCTGGGCCACCCATTATCTGTGGAGTAGTGGTATGGCCCTGAGGGAGCAAGGGCCTGGAGCATCTGGAAGAGGCTGTTCAGTGGGGCAGGCGAGGGGATAGGGGGTGGGAGGCCAGCACAGAATCTGAACATGTGACAGGGAAGGGCTGCCAGGTCTTCCTGGTGAGAAAGTGAGAAAAGTGTCCTGGTGGCACCTGCTCACACTCTCAGGGAGAAGAAATGCACCTCAAGTGGCACAGGGCTTGGGACTGCTGGTAGGAGTGGTGGCCCTAGACTTAAGGGTGCAGTTGA
This sequence comes from Canis lupus dingo, assembly GCF_003254725.2. Classification (NCBI taxonomy): domain Eukaryota; kingdom Metazoa; phylum Chordata; class Mammalia; order Carnivora; family Canidae; genus Canis; species Canis lupus. Next base: position 117,652,252 of record NC_064281.1, on the reverse strand, counting down.
CATATCAGAGAAGCTTTGCTTCTGGGACAGGGGTATTCATAGAGCCTGCACGATGACTTCTTGCTGGGATGCTCCTGTGTTCTGGAAGGCCTTGCTCATGTTTGTGGGCAATCCTGTGGGAGGACTGTATGACAAGGACTCAGTGGCCACTGGCCCAAGAAGCCCAGGAAGCCCACAGAAGAATGGGCAGGTCTGAAACAGAACAGCTTATTTGCAGAACTAACAAATCTTGGGTTTCTATAGCATAGACCCTATTAAGAACCCAAATCAGGGACGCCTGGGTGGCTCAGCAGTTGAGCATCCTCTTTCGGCTCAGGACATGATTCCAGAGTTCAGGGATCGAGTTCCACATCCAGCTCCTGCATGGAGCCTGCTTTTCCTCCCTCTGCCTGTGTCTCTGCCTCTCTCTCTCTCTCTCTCATAGATAAATAAATAAAATCTTAAAAAAAAGAACCCAAATCAGCATGCGTGTTGTCTCCTTGTACTTAAAATGAGACTGTTCTCGCTGAAGAAAATTCTGTTCAGCTCCTCTCTCTATGTGCTGGCACTGACCACTGAAGGATATTTAGGGATGGACTTCATTCTGCTCAATAAAATCTTGCTCTCCCAAAAGCTGCTCAGGAACCTAAGGGCCCTGCTTGGGCAGCCAGCTACCTGGCTCTGCCAGCCTGCTGCCCTGGCATGGAGGGCCTTCCCACATCCCCATCACCAGGCTGGCATACCAGTCCTCCGGCTGCTGTGGGTCCTCCTTCATGACCTCCAGAGGGGCTCTGCAGAGCACTGCCCTTGGCAGAAAACAGCCACCTTGCTCTTGGGTAGGAAAGCCTCTCTCTGATGATCCAATGATAAGGGACAACCCTTTGTTGTCCTCCCTGTGGGATCAGACTAAATGCAGGCTCCAGTCGAGACCACCACCTTGCTTGGCCGTCATCCCCCATTCCACCCCCATCCTGCTCCCTTTATTTGCTTCCTTAGAAGGTTTTCTTCCAGGGCACCTGGGTGGCTCAGTGGCTGAGGGTCTGCTGTCAGCTCAGGTCATGATCCTGGGGTCCTGGGATTGAGTCCCACATTGGGCTCCCTGCAGGGAGCCTGCTTCTCCCTCTGCCTGTGTCTCTGCCTCTCTCTGTGTGTCTCTCATGAATAAATAAATAAAACCTTAAAAAAAAAAGGGTTTCTCTTCCTTCAGGTGCATTATCAAGAAATGCTTGGATCAGGCTCTGCTTCTAAGGAACCGGACATCCGACTGCCTCAACCCCAATCCTTTCTCACATCTGTGGGTCTTGGGGATGGACATTCTTGGGTCTGTTCCATTTGGGAGATCTAATCCCTTAGTCTTCCTGGGAGAAAATAAGGGCTTAATCTAGATTTACTACCCTCTCTAACTCTTCAGAAATGTACACCATCATGCTACAGCATAAGAGAATCTGTCGTGTTACTAAAAATGGCTTTAATCCATTCTTTGAGTTCCTTATTAGCACTAAATTGAATAAATGCAAAAATAACTACTTTTGCATAATTCCCAAGCTTGCAATTATAGAGTGAGGAGCATTTGCAGAAACTTAAAGCGTATTTCCACATAGCTTTGCTAAAGATTTATTAGAATGCAGCCACAGGCTCCTTCATCACATACTTACTGCCTGCTCTCCCTCATTCTAGCAACACTTGAGCCCTGTTACAAGGCTGGTGGCTCTTCCCATTTTACAGATGGGAGGGATTAGAAGCAGCACAGTGAAAAGATGTATGCACAGCACGTTGCAGGGATCTGCGCTGGTACAAAACATTGCCTATGTTCTATATGAGTGGGAGCATCTAGAATGTGCCAAGACTGTTTTTCTCATCCTTAATACACCTTCTTCTGTTTTTTTTTTTCCCTTTTTGCTTCTGCTTCTTTAAGCAGGGACAAACAGACCAACAAAAAAGTGCCTGTCACTCTACTGTATTGATCGTTTCCTACTAATTACACGTTATTTAATTAAAAATAAAAGCCAATGTATATCCTAGGCAAAGAATCTCACTAAGTTGACAGCTTAGAAATGTGAAGCCTCTCTTTGTTTGGGGGCACAAGTAATCCTTGAAGGCTAAGAGCAGAAGTTTACCTACATTGCCCTCCCCTTGTCCTGGAAAGAACAGCTCTGGGAGTCAGCAGGGGGGCAGGGTACCATAGAAATAACCTTGTCAATCCCTCCCTGCCAACAAGGGTGCTAATTAGTGCCAATTAAGAGCCTCGTTTTTTGTCTGTGGAACATCTGTCCATAAGCATTGAACTCAAACCCCAAACTCATTTTATCAAAGCCAGAAATATCAGACAGCAATTCATTTTTGGTCCTTGCTAATGCAGCTTGATTTTAAACTCATAACAAGTTCTGAATCCTGTTCTTAGTAGGATCAGCTACCACGTTCCTGCATACCTTAATCATCATTCACATTTATCTTATTTCGACAAAGACACGTCTTCATGAAGTCTGAGAGGCGTACCGGATGAGAAGAGAAGTGGCAGAGAGAAAACCATGGGAGATCCATGCTTCTTGCTTACCCTATATTCCACACTAGGGATCATTTATTATTATTTTTTAAGTAATGTATTGTTATCTAGATAAATGGTCTTTGTTTTGTCATAGTCGTCATCCTCTTCTTTTAAATCCTGGTGGGGTAAAGGCCAGTGTAAAATAGCTTCTTTTTAATTGAACCTATTCTGTGTACACAGTGTGTCCATAAAAGCGCCTCCATCATTAGCGTTTGGTGATGCAAATGAAGGTGCCCCGCTGTTTCTTTCTCCTTTTATAAAGTGCCCCTTCCATCAATGTTTGGGACAGGACAAGACCCGTGCGACTTGCAGCTTGTTTTATTCTGTGTGGCCACGAGAGGACTTGCATGCATTTGGGAGTAGTTTTATAATGGTGTGTGATCACAGAGAGCACCTAGGATATTTCTTCTTACTGCAAAGTGCGTGCTGTATTTTCTGAATTCGCTGCACACTGGGAAAGCTGTTCATTTCATCTGGCAAAGATTCCTTTAATTCGGGTGTTTCTCCAGATTCCATTAGGAAGCCTTTGTCCTTTTACTTCAAAGTAACAAACACACTCATTGATCGTTAGAGAACTATCACATTTTACTGTAGAACACGTTATTGCCATATCATTGTCTTCGGTTCCCTAATAACGTTACTTCGCGTTATTCCATTTGTGACCTGCCTAGTGCAGTGAAATGTCATGAGCCTTCCCACAATGAGTTAGAGTCTCGCAAGAAGTAGAAAAATAAATTTATTTAAAACAAGATGGAGTTCCAGCTGCTAACACATTACAAATTGCTCTATTTTAAATGTCTGAACTGGGCACACTTAAAATACAAGGGCATATTTCATTAACATTTATGCAATTTTTCAGGCGACTTTTCCCAATGTTTCACTCATCATCAGATGAGAGAGAGCTTGTCAGGAAAAATTGCACTTAATGGTAGTTAATGGTGGCTAAATTCAATGGACTTGTTTCTATTTTGTTTCACTCTTGCTGGAAATAATGAAAGTATTACATGAACAAGCCTTAACGTTGCTTGCGAAAATGCGTCCAGTTCCAATAGTAGGTAACATAAAGCTTTCTCTGATTTATAAAACAATCTACCTAAACCTATTTTTATGTTTTATTTGATTCTAGCCATTAGCCTGAGCTAGGAAGTAATTCTAAAATAGATCTCGCAGCAGCAATTTGCTGTACTATGCCAAATTAATCTGCATGAGTCTATACCTGTTTCTAGGACACTGGGACACACATGTGTGAAAAAGAAATACATTCAGACTATTGTTTTCATGGGCTGTGGGGAAAAGTCAAGCCACTGGGCTTCACCTCACATAGTAGGGCTCCCCTTTCCAGAGGCAATGCCCATTGTCTGCATTAACCGCATCAGCAACAAGACTCCCAGTTCTTGACTGCCACATCAGCAGTTACAGACGCAGAGAAGCCTTCCCACCCTTTCTGGATGGTTTGAAGTCACTGAGTTGGAGTTGGACATCCCTTTGAAAAACTGCATCGGTTACCCATCTGAAGCCAATCCACTCTGGGCTTTCAAGGTAGGCCAACTGGCGGAGTCAAAGTCAATCAGTACTCTGTCTGCTTCTCTTTGAGGTAAATATCTCTCACTGGACATGCACCAAATGATGAAGATGTGCTCAGAGGGCACCAGGCCTTATTAACAAAGGACACACAGTGCAGCCTCAGTGAGTCTCTAAGCCCGTGTTTGATACTTTTCAATTTGTCTCTCTTGGCTTTCATCAGAACTCAGCTGCAGTGAGAGAAACACAAAATAAGGATCCTTCTACCCCAAGGCCGTGTCCACCTGGGGCTGATTAGCTGGCAGAACTTTATCTGAGGGCAAACACAGGAGTCTTCTGATTGCTAAGAATCTAATTTCGACTTCTCTTTGCGGATGAAAATACACATGCCTGCTCACACTGCCACCTGGATTTCCAGCATCATTCCCAGCCTAGCCCCTTTTTCCCCGTGGACGAAGGAAAACACCAGGACAGCAAGAGAAGGCTTGACTCACAGTAAGAGGCAACCCTTCAATAGGATGACTTTACGACCTGACAAGATAAGCTGGGCTTCTGTATCTACTCAGGTATTCTCTCAAAGAATCATCATGAATCTAGATGGGAAGTTTACTGGCGTGCCTTTAAAAAAAATGCCCTTGGAAAAGTAACTTGCTACACAGCCTGGATGATGTTTCAATATGAGATTCCCAGACCTCGGTGAATAAGGCAATCAATCAGCCAGATTTTGTAAACACTACCTGTGGTTGGATGGCCACTTCCTAGTCCAGGTAATCAAGATAATGTAAACAAGAGCATGATGCACAGAGATCATGATGTGTGACTGTCAGCCATCCTGCCCCACAACTTCCAACCTCGAGAAGGGTCCAGTCTTACCAGTCGTACTTTTGCACCAGCCAGCCTCTCAGCATTTTGTATTTTCATCTTCGTTATTTTTTGGGTGGATCATTCTTCTGCTGCTGCATTTCCTAACAACCCTACTGATTTGCTAAGAAACACGGTATTTGCAAAAATGTGTCCCTGACATGCATGCATAAAATAAATAGTGATAATAATGCATGAGAAAATCTAAAGGCAAAAAGTTAATCCCAGAAATAAAAATGTCAATATTTGAATTCTTCCATAGTATAAGGTAGCTGTTGCAATATATTCCAAATACCATCACTGAACCATCTCACTTTCTACAAATTTTATAAGAAGCATGTTACTAATAATGAGTATACATCAGGAATAAATACAAACAGCAGTATGTAATTGGCGAAGGCAACTAATCAGAGCTCATCTCTGCTGCCCATCAATATTTTGGGCACTTTCATACCCAATCAACTAATTAGCTACTATCATGCCTCAGATAATGTGAATGAGATAAGACATAATGAAAATTATACACGGCTTGTATGTTATAGTCATTGTTGTAAAATGCATACAAAACTGATGTTTCAGTCAATAAAGTAATTCAAAATGATAATTAAATGGTGTACTCTGTACACAGAAACTTCTTCGTTTTAAGCTTGTAGATCAGAATAAATCCCAATATGGGAGTTTATACCAGCTTCACTGCATAGTTACTGCTCCTTGTAATAAGGGATCTGTTATAAAGAAAGTGCTTAAGTAAAGGACACATTCTTAGCCTTGTTGAAAATATGATTTGGCTGTTTAGGAGGGAATACATCAGCTCTGGATTACTGGTGCTGGTAGAGCCAAGTAGCACACAGAACACTAGTGCCAAATGGGAAATTCTTCCCTTTAGACTCTGGATTGTGTGTGATGCAACCTCCCTCCCAAAATTAAAAACAAAAACAAAAACAAAAAAACCAACCAACCAAACAAAAAAAAAAAAAACTTCTTCATTGTATTTTTTCTCAATCTAACATTATGCAAAGTCACATTCCAAAAACGCATTCCTGCAAAAGGGTGTGTGTGTGTGTGCGCGCGCGCGCGCGCGCACGTGCAGGGAGGCAGCCCAGACCTGCCAGCTGGGGAAGACACAGTTTGAAGTGGACAATCCACATGCTTAGATTTGAGAGTTGACTTCATTACTGCATTTTCAATAATACCAGCATTCAGAATGGTCTCAAAAGTCACCAGGATAATAGGACTATTATCTCTCTCGGCAATATCTAATAAAAAGCTCTTAAGCACATCCAGTCCCTGGTTTTATAAAACATGGCAGCAAATTATCTGCCAAGAATGTTCAGTGAGTATGCAGAGATTCTTTCTCTATTCAGCCAGCTTTTCTCCCCACAGTGAGGGAAGATGATGGGAGGACTGGAGTCAACCACTCAGGAGACAACTTACAATTGCAGGTGGTCTGGGGGAAAAAAAAAACAAAAACAGACAAAAGGCTCCTCACAAAGGAAATCTTCAGAGTGAAAGTTGGTGGGATTCCAGAATACCTTCCTTGTGACCAATACAAAAATAAAGCCTCAAAAAAAAAAAATAAAGCCTCCGTGATTTTTGAATACAAGCTGTCATTTCACTAAGCTGCTTTAAAAGGGACATTATAGATTTAAAGCATACTTTCTGATCTGGCCAGGCGACTAGAAGAAAAGCAGAGGAGGAGCAGCAGCATAAACAAACATGGAGCATCTCCACTCCAGGTGGCTAATGAAGTAGAGTCTACATCTGCATGGGCATTGGTAGGTATTCTGGGGGAAAAATTCTATGGCCCAGTCAGTTTGGGAAACACTTCATATTCTACATCCCTCCTGTAGAAACACAGTGAACATTAGCATATTAAAGGCTCCAAGGATTTCTACATGAAAAGACTTGTTAAGTTTTGTTATTCTTTTTAACCCACTGGTTCCCAAATATATTGGATCATAAAAGTCTTTTTTCCCCAGAGTAACAATTACTGTTCCATGGTGATATTTATGATAAACAACTGAGGGAAGGTGGATCTAGATATTTCATATCTAAAATAATGCCATGGGGAACCTGGGTGGCTCAGTTGAACATCTGCCTTCTGCTCAGGTCATGATCCTGGGGTCCCACATCAGGCTCCCAATGGGGAGCCTGTTTCTCCCTCTGCCTGTGTCTCTGCCTCTCTTTGTGTCTCTCATGAATAAATAAAATCTTAAAAAATAGATAAATAAAAATAGAATACTTTTGCCTTACATGGCCACATAAACTGACTGAAAAGTTGAAGTTATTTTCTTTCCCACTGAACTGATTTGCCTCAAGTATCCACATCATTTGCATGGCATGAGTTTAAGATCATACAGCCAAACCTTCCAAAGAAAATTGTTTGACACTAATAGGAAATTACTGTAAACAGCCTGGTAAAAGCCTGATTCTCAATGAGAAGATGAAGATCAATATACTAAAATCCTTGAAATAACCAGCCATGCCACATTCATGACTCTCTGGCCAACCTTCCCAGTACTCACAAAGGAGTACAGAAATGGACTTTTGTGTTTTATAGTTGAGTACCTCAATGTGTTCTTGGAAACGATCTGAGACAGCTACATTTGGAAAAAAAAAAGTCTGAAGGGGCACCTGGGGGGCTCAGTCGTAAGGGTCCAACTCTTGGTTTTGGCTCAGATTGTGATCTTGGGGTTGTGAGATTGAGCCCCATGTCTGCTTGAGATTCTCTCTCCCTCTGCCCCTCCCATTTCTCTCTCTCAAATAAATAAATAAATCTTTTAAAAAAGGAAAAAAAAAAAACAGTCTGAAACCAGTGCTCCACAAATAAAAGACCCAAGATTAACCCTATATAATTGGTTCTTAAAAACCTTTGGCAAAACTGCTCAAGCTAAAAGTTCCATATGGAAGTTCAAAACTGTTTAGCCAAGTTGGATGAGGGTTTTAAAATGCTCGCCTTTACTTCTGGGGCCGTTTACTTTGTTTATTAAACAAATTTTTAAGATTTTATTTACTTATTTGAGAGAGAGCACACGCATGAGTGGGGGGAGGGAGAAGGAGAAGCAGACTCCCCCGCTGAGCAGGGAGCCCTACCTGGGGCCCGATGCCAGGACCCTGGGATCATCAGCTGAGCTGAAGGCAGACGCTTAACCAACTGAGCCACCCAGGTACCCCTGGAGCTGTTTATTTTCATGCACAGCAAGACAAGTTTCCCAAAGAAAGCATCTTAGAAGAGAGAATCCATATAGTGCCTATCTCTGTCTTGCCATAAATGTGCCTGCATGGTTTGACCCTCTCTCTGACAAAGACTGAACACATTTTAAAGAGCCAAACCATCCAGCACCTGGATGAAAACCTCCCGGGAAACATGCGGAGGTGTGTCCCCTGTAACGGAGACTGGCTTGCAGTTCCCAGATGCACAGGTGTCATATGATGCTACATGGCTCAGCCCTGCCTCCCTCTACAGTGGCACCCTGCTCCGTTTGAACAATGATACTAAGGCAAGTTTCCCTAATGGGTTGCCGGGGTGCTTTAGAGAATTCATGCTCTGAGAGACACTACCCCTCATCTCCAGCGCCTGACCTGTCCACTTCACAGTGGCTGTGAGTATACTGCACACTGAGGATTGCATTCCATCTCCAGTGGTAGTCATGAAAACTGCCCTAATTTTCTCAGTAATTTACCATAAGATGTTCAGCTCATGGGATGTGTCCATGGGCCAGGCACACTGAAGGGGAAAGAAGGGACTCCAGTATTAGGTTCCCATGAGAACAAGAACAAGGCGGCATCTGATAGGCTGCTGTTGCAATCTGGCATTTCGCTAATTATGAACGAGCACTATGGAATTACCTCTGAGGCAGCCTGTGGCATCTCCATCTCTACTTGCGTTAGCAAAAGCTGCTGGACTCAAAATCATTAATATTAATGATGGGCACACTCCATAAATCATGGACCCCAATTTAAAAAAAAATACTTTTACCTTTCGATGCTATACAAGGAAGCGCCACTTTGCACAATAGATTTGTTTCTGGAAAGTGAATGTAAATTGATGTTTTGAAAATCAAACCATATTGTAAATGCATGAGATGAGCTTACTATTTAGAGGAAACCTGCAGTGAATCACTTTCAAAGTGAAGGATTCTTTTTAAGGGTGAAAAATTACCTTTTTATCTGTTTGGAAATATATGCTAGAATTTTGGTGACAGGTTTGCTTCAAGTGGGAAAACATCTCTATATGTCTTTCTTTTTTCTCTCCCACATAAAATTGTGAGTTATAATCATTCAGCGATAACCATCATGCAGCCAAACAGCACTGCACTGGAGCAGGCACGTGGCTGTGCATTCTCTCAGTTTGTTCATTATGAGAGACTGTCATGATTTGTCGGCTTTGTCCTTTGCCTTCTTTTGAAAAGGAGGAACTGTTGAATCGCTATTTGTGAGAAACAATTCTTTGAAACCTTTATTGGAATTCAACTAAGAAAAGAGTTTTATGCCACGGCTTCAAACGTGGGAGATTATGTAACGGCTTTAAACTGGAAATGGCTTGACGTGCTCTGATGTGCATAATGAACTGTCTCATCCTATCTCGTCAAACTTTTTTTTTTAAACATGGAATTAAAAGACAACAAACCTAAATTGTGGCATGATTTTAAAAGTCAAGTTCCTTTACAGCTTAGATCTAAATGTTTTAGGGAGAGCTATAGCGGGACGTATGTTCAGGAATACCTCCTATCATCCTGTAATTTTGGAACAGGGCTTCTAAGAGTTTAAGACAAAACTTGATGCCAAGAATGGTCTTTGAGAGGGTTGTTCTTCCACAGAGGTGGTCGCTTAACCAGCAGAATTCATGCTGTCCAGACAGAGAAAGATCACTTTCCAAAACATGGAAATTCATTTACTTGTACTGCTATATTTATTTTACTCACAGTTTCAAGCTCTTATACTAATAAAGATGCCAGTAGCAAATACAATAGATGTCAAATTCTAAATTATACAACAGATTGCAAAGGTTTCACTGGACAAATTTTAATTCTATTTAATAGTTGATCTATGTCATATTCGAAATCAAACTGCTCAAGACATTTCTTTGCTCAGAAATGCTATCTTCTAAAACTGTTTTAGACCTTCACTTAATATACCACTTAACTAAATTCCTTACAGTGTACTTTTCCTAGCAAGGGAAGAAAAAAGATTAGTCTACTGGGTCCAAAAGAGATATTAAAAAAAAAAAACACCACACACAAATATTTTTAAACAGTGCATATCTACTTTATGGCAATGCTCTCTTAAGTCAGTGCTTAGGAGTAAGGGAAATAGCACCTCGGTGGATTATTTTTCATAGTTCACTCAGCAATGTGTTTACTAAGTCACTGTTACAACTACGTGCTTATATATTTTGATATACAGTGTGTTCTACAATAGTGTGTCTTCTGAGATTTCTTTCTTATTTTTAAAACCTATTTAAATGTTATTTTACCTTCCCTCCCAGCAAAAACAAGCTTATTTCTCAAGGGATTCATAGTCAAGCCTGATTATAATTAAAGGCAGAGTCTGAAATGTCTTTTTAGACCAAGGAAACAGAAGCGGAGATGCGGCATCAGAAATGATTTGCCCAGGCAAGGGAATAGAGTGTTTATTTCACAGAATGGCGGGGGCTAGCCCATGACATTTTATTCATCTGTTTTCTTATTCAGATGAATCCCTTTATGCATGCAAAAAAAGGAGGGAATTCAGAAAAGGATTGTTCTATCTAATTATTAAATTGCCAATGTGCTTGTTATATTTCAGAAGCAGTTATTCATATATATGTGAACCAAGAGGTCCACAATCATGACTCAGGAAAGCACGCCAGGGGTGATTTTTACAAAAGGTGAGAGGCAATCCTGGGAACCGGGGGCAGAGAATGTCTGGTCAAGCTCTGGTCCTCGCTTGTTCTCTATTATGTCTGACAAGGTACTGCCATTTCCCCCAAACAATCAAGTTCAGGTGGATTCGGCAATTGGTGATTCCACGGGAAGGTAGAAAGGCCAGGGTTCAGGGGTCTCTTACTAGGGTCAGCCAGATGTAGGTTCAAGACAGGAACCCACCGTCCTGAACTCACGAACCTCAGTTCCTCCTGTGTTAAATGTGGCTAACAGTAGTGCCTCCAACTCATTGGGGTGTGACTATTCAATTAGCTAGTGGAGATAAGCGCTCAGCATAGTGCCTGGCACAGAATAAAGCCCAGCTTTTATTTTTAAAAATTATCACAGAATTAAGGGCACAAGAGAGGCTGTGATAAGATGCTGTGATGAACTCCAAGAAGGAGAAGAATGTGCCTAGTACCCAAAGTGTATGTGTTTCAGACATTTTAGCTATTCATCACTTTTATCCTCGGGGGCCGGGGTAGGTAGGTCAACAGAGGAAATGATCAATGTAGTCCAGGTTTGCTAGCTCTGGAGAGGTCTTGTTCCAACTGGGAACCTCCAGAACAACTCAGGGAATCAAGTGAAAGGCTCCCCGAGTAGCTAGAGATTAGAACCCAGTGCAAATGATACTGGCTCAGAGCGCTCAGGACTAATCATGAGCATAATTAATAACAATAATTAATGTCTACCAAGAACTTTCTATGTACCAAGCACTGCGATAAGCACTTCAGTCACTTAATTCTACGATGTAGATGCTATTACCATTCCCATTTTACAGATGAGGAAAACTGAGTAATAGGTTGAGTGACTTGCCCAAGATCACCTGACTCAAGATGGCAGAGCTGGGATTTGAACCCAGGCAATCTGACTCCAGACTATACACTTCAATCTCTGTTATATTGCTTTTCAAGACTCAACTGTACTCAGACCCACCCACACATATCTTTTTACTTCTTCTTCTTTTTTTAAAGATTGTATTTATTTATTCATGAAAGATACAGAGAGATAGAGGCAGAGACATAAGCAAAGGGAGAAGCAGGCTCCCTAAGGGGATCCCCATGTGTGACTCAATCCCAGGACCCTGTGATCATGCCCTGAGACAAAGGCAGACGCTCAACCACTGAGCCACCCAGGTGCCCCTCACTTCTTATGATACTACCTCTTCCAAGTGGACTGAGGAATGGAATAAAATATTTCAAAATGCTAACGAGTGGAAGACTGCTGGCTGGGTTTTCCTGGACATTCCTTACGTTTGGAGGAATATCGCGATGATCCACTCAGCACTACCCTGTTCTCCTCGGCACACAGATTGGCCAAACCAGAATGAAGAGGCTCTCAAGTGACGTGAGAGGCAGTCTCGCCCCCCACCCCACCAAAGGCCTTCAGACAGAGCTACCTCTTTGTATTCTGTTGCTCCGCATCCCTCCCTCCCAACTACCTGATACCATCCAACAGGTTGAATGTTTGACACTTGCTGTGTGGGAAAGAGTATGCCAACTTTCTCAGAGGGCGAGCATCACTTCTGTCTGAAATTGCCCCTTTCAGAGAGGTCAAGTGATATTTCCTATGTGTTGTGTAGGAAAGACACATTGAAATCTTGTTACGAGCATGTCAAAAAAATTTTAAAAGTCCAGTCGAATAAAAAAATCATGTTATGGAACGACAGACATAGCCCACAACTAATTATAAAGCCAGACTCACCATAATGTGCTCGTCTGGAGGGAAAGGCGATAGGGAAGGGCAGCCAGAGAGTCCCTGAAATTGCAAATGCCTCAATGCCTCAGCTTCTTCCCAAGTGAGATACCCTGCATTGCTTGTTTCATTTCCCTGACTTGGGAGCCTCTATACGATTTCAAGCTCTTTATGCCACCGGGCAAGTCAGTGACTGCCCCCTTAATCTGAAAGGCTGTTGTGCATTTCTCTACCGCGCCAAGCCCTGGGCACCACAATCTGTGGTTTGGAAGTGGGTGACATTTGGACTCCCAGACCTCTGAGGTTTGTCCGGGATGGACCCCCAGAAGCATCTTTTCTCAGTGTCTCTACATTTTTACTGTGCATCTTGGCTTCTTGCCACCCCAAATATCACAGTTCTCTCTGAATAGTATAAATTGAGCTGAAGTTGATTTAAATTTCATGCAGAAAACAGCTTTGCTTCAAAGCACAGCCATTTTTTATGTTAAAAAAATCCATCAAGATATAATCTTTTTGCACCCCCCTCCAAACTCTTTCTAGCAGACGGAAAGGCAGATTATTTCAATCAAGAGGAGGATGTCGCTGACAATGGTAAGCAATGTTTCTTCAAAGTTCATGGCAGCAGTGCACTTTTAAATTTTGTAGTGACTGTCAAGATCTAATTTTCAAGGTATGGTTACCACAAGAGCAACCTGGAATTTTAACCCAGTAGGAAAGGTCAAGACAGATCGCAGGTCCCCTTCAATCTCAGAGTAAGAGAGCACCCCGAAAAAGTATGAAGATAAAGGGCCATCCTAACCCCAAACTGCATGTTCTAAGACAGCGAGGCTATAATATGTATGTGATTTTGGGGGGCAGAGTTTTCAAATTTTTCCACAAATGCTCAAACTATAACAAAACTGAAGAGATGGTACCTTGGGTGTGAGGAAGTGGGAAAATGCACTCACTCTCGCCAACGAGGTGAAACGTCCAGAAATGTGTTGGGCACAGCTAGTGTAACCAGGGGAGGAGTGGCAACATAGTGATTGATTTTAAGTCAACTGTTCTGTCAGCCCTGGGCATCAATCCTTTGATTCAAACCACATCGATGAGACACTTTCAATAAGTAATGACAGATATTAGCAAAAATAGTACTCAACCTGGACTCAAGAAGCTTGGGACTGAGTCTTGCAACACTACATGCTGTGTAAGCCTGGGCACCTCACTCAAGCCCCCTGAGTATGACTTGCCTGATTTCTACCGTGGGCAGAGAAGTAAGGCAAATAACTGCCTGTGATTCCATTCGTGAGCTTGTCTGACAGCAGCACAATTCACAAGGAATCTGAGTAATATTGAGTCTCCATTTTATAACATGATGCAGCAAAGGCTTGGGGAAGCATCAAGTGACATCATGAAGTCACATGGCAAGGAGTGAGAGGGCTGGGATCTGAGCCGCTCCATCTCCTGCCACCCAGGATTGAGGCAAAACCAAATGTAACAATTAAGTGCAGAAACAGCAAGTTTCATGGGCCTAGAAAGCATTATTATTATCAGCAGTGTTATTTGCCTTCGTATTTAACAATTAATGATTGTTCAATTGAAATGTGCTACTGGTGTGGCAAGTATAAGAAACAGAAGTCTGAGTTCTGTAATCTGAGAATCCTAGAGTGAAATTCCAGCTCTGTCACTAATTAGATCTGTGATCCTGGGATCCCTGGGTGGCGCAGCGGTTTGGCGCCTGCCTTTGGCCCGGGGCACAATCCTGGAGATCCGGGATCGAATCCCACATCGGGCTCCCTACATGGAGCCTGCTCCTCCCTCTGCCTGTGTCTCTGCCTCTCTGTCTCTCTCTGTGTGACTATCATGAATAAATAAATAAAATCTTAAAAAAAAAAAAAGATCTGTGATCCTGACCAAGTCATCCACCTGCTAAGAGGAAATCTCCTTCTCTTCAAATCTCCTACACAGGCACTGTAGGATGGAGGGTGGTGTGGTGGCTGAAGCAGAGAAGGGGCACAGGCAAAGGATGCTAGGCAGGCCAGGTCCCCAGAGTTGGCTCTAACAGCAGTCATGTGGACATGGCTATTTGGGGTGAGAACTTAGTGAGGACAAGCCTGGGAGTGGTGGTGATGCCACATGGAAGGTGCCTAGAAGTGGTGGCTAGAACTACCCACATGGAAGGTGCCTAGAAGTGGTGGCTAGAACTACCCAAGCACATTGTTCACATGCAGTTTCTATGCTTCCTTTCTTGCTGTACTACAGGACACACAAAAGTGATTTTGGAGAAACCTAGAGTAGCTTTTTCTTTTTTATTTTAAAGATTTTTATTTATTTATTTGAGAAAAAATGAGAGAGAGAAAGAGAGAGAACAAGCGGAAGGAGCAGCAGAGGGAGAGGGAGCAACAGGCTCCCCATTGAGCAGAGAGCCTGACATGGGGCTCTATCCCAGGACTCCAGGATCATGACCTGAGCCAAAGGCAGACACTTAACCAACTGAGCCACCCAGGTGCCCCTAGAATAATCTTTTTAAGTTCCACCTATCCTAGACCATGTGTAGATATTATGAGTATGAGGGACTTTTTGAGGATTTCTCTCTTGAAAATCTAGAAATACTTCATGTTATTACAATATTGAGATATTAGCCCAGGATTTTTAGAAGTAGGCAACCTGTGCAGAATTGGGGTTAGTCCTGAAACTGGTCACAGAGGTGGCACAACTGTAGGCTGGCATCTGGGTAAATCATTACCTTCCATCCCCCCTGCTTCCCAGATCCCCTTTCCCCTGAGCTAAGGACCAGGCAATGTATTAGGAGCTGCACTGGTGGATATTGGGTGCCAAGATCCCAGGGGATAGCAAAGAAAAGACACCGTGTTCATTTGGATTTGCAAGGTGTGCTGTCCCTATGGCCCTCTGGCCCCATCTTGGCAGCATATTTGGAGATGTCGATTGAATAGCTTTGAGACCTTCTCCTGTCTGGGTCCTCATTACTGATGTGGATGGATGAACCACAAAGAAAGGCATTTGTCAGATTTTTCAACTGATAGTGCAGCTGGAATTGTGCAAGCATCTGCAGTATTCTACTAACACCATTCCCCACTCGTCAGTAAAATGGAAGGGCTTTTAGCAGCTCCGGAAAGGTGTCAAGAGCAGACCCTTTAAACACAATGCTCCCGATAACATAACTGTGGCAAAGGATCTGGCCATTTGTGAAATGCTTGATAGGATGGAAATGGAAAAGAAGAAGGAACAGTTTAGAAGCAAAGTGGATATTCTTTCTCAGCCTCAGCTGGGTTGGTTTGCTTCTTTTTAATTCCTAGGAATAATCCAGGGGCTTGTCTAGACTGCTGCTGCAGTTTCTTCACTTGGAAGATTTGTCGGCACTCTGGATGATGTGCTCCAGCCCTGCAGCCATCTGGGGACTCTGGGGACAAGACAGCATGTCCTAATGGGGATGCAGAACTCTTGCCTTCCCATCCCAGCTCCCTCATCCCTGCTTGGGGGACGTCGGGCAAGTATCTTCCCCTAGCCCGGCCTGGTTTCCTTTCACCTGTGGCTGTCTATCAGTATTGCTGTGACATCACGTGAGACTAATGCATTGTGTGGGCACCTTTATGATAATGAAACACAGGGGCCCTTGGGTGGTACAGCTGCTTAAGCGCCCAACTCTTGATTTGGGCTCAGGTCATGATCTCCGGGTTGTGGGATCCAGCTCTGTGTCAAGCTCCGCACTCAGCAGGGAGTCTGCTTGGGGATTCTCTTTCTCTCTCTCTCTCTTTGAACTCATGCACTTTTTCTCTCTCTCTCTCAAATAAATAAATAAATCTTAAAAAAATCCTTTAAAAAAATAATCACAGTGCACAGGAAAGTAGCCCTGGTCGTAGTGTTTTACAATCAGTAACTAAAATAAAAGAGCGTGCATATGTGTGCGTGCATCTCATTAGACTGGACACCATTAGAGGGACCTGACACTGTAATACAGAGCATGTGGTGCACGTGTGTGTGTGTGTGTGTGTGTGTGTGTGTGTGTGATCACATTACATTCAATTATACAACTGGAATTATTTTCACTTTGGTGCCTTGCTTACGAACTTCAGTGCCTTCTGCCAGCCTTACTTCCTTCACTCCCAGTTACTGTCCAAAACGTCTAGGAGAACTTGAGACTAAGCCATTGGTTGATCACACTGGGAATACTTTTTAAACATTATTCTACTATGAGAACATAAAGAAATGTCTCAAAAAAAAAAAGAAATGTCTCAATTATCAACCAAGCTGGTAAGTATGCAGGGCAATGGCTGAACCTCTCATAGAAACAGACCCAAACATCACTTGTCTTCTGTTTGCTCTAAGATGGCAAAATGGAGATTTCTGGAGAGGGATGCTGTTCCTCCACAGGTCATAGAAATCAGCCTCATGGGGATTTGACATGGTGGTATGGGTCCCTGAGAGGCACAGACCCTTCTGCCCCTCTGCAGGGAGCATCCTACAGGCACGATGACACAGTTGGGCTCTAGGTCCTGAGCTGAGGACAGATCCATGCTCATCTATACTGTATCCATGTCCACAGGTGCAGTATATGAAAGACTTCTCAATGACGGTATTATGATCTAATGCTTTCCCTGATCTAAACCAAACTAAGAGTGACCATTCTGGCCTGCAATTGTGGTCAGTCCACTTGGGCCTAATGCCTGGGTAAGATCACAACTGGTTGGAAGTTAGTAGGGCCATCTGCAAAGTTTCCATGGGGTGGCTTTAGTGTAGGTGAAGGCATGTGCTCTGAAGCCTGTCACGTTATTGTAGCTTTTCTGGGCAACTCACACAGTGCCTCTGACTTTTGGGTTCTGCCTCTGTGGAATATAATGAGGTGACTCCCACATGCTTGTTCTAAAGGGACAAAGTGCCTGGCGCATAGTAGGCACTCGGCCAATATAGTTTAGTTGAGGTACTGGTGTTACTATTGGGAGCGTAAACTCCACTGACCTGGGAGCTCATTGAGGGAAGGATGTGTGAATTTACCACAACACTTCGCCCAGAGCTTTGCACACTAGGGGCTTCATGCATTTTTGTGGGATGGAATGAAAGCTTGAATGGATGAATAAATACGGATGCAAATCAGTTGGAAAGAAAAGAGATACTCAACTTTTCCCTGTGAGAAAGAGGGGGCAACACTGGCTTCTCATTCCAGATTCTCACAATCCACCAGAAACAGACGAATCTTGGGTACCCGAACAACGTTAAGATCAAATCTGATTTTTCCAGATTGATGCTAGCTGAGCAAAAACATCTGGGTTTTGAGCTTCTATCAGGAAAGTGGAAACCCACCCCTCCCACTGAAGGAGCCTCACTTTTTAGTCTCGGCGCCTGTCAAGCACCAGTAGCTTCAGTGCTTCTTGATGCGAACATTCCAAATGCCAATATTGCTTGTTGTCACATTAGCCAATATACAATCCTCAAAATAAAATCCTCTTGATGTCTGATTACTCTTCTTAAGGACCTCATGCTGATTCATTTCAAACTGTGAATTACCTTTAATTCACAGCCTGAACAGGCTGCCAAATTTTGTTTTCTCTGCTCCCAGGTGGCTGTCCCTGATGTGGTGGAGAACATCCAAAAAAATATTAAGTCCTTAGGAAAAGTTGGCAAGTGCTGAGATGCAGGGCATATAAGACAGGTTCAAAGCAAGAGTTGGCATACGTCTCGGACTGAACACTGGAATGGCTGCAACTTGTGAAGGCCGTTGAAATTACTGGTTTATCAGGAGAGTTGAGTTGGACTCTTGTAAGCCTCACACTCCTCAATAGCATTTCCAAATTCTGAGTGCCAAATCACGGATTCTGATTAAGAATTCATCTGATTAAATAAATCACAGCCTCTTTCCTCCTGCCCCATTGCACAGTGGCTTTGCTACCAAAATTGTATCTAAAAAGTAGACCAAACATCTACTTAGGGAAGAGTATATGAAATTGCTAGAGATGTGGGCCACCAGTTGCTCCATAATAAGCCCTGGCAGTTCTCGAATCTCAAATCAGATTCTCAAAAGAAACATTTTTGAAGAGAAAAATTTAGATAGGATGGTCAGGGTTGTAATGAATGCGAGGGGTTTTTTTTTTGGGGGGGGTGTAAAAATACCCTCAGAATTCACTGGAGAAATAATGTAGTGCTCACTATTGGTTATAATAAACTGAAAAACATTCTAATAATCTTTCTGTTCTCTGTGGTAAGGAACTCTTCCTAACACATAGAGAAGAGTTCAGAAATAATGCTTTGTTTAAAGCAATGTGGACCGGGTTTGGGTATAATTCATTGTGGGACTTCTTCCCACTAACTTCAGCTGTACAAGTCTTCCACGTTCAAAATGCCAACTGGGGCGTTCCAAATCCCCGAACTCATGAGAGCCCACACACAAGGGCACAGTGGTGGGAGGAAGAGGCCTGCATTCAGGCTTTCCTGCCAAGGAGCAGTGTGACTCACTCGGCCCTCCTGCATACTCAGAGCCAAGATGTCCATTCCAGACAAGCGTGCATGGTCAGTTTGTCTTCACACTGTACTGTGCATGCTTCATGAGGAGGGAGTTTATTGTAGCTTTGCTTTTCTCAACTGTAAAATGGAAATAATTTGGAGCCCCTCCAGGATGGAGGGGTGATGTGTGTAAAAGCACTGGCATGGGGCCTGGTATATGTGCTCATAAGGGCCCGAGACCTCTGCTATTCCTGTGATAGTATCATCTTTCCCTCCTAACTGGTGCTACCGTCAAGGATCTGTTTGCGTGGCATGTGTGTCCATCACCCACAGGTGAAGTGAGGCTAGCTACTACTAGTCTGTCTCTGAACAGCCTTTCATCGTTTTTCTGGGACCACAGCTGGGATGTTTTCAAACCTGTAGCTAATACCGGAAGTGTAAGAACTGGTCATATGGCAAGGAAAGAACAGCATTATGGCTACATCTGCCTTCATATTGGGCTTTAATGGAAACCAGCCAGGCGTTCGAGACAGCATGGCTTAAAACACAGGAGCTGCTTGATTAAAAGGGGGTCTGGATGGTTTCCAACTGGACAGAGTCCAGATGCTAACAACCAAGTATAACAAAGGCACTGGATATTTGGAGCTTCCATCTTCTCAATAGTACTCACAAAATTAGCTGACGTCAAGGACTGCTACATGAATACCCTTGAGTACATGGATGCTATCTGAAAATGCTTCTCAGGGCAACTGAATACATCTTACCTGTTCCTATTTAGGATGGCTCATCAAAGACCAACAAGGTCATGTATTTTTGTAAAGCCACTGTACTGACAAGGAATTGACAAGATGTTATAAGCAAGATGAAGCAATCCAACTCGACAAAGAAAATCCAAGTTCTTTGGGTTTGGTATCAGTTTTGTCCTCCATCAGTCCTTAATGGCTTCATTAACAGTGTACATTCAATCCCTGAATCTTGTAATGGAAATAAATGGATCTCCCAGAGGCAGAACAGACCTGATATTTTTGCAAGAATATACAACCCTAGAGCCCTGAAAAATACAATTGGACCTTCAGATGCCCATGGCCCACCCTCTTTTGGGAGAGGGACCTCTTTTGGAATGAGGCTAGAAGCTCCACTGGATTTAGAAGCCCTGGATGAGGCCTGTTTCAAGATTCACAGAGGTGGAGGCAAACAAAAACTGGGCCTTCTATCCCCTAGAATATACCAAGGGCTAAAAGTAAAGGCACTTTTATGTTGTTAAGTCTAATTACTAAAGAGTATAGCTTTTTTTTTAGAGCATAACTGTTTACATTTGAATTCTGACAAGTGTTTGTGTGTATACTTTTATGTGCATAGGTACAGCTCATTAATTTGCTTAATTTCTCCCAGGGGACTCTACCTGTATATTTTGAAATAAAGTTCACCCCTGATTTACATTTGTGTCCTCTGAATCCCAGGTCAGTCCTTTCCTAACACCATAACCACCATGGAACAGAGATGCGAACTCAGGTCTTGGAAGTCCCCCAGTCTAATGCTCTGGTGTCATGGGCAGTGAGAGTTCTAGACAGAGCAGGTAGGATGTCACCTCAAGGATGGACATCCTATAAAAAGCACTGTAGGTCAGTGAAATCTACTGAGTGAGGAGAGACCCCGGCCTCCAAAAGCCAGACTTCTGGGGTCAGCCCAGAGGGAGCAGCAGCTCTCAGGAACACAGGGGAAGCCTGGCTGGTTCCCAGTTTGGATTGGGACACACTTGGACCAGTGTTTTTGAACCTGCTGCCCATGCATGCAGTCCTTAAAAACAATCCAGGCCCAAAAGGAAGATCTGTATTTCATCAACTGGGGAAGAGAAGTCAAGATGAGAAAAACTAATAAAGCATCCCAGTAATTAAGGGATTCTGCTTGCAAGACTCCTCTCTCTCACTGCAGTACATGGCAGGAGCACATCCCGGGCATTTGCCAGCCTTGGGAAGGTGTCTCTCCTGCAGCAGGGCCAACTTTAGGGTTGTTTCCCACCAAACCTGAGCCACCAGCAGTCTGTCTACACACAGAATGTTCTTAGTTGCTTGGAGATTACCCTGCCACATGGAAAATCCTAGAAGCTGGTTTGAAAAGCACACTGTAGTAAAATAGGGAATAATGATAGTAATGGCTAAGCGGATAATCATTTGGAAGCTAAAAACAATTACTGTAATTCTATCTGTCCTGTATTAAACTGACACCCTACCATAAAGAAGGGAACTTATTCTAGCTGATGTCTGATGGCCAATGCCTGGTCTGTAGATCCAGCAGCTAAAAAGAAAGCGGCTCATTCATAAAATGGACTCAGTGTCTTCTAGTTTTATCGACGCTTCCTATACAGAACCTTAGTCCTACTGAATTACGCAACATACTCCCTGTGCTATGAAGTGCTGTTTTCTGGAAATGCAGCCTCTAACTATAAATCACAATTGACGAGTTTATTTCTGTTAGTTACAAACTACTGAAATATGGAATTTTATGGTCTATATGGAAATCAGCATATTTCACAGCAGGAGCCTAATACTCTTGCTTTAGGAGTAAGATCATTTTACAGTGGGAAAAATATTTTTATATTTTTTCATGTTTGGAAACCTGTGTTGACTTTCTAAATGTTCAAGCATGTGCATGTGCGTGTGTGAATTTTACTGACATTTTAATGGGAGGAGGGCTAGGTATTAGAATAAGATCTATTGTTTACTAGAATAACAAGGGAAAGGGCAATTCAAGATGCAATGAATGGAAAAGCTGAAATGAACACTATCAAAGACGATTTTGGTTTCCACGTTTCCACATAATTTGGTCCTTAATTCAGGGTTATGGTTTTATTCCCTCCCCCCTTCCTTATTTTTTGCTCACCTCTTTGAATGAGAGTTCTTGGTTGCTGAAATTGAACTTTGAATTAGAAGGCACAGATCTGGCCAGAAAACCAAATAAGAGGACTGACAATGGGGTCAGGGCTCTAGGGGCTCTCCTGTTCAACAGAACCAGGACAGTGGAAATGCCACTGACTTTCTCCAAGCCATGGTCTATTTGGGAGTCATTCCCAGTTGTTTTACGCAATTATTCGTGATCTTCCAAAAGGTGAGCAATTCACTTCAAGTGTGCCATTAGACCACTTGAATGTCATAAATTATTTCATTTTGAAAATTTTCAAGTATGTGACTATTACTCATATAGAAAAGTCGACTTTCATTTTCTATTATTAGGAAGGAAAGAAGTTGTGAGAGAAATACTCCCTTGATACGTTCTTGGACAAATGGATATTACAAAATCTACAGTAGTTAATCTGAGGAAATTGGTTTCTCCATACCCTTCCTTCAGTTAGCATTAATAACAAATGAAGCCAGTGCTGAGAGAATCGCAGGATCCTGGCTTCTGAACTTCAACCCAGCATCATGTAAGCTCTTATTCCATATCTTTCTGGCTGTCCTTGTTTATCTTTAATATACAGTCACCAGATGACCTGCAAACAGCAAGGTCTCGGGCTGACTGGCCATAACAATCCACTCAACACTTCATGTCCAATCATGGCTGCTGAGATGTGTCCTTCCTCCATCCTAGTCAGGGGTGTCTGAATATTGTGTATAATGAGGTCTGTGGCTGAAGTTACATAATGTTCAGACTAACTAGTCAAGAATCACAATTGTTTTCATATTCCAGGTATTATTAATGTAGCCTGTATTTACATCACTAGAGAGTCTAATGGTGACCTCATTCATTTTTACTGCTACTCGCTTATTGTAGGAAATCTCATTTTCTTCTCTAACCAAACTCCACATTATTATAAGCCAAGGTTCCTATTTTCATGGAGCAGGAGAACAAGATCCACTCAGCAGCCAGGCACTGTTTCCTTGCCAAATGCCCCCAAAGAAGCCTGCTTTGGAAACCCAAATACTCACAACTCAAGCGATACTGACTTTGTAGAAGCTCTGCTGGTTGGGTCACTCCACTCTGAAAAGAAAGGGCACACATGATTACTACCCATGTTTTCTACTGTCAAATGATCACTCTGAATGAAATTAATCTTTTTTTTTTGAAATTAATCTTTAAACGTGTAGCATGTTTGAAGAATGCATAGATAGATAGATAGATAGATAGATAGATAGATAGATAGATAGATAGAAAGAACAGCATCCTATCATAAGTCACAGATGAAAAAGTAAAGGAACCAATTGGATGTATCACAATCTGAATTTTTGCCACTGTCAATTCACATTTTCACAACATCAGGTAGGAAAGAGAAAAAAGTGGGGGAGGAGATGACATGAATGTTTGGATGAAGGAGAATGTTTTAAAAACACCTACTTTGTAAGGTGAATCCAGGGGTCAGGTGTTGGGATTCCTATAAGGAAGAACACACAATACAGATATTAGTTAAATGCTACACAGGGAACAAAAGGTGTATCTGTTATTGTTGAAGACAGAACTTGCCTAATGTTTGCCAAAAAGGAAACCGCTATTAGCAATTCCATCAAGTAAAGCTTCTGTTCATAGCTCTATTGAAGGATAAACATTTGCCAGTCAAACCTGCTGCAACATGACCATAACTGCCATTCCACACTGATGAAATGTGTGCAGCATGGGAATAAATGACCCACACGTGTGAAATTCAAGTGTTTAATTTCTCACTTAGCTAGGCAGTGATGTCTCTAAGGAAGGAAAGGGGCCCCAGTTCAAACTAACAAACGATCCTGGTTTTGGTAGAAGTGTAAACAAGACCCTAATTAATAGATTTGCTCCATCGTTCCCTTTTATAGTAACAACTCCAATTTTCTATCTTCACTGTGACACATATGTGATAGATGGATCTCATTTTCACGAGAGAAGTGTTCTTAAAACTTCATTACAAATTTGGTGAAGTATAGGAAGTCATTTGAAATATACAAGTGGAGCATATTATTTAAAGGGATGTAGATTGGATTTGAAAGTCACCCTGCACATGGCTCATTCACTGTTTTTGAGAAACACAGATTTCTACACATTGGACTTTCTGGAAGCATGACAAACCTGTGTGGCTCCTGACCAAACCTGCAGGCAGAAGCCTTGTGACAGTGGACAGGGTATGCAGACAGAAGAGAGGATACTGACTGCAAGACAAGAGCTTCGAAAGGGAGACCATGAATTCAAGTAAAACAAGAATTTAGTTATATCAACTACTGATGTAAGTAATCTACTCTTGAAGCCTAATTTTGCCACCCTATGGAAGAAAAGAGAGAATCACAGTATCCTTTGTCTTTAAGAGAAGTAATCTAGAACCATTACACTGCGTTTTAATGGAAAGTGGATTTTTCGATCTATTCAGCATGATTCTGCTGCCTAGGAGACTTCACTTCCAGCAAGATCACCACTCCAGAAGATGACCATAAACTCCACAAGAGATGGAAAAGGCCTCTCAACTGAAGAGCTATGACAAAGCCCATGCAGTTTGCTGCTCAAAGGCTCCTCTACCTTCACTTGATAGAGAATTGACTTTTGACGAAAAACTCTAACAAGCTTGGCCATTTGCTTCCCACTCCTTAGCAAATCATGGATGGCGAGGAAGGGGAGAACAGTCCTAGAGGTACAGCTGCTGGGAACACCAAGCCATGAAAACGCATAGCACAGGGAGCCAAAGAAAATGACACACAAAGTCAGAACTTACAAAGCACAGGAGTCTATGGCCATTGAATATAGAAGCAAGTATTCCTATCCATCTTAATAGCTCCTGAGGGCATAATTACAGCATAGTCCAATAACTGGTGTTCATCATAATGTCTAAGTTATCAAGAAAGACTAAAGCACATTTGGTATAATTGTTATAAGAAGTGGGAAAATATTAATTACATCCCAAAATGATGTGTATAACAGGATTCCTATGGAAGGATGGGCCTTTGGTTATCCAAGAATTTCAATCATCCAGAACACCTCATTTCCTGGAATGCCAAATAAATGAGGGGTTAGCCATGTGTATGTCTTTCACTACATCCAATATTTCCCCCTGTTTAATTTTTATAAGGGATTTCATTACAATTGTATGGGGCAAGATTGGGCTTGTATACCATTAGGAAACAAATGACAAGTTCCAAAGTCAAATAAACCAAATACTTGGTTAGAGAGTGACATGTGCAGCAACTACTGGTCCCAGAAAGCTAGACTGAAGTTTTAACCTTCAGCCAAGTATTCTGGATATTAGACCCAAATAGTCAGTTGTTCAAGGAATTAGGGCAGTGATCCATAAAATGAATTTGAGGATTGCATTATTTACTGAATTTGAGTCATTAGAGTTACGTATTCTTGATACTTTTTTTTTTTTAAAGTAGGCTCCACGCCGAACTTGGGGCTTGAATTCACAATCCTGAAATCAAGAGTCAAACGCTCTATCGACTAAGCCACCCAGGAGCCCCTTGATACTGTTTTTAATGTTAAGCTAGATAAGACTTTTTAAAACTAGAATTCCAAACAAATGAAACACCTTTGGATATTACCCAAGTTATCGTAGAAACACACCCAACTCCAATGGGAAAGAGCCTGGTTGTGGGAAAAATCTGAATTGTTCATGCAATAATTGTTGATGCCCATAATACAAATTTTTAAAAAAGAAAAGCCTAACTTTGATCTGTGTGTTTCTTTCATGGACATGTCATATAGGTAATTTTAGTAATAGAATATAATGATGTCAAATTGTTTTCACAAATTCATGTGAGAATATTTTCCATAATAACTTTGATGATAATCCCACAATCAGACACTCCCACAGGATCTAGACTCTAGAGCAGGAATTGGCAAACTTTTCCCATAAAGGGCCAGATACGAAATATTTTAAGCCTTGGGGGGGCATACAGTCTCTGTCATAACTACTCAACTTTGCCGCTGTAGTGTGATAGCAGCCATAGCTAATACGTTAAATGAACCAGTGTGGCTGGATTCCAAGAAAGCTTGAGTTATAGATGCTGAAATTTGAATTTCATATCACTTACGTTATTTCATATCATTCACAGTAACTCATAATGCTCATAACTATTCACATTCTTTTTCTCTTGAAAACCCTGACCATTTAAAAATCTAACAGCCCATGGGCTATAGTTTGCCAGCCTCTGTCTGGAGTTTGATTACCTCCATGGAGCCTTCACTGAACTTCCCTTGAGGACACTATTAGCTCCACTCCTGTTTAGCAAGGAGTACTCCCTTCCTTGTGAGTTTTTCCATGCTCTATGAGAAAACATGGCATTTTCAGTTTGGGATGGATAAGTAAACTTCACTAAGTTGGGAATTTTCAACCGTGTCTGTTTTTGTAAGTTTGTAGAATTACTATTTGACCTGAAAAATCCACTGGGATTATATGGTACACACAGACACCCGTGGAGCACGTGCATGCATGCACACACACACACACGCACACAGTGCAGAAGGGGAAACGAGACTCAGGAGAACTTGAGCAGGACCACCTAGCTAGCAATTGGCAGGGCCAGGATTCAAGCAGCCAGGTCTATAGCTCCCAAGGCAATGAAGATGGCACCCTTTAGGCTGCTCAAGCTCTATCATGAATGTATGAAATGGATGCTTCCTGAGAGGGTGGGGTCACCTGGTTCTGGTTCAAGCCCTGAGGAAGGAGGGATCACCCAGGTACGTGTACTGTACACAGCCACATTTTGGAAAATGGAATTTGAACTGAGGCAACTGTAAATCTGTGTGATAAACACATCGCCACAACACCTGAGTCTAAAGGGCTGGTCTCCTGATTCTTTTAGCTGGGGGATTTGGAGCACATTACCTTACTCTGTGCCTCAGTTTCCTCCTCTGTGAATTTTGGAGAGTCGAAATACCAATCTCTGGGTTGCAATGAGGATTGAATTATTTACTAGGTATTATGTGCTTAGAATGAGGTGAAGCACGTCGCAGCCTTATGTTGTTGATGTCATTACTGTTATTGAAAATGTACTTCTCTTTTAAACCAACATTTTGGCAGGAGCCAAGTGAAACAAAAGAGTGGGTGTGTATCCATGCTGGTTTCACCATTTTATCCTAGTCACCTCTACCTTTATCATGTGGTGATGGGAGCACAGATAATTAGCAGAAAATGCAAATCGTGCCTGATTCCAAATTGTGCACTAACTACAAAAGCCCATTTAAACAACTGGTTCTATTGTATACACTTGTAAATGTCAAAATTGCAACTTGCGCAAATTATCTCCAGAATTGGAGAACACAGCTGAAAACACTGCAATTGCTGTACCAGTGTTGGATTCAACGCCTGAAACGGCTGGATTGATCCCTTGGCTGGGATGCTAGGGAGAGGACACGAAGCCCAGAGCGGCCTAAGGAGGGACGGACAGGGGGCATATGGAAAGGAATGACACACACACCGGATATTGGACAGAGAGGGTTGTTGCTCTTACTCCTGACCCCTTTCATTTTTTTTTAAACATTTTTTATTTATTTATGACAGATACAGAGAGAGAGAGAGAGAGGCAGAGACACAGGCAGAGGGAGAAGCAGGCTCCATGCACCGGGAGCCCGATGTGGGGTTCGATCCCGGGTCTCCAGGATCACGCCCTGGGCCAAAGGCAGGCGCCAAACCGCTGCGCCACCCAGGGATCCCTCCTGACCCCTTTCAAAGGTAGAAGGGGATAATTAAACACAGTTTAGGCCAATGTTATTGCTCAACTCATGACCCTAAATGCTGAAGGATGACTGGGTTTCTCCTTCTGCAAATAGTCTAAACTCCTTGCTGGCACTCAAGGTTTTTTACAGAGATGCACTTATTTGCCTGGGGTTCGTATCTCTCTCTACTTCCCATCACTCAAACTGTGAACCAGCCACTCGAGACCACACTGGTATGGATCATGCCATGATCCCTCATCTCCTTGTACCTTTACCCATCCTGTTCCTCTGCGTGGAGTGCTCTTCTCTTAGGCCATTCTCCACCTGTCAAAGCTGTAAGCATCCTACAAATGCTGCCACCTCTCTGAGCACTTCCTCAACACCCAGGGACTGCTAGATACTTCTCTGAACCTTTTATTCTCTACAAAGACACTTTCTACACTGTTTTGTCAATTAGCTGATAACAAGTAGAGGGTTTCTTTCATCCCTAACTTTAAGTCTGTTGTATGACCTCAGAAAATGATTTCTGAATAAATGAGTGGATGGATGAATGGATGGTTAATTGGATGGAAGGAAGGAAGGGAGAAAGACACTTTTTAAAAATATGTGTTATTACAATAGCCATGGTTATTTAGGCATTCGAAAAACTGATGGTGAGAAACACTTCTTACTGGGAGCAGGTGAGGAAAAAAAATAAACACTGGATGATAGAAGTGTAGAAGTTCTATCAGTGTGATGTGATGGCGTGTAAAGATCTGTGTGCTTGTGAGCAAGGACTGGAAGGTGATACACAAAATTGAAAATCGACCTATTGGAGTGAAGAGTATAGTTTTTTTTAATTAAAAATTATTGAAAATTGTTGTTACATCACCTAATTGGGCTTCCTAAGGGATGATCTCACTCTTCTGACTCATCAATTCTGGGCACAGTGACTTAGACAGGGGCAGTGCTCTAGGTAGTACAATACACATGCCAGTGTCTGTGTGTATATATGATCTTAAAGCCTCTTCTTCAGTAAAAATGAGATTTACGTTAACATCCCAAGGGGCAAGAGGAAGTCTAGACTTTTTTAAAGATTGTATTTACTTATTTATTTTAGAGAGAGAGCATGAGCAGGGAGAAGGGTGGGGTGGGGGAGAGAGAGGGAGAAAGAATCTCAAGCAGATTCCACACTGAGCATGGAGCTCAATGCAGGGCTTGATCTCACAACCCTGAGATCAGGACCTGAGCCGAAACCAACAGTCGGATGCTTAACCGACTGCACCATCCAGGTGCCCCAAGGAAGTCTAGATTTTATGGCACTAGAACACCAAGGCCATTTTTATTTTTAAGACTCCAACTGGAAGACTGATACATCTGAAACAAGATAAAGGAAAATGGAGGAAGGAAGAGAATTGACCTGTCCTGGGGTAGAAAGTGTGTTCTTCTCAGAGTTTCCAGAAGTATGCATGGCAGTGAGAGGAGCAGGCCAGGAATGGGTCATCTCCTGGTAAAGAAAAACAAAGCAACTTTATTTTGGGGTACTCCAAAAACCAAAAACTTCCTTGGCACTACATATAGCAGGACTCCTTATAAATACTTACTTAGGTGGTTTAATTATTTTCAGAGGAACTTAAATTCATCAACTCCATCCCCCTGCCTCTGTCCCGGTGCTTGAAGCCTATCTATGGCACAAAGGATCACCCAACATCCACTTGCACACTGCCAGTGACAGGAGCTAGCTCCCTAATGCTTGAAGCAGCCTGTCCCATGTTGAGACAACCTGATCACACTATTCCTACTGATGGTGAACTAAATGCCTGTCTCTCAGGAGCTTCTACCTATGGATTGTACTTTGGAACCATACAGAATACATCTCTTCCTTCACATGACAAGCCTTCGGCTGTTGGAAGACAGCAATTCCTGTCCCCTGGTGCTGCTTTTTCTCTAGTCTGAGACATCTGTAGCTTGTTCATTCATCATTGGGAGACTTCAACTTTCCTTCTAATGCTTGAGTTCTGCATTCTGTCAACTGTCTGATTGCCTGGGGCTCATCTAACTCATGGCATCCTGTTTCGGGTGTGATATGCCAGCTCAGAGAAGGGCAGCACGGTCACTACCTTCATTCCGGAGACTCTGATACTCATTTCTCTTGGCGACAAGATGGGGAGCATGCTGTTGATTCTTCCATACACAGAAAAGGCCACTGAAGAGAATTCATTCTCATTCATCGAGAAGGTTTCTACGAGATTGGTAACACTGTTCCGCCCAGCCATCCGCACAGCCTTTCTGAGTTCAGGTCTCAAAGCAGGAGAAACTCCTTATCAGCAGGGCCACCTTCTCGATGCCTCCAAACACTTGGCGTGAAAAGAGTTGCTATTCAAATCTTGCTCGAGTCTGAGGGCTCATGGCCAACATGCTTTCCCCCGAATAGTAAGGGTAATCAAATCACAGGCTCCACGTCCCAGCACCAGAGTGACGAAGTTTGTAAAGCAGGAGGGTGCCAGCGTGTGTTGTATTCATCAGACATTTTTGGTGTATAAACACTCAACAGCAAAATCAATGCGGTCATGGGGGAAAAAAGAAGGAGAGCTTTGGGGAGGAGTGGAGAGGATCAAAGTTTATGAAAGGCCTTTTTTTTTTTTTTTAATGAGTCAGTTACATAATACTTTCCCCCAATCTTTATGGGTAACGTAATTAGTCATTTCAAAGGTAATATTAATAAGAACACTCAGGTAGCATGAAAACTTTTTCCCCCTTCTATAATTACCCAGTTCAAAAAGAGCCTTTGATGTATGAAGAGCTGTAATGCAAAGAGATACTTCACAGATTCATTCACAGTGCAACGCTGAAGCAGAATTTGTAAGTATGATTCAGACAAGGGCTGACACAGATTGGATCCTACCTAGCACTATTTACAAGGAGGCGCTAAGGACATTAAATATGCATACAAGATTTAGAGGGGATGCTTAACCTACTTAAGAGAGAGACTATTTTCAAGTGTTTTCGAGTTGTGCATTTATATGCAGTTGATAACGTTTGTGACAAACGCTCCTTACGCATTCATCCAGACTGGCCCAAAGTAACTCGACGTGACAACAGTTTAAAGCTGAATTCCAATTACTGGGTAGTTTCTTTTCAAGTTTGGGTGTCTTCTTTTTTCTGACCGAGGCTGGTCTTCTCCACAATTTGTCCCCATCTCAAACATACTGGTCCTCTCGTGGCTGAGCTAACCAAGGAGCTATAAGCCCCAGCGGTGGGAATCGAGAAGCACTGTCTCTTACCAGCACCTACAGAGTATGCCTCAATCGGCGAGAGGCTTGGTTACAACCCTTTTCACCATGGGCTTTAGAGGTGTGCCTCTGGATTTGTTGAAAGGTGTTTCAGACACCTGGAAGGATGAACTCCCTCTCAAACGTGTACCTTCTCCCCCAGGTCATCTGAATTGACTCTGTGGCAGAATGGGATTATCCTGAACTACCGTCAGAGTGCACCACTCTGCTGACCAATCCACGCAGAACTGCAACCCATTTTGCATTTTCAATTACAACTGATTCTCTATATTTGAAATGTGAAATTTCATGAAATGGCAAGCTGATTCCATGTTACCACCGATGCATTTGATTAGAGTAAGAAGACGCAGTTAAAAGGAATATAATTTCCTGAAAGGCTATCTTCAGGCAGGAACGTTGGAGAAAACTCTTTTGCTTCTCAAAATGAGCTAGACCTGTAAAGTGTGGAGAGCTCACAGCAGATTTTCCATTGTCATCCTTTTCATTCACACTTGAAGGATATTAATCTATTTTTATGTTCTTGCTATTCCCAAGATAAGAACACCCATGCACCCTTATCCCACTGTACTGTATTCATCAGGTAGGGATGAGCACAGTATTGCTCCGCAGTATTGCCAAGGCTTTTACAACAGGCTCCAGTGCTGAGCACCCGTGCTTAACACCAAGTGTCATTCCTCCATTAACAACAAACTTCCCTCTCTCTCCCTCACACACACACACACACACACACACACACACACACACACACACACATTTGCATGCATGCGTCCATGCATGTGATTGGTCTGAAATTCCTTCATCTCTGGGCTCCCTTAGTCCTCCCTGAGAGAGAAATAAAGCAGGGACTCATCTTCCCATTGGGTAGTGGTAAGTGAATGCTGGTGACCAGTTCCAAAGTTCACGTTCTTTCCACTACACCAGATAGGTTGACTGTTATTATAAAGTTGACTACCATAGTCAATGGAGAAAGGACTAGGTAAGTAATGATGTTTTATCTTTCAGCAATTGACAAAGAATGAGTTTCACAAGAAACAGAGCATTCTATGTAATCTCTAACAACGGGATGGGTGCTTAAATTAATGTGAGCTGAAGACTTCAAAATCGAACACAGAAAAATCAGAAAAAGCCCAATTTTCCCTATCCTTCAAAGATTTGATTGATCAACTGCTTGATTTACAGCACGAGCAGGGGGGAGGCACAAAGGGAGAGGGATACAGGGAGAGAGACTCTCAAGCAGACTCCATGTTGAGTGCAGAGCCCTAAGCACAGCTCTGAGATCATGATTTGAGCCAAAACCAAGAGTCAGATGCTCAAATGACTGAGCCACCCAGTCGCCCCTGTTTTAGTAAGATTTATTTATTTACTTGAGAGGGATGTGTGGATGGGGCGGAGGGAGAGAATCTGAAGCAGACTCCCCACTGAGCACAGAGTCCAACAGGGGGCTCGATCCCACAACCCTGAGATCATGACCTGAGCCAAAATCAAGAGTCAGACACTCAGCCAACTGAGCCACCCAGGTGCCCCAGATAATGACCAATTTTCCACCAGGGATTACTTCTCCAGCATATTAACCATATTATGGTTCACGGAGAGGATTCTAATGAATCCCAAACAACTTGTGCATAGAATCACTTTGCTGGGTGTGCCACTGGCTAAGGAGCAGAAGATAGTCTGGATTCCAGATTCTCCTAATTTCAAATGCATCCCGTACTCACCCAACACAAAGCTCCCTGTCTGGCTGTTCTTTGTAGTAACTAGGATGTGGTCTCAAGCCTTGTTTTACTCAACTCTGCATCTCCAGAGTCTAGTATATAGTAACTGGTTAATCTGAGATATTCTTATTAGTGTCTGAAGTTTGTGTGTTTGAATTAATAATAATAATTATTAAGATTCACCAAGTGCTTACAGTGCTAGGCACTCAGTTCCCATACTCAGCATTCGTGTACTACAAACTAAAGAGGCAAGGGTTACTCATACTCCTTTGGAGACACGAGGAGGTCAAGGGGCATGGCCAAGGTCACCCAATTAGTAAATGGCTGGGTCTGTTTGGTGGATGCCCTGTATTTTGTTCTACTAACTTCTAAAGTGCCAGTCACCGGGATCTAGAAAGGATAAAAAGGATAAAAAGTCAAAATCCTTCCTCCCCAAGAAGAACTCACTCTGCTTGATGTGCTCACCACCTCAAGAGGGAAATGTGCCAAGGCATCAGAAGGAATCCATTGTGTGAGGCTTTTGAGAAAGGGTTCATATTGAAAGCAAGAGGAGCTATGTGTGTGCATGTATGTGTGTGTGTCTGCATGTGTATTCTTTTCAGAGGCTAACACTCTATGTGGCACACAGTAGGTGTTCAAGCAGTGTATGTTTAGGTTCTATAGCGTAACATAAATATTAAGGTCCCTACCTCAAAGAGTTAAGTGAAGAAGTGATTATTTTTTCAAATAACCATCCTAATGAATACAATGGCAATATCTCACATATTTCATTGTTGTTGCTAGAGTACTAAAGCTCCCCTAAAGACTCCTGGACTGAGAGTAAGGAGAGCTTAATTCACGTCTCCATTTGGCCGAAAGCTACCCGAGTGACCCCAGTCAAGTCACTTGCCCTCTCTGAGCCTCTGTTTTCCTACGTACAGCATGTGGGCTTTGGCTGAGATGGCCTCTGGGGGTTCTCTCAGCTGTCAACACCGTTGACCTCTGCTGCCATGTCTCCAGGCCTGCCACAGGGGAAAGGGAGCTAATGCACAGGTGAGGGGTCCAGAAAGCACAGGGTCAAACACACCCAAAGCTTGTGGCCACCAGCCCTGCAAGCAGAGCCAAGGCACTGCCTGTATGCGCTTAGCAGGCAGGCAGCTCAGGCTCTGTCTGGAGCTCCAGATGAGAGGGGCTCTGTACACCTTCCCCTTCCCTCTCTTGAAATGCTAAGAATATAGGGGCACCTGGGTGACTCAGTTGGTTAAGTGTCTGCCTTCAGTCCAGGTTGTGATCCTGGAGTCCCAGGATGGAGCCCTACATCGAGACCCACATCGGGCTCCCTGCTCTGTGGGGAGTCTGCTTCTTTTTTGCCCTCTGCCCCTGCCGCTGCCCCACTTATGCTTTCTCTCTCTCTCTCTCTCTCTCTCAAATAAATAAATAAAATCTTAAGAAAAAAAAGAAATGCTAAGAATAAAATAACTGCCATTTTGGAAATACAAATTCTTGTGAGGAAGACTAACAATACATGGGAACAGCTGAGTGGTTTTAAAATACAAATATGATTGAATAGACAAAGAAGTCCACAAAAATCAGGTCTGAGTTTGTTTTCACTGAGACTTGGACTTAAATGACCTTGGACTCCAACTTCTATTGGGGGAGGGGATACTTTTTTTTTCTGTTTCTAGTTCCAGGAAGCATGATAGGAAAGTAAATATATACACTGTGCAGTCTGACATGCTGTCAGGGCCTAACAATACAGAAACATCAGCACCTTCCTTTGTCCAAAACTAACTACAACATGAAACTAGTGAGTCCAGTCCATGGGTCCCAAATATCCAAGTGAGGGGTGTTCACTAGAGTCAACTCTGCTTCTTTAGCCAAAGGACTCTCCCTTCTCCAGAGCAAAAGCACAAGTGTGTGCGGGTAGGGGTAGGGGACATGTTAATAACTCCTCAGAAAACCTAAGTTGCTTGAATACATGATTTAGAATCTTTGTATCCATGGGCCCTAATGGTTCTTCACAAGGCCAGAAACAGGGGAGTGAGGTGGAGTTAGGCATGAGGGTTGCCAGCCAATAAGGGTCAAGGGCTCTTGGGGTCCCCAGAAGGGCTGGCCTTGGGAATCAGGCCTCGGGGGAATAGCAACCAGGTCATTCCTGTCTTCAATCCGCGATCAGTTGCTCACTGGCCTGTAGGAGGCTCTGCTTCCCCCTGATAGGAAAGGGAAGCCAGGCAGGAGTATTAGCTCTGTTACCTGCAGCAGCAGTGGGGCTGGCTGTTCACTAGGAAATGGACCATGGGAGCTGAGCAGGCCTTGGGGTGGGTGCCTGCAGGGAGCTGAGCAGTCAGCTGGGAGCGGATCCACGAGCTGACTGTATGCAGTCCGCACAGGCTGCTATTCCCAGCGTGGCCCACCAGCATGCAGTCCCTGCAGAATCATGCACCTTCCTGCTTCTCTTGGCAGGCTCTCCTTCTGACAGGCCCCGGGAGGACAAGGGCAGGAAGATGGAACCCTTTGGCCAGGGTCATAAAAGTTCCCATGTGAAGAAGCAGGGCACATGGGAAGAGCTACTGGTCTCTCTCTCTTTCTCTCCCCCCACCCTGCCTGGACCCCTCCAGGAAAGACGTTGTGTTTCCCAGAATGTTTTGTCCTAAATGTGCTCATATAAAAATAAGCTGCTTACTTAGGGTTCGAGGGCCTTTTTAACACTGGCCAGGCCACAATCTAGAACGTTGACAGCACTGGGGAAACAAGATCCTACTTGGAAGGCTGGGAAATGACCAGAGATCATCCTGGCGTCAGTAAGGCATCGAGCGAACCTCACAACTCCCTCGGCTGAGGGTGGAGATGCACAAGGTGCGTCATCACGCACTCAGGTAGATTTACAGTGCAGCCGAACAAACTTACACGAGTTGTGGAATCAACAAGTTCAACCTTGAAAGCCGCCTCCGGAGGCATTTCATACGGCTTGGCCACTTGTGCTCCTTCCTTGATCACCACTTTTAATGAGAATGCTGCCTTCCTCTTTATTGTGCTTTTTTGATAGCAAGACATCACTTTCAGAAGCACTATCTCATTTAACCGACAACTTATGAACATACAGAATGTCTGCTTATCAAAATTGTAGGTGACAGTAAACGGCAAGGAATCAAAATTCAGAAAGAGCTTGCCAAACCCGGCCTGAAGCCAAGAAGATGAATTTTAGCAGAGGTAAATGGAAATCACAATGATGTTCTACAAACCAAGTGTCAAACCGCAGAATGAGAAAGCCCGCCTGACATAGCTGTATGTAATTCATGGGCTAAAACCCCGAGGATTTTAGTTTGGGGGATTTACCAGCCAAAAGAACCAATGCCAACACAGGTGATATTAGGGCAAGTCTGACGGCCACGGTGTGGAAGGCAGTAAGTAGATAATAGCACACAGTAGACTATCAGACTGCATCAGACTGCATCAGAACCAGGGCCACTGTGGATGGGCCCATGCTGGCAGGGGCATCGGAGGACTGCAATCTCTTACTAGGGACAGCCATGAGAACCAGAAGAGCCTGGAAAGCTCATCACATGGATATTCCCTTTAAAAGGGAATATTTAGTCTACAGCAGAGGGAGAGAGGGAAGATCTGACAGGTGCCTGCAAGTACCCTAAGGGCTCTCATATGAAAGAGATTTGGGACCTGTTCTATAGACCAAGAGGTGAGGGCTTGCCCTATGGGTAGAAGTTATCAGGAGACCAATTTTAGCTCAAACTATAAAAGATTTTCCATTCATATGAGCTTTCCAATCATGGAGCTGATGGCTCTAGAAGGCAATGGGGGCCCATCTCTAAAGGCAGGAGATTTAAAGGGATTCCTAAAGAGGCGGGGCAAAGAGGTTAAGGACCAATGATCTTATGATCATATTCTTCATCTTGATGAAGTCAAGGATATTTATGAGGCAAACTGAATCTGAGACAGCAGGGCTGTCATCTGCTTTTTTTTTTTTTTTTTTGACATGACATACAAACATGGATGGCGACATTGGCTAAGGAGATTCATCATTCTCCCAGGGACGGTGGGGGAGGAGTACCAGGGAGGGCCTGCTACCTCACAGTGAAAGCCAACAGCCTCATTTGTCTGATCATTCGCTCAGCTCTTGGAAAGTCCAACAACAGTGGAACCATAGACTTTCCTGGGCTTGATCACTAACACTCCTGCCAAGCCTCTCTAGTGGTCAAAATGCTGTTCCACGAAATTGAATGAATATTCTTCTCTTTGGAACAGTCTTAAGACAGTCTCCTGAGAGTGTATCTCCAATTTCTATGCAAGTGCTCGTAGGGAAGAGGTATAAAATTAACTGTCCTGTTAAACATAACTTCCTAATAATGGTCCAACACAAAATGCAATCCACCAAGAAAAAAAAGGCTAATGTTTTTTTTATATTTTTTTCAATTTTTATTTATTTATGATAGTCACAGAGAGAGAGAGAGAGAGGCAGAGACACAGGCCGAGGGAGAAGCAGGCTCCATGCACCGGGAGCCTGACGTGGGATTCGATCCCGGGTCTCCAGGATCGCGCCCTGGGCCAAAGGCAGGCGCCAAACCGCTGCGCCACCCAGGGATCCCAAGGCTAATGTTTTTTAAAAAAGTTTCTAACACTAAGTTATGATTTCACTGACATGGTATAAAAATCCTGTCACTATTTCTTTCTTCAAATAAATAATTGACTGCTTTATTCAAAACTCTTCAGTGCCAGCAGTTGTTCCAGGGACTCTGAAAATTTTCTTCATCAGCCCCAGGGCTGTACATGCAAAAGGTCCAGCTCACACTGGCTGCCGTCATCCTGGCACCCCCACCCCCAACAAGGATTCTACTTTAAAAGGCCTAATTCTAATTTACAGTTGGGGAGCTCAGTGATCAGTGATCCTATGGCTTCACCATGTGTTCATTCAGGCAATGAGTCCATCTTCTAGCCATTGCCAGATGCAATGAATTCCATTTCATTCGCTAAACATAACAGGGATGTGTATAGCCATGGGAAGTTACTTGTCAGATGCTCTGCACTCAGAATCCACAAAGAAACCTCTCTAAGGGCAGCAATAGGTAGGCAGACCAGCATGGTGAAATATTGGGCTGAATTCAACCAGACCCATGGAGTTCTGCATGTGTTTCCAGCAGGGGAACCCTGAGGCTGCAGCTCACCTAATTAATGGGGTTGAACACCCCCATAGATGATGGCCTTGTAAATTTGGATCCTTCTCAGGACATCTGTCTCCATTGGTCAAAGCAACCAGTACAGAAGACTGGCCACACCAGTAGGAAATGCTGCTAGGTTGATTTCAATCAAAATTGCTTTCCTGGGTAAAGGCAAAATTAGCACGAGTTCAAGAGTAAGAAATGTAAAAAAAAATGGCCATTGAGAAATATTTTTGCTCTGTGGTCCAGCCCAAGCATCAGAGGATTCTGAGGTTTCTTGAAGGCCATCTCTTCCCTTTCTAACTCAGGAACTTGTTTTCTTCATCCAGAAACTAATTTTGACACTATTACATTTTTTCAAAAGTGATTTTTTAAGCTTCACTGTTGAGTTTGTGTTTCAAATTATTTTGCCATCGACTGCATCCAAATGACCATCACTTAAAACATAATATAATGGTGTGGCCCTTGTTTTTTGTTTCAGAGCAACTTTGCTGGATGAAATGACACACCATATCCTCACAGCACGAAAGAATTTTTTAGGGTTAATCTCCAATTTGCTCCCTTAGCTTCAGGTCAGCCAAAGCAATTTGATAAAATTAACACACCTTCATTGGATGCTCCCCCAGCACCATCTTTAATGATCTACATTCAGTTTCATTCATCTAAAAAAAATTATTGTCTACTCTTTGCAAGGTATCTAAGAGCCAGGTATCTGGACCAGGTCCAGGCACAGGGTGTAGCTGGGCTCTACTTAGGTAACTAGAGTATTCATAATTGGAATGGGTATCAAATAATAGCAATTATTGGTTATCATTCAAAAGTTGAACTAAAGTAAACCTGTCAGAGTTGGCTTAAAAAAGAGTCACATTCAATTTGTTATCGTGTTCCAGAAATCACCAGAGATGGGCTGATCTCACACCACGGGACAGGCAGATTGAGCCTGCAGGTGCGGAGACACAGCTTATATCATAAGTGAAAGACAAGTCCAGGCAAAGGGAGGCAGGAGGAAACATTTCGTGCAATTCCCAGTCTAAGCCTTTTATAAGACACACACAAGGCATCAGTATTCCTTTCTAAGGGCTGCCATAGCTTTTCAAACATGATAGCTTTCTTGTAGTTTACACTTATCACATTAAGAAAAATGGTAATGAGGAGTTCATGACAACTCCTTTTAGAAGGAACAAAGGCTCAATTGCTGAGGAAAAAAAGAAGTAATATCTATTTTCATGGAAAGAGCCCTCCAGTGAACAACTTGGCCATAGCTTTGCTCTCTCATTATTTCTAAGCTCAGTAAAAATAAGGCGTCAGGCCACTAATACAGCTGAAACTCCAGCCAATATGATTTGCATGGAATTGTCTTTCCTCGTGGAATCACAGAATCACAGCACCAGGGGGATGAAAGGGAACCGGTTTGCCCCATTCACAAAAAATTAACTAACAAATTGATCATAAGGTTTTGGTGTAGCTACTGAACACCAGGTCTTCCTCCCCCATCAACACACTCCCCCCAGTAAAAATAAAAATAAGCCAGGGATGCCTGAGTGTCTCAGCTAGTGAACTGTCTGACTTCAGCTCAGGTCACGATCGCAGGGTCCTAGGATAGAGCCCTGCATTGGGCTCCCTGATCAGTGGGGAGTCTGCTTCTCTCCCTCTCCATCCACTCATGTGCTATCTCTCTCTCAAATAAATAAAACCTTCTTTAAATTTTTTTAAAAATAAAAATAAGCCAACAGAAACATCACACTCTCTGCAGTTGCCTGAATTTAAAACATTATAACCACGTCTAAGCCTCGGTGAAACTGATTCAGAAATCCCCCTCAGAATATTCCAAGCCCCTAACAGGCTGAGTATTCTTCAATGCCTGGACAGTCACTCCTCTCTCCAGATTAGTTTCTTTCTGCAATTACTTCAAATAATGGGAAATAAATAGCTTCTTTATTCCATATTAAGACTGGCAAAGAAGCCGCATAAGTGAGAGCCATATCTTTTTCTAGGGATGTCTGGCTAATAGAGAAAGAGAACATTCTAAACCCAATATGAACGCTCTAGGGGACAGGCAGTGTGGACATAAAACCTTGCTCCACAGGCATGCTATAAAGCTTCAATCCTCTGTTAAAATCAGGAAGGCTGGTCCCTGTTTGCCTTGGTGAATACAGCTACCTACCAAACAGCATAAGCTAGAAGTAGCTACTGACATGATATGGCTTTGGAAATCAGAACACAGAGATACCATACGCTGAGCATTTACTAAACAAAAATTCAATCTGATTCTTGCATTTTACCACCTCGTCATGTTTGGTTTATTATTATTATTATTATTATTATTATTATATTATTATTATTAAAAAGGTAACAATCATAGAGTCTGTCATCAAAGTGTCTTTTTATTAAGAATTTCCCGTTGATATCCTTGAGGCTTCCAAAGCATTTGCACACCACGAGAAAGGGAAACTTTCCGATTCTCCCATCACCCCCTGCTCCCCCCACCAAGCTTTTGGTAATGACCTTGTGGGAACCCACGGCTCATGGATGTCTCTAAATCCTCTTTAAACTTCTGTTTTCAGCCAATATCATCTCTTGGGGTCACTAGACCAATACGTTTACACCCTGGCATAAATTTAGGAAAGCACCAAAGAGAAGATCCAAAGAGAATATTATCAAAACCCTCTGCTGGAAAAGTTCTAATGAGCAACTGTCACATTGGACTCGAGATAAATAAATGCACATGGAGGACTCTCCCCCCATAAACTTCCCTCTCTCAGGCCTGGGCTTCAGACCATGGTGTGTAATCAATTTGTATCTCTTGTCCAATTGCCAGTTGTCAACCAGTGGTCTTCTACTGGGGCTCTAGTCACATACACCCTGGCCCCTTCGTGCCACTGGCTCCTGCTCATCTAGTCTGTCCTTCATTTGCTTTCAACAAGAAAAGAAATGCGCAAAATCATTAAAAACAATCCCGGACAGGGATTTGCGAGCTACCCACAGAGACTGTTATATAGCTGACAGAAACCGACGTGGCAGGGTCTCTGGGCTAATTAAACAAATGTGACAATTTGAAAAGCTGCAAAGTGCCTTATGAACCGTGGAGTGGTCAAAAATGAAAAAGGGGAAAAATGCCCTGTATTAAAAGACACGAACGGAGCTCATCTATTTAATCATGAGGAAAACCATCGCAGGGGCAATTTACACTCCTCAGCTCAACTGGATTGGGAGCCTGTGAAAGGCTTGAAACATGGAATTCAAAGCCATGCTTCAAGGATATTTGGGATTGCTGAACAATTAAGAGTCACAATTCAACCCAATAGAATTTTGCATGTATATAGTGGCTAGAATGCCTTGGATGCACCGAAGTCTCATTCATGTTGCCTTGGATGCACCGAAGTCTCATTCATGTTGCTGTGTTTCATCCACTCCAGAATCTAGGGAAGTAGCTCTCCTTGTTCTCATCTCATAGATCAGATTCCTGAGTCCTAGAGAAGAGCAACCTCTGGCTCAGAGTCACGAAGCCACCTCGTGATGGGCGAAAGACCTCTGTCCCAGCAGTGGCTTTGCCCTCTGGGCTTGTGCCACCACTGTGCTCCATAAGGATGATGGGCTCTCCAAAAGGGAATATTGTCAAAGAGGCCGCAGGAAGCAGGCTTGGTCACCTTTCTGTAGGCTAATCGTATTTTGGTCATTTTAAGAGCTACTTGTAGTTGTTTTGAAACCCCTGCCCTTACTCATGCTACTTTCTCAATTTATTGTCATGTGTGTGCGTCATACAATCTGGATGGCAAATCGAAGGCAATAAGTCCACCTCTAAGGAGAAGCCTTGACTTATTAAATGAGCCTTGTCACTAACATAGAATCCAATGAGTGGCTGTCAACAGGATTTAGGCCATGTTAAGTTTAATAATCCAGATTTGGGGGCCCTGTAAGAGTACTAGATCATGGTGTAGGTGAGCAATTTCCCTAATAAAGTCATGGGTCATCTAGAGTCTCCAGAACTGTCCAAGTGTTGCCTGTGGTCCTTCCTTTGATGGTGGGCCTTAGGTGACTACCTCAAGACATAAATAAGCTGGAAATGGTAGGAAAGAGAAGTGAAGGAGAGGGAGGGGAAAGAGGGGAAGTGCATGCAAATCAGGTGCTGGGTTTTCATAGTACCATTTTTTCTGGAAAGGGCCCTTTCAGGGTCTCATGTATGTTTGCTTCCCAGAACCTGGATATAAAGGCATTATCAATCCTACTGAACACAGAGGAAACAACGTGCCTGAAGCCTGGAGTGTAGGTGGGCACTTCCCTGCACAACCCACCAAGCCAGGCATCCATGCCTCAGATTTCCTTCCTCTTCTCTCTTTTGTGGGTACATTCACTTTATCTCTTTCTACCTACTTAGCCCGATATTTGGTTCTTTTTGATATAGTAGGAGTACCACTCAGAACTAGAGTCGCATTTGACCAATAGATTCTACATAAGCCTCAGGATGGAAATAAATGATTCAGATAGACTCTAAACATGGCTAAGGGTACATCATCAAAAAGTCAAACTAGATTGGGTTTTATTTAATGATCAGACTCAGAATGAAGACCTGAAGCAGATGTTAAGAGAGAAGCCAGGGGCAGTTCTCTTCACTAGAATTTTCAGCAATGATGGAAATATTGTTATTCTGTACTGGCCAGCAATAGCTACTGGCCACATGTGGCTCTTGAGGGCTTATGATATGCCTCGTGGACTGAGGAACTGAACTTTTATTATAATTGAACAGATTTAAACATCACTAACCAGCCACGTTACCATACTGGACAGAACACGCTAGTCAACAGTCCAATTTTACAGATGGAAAACCTGAAGCCCATAATGGTTCAGAGACCGGCCAAGGGTTACAAAAGAAGGTAGTGGACAGGTCAGGGCTAGCTCTGAGGTCTCTTGGTGCCCAGTCCAGTGCTTTCCTCTTAATCCCAGTCCTTTCAAAGGTTGGAGTTCTGTGGTCTTGCTGTTTAACACAGACCACCATTCACTTTGGTATCAAAAGTGTTGGATGTGGGGTGGCTCAGTGGTTGAGCATCTGCCTTCAGCTCAGATTGTGATCCCAGGGTCCTGGGATTGAGTCCCACATCAGGCTCCCTGCAGGGAGCCTACTTCTCCCTCTGCCTGTGTCTCTGCCTCTGTGTGTCCCTCATGAATAAATAGATAAAATCTTTTTAAAAATTGTGGGCGTGTGAGGCTGTGCTAGGGGCTGTTGGGTTGAAGAGCAGGAAAGAGGCTGCAGAATGTGAGGGTAGACAAGCTTCTTGGGTTTTCTCCAGCCCCAACAGG
This sequence comes from Canis lupus dingo, assembly GCF_003254725.2. Classification (NCBI taxonomy): domain Eukaryota; kingdom Metazoa; phylum Chordata; class Mammalia; order Carnivora; family Canidae; genus Canis; species Canis lupus. Next base: position 117,609,280 of record NC_064281.1, on the reverse strand, counting down.
TCCTGAGAAGTTGGAAGGGACTGGAGAGAAAACCACCAGAGGCCCAGACAGGCGGGATGCTTTTGTTCTGCTTTACTGTTCCATGGGCCTTTGTTCTGTATTTTGTGAACTGGCAATTTCAAATTAACATGTTGCCAGGGAAGAGCTGGATGAGCTAGACTGTGTTAGCATGCTCACCCCAGGAACAGGAGATTAGGGGGAAGTGCTCTGTTTTGATACAATCTTTGCTGTGAGGCTGAGAGTGCCTAATAGAAACAACATACAGGTTTTCAGCCACAAAAAAAAAAAAAAGGTCTGGAAAATTCCCTCCGGAGGGGGCGGGGGGAAACATGTCATGGAAGCATCTTTCTTGTGACCACAATGATAATAAGCACAGTGTAGTGGCACCAAATCAGCCCCTTTAAAACATGATTTAAGAGATTCAAATCAGCTCTCTGGGATTACAGTAGCATATGGGGCTTCCACCTTTGCTTTTAATCAATGCCTTGTTTAAAGTGATAATGACAACATTATTGTACTTTGAGGAGCAATATTAAAAATAGGTTAGAGCAAAGGTATTAAATAATACTTGGCAATGGAAAACCCTAGCACAAAAAGTAGCACTAAATATATTATTGGAAGAAATAAGAAATGGAGTCATTATAATGCCTAGCATTTGTATCACTATTCTACTCACTAAACACTATCATCTGCTTATTAACTTACAATAGCTCCATAGAAAACATATTATTACTTCACCAAGGGCAGACATGGTACTGTGACACCATTTTCTCTAACCAGTCCTCTATAAATTTTAGTCACTCAACAAACAGCTACTCTATGCATTTTTTAATACACCTACATTTGTCACCTTTGTGTCTGGGGGAGAAGGGGCTCCTGGGTTAGGCTAAGGGGCAGAAAGATGAATGTGACACAGACTCTGATCAAAGGAACCTCACATTATGCCATGAGAGGCAGCTTTTCCCAACATACAAAGGTGACAACCATGGATGTGGAAAAGGTAGTGAGGGGACCCAGAAGGAGGAGAGAGAGATTCACCTCATTTGGACAGTTAGGGCTCCCTAGAAGAAGCAATGTTAGTGTTGGCTCTCCCATGGTGTGAACAGGAGTTTGCCAGGCAGACAGGAGTGGATGGAGTGCCAGACAGAGGTGGTGGGAGGCAGGGGGAAAGAAGTCTCTGGAGAATGAAGGAAAAGTAGCAAGAGGTGAGGTAGGCACAAGCCATGACAGCATGTCAGAAGGGCCATGACTGCCAAGATGAGGATTTGGGAATTCATCCTCTAGGTGTTGGGGAAGCACAATACTTCTGCGTGAACACCTCTAGTGCCAGAAATGTCACTTCCCGTCATCCTCAAACAAACTAACCAATTAGAACAGGGGAGAGAGGAAGGACCTAATACTTACCCAGTGTTCCAAGCACATCCTAAGGGCATAACTAACATACATCAGCTCATTTGATCCTCCTATTAATCCTGAAAATTTGGCTGTATTATCCCAGGTTTTTAAAAATATATGTTTAAAATATTTTATTTATTTATTCATGAGAGATGCAGAGACAGAGGCAGAGACACAGGCAGAGGGAGAAACAGGCTCCCCACAGGGAGTCCAATGTGGGACTCAATCCGAGGACCCTGGGATCACGATCTGAGCCAAAGGGAGACGCTTAACCACCCTCAACCACCGAGCCACCCAGATGACCCCCAAACATTCTTCCTTTAATTGCTCAGATACTTATCCCCTTGTAACTGCCCCTCAGGGGTTGGGTTCCACCATTTGAAGTCTCCTCGCCTAAATCCAGCCTTGAGCCCTGCTCCCACCACTGTGAGTCCCTCAGGCAGCAGTGGTCTGCTCCCTCTTCTAGTTCCATCTTCTCTTGGATAACCTCTCTCTTCAGTCATTCTGATTGTGAATCCACTCACTATCCTACTTACTTTCTGCTAAATGTATTTCAGTTCAGCAGCATACCTCTTAAAACGGGTTATGAAACTAATGAAAATTTTAGAAATTGAAAAAATTTAGAAAAGGAAAAAACTCACCCATCATCCTGTCACCCTAACAAAATAAGGACTATTATTTCAGGGTATTTTCCTTTAGTTTCTTTTTATTCATATCTTTACATGGCCATAAAAAGTAAGTACATAAAATGTTATAGCAGATTATTTCACTTTGCAGTATATGGTAAGGTTGTTTTTTTATTCCTTCACTACATCATCCTCAAAGCCATCTTTTCAATGGCCGATTATTTTTCTGAGTGTATAAATCAGAACTTGCTTAACTATCCCCTTATTGTTGGACATATAGTAGCATTTTTTTTTGCTATTATATATCATGTTGTAATGAATAACTTTGTTCACATAGATTTTCTAGGGGTCTGAATTTCCCCCGTATCATGATTTCCCCAAAATGGAATGATAGATGATCAATGTCCTTCTAAAAATGGGATGGCCAACCTAGATAAATGTAGAGACACATTGTGTTCATGAGGTAAAAAGGCACGCCAAGGTAAATTCATCTATTGATACAATGCAATACTAACTAGCATTCGAGTAGAATTTTTTATAAATGCAGACAACATGTTTCTCAAATTCATATGGAAAGAAAAGGAAACTAGAATAGTCAAATCATTTTAGAAAAAAGAACAAAGTTGGAAGATTCATATTATCCTGATTTTAAGACGTGCTCTAAAGCTATAGTATTCAAGACACTACGGTGTTGGTGAAAGGTCAGGGGCATGGATCAATGGAAGAGACTAAAGAAACCAGAAACAGAACCACATAAATAAGGTCAAGCTACTTTTTACAAAACTGCAAAATCAATCCAATAGAGAAAGATAGTGTTTTCAACAAATGGTGCCAGAATGCAATGAACAATGAGCTTCAACCTGCACCTTGCAACATATACCAGAATTAATTCAAAATAGGTCATAGTCCTAAATGTAAGACATAAAACTATTAAATTTTTAGAACATAGCACGGGAGAAAATTTTTATGACATTGGGTTTGATAACAAGTTCTCAGACTTGACACCAAAATCATAAACCACACACACACACAAAAAAAACTGATAAATTCAACTCCAGCAAAAGAAAAAAAAAAAACTTGCTAAAAAAAAAAAAAGAAAAAGAAAACATTTGCTCTTAGAAGGGCACTGTCAAGGAAAAGAAAGAAAGAAAATATTTTCAAAGCACATATCTGGCCAAAAGCTTATATCCAGCATATACATACATATAAAACCTTGGAAATTTAACACCAAGGTAACAAACAATCTGGTTTTTAAAGTGGATAACGGGTTTGAATGCACAATTCATCAGAGAAAATATACAAAACTGAAAATGAGCACATGAAAAGATGCTCAACATTATTAGCCATTTGGGAAATGCAATTTAAACCCACAATGACATACCACTACATATTTATTAAAAAGGCTTAAATAAAAAAGTAACAATAAGATCAAGTGCCAGCAAGGATGTGAGCTAGGTCTTCCACAAATTGCTGGTGTGAATGCAAAATGATACAGTCCCTCTGGAAAACAACTCAGCACTTTCTAAAAATAAGGTTAAGCATACACTTGACCCCCAGCAAACCCCTCCTAGGTATATATCCAAGATAAAAAACAACATGATCACACAAATATCTGTACATAATTATTAATAGCAACACTATTTATAATCACCAAACAGCTAAAACAACCCAAGTATTCTTCAATGGATGAATGAAGAAACAAATTGTGGAACATCCACGTAATGGAATAATATTCAGGAACAGAAAGGAACGAACTATTTCTAAATACAACAACCTGAATGAATTTCAAAGGCATATGTTGAGTGACAGAATCGCTATGGAAAGATTACATACTGCATGATTCTGTTTATGTACGGTATCCTGGACAAGGCAACATGGTAGGGACAGAGAAAAGTTTGGTGTTTGCTAGGGGTTAGGGGTAGGGAGGAGAGTCTGACTGCCAAAGTGTGATATAAGGGAACTCTTCGGAATACTGGAATTGTTTTATATTCTGTTGAAGGCACTGATTACAGGAATCTATACACATGTTAAAGCCCACATGAATGTAATTTTTAAAAAGATAAATTTTGCTGAATGAATAAAAAAAAAGAGCTGGCCAGAAATTAATAGCACATGCCAAGTGTGGTCTAAGTAGAACAGGGCAGAGTGGATCTATCCCCTTCTTAGTTCTAGGAGTTCTAGATCACAGGTCGGCAAACTACCTCTCACAGGCTAATTGTAGCCCACTGCCTGTTTTTGTAAATAAAGTTTTATTGGAACATAGCCACAAGCATTGCTTTACACACTGCCTATGGATGCTTTCATGCTAAAACAACAGAGTTTAGCTGTTGAGACAGAGACTATATGGCCTAAAAAGCCAAATATATTTACAATCTAGCCCTTTATGGGAAAAGTTTGCTGAATCCTGCTCTAGATACTTGCATGAATACATCTGTGGGCAGTAATACATGTTACCACTAATTTTTTTCTTATCTACTTTAAACACGGGTGGACTCAAGTGCATTACCATATAGATATACCCTTATGAAACTTCATTTTATTAGATTTGGTCCATCTGGTAAGCTGTTTTCCTGATTCCGACACATGGTATTGTTAGCAAGCTTGCTTAGTTTCATCATTACCCATGGGTCAGGGGCTGAGCCCTGCAGTAATCACTTAAAATCTATTTCTTCAGCCCTATATCATCATGGTTAAAGACGGAATCCAGGCTCCCTGGGTTGAGATCTTGGTTCTGCCACTGGCTAGCTGTTGAACTTGGAAAGTCACTTAAGCTCAAAGTACCTCCATTTCATTACATGCATTGGTGGAGATGATGATAGCATTAGCTTCCTGGCATTGCTGTGGTGATTATTTGAGTTACTATATGTAAACTCCTTAAAACAGTGTTAGGTATAAAAATCTGCTATGCAACCATTTGATATTATTATTAGTGTGTAGATTCTTTTGTTTTTAAAGATTTTATTTATTTATTTATTCATGAGAAATACAGGCAGAGGCAGAAGCAGGCTTGCTGCGGGGGGACCAATACAGGACTCAATCCCAGGACCCCAGGATCATTACCTGAGCCGAAGGCAGATGCTCAACCACTGAGCCACCCAGGCACCTCTAGTGTGTACATTTAATTCAGGCCAAATTGACTTCCAGTCCTGTTTCAATCCCTTTAGTAGCTATATGGTTATGTGCTTTGGGACAAATTATTTAACCTCTCTGAGGCCTCCAGGCTGCCCTTGGCCCATCAGTCAGTGGTCTCTGGGTAATGAGCAAAGCACTTCTGGAGAAATCACACAAAATCTAGATTGGAACTTTGACACTGCCTCATAATCTTACTAATAGTATTCCTTAGGTAGCCCCCTTTCTCCCTGTCAATGATTATTTCAAACCTTCTCCAATCTCCTCAAACCTCTAAACTTTTCCCTGATTACCTCCAACCTCTACTGGCTCTTCAGGAGACTTGGGCTGGAAATAAAAAATTGTGAAATGCTTCCGCATTTACTTCTAGTAAGTTTTTGAGTTTGATCTTTAATGCATCTGGAAATACTACTGTTGTGTGGTGTGAGGTAGGAATCCAAGATTAACTTGAGGAGAACAGAAATGTTTGTGATACCATCCTTCCTATCTAAGAATAATACGCCTTTCCATTTCTTTATTCTTTAGTGTCTCTCATAGTGACTTAATGTGTTCATATAGCTTCTGGCACATTTCTTGTTAAATGAATTCATAAGATATAAATTGGGTCTGTTGGCCCATTATATCTTACAGTTGGTTGCTTACATGTAAAGACTGTTTCTATATATTTTGCACACTGAAATATTGCTGAATTGTTGTATTGTTTGTAATAGTGCTTTTGGGGATTTCAGGAAAATAGTGTGTATGTGTGTGTGTGTGTATACACATATATTATCTACAGATAATTATTTACATATTCTCTCCTATTTTAATACCTCTTATTTCTTTAGCTTGTTTAATTGCCTTGGCTCACCTCCAGGATAATATTAAATAATAATGGTGATAAAGAACATTTAGTCTGATTTCTCAACTATAATGGGAATGCTTTTAGAGTTCCTCTGTGAAATGTTACACTAGCTTTTGGGTTGAGATGGATGTATTTTGTCACATTAAGGATGTTTTCACCTATTTCTACTTTATCCAGAGTAAGTGTTGAGTTTTGTCAAGTATCATTTAGCATCGATGAAGATGATCACATAGTTTTTTCTTTCTTATTCTATCCATAAAAAGCACTATATTAATGGATTTCTTAATACTGAACCAGCTTCACTTTCCTGGAATAAAACCCACTTGGTCATGGTTCATATCCTTAAAAGTTCTATCTCAATCTATTAGCAGTTCACTGAAGAAATTTGCATCAATATTCACAAGTGATGTTACTCTGTAATTTTCTGTTTTGCATGCTGTTTTTGTCAGATTTTGGCATCAATGTGATGTGCTGATTTGGCTTTCCCCCCCCCCCAAAAAAATACTTTGCAATATTTTCTTCTGGTTCTATGTTCTGAAACTGCTGAGCTGTATTGTTCCTCCATGGTTTGGCTTAATTTCCCTATGAAACCTCACCTGGGATTGATGATTTCATGAATGAGTGGGACTCCATTTCATTGATGGTAGTAAGTCTGTTTAGATTTTCTCTTTTCTGGAGACAGTTTGAGTCAATTACATTTCACTAGAAAAATTATCCATCTCATCTAGATGCTTATATTTATTTGTGCAGAGGTGAGTAAATTGCCACTAACAATTATTTTGATTTTCTCTGAATCTGAAAAGTTATTACTCTTAATTATTCCTTGTTTTATGTATTTGTGCTTTCCCCCCATTTTTCTCTTGGAGAGGTTAACTAACAAATCATTGATTGCTATTCCTCTTTTATCTCAGAAAAAGATGTATCTTAAATGTGCTAATTCTAATGATTTTCTGTCTAAAATTCATTACTTTGCAGCTCTTTATCTACTTTTAAAATTGCATCTTTAGGCTCTTGTATCACTGCTTTGGCTCTTGTTTTTTTAAGATAAAATTGCTTCATTTTAAAATAATTCATGCCACTGTGTTGGTCATAGCTTTGATTTGTTCCCTAGCAACATTTTTAAAATTCCTTTTCCCCCCCTTTCTTCCTTTTTGTTTTTGTTTGGTATTTCTGCAGAGCTCTTACAGTTGTTCATTTTTTCATTATTACTAATTTTTTTTTAGTGATAAGAGTTTTTCCTGGACAAGAGTGGTTTGCAGGATATTTTTGTGGCAGCAGGGGATGTGGCTCCATTCCAGACTAGCAGGAGTTCTCTTCTCAACACCAGTGTGTGCGATCAAGTGCTTTGGCCTTTATTTCTGTCTTATCAAGAGATATCAGGCCTACAGGCTGCTCATAAAGCAACACCTCACTCTTCTACCTTGCCTCAGCAACAAAGTGCTTTCCACAAATGTGGATCAGTTACGAAACTTCTCATTCATTTCTGCCTTTCCCACTTCTCAAGATCTGCATGTTCCAGATTTGGTTCATAGAAGCTTCCATTACAAACCTTCACATCCATCCCCATTATTTCTGTATTGGTTTTGCTTTACATGGTGTGCCATTTATCCTTTTTTCTTAAAAAAAGTATTTATTTTAGGGAGAGAGAGTACAAGCAGGGGTAGGGGCAGAGGGAGAGAGAAACAATCAGACTTACCCCCGAGTGGGGAGCCTGATGAGGGACTCAGTCCCAGGACCCTGAGATCATGACCTAAGCCGAAATCAAGTGTTGGATGCTTTACCAACTGAGCCACCCTGGCACCCCTGTGTTACTTATCCTAAAAAGCAGTGTTTCATCAGCTATGCTCTCAATCTATGACCATGGGAACCATCCTTTGGATACTTCCCTGTTTGACCTTCACAAAATAAATTGTGACTTAGGCTTATGTATGTGTGTCTTTTAGTTAGAACAGTTACGGAGTTAACATTTGTTTTTCTCGTTCTCCATAATGCTTTTGGTGATTTACAAGAGAGGATGTGAGCCTTGTTCTATTCTTTCATTTCAAAACTGAAAGATGCATGCCAAATTGACTTGGAGAGGTGACATTCTCAATGTAGTCTCCAAAGACGCTGGTTTTACCTCCACACAGATGCAAGTGCGATGGCTGGCCTCCTGGCATTACCTCTTTTTTTGCCAACCCAATCCCACTAGCACAGTCAGGACAGTATAAGGCTGGTTCTCAAACAACAGTTGGAAGCTATTACTTCTTTCAGATAAGACTAGACTGCTCTTTGGCAAACCAATACACTGTTTCATTACCCTCTGTATACCCAAGATACAGAAAGCAGGTGTAAATTCTACACGTGGCTTAAATTCTCACCTGCTTTCATTCAATTCAATAGAAAATAATAAATCACCATATTCACAGACAGAAACAGGTTGTCAGAAAAACAGACTTATTTTTATAGCACACCTACAATATATAGGGACTCATATATTGACTCAGTTAGTTTAAAGGGGCTACTCTTGCTCACTCCCTGGACAGCTAAATGCTGAGTTGCTAAGTTACTGGTATTTGACATCATCTCTTCCCTGACATGTCCCACATTTGACAGGTTCCCATGAATCACCGGGCCAGTCACCTCGTTACTCACGTTACTCATTTTCCCAATGACGTCTATGTAATCATTTAAAATTCACATCATACATAGCTGCAAGCCCCTAGATTCCACATGAAAATATTTAAACTGCTTGACAGGCTCTAAGTGCATTTGGAAGCACACTAGATGGCTTACCTACATTGTTCACATAATAGTTGTTATAATTAAATTTAGCATCTTTCTTCTGGGTTGGTTTGTGTTTGAGAAAAGAGAAAATGATTACTGGGAGGCAAATAATGGCTAATATCTCTTATGGGCTAATTTGCTCCCATGAATAGCTCACCTCACATATGCATGCTACGTATTAAGTCCATTAGTGCTTTGAATTAGCTTCAGAAAAGGTAATACTCCACATAATTTACCCAGTCAAGGGCATTTTCACCTGCTGATAAATTTACATATTTCCCAATGTCATTAGGTAAGAGCTAGTCATCAGAAGAACAGAGGGTGCAATCAGTAGTTAGTTCATTTATTTGACTCCATCAATGTTAACATTAATTATAGTCTAAATTATATTTAGCAATTGTTGTCTTTCTTGGATGGAACACTACATTACTATTTCAAGAAACTATAATTTTAAAAGTCCACACCAGAAGAGGAGAGATTCTTTTTGAAGCATTCTGGAAGGATTAGTAGTTAAGACTGCTATACAGAAAATCGTTTGCATGATTCCAATTTAAGCATTATTTATACATTAATTTGACAGGATATAAAATCAATTGCCTAATTATTGGTTAAATTTATCAAAGAAATTCTACTGAAAGGTGCTTGATTATGGTGCATAGTTATGATAATATAATCAAATTTCCTTTCAGACATAATTGACCAATTTTGTTCCCCAATTCGTTTCTTTCTTGTTCTTAAGATGGGCTTCTTCATTTCTTTCCCCCTCGTGTAAGTAAAAAAATAGCAAGTACTGTGCACGATTGTTCTGTAATTATTTGGTAGGATCTTTCCATGCTAAAACTGTGCACTTAAACACAGACCTAATACGTGGAATTGCCATAATTTAGAATGCTGTAAACACAGATCATGCCATAATCCAAAAGTGGTACCCATGTCGGTGTTTACCAACCTGATCCATATGGCAGGGAGAGATCTGTAAGATGATACAGTTTATCAAATCAAGTTCCCTAAATCTGAGCTAGCAAATTCAGCATTCCCCATAAACAGTGAATTACCCTTACAGATGTTAGACTATGAAATTATCAACTACTGAAGGTACTTTGCTAGGAAACACAATCTGTTCGGCGTCAAGCCTAAGAGAAGCGCTCTATCTGCGTTTTTGACTTGAGAAAGGACTTAATTGATAGTTTGTTGATACTTTTAAGTCAGTTCTTGCAAGGAACAAATAAATCATAGTACTGCAAAACAAATAATCATTGAACATCCATCCTCAGCTAGTAGCATTTAGTGCCTGCTGCTCTCCTTGGCTTAACTCTTTCAGAAATGATGACTCTAGGACTCATCAAACCCTGTGGAGCTCAGGAAAGAAGCTGCCTCTGCCTAGATTATTACATATGAACAGCTTTGGAGTAGATGAATTGTAACTGCAGAACGTCACTACCAGGGCCAGAGTTATTGTTGGTTTTCATTTCTGTTTGGACTCAAGGGTAGCTTGAGTCTAAAGAGCAAATGGTGTGCCTTTAAGTCTCTGATTTGTAAAATGTATAATATTCAACAATGTACTTGATAGGTAGCAAAGACAAGTGAATTGGGGTGGCTTGTTTTATGGTGGAAGGGTGGTTAGAGGCAGAGGTGCTATAGGCTGGGGAATTCTGGTCTGCTTGCAAACTACTTGAAATTATTTTGGCATAACTGGATTTGTACATCTTAAGGAAGCAACAGCAGCTGAAAGGACTTGGTGGCTGATGCCATCGCAATGGGTGTGAAATCGGAGTGGGTTTGAGTGAGCCAACAGGAACAGAATGAACGGAAAGCATGGCGGTTGTTGGAGACCTGGGGGCAACTGACACCTCCCTAGGTGCCACTTGTTCCTATTCTGCAAATTGTGACTATTAATGCCGAGTTACAGGACTGTCGTGAGAGGCACACGACTCAATGTGCTCAACTACTCTCCCTGGAAGTGGCACTTTACTATTAGTTTTCATTAGTGGCAGTAATTTGTCACTGTTCTTATTTGATTATTTGAGGTGAGATTTGACAATATTGAGGTGAGGATGGGCAAGAGGAAAGAAATAATTCCTGACACCTGCTCCAATTCTGTTGGTTTGGTGGTATTCTTAAAGTTGCCAGAACTAAGTCAGCCAGCATCTGGGACAATTGTTTTTTTTTTTAAATCTAGAGATTCTCCCCATAGGTTTGTGATAGGGCAGTGGACAGTTTGGTGTAGTGTCAACTGAAGACCAGGTTCCATTTCTGCTTCTGCTGTGTACTAGCTTCACCCTCGCTGCAGGTCATTTATAACCTCTCTGGGCCTCAATCTCCTGAAATAATTAGGGATGGCGCCGCAGTTTTGTATCAAAGATAATGGGGTTCATGTGCTTGCCAAGGCAATCATGTGCCATAGAAAAATCAGGTCATTCTATCAGAGGAGGTGGGCTACAGGACAGTATAAGAAGCAGGAACACAAAGAAAAAGAAGTGGAAGAAGTGGCCTGAGGGAGAGCTGAGACCACGATCAGAGGTGAGGGCAACTTGCAAAGAAAGCCAATTGGTCTAAATATGAATGGTGCTTTGGAAAAGGAGGTTGAAATAAAATGCATTAGGACAAAGTATTTCTGTTGCTACGGGATTGAGGGTCTGAGAGAGGGGAGAGGCCAGTGTTGTTGTAGTTGGTTTAATAAAAGAAGTCTGGCCCAATGTGAGATGCAGTGGGTCTGCATGCTTCATTTGCTGGGTTGTGGAGGGCAAAAAGGGGTGTGTGTGGATCAGTGAGGTGGGCATGTTGGGAGAACAAACAGATTGAGATCTATCTCCAGGTTTCCCATGCAGACTGTGTGCACGCTTTAAGGGTTCTCTCGCTGCAGGTGCATAGTGGGGTGGGAGGGCGAGTTATTACCCCTTCTTTGCTACATGAATAGATCAAAAAGCTGCACAGCTAGAGAGTGATGAACACAGCTCGTCCCACCCCCGGGCTTGAGCTCCTTCCTCTACACACCTACACCTCAGCCACGGAGAACATGAACTTGCCGGTCTGAAAAGCACAGAAGGGGTCAGAGAGAGGTGGAGAGAAGAGGTACCCCCTGACCCCAGAAGGAGGCAGATGGGGAGCAGGGCAACACAGAGCACCATGACGCCATCCGCCCAGCTCCACAGCCCTCAAACGAGCAGGAACACAAGCCTGTTGTGCTATACAATGTGGGCTTTACAGATTTAAGAATCCCTCACAAAATTTAGGACATTGGCTTCAAGATTCTTATTTTTATTCTAGGCATGGGAAATGAAACATGGTATTCTTCAATAAAGGAAAGCACACTCATTAATGGGACTGTTGAGAAAAAAAAAAAACAGAATTCTATACAATCTATAGCCCTTCAAAAAAAAAAATACGTTTCCCTAGATTCTCTTTCAAGAACAGAAGGACTTTTGTTACTTCCTCAAAGGGTGCTATCTTTTACGAGCTTATTAAGGCAACCTGCTTCTTTTCTTTCCATGTTTAAGTGACATTCTGTTGTTTCTCTAAGTGGCTCCTCCAGCGGACTGGGGCCGCCAGCCTCTGCCAGGTGTTCCCCTGGCTCCCCTCTCTCAGGCAGCGTGCAAGCACACAGGCAGCAGGGCCAGGCTGCTCTTAAGAAGAGACTCCAGTTGTGACCAATTAGGTGGTGATTTTGAAATGGGTCTGACATTCCTTTGGGAATTAAGAAAAGAGTGCTGACTTCACTTGGAAGAGAGAAAAACGTTGCCATGTAACCTTTCTCTGAACAAGGCAGCCAACATGCTAGCAAGGATTGGCTGTCTCTGCTTTATTTGACCCATCTCTGCCCAATGCAAGGAGCAGGTGGCTGCAGTCCCAAGGTGCTGCATGCCGATGGAGCTCTCAACAGCCCCCCACCCTCCACCCCGACCCTTGGGCCCCAGGAGAGATGGGAGAGGGGTTCCTGGGCTCTCACAAAAGTAGCCGGTATAGGGGCACCTGGGGGGGCTCAGTTGGTTTGGCGTCCGACTCCTGGTTTTGGCTCAGGTGATGATCTCAGGGTCATGAAATCAAGCCCTGCCTTGGGCTCCACGCTCGGCAGGGAGTCTGCTTGAGATTCTCTCTCTCTCTTCCTCTCTTGTTGCCCCTCTTCTGTCTTGTGTGCATGCTCTCTCAAATATATGAATCTTTCTTTTTTTAAGTAGTCAGCATATCACCAATTCATAGAGTCTCATCTCTGATCAGGGTAATGGGACTCATCAACAATGCTCGTGGGCTGAAAAGGAGGCACGGATATCCCCAACAGGTGAAATTGGTGCTCAGGTCAACTTGACAATAAACAGCTTTGTCCTCTTTATTATTCCTTGGGCTGCACTGTCACAGGGTCCCCAGGAACCCTGGGCTGCCATGAGCGAAGGCAGGCACCACAGGGTGTTGCAGGCGGGGACGGTGAGCTCCTCACTTCAGTAGGTGGAGGGAGGGGGGTGCAGACTTTTCAATGGCACACAAATTGTTTTCTTTCCTGGGCGGCAAGCCTGCGTGCTTTTCTCATGGCCACACTGATCATCATTTATCATAATAATGAGCATCTATAGCGCTTGGCAGCTTCTAAGGGAATTAGGACAGGTATTATTATCCTGTTTCACGGACAAGGAATGGAGATTCAGAACGATGGGAGTTCTCCGTCCAAATCACAGAGTGACAAACAGCAGGGCAGGCCCTGGGACTCCTGTTCTTCATATACCATGTCACCTCGCCTTATGACGCTAACAGCCAGACACAGGAGACCCATTTTCCCAGCTGGGCTCTGGTTCTTCCCTTCGCTTAAGTGTCTACTTTGGGAGTTGTCACTGACATCTTTTGCAGCTCTGGGCTGCCTCCGAGCCATTCTTAGGCACACATTCCCTCCCATCAGTAGCGGTTCCTACAACTTGCCTTCTCTCTCAAGTCTCTCCTTCTCACCACCCGTCCCCACCCTCCCACATCTGGCCCCCGCACCAGGGGCCACAGTCCCCACAACCACGTTCCCACCCATGCTGGTAAGGGAGGCAGCAGGGGTTTGAGGCTCAGATCCCAGAGAGCAGAAAGCCCAAGATTTAGGGTAGGCTGCTGGAATCAGGAGAGTTTCCTGGGGAAGGTGGGGAGTCTCAGAAGAAAGATCCAGAAAATCACAAGAATGAAACGGAAGCCTGGTGAGATGACAAGACTAGCTTGGCCGGGGATGTGGAGAGGACAGGTGAGAAATGAGCTGGGAGGTGTGAGCACCAGGGGCTTGGCTTGAGGTGACACGTGAGGATTCCCCATCAGGATACTCCCAGAAACAGCACAGTAATTACTTTAAACAGCTTAAGCAGATAGATTGCTTCATTATTAAAAGGCACAGAAATAAAGGTTTAAACTCACCCGCAAGATTTCTTCAACACAGCTTGGATCACTGGGAAGGCTTACCTAAAAGAAAATAAACAAACAAAAATTAAGCACCATCTAGTTGTTCTCAGAGAAGCTTGTTGCATAGTATTTTACACAGCAGGAAAAACGGTAATAAGGAAAAGAATGAGAGCTATCAATGCAGGGTTTTCTCCTGTTAAGTACAAAGTAGAAAGTGTCTGCTAGTGGCCAATTTTGTTTTGCTTTAATGAAGCAGTAAGACCACAGGGTAAGGTGCAGAAAGAGGGTGACTCATTCCATCACCAATTTTCTGTAGGAGGCTAGGGCTGTCCTCCCCCATCATGTAGGCTTTACTTGGCTCATTCATCCAAAGAAGGAGCTTGACTTCCCTAACTTTAAGGCTCATTTGACCCTCTGACAGAGTTTAATGTATTATTCATCATCACAGATTTTTAAAAGACAAGGCCTAGAAGGATATCTATGATCGGACTAAGTTCTTTTTTTTTTTTTAATTTAGAGAAGTCTAGCCAGATGCCTACAATTCATATCCAAAAAACCAAGGCTCAAACTCATGGGTAAATTGCACATGTGCCTTGGCTCTTAGAGAGAATGTCACAAACATACAAAGTGAATCCCATGAGCCATCTCTCTTAGTGTGACATCTTCCTAATCAATCGAAATTCAAGCAACTTGTAGAAATGTACTGAGGACTTACTGCCGGTCTGGCACATGGCTCTATCCTCCAGGGACTCTGTAATCAGTGAAAGCCAGAAGCTGAACACCAAAGTGAGACACCAGCTCTAAAGCAGCAACTGGGAGGGACTCAGAGAAAGGTCTGCAGGCATGACACCACCTGTGTGAGTTACAGGCATCCCCCAAATATCGCTCTCTCCTTCACACCTTCACCCTCTTCAGGACTGCAATTTTCTACTTCCACTTCTCTCCAGTTGTGGCAAGGAGAACATTTGGTCTCTTTAATTCACTGCCTCAGAGGACGAAAGGTCAGTCCTGTAAAGACAGCACTGCCAGAGGCTCTATGTCCCAGACCTCTTGCAAGGGCAATTGGGTGATGAACCCCTACTTACCCGGATAGGCTGAGGTAAGGACATAACTCTATTTGGGGGAAGTGGAAAACAGAACATAGCCCCAGTTCCCTTCAACCCGAAAAAGGACATGCTACAACCATCAGCAAATCTTAATTTAGCATTAAGGTCACTACTGTACAGGCATTAATTTAAACCTTTGTTTAAAGGTCTTTGCTTCAGGAGCATAAAATCCCTAGTGGCAGAGGCAGGCTGAGAAAGAGTCACCAATAACAAAGGGGCCATGGGTTATCCTGTATGGTTCCAGGTTACACCTGTTACCCTGAAGTAATTATTGACGGTGTCACCTTTCTCCCTCAAAAATGTCGCAGTTTGGATGATGGCTTATACAGTTACTCTTCCTGGCACAAGAATATTCCAGTACCGGGTAGAAAGAACAGTAGAGGGATCCCTGGATGGCGCAGCGGTTTGGCGCCTGCCTTTGGCCCAGGGCGCGATCCTGGAGACCCGGGATCGAATCCCACGTCGGGCTCCCGGTGCATGGAGCCTGCTTCTCCCTCTGCCTGTTTCTGTGCCTTTCTCTCTCTCTCTCTCTGTGTGACTATCATAAATAAATAAAAAATTAAAAAAAAAAAGAAAGAACAGTAGAAAGAGGCTGAAAAAGTGGGAATCACAGGTAGTTTGGCCTGGCACAGGTCATTCACTCATTCAACAAATTTTCTGAGGGCCAGGGCCCACCGTGCCTCCTGCCTTATGCTAGGCACAGATACAGTGAAAAGCCAAAGGACACACAGCTTCCTCCCTCATGCAGTTTGTAGACTCAAGAGTAAGGTGGATAGGAGGAATCGCCAAATGAAGGATTCCCTGTCCAAATAAGTGTGGGAAATACTGTGATCCACCCCCCACCATGGAAATCCACCACATGAATTAAAGGCTCTGAGCCATGGATCTAACTGTTCAGTGCAACACATCCCCAACTTTCTTGACCAATGAATTCCTGGGTTTTTAGTTTTTGTGATTTTTGTTTCCCAATCAACAATTACCACCATTCCATATGGAACTAGCATTTGCAGAACACACTCTGGGAGGTGCTGGTCTAACATACTACAGGATTACAGAACTCAACTGGTTAGTCTTAACAGCATATAAAATCTCATTCCATTGCTCAATGCTCCAACAACTGTATTTTCCAAGACAGCCTTTGAACTTCCAACAAATAACCCGGGACAAAGGCCAAGATGATTATAGCAGAATAACATTTCAATATCGTTGTTGCATTCCATCCATGTGGGCTGTCTGGCCTCAAAATGTATGTGCCACTTTCATAAAAAAGTGAATACATTTCTCCTTCCACACAAAAACGTAATGTTAATTTTTAAACCACAAAGAAAAACATACCCGCAATATGCAGACACAACAAGAACGCTTGCCTATGCGTCTATAAGGAGGTGGGTGGGAGTTCTGGCCCTACCACTCGGGAACAGGACTTCGAAACTTTACCTCTCTGAGTTCCAGTTTCCCCAACTGTAAAACCAAGTAGAATAAAATAAAATCGCCATCATAATAATACCTGCTCCTTTCAAATCTCACCGGTGGTCTGTGAGCAGCAAATGAAATAAGTGATGTACATGTGCTCCGCACCCCACAAAGCCCCACACGATGATCTAGGTTATTACCCCTTGTCCCATTGTTCTCCTCACTGCTTTATTACAAAGTCGAGTCTTCCCATCTTTTCAAGGAAAGACCTGACTCACTCTCACCAACTGCAAATACCATTCCTACACTGGCTATTATAAATATCCATTTCCTTCTGGGGTAACCGCTGTCAAAATAGAAAGAGTTGTTGACTCGGGGGCTTTGCAGGAAATCTAATAATGACTTCTTGGGGTCAGGAGCAATCAGGATGGGGAAGGGCTCTACGGACGAGGACAGTCAAAGAAGTATGCGTCCATGCCGACTGTTCAGATTGTTTTTCTTTTTTAAGAAAATACTGGAATCCAGTATTGGCATGGTGTCACTAGTCCTGCAACTGGTCTAGCCTGCCCCACAGCTGTTTTCCCCTCAAGACAACTACATTTGAGCAGCAAGGGCTTTCCCTTCTGCGAGTGCTTCTGAATTAACCAGCAAGCATCTCCTCTGCGCCTAGACTAGTGTTAGGGATGGTGTGGTGGGGGCTGGTGACACAAACAGCTATGAGACTTGGCCTCTTTCTCTCGGAGTTAAATGTCTGGATGGGACAGCAAAAGCAAACAATTAGAGACCCACTGGGACATACATTGTAAGGTAGTCGTGACAAGGGTAATAGGATCGTATTCAGCACCCGACCGCCTATTCATCAGTCCTCCCCATTTATTTCTTTAGACAACAAATCCTGATTGAGCTCACACTGTGCTCAGGATGGTGCCAAGGGGAGGAGGGCTTGAGGACGCTGAAGACAACATAATTCCTGGCTTCAAGACTCCACGCAAACTGGGGAGACAAACATTGACACGGGACACAGACAATAGGGAACGGGAGGGCTGACAAAGTGGCGGGGAGAGGGTACCTACCGGGTTCACAGACAGAGCCATGTCCGACAGAAGCTCCCAGCCGCCGAGGTCCCCACTGTCGTCCTCACTCCACATGGGAGTGAGGAGCCAAGGATCTGACATGGCAAGAAGTGGTGGGGCCACCTGAGGCCACTTGAGTCTCAGCCCCCTGCGGAGCTGCGTGCGGGGGTCACTCTGCACACTTAAAGCAGCTGCACTGAGGCTGGGGCTCAGCCCCGGGATGTTGCCCAGTGGCACTCTCACCCCCCCCCACTTCTGTCTCACGAGCTTGCACACATGCACACGCACGCACACCCCTCTGGAGGAGTCACTCGGACAGGTGGGAAAGGAGACTACAGAACTAGTGGTGACAGTGGGATTAGAACTACTGCCCGCCGAGTTGCCAAGCTGCCGCTTAATCCCCGAGCCACCTTCTCCTCCCTTTCAATCCACTCCTGAGCACTCAGATAGTCCACAAAGCACAAGTTAGCCACTCAGAGCTGCGGCGTCCTTTGCATGCCCCCCTCTCCGCCCCCTCCTCCCAGAGCAGAGAGCAGGCTGCACGCCCGCACAGGGGAGGCTGAGCTCTCCTGCCTGGCCCCACACCACCCTGTCTCAGGCCAGGCACGGATGCGGTCCTCCCAGGGCCAGGGACGGCAGGTGCCCAGCAGGCAGGTGGGGAGTTGATGGGGAGCCCTCACAAGAGCCGTCCCCCCCTGCACGTGACCGTGCAGGCTGCCACTGCATGTAGCCACAGAGAGACTATGCACCGATCGTCTGGCCGCTGATAAATACATATCTCAGGAAATAACGAGGGTACCTTTAAAGCATCAAATATTCAATTAACTGCAGCAACAATAAACGAATTGCAGAGGATGGTTTAATCATCCTGGAATTAATCAGTTTGGAGCATACTTCTTGGCGATTAGGGTAATACAAGATATCAGAAATACCCTGATTGAGGCATTGAGAGACATAAGCAGCAGCTAGCACTAACAGACAACACGGAGATGGATGTAAAACATTCAAAGAATAATGATCATCACACCATAACCCGGGGAGGGGGAGCTCAGTGCATACCTCCCAGTACGCTACTATTAAGGGACTGTCGTAACAGAAGGGTCATTATTTTTTTTTTTCCCTAAAAGCACCCTAAGGTTGTCCCACAGTATCTGGTAATCAAAGCTCACTGTTCTAGGCATATTCCACCTTGACATAGACTTCGCAAAGTAAAACTCAAAAATCACAAGCTTAATCGCCGGCGAATGCTTGGATTCCCCTAACAAATACAAGTGACTGAGTGACACATGGCTAACGCCACATACCACCCTAAACGCCCAGCCAAACAATATGCATGACTGACACCCCACGGTGCTTCCTGACTAATTCCGTTTGTATTTTCATTAACAAACTGCCACATTTATCCCCACGACTGATTTCTGGGGCACAGAGCTCCCCCGACACGGCATCACTAATAGAATGAAAAGTCAGGTTGTGATATTGCACTACCAAATGAGTTTGCCATCTTTTAAAAATGTTTAATCCCCATGGTTGGTCATTTGTAAAAACAAGAGGCAACAAGCCTCTGAAGCTCCGATTTGCATGTGCCCGGGGATCCCTTGATCTCTGCACCCCATCCGGGGAGTCTCGGGTTCTCTAATTTGGAAAACTATAAACCCAGTTCACATTAGGATCCATCAGCCCCTGGCTTCCTGCCTCACCTTAACCTGTCCCTATTCTAGTTGGTATTCATGAGTCTCTGATTAAACAGGAACAGTTAATATTACATAAGCTGCAGACAAAAGTCCTCAGGTAATATAACTTTAATCAAAACAAAAAAAGGTTTCACAATGCTTACACGGGTACAGCCAAGCAGCTCATCTTCTGATTTCTTTTATTTATTTATTTATTTATTTATTTATTTATTTATTTATTTATTTATTTATTTTTAATAATAAATTTATTTTTTATTGGTGTTCAATTTGCCAACATACAGAATAACACCCAGTGCTCATCCTGTCAAGTGCCTCCCCTCAGTGCCCGTCACCCATTCACCCCTACCCCTCACCCTCCTCCCCTTCCACCACCCTTAGTTCATTTCCCAGAGTTAGGAGTCTTCATGTTCTGTCTCCCTTTCTGATATTTCCTACCCATTTCTTCTCCCTTCCCTTCTATTCCCTTTCACTATTATTTATATTCCCCAAATGAATGAGACCATATAATGTTTGTTCTTCTCCAATTGACTTATTTCACTCAGCATAATCTTTTTAATCTAGCCAAACTCCTAGCTGTCCAGAGTTGAATTTTACTTTCAAACATGCCTTTTGACCAATAGTTAAGAGAGTCACATGGTCAAAACAGCCTATGTAAAGCAAGCTAATAGTCACCATTCCCTCAAAGTAAAAGAGGAAACACAAAGGAATTTAATGTACTTACCACTATGGGCCAAGTATCAAAAAATGACCTTCTGTCTAGAATCTTATATGGCATTAAACTAAATAGGAAGGGGGCATGATTACATTTTATTTATTTGAGCAAATAAATGAGATAATTTACTCTATTTTTGGGGGGCATCAAGGGGTAGCAGAAAGAATACGGTCTTTGAAGCTGGACCGACTCGGATTCTAATCTCAGCTTCGATATTTAATTTGCTCTGTGAACTGGGGCAAGATCCTTGAACTTCTCCAAGTCTGTGTCTACCTAACTACAGGAGGGGAATAAAAAAATACACTTGTAGTACCGTTATGTGTCTGAGATGTACATCATAAGCCCCCTTCCCAACTTCTATTGCAAGTTGCCTCAAAGCCAGGTGTCTTGACACTTGGAATCACCAAGGAGACAGTCTGGTCTCCTTGTAAATTGGCCCCCATGACATCACATGCATGTCACTAATTGTTAAAGCCTATTGAGGGGGCCCAACGTATAAGGAGTCTCGGGCTGCTGCTCCATCTGGTGGCTCTCCCTGAAGATGACAAATGATGCTGAAGATGGAACATGAGGGGGGTAGGACAACAGAGTGACGGGGCGGGGGGAGGTGTGGGGGTGGGAGGGGGGAAGAGTGTGCAACGTGCTTCATTATGAGGACATCTCTTCTCTGATTACATTAGGCATGGGCAAGGGCAGAATGCATATGCAGAAAGGCCCATCATCAGCTGAGAGTACCTAATGGCAGATGGAATTTCAAGTGAAGAGTACTTAATTCAGTGGGCTCTGAATAGCCATTAGCTCATTGTTCATTTATTTGGTGTAATAACTAGCTTCTATAGAAGAGTGAGCTATAAATGGGGAGCGGGATTATGGTCTTAAAGAAAAATAAGGTACACATCTAGAAAGATCGCCCTAAGAAACCTAGAGGCTATCTGGAAGTTCTCTGGTCACCTGGGCAGGGCAACGAGGTTATTCTGGCCACTGCCACTGTGTCGCTATCCACAGCCAAACCTAGGCTACACACCGTTCACTGTGAAGGAGCCCCAGGGCCAGACCCCCTGAGTACACATTCTCGAGGTTTTGTGCCTAGATTCCTTAATTGTGTTGCTCACACATAAAGTGTATTCTCCTCCTCGTTGCCAGCCTCCCAATCTCAGGCCCACCTTGCTTGCCCTTTCCTGCCTGGGATCTTAGCCTTGCTCTTGCCCTATAACCCACAGACCCTCTGGCTGTGGTCTCTCCCCTTTGAGATTTCTAGAACCAAGAACCATTTAAAATAAGAATCTTATCCCAGTAAATCCCTACTTGCCACACTGCCATTAACCATTAATGTTAACAGCAGGATTGTGGGCAGGCCGATAATCTTCTAGTAAAAGAGGGTACTGGAAAGCAACAGATACAGACTGGAGTGACATCAGGCAACTTCTGAACTCTATCAATAGCTGCTGTTAATGAGGCCAGCATGCATGATGGACACGTATCGAGAAGATGTTCCAAGAAGCAAGTTCACTTTTGAATTTTGTCATTTAAAGAATAAACACTAGAGGTTTTAGAGTGTTCATATAATCCTAACACCCCACGATCACAGCAAATTCTCATGATATATGGCAACCAAACCATTGCCAGGCAGCCATCTCCTTTTCAGCTAACTATGATCTGATAAAGGAGGGAAGGAAAACATACCGACAGGAAACAGTTTCGTGTCCAGGTTTTCCAGCACTAATTAGCTGTGTGGTTTGGGACAATTCACTTCATTGCTCTCCAGCCTCTACAAGAAAGGCAGGGGAACATGCTACAAGTTCCTAATGTTTTGTGTCTCACATGATGTTACAAAAACAATCAGAGACCTACATAAGATAACCAACTGTTTAGTTTGCCATGAAAGGTCATTCCAAAAACAATATCCAAAAGGTAGGAAGGGTACAATCTCCAAATACATGACAGGTTCTTCAAAACATAAGACAGCAAACTTAGACCAACATCAAACATACATACCACCGTTCTTACAGTTCCCATTTTGCCACAGAATAACCTTTGTCTTGAACGGGTTGCCAGGTGAGATGATCTCTGGGGTATCTTCTGCATTTTGTAATTTGACACACCTTCTATTTGATTCTGTTACATTACTTATATTTTATTCTACGTAGCAGTAGACTTCTGGACAGTCAATTCTCTATCTCCTACCCATGGATTATTTTCTCCATGGACCACTGTTCTCTTTCCCTGCAGATGGCTTTTAAATGCACAAGAGAGGCAGACTCGTTTTTGGACCAATCAACAGAAACATAATTAAGAAAGCAACCCTCATGTAACAAGTCACACAGAACACACAGCACACACATCCTGTGGGCCTTACCTGTGAAACTGGTTTCACACCTTAGTCATCCTGAAGATGAACCTGAAGACCACTTAGGAAAGACCATTTGCAGTCTCTTTTGCTAGGAGTCCACATTCCCTACAGTACAGCATATGATCTATCATGTGCCGTGTATTCCAAAGCCCAACATGAATTCTTAGGAGGGGCTGGGGTGGGGGAAGGGGCAGGAGGAAAATCAGGTAGCACGGTGTCCTAGAAGCCTGGAGAGGAAAGTGCTTTAAAGAGAAAATGGCCATTAAATAAGACAAGGATGAGGACTTGGAGGTTGAGTTTGGCAAGGTCTAGGTCATGGGCAACCTTGGTCAGAGCTGTTTCAGTGGCACGCTGTGAGGCTAGTGTGAGCGCAAAGCTGACTGGAGTGTGTTGAGGAGGGAGTGGGAGGATGGAAGGAGAGAGCAAATGATCGATTCCTCCTGTAAAAGGGAGCAGAAAAATGGGGAGAGAGGAAGTGGTGATGTGGGCCAGGTCAAGGTTTTTACTTTTTTTTTTTAAGAGAGATGATATTAAGGCATTTTATAAACCAGTG
This sequence comes from Canis lupus dingo, assembly GCF_003254725.2. Lineage (NCBI taxonomy): Eukaryota > Metazoa > Chordata > Mammalia > Carnivora > Canidae > Canis > Canis lupus. The sequence continues at coordinate 117,586,261 of NC_064281.1, read as the reverse complement.
GGTGGAGAGAGGGGAAAAGTGTTGCAAAAGAGAAAGTGGATGGTTGTAAAAGCAAAGTCCTTGAGGAGGAGAGAGTGCATCGGGACACAATTGGAGAAGACGGCCTGAAACAGGAGCATGGACACTCTGGATGCTCCTTCCATTGTAACAGGGAGGGAAGGCAGAGTGTATATAGACAGAAGCAATTGGGTTAGAGCAATTAAAGATGAGAAGATGCGGCGGCCCTTGTCTGATTGTATCTATTCTGCTCCATGCAGTACGCGGCAAGGTCATCAGCTAAGGATGGGGGGTAGTTATTGGAAATGTGAAGAGAAAGGAAAGGCGGGAAATAGTTGTCTTGGAGAACAGAACCATGGATTTGCTAGGGATGCCTAACAGAACTCTCAGGTGATGTTGAAGGGAGAGACAGAGAGAGGGAGAGAGAAGAGAGAGCACTAGCGAGCTACCTGAGAAACACAGGAGATGCTGTGCATACCCTCAGTTGGGAGAGAAAGGAAGGGGGAGGCAGGGGGAAAGAGAAAGAGCTGGAGGCCAAGTAGCTCCAGTGATTTAGAAGGAGGTGACACTCTGCTCCCCACTAATAGTACTGCCCTTTCCAGCACTGATTAGCTAATTACCTACAGTTCACAGTTCTCCAACTGCTCTAATCCGTGAGAGGCTTCACTCTGTATGAAACAAGCAGAGAGCCCAGGAGCAGGAGTAATGATTTTCTGGGACCACACAGTGGCGAAGCCCATAATATTATGCAGAAGGCCAGATGAAAATAAGCCCAGGGCCAAATACGGCCACAGAGCTGGAGGATCTCCTCTCTGGGGCTAAATGAATTCAACTTGGTCTCTAGGGAAGCAGAGAACCCGATTAACCCACAGCCTCCTGAGACAGAGCATTCCTATACAGCATGGAAAAGAAGTTGCCAGATCGTTTCAAGAGGAGTTGCATTAAATTATTCAAATATTTTGCATTTACACAAACACTTATCATGTGCTCATTAGCATGAAAGATTTTATTTATTTATTTTTTAAAGATTTTATTTATTTATTCATGAGAGACACACAGAGAGAGGCAGAGACACAGGCAGAAGGAGAAGCAGGCTCTCTGTGGGGAGCCCAACATGGGACTCAATCCCAGGACCTCAGGATCACGCCCTGAGCCAAAGGCAGACGCTCAACCACTAAGCCACCCAGGTGCCTCAACAGGAAAGATGTTTCAAAAGATGATTTTCTCTTATAATACACCTTGGATGGACAAGTTCCTCAAAAGCATTTATGGTTGTATAAAGATACAAGGACTTCTGTTTTTCTGGTAGCTCCTCAAGATAGTGCTACGGGCATCTTATGGGGTCTTCAATTAAGTGCTGTAACCCCATTTATAAAAGAACCTTTTAATCTATCTTTGGATTATATTGTTTGAAAAACTTGCAGAAAATGAAGGTCTTTCCTTGACATTCATAATCTCTCACCCAAGAGAAAAGCACTCTGGTCTTCTCCTGAATACGCAGCTAATGATATAAATGTCTATTGTAAAACGAGAAACCCAGATTTCAGTTGGATTTTTATCTAGCTAAATTCTCCTTAGAGTCACATAAGCAGAACAGACTCTATGAGTTGTACCCACACATGCCCTCAATAAAGATGTGACAACAGCATACACTTGATAGAGAGTGGCTCCACTTTCAGACTAACCTCTAATGAACTTGGTGCCTTCTTGGCTCTCTAAACCCTGCATTTAGGATTGTCTTAATTGCCAGCGGATGACACCGCGTTCCACAGAAAAAGTTACAGTTGCTCTTCTCAGACAGTGATGATCCCAAAGAACAAGCAGCACACATGGGGACTGAATCTTCACCAGCTCCCCTATTATTTATAACTCTAATTAAAACACTTTTATCTATTAATGCCAAGTGACACTGCTAAATATATTCAGGGAAGTTCACATTTTTTCCCTATACTTCTGAAATCTCTTAGATCTGCGCCCACTTACACGTGGTTTCACTGTTCGCTAAAATGAAACGATAGCTAAGAATAACTCACTTCCATTAGATTTATAAATCTCATTAATTAATTCTACATCTCCAATGGTGTAGAGACCAAACTCAAATGCAAGATCTAATTAAAGAGAAGTAAAAAAAATGTTAAGAAACAACACTGAGATTGAAACACAGAAATAACTGTTTAGCCCCAAATTAATGAGGCGCTATGCTAAGCAAGCATGTCCATTAATCCCTAATGAGGATTTTAAACACATTAAAACTTCCTAATACAAAATGTTTGCCTTCCTTTTATCCAATAACAAATAAGCCAATAATTTTCTGGCTCTAAATGACACTATTAACTGTCACGGCATGTTTTATTTGACAAACCCTCCATTCAAATACTGTAAAACCAATTAATTTGCCTGCTGTGAAATGTGTTTCTTGATAGCTTTTATGCGATTTTTTTTCTTCTCAAAGAAATGTAAATAGGAGGTCAATGTAGGTGCCTGATTTTGCTTTAAAAAATATGCCACAGTAGCTATAGGTTGTCTACCCTGTTTGCAATTCAAATGAATTGAAAGACAACCTCCATTTTCAGGTCACAATTGCAAATTGGTCTCCTGATAAGTAAACTGTGTCAGAGTAATAGTTTGATTACCATGAAGATGGTCTCGTGTTTGAGAACAGAGAGTTGGCAAAATTACCACATTGTTTGATTATAAATAATGGTTCACAATCCTGGCCCTTACCACTTCCTGCTTTGTTAGGCGAACTGGCATTGTGACTTGTCTCCAGCTCCATCCAGACTTCCCCTAAATGCACCTGCTCGTGTTTCCCGAAACTGCTCTCTAAAACTGGACTTTATTCCTGATGCTTTTATTTGAAAACACCACAACTGGTTACACTTTTTTGTTGGCAGAAAAATCAATAGAACAAATACAAGAAGTTCCTGTTTCTTAAACTTCCCCTGGGTCTTACTTAGTATCTGCAGTTAGCTTGAGAGATGGCCCCAAGGCCCCATCTTCCGAGCATTTATGGGACGTTCTGAAACATTTGGCTCACGGAAGGGCATGGCATTTTTCCAGAAAATCACTCTGCAAACACAGACCCTTGACACAGCATCGTAAAGAAAAGGTCTGTGGCATTAAGTGTGGGCCTGCTCTGTGGTGCATCTTGAGACCACTGTATTATACACCAAAGACCAAAGAGGGAGTGATGCATGGTGTACCATGGTCTATGGAGTCTAACATTTTATGCCAATTAATGTGGACAGCATATGCATGGCACCAATGATCTTCACTTGTCTCACATCCGCACGAAAACCTGGGATTGGTTACTTCTGAGCTGTGAACGGCTGCAGGATAAACAGACACCTGGCAGGTGTTTATAATTCCAGGTATAATTACAACACATTACTGATACAAATAAAATACACTCAGTGAGATAACCACACTTATTCCTGAATCAGTGTGGTTGGAGGACTTCCAAACTTGGGGAGTTTAGAAAAAATCTATTCATGTTAAGAAAATTGTCCCAAATGGAAAATGTATACTGCATCCCCACTCCGCAGAGTACCCTGTGTTAAGCATTATGGGAAATTCAGTAAATGCAGTAGATGATAAAAGACTAAATATCCACAGGGAGCATATACTCCAGATGAACATACAGGACCTACATACCTACAACAAGTAATGACAGTGCCAGTTAGCACATATTTTCTGATCTTTGAACCAGGCACACGGACAGGAGGATTTTTCACTGAGTGAGTATGAGAGCCAGTTTGGCCATCCAGTCATTTGGATGACCAAATGTGCGAATTTCCAGAGTATCTAATACAGGAAGAATGAAAGTGATTATTTCACATCAGGACTATCCCATAAATCCCAATGGCAATTCTGCTTTTAAAAAAGACGGATGTGGAAAAAAAAAGAAGGATGTGGGATGCCTGGCTGGCTGAGTCAGTGGAGCGTGTGACTCTTGATCTCGGGGTCATGAGTTCGAGCCCCACATTGGGTGTAGAGATGACTTAAAAATAAAATTCTAAAAAATAAAATAAAAAGGACAGATGAATGGCTTTGACAATACTTGTAACAGGAAGTCACAGGAGGGAAACCTGTCTGTGGATCTGGGGTGGTCAGGCAAGGAAGTGAGTGAGACTTGACCTTACCTTTGAATAAGAACAGATTTGGACAGGTAGTAACTATAGCACTGTATGCCTTCTGGCAAGTTACAGTTTCTCCAGATGTAAAACAAAGGGGCTGGCCTAGAATCCAGCCTCAGAAGTGACTCCAGTCCTGTTAAAACAAGTCTATCAGTCTGTGGTCCAAAACAAATTAATTTTAAGACTTCAACTTGTATTCATCAGCTGATCACTCATTAAAAGAACTCTCCAGGGATCCCTGGGTGGCGCAGCGGTTTGGCGCCTGCCTTTGGCCCAGGGCGCGATCCTGGAGACCCGGGATCGAATCCCACATCGGGCTCCCGGTGCATGGAGCCTGCTTCTCCCTCTGCCTGTGTCTCTGCCTCTCTCTCTCTGTGACTATCATAAATAAATAAAAATTTAAAAAAAAAAATAAAATAAAATAAAAGAACTCTCCAATATAGGAGCACGTGGCTGGCTCAGCCAGAAAAACATGTGACTCTTGACACCAGGTTGGTGAGTTTGAGTCCCACAGTGGGTGCAGAGATTACTTAAAATAAATTTTTTTAAAAAAGCATTATATTAAAAAAGAAGTCTCCAATCTAAAATTAAGAGCTAGCAATTTCAAAGTTGTAGAGTGTACACAATCTACAGAAGTAAAAATGTCAAGCCATTTCAGCAAGTATTTTCGAAATGGAAACAGACAGACACTATGCATTAGAACTTCAGTGGAAGCATTTAAAATGTGAACGGTTTGCTTTTTATTATCAGGGAGACCACAACGACAATTAGATGTCATTTTCAAAAAGAACACGCTGGCCCCAAAGCAAAGTGCCTCAATCATGTGAGATCTTCGCGTTGAGTTAGAGGTTATTCCTAAATGGTAGTGAAAATATAATCTATACTTGGCTAAGTCAATACACTTGAAGCCAAAATATGTAGAAATGGGTCTGTTTGAAAAGGTGATTTTGAAAAATCTCATAATGGCTCCTAAATCTTCCTTTTTTAATCAAGATTTGGGAACGTATTGAGACAACCAGACATCAAGTGTGCTTACGACCTTTTCGACTGTCAGCCCAGACAGATTTTTATCTTATGCGAATCAACCCAGAGCCTGAAAGGTGCAGTGCCAGAGCATGAATCCATTTCACTAGACAGCCATTGAAATTATAATTCAAAGTTCAACTTACTTTCGCATTTTCTACCACAATACTTTTGGCAGCCCAGGGCAGAAAGTCGAAACCTGGTTTCCAATGGAGACCACTTCTAGTGGTTTCTAAATGTTGGCAGCAAGAATTCCGTCTTGTCAAAGAGATCAACAGTCTCTGGCTTTCATTAATTTACTTTCAATGGCTGCTGCTCACTCTGAGGAAGCCTTTCTTTACCTAAGGATGTTGACCTGCTGTTGGACCCCATCAGAAACAGACACGAAAAGATACTGATATATTAGGAGATTGGGAAATCCCCTCCAGTGGCCTTCACAGACTTCACAACTTCCATTAATTCTCACTGATGCCATGAGCACAAAAAACAAGATTTGTGGTGAAGACATATAGCTGGAATCTATAAAAGCTCCCAACTCAAGATAAATAAACTCACCAATATATATTATACTATAAAGTGTTATTTGATGATCTTTAGAATCAGTTTTAAGGGCATTCTTCATTCAAATGGATTATCATAAAGAAGAGGGACTTTTAAAATGTAAAGTAATATGCCAATTTAAACGATGCAATTACTAATACTTAGTGTGCATTCAGCTGGGTACCCAAAAGGCTCTGGGCTGAGGGCATACTGTAAAATTTATTGTGATCACCCTCATCTTGAAATTACCTGCCTCACACTAAGGTGTACTATAAAAATACATTTCATCAATTTCTAAATGTTTCACCTTTGTCTTACAATCCGTGTTCCAGAAGCAGGCATGATACCTTATCAGGATGCTACTAGGTTTTTGGAGTGGCATCAAACATCTATTTTGTAATGATAACCTTCCAATTAGCATTTTCAAAATTCTCAGTTTCTCTTCTCTATAAATGATAACCTAAACCCAAGTGAGATTTCCAAAATCCTTAATGTGAAGATCTTAACCCCTTAATTCAAAACTCCAAGAAGAGGTCCCTGGTGGCATCATTTCGTGCTGCTGGTCTATAAACATAGATTGATAGAGTTCCCATGAAAGCCACAGGAATTCAGGAGACAAGTTCATAGACTGCAACAAAGGCTCCCCTCTGGGACAAGAAGATACTTACCTCTGTTACAGGGCAAATAACGTTCTAACAAATTCCAAACCATCAACAAAAACAGGAAAACGATCACTTGTGGTCTAAAGAGAGACCTATGAAATGGCATACTGAAAACTTGAGAGAGGAAGAAGAGTGTCTTCAAGGTACACCACTTGTCCAATCATCAATCAGTGTCTGTGCTTTGAAGAGTACCTGCTATTGTTACCAGTAGACCACCCTGTTCCTCCAGCCAGGCTTTCCAAGTTCAACACTCAGGTCAGCACCTTGCTACTCTACTCTGCTCCCCCTTTGGCTTCCATTTCTTGACCATTTTCATCCAATTGAAGGAAATTCCTACAGATTCATGGGCAGTCCAAATAGGCCATGAAAACCGTCTTCCCATGAACAGTCACAGTCAATACTGATTTTAGAAATCATGGGTTTCTGGCGAAATGAGCTTACTGGTGCCAGGCTGAGGCTGGAATGAAGAAAGACACTTGCTCACCCAACACAACATATCCTTCCCCTTTTATTATTCCACTCAAGGAATGGGGAAGTAGCCAAATAGAGTTGGCAGGGGCAACCTTTTCATCTTTAGAAATTGGGTCCCTTGGAGTAAGATGGGTACTCTGAAAGAAGACCACCCATGATGGCCATTACAGGTATTGGTGGAGGCCTCTGGCCCAAAGCATTCAAGTTTTGATCATGACCTACTAAATCTGCTGGAGGGCAGAGAGGAGAAGGACCAGGTAATAAGTGAAATAACTCTCTAGTGATATACGTGCCATCTGTCACCTGAGAATTTAGTTCTCAATGGAATGCTTTTAGTTGCTTGTCCAGTAATGGATACATTCATCTCACAATATACTCTTGCCAGAAAAAGGACGGGGTTTTATATACTCCAACCTTCCAACATGTAGCCCATTTTAAAACTAAGAACCAATAAAGTGCAGAGAGGTAAAAGAGTTGGCTCAAGGTCACATGGCCAGGTAGAATGGAAGGACTGGGGCTAAACTCTGGTCCATCGGACTGAAAAGGTCAAGTTTTTGTCATCATATTATACAACCACTAACTTACATAATCCCCATGATTGAAGACTCATTACCTCAGATTCCATTTAATCCGATTCAAGTCACGTCAATTCAATTAAACAACTAATGCAGCTCTGCTCAAGCTTCTTCTGGAAGATCTAAATGATCTATTTACACAGTCTCCTCTGTATTCTGTTGGGAAGTGGTGGAGTGGAAGGAGGGCAGCAGGGGTGCAGCAGGCAGAGTAATGTTGGCCTTACTCCTGAAAACAGGATCTAAATGAGGCATCTCTTCAAAAAATTTAAATTTTAAATGGTGTGATGCCGTGGCAACTGCTTTTTCTTAAAGATTTTATTTATTTATTTATGAAAGACACACAGAGGGATAGAGAAGCAGAGACATAGGCAGAGGGAGAATCAGACTCCATGCAGGAAGCCCCATGTGGGACTCGATCCCAGGACTCCAGGATTATGCCCTGAGTCAAAGTCAGACGCTCAACCACTGAGCCACCCAGGTGTCCCAGCGATTGTTAAGAGTGTGACAACAGACATGTGAGAAAGCCGTGTGCAGGCCACAAGACACCTAAGAGGGAGGCAGTGTCTGGCGCATTTTTGATTTGCTCACACTTCAGTCAGGGGCAGCACAGGCCCCACCCTCCCCCACCAGCACCACCAGAGGCTGCATGATCAGAAAGTCAGAATCCAGCTCTGCCCGGAGCTATGGGGGGAGGTTTGGGCAACAGGCCAAAGGTCCTGCTTAGATTCTTTGGCTCTGTAGGTAGGGGCATAGCGGTAATGGTCATTGCATTGGCTTCCACAGCACCACGTTTGGTCTAAACACCTGAGGCAATCAAAGTAAAGAGACAAGAAACTGGGAAGTATTGAGAAGAGAAGGTTAGAGGAATAAACCCATTTTGTAAATGACCCTTCAAATGCCTACATCATAGTGTGCTCATCGAGATGAAGTAAGCTCAGAGATAGGCCCACCCCCCTGTAAGTGTCCCACAAACATTTCTGTGAACAATAAGCATCTACATGACCACTTTAACACTAAACCTCTAACCAACCTATGGCCTGACAGCAACATCCAGGCCTAGTCCATCTAGACTCTAGAGTGAACATTTGGCTGCCCCCAAGGCACACTGAATGCTATATGCAAACTACCCCAGCAATAGCATCTTACATAATTATTTTCACAGCTAACTGCTTAACAGTATACTAAGCTAATGGTAAGGTGCAAAAACTACGCAAGCAAACTATGATGTCAACAAAACCTATAACATGGGTATAACTGTCCTCATTTTATGGATGGTGAAAGTGAGGTTCAGAGAGGTTAAATGATTTGCCCAAGGTCACACAGTTAACATGTGATAAAGCCAAGATGGCAAACCATGTCTGTATGACAATGGTTCTTAACCATTGTCTGAGGAAAAAAAAATGTTACAAAAAAGTAAACTACGTAGTAGCCCTTATTAAAGTTGTGTTAATTCTTTTCACTTTGTAAAACTCCTTTGTCATACCAATATAACAGAATGTAGTGAACATACAAGTTGCAGTTCAACAAGCCCAATTTTTCCATTGTTCGGATGAGCATAAGATTATATATGCCCGGCTGTGTAGGATAAACAAGATATCATGATTATTTCTTTGCATTCACAACTACTATGGCCAATGCAATCGCTTCAAATTAATCTATACAAAGTAAATGTGTAAGCTTAATGGGCTATTTCAAAGGATCTCAAAGAGGAACTGATTAAAATGGCCATGAAAGGATTCGGTGGCATTTTTTACTTTGTATATAACAAATTCAACCAAACCAGAATGTAAGATTATGTAGAGCCTGTTGAATAGAGACAAGTCACTCAGAAGTGAAAGTTTATAGAAAAGGAAAAATTTGAATTGACCTGTTATGGATTTCTGCATTTGAAACTTTAGTGTTTCTCTCTGCAGATGTGAAATATGGATGCAAGTGTATATGGAATAGATATATACTGACCCACAACTGAGAATCTAATGGCAAAATGGATCCTCTTTGAGTGAATTTCAAAGCCAAATTTTTCAAAGGCTGCATTTCTCACAAATTCCCTCTAATGGATACACTACTTGTTTGTTTATTCCATTTGGCTCACATGAGAGAAAACCTACTCTTTCCTGTATTATCATGACTGGAAGCTTTCAAAGTGAAAAACTCTGTGGTCCAGTCAGGTTTGCAATGCTCCTTACACTTTGATCATGGTCTAGCTGACCCTCTGACAACCGGTTCCGCTGTCTGGTCAATTCAACTTACCAAGAGACTTGTATTTCCAACTCCCTGTTTCCAGAGCCCAAGATTGGATGATAAATACACTTCATAATTAGCCTGCCTGATTTTACCAACAATAGAGGGGAGTTTTTAAAATGTATGGTTTACCAAGGGAGGACGGGGGTAGCTAATGGAAGAACCTTGCAGCCGAGGTCAGAAGAGCCTGGTTCTACTCTTCCTTCTGGATCTCTCACCCATGAAATGAAGAAACTGGAAAGAACACGTATCCCAGATTTTACAGAGCTCCCCAAAATAATACTGTGGCTGGTGCTCAAATGAATTGGTTATACTGAAATCAAGAAGATTGGGAGAATCTTTTTATAATAACCTACAAGTAATGATTCCTTTTAGGAAGGCGAGTTATACTTTCATCCAGAGTGCTCGGTAAGGCTTGGACTCTCAGACCTTCTTCATTTTGTCAAGACAACATTGGATAGTTTCAAACTATGTCATCTGAGCCAAATCTCACTATTTATTCTGATAGTTGGTGTCCATTTTTCATCAAGTGTTTGTCTTTGGTGAATCACCTCTGTTCTCCAGGCCAAAGACTCCTTGATGAAATGAAGGAGTCTGATTCTCGCCCTGGTCTATACTGTATAAGAGCCTCTATCCATATCCCCATGATCCGCAGGACCTCCTGGAGTGTTAAGGCGAAATAATCACCTTTGGTGATAACCAGTATATCCGTCCCAAATCAGAGGATGCAGATCCCATTGGGACAGTGGTTCAATTAGCAAGTGGCTAAACTGGTAGGATAGAAAACTCAAATCCATCGTCCTTTCCCAGCATCAAGCTGCCACTCATTTCTGGGGTTTAGATAAAGACTGCAGGACTAGATTCTTCCTTGGCTGAGATAGGGCGTGGGTGCATTATTTTAGAAAGCTGACTGACCACATGCCTGTAAAGGCAACATGTTCTTAGGACACACTCTAAAGCAATTTAAAACCAAATAATCATTCCAAGAGATGACAGACAATAATCTTCTTCAGTAGTTCTGGTGGGAAATATACCATCCCAGCTCTTAAATTCATCAAGAAATTAATGCCTTCCAGGGGTATCATTTCTCCCTAGAACACATCCAAGTGGGCGTCATTTAGTTCAGCCTCTTTAGTAAATATGCAGTAAGTTGTATCCATGAGCACAATAATCCAGGCAAACGTGCCTGTGCCATACAAGCAGGGCTTGCAAATGATGCTCCTAAATTGTGTTAGTACGTTAACAACAACAACGACAACAAACAAACAAACCAGAGTACACATAACAGCTTCAAACCTGAAGCCGACAGGAATCAGTTTTTAAAAACTAGGTGAGCTGTTGGCTCCGAGAGGCCCCGCCAGGCTCTCTGCCTTCACCGCACTAGCCCCAGACTGCAGAATGGGAGGGTGAGGGATGGGAGTTCCTGGGAGCAGTGCGGCAGCCAAACAAAGAGGGCCTCATTACCATGCGAGGCACAACAGCCTTCAGATGTGATGAGAAACGTGACTGCATGACAAACCGGGCCTGGGGACATTTCAAAATCTGACCACCCAAGCATGCAGAAGAGGGTGGCGCGATTGGGGGCAGGACAGTGGGAAGGTGGGTCGGCTCTGCACGGTGAACGCTGGTAAAGGCCCCAGAAAGAAACAGCCAGGGCCCCTTGGACCTGCAATCACACAGATTCTATATGAATAGGGAGCCACACAGACACAGTTCTCGATATGTGGCTTTGTGGAACTGCTGGAAACCAAAAACCTAATGGAAGTACATGCTTCATTTTTATGGCATTAGGCCGTTTAGTATGCATTTTACACACAATTCTATACCGCTCTGGAGTGAGTGTGAAACCAACCGCCGCCTGTGGATAATTCCAATGAAAGATAAACAATCACTGAAGTCCCTCTCCCCGCCCCAGATGATTTTTTCCATGAGGTCTAAACCAGTCAGAATGTGCTGCCAGAGGCACTGAAGCTGTGCTTGGTGGGGAGAGATACATCAAGTCTCAGATAACACAGATGATGATTTAGCCATCCGCTAAGAAGGCTCACATTAGAACCTGGAAGCTGAAACTGAACAAAGTACCCTTAACTAAAATATGGACTTTCTTCAACCACCAAATGTGCCACTCTATCTTGAAAGGTGTCTGCTACAGTTCTAGAAGGACAAGATGAACGGGGAAAGAGAGTTTGCAAATTCCTCTGCTCGGATCAATACAATTCCCCAGCTCTAGAGTCTCTTTATTGATGACAATCTCTTTCATTGTAGTGATTAGAGATTCAGCATCTTTTAATCACTTTCAACATGACAACTACACGTATCTATATCTCTGTGATTTACAGCAATTGACACAGTGTTAAAAATCGGTGATTATGAGGTTGGCTTTTTGGTGTTACTGATTTTCCGATCTATTTCAACCAAATTGCAAATAATGCACATTAAGCCACTGTTGCAATGTTGACACTAGCAGGCAAAAGGAAATCTGAGTTTGATTTTGACACTCCGATGCTAATGAACTGAAACTATAATGAAGAACAACGTCGATGTGAACTTTCAATTTTCCTAGTCTCATAACAAGTGCCTTTCTTCTGCTTCCTAACTACTGGACATTGTGGCCAATCATCTATAATACGCTGTTGTTATTGGGAGGTTTTGGGTTTTTTACATAATGACACATATTTTGGAAATGTAGTAGACACATTTCAGTTTGGAGTGATAATGAAACAGCTTTGCCTATCCACAAAATAAATATCACATCTCAAAGAGGCAGCTTAGACTGCTCCCCCCACCCCCGTCACCACATACACATATACACACACAGATACATATTGATTGTTATTCAAAAAACTGATTCAGAAGGTTGACTAACTTTTCACACCATTCCATACTTTTTTTTTTACACCATTCCATACTGATGCACAAGTTCCCTTCCACTACATAGAACTGGGTATAAAATCATGAAATGTAATCATAGAGAGACCACCTTAATAAAAAAGTTAAAAACCTAATTCTGGCTAAAAATTGTGACCAGACACCTCGGTTCTTAATTAATTAATTAATTAATTCAGTAAACATTTGTGACTAATAACCACCCTTTACTGAAGCATCTATTATGTGCAGGTACTTGGCACATATATAAACTGTAATGTTCATAATGTCCATGAGGTAGGAACCAGTGCCTCACATTTAGACAGGGAGCAGGCTAGGACTGGCTAACTGGCCCATGGATAAAGAGAACTGAGATGAGAACCTAGGCCTGTTGGTCTCCACCACATCAGGCCCATTGCTTCTTCTACTGTAGTCCAGGCACGGCACTAGACAATGCTCCAAAGACATGTAAAACACAGGCCCAACCATTAATGCTCATTGCTATGGTTTAAATTGTGTCCCCCAAAATTCACATTAAGGTCATAACCCCTAGTACCTCGGGATCTGTCCTCATTCAGTGATAGGGTTTTTTCATACGTAATTAAGTTAAAATGAGATCAATTATGGTGGGCCCTGCTCCAATATGCCTGATGCCCTCACACAGGCACACCTCGGGGATACTGCAGCTCACAATAAAGTAACTATCACAGTAAAGTGACTCGAGTGACTTTTTTTGGTTTCCCAGTGCACATAAAAGTTATGTTTACACTATACTATAGTCTATAAAGTGTACAATAGCATTATATCCAAAATAACAATGTACATACCTTAAACAAGAACTCTGTATTGCTAGAAAATGCTAGGCATCATTTGGACTTTGAGTGAGTCGTAATCACTGATCACAGATCACCACAACAGATACAATACTAATGAAAAAGCTTGAAATATTCCCAAAATTACCGAAATGTGACACGGAGACATAAAGTGAGTGAATACAGTTGGAAAAGTGGCACCGATAGACTTGCTCAATAGTGTTGTCACCCACCTTCATCTTGCAAAAAGAACCAACAACACAGTATCCGCAAAGCACAATAAAGAAAAGACATGCAGATGGGGGAGAGACTGTGAAAACATGGGGATAAGACAGCCATGTCCAAGCCTGGAACAGTTCTCACAGCCCTAGGAAGAAATCAATCCAGCCAACACCTTGATCTCAGATTATGAGACTGTACATTCCTATTGTTTAAACCACTTTGTGGTACTTTGCTCCTGTGGCCTTAGCAAATTAACATAGTCAATTGGCCTAGTTGGTGGGAAAAAACAAACATAGGCATGCCTATGCTACAAGGCAGACTATACAAAACGATGAAAGGTGGGGTGCCTGGGTGGCTCAGTCGGGTGACTCTTGATTTTGGCTTAGGTTGTGATCTCGGGGTCGTGGCACCCAGCTCCAAGTCGGGATCTGCGCCCAGCATAAAAGCCTCCTTGGGATTCTCTCTGTCCCTCCCCTTCTGCTCTTCCCCCTTCACCCCACTCTCTCCCTCACTTAAAAAAAAGAAAGAAAGAAACGACAAAAGGAAGGTAAGAACACTGTTCAATGGCAGGGGCAACAGTGTTAATTGCTGTGGTGGGGGTAGGAGAAGGCAACAGCCCTGCCAGAATAATTCCCCACATTGATAGATTAAAGTAACAACAATAGAAATAAGAACTGCAATAACAGTAATGATTAATAATGATACAAATTATAGTCACATTTACTAAGTACTTAATGGGTGCTAGGCAGTGCGCTAAATGTCCCACAAGGATTATCTCATTTAATCCGCACAGCAATCCTGGGAGGTGAGTGCGAGCATTATCCCCATGTTCCACTGGGCACTTGCCAGACCACAAACTTGGGTATGAAGCTACTCAATTCTGTTCCCCATGCAGCAGGGATGCAGAGTGCCTCTTCTTCCAGACAAAGCCCACACTCAGGTGGGTTTCCTTACCCCTATCCTCAATGATCCCCTAAAAAGCTTCTCCTGTATTGCTCACAGACTGATTCATCTTATATGTAGTCCATTTCCTTTTTGGCACTGAGCTTCCAAGCCAGTGCTAATTAATTTCTTACAGCTGGCCTTCCTTCCTTAAAGCAGGGAGGGTATGTAAAGATTCTCCTAAGAGAGCCAGTTCCCCAGAGCCTGGCTTCCAGAGCACAAAATCAAAAGTAAGTAGACATGGAGTGCTAAAGGGCCCCAGGTGCAATGTGCAGACCCAGGAGTCCCACATTCTGTGTCCAAGTGAGTCTATGGGTCTACACTGAACCACCCCCTAACTCATGATCCCCTCCCTCCCTCCCAAGCACAAAAGCTCCAGAGCAACAAATGCGTACTTGGCGGTGAATACTCATTTTTTAACTTACCAACTGTTATTAAAGTAACAGATGGTCATGACAATAACAGAAACCTATAGCTAATGCTGACCGTATCTTTCCAAACAAAAAAGTAGAATTTATCATCTCCCAGGTGTGTGTGTGTGTGTGCATGAGAGAGACAGAGAGAGACAGAGAGATACAGAGAGAGACAGAGAGAAAGAGGCTTGAGTATATTTGCATTGTAATTCTTACCAACTTCATTCAGTTACCATATACTCCAAAGCTGAGGTCCATCATATAATGTATTTAAGGAAATCAAAGCTCTTCTATGAACTGGGTACCTTGTTTGGTGCTAAGACACAAAGCATTTGTGGAATGGGTTCTTAACCTGGGATCCATGAAGGGGCTTAAGGGGATCTGAAATTGTGTGCAAAATTTTGCGTGCATGCCTATGTGCATTTTCTGGCAAGGGAAATAATTTCAATCAAACTTTCAAAATACACTGTGATCCATCAAAGGTTAAAAGACTTCTGGCTTATGGGGATGCTTGGGCAGAGTATTTGAAATTCGGGGGGTCTTGAAACATTGAGGACATATCAATAGTGTATGTTCTGCAGCATGAGTATGCACCCAGCTCCTGACCAACAGACACAGAAACCCTTGGTATTCACCAGGCTTGTCTGATGGCTGAAGAGTGGGGGTGGGGGGACTCTCCCCAGTGCCCTACATCAAGGCTGAAGGGGCTGAAGAGACGAGTGAGAAGGGGAAGTGTGAACACAGCAGCAGTCCCTATTTTGGTCCTACAAACATAAAGCATCATAATGTCCTAGACATCACCTAAATCTCACCTCCCAGGCTGCATCTTACCCTGAAAGTGACATAAATATCCAGACACCGGGTTCCGACACATGAGATTCCTGATACCATATGGGTGACTGGGAAAGAAAATAAGAAAACCGCCAACTAAAGGCTAATCTCACCAGACAAGGGAACCATCAGTGAAAAGATGAGTCGGGCCAGCTCCACAAACTAAGTTGCGTGTGACTGTGTGACTCTGTGACCGTGTGTGAACATGTAACTGTATGGGAGCATGCACCCCCTGCTCTCTCTGCTAATGCAGGGAGGGAGGCAGGGGTGCGGGGGGCGCAGGGGGCGCAGGGGGCACAAGAGAAGCAAAAGCATCAACAGCTGAATTCAGTCAAAGACCTAATTGTTTCCCAAATGTATATGCTGTGGCTCCCAAGTGAAAGCTGCGCCAGATCAACCCCCACTGATGGCCTGTGGCTTTGTGTGTGTCACCCACTTATGTCTGTCTCTGAGAGGGACAGCCCCTGCATGGAGACAGTGGGCTGTTCGGGAGGCGCTCCTGCATGTATAATTAGTCACGGTGCACCTGTACCTAACTGCATTAACAATTAACACAATTACACACACAATTGTGGGATTGCCCCCACTATTTGAATAATTAGTGAGCTAACAACATGATTTGCAGGTGCAATTGAGCAATTATGTACAGTTCCAAAGTGGAATATGCATATTTAGAGGCTTGGATGAGGCCCATTACTAAATCTTGTTCCAAATGGTCAAATTAATTTTATTATTAGAAGGAATGGTACTCAGCGAGAGCGATCTAATCCTTAAAGCACTCCAGCATTAGGTGCCAGGGACTGGCTCATCTCACCAAGGTATTCAGCTCGGGGGTTCAGCAAACCCAACTTGTTCCTCAATTTCTTTTAAAATGCTGCCTCCAATTCACTTGCTTCCGGCAGTTTTTCCTGGCAGAGCTCCCTCTCTCGTAAGTCTTGGGTCTGAGGCCCACAAAGTGGGTGGCAGTGACGGGGTGCTACCCATAGCCAGGCCCCAGGGGTAGGGCAAAACTGGGAGTGACAATGCTGTCAGATGTAGACAGCGATGCCTGGCACACCTTGCTAGTTCTCTGGAATTAAGTAAGTTTTCTTCAATCCACTCTGTACTCTTGTCACTCCCGGGCTGAGTGTCTCTTCTGCCACTGAAAAGAACATTCTTTAAAGGCTCAAGTTTCAGATGTGCACAATGGCAAAACCAATTGGGCTGTAAGGCATTCACTCTCATTACCACAGAATGCCGAGGAAGGGAGGCAAAGGCGAGATTGTGCTGGAAGTCCAGGAGGAGCGCCCACACTCAGTTTACAAGGCACCCAGGGCTTGACTCATCTGTGATCTTGCGGACCCCATTAGAAAAAGCGGGAAGTCTGTCCAATCTGTATATACAGTTCAGCAGCTCTGCCCCGTGTCTTAGCTATCTACAAAGAAACCAAAGAAAAAACCACCTGTGGGTCTAATTTGAATTCCTGTAGATCTCCCAGGGACCAAGGCAATCCTTCCTTCTAGAGAGACAAGTCACAAGTCACACCCCAGGACTGTTCTTACATTCTAGAATGAACTCCAGTCATGCTGTGGCACCAATTGTGTCACCTATGGGTGATGTGTGATACACGTCGTTGAAGGGCAGAGGTAAAAGCAAACAGGAGGCTTGACCTGGAGACCACGCAGCAAGGTGACTGCTAACGTGCCACCTGTTCCTGCTCTTCATCCTCTAAGCATCACGCACCCCCGAGAGGGTTTGGGGTGATATTCTAATTGTCTCTATATTTTCTTTTTTAAAAAATGTTTTATGTATTTATTCATGAGAGACACAGAGAGAGGGGCAGAGACACAGGCAGAGGGAGAAGCAGGCTCCCTGTGGGGAGCCCGATGCGGGACTCGATCCCAGGACCCCGGGAACACACCCTGAGCCAAAGGCATATGCTTAACCACTGAGCCATTCAGGTGCCTGTCTCTGTGTTTTCTGAATGTCAACTGCTTTTTTCTTATACCACTGAGAGGAAAAATGTCAATAACTCTAACTGGTAAGATTTGAATAGGTAAGGAAGCCTACAGATCAAAGATGGAAAACCATTCCCCGCCCGACGTTATTTACTCCTTAACATGGTGAATCAGAAATGGAACGCTGGAACAAGGACCATGTGTAAAGATTCTGGTATGCTTGAACGTATCAATCCTCTTTTCCTCATTTGTACTTGCCTAATTTTTACAGATTGGGAAAATGAGATGAGACAAAAGATAAATGCCATGTGCTAAGTTCTTTCCAACAAGACTCCAAGAAAATTATTATTTTGGAATATTGCATTTTTCAGCCACCTCAGTGCCATATTTTTTTTTTTACTGTTCAGCTGTATGAAAAATTACCTAACTTGTTGAAATAGATTTCTTGACCCACGTATAGCTACATTAAATGGTGTAATTTAATGCAATCTAACTAAATTAGTACCAATTAGACAGGCTAAATTAAAGGGCATGTCACTAATAAATTTTATGCTAAACATATTACTGATAATAAGCTCACTAAAATGCATAATGAAATAAAATATTCTTTTTAGCCTAGTTTAGTCTAAATAATATCCCAAAGTCCTCAGTGTGAAATATACCAAGGAAAACCTATACTCCCTTATAGAGAAACAGCAAAACAACAACCTGCCTGTATTAACTGTGACTTGTTTTTATGTTTATCATCCTGATTTCTTAATATTTCCAACGGGTGCCTGGGTGGCTCAGTTGCTTAAGTATTCGACTCTCAATTTCGGCTCAGGTCATGATCTCACAGGGTCATGAGATCAAGCCCTGTGGCAGACTCCACACTTGGCAGGAAGTCTACTCCAGGATTCTCTCTCCCTCTCCTTCTTCCTCTGCCCCACCCCTCCTAAATAAATAAATAAATAAATAAATAAATAAATAAATAAACAAACTTTAATAATATCTCCAAAACATTTCTCCTTAGGGGGACTCAGTTTCATAACCTTTAAAGGTGATCTCCAAATCTGTTCTGGTGCAGATAGAAGGTATAGTTTGCAGATGCTATTAGAAAGAACACAAGCTTTGGGTATTCAGCTACCTGGACTTCAGAGAACTGAGTCTGTCTCAGTTCTTCCACTTACTGGCTGAATAACCTTTGCGGAAGACCAAAAAAATTACAGTTTTGAAAAAGATAAGTCCTGGAATGCCTGGGTGGCTCAGTGGTTAAGCAACTGCCTTTGGCTCAGGGCGTGATCCTTGAGTCCTGGGATCGAGTTCTGCATCGGGCCCCCTGCATGGAGCCTACTTCTCCCTCCGACTGTGTCTCTGCCTCTTTCTCTCTGTGTCTCTCATGAATAAATAAATAAAATCTTTAAAAAAAGAAAAAGATAAGTCCATGTCCAATCCCTAGAATCTGTGAATATTAGCTTCTATGACAAAAGATGTGATTACATTAAGGAGGAATTTATCCTGGATCATCTGGGTGGGCCCTAAATACAATCACATGTATCCTTATATAAAGGAAGAGTTTTGAGACAGACACAGAACAGGAGAGGACATAGAAACACACAGAGAATCTGATGTGAAGACAGAAACAGAGACTGGAACAGCCACTGGCAGTTCTTAGCATATGAAAAAGCTGAGAAAGGCAAGGAAGGATTCTCTCTCAGGGCCTCCAAAGGTCCTGCATACACCTTCAATTTGGACTTCTAGCCTCTACAACTATTGTAGAATACACTTCTGTTGTTGCAAGCCACTCAAGTTGCATTAACTTACTATAGTAGCCAGAAGAAACTAATACAACCCTGGACCTCACTTTGCTTGGCTGTAACATGAACCCAGTGAAGTCTACCTCACAGATTGAATGTGATCAACTTGCGGATAAGTACAATTAACCCTTGGACAGCATAGGGTTGAACTGAATGAGTCTGCCCAGTCAACACATATTTTGTATGTTACGTGTATTATATACTATATTCTTACAATAAAGTAAGCTAAAGAAAAGAAAATCACAGGGAAGATAAAATATTTGTCAAAGAAAATCCACATATATCTGATCAGTAAGGCTTCTGGTCAATAATAGGCTATTAGTTAGGTTCTGGCGGAGTCAAAAGTTACATGCAGATTTTCAACTGTGTAGGGATTCGGCACCCTTAAGCCCCCGTATTAGTGCTACTGAGGAACGCAAAGTGTGCGCTAGCACTGATATCAACCATATGTAAATGAATGAAGAGGGCTACACTATGCCTTAGAGCTTTTCACTAAGGGCAGATCCATTTGCATGAATAATCATTCAAAATAAGGATGTGTTGATTGTGCATAATTACAATGAATCAGGCAAAAGAGCTGAACTACCCAATCCATAAAAATTACTCGGCAGGTTCTAGTCCAATAAAGTCCAACTCGCTCTTTCTGATCACGCAAAAGGCTCCCAAAGTTCATTACATGATGAACATGTACTGATTTTTATTTTTTTTTCTGCTGCTTGGCCCACGAATAAGGAACAGCCTCAGGCAATTTTTCTGCAGAGCGTGGCCTCTCCAGCTAGTTGTGAACTTCACACCCAACCTACTGGTCTTGAGGCCAAAGAAATGAATATGCAAAACCAATATGCTCCCATAAATAGGAAGGAGAAGGAAGGGGGGTGGATTCTAAAATTGCACCAGTTGCTCTTGGGCTGATTTTTTTTAAAGGTTTTATTTACTTAGTCATGAGAGACAGAGAGAGAGAGGGAGAGAGAGGCAGAGACACAGGTAGACACAGGTCTCGATCCCAGGACTCCAGGATTACACCCCGGGCCGAAGGCAGGAGCTAAACCGCTGAGCCACCCAGGGATCCCCTGATTTTTTTAAGTGGCCATCAGGATTGTGACAGTAATAGCCAACTCTATAGCAGAGAGATATAAATGTGGCAGGATACACAAGAAAGGCTGATGAATGAGGGAGAAATATGGGATATGAAGTCAGCGGAGTGGGAAGGAAGAGGGGAAAAGGAGGCGAAGAGAGAAGATGGCTAAAGAGCTTGTCATTAAGCACAGAAAAATGGTCTGGGTCAACAGGGTGTTGGGCACATGTCTCCAGACTCTTTTGTTTTCTTCCATGTCAATGTGTGCTCACATATGGTGAAGAGGATGTCCACCTCCTGCTAAAAAGATAATTATCAGAGCTAAAGTAAGTGCTCAGTTGTGGATGATGATTATATATAAGGTTTTTGGTATGTCTCCTCCTTCTTCTCCTAAATAGCTTTTGAAACACTTTTAAACATTATCTGAATTGCCTTTGCCAATATTCATTTTAATTTTTTGCTGCCTTGATTTATTTTGGGGGCGAGCTGGGTCATAAACCAATAATAGCGAGTGAGTTAAAAAATGATAGGATATAGGGTGGTCAGGGTCGCTCAGCGGTTTAGTGCTGCCTTCAGCCCAGGGCCTGATCCTGGAGAGCCGGGATCGAGTCCCATGTCAGGCTCACTGCATGGAGCCTGCTTCTCCCTCTGCCTGTGTCTCTGCTTCTCTCTCTCATTGTGTCTCTCATGAATAAATAAATAAATAAAATCTTTAAAAAAATGATAGGATAGAGACAGCCATACCGACTTGCCATTTCTGACCAGTAAGTGCTGCTCATTGTATCTACAACTGAAGATGAGCCCTACATCTTCATACGAAGAGGAAACTCTCGGAAATGGAGGGTTTCTTTCAAAAGCTCAAGACTGCCTACATGAAATAACTGATTGGAGCCTGGTAGTCACACACCTCCTATATTTTAAGTCATTGCAAAATGAATGACTTCTCACTCTGATATTCTGGGAGAGGCCTACTTTTCTGTACATTTGAGGGCCTTTCTTACTTGTTTTCTCTATATTTCTTTTTTTTCTCTATATTTCTAATATTGAGGGACTCTGCAGAGCCAACACACTTCTCGAGATGGTTTCCATCCAGGACAAAAAGAGAAGTTACTGTCTGTCTTATTTTCTCCCCATAAACTCTTCCTGCTTTAAGGGCTCCTGAAGTGAAAGCTAATTTCACCAAACCTTTGACAATGTTTTTTCCAATAGCAGCTTTACATCTCTATAGCATATGCATCATTTGCATGTCATTCTGATTAATTCTCTCTCCAATTTTGCATATTTCCAGGATGAATCTCATTTACTACTCAGGAGGCTACCCTCTTCACAAGTGCTTGTAAAATTGCCCTGGCCTTCAATTTGGTTATGAGAGGCTGGTTAATAAGAGCTAGAAACAGCCCTTCATTGGGAGGGGGGTACTATCTCCTCTTAAAGATTTGGGGGAAAAAAGTAACTACATTCAAATATATAGTCACTATTACTTTCATAGCTCCTCACACTAATCACTTCTTTTTACAAAGATATATAATTTTTAAAGATTTTATTTATTTATTTATTTATTTATTTGGGAGAAAGAATGAGCACGAGTTGGGGGGTGGGGCAGAGGGAGAGGAAGAAGCAAACTCCCCAGTGAGCAGGGAGCCTGGCAAGGTGGGTCTTAATCCTAGGACTCTAAGATCATGACCCAAGCCGAAGGCAGACATAACCACCTGAGCCACCCAGATGCCCCTAAAGATACATAATTTTATCTTATAACAAAAAAGGGCATGGTATCTATAAAAAATTTAGGCAATACAATTAATGAAAAAGACCCTATAGACTCCCCCCACCTAGAAATTACTAGAGAGAACATCTCAGTGTATGCTCTTCTAGTGTTTTGTTCTTTTTTACATACATAAACTTTCTTAAGAAGTAAAATAGATTATACCATAGATAATCAATTGCTTCTTGATCAATGGATGAATGATTTGTTATCATTATAGTTTGTCTTCTTATGCTGGTTTTGATTCCATAGTACTGCAACTCCATGACAAATAAAAACGTGTAAAACGAAATGCATAAGGCATCTGTTTTCTTAATCCACTTCTAAGCCTAAATATCCCTTATTTCCTCATTGCTTTCAGCTACCTGGAGATTCCTAATAAAGAAATCATCACACAGCTTTCATTAGAAGATGAAATGATTATGTTCCAAACAGACTTCTGGAAAGGTTTTTGAGAGAAATTTTAACGTAACCAAATATTATACCTGAAATTCACAAGAGTGGAAAAAATAAAGCCAAACTCTTGAATGTGTAAAGCACTCTTCTATAATCATCACATGGTATTTTATATGTCCAATGTTAAACTCATAAAAAGCATCATTTTGCCATTCTTTCCTCTCGGATTCCAAATTTCAAACATCCAAGCTGCTTTCAGATGCCTCTATAATCCTTTCTTCATGGCTACACACTGGGATGCATAAAGGATGAGAAATCAAAGTTGTCAGCCATCTGAGAATTTTTAATGTATCAAACATCGCCTTCTAAATACATTTCTATCTCATTTCAAAAACAAAACATGAGTGATTTAGTTTTAAAAAGTCAGTCTGGTTCATTAACCTATAACTGTACCAAAGCAAGAGTCAATTACATTGCCACATCAGATGTGTGTTGAGATAATTACCCTGAAAAGAAGATGTAAGGATGCCCATAAAGGCAGTGAAATGTGACCTATTAAATCAGGCTGTAACCTATTATGGGTCAAATAACACATTTGTAGGGCCAACGGTCTCCTGCCTACATCCAGTCTTGCATGAATTCTGCAGGTGTCTTTTGCAAGCAAACTTTCGATCTGTCCTTTCATTTCAAATTGGGGTCTCGTCTTCCTTCCTACCTTGGCTATCTGGGATGCATGTATGCACTTCACAGAACTAATTGCCTACTTCAAATTATGTCCCTTGAAATCTATTGGCAAAACCTGACATAACAACAGGCCAAGATCATGCTGTATTAAATAAGCAGGGAGTCATTTGGGTTCACTTTCCTGTAAGTTCTCCTCCTGTTAATACTTTGTAACATTGATTTCCATCTCCAAATGCAACATCTGTTACAGTGAGGGAGGAAATGAGTCAGCAATCAGATCGACCGAGGATCACCTGGTGTGAGAAGAGAAAAAATTTTTACTACTATCTTTACTTGGATCACTGCCAGTTACAACACAGACAAGATGGTGATGGGGCCAAAAGGGTGGCTTCCATTCTGGGAATGCAATAGGGTGGAGGGACTGTTCATTACCGGGCAGTCCAATACGGAAATCAGGGGCCACTTTCTTGCAATCACAGTCGGCAAAGTGAAGGAAGAAATGGTTATTAAGGACCAAATGCAGGTCTCGGGTCTGTTTGTGGCAATTGCTGCATCCGAAAATGGATGTTCTCTTCTCTTAGATGACATTTAGTCATTTAGTCCTAGGTAGTCATTTAGTCCCATTCTGGAGCAATTGGAGAGTTCACGAGAATCAGCATACAGTTAGAGTCACCGCTAAGGTTTCCAACAACAAAGGACACATGGCAAAATCATGAGGGGAAAAGACACAGGTGGGTCTGGAGGATTCCTTGTGTTCTCTCCCTGCTGGGAAGGGTCACACAGAGAACGCTCTGCCCCAATGGTGAAAACACAGTCACATGCACATGATGCTTCTGCCCAGGTCTGCATCTGGGGCTGGCCCCACGGGCACTGTCTACCTGACATGTACCCAAACTCCAGACTCTTGGAAAGAAATCAGGCGCTCAGCATGAATCACCTCGCTTGAAGAAACAGTCGAGGCACAGTAAGCCAGCTTTTTCAGTTAGGGAATGTTTCCAAAGCCAAGTTCCCAGACCCCAGCCAAGGGCCAACCTTGCAAGCAGGCTTTTCTAAAGATTATGGTGTCGATACCACACAAATACACTTGCAGTGAAATGCACTCATTCTATGAAGCCACGAATAATTTCAGGGAGCAACTGGACCCTGAAAAGTCATCATAAGCAAGTCGAGGGAGGCTCCGCATGAAAATATGTTCTTCAGTCAACCCTCATGGAGGAATGAAATGCATTCCCCATTCAGGTTCTTCGAATGTTCTATCCAAGCCGTCTGTGAGGCCTTCCCAGGCCAAAGGAGCCATGGCCATCCCTTTAATTTCTCAAAGGATCAGGGACTACCTGGCAATATTACTTACTGTGCAATTTGAATCTGCATGGGATCCCACCCATTCGTCCATGTCGTTATTATACTTCCTCCACTTGCAACACCTCAAGGCCACACACCTCCCCCAACTCCACAATTACAAATCCCATTGAAATTTCAAAGATCAGATCAAATGCCATCTCCTCTTCTGAAGCCTTCCCCAATGACCCTGGATGGACTTACTCTGTACCTTTACAGTAGTTTCTACCTCAAACCACCACCATTCGGGTTGTTTATCTTGCCACATGCATGGCTTCCGTTTCTATATGCAAGCTGCATGAAGGCAGGGTCCAGTCCAACCAGGATAAATTTCTGTACCCTTCATTCATTCCCCATCACACACCACTAATGTCTAATGGTACTCACACCTAGTGGGCACCAAACAAATGTGTGTTGGGGGTGGGTGGATGACGGAATAATCTGGAAAGGCTTTGAATTGGCCCATATGAATTTTGCTGATAACTGGACTTATAAAGAAGGCACGTGTTCACAAAGAAAGCTCTGCCTGCAGCAGCGGGAATCACAATGCTATAGAACCGTTTTTACTTGAATGCAAAATGTACTTCTTTGAAATGAATTTCCCATTTGGACAGCTGGAAATCTGCAGATCTTGCCTGGGAAAGAGCCCAAAATTTAATATCAGGGCAATGAGAAGGGGTCTGGGTTTGGAATCTGTTCAATTAATTTGGAGTCCTGGGTCCGAGGAACAGCATTTTCCACATTACTCAAACAACTCTGGCTCGCGCCCAAATCATTCAGAATGTCTGTTCTGGACTCCCACTGAAACTACAGCCCCCAGAGGGAGACAGGAGCCAAGCCCAGCGTTGGTGTGTGTGTGTGTGTGTATGTGTGTGTGTGTGTGTGTGTGAAGTCTTTGTCCCCTACGTACCAAGAAAGGGCTCTACATTTCTGCCGGGGTAGCCAGTGACACACTTGGACATAAAGCACGATTCATTTAAAAACTGTTTAACAGTTTATCAATGGGGAACAAAAATACATCATTGTCAGCACTGGCTGCTACCCTGTCACCTTAGTTTCTTCTGTTACGGGTTTGTATTCTTGCCATTAGTGGAAACCACTGACGCTTCACGCTGGTTGGCAGCCTTCATGCCGCTCTAACTGCCTTTTCTCCAGTGGATTCAAAATAGCCCCTGTGTAAGGAAGGTGCATCTGGCTTTCCAGAAAGCAAGTCCAACTGTAAAGATTTTTATAGCAAGCCTTTTTACAAGAAAAATCCAAAATTATCTATTCTGTACTATGGTTTTTCACCTATCAACTTTCTCTACGGCAGGCAGGGTCCCCACTCCATCGTGCTGGGTGAGATGAGAGGCAGCCGTTTCAGGACACAGACCTTCTGTACACCTGGCACGGTCAGTGGCCACATACCAAGCTCCTGGGCCTCTCTGAATCTCGACCTTCTCATCCAGAAATGGGAGAGAACAGCACCTATTTCCAAGGGTTGCAGAAGGGGATTCAAAGGCAAAGGTTGGGAAAGAAAAAGAAGTGAGATGATGTAAGATGTGATTCCTAAATCCATGCAGCCAGGAGGAGACACAGGCTCCTCACTGACAGGCTGTATGGCCACCAAATCACCACACATGCAAAAACATGTCCCATAACCTGCTGCCAAACCAAAAGCATTTCAGTCAGTGAACCCAAAATGCTGCTTCGCTCCCCTGCCATCTCTACCCCAGAAGGTAACCAGGCTCATGTCTCAGATGCAAGGGCCACCAGCAGTCACAATATGCACAAGTCCCGCATTGGACACCCTGCAGGGAGCCTGCTTCTCCCTCTGCCTGTGTCACTGCCTCTCTCTCTCTCTGTGTGTGTCTCTCATGAATAAATAAATAAAATCCTTAAAAAAAAGAAGAATCAGAAGGAGAGGAAAACACAACTGACTTCAATGATGCCGGCAAATGTAAAACACTATAGAGCTGTGTCGTATTGCTCATTAAAAAAACATTAAATATCCTTCACCTACATTACAAGCCCAGTTGTGAAAATAAAGCTGTCTTATTTCATTAAGAATAACCAACTGAGTCAGTAATGCCAATAATCACCCTCTATCAAGATGGCTGTAATTTGTCTGCCAGCCCTTTTAAGTTCTTAGCAAATGAGTTCATTCGGCAAGTGGTTGCAAGGATATTCTGAAATCACGAGCTTTGGAACGCCTTTCTCTCATAAGGCTGTGCTTTATGTTGCAGGGGGTCTTCATTAGCGGGCCCTGCCCCCAATCAGCCTGTATATCTCCATCTCTCAAGTGAAAACTCTCTTCTGCCTCCATCACAGGAGGGGGTTCATTTGCTTCTTAACAGAACTCTTCCTGGGATGGTCACATTGATGCCATTCGTTGCATCCCGGTCATGCTTCCTCCCATGATGTCACTTTCTCAAATAAAGACCTTTCATTCAAGAAGTTATTAATGCTTAGTTTTTATAACTATCTTTTAATCGACTGTGATCTTTTGACCTACATCGCCTCACTGTATTCATAATACAAATGGAACCTTATGATAAATTATCATGTTTCATTTTAACACTGAAAATCCCCTTTTTTCCCCAAGTGCCTTTCTTGAAACAATGGACAATATAGGAATCATTCCTATAATTCATGTTGGCGAGGACAGAGTTGCCTGTACCACAGTGTGGGACAACAATTTGAGAAGTTGTATTCAGGTGGCATTTTGCATATTCTATCACTGTGCTCCCCCAGATCAGACACTAGCTACCCTCTTCTTTGCCCTGAGACCAAAACCTAACAAACAAAAATATAATCCAAACAGAAATGTGAAGGCCAAAGAAAGATGCTGCTACTCAGAATCAAGGGAGAATCCACACTTCAGTACTTCTGGCATTTCTGAGCACTAGAAAATTCTGAGAGAACACTAAGCCAAGAAGAAAGCAGACAATGATCAGGATTACCGTAGAATTAGAGAAACCTCAGGCACATCACCCTAAATCATCCTTGACAGATCAGAATCCTTGCTTATAAAGACCTTCTTAGGAAGGAAATCTACAACGTCACTTAAATGGTGAGGCATTCAATGTTGACCTAAAAAGAAATCCTGTATGCTACGCAGAAAGGGGTTCTAGAAACCTTGATTCATCTACTTTCAGAAAGCAACCAAGGTATCCTTTGTTTATGCATAGACAAAACTCTTTACCCACAGTCAAGAAGTAAGGGGCTTTAAAAATCAAATTCCTAAATAAATAAATAAATAAATAAATAAATAAATAAAATAAAAATCAAAGTCCAGGGGTGCCAAAGTGGCTCAGTCGGTTAAACACCTGCCTTCGGCTAGGGTCATGATCTCAGGGTCCTGGGATGGAGCCCCGCATCAGGCTCCCTGCTCAGTGGGGAGTCTATTTCTTACTCTGCCCCCTCACCCTGCTTGCACTCTCTCAAATAAATACATTCTTTAAAAACGAAAAAATCAAACTCCATTGGTGTGTGTTTTGGTCCGTCTCTTACTAGGAACCCATTTGTTACCGATAAAGGTGGCATTAGGAGTTTCCCAATCCACAGTAATGTGCATCACCACACATATGACAGAAAGGGTCTAATGGAAAAGAATGCAATCACCCCCAAGGGTTCCTGGAGGCTTAGTTAGACAGCTCAGCCATCTACTGCTACTGAAGAAACCAGAATCTTCAACCCAGAAGAAGGAAAAAGGAGTAAGTAAAGTGTAACAGGGCATGAGATCAGGAAAAGCAGAGGACACAGAGTGGTAAAGCATGTACCATAGAGCAATGACCCCCTGGGGTTCCTTTCGAAGCCCCAGAATGTTGGCCAACACCTTGTCCTGCCTCTCTCAGCTGCCAGCATCACTGCAAATGTCCCCCAGCCAAAGGGATTGACTCCAGTAAGGAATTCAGGAGCAAGTGTTTCGAAAGGCTCTATCAATGAGAAGCAAATTTTCCCTTTGAGCGCAATCATTCAGAAAGAGCAAATTTCAACTTCAAGATGAAATAACGGGACTGTATCACAAAGTCTTTTGACATCTGCATTTGTGAAACGTCACAGACAGTTTCATGTCACAAAGTCGTGCGTGACAAGTGAACAAGTGGATCTTCTGTTTTTAGGAGGTATGTGTGTATGTAGGTACACATGCAGAAATAGGCTTCGCGAAAGGAAACAAAAGGCAGGTTTTAAGAATAAAATCAGATTCCTGAAAACAAAACAAAACAAAGCCCACAAAATTACAATATGCCATTGACAAAAGAAATTAACATAAGTCATATTGCTGCTACTATTAACGTTGTATTCTTAAACTAGCTTCCTGTTCTGATCCTGAACAAACAGGCCAATAAATTTGCATGTCCATAGTCCAATTATTTAAACAACTTACTTTATAGCAAAACCCAGAATTCATCAAAACTGGCATCTTTTAATGCTAATTCTAATTAGAACAAGCATTGCATTTTGTATGCTTTCCAATTATGCACGAGAAAAGTCAGCATAAGTGTCCTCTCTTATCATAATTATCTGTTTCTAATTTCAATTTTGGCTATGACTTTGCACTCAATGATGTAAATGTAACTGTTCCTGTCAGATGAAGATTAATTTGATTTAAGCCCTCTTTGTTCTAATTATATATTCTATTTCTGCTCACCATGCAAGTTCCTTTCTAAGCCACATCTGTATTTTATCACAACAATGGGGAATTTCTTTGGTATTTAAAAGGCGACCATAAGATTTCTTTTTGGCACCGTTAGGACAATTCTCATTAAGCTTGTGCCAAAGCATTTAAAATTTCAGCTGACTAATCTACAGATTAATGTAATTATTATTTGAATATTAAAGCATAAACTTTCCTGAAATCAAGTCTCTAAAAGTTATTGTTCTAATTACTCCCTCTGCTCCCAGGAAAACCTTATGGTTATAGTTTATTCCCTGAGCAAATTCCTTTATTGGGTGACACCTTGCATGCTATGCTTCCAACTAGAACCACTGTAAAGGCAGTGGTAAAGACAAAAATTGATCACTGGGCAATCGAAGCAGTCTCTCTGGAGGTCCAGAACTTGAACATCCCTGCATTCATCTTCAATTTCTCTTACTAATTACTTACCTGGCTATTTCACAAAAATAATCAGATGAAGAGGGGATCCCTAGGTGGCGCAGCGGTTTAGCGCCTGTCTTTGGCCCAGGGCGCGATCCTGGAGACCCGGGATCGAATCCCACATCGGGCTCCCGGTGCATGGAGCCTGCTCCTCCCTCTGCCTGTGTCTCTGCCTCTCTCTCTCTCTCTCTCTGTGACTATCATAAATAAATAAAAAGTTTAAAAAAAAAAATAATCAGATGAAGAAAAGCCGAAAGTGGTGTTTGGAGTATGGTGTCATAAAATACGGATTCCAGAATCCAGCATTAAAAGCCAGCCTGAGGATTAATGCATATTTTAGGGACCAAGATTTTTGGTTTGGGTTTCTAATCCTCAGGTAAAATGTACAGAATAAGTCAATTCAGCAAACATGTTTTGAGTGCCCAGTGCAATGCCAAGTACTAGAAAAGTCATTACCAGGAGCATATGGTTAAGTCTAGATGTCTTTAGCCTGCAAAATGCTTTGAGGTTCTCAATCCTAAAAGAAGGGGTATTTTTTTTAAAGTCAATGTTTGTTGTTCTGAGAAAGGCCATGTACATTTATTTGAAAATATAAAGTAATTCAGCAAGCACACCCAGAGTTCCAGAACTAAGTTATCCAGAAAAAGCCTTATCAGCCTAGGCTATACCACATGCACTTTGATTTTATACTCCCCAAGTTCAATCCTGGCCTGTCACAAGATAGGTATGAGGCAGCCTGTGGAGATAAACCTCATGCAAGGATATAAAAATGGAAGGAATCAGGACAGTGGGATTAGGCCAAGATTAAGTAGCCCAAATGCCTTTTTCTTTTTTTTTTTTAGCCCAAATGCCTTTTTTTTTTTTTAGCCCAAATGCTTTCTATGAAAGCCTGGATACTTACTGCAAGTGGGTCAAAAGAGAGGAGCTGGTTCCTGGCAGCCAGAGCAAACAGGGGTCCCTGAGAAGTTAGGGAGAGGGTGAGGGCACATAAAGTTAGAAGGGGCCAAGTGGATGCCAAGGAAGAGCCCTTGGCTTGGATAAAGCTCTGAGATGACTTGCTTTTCCAGATCTTCATAAGGAGATGCTAAATGACACAACAGACCCTGCCCAAGCAGCACCCCAATGGTCCAAGGACTGTTGTGCATCAGGACTCTGAAAACATCTGTTGAATCAACCACCAAATGACCTTGTGGTCTGGAGAGCTAGCAAATGGGCAGAAGTGGACTGAATGGTCAGGGTTTGACTGGAACTGGAAGTAGAAAGGAACTGGATGGTGAACCCTTTCAGCTGAGTGATATGCCATCATGATCTATTCTGCAGATCTACTCTACCATTCTGTGGCGTCATGGTTCCCTTCCCCCAACATATATACACAGGACTGAGCTAGAAGTACAATGACTTTTTCCTCAAACTGTACAATATCCAAAAATACTTAGAAAGAATAGGTGAAAACAATTTTAAAAAACACTACGATCTCTAAAAGTCTCCAAAGAGCTGAATATTTCAACTGCAGCTGGAGCTGTAAGTCCTAGCACTTTGGGCCAGCTGACACACTATCGCTCTTGACTGCCCCACAAATCCACAACATGGTCAGAAGACATAAAGGTCATTTGATATGTAAGGAAACCGAGTCTAGAACACTTAGAAATAGTATTACTACAGTTTAAGACCCTCCTAAGGCTACCAGAAGATGCATGAAGTAACATGGAAAGAGCCCAAAGCAGAAGATCCTCTATTGGCACATAGAGGCATTGAGGTGTCACAACTGTAGGCTTGGGATGGCAGATTAATATGGGCACATTTTCAAATCCTGCACATTTATGTTCTGGAAAAATGACTTCAAACTTTCCCAAGAGTTGCAGATGCTTTTTTTTTACCCTTTTTGATAAACCATCCAACCAACAAGGCCTTGCTTGAGACACTTCTGAAAATGCTACCAGCGTTCCAGAAGACGAAGGCTATAAAGTCTAAGTGTGCACATCTATATTTCAGAGTATTTCCACTCTTTCACACATGGAAAATTTGCAATTTCTTCTCAGTGGCTTCCTTCCCTTCTTCTCAGTCACAAACAGCTCGCCCTTCCATTGTCTGGGAGTCCATGGAGCCAGCCCGGCTGTGAGGGGGTGTCTCTCCCCAAAGAGATATGACAAGGCCCGAGGGTCATGTCTCTTCTGGAGGAGCCACAGAGACACTGCTGAAAGTCTGAGGACATTTTTGTAAATTCTGTCAGAGAGGAAGGAAGAAAGGGGGTGTCTCTCACCCACCCTTTACAGCGCTTTGTGTAATCAAGTAGTACAAGCAAGAATTAGAATCCTTTGAACGGAGATCCATCGAAAACTACACTTTGGCTTTTTAGGCAGCGCCAGTCAATGCTGCTTCACAGACTTCAAGGGGTGTGCCACTGTTTCCATTTCAAATCCTGGTTCGCCTAGGTCAGAGGCTCTGGTTAGTAAACCTGGTGTACCAGGCCTTAGCCAGGGAGTGAGCGGTGTTTCCAATCCAGTGAAAATTCTAACGGTGACACATTGGAACAAAGAAAACAGCAAATGGCTTCATTTCAATGTTTTGTGTTTAACTTTAAAATGCTAGTTATTATTATAAAAAGAGTAAAACTGGCTGTGGGGCAGATAACGTTCCTAGAAAAATGAGTACGTTCTTTCAGGCAAATTTTCCCCTCCATCATTTCTACCTGTGGCTCAACACACAAGTGTCAAAAGAAAAGCTCTTCATGGTTTTTTTTTTTCCTTTCTTTTTTTTTTTTTTTCCCACAACGTGCCTAAGAAGTTGATGAAATTATGGGATTCACTTGGCGGGACAATGATTCTCATCCCAGCCTGAGTGCAGCTTGGCTTTCTCACATGTTCTCATCATCACGGTACCCAGGTGAAGTGGAGTGGGAGGCAGGATCAGTGTCCTTGAAGCTATCAGAGTCTATTTATGATGGATATAGGGAAGATCGGAGGTATTTCCATTAACAAAACTATCCCTAGAATAACATAATGATCCTTCCATCCTCAAAAGATAATGAAAACTGTCTCCACCCTCTATTTCTCCTACTGTGATTTGGAATCAACACCATCTGCACACGGTGCATTCTGTAGTTACAATAGCATCAGTTGAGAACTATGTCAGAAAATGTCATTTTCAGAACCACTTTGCTTCTCTGAATACATTGTGCCCTCATTGTCACACTGCATTCATACCTTCTTATCTCAGTAACAATCCTTGAACTCATTTCACAATATTTCTGGAGGAGCAAAACCCTTCATTCTTTCTGGTTTGGGGTTTAAATGTGTTTTTTTTTTCCATAGTTCAAAAGAAATAAGATATGTCCCAGAACCCGTAAAGTCATGCAAATAATTAAGTCCAGTACTCAAACTTTTCAAAGCTTCAAAAGTAGAATGGCTTACAATTTTGTAAATATCTTCAAGGATCCTGCGAAACACAGGAAAGACTCTTTCACAGAAATGTAGCTTTCTGTAAGGACTCCCTCACATTTCAAATCCCCTGTCTAACATTTCCAGGATTCAAGTCTTATGTCCGGGTGATACCAAGCAAAACAGAGTGAACAACTGTCTTGGATTGCCAAGACTACCCAGTCGAGCATTGAAAATGCAGGATGGGGCAGCCGGGGTGGCTCAGCGGTTTAGCACCGCCTTCAGCCCAGGGCCCGATCCTGGAGACCCAGGATCGAGTCCCACATTAGGCTTCCTGCATGGAGCCTCCTTCTCCTTCTGTCTATGTCTCTGCCTCTGTGTGTGTGTGTCATAAATAAATAAAATCTTTTTAAAAAAGGAAAATGCAGGATGGGAGGGGAGTGGGGGTATGTGTCCGGGTGGTTCAGTCCCTTAAGCGTCAGACTCCTGATTCCAGCTCAGGTCATGATCTGTCATGAGATTGATCCCCGAGTTGGGCTCAGTGCTGAGCATGGGGTCTGCTTAAGATTCTGTCTTTCTCTCCCCCTGCCACTCACTTGTGCTCGAAAGAAAGAAAGAAAGAAAGAAAGAAAGAAAGAAAGAAAGAAAGAAAGGACAGTTGGTCTTCCTATCTAGAACATACGTTCCCTGGCAGCAAGACCTGGATCATTGCCTGGGCCTGGGCTCTGAATAAAGAGAGATACGATGTTCCTACTTTGAGAGACATCTTTTCTTACAAAGCCTCCTGAAGGTCAAAGACTCAGTCTTACATGTCAGAGCATCTCCAGATGCCTGAACAATAGCCAATGGAGAGGTAAGGGAAAAAATTTTGTTAATATACATTTCAAAATGATATGTTTCAACTTTCAAAACAGCAAAACTTTCAAAGTGATGTCACCTAGAGCTGTCTATCAAGGAGTAGTAGGGGATACTGGCATTCTCTCACCCTGCTGGAAGACTTTTGACAACAAGCATCAATAGCCTTAAAAATGTTCATACCCTCTGATTCAATAATTCTACTTCTAGGATTTTATCCTAAGGGGAAAAAGCCTGACATGCATGAAATGACTCATGCATAATACTATTTATTGAAGTTCTATTTACTATGCTAAAGAATGGAAAGTTTAAATGTTCAACGAAGGGGGAATGGTTAAATCAAATACGATGTAGTCATATTCCATGATATTATATTATCAGCCCCTAAAATAAAGTTTTAAAAATTAATGGTAAGTGAGAATGCTCAAAAAAGCATGACAGAAAATTGTATACATAGTATGATTCTGTTTGGAGGAGATAAATATCTGAGTTAAGAGAGAGAGAGAGATATCATGGAGATGTCTACAGTGGTCATTGCTAGTTGGTGAGATTATGTGTAATTTTCAGTCTAGTCTTTACACTTTTCTGTAGTTTCCTACTTTTCCACAGTCAACTTCTATTACTTTTATTAAAACAAGTTATTGGAAATGTCTGCCAAAGAATCACCCCCCAAAACAAACAAAACCACAAAAATATCTATCAAATATTTGAGGAGTGCCCCTATTCCTTAAGAATCTAGGAATAAGTCTCATTTATTGGCACCTAAGGCAATCAACTACCATGCCAAGAGCATGGCATGGTAATCTATTTTATTTTCCAATAAATATGTATATATGGTGCTCTAAAATTTATATGTATATATATTTTATGCATATTATATGCACATATGCACATTAAGACAGCAAATCTGCCCTGTAAGGGACCATAGAGTATATATTTTTAACTTGGCATGCTGCATGGTCCCTATCACAACTACTTGACACTATGCTCATAGAACAAAAGCAAGCACAGACATTAAGTAAATAAATGGGCATGCTTGTGTGCTGATAAAACTTTATTTGTAAAAAAAAAAACTTAATTTCAAAAACAGGTGTCTATAGTTTGTAAACCCCTACTCTAGACCAAATGAAATTTGATATAGTATTGGCCACAACCAGAACATCATACCCTGAAGCAAGACTGTTATAGAACAAAATTTCCTACCCCCTTTGGAGGACAAGAATCCAGGCCTCCTGACCCTTTTGCTGATTCCATGTACTCATATCACGTGGTCACTCCCTGAACACTCACCCTGACCGGGGTCAACAGGTCAAATGTAATGACTTGAGAAACCAAGAGTTAGCTGCTTATCATTCACTGCTCACATTTAGGTGTCTCTATTTAAGGTGTTAGTTCCTTTCTGAAACATAACTCTCATGAACACACACTATGCTAAACTGCCACACGAGCCCTCAAAATACTCATCCTGCACCATCTAAATCTAATCATCCGGGGATCCCTGGGTGGCGCAACGGTTTGGCGCCTGCCTTTGGCCCAGGGCGCGATCCTGGAGACTCAGGATCGAATCCCACATCGGGTTCCCGGTGCATGGAGCCTGCTTCTCCCTCTGCCTGTGTCTCTGCGCCTCTCTCTCTCTTTCTCTGTGACTATCATAAATAAATAAAAATTTAAAAAAATTTTAAAAATTTTAAAAAAAATAAATCTAATCATCCAGAAGGGTACTTGGCTGGCTCAGCTTCTGGAGCATGAGACTCTTGATCTCAGGGTTTTAAGTTTGAGCCCCATATTGGGTGTAGAGATTACTTAAAAACAAAATCTTTACATCAATCAATCAATCAATCAATCAATCAAATCATCCAGAGAGTGAGAAAGCTTTTGCTGCAAAGCATCAGTTTTATTTTATTTTTAAAATCCAAAGCTCTACCTTTGGTTACCATGCCTGGGTAGGTTTCAGTACTGTTCAGACACAGGGAATGAAGCCTCCCAATTTACCAATACCAGATAACAGAGAGAAATAAAGCAATTCTTGAACTGCCTTTTTTATGGCGAATAAATAAGTTGATTGTTTATAAATTACAAAGGATGCGAATAACCACTATCAAATGAAATGTTCACATCTCAAAGGCATAAAAATTCAGAATCCTCCTACTTCACTTATCAGCAAGGAGGAAAACGGAGTGGACTCTTGCATGTGAGATCATGCCAGTTCAAGGTCTGCAAAGTGCCTGTGTTACTGTTTCCAACCATTAACCGTGCTTGTCCTCTGCAGCCCTAGTCAGCTCCATTCTTCCACCAAGACCACTCTATTTATTTTTTTAAAGACTGTATTTATTTATTCATGAGAGAAACACAGAGAAAGGCAGAGACATAGGCAGAGGGAGAAGCAGGCTCCATGCAGGGAGCCCGATGCAGAACTCGATCCCAGGATCCCAAGATCTGCCCTGAGCCAAAGGCAGACGCTCAACCACTGAGCCACCCACTCTATTTAAATGTTAGTACATAGAAAACATATTTTGTTAAGCACTTTTCATGTTTTATTTCACGTGATCCTCACTGACCCTCTAAGGCAGGTGCTATTATTATCTGCATTTTATAGATAATGAAAAATGAGACTCAGGGCAGTTCACTATCTTGCCCACACTAGTATGAAATAGCTCCTGGACATAAACACCAGCTCTCATAGTCTACAGTCTGGTCTATGCTAATCCCCTATGCTTCACTGCTCTTTACTGACATGGGCCCACTCTCTTTATATACTTTGCTGGACAAGTTCAGTCCATCAAACTTGTAAATAATCACTAATCACAAACATTAAAACTTGCCAATGTCTCAACGTCAGCTGTTCTGCTTCAATGATTTTTTTTTGAAGGAGCAAAGGGCTCAGATGACCAACAGCACATTTGATTCAGAGAAGGTATTCAGGAGTTCCAAGCAAAATTTAGGAAACATCTCATAAGATGACATGGTATATAGAAGAGGACAGATATGAACAAAGGTACTGTATCTCTCCTAAAAGATAGATATTTAATAATATAGAACACATGCACACCAATATAAATATATACATGGGTATTTTACTGTATAATAGCTTTAATGATGTTTGGGTATTTTGTGTTTTGTTGTTGGAAACTTTGATATGGTTCTCTTACCTAAAGAATAAGATGCTGTCACAGCGGTGCTGTGATCTCATTTCAGACTATTTGCACATGTGCAGTGACCTCCTATGTCTTTTTTGTCTGTGTGTCGAAATTTGGCCCGTAGAGGCAAAAATCAAACAACATGCGATTCCACCTTACTGCAGAACCTGTCGCCCCTCATCAGTTTGCGATTTAGTGTAACCTGAGCAGGAACCCCCTCTGCTATTCTGTTGCGGAGCAAACACAACATGATCCAGAGCTAAGAGGTCAATACCAAAGGCTTTGATTAGTGTAGGCTGAAAAAAAAAAAAAACGGAAACATTTTTCTGTAACTAAATATCATAATTAAGCACAAAGAACTGAACTGCCTTGGCATCACCATGGTTTAAAAACAGAAGTGACAAAAGCAGTTTCAGTCATGATCAAGATAGGGCAAAAAACAAAGTATGGAAAGAACTGATTGGACATGGGAGTTTCAGGTTTGAGCACACGTAAAGCGATAACCCGATGTCAAAATGGAAAGCAATCAGGAAGTTTCATATATTAATCTATCCCCTTAACTCCCAAACTCGCTCTGACAATCACAGAAACGTAATCATCACTACAACCAACATCCCCATCTATGAGACAGTGAACGCCACCAGCCTGCTCATGCCACCATCTGGTTTATACGCAGCCCAGAAAGATGCTAAGGGGGGAGAGAGAGCCCTGTTACTGATGTCATCATGCTTTCCTGTATATTTTTCTTCCCCTACTAATAGATGATGAGCTTTTGGAGGGCAGGGAATACATGGCATTCATTATTATTCCTTAATGGGGCATTTAAATGGAACCATCTCACAACAGGAAAGAAGAGTTCCCACTTTTCAGTACTTGAAACACTCCCCTCCAACAGTGACTAACTATCCCTCCAACAATGCTTCATCGATACCCAAAGGCCAAATGGATTGTCTAGTAGGGTGCTCCGTCTTGCTGGTGCTGGAAAGGAACTGGGGGAGAGGAGGGGAGGGGGAAAGCAGGAAGAAGAGGTCAATGGTGGCTAATTTCATTAGTGGCATTAAGGTCAGATGTTTGGATCCATGCAGGGAGCCCACGAACAGTCCTTGCATTCTCAGGGCCAAAAAAACCTTCTGTTTCATCTTCTTCCGCGGCCACCACTTAATGTTTTTTTTTTTTATTTTTTTTTTATTTTTTTTTTTTACACCACTTAATGTTTTGTGATTGCTGGTTGCTTCAGAGATATACCCGATTTTTTTTGGAGAGAGGTGTTTGGTTGGTTGGTTGGTTAGTTGCAGAGAGGCGCAAAACAGAAAATACAAGAACCAAGAGGATTCTGCTCCCCAGACTTTTATCATGGAGTTTCTTGCAAGGCCTCTAGTGGTTTTAATACAACAATGGCTATTTTTGAAGCAGGGGTACACGCAGAACAGCAGTTCTAAGGGCAAGGCATTGGTACTGATGGTTTCCCAGAAAAAGACTTTAAAGAGATGTGGAAAACCAAATCAATTGCCAAAAGTTCCTTAGAATTCTAAGAAGCCAAACACAATTATTGGTAATTAAATGTTGAATTAATGCTTATTAGAGTTAGCTTATTAGATTAATAGAGATAAAAAGTCTTAATAGTACAGTTGCTCATGTGTGCTGCATATTATATGTGGCATAATGAGGTCTCTTGTATAATCGATGTGTGTTGTACATTAGTGCTCTTTTAATAGGATTTGGAACATAATTTTGCTAGGTTCAGTGATTTTGGAGGCTTACAGTTGTGCTCTCTGCCTTCCTGGCCTACTCTAGATAGTAGCCCTGATTAATTGGATGGGGAGCTCTTGATCAGAAACAAAAGGCCTGCTCTCACACTGTCCCTTCATGTGCAAAACAAGAGCTTGCTTCAGTATAGGGAAGTTGTGGAGTTTATTATGTACATCTTAGCTAGACGCCTGTAGGAAGATCAGGAGGTCAGATTTATCTAGAAGGAATGGGAGAGAGGCTTGGAAGGCTAAGTGGCAGGCCAGGTGGTGGTGGCTGCCATGGAATCTGGAGCCACACTCGACCAACACAGACTCCACGTGCCCTCTTCTATCAACGATCTGTGGGAAACTGTCATTTCAGGGCATGGGATGGAATTTTCATGTCTACAGGTGATCCCGGTCATAAGCAACAAGGACAAGCAGTCCTTCTGCCACTCAATAAAATGCAGGCTCTGCAGCTCCAGGAGACCAAGGCAGAGATGGTAGTAGCTTCCCACAAAAGATGCAATGGTGATGTTTTGGCAACCACAGAGATCAGAAAAGCTATTAACATGAAAACAATATGTCAGAAAAAGTTTAATGAGATAGATGAAGGGGTGCCAAAGCGTGTATGACCAGATGTACGTGTCACAAAATCGGCTGGGCCATATTATGAGGACGCTGTCTCCTAAGTCCATTTATGTTCTTGCCTCAAAAGTCTCCTCCGGCAATGTATAATTGCACATAAAATTTACCCCACAGTGTATAATTTTCCGAGCAAAAAACACAAACTTAAAAATAGCTGCAGAACTATCAGAGCAGTTACAATTCACGGATTCTTTTGAAGAATTTAAACTAGCATTATCAACACCCGGGGGCAGCTATTTTTGTAAAACAAGAAATAAAGAACATCTTTCATGACTTCCAGGGCAAAAAAAAAAAAAAAAAAGCAGATTATGCACACTATAAAAATGTGGAGTTGAGTGATTCTGGTATGGTTTCATTTAATTTAATCCTATTTCCTCCCCCACAAACAGCTATATCCTCACAACATCTCCAAGGTCTTGGAGCTGCAAAAGGAGAAGGAGGCCTTACAAATGCTCAGGACTTTGGCCTTGGCACTCAGGCCCAGGGGACGAGGTGCCCTGGGAAAGGAGGAGTACAAGCTGCAACGTGACTCTGGGAGGAAAGAGGAGATTTTAATGTTGTTAAAATGTACAGTTTTAAGAAGTGGAATCAATGTCGAAAAATCCTCTGTTCAATGAAGAAATCACTGAGCGGTTCTTGGCAGGATGTCAAACACTGCATTTAAGAAGACAATTAAAACAGTATAATGCAAAAGCTATAATTAGAAACATATCTGCACAAGTAACATACTATTTTTCTTCTATGCAGTTAAAAGAAAAACACGAATTTCTGCCAATGTTCATTAAGGTCTTCACCAGATAATACTGCTTTATGGAGGAGATGGTTTCAGCTGCCACAAAGGTTAAATTAAAAAACAGCAAATGCCCCAAAAGGGATATGTTCTTACATCACTACTTAGATTTTCACATAACATAATTAAATCAGGGACGTGCTCTGGCTCGTTCAATACTAATGTGACCATGACATTCTCTCACTTGAAATCCAATTTTTTTAATTGGGATGCTATTCAGGAATAAGACCGGATGCGCAAACTCCGAAGCTGATTATTAATGAGTTGCTGGATTCCCCAGTGGTGTGACTAAATTGCCCCTCTTCTGCTTATCTCCCCGCCATGCCCTTCCTTCCATCTATAAACAGTCAGAGAGCTCCAACACAAGACATTGTGTTGGATACTGGACATATGTGGGTAGGTGGACAGCCTAGTGAGAGAAAACAGACGAGCACGCACAAAGTTCACACAGTCATTTGTTGCCTCTCTTGCATTTGGAAAGTGGGGATGGTTATGAATTAGCAGAGAAGAAGTAGGATGGCATCCCTAGCAGTGGGAATAGCACACTTAAAGACATGGATGACAGGGGTGCCCAGTGGCTCAGTCAATTGAGCATCCCACTCTTGATTTCTGCTCAGGTCACGATCTCAGTGAGATCAAACCCAGCATCTGGCTCTGCACTGGGTGTGAAACCTGCTTGAGATTCTCTCTCTCTCCCTCTCACTCTGTCCCCTGCCCCTGGGGGGAAAAAAAAAATATATATATATATAAAGGCATGGAGAACAGGAGTGCCTGGCTGACTCCGTTAGATGAGCATGTGACTCTTGATCTTGGGTTTCTGGATCTGAGCCCTACGATGGGCACAGAGGTTATTTAAATAAATAAATCTTTTTTAAAAAGGTATGGAGGACAGAAAAACAAGTCACATCAGGGAAAGGAGCAGAATCCAAGAGGCCTAGTTAAGAAAGGGTGATGGGTGCCACTACCACAGTAATTTTTAAACACCTGACATTTGGCCACCCAAAACAAGATGTATTCTGTACTCATAAGCTCCTGGCCTCCACTGATATACATACATGCGTGCATGTGCGCGCGCATGTGCATGCGCACATGTGCACACACACACACACACACACACACACACACACACATATTCAGGGCAGACGTACCCACACACATGCCCTGTCCTCCAGAGTAGGGTATCTTAGAGGTGTACATAACTACTTTAGAAATCTAGGAATCCCAAAGTGCTCTGGAGATACCA
The DNA here is from genome assembly GCF_003254725.2 of Canis lupus dingo. Lineage (NCBI taxonomy): Eukaryota > Metazoa > Chordata > Mammalia > Carnivora > Canidae > Canis > Canis lupus. The sequence goes on along the minus strand of NC_064281.1, from coordinate 117,544,686 downwards.
CACCTCTCTCATTCCCAAAGCAACTCCATCTTTGGGAAAGCAGCACAGTCCACAGAGTGAATGATCTAGCACTCGCATATATCAGAATGAGGCTTATGAACTCGTTGCATACCACTGCTGGGCCTCTTCCACTGTCTACAGCAGTTCCAATCCAGCACCGTGACCTGGCCACAGTTGAACAAACCAAGTCAGTAACCTCATCATAAACGTTGGTGAAACTAGCAATTTCTCTACACAAACTGGCTCTTTCGTTAAAATATTAGACAATATTGTTAGTACAGAATTATTAGCTCTGTGTTATAACTGTGGTATCTTATGTGGTTTCAATTACAATCTGTAAACACTGGAGAATTTGGAAAAAAGCAAAGATTGTTCTGCTCAGCTCAGAGAATGAAAATGAACTACTGGCCACCAAAAGAGGAGTCAAGGATCTGCCTTTTTATTGAGCGACACTGATAGATACCTACAGTCCCAGTTGCTCATGGGCTCTCAGGGAGGCAAGACGCAGCCATTAAAAATGACAGTGCAAGGCGGGTGGTGACAGGTGACTGGCGATGAGTGTTGATACTCATAACAACAACACCCATTGGCGCAGAGCGTGTTCCATGCCAGGCGTAGCACTCAGTCCTATATCTCTATGACTTTGGTTTCAATCCTTACAAAACTCTGTGGGGCACTATTAGTTAACCAATGAGAAAACTAGGCCTACAAATGTTCATTGACTTTCCTGAGGTTACAGGGCAGGTGCTCTGGAGGATCTAGGTTTAACTCCAAATCTGGTGCAAGCAGTGGATGGCTAGGAACGTGGGAGACACAGCACAGGAAGGAATCCGTGGTTAAGAGAATTGGAGCCCTAGGAATGAATAAACCTGATGACTGAGTTTGCTCAAGATCCAAACCCAGACCCCCCAGTGTGGGGCATGGAAGGGAAAGGTGGGTGGGAGAGGACAGACCTGGGGGGATAGGGGGTGGGGGTGGGGGATGGAGCTGAGAACAGATAGAATGCAATGTCATCGAAAGAGTTTTTGAGAGGAGGATTGGGAACCGTGGCATGTGCGCTGCCTTTCAAAAAGTCAACCCAAGAAAGACAAGGTCTGTGGACAGATGGGTCACTGCTTAGGAGGCTCCAGATGAGTATCAGGGGCGCTGGTGGACAAAGTACCTGCAGCGGCAGGAGGAAGGGCTGAAGGGATGAATTGGACAGACTGCACAACGGCCCCCACAGTCATGCTCTTTGTAACTCCCCCTTCCTGAGCCTCAGCCTCTCCATCTGTAAAATGGACTTCAGGCCAGCTACCTTGCTGGAGCAGTGAAGGTTTGAGGGAAAAAAAGCATGCTGCCTTGTACAGCAGCATGTTGGATCTGGGGTCAGTCCATACAGGGCTGCAGTGCCAGCTTGGTCACTTTTAGCATTAGCTCATGGCCCTGGGCCATTCCTCAGGGTCCCAGCACTGATCTCTGGCTTTGTGGCCACCAATCTAAAGTGACTGGCCTGGGGACACCCTGGTGGCTCAGTAGTTGAGTGTCTGCCTTGGGCTCAGGTCGGGATCCTGGGGTCCTGGGATGGATTCCCACATCGGGCTCCCTGTAGGGAGCCTGCTTCTCCCTCTGCCTGTGTCTCTGCCTCTCCCTCTGTGTCTCTCATGAATAAATAAATAGAATCTTTAAAGATGTGGTCTATGTATACAATGGAATATTACTCAGCCATTAGAAACGACAAATACCCACCATTTGCTTCAACGTGGATGGACCTGGAGGGTATTATGCTGAGTGAAATAAGTCAATTGGAAAAGGACAAACATTATATGGTCTCATTCATTTGGGGAATATAAAAATTAGTGAAAGGGAATAAAGGGAAAGGAGAGAAAATGAGTGAAAATATCAGTGAGGGTAACAAAACATGATAGACTCCTGACTCTGGGAAATGAACAAGGGGTAGTGGAAGGGGAAGTGGGTGGGGGTTGGGGTGACTGGGTGACGGGCACTGAGGGGGGCACTTGGTGGGATGAGCACTGGGTGTTATGCTATATGTTGGCAAATTGAACTCCAATAAAAAAAAATTAAAAGTAAATAAATAAATAAAATCTTAAAAAAAAAATAAAGTGACTGGCCCCAAAGTAGGTCCTCAATATGAAGTAGACGTAAGTAGTATTATTAACGAAATTCAGAATCAGGAAATTAAACTGAAGTCTACTCTTTAAAAAGGTCAACAAAACACACAATAAAAAAAAAGACTATCTAGTCAGGCAACATAAATTGCACTAGGTTGAATAATTTTCAAGCAGCAAAATGACTACATTGTGTGTAATTTCAAACACAGAAAGCCAATACAGATGCAATTCTATTTAGGGTAGCAGGGAAACGAAGATGTATTTGGATCCGAGCTATGTACTAGGGTTTCCCCTGTTAAAATTCCATGAAGCGCAGCTTTTACAGTTCCTCCAAAAATCAGGACAAAAACGGGAGAAACTTTTCCCAAGCCTACAGGATATTATTCTTGGCAATAAAGAACCATGAAATTAATGAGCTGTCTACTAAAGATCTACCATTAAAAATGTATATGAGAAAACCAGTCTATGCAAACTCCATTCCCGCAGCCTATAAACGCTATCCTGGGAGTTAACTCAGCATTTGCGAGAAAGTTCTATTAACTCTTGCAAACCATGGCCACCTAAGTCAGCTGTGAAAGAGGCATTAGTTCCACCTCTCCTGCAAAGGCCACCTCCAGAAGGGAACAGGCTTTTCCAGGAAAGCCCACCCAAACCCAAATGGGGCCCTAAGTGCTCCCACCTGGCAACTGGGGTGCTCCCCAAGCACCCCCACTCTGCTCACCCCGGCAGCCCCCTCCCTCCAGGAGGCACAGCACTCGTCCTCTGCAGAGGCTGGATAAGAGCCCAAGATTAGGCCACACGGCTTATATCGGAAAATGAGGAAATGCTAATGAAATTGCCTTTATGGGCTGACATTCATGGATGGCAGACAGGGACATGAGAGAACGAGAGAAGAGTGTCTGCTCTTCGGGAATGTTCCAGCGCCCAGCCAGGGCTTGGTGGCAAAATGCACACATGGGCACAGCCACGCACATCGCCTAGAAAAGGTCACTGAGCACTTGTTAACCTTGAAGGGGAAAGAAAAACCTTAGTATTTTCCCCCAACAACACTCCCAGCCTCTTGTAAATCATATTCATATTCATACACTTAAGCATTAATTTACATACTTAATTTCTGACAGGCTGACAACCGCAGCCCTGCTCCCCTCTCGGCGTAAAGTGAGAAGTCAATTGTTATTCAGTGTATCCGTTACAGCGGTAGTGCCACTAACTGTATTTTATATAATGTGCTATCTGCAGAAAGGCAGATAAGAATTTGATTTAACATCCAATTAAAAGCCGTCATTGAAAAATTACTTCAAATAAGCCTTTTATTTTCTTTAATCAGTCTTCAATTCAAGCCTTCCTTGGACCTACTGAACCAAGCATCAGGACTCATGAATTTTGATTAAAAAATTTGAGCCCATTTCTAACTTAAGCAGATTTTTTTTGTTGCACTGTTTGATAGAAATTTAATAAATCTATGAATCCTAGCCAGCATCATTTATTATCTTTTTTTCCGCAAGACTGGCCTATTATACCTAGGCAGTAAATTATGAGGGAACCAGCAAACCAAAACTTTTCAGCCCGTTACTGAAGAAGAGATATAATCACTTGCATTGAACCATATAATTATAGTAGAATATGAAGCTCTGAAACATTAGGTCCTGTTTTGAATATGTAATACCCATGCTTTGAGAGCCTAAAAGATTTCTAGCTGATCTAATATAGTTCAGTTTAGCATCCCATTGAAGTATTTGTTGTTGATGGAAATAACAGCAAGGGGGGGTGGGGTGGGGAGAAGAAATCTGTAAACAACAAAACAGTCCCAGGCAGGACTATCTGGGAAGTGACCCTGGAAAACCAAACTTGGTGCCTTGTAATCCAGGTCTTGCCAGAAAGGCTCAAACTGTTACTTCCATTTCCTCTTTAGGCCAAAAAAGGTTTCTACCTTTTTTGCATATTCGCTCAGGCTTGTGCCTACATCCTTCATAGAATTTTAATGGGCTTAACACATATTCTTTTGTACATCTGGAACTTATGTATTGAGCTCCTCCTAGGGACGGGGGGAGGCATGTTGGGCTCTAAGATGGAGCAGTGAGTGAGACACACAGGCCAGGCTACTGTAGAGGACAGGCAATTTTCAAAAGGAATGCCCATCATGTGTGAGAAGCGCTATGTTAGTGTACCCGCAGTCAGTGATCTTCCTTGCAAAAGAGCCATTTCAGCTAGGTCTTCAGGGGTGAGTAGGAGTTTGTGACGAGCAGTCTGTGTTACTGCCAATGATAACTTTTACCGACACCTGTGTCTCTGCATGGGTGAGTCTGGCAAGCTCCATGTCGAAGTCAGAGGGTCACAGTGAAACATGTACTTGAAAAAGATTTGTATTTTTCTAAGAGAAATCATCAAGTGCCTAATGCTTCTCTCGTGTCTGGGAACCCTGTCCCCAGATCATCTGCGTCTATGCCACCAAGCCAATGGCTACACTGGCCGAAATTCCCTTCTTTCTGAGGTTAGTCCAGACCCTTTTACATTTCTATGCTTCGGTACAATCAGTTTCTACTTGCTGGGATGACATTTGCAACCGATTCCTACCAGTGAACTGGCCCTAAGGTTCCAGAGAGTAAATCCACTCTGAGAAGCCTTCCCTGATGGCACTGAGTCCCTCCTGGCTTGAGTTCCCAGTACCCCAATCATTTCTCTACTGGAGGGCATGCTGTGGCCACTGTTCATTTGCTTTGCCTCCTGTGCCAGAGAGGAAGCAGCAGATACTGCAGAATGAATGAATGAATGAATGAATGAGTCAATCGATAAAATGACTTTAACCTCTTACTCTGTTGATTTGTATGGCTGTGGTAATTCCTTTCTAGAAGGGAAAACACTAGTCTAAATCCTTTAGTCAGGGGTTTAATGTGTTCCAACAGATAAACGGCATTGATCCCTTTAGAGAAACCAACACTCTGATTGATACGATAAAAGTAAGAGGAAGGATTTTGCCCGGCTTTGCAACCTGCGTTCCCTTATTTGTAGTTTCCCAAACACTCTGGGCATAAAGGAAGGCAAATGATGCCATGAAATAATTCATTTTCTAAAGGCTTCAGACAGAAAAGGTTAGGCTCTAGATAGGGGAAATCTAAGTAGCGTCTTACAAACAAGAGCCGATATTCAAAGGCCGAAAGCAGAATTCTCAATGAAAAACCTGTCAGGGATTCAAGATTCATTAAGAATAGACAGAAATAGGGACACCTGGCTGGCTCTGGCAGTAAAGCATGCGACTCATGATCTCGGTGTGAGTTTGAGCCCCATGATGGTTGTGGAGATTATGTAAAGACAAAATCTCTCTCTCTCTAAAAAAAAAAAAGAATGCATATAAAGTACAAGACTATTGCTCCTTGTCTGCCTATAGCATCATCACCCACTGCTAATAAAGGAGCCATTTTGATTGATATTTCCTTGTTTTAGCTTGGGTCATGATTTTTTTTTTTAATTGACAAGCTACATGGCGCCTGCTGCCAGTGATACAGTATGACTGTCAGCTTATACCTACTGGTTCTTTAGTGCGCATATAATCGTAATGGACATGGCAGGCCTCGGGAATTTAATGAAAAGGGAACCATAATCACCACATTCATAGAAAGGCATAGTCACAGGAAGTCTGGGTTATGTTTCAACATACTTTGAAAAACATTTGCCAAAGTCCTTTTTGTTTGTTTCATTTTTAAACCAATGGATATTTCAAGTAAAATAGAGTCCATATGTTGCTGATCCATCTTAAATTAACACATCAAAACATTGTTTTGCAAGAAGCCAAGAAGCACTTGCCTTCTAAAAGAAATCCTGAAGTGGGGGGTACATGGGGGAAAGGATTAATGGCAATCAGAAAATGTATGTCTTCCACCTCCGCATCCCTGCCTACAGAGCTGCATTAGAGGGCTTCTGTTTGGTCATTCACTGTCCAGGAGATGAAAGTCATACACCAAATTTAGAATTTGGAGGTATGTGGAGATCAGCTAGTCCCATCTTTTGAGAGTCTAACATTTTAGAGATGAAGCCACAAAGATGAAAAAAATGGCTGGGGCCATAGAGCAATTAGACAAGGCAACACGGAAAACCCAGAAGTGCTGATGACCAGTTGATTCTCAAAAGGATATTGACAAGGGGATATTTACAAGAGCAATAATCACCTGACAGGTCACTCTATGTAAGAAAAGCAGGGACCCAGGCACAGAGGTCACCACACACCATGCCATGGTAGAGATATCTCGAGAAATCCTAGACTATCCTTTATGGCTTTGGCCACAGTCCTACATGTTCAGAGATGCTGAATCTTCACTGCATCCTGCCCTCACTGGTGAGGGACATGCCTACTTTACAGATAAGAAATAAGAGGGGGATTATGACAACTAGAGAGGTATGAAGGGAAGTAAGGGCAGCTTGAAAACCTGACAACTAGCTACAGAGGCCCCTCTCTCCATGCCTTCCTTGGAACAGATGCAAAACCAAAAACCAAAAACCAAAACACAGACAAAAACAAAACAAAACGCTACAGTGACACTTCCACACAACAATACAATCATAAATATTTGAACATCAGCATGTGTTCTGTTTCCATGTGCGGCATTGTCTTTTTTGAAAAGAGGCAGCATAAGCCAGGAGAAAGGCATGAGAGTTTAAAATTTCAATCCTGCATCCTATGTAATAACATGGGAAGATGCTCATAACATCACATGAAGAGGCATAAAACAAAGAGCAAAACTCTATTGTGATGATCTATTTGAATTCTTCTTGTCTATATGCACATACATGCATACATAAACCAACACACTGATATTTTGGGGTGATGATATTAAGCCTTAGCTTTGTTTTCTTCTATACACTTTTACATATATGCAAAATTCTTAACATCATACAGTAATAAAATTCAATCATGAAAAATAGACAACACGCTTGGTTATAAGTCAGGTCTGAGCCCCAGGCCCGCCACTCACTGGCAGTATACTCCAGGGCAGATTGCTAGTTAACCTTGCCGAGCCCAAATTAACTATCCTCATAGGGTCTCCTCCTGTACACAGCTGTTTAGAGCACTGAAAGACAGGAGGTAGAAGGCATCAATTTAAAAAGTATAATGTAATCTTCTTGGGGTTTTAGCACTACTACTTACTCTTTTCTTTGGACACGTAAAATGTAAACAATTAGGAATAGGATTTCTGAGACGCATGGGTGGCTCAGCAGTTGAGAGTCTGCCTTTGGCTCGGCGTGTGATCCTGGAGTCCCGGAACTGAGTCCCACATCAGACTTCCTGCATGGAGTCTGCTTCTCCCTCTGCCTGTGTCTGCCTCTTTCTCTCTCTCTCTCTCTTTCTCTATGTCTTTCATGAATAGATAGATAAAATATTTAAAAAAGAAAAAGGAATAGGATTTCTCAGGCTATTTCTATACAGAAATCCCAACATAGTGAAAAGAATAATAATATAAGCACACATTTACACATTTTTTCTATGTATTTCTTTTTCTGGAAGATATTTTATTTATAGATTTATTTATTTTAGAGAGAGCATGAGCACGACTGAGGGGCAGAGGGAGAAACAGACTCCCTGCTGAGCAGGGAGCCCAACTCGGGACTCGATCCCAGGACCTGGTCGCTGAGATCATGACCCAAGCCAAAGTCAGACAGTTAACTGACTGAGCCACTCAGGTGTCCCTCTATATATTTCTTTTACATATCTTTATTTATGGCCTCTCTCTCTGTGTCTCTCATGAATAAATAAATAAAATCTTAAAATAAATAAACGCAACACTTCTCAGGTTCATTAAAAAACATATAAACTTTGAGGGTTTTTTAAAATATTTTATTTATTTATTCACGAGAGACACAGAGAAAGAGAGAGAAAGGCATAGACACAGGCAGAGGGAGAAGCAGGCTCCATGCAGGGAGCCCGATGTGGGACTCGATCCCAGGACTCCAGGCTCACACCCTGGGCTGAGGCAGGTGATAAACTGCTGAGGCACCCAGGCTGCCCCCCAAAAAACATATAAACTTTGATCAGAAAAGTCTTTACTTTCAACTATTGTTACTATTGAAGGACAGTGAATGCCTTCCATTATTCAAAATGGAGTAACACATCCTTGAGAAATACAGTTATTCATTGAAAAACACCTCATCTGCACAATAGTTGATTGCATTAGATCATTACAATACTATGCCATCATATCTCAGGCCCATAAGGCAGTAGTATCACAAAAGCTTTATGGAAAAAAACAACTGTAAACTGAAAAGAAAATGAAAAGCTTAAGGCCAGATTAGAGACAGTGATGGTTAGGGCAGGAAGAGGCAGCTAGATATAAAACTGAAAACAAATGAACAGTATACGATTTACCTCTGCCAATAAACACAAAATAGTAGCAAATCACCAAAAGAAGAAAACAGCAACAGTATAAAAAGCAGTCAGTTTTGGATAAATCAAGAAAATGGAGGCTAGAATAAAATCCAAATAAAATTTCTGAAGCCAAGAGAAGAAATCTAGAGAACTTACAGACTTTTTTTTTTTTAAGATTTTATCTATTTATTCATGATAGTCACAGAGAGAGAGAGAGAGGCAGAGACACAGGCAGAGGGAGAAGCAGGCTCCATGCAGGGAGCCCGATGCGGGACTCGATCCCAGGTCTCCAGGATCGCGCCCTGGGCCAAAGGCAGGCGCTAAACCGCTGCGCCACCCAGGGATCCCCAGACTTCTTGAGTGTTGGCAGGAAGATGAAGTGATCCAAGTTCGTCAACATGAACCACTACTGTTTAGTGTGATGATTAATAAAAGGATATCACATTCAAAATGGAGTTGGAAGACAGCAGGCGGATCTCTCGGCTGGGCCAGTCAAAAATGGCAGACCAGACTGGAAGAGCCCTACCCTGCAAGTCCATCTGACTTTAGCTACTAGAAGTAGCTCTAGAGTAGAGAAGAGTAGAGAAGATTTTCTCCCTGCCCAGCAACACCCCCACCAATGGAGAGACCATCACAAGCTGACCAATGAGGAGCCAATATACTGCCAGCTCCCAGTTTACTCCAACCGACTTTTTAGCATAGCCCCTCACAACCCTCCTTCTACCTCTATCAAAGAGCTTTCCTCCTTCCTTCCCAAAACTTGCTCGTGGTTTTGCCATAGCTTTACATGTCCCAAACTGCAATTATCTAACATTCCCCATAGAAACCCATTTTTGTTGGTAAAGTAATAGACTTACTTACTTACTTATTTAAGAGAAGGGGAGAGGGGAGAGTAGAAGGAGAGAATCTTAAGCAGGCTCCATGCCCAGTGCAGGCCTGGACTAGAGGCTCTATCTCACTACCCTGAGATCATGACCTGAGCCGAAATCAAGAGTGGGATGCCTAACCGACTGAGCCCCCCAGGTGCCCCCAGGCAGTTTGATTTTTAAGATTAACATTACAATCCAGTCATCCTATTCCTGTGGCAAAATCATACTCAAAACACATTCTGTTTTGCAACTAACATGGTTCTTAATTTCCCTACCTGCAAAACAGATGCAAGTTCACCAAGCACACAATGTCAGAATTTCAAGAACCTTACAGATCATTTAAGTTCCATTTTTACTTTAAAGACAGGAAAACAGGGGATCCCTGGGTGGCGCAGCGGTTTGGCGCCTGCCTTTGGCCCAGGGCGCGATCCTGGAGACCCGGGATCGAATCCCACGTCAGGCTCCCGGTGCATGGAGCCTGCTTCTCCCTCCTCCTGTGTCTCTGCCTCTTTCTCTCTCTCTATGTCTATCATGAATAAATAAATAAATCTTAAAAAAAAATAATAATAAAGACAGGAAAACAGATGTCCAATGCATTCTGACTCTGATGTGGTAACTCCACAATCACATGCTATTAGTCTCAACAAACTGAAAATAAAAAGTTTGCTTTCCCTTTAGAGCTTTTAATTATACTTTTTAAACTCAAAACCGATCATTTCTAGCACTTTCTACAAATCCATACAAAATGGAATTATTAGACCCAAAGTTTTACTCTCTCCTTCCCTGTTATGAAAACACGACTCCAAGTTTTAAGAGGACCTGGTGAATCAAGCATAATTTCTATCCAGAAACTAATATAGATTTGCAGAAAGCTGTCTAGCAAACATTGCTGAACACTAATTTGTATTTCTATCTGTAAATTGCTTGAAACAGAAGTCTTAAAGTTAATAGATTGGAACGTACAGAGGTACTATCTTGATTTAACTTATGCACACCAAGAAAATTTATTTGCGCTGCTCAATAAAAGAGTCTCCAATGACTTGTATTTGTTTCTTTAACTAATAAGTAAAAAAGTGAAGTTACTGGAGAAACAAATTTTAATATTCTAAGATGCATCCATCTGTTGACCTATTTACAGATTATAAACTGTATGGTAGAGCCATTCTGCAGCCATGTTCTACCTCCAATGTTGTCTTTAATGTGCTCGAGCAAAATGCAAAACACAACAAAAGCAAAAAACACAGACAGTGTTTAAATTCCAAAGAGCTAAATGTAGGATTGAAAGAATGAACAAAAAAAAAAAAAAAGAAAGAAAGAATGAACAGACAAAGGGTGGGTATGTATCTAAGTATACACAGATCTTCAAGGGGAACTGTACATCAGAAAAACATGAGAGTGTTTTTGTACTCATTCTCCAATGAATAATTGTTTTACTAAGTCTCTGGTTTTCCTTTCATCAAAGATGATGCGCTGCCTCTTGCTTTAATGCCTAAAATGTATCCAATTTCCACACAAGCCACTCATACATACTTGTCAAGCCACTGCAAAACCCAAGAGTCTATTCTTAACTGCCACCAATGAGTCTGGGTGATCAAATTTATAGCTAAAGGCACACAGTGACACTTTCTTCAGAGTTAAGTTCTAGTGCTGCCACTTGCTTGCTGGGTGACTTTGGAAGAAATAAGAGTCTCCTCTGGATTCCAGTTTAACCGTCTTTCAAATGTGCTGAATGATCATGGAGGCTTCTTTTAGTTCTCACACCTGTTTCTTGGTACATATGCAAATTGGTTGAATGCACACAAAAAATACAAAGGCACAAGATATAAAAAAAACCAGGTTTACAATGTACTGTTTTGGTAGATGGGTTTCACTGCCCCCATTATTTGGTGGGAATGGGGGAAATAGTGGGAATGGGGGCCTCACATTGGGAAACCTTGAGATGGATTTTTAAAATCTTCTAAAGTTCTAAAATGGTTTAAGTAAACATCTTAAAAATGATGACACTGCTCAGTTTAAGCCACCCAACAAAATGGCCTGCCTTCATTCATGATCATCTGTCATTTCCAGATTCAACAAGGAAAGATGGAGAGGGAGTCAGTGTGGCATAGAGAGAAGAGCACAATGTGGGACATCTATGTGACCTTGAGTTTGAATCCTGACTCCATACATACTACATGGCTTTAGAAAGGCTGGCTGGTCACTAGTGGGGATACAATACTAGCTCCTTCTCCCAATGATGTTGGGAAGTTCCAATGAAATGATGTGTATAAAGGCCCAACAAAGTCCCAAGCACAATAGTATATACTTAATAACTTTGATCCTTTCTCTTCCTTTTTCTTTTTTAAGATTTTATTTTATTTGACAGAATAAGAGAGAGATAGAGAGTGAGAGCAAGAGAGAGAGAGAGAGAGAGAGAGAGAGGCATGTGCACAAGCAAGGACAGTCACAGACAGAGGAAGAGGGAGAAGCAGACTCCCTGCTGAGCAGGAGGCCTGATGCGGGGCTGGATACCAGGACTCTGAGATCATGACCTGAGCCAAAGGCAGATGCTTAACCGACTGAGCCACCCAAGCACCCGCTCTTCCTTTTTCCATGGCTGGTCTCACAGCACTGCCATCCCCATGGTCCCTTCCTCCAAACTTGGACAAGACTCTTAAGCTGAGATCACAAGAGATCTCAAGATCAAGAGCCAAAGAAGGGCGTATTACAGGAAAGGAATCCAAAGATAAGAACTGGGGGCAGAGAAAGTACAGAGCAAACACTTCTCCACCATCCCCACTGTGTGAGGGTAATATGGCCAGGGAGGTCTCCCCTGAGGGGACACAGGGCCAGGGCACACACATTCTGTCCCCAGGCTCCTGACGCCATACCAGTATAATTACATAAAATCATGCCTTGCGTGGATATTTAATGGTCTATGGAGAACGGTACTATTGTTGAAAGTGGGGCCATCACTTGGAAATTGCCGAGGAGGTTTTGATCTGCTTCCATTTAGATTACAGACCATATGCATGTAGCTACCTAACTGGATAGTTTTTTCTTTACGAATAATTAGCATTTGGTCAGGCCCACTGTCAAATTGGGACATTTTCCTGTGCTTGGTAAGACCCAAAATTTCCAAGCATTCATGATATATTCTGGTGAGTTGTGCACCTACTGATATGTTAACTCAGTGGTGACACTCCAGAGGAGGGGAAAAAAACCCTACAGGCAGAAAAACACAAATCATGGAGTTTTGGGAAGTGTGTCTTTTGCCTTAATAAAATTATAGTTTTGTTCATCAGCTGTGTTTTAATTTTTTCATTTTCATAAAAATCAGTTTTAGAGATTCCTCCATGTTAGGGATCATAGATAAGCCTACTGAACCCCACCTCCAGACTATGAGCATAGCTCCATAGAAAGAACAAAGGTTCATTTTAATATTTATCAAGTAAATGAGTGAATATACAAAAGACAGAAAAGTATTCTAGGCTTAAGAGACACAATGGTTGGGACACCTGGGTGGCTCAGCAGTTGAGCATCTGCCTTTAGTTGGGGTCGTGATCCCGCAGTCCCAGGATCGAGTCCCACATTGGGCGCCTTGCATGGAGCCTGCTTCTCCCTCTGCCTCTGTCTCTGCCTCTGTGTGTGTGTGTGTGTGTGTGTGTGTGTGTCATGAATAAATAAATAAAATCTTTAAAAAAGAGAGAGACACACAACAGTTTATGGCAAAAAAAACCCACAAATCCTACATTGTTTAGTAACCTAAGGTGACAGTGCTGGAGATATGAATGCTGTGTCACAAACATTTTACGAATAAACTCATGACAACATCATTCATCCATAATCAAATGTCCTTAAGAGATAATATAAAACCCGTGGATGATATGCTGCATGAGTGGCCAAAATAAACTATTTGATTACTTTATTCTTACCAGTTCATTGATGGGAAAAAATAGTTAACCCTACCTCCAGCCAAAACCTTGCAGGGAAAAGAATAATTATTATAATTGTTTGAGGTCAGCCACAGTCATTGATGGAAAGTTAACTGCATCTTTAAATCAGAGTCAGTGATAACCTCTTGACCAAAGATCAAATCACTTCTAAGCTAGTGCTATTTATATACAAGGAAAAAGGAAGCCACAAACATGTCATTCAGTATTGTTTGAATATGAGTGGTCTGCTGGGTTATTGGATTCTTCCTGCCTCTATTGGCAGGTAATTAACATGGACAATCACAGGCCATTTGCTCATAATACAGTCCTCACCCCAAATAGAAGCCTCCAAATAAACTATCCTTGATTGTTTTCAAAGAACCGAGTATAGGGAACATCCTCTTTGACCCTTTAACCAATGCTGAGGCCAGTGGAGCAGGTACCTAGATATTCCCCTTTTCTATGAGAAGAGACAGATGGTCAGAAGGCTGAAGTGACTTACACCAAATCACAGTAATAAAACCATCAGTAGAATTTCTCCTTGCACCTCACACCTTTTGAATCTATAGCCGATGCTTTTTGAACTCTTCCTTTCCAAAAATAAATAGGGCTCTCCATCTTGTTCAGAAGTAAATGCTCTGTCCCAAAGGCTTCCTTTCTCCTGTTACTTCTAAGACAAGATAAAGGTTGTTCTCTAAAGGAAAATACTTCTTCTGAGATGCTTGGGAGAGTGGTATGAAAAGTGAATCAGAAAAAGAAGAAAAAAAAGACAAAAAAAAAAAAAAGAAAAGAAAAGTGAATCAGTAGTCCGGTATCAGGTTAGGGCCCATGGTCTTGCAGGCTGCATCTTCCTTCCCATTCCTATTAAAGAAACCCATTCTGATCAATTCAAATATTGTCACCCCAGATGCACTTCTCTTGGACTGACCTTTCAGCAAAACCAGCTAGGAAAGGACACATGGCTTGGCTCTATGCTGTCAAATCCCGAGGATGGCACACATGAAAAGGAACAGTTCTCTAGAAGCTGGTCTAAGGCACCTGGACAAGCACGGAGGTGAACCCTTTGGAAATAAGAACAGTACTAAAAGGAAACCTCATATCAAATGGAGTCAGGAAGCTAAAAGGGGAAAGCTCTTGTGCCCTATCGACTGCAGACTGCACCAGAAAAAGACATGCCTTAGAATACCTTTATTCTCAATAGGATGAAGCTACTACTTTATTACCCCAGCAGGAGGAAAGATCTTCTCCTTGCCTGGCAACAGCCCAGCCAATGAGAAGCCACTGCACCCCAAAGTCCCACTTCACTCCAATGGGCTTTGTGTTCACCACAGCCCCTCCCACTCCCTCTCTCCTCTATAAAGGACCCGTCCTTTCCTTTGTTCTTCAGATTTGCCCATGGTTTTGCTGTAGCTTGTATGTTTTGAATCACAATTCCTTGCTATTCCTGAATAAACGCATTTCTGCTGGTACAATAACTGACAGTTTTATTTTTAAGGTTAACAGGGTCTCGGGTGGTGGGGAGGACAGGTAGAGGAACATCAAGGGAATTTAGGCCACTTAAGGAACTGGCTGCAGTTCCTTGAAGTGATTGTCTCCCTAAAATGACTTGTCAGTGAGGGGTGATTCTCTGAGGGTGGCCTCTGGGATCTCACCCATATGTGTACTTAGAGTCTTCATGGCTGCTCAACTTCTCTCTTTTTTTTTTTTTTAATTTTTTTTTATTTATTTATGATAGTCACACACACACACACAGAGAGAGAGAGAGAGAGAGAGAGAGAGAGAGAGAGAGAGAGGCAGAGACATAGGCAGAGGGAGAAGCAGGCTCCATGCACTGGGAGCCCGACGTGGGATTCGATCCCGGGTCTCCAGGATCGCGCCCTGGGCCAAAGGCAGGCGCCAAACCGCTGCACCACCCAGGGATGCCTGCTCAACTTCTCATCCAGGAATAAGGTTCATTCCACATCATATGGACTATTAATGGCTGAAATGAAGCTTCTCTCTTCCACAGCTTGGCTTCTTGAGGCCATAGCGCCATCAGAAAGCCACATTTCCCAGTAATGCAGAGCTCAGCCTGTCACTTGCCTGCATTTCCTGGCAAACTAGAGCCACAGGCAAAGGACTCTGCCAAGCTTGGAGACAACCGGTGGACTTCAGCTGTCACCCACAGACAGACAGGCTAACTCTGGGAGTTTGGAGTACCCTTTGAGCTGGTGGAAGGGAGCCTCCCATCTGTTGCAAAAACCCTAGAAAGGTTCTCCAGACAACTTTGGATGTTGCATTTGTTTTACAAAATGAAGTTCTGTGAATTAAATGAAAATGGATCAGAGAGGATTTGCAAATGAAAGGAAAGGCCATTGGGGATTGCTGCTTAATGAAATGGTGTCACCTTTTATTACTTTGGAATGTTTCCTCATATCTAAAATGTTTAGTATTTGGGGATGTTGACTTTTCTGAAGATCTCGAAGCACATTACCAGAAGTATTAGAAATGTTATTAATGATCATTTCATGCCAAGAATACACTAGCCCTCACACAAATGCATAGAGCATTCCTATGAGGCCGTTACTATTGGTGGCAAGAATTATTATCCCTATTCTACAGCTGGCAAAAAGGAAACCTAGAGACACTGAGCAATTTGTCCACACTATACAATGGCTGTGACAAAGGCAAAGCAAAGTGGAGAGTTGAGACAATTATCTGGCCAAGTCAAGCCAATAAAAACAAGTGATTGAGAGTAAAGTGCCTCTGCCCGCCCACACCCCCACCCCCAGATTAGTCAGATCACACTCTGCATTGATTAAATTCACTGGATAATTGTTTTAACGCCCCTCATCAACCCTCCCCTGAACTACTGCAACAGTGCCTAACTGGTCAGCTTCCCAGTCCTGTCTCCTGCCCCTCCAATCCCTTTTCCACTGAAATTAAAACGAAGCCTATATATGTAAGTCTCCTTCTCACAAAACCCCTGCAGAAAAGAGATTACCCTCCATACTATGACATTTAGACCTTCCATCATCTGCTCCAACCAGCTTCATCTCCTTCTACATTGTCTCTTTCAGACCATGCCCTTCCACTTCCTTTGTGCCTCTGTGATTGCTCCTTCAATGAGAAATGGCCTTTCTCCATATTCCACTTGCCAATAACTTTCTTGTCCTTCAAGGCCTCACTCAAATGGTCCCTCTTCTCTCACATTCTCCCTTGGTCCCTTCGTTCAGAATGTACACAAGGCTCTGGGCTTGCTCAAGATACCCCTTAACCCTTCATTTTATATCCACATTAGTCTGGCTGGCTTACATTTCTATTCTCACCCCCCTTCTGATTCACCCCATGGGTCTAAAAATTCCTGGCAGGCAAAGACAATGTCTAATTCCACTGAGTGTTTCATACACATCCTAGTGGCTAGTACAGAGCCTAGAACACAAGAAACACAGCAGCAGAGGTATACCCAAATAATGAAACACAAAACCAAGTACACTTAGCATAACCCAAACCTTCCCAGGTCATTGGGTCCCACTTGCTTCTAAAACCTTCGAACTGCTCAACAAATGAAATGTGGATTTATTTTGTTAGTCTTAGCTCAAAGGGAAAAAATGCTCCAAGTTCTATATTGATATTGTACACTATTTGCCCATTCCCCAACTCATTGATTTATTAAACTAGTGGCTATTTTTCCCATTTATCAGATTTCTAGACCTGCATTGACCCAGGCCTTCAAAGCACTTTGGAATAAAGTGCTTATAAGTGACTGTCAAAAAGGATTTCACAACTGAATCCGCATTTGTAAGCTCACTATTAAAATATGCTTTAACGTGACCAGAACATTTTCAAACAGCTGGCATATTCATCTGAAAAAATAATTAGTTTTCAATAAAAGTTGCTTTTTATTACTCAGGAAAAGTTCTCTGGTGACTTTTAAGGATCTGCCAAGTGGAATTTCAAAATGAAAATAGAATATCCCTGCTGGCCAGTGGCCAAGTGGAATGAAACGCAAACACACCAATTTGTGCCAAGTCCTAGACGAGTTACACTGAGGCAAAGTGGGTAAGTGCCCGCCTGGGTTTAATGTTACATAAACCCGTCCATCGTCCTCTCCAGCTCTGCAGAAAACTGTCCACTTGGGGCCTCTGGCCTCTGGATTGCGCCAGCTTTACCCCTTCTCTTCTTGCCGGCAGGAAATGAAAATGGGTTCAGGAGACGGCAGAGATTCCTTTAGCAAGCGGCCAGGCCCAGGGAAGGTGAAAGCCTGGAGATGGGCTGTTAAATGGTCTAGGACAAAGGGAAATGGCCAGAAAGCCTGGGGCCACTGGGGGAGCAGCTCTGCATGGACGCGAACCTTGCAAGCAGCTTCATCCACACAAACCACCAAACCACCAACAGAGGGACTTGGTGACTTTAGCTCAGCAGCAGCAGGTCTGACTAGTAAGGCAAACAAACTACGGAGCTATTCAGGTGATCACCTCTATTGGCAGGAGTGTTGCCAGCCAAAAGCTCCTCCAGCCCCTGTGACACTCAGAGGTTACATTGTATAATAGTCCGTAAGTCTTGGCAAGTTGGTGTCTTCTCATCTACCCAAACATCCATCCCATCACCTGCCCAAAACCTACAAAATACAACCTCTTTGTAGCTGGGAATCCTTGAAGGGAAGCAGTGAGGAATATTTGCAAGGGAAAGATCAGTCTAGAGGTGCCAGGAGGCTACAAAGTAGGTTTTCTCTACTACTCAAAGTAGTGTTTTTTTTTTTTTTCCTAAAGTCATTTTCCTGCTGGAGTCAGGTGAAGGCGGATGGTTCCAAGCCTCATGGTGACACTGAAGGGTACGGAGGCAAGGAGGCAGGTGGCTGTGCTTGGATCCCCGCTTTATTATCTGTTGGTTGACAGTAATGTGCAGCAGGTGCCCACTTCCATCTTCCTTGACCTATGAAGTAGGAATGAGAATGCCAACCGCAGAGGACAGTAGTGGGAATCGACGAGACAATATTTTGTAAACTATCAAGTGCTACATCCTGATTGAGCCCTGTGCCACTCGCTCTGCTCACCTTCGCTTCCAAACATTCTAGCATTGAAAACCACTTTTCCCACTTAAGAGACTACATGTTAGCTATTCATAGTCATTTGGAGCAGAAGCTACCAATTCTCCAAAGTGTTATGGCTGGAAATTGAACGTACGCAACTGGCAAACAAAGGCTCTTCTTGGGACTTCTGACTAGATTCCCAGGTGCTTAAAGAGTCATTTTTATAGGGCCACTTGTCTATGGTAAAACAGATCCTAAAATCTGCAAAGTGTCTATGTGTGAAGTCAAGGGCAAAATAGCTCAATTCCTATAGGTCACATTTAATAAAATGAGAGCGAAATGTTTTCTCCATCTCAATTTACAAACTATTAGCAGTTAGGTAATTCCAGCCAGAGAATTCCACAGAGAAAGCAGATCTCTACATTATTTTGCTTAAACTGGGTTAATCATTAGATCATTACTAATTTTAAATAAATATGTAAGTAGATAAGCAAACGTCTAAATTTAGCTGGAAAGGACTACCCCTACCCCTTAGAGCCACCACTTCCCCTTGCGGGGCGGGGGGGGGAGCAGTCACATGGGAGGCTGTGTCACATCGAATTTAGGATGGTAAATTTGATCTGCAGAAGGGACCACACGGGCCCTCAGGGATCATACTTGGTGTATGTGCCCTAATGTGGTAGCACCTCAACCCCAGAAGGTTTTCAGGTCAGCTCCAACTTGCCACCAGAGTGGTTCCTAGAACCACTATCTAGTGGTTCTTAGATATTAATTCTATTAAATATCACAAAGAAAAAGAAATGTGGAAGTGCAGTAAATGGTAATTTGTGGTGAAAAAGGAAAAAAAATGTACCAAAGAACAAAGTAGGAAAGGGAGAAATGTACTGAAAGTTTATCAAAGAGGAATTGTGTCGGAAAAGCAAAATGGTCTGAAGACACAAGCCACCTCCTACTGAGCCAAGTTTCCTTAGGACCCAAGTGCTATGTCTACCGGCCCACAGACTTGGAGGGACTATCTTTGAAGACACTGTGTGTTAAGTCTCTGAGGCTTTCCCAGAGGTCACTGAAGCCTGATTTTGTTTCATATTTTATCAAAGGGAGGATGGTCTTCTAATGCAATATATGATACTCCAAACACGGGACCCATACTCCCAAATCCTGAGAAGAGAATCCCAGCAGACTCCTACTACGACACTCCGTCCAGGGAAACCACACTGTGTGGAGGACCACATCCACGTGGACAGAGCTGAGGTGTGTGGATGAAGAACAGGCCATGTGGTCTCCATGGGCTGGGGGGTCCTTGCAGTCCCATTTGGCACTCCTCACCCTGCATCTTTGGGGCTCCCAAGGGATGACAAAACTATTGATGAGTGTGGCCGGAGTAGCTTCTTTCAGGTATTCTGAAAGGGTCCAATGCCCCTCCAAGGCTCAGCAACTAGAGTAGGTTGGTATTTCCTCTTGACTCAAGCTTTTGAGTGTCAGTTGTCTCTATCACCTTACTTCAGGAAAACACACCCTGGTGCCTAACTATTACCCAAGGCCAGAACTGTCAGATTTAGTGGTGACCCACTGGAGAGAAAGCATGGCTACCAATAACAGTAAAAATGTAAATGATTTAGTAAAATGATTTTAGTAAAATGATAAGTAAAAATGTATTACTGTTCCTACCGACATTTATCAAGCACTTTACTCTTCAACTATGTGGCATGGAAACCAATAGTCTTCTTCTCTGCTCTTGGCCTTACTTATTCTTAAGATTTGGAGCATCGTACTCAGATCCAGGTGGCATCACTCGGTGATTCTGAGCCCTTAAGAAAGCCATTCAGGTACTCTGCTGCTGAGTCCCTGCATTTTAAAGTGGGGTAATATCTCGTAGGCAAGGTTGTTAAGATTAAGAAGAACTCAGATAAAAGTGCATCAGCAGCTCTCATCCAATGAGAGTGACTACTGAAGACCGTGGGCTCATTCATTACCAAGATCTAAACACAGGAAGAGCCCAGCTCTAAACTCTGCCACAGGACCGAAGCACAGCAATGCTTCTAGCAAGTGCACACCTAATCAAACAACATACTAAATACTGCTGTGTAGACAATTCCTTAGAAATCACAAGTATATGGGATATTTTCCTTTGCCTTTGTCAGTATTCCAGGATGAATTATAGTTAGTCTTTTGTTTGCTGGGAATGGGGTGGGACAGAGTGGCCAACCTTGATAGTGACTTGCCCCACCCTTCTTGGGCATATGCTTGGCAATTAGCATGGCTGTGTAATTAACATGAGGCACGCTGTCCTCTCTCCATCCTCGACGCCCCCCTGCCATCATCACCAAAAAGGTCTTCACACCTGAATACGATTTTGGTTACAAAACAATAAAGGACAGGTGACAGGCCCAGCTGGAAGGCCTCTTTTTCATTTTCCTGTGGCCACAAATCAGACATCTTGGGCTCACAGCAGGACAGGCTCCACTGGCAGTAATTGGCACCATCTGTAGCTGTCAGAGCACTGGCTGGCATTCCGGCATTCCATCTTTCCAGTCAAGGCATTCATCACTCGTCCAAAACTCAGCCAGCTGACACTGAAAGATTAACTTGCATTGATTTGCTTGGCTAAGCTCGCTCGAGCTTCAGTTGGTGCCGGGCGTCCCGGTTTAATAGCCATCCCCATCACAAGATGTTTACAAGGTGACTGTCTATTCAAGTTTTTTCCTCCCTCCCCATCTTCTGCCTAATGTTCTCTCAATAATTAGACTTGGGGAAATGGTGGATTAAAACAGAGAAAAGTGAGTGTTGCATATGGTCCCTGCCAAATGATGGGGCCCGTGGGCTATATAATTAGAAAGTTTCTCCCCTTATCTCTCAGTTGAATTACATTCCTCTTCAGTGACAGTGTTTGTAGGGGTGTGGAGAAGACGTTTCTACCTGCATTTTTGCCAGAAGACATTAGGGGGTCAGTTCTCTCAGGGGTAGCTCAAAGGCCATGATGTTGGCCTGCCTGTACCCTTCCAGTCTGTAGCTCATGAACATCTTCCGACAGCCTTCCCTGGGCCAGGCCTAGCATCAGGCATGGGAGCTACAGAGACATTAGCCCCAGCCCTTTTTAAGCACTCACCGTGTGGTAGAGTGCAAAACCAAGGTCATCGGTGCTTGTGTTACATTGTGCCATGAAACCGGGCAGAGAAGTGACAACAGCTCTACACTCAGGAAGCATGAGAAGAAGGAACACCTTGTTGAAGACCAGAAAGGGGGTCAGGAAAGGCTTTCTGGAGGAGACTATGTTTGAGTGTTGAAGATGAGAAGGAACTAACAAGACAGTGAACCGGCTGAAGGAAGCAGGCACTCCTCGGGGCAACGGGATGTGAAGAAGGCATTACACGTGACCCAGTATGGGGTAGTTGAGGTGCTCCAGATGGGAGTTCAGAGTGATAGGAACAAAAAGTCCTTATGGGGTCCAGTAGTGAAGGGGTAGGTATGTTCAGCCTCTGTGCTAAAACAAGGAATTTGACTTTTATCATGTAGGTGTTTGAGGACCACTGAAGGGGTCTCCATGTGGAGCTGAGCATGATGAAATGTGCAGCGGTATGTTAGATCAATCAGACAGAGGACCTGGGGTCAGAGCAACAGCTTAGAAAGAAACATAGCCATGTCCCAGGCAGTGAGAGTGTGTAGGAAAGAGGTCAACCCGCCAGCCCTAAAGGCTGAGCAAGGAGAAGCACATGGAGGTGGGAAGAGGTAGGAAGTCTTGGATGTCTTGCAGGTTTGCATCTTATGAGGGTGAGTAGAGGACAAGGCCAGTCCCCAGGTTGGGCAGTAAGACAAAAGGGGCCATTGTGATTCCAATCAGCAGGCTGTCACATGTGACATAGCCCACCTTCCCTGCAACTCCTCCCACAGGCTCCCGGCACATCGGCGTCTTACTTCCTGGACAGAATTGTGCTTTTCTTCTCTGGAACCTCAAGTCATGTGATGTCCCTCACTTATAAGCCCTCCTTCCTCTGCCCTGCCTGCCAGTCCTTCCCAATTAAGACCAGCACCCAGCGAGGAGCAGGACCTTGAAACATACCTGCTGTCAGGCTGAACTACATCCTAAGTGCACAGGTACGAGTCAAGAACACCTGAGGTCACCAGAAGCTGAGAGGGGTGAGGAAGGATCCTCCCCTGGCACCTTCACAGTGACCATGGCTCTATCTTTGCCTTGATTTCAGATTGCTAGCCTTTGGAACAGTGAGACGACACACTTCTGAGGTTTATGCCACCTGGTTTGTGGTACTTTTTAGAGCAGCCCTAGCAAACAGATACACTTGTGAATCGCAACAATAAAATAAAATCCTGGCTCCTCCATGAGGCTCACTCTGTCTCTTCAAGCCTGAAATGACCTGTCCCTAAAAGTCAGAAAACAATCATCAGCCCATAACCCTTCCCTGCCCTCCACTGCTGGCCTGAGGTGGATGGTGCCATTCTAAGGAGGGGCTGTCACAGACAGTCCATCTGCTGACTACTCTCGTCTATTAAGTGATTCCATGTGATCACTGCCTGCTAAGCCTTATCTCCTGTTACCCTCAGGAGTGTTAGCCTCACAATTGATTATAAATGCATTTGTTTCATTTGAGCCTCACGACGGTGCCACGGGGCAGGGTCTGTTGTCCACATTTTACAGGTGAGCAGACAGTGGCCCAGAAAGACTTTCCCCAATGCCACATGGCCAATAAGTGGTAGAGCTGGTTCCATACCACTCCAGAACACGCGCTTCTCACTGCCATGTTCGAGTTTCCCTTTGCATGTAATATTTTTTAGTCTGGCCCAATTCTGTTCGGTTTCGTGCTACCTCTTGTGCATCCAAGCTTCCACCCCACTGTGGCCTGGGAAGTATGCACTCAAAAGAAAATTGCATCCTGGGATGCAGAGGGAGGGTATATATAGACATAAATATATACATACAGATAGCTGTTTTTCCCTTCTGAGCATAACATAAAACAGACATTTCAAGAGAATGATCATAGATCCATTTCAGGGGTGGGGGTGGGGGTAGGGTGGGAAGCCACTTCCAGGACTTGCCTTGGAAAGCAAACTGAGTGATAAATTGCAAGTCTTGGTTAAACTGCCACCCTCTTAGTTGACAATGTAAATAAAATGTTCTTCCGTGAACGAAAATGTAGGAGTCAGAATAGCATGACAAATATGTTTATATAGTTATTATCAAAATATTACTAACAAATATGCTTCCACCATCTTTTGGGGAGTAATTGATGGCAGCATTAATGTTTAATTTGGTACATGAGATCAAAAGCACCAAGGAATAGCACATGTCTTGCTCTTTCTACCACCATTATCACTGTGACTGAAAATGAACAGCTATGGAGCATTGGCCATAGATGTTTACTAAGCCCAAGAGGGGAAAAAAACGAGAGAATGGACAAAATTTCTGCTCCAAAGATTAAATTTATGTTTCATGTATGTGTATGGAGAGAGAGAGTGTGGTGGAAGGAGAGGGGGAGAGAGAGCAAGAGACAGGAGACAATGCCATGTGTTGCTTTAAATTTGGATTCTTGGGATGCCTTGGGTGGCTCAGTGGTTAAATATCTGTTTTTGGCTCAGGTCATGATCCCAGAGTCCCGGGATCGAGTCCCGCATCAGGCTCCCCACAGGGAGCCTGCTTCTCTCTCCGCCTATGTCTCTTGCCTCTTTCTCTGTGTCTCTCATAATGAAATAAATAAATAAATAAATAAATAAATAAATAAATAATAAATTTTGGTTCCCAGTAGCCTTGTGTTATGACTGTGGTCTCTAACCGGTTCCCAGTGAAGATGCTCCCCAAGCACAGTGTTGCACAGAGTAGGCACTCCATAGCCACTGCATTCATCCACAGGACTGGACTTGACTAGCAGTATTTTTCAATCAAACTCAATTGTGCCTCGGCAACAACAGTAACTGTGATACAACACCTCAGGTCAGACACGCACTCTTGAACCTTCCTTGGAAAAACTGGTGGCTTGTATATTTTATCTTCCTAGGACCACAGCAATTAATCAAAAGTTTACATATTTCTTCAATCCAGATACAACATGTCAACAACTGCAGTTAAATGCATCATAGAAATGGAACACTCCTGCAGAAGGTTTCATTAAGTCTAATGTGATTTACAGGACTTAAGACACATGGCCGGGAGATTTCTATATCACGGCAGCAAGTACTCCAGGGATGTCTTGACCCACTTGAAATTGTTTTAGCTCCACTATTACCTGGGTCACAACTGATGGCAGCATAGATCAATTACACTGTGGTCATTTAAAACCTGCTTCCATGCATCTGGTCGTCTGAGGATTCACTTTGCATTTTCATACCCTGAAAGCCATTAGAACAGAACTTCTGGAGCAGACTAAGATCAACTCATTTGCCTCAATTGGGCCCCTCCAAGACAGGCTGCTAGGAAGTATGCCCCCTCCCCACCCCCACCCCCAGAAGACTGCAAACATCCTCTTCCTGCATTTCTGAAGAGGCTAATTTTTCAAGCCTCTTTCTGCATCCTCCTCACCCTCTTCTATTTGAGAACTGACTACCTCACATTGATCTGGGGACTCAGAGTCAATAACTGGGCAGACTTTTCAAGTTTATTTCTGCCAATGGATAGAGGGGATTGTTTAGATGCCTATAATTAGGCTGGCTGCTAGAGGTTTGGGAACAGAATTTATTGTCAGAAATTTTGTGCATTGGGTAGAATAAGAAGTTCTGGAAATTCTATACTAGAGGCATTTCCTGTGAAATCTATTTCTCCCCCTTTAAGATCAGGGCCAACTGTGCATCCTTCCAGGCAAGGTTGACCTCCCCTACCCCAAAGGTGCTGGCCCTCAGAGACATAGTTTTTACCATATCTTCTTACTAAAGCTTACGTTACAAACCAAGGAAGAGGACTACATTTGATGCCCCCCCCTTTTTTAATTGACCAAAATGCCATGCAAGGGTGCCTAGCTCATACTGCTTAAAAGCCTCCTGTTACTTAGAACAAAATCCAGGGCCCTTAAAAATGGCCTCCAAGATGCTCCATGACCTGCTGTCTATCTGACCTCCTGCTCTCTGCCCTACCTCCTACCTTTCTCCCTCTTGCACACTCTGCTCCACCTTCAGTGACCTGCTTTGTATTTCTTAGACATAACTTTGCACCTGCTATTGCCCTTATCTAGAAGGTTCTTCCCACACAGAACCCCACGGCTTGCTCCTTCACCTCTTCAAGTCTGTTCTCCAATATCATCTTCTCAACAGGGCCTCTCTTAACCACTCTCTTAAAAACTGAGCTCCTGTGACCCGTGCCCCAATGCCTTCCCTGCTCTGCTGCCTTCCTGAGCACTGCCATTACCCCGCATAGTCTATATTTTAGTCTACACCCACTTTGTGTATTCTGTCCACCACTCCCCCACCCCTCTCTGAAACAGAAGGTTAATGAGGGCAGGGACGTGGCTTTATTATCATGTCTCTGGTGCCTAGAAAAGTGACTGGCCCATAGTTGGTACACAATTAACGTTGAATGAATGAACAGGTCTGCATGTGCAATAGTTCCTCTCTCTTCAAATGAGACAGATAATTATATATTGAATTTCTGATTCTACTCACTAAAAAAAAATCATACCTAATAGCCCATTTTCTTTCTTTTTTGGTTTTTTGAGGAGGGGGTTGCCCATTCCATGGTGATCATTGTTCATCTTTCAAGGAAGGATTCCAAACCAGAGAGGCTGTCTAGACAGGAACATGTGCTATGTGATCCCTTAACTTTTGTGTTGTCCTGGTCCTTAAGAAACACTGTCTTGAGGATGAGTGAACTCCAGATTTCTTTTTAAAGGGGTATTCTACTTAAAAACTTCTCAAATGTAGTATTAGAGCATGCTTTCAAAATCGGAGTTATTTTGGTGAACTTAATCTTTAAATGTAATTCCATGGGTTTGGCATACAGAAACATTCCCACATCACAAGGATTCCTGATCTTCGCGATGAACACAGAGTCTATTCTTCCAAATCCTAGGATTACCTCTTCCTTCTGTGAATTGAAAAGAATGAAAACTAGAATAAAATCCCTGGTGAAGTAATCTGATCCCACTTTTATAGGTGAGGATGGAGGCAGGTGTGACCCATGCTTAAAACCCCTGCTTTTATTCATGTCTCTTTATCGTATATGGGTCACAGTAGAGAGAAGCCACTCAGCAAGGTCCACGCATAGAGCTCCACAACTACCGCCACCACCACCAACATCCATAGGTGTAGTGGGACACAGAGGGAGCGAGGGGGGAAGGGCAGGCATAAAGGCATAAGACTAAAAGGGGGAGGGCTCTTGAACTACTACCACCCAAGGCATTCAGAAGGCAATATAGAGAACATTTGTCTAGCAAGAGGCATGTGTTCAATGACACCAAATGGATCTAGCACACGCTATCCTTTAAGCAGTAGTAGTGGCTCAGTACAATTGATGAAGTGCTTCCATTTAAAGTTATTAATTGTGATAATAGCCTGAACTCAATAAAAGGGCTATATTGGATAAAAAGGAAAGCCGAACAATATTGTCTTCATTAGCATAAAATCTTCCAGGTTCCCCACTACACTTTCCAAGAGGAATAGAGAGATGCCTCAATTTTAACCAAATTTTTATGGTTTTACAGCAGCCGTGGTTATGCATGAATTTCAGAATACATTTACTTGAAAATTCATTATATGAAACATTTATCCCATGAATAAATTAGAGACTCTGAAATACAGTGCAATAAAACTTTTGCTGCTAGAAGAATTTTTATGGGTGAAATAATGTGAAAATTAGTAACATCAAATATGATTCTCCTTAACCCAGACTAGTCCCGCACACAATTATTTTGACATGGTCTGTCATACATAATAATGTAGATTTTTCAAATAATGCTACAGAAAAGACTTGTAACAATTCTTATCAGAATTTAGAAATACATGATGAATCACTGGCTATGGAAAATGGCAGTTTATCCATTTTACAAAATGATTTTTTTTCGCAGCGCCAAATTGGATTGAAGACTTTGTTCACTCCTAGAAATTTTTAAACTATGATATATTCAAGCAAGGGAAAAGATAGTCTACATGGAGCCAATGCCTTCAGCCCTTGTAGATTCACAGTTGCTCTTGACAATGCAGTCTAAACTTGGTATGTCAAGCATTTCAATGATTATGTTTGACTACAGTTGGCACATTTAAACACATGATAATGTTAGTAACTTCATCAGGTATAATTCATTATTACAAAAAGAGGTTTCTAAATAATTAAACAACATATAAAAACAGCAATCAGTATGAAGAATACTAAAATTAGCTCTGTCATTATTTTCAAGAGAGTTAATAATTATAGGTCAGCCAGCCAATTGACCTAAAACCAGTGCCTCCTCCCATCTCCTGGAACTGTTAAGATTTAACAGATGCAAAATTGTGAAGATTGCCTCAGAGGAATATGGCAGAGACCTAGAAGATAAAACCAATTGTTTAAATTGAATTGAACAGGAGCAAAATGCATGGAATAAATCCACTTACCGACGTGGAGATAATGCACCATCCCAGCACAATTTTCCAAAAATCAAGGTCTATTTTATTTTCCAAAATGCTCTATGTCTGTTCTGGATAATGCAAGTTTTGGCAACAGATCCCAGTGCTGGTTACACATCATTGCAAATGTACTTAATGCCATGGAATCATACTGGGTATGATTATCAAATGGGTAAAAATGGTAAACCTAGTGTTCTGTACTCCACCAAAATAAAAGAATTTAAATGCTATGTTATTTATAAAGTCATAAGAATTTAAATGTTTCCATTTGTCTAAGCAGGAAGATGGAACAGAACCCTAGAAAATATTATAAATGTTGCTCGCAGATCTGTATTGCCTATGTGATGGATGGGCGCCGCTATCAAGGGAGGCAGAGAGGAAGGGGACAGGGAATCATCCATTTTCAAAGAGATCCATTTTATCACTGCATATGTTTTAAGAGCCTTATTTGTCTTCAGTTCTGTTGTTCTATCTTTTCATCCAAGTCAGTGATGCAATAAAAATAACTTGATCGAGCTCATCACCAGCTGAACACCTAATTTCTAATCGAGAATATTCCCCTTAGTAAGTAACAGGGACCAGCCTTGGCAAATTTACTTCATTTAACTGGGACTCTATTTCCAAATCTGCTGTGTGAGGAATTCTTTCAGTTCGAAGAATCTATCACTGTTCCAGAGTCTTTGATCATCACCACAATCACAATTTTCAGATTAAGTATTTCTAGATCATCAATCTATTCTCATATCAGGCTTTCACAATTTATATTAAGATTATCATTGGCTTATGGCCAGTAAGTATCGTAGAAAAGCCCTCTAGAGGGGCTTTGTCTTAAAACCTTGCCTTTAAGGAGTTCAAGTACTATAATTCCCATTTACAGGCATGACAATTGAAGCAAGATAGGTAATGATGCTTTCCTGGGGTCAGAGGACATGCAAACTGTGGAATGGGTTTCAGAAACTGCTACTCCTGGCCACTAGTATGTTACTCTTTCTACTATGCCACACTGTGTGTGTGTGTGTGTGTGTGTTTGTGTGTGTGTGTGTGTACATCCATGTCTCAAACTTAGTTCCAACAGCAAAGTCACTGTAAGAAGCCATTACTATCTGATTTATACTCTAATATTTATTAAGTGATTACAACATGCCACATACTATTCAAGGGACTTTACAAGATTATATAATTTTATCCTTATACCAACCCTATGAGTTAATTGTCATTATAATATTGCAGAGGTGGTACATAGTACATTGTGTTTTCCCCCCTGAGTGCTCACATTAAGGAACTAATTCATGTTCAAAAAACTCATTTATTAAGGGCCCACCACTTATTGAGGGCCAGCCACTGGTCTCAGTGTCAAGGACACATGAAGACATGTTTTGAAAATTGTCAATTGTACTCATTCTGATACTACCTTTTCACATTCAAGTTAACAGTAGGTCAAGAGGCAGTTAAATGACTCCAGCACATCTGGCTAAAGTGGTCAACTTTTTCTAGAATTTGAATTTAAAATTTTTTAAAATTTATTTATGATAGTCATACAGAGAAAGAGAGAGAGAGGGGCAGAGACATAGGCAGAGGGAGAAGAAGCAGGCGCCATGCACCGGGAGCCTGACATGGGATTCGATCCCGGGTCTCCAGGATCGCGCCCTGGGCCAAAGGCAGGCGCCAAACCGCTGCGCCACCCAGGGATCCCTAGAATTTGATTAGCCTACAATTTAACTGTAAAAGTTGACCCCTGAAATTTTGGTCTGAAGTGGTCCATTTTGTATCATATTACCCTATTTCTAGATTTATCTTTCTGACCAAAGTAGATGAAAGGCAAAGAGTTAACCTGCTGGAGATTTATTGCTTGTGCATTTCCAACTGAGTTGAGTTGATCAAAGAATATAAGAAAAAAGTTATTACTTGTAAAACTCACTTTTCACCTAGACTACAATGGTACATGTGAGTAGTTGTCTCTAATAGAGTGACATGAGGCAAGGTAACCCTTCAATTTAACTCCTTTTTATTCCATGGCATAACTTCCTAGGATGCTGTAAATATCTCTGTGTAGTGGTTAAAACACACAGTTCAGGCTCTAATCCATGCAAATTTACAGACAAGCTCGTCTACAATATACAGAAGATTTTTTTAAAGATCTAATTACCAGAGCATCTCAGAACAATGAGTGAGCATGCATTAAAGAAAAAATGAAATACAAGAACGGTAACAATGACAAGCCCACAAATACGATAAGTTAATGAAGCCTAAAAGATGGGGGGAGGAGCTGCACGATAATTCTGACAATAAGGCTTATCCTTTCTATTTTATATTTTCAACCACTGGAACCCCAGCTCCCTGACACCACCAACACTAAAATTTGAGAGACCATCTTTTGTGCATCCCTGTCTATCTTAGCTATCCTTGGAATAAATGACAGATGTTACAAAGCTCTAATGGTGACAGTCACAGGATCAACATTAAAACTGCTGCTAATGTAAAACCCCATACCAGAGTGTCTGGGCAGTTCAGTCTATTAAGCAGCTAACTCTTGATTTTGGCTCAGGACATGATCTCAGGGTCATGAGATCAAGCCTCACATCAGGCTCCACTCTGGTTGTGGAGTCTACTTGGGATTTTCTCTCTCTCCCTCTCCCTCTGTCCCACTTCCCTCTCTCAAAAAAATAAATTAAATTAAATTGAATTGAATTAAATTAAATTAAATTAAAAACACTGTACCGCAAGCCCCAAATCCAACTCAATGGATATATTGTAGTATAAACATCTATTTTGAAACTGGAGAGATCTAGGTTTAACTCTTTTACTCTGTGCCCTCAGGCCAGATACTTGAATCCCTTACAGCTTCAGTTTCAACCTTCATAGAAATAGAAGGATGACAACTCCTGCTTCCAGGAATTGTAGAAATGAAATGCTGCATACTGAAACCAATCACATTTTTGGGGCACATACGAGACACTCAATAAATGCAACTTCTACTCCTCTCCCCAAATGACCAAAAAGAAAAAGAAAAAAAAACATGTAGTATTTTAAATTCTGTAACAGGATATACTCTTTATAAATCTGCCTAATTCTGGGACAGAATTTCCAAACACAGAAGTGCCAAAGAGATCCTATTTTGGATAATTAAAACAGATGAATATGTTATGGATTACAATGCACAGATCCTAGTCCCTACAATGAGTAGATCAAACTTTAATAAAAGATATCCTTGTACAAATACAGCAAGCAGAGCATTTCAACTCCTCAAAGAGAGGTACTGCGAGGAGTGTCAGAGGTCACCTTATTATTATTCCTAGAAAGGAGAATTAAATTGTCTCTCTGTATATTCATATTGCTTTTTGGGATTTCTTCTAACAGCTTAGGTTCTTCCAACTTGTGCATCAGATCTATTGTTAGGAAACCAAAACTGAATTAAAAGCTAGAGCAGATCAAAACTTTCCAAATTAAATTAAAACCATTCACTCCGGCAAACGGCTCCAAAGCCCCTACCATGAGTGCAAGTGGCTCTGATGGGCCCTGTGGACACAAAGAAAGACAAGACATAATCTCTGCCCTCAAGGAAATGACAGACCATTGAGAGAGGTGGCTTGGTTCTAAAGCCAGATGGATGAAAGAATGTTATCTCTCCTAAAATAAGAATCTTTGGTTTAAGCATCGGACAACACATTTATTTTTTTTAAAAGATTTTATTTATTTATTCATGAGAGACAGAGAGAGTGAGAGACAGAGAGAGAGAGAGGCAGAGACACAGGCAGAGGGAGAAGCAGGCTCCATGCAGGGAGCCTGATGCGGAACTTGATCCTGGGACTCCAGGATCATGCCCTGTGCCAAAAGCAAGCGCTAAACCGCTGAGCCACCCAGGGATCCCCCCCCTTTTTTTAAAGATTATTTATAGACAGTATTCAAAGTGGCCAATGAGTTTTTTCCCAATAAACTCAAAAGTATCACTCATCAACTATAGAATAACCTTGTAAATGCTTAGTGAACCAGAAACTGCAAGACAGAAAACCATATTCTTTTCAAAAGAGCTAGTCCATTTAATCTTTCTATGCCTTAAAAGAAAGAGCATCCCTGGGTTCCAGGCTAGATATGACATCAACACACCCTATGGTTCTAACCTGAACATTTTAAGTCTGGAAAATGAAACACTCGGGTATTTAAACGTATCTGGGACAACTCAGTTGAAATGCAGGTATTACAGCATTGGTAGTTCTTCTCATCTTGTAGGTTACCATTAATGTGTGGGTGTTTTCAAAGTTTCCGAGAGCTGAGCTTATGTGACATGTAGCTTTTATGGTAAGAGTAATGCCAGTGGCTTCAACAGTGGGAGATCCCTTACAGAAACTACGAAGGGTTCCTTCTGGTGTACAATTCTATTGCTCTGTATCCCAAGGTTAAGCACTTGTTTCCTTGCTGGTTGGACAGTGTCCAAAATGACATCCTGCCCATATGGCTTCCTAGAAAGAACCACAGCTAGCAGGGCCACAGGAAGCATGCGCCCCTGTAACTGCAAATGCAGTGCAAGGCTCCGAGATGCAAGGTTGAAGATTTAACTGGACAGCACAGGTGCTTCTTACATTGAAGTTAGAAAAGTGACATCAGAAGCTAAATAAATATGGATCCCTGGGTGGCGCAGCGGTTTGGCGCCTGCCTTTGGCCCAGGGCGCGATCCTGGAGACCCGGGATCGAATCCCACATCGGGCTCCCGGTGCATGGAGCCTGCTTCTCCCTCTGCCTGTGTCTCTGCCTCTCTCTCTCTCTCTCTCTCTCTCTCTGTGTGTGTGTGTGTGTGTGACTATCATAAGTAAATAAAAATTAAAAAAAAATTTTAAAAAAAGAAGCTAAATAAATATACCAAATAAACCAGCTAAGGGGCTTAAGAAACCCAGTCGTTTGATAGAGGATTGAAATGTACACAGACAACTTGAGTCCATATACATTGTATGGAATGTGAAGGAGAGCCCTCCTGAATGTATAGAACCATAGGATTGTAGGGTTGGAAGGGCTATTTAGTTATGGTCATCTAGCTGAAATCTCCATGTGATACTTGACTCTCCTGTGCAGCTTCTCCTTACATATTTTCTGCAGCAGGAAATCCATTGTACCTCCTCTGCCTCAGGATGAGGCATACATTACTGAACACTCAGCCAAAACTGGCCTCCCTGATTGATTGGGATTCCATCTCTTAGAGCCACAAAGAACAAGCTTAATCCAGTTTCCCTTCCATTTGACAGATTGGAAGATGTATATTCTCTTCCTCTAAGTTCACTGCCTCTGTTTCCTATGATAAAGCTTGGAGCCCTCCCTTCCCTTTCTAATCCATTCCAGCTTATGCTCCATTTAACTGTGGCACTCAGCCCTCAGTGAAACTCTCATGTCACACTCTTAAAAGTTCCGAGTCAACTGCAATGATCACTGACCTTTTGCAAAACACTGTAGACTTCCTCCTGGCCGACCAAGAACCTATTTGTTATTTTGATCACAATAAGAAATGACATCCCATGCTAACCACTAGAAGCATGATGCCTCCACCATGAAGTCATTCCTGTTGTACCCTGACCTTATGCAGCTTACGTGGATCCCATTTGACTCCAGCAGACTGAATTAACACACATCTATAAAGTACCTAGTATGTGAAAATATTGTGTTTGGAATTGAGGATACCATGATGAATAAAACAAAAAGCCTACTCAGAGAACACACATTCCAGAAAGAAAGACAGAGGTGATATGACAAAAAAGTAAAGTGTGATACATATCATGACTAAGATATTCAGAAAGGTCCAAAGAGGAAAGCATCATTGATTCTGCTTAGGAGATGTGGGAGCACTATAAATGTCCCAGAAGGAGGTACTTTGGTAGATAACTTTAAAGGATAAATAGGATTTTGGGAGGAAGGAAGATTATTCCAACCTAAACTAGCCTATGCCAAAGTACAGAGATGTGAAAGCATTTGGTACACACAAGGACATCAGAGGCTGGAAGACAAGGCTCATGGGAGCAGAATGGAGCTCTGGAGAAGGAAAATGGGGGATAAGCTTGGGGCTGAGAGTTGAGATAAGGTTGGACTTCACTCTTCAGGAAACATAATACTGTCCAGGTTTTTGAGCAGAGAAATAAATGGTGACAAGTGTTTTGTTTTGTTTTAAATTAGTCAATCAAAGAATATGGAAAATGAGTTAGATGGAAGAGAATGTGGGTATATGGACAGGCAAGCGAATGATGGGATGTTCGGAGTGGGTGTCTGATGGGAGTCTGGGTGCCTGTGTGGATGGTGGCCTTTCATCAGACAAAAATGAAAAATATGACGTTGTAAAAGACTATGGGGGTCCATCTTTCTGAGTTATGTAAGGTTTCATTAATAATTATAACTCATTAATATAAGTGTAACAGTTAAGAATAAAATAGTTGGCTTTCTTAGTATATGCAAAGCATCGAGGTAAACATTTACTGTGTAGTTAGAAATGTGATCGTGGACAGGAGATGTAAGTTGAGGATCACCAGCATCGGTGGCAGGGTGAGGGTACAGGATAAGGCTGAGAACCATACAGTAAATCCTCTGAAATTTCATTATGGATATACTGCCTGTGCCACTGGATCAGTGATGAATAAAGCAAGGCATTTACACCCTCAAACAGCTATAAAACAAAAACTCAATTTCATAATTCATGACCCCCCTCCACAACAAAGCTACTCTTTTACTTTCCAAGTTGGGTGTGCTTTGGGGGCTACATCCAAGTCATGAGAATCATTTTCCTTGGGATACACGTCCAGCCATGATACAGGCACCAGATATGATTTTAAAGGAAGCGTTTGGCATGACGCATGTTTTCTGATTGTGAATGGGAGGAGGAAATCATGTTTAATGATGAATGAGGGTCAAAAAACAAAACAAACAAACAAAAACAACCCAGGTCATAACCTGAAATATCCTGGTTGAGACTTGCACTACTTTGTTGTCATAGCCCTGAGATATGAAAAGAACTCTACTATGTAATCTGCTCCTGATCTAGAAAACTGCAATAGACCGTAGAGTAGACCAATGGCACACTGTTAAAGGCAACAAGAAACCCAGGCAGTAGGATAGAGAGATCTGAACACCTTGACACCACATCTTGATAAAGTAATTTTATCTATATCTATATCTATATATACTTTTGTTTGTTCTGGTCCCTCAAAGTCTCTGTCTCCCCCTGACTGGTTTTACTATTAGATAAAACAACTGAATCAAATACTGTAATAAATATTGGCAGCTTTCAGCCTTGCCTTTTCATCCTGAGCCTAATAGGCAAAGAGCTTCAGTGAGTTTGCTGGCTTTTCCAAGTGAGTCTAGAGGGCCTTGTTTACCCTAGACCGAATCTTGGGCAAACAGTTCACGATCGCTCTACAAACAAACTAAAATTATGACCTTATGCTATTGTTTCTCAGCAATCCAAAGCTTCGATGCAGACTGTCTGCCCTTTCCGATGTAATTGGCTACGAAGCCACTTTTGTTGAAAATGCCCTAGGAAGATTCCTTGTGAATTGCATGGGTGTGGGCTGCCACATTAGGTAATTGTACTGCTTAAGTGTCAAAGTGACTTCCAAGAACCCTCCTCCACAAGGGGATGACAGATCAGCATGGTCTGGAGATACCAGGAAGGGCTTTCATGTGACACTCCTGACCATGCTGAATAATCCTTCTACCAGGTAAAGTATCCCTACTGAAGCTCTGAAGGGACAGAGAAAGTATGAAGATTGGGTGGTGGGGTGGGGCAGGGAGGAAAACAAAGGATGGATTGAGAAGGCACCATTTAACAGAATAACATATCAAGTACAGAAAAACTTGCTTGGAAATGGTGTTTGTTTTTCCCTTACCACCATTACCTTTAACACCATTTATTTTATTTTGCTTATTTATTTGAGAGAGAGAGAGAGAGAATGAGAGCACACAAATAGAGTGAGGGGAGAGAATCTTCAGCAGGCTCTATGGCCAGTGCAGAGTCCCACATGGGGCTCGATCTCACAACCCCAAGATCATGACCTGAGCTGAAATCAAGAGTCAAGGGTTTAACTGAAAGAGACACCCAGTGCCCCACCCATTTCTGTTTCCCTTGCATTGCGCCCCGCTATCAACAATGCACTCCATTCTGACGGAGCTTCTGTTACTCCATAGTTCTGACAAGGACCAAGTAAAATTTGCTACTTCCAAGGCATACGCTCAACAGCTTTAAGTATGAGAAAATTTAGTTGGGAGGTTTGGATTTTTAAAAAATGAACTATAGTTATGATAGAGTCCATTAACCAATTCTGAATTAAAGTGGAATTGAAATAAAATTATAGTAGAACATGTATAAAAGAACATGTGACATCCACATGGATACCAAATGAATCCATTATACTAAGTACTTTTCCAGTAATAGCAAATGAATTCATAACGATGGCACACTTAAGATCAAATGAAACCTAAATATATAAATGTCAAAATATCTATACGTGCTTCACTCTCACAATTTACCTTTTCATCGCACAAGAAATACAAAGTCAAAATGCTTCCATGCTGAGGATTGTCATCTCACACTTTTCGCGTGTGAACTGGGGTTGATGACTGTAAATGGAGTTTTATGTAAATCAGAAAGACAGATGATAAATTTCATGGGTTGGTCATGGCAAAGATGGCAAATTTCACAGTAAGTCACAGACTAATGTACAGACACACAACCGCAAATAAAATCCATTTAACTGCTAAGTAAATTACACTTCAGGGTTAAAAACGAGAGCATGGGTATGTCATAAGAGGTTTCCCTAAGACACGCCAAAAACTACATTCTAAAGTGACGAGTCTAGAAAAATCCTCCTTTAGGAAAATAGTGCTCTTTTGCACGAGCATTCAAATAACTTCAAAACATTGTTGCTTTTTTTGAAAATCCACAATCATGGATAATTGTTGCAAGTGATCAATGTGTTATATTTTAAGTGCAGAGTCCCTTTGGATTTTTCATCATTTGGACTTTATATGAATTCCCTCGAAATTGCGTCATTTATCACGGCAATAAATAATAGAGCAATGAACAGGTTTTTCTTATCCACAAAGGAATGGAAATCAGAATAGACAGAGGGCCCTATACAGTTTTTAAAAGTCTCATAAAAAAAGAGCACGTTAAATGTTCAAACCAGCCAGTGTTTGACTAGGTATTGAGAGACAGTTCAGATGTTTTCCACACATAAGCTCATGCTCATCAAAATGCTTACAAGCACATCACTTAGAACACGATTTTGTCTGCCCATTCAAACACCACTTTTTTCTCAATCTGGGAGGTCTATTTCAATATTATGGACATGATATAATTGCTCCTGCCAGCATTACAGATTTTTGCACAGCTGAGTGGAATCCACCAAGGCAATTTACCATAATGGTGTGGGCACATGTGCACATGGGCACAACACACACACATACATACTCCCTATCATCATACCCAGGAAAGAAAGGTTTTCACAGAATACAAAGGACAAAGGCCCTACATGACAAACTAAAATTTTATTAGGGGAATTCTAGTTCATTTTGAGCCTTATAATCTGTAAGAGCTAGAAAGATTTCCAGCCCCAGAAAGCATTTTGACAGGACATTTGCTTGCCAATTCAATCCTCAGGAGTACAGCAACAGACTAGGGCTAAATACAGATAATGTCATTTGGCCTGTTGTTTGATGGCAGTAAATTTGAATCTTGAAAAATAGCATCTACAGATGTTCCTTCTAAACAACAACAACAACAATTTTTAATGTTCTTCTGTAGCTATATTCCAAAGCATCCCTTAGGAGCCACTTCTTCCCAAAAGCATCAGCACCAGGCCAGGGTCAGAAGAGCTTCCTGGGAAGAATGCATTATGGGAGGAGAGTTTGTGGAGGTTGCCAGGACTTACGTGTCAAGACCGTGGCTTGT
Organism: Canis lupus dingo; assembly: GCF_003254725.2. Taxonomy (NCBI): domain Eukaryota; kingdom Metazoa; phylum Chordata; class Mammalia; order Carnivora; family Canidae; genus Canis; species Canis lupus. The sequence goes on along the minus strand of NC_064281.1, from coordinate 117,506,970 downwards.
TTAGGCACGGGGGTGGCACCTCCTAACGCCAAATAGCACACCTCTCTTTGGTTCAATATGGGGCTCAAGGACTCTCATGGGTAACTCCATCACTTTGGGTGTCTGGGATATTTAATTAAGCTAAGTAGAACGAGAGCCTACCCTGGGAGTCAGCCTGCTTGCCTGGCACTGTTGCAGGCAAGGCTGGTTTGAACGGAGCATGAGGAAGTAGGGATTTGGCAATTTTTCAGTTCATCTGTTCAATAAAAGTGGCCAAGGTAGATTATTTTTTGTCTGAATTATCAAGTTTGGCTGTCTCTGTTGATGAAATGACCCAGATAATTGCCAAATCTCCATTTCACCATCTCCACAACCCAAATATGTCAGCAATCTTTGGAGGATCACATTACTTACCCTGACAGCTTCCCCATTTGTTAAATAAGATGAACAGTACCTGACATCACATCTCGTTTAGAAAGCAATATGTAACCTTCGGGTGAAATGCATAAATTACTGGGTATTTAAGCTTTAATGGAAAATACACAATGACAAACACCAATGCAAATAAAATTTGCTATGAAAATCTTGAGATTATATTAGATACATTTAGTCTTTATTTTGTCCTTCCTCAGAATTACTGCCTGATTTTTAAGCCCTCTGATTGAGTTTGCTGCTTTCCAAAGGAAACATATGGCAAGTGAAAATTCAAAGGCAGAGACCCACCAGTTTTCTAGCTCTAGTGTCTACTCTGGCAACTGGTCTAAGGACAAATTGTGGCTTTCACGGCATTACGTTTCTAGAAACTGATTTTTTTCCCCCTGAAAGACCTAAACACAGACCCAGTAGGAAAGTTTATCACCATCTACCAAGAGTTGTGATATTCCCCTATCACTTGGACTTTCTTCTGACTTTGTTATGATAGCATTTGGCCTCCAGATAGGTGCATCTCCAGCTCTTCCAAGTATCAGCACCACCCAGATGGCATTATGGATGCCTTTTTCAAATCCCACCCCTACATTTTCCTTGACTGCTCTACACACTATTAGTCATTATTGTGGTAGCTTCCTCTAAGCCAGAAGATATAAATGTGTCTGGAATCTGACTGGCAGGGGTGTCATAAAACAGTGCAGATTGAGTGTGTATATGTATGTGTGTGCATGCATGCGTGCACACACAAAAACGCTGCACACATATGCATACTCACATATGCATGTGTGCACACACACTGCATATACACAAACACACTAGCTCGCTTTGTAACACTCTCTAGGGAGAAGTGGAAATATATTTTTCTCACGATAAAAAGCTAGGACGGATGCCCATCAATCAAGTCCTGTCTTCCCCTCCCCATCCGTCTCTGTTCACGGATGAGCCAGTTACTACACAGGGAACCAGTCAGCAAACTCCTGAGATGTTTCCTCAAATTATGGCATAGCTACTCCCTCAGAATCGAGAGCATTACATCGATGTGAATAGTGGCATATCAAAAGGTGAGACCCTTATAATATTACACATTCTAAAATAACCTGGCCAAAAGATTTTCTCACTCTCATCAATTGCTGTCAATTGATTTCTCTTATTGCAAAACTGACTGCAAGACATCAGGAGACACATATCTGTTTACCCTGGTATCAAAGAGATTCAGTCCTTGATACAGTATAGAATCTAAGCTGACATACTACACGGAAGAAATACTGGAACTCAGAGGACATCCACTGCTTTGGCTGCACATTTCATTTTATTTATATCCTACGAGGGAGAACACATCTGTAAACATTTTCAAAGTTTAAAGTACAATGCAGAGGGACTGCCTACATTATTATCTATGCAGAGCACGCAGTTTAACATTTGTTTATGCAAACCATATAATTGGAAACTCTGTCCATTTTCTGCTTGTGCTAAGTATTCTGTGTATAAATACTTTTTCATAGTAGATAAATAGGGTTTTTATTTAGGTCTTATCACCTTCATATTACATATTCATTGATTTCTAAACTGCCTTAAACAGCTCTGTAGCTGGGAAACATTATGAATTCAGCTTTGGCACCTTGGTATTACATTTGCATAGCAGGTCACGCGTCGCTTGACATACATGCAAAATTGCACTGCGGCTATTTTATTACAAGCCACAAAAGATATTCAGAAACTGCATACAGCATCAAAAATAAATTAAAATGGATCAAAGACCCAATAGGAAGCCACATTTTTTTATTGTTTTGTGATGCCTGAAGCCATTTAGATGTTCTAGTCAATAAACAAAAGTTAGACTAACAATTTTTAGTCTTCCTGGTTTTATATTCTAATTACCAAAGGTTAACACAATTTTTCTTTATCACATCAGGACTGACTTTAGTTGTAGTTAAGAGTTAAATATGAAATCCCCTGTACTATGATGCCCGCAGTTACATGGATACCCCAGACACACGCGTGTACGGTTGCCGCCATAATGAAATTATGTTTTGTTGCAATACATTCAGCATTTGCACTTCTGAGGAGACTGGGCATTTATTAAAACTGTATCAGCATCCCATTACAAATTACCTGGTCCTGGTATCTTTATGCTCAAATACATTAGCAAATATTTTTCTAGGCTAAATCTATAACAGATTAGAAACCGGCTACAGTATCATCATTTCTAGACGCTCCGAAATAACTGTCAGTAGACAAGACACCCAGAGCCCTGGGCAGGACTCTGATGTTTTGCATATACAACACCCCCACCATGTCTTTGTGGACGCAGTGACCTCAGATACTTCGCTATGGAAGCTATTCATCAAATTGCCAAAGTTCAGAATTATAAATTTACCTAAATTGACTCCTTTTAAAAGAGAACCAGAGATAAGACAAATGTCCCTTGTTACCAAAGACAGACATGTGCATGAGGAGTTTGGGTGTCAGTGAGTAGCCCAATCTGCTGACAGAAGATGATGTAGTGGCAAGACCTAAACACAAGACCCATAATTCCCAACTTTGTTTATTCATCTGAGATAGTAACTCTCAGCCTAGAATTACACTCTATGGTTAAGGAAGCTTTTTCAGCTGGACTTGATTACAACCTGTAGTTGGTCACTGAATCAAAGGATTTTGTTCAAATGGTGTAGCACAACATTTTGGTATGTTAAAAGTTGTATTATAACCTCACCCATAAAACTGTTAATTCATTTATAAATCTCTATAATCCAAGGCCAAAGCCTGTGAGTACAGAACACAGGCTGGATTTCCACAACATACTTCTCACATGAACCACACCTCTAGTACAACCTCAAACATTGCTTGTTTGAGATTCTGGCAAGTGGACTAGGAACTTAAGATGCTTAAGAGGCAATCCAAGTACAGGGGCACCTGGGTGGCTCAGTGGTTGAGCAACTGCCTTTGGCTAGGGTCGGATCCTAGGGTTCTGGGATCGAGTTCCACATCAGGCTCTCTACAGGGAGCCTGCTTCTCCCTATGTCTCTGTGTCTCTCATGAATAAATAAATAAAATCTTTAAAAAAAGAAGTAATCCTAGTGCAGAATCTTTTAGGTTCTTATAATTGTTTCCTCAATCTTTAATAGTTGTCTCATCAATACTTATCTTTATGACATTTTTTAAACAAGTGAACTTTACTGATGTAATAGGTAGAGGGAGACCTTCTGGATATGTTGGGATGGGGTGAATATATTTTGCAAGTGGGATGGACATGAATCTTTGAGGCCCAGAGATTGGATTGTGGTAGAGAGAAGGATGCCTCCTCAAAGGTGCCGATAGCCCAATCCCCAGGACCTTTGTATATGTTACCTTCCGTGGCCAAAACAATTTTGTAAGATGTGATTAAGGTAAGGATCTTGAGATGGGGAGACTGTCTTGGGCTATCCTAGGCCAACAAAATTTCGGGAGTCTTCAAAGGTGTAAGAGAGAAGCAGGAGAGTCAGTATTGGAGAGGGCAATGTGACAGTGAAAACAGGAATAGAACAGGCTATGTGAGGATGGAAGTGGAGGTCAGAGAGAGAAGGATTTGAAGATGGTGCACTGTTGGCTTTGAAGATGGAAGAAGAGGTAATAAGCCAGGAAATGCAGGTAGCCCCTCGAAGCTAAAGCAGCCAAGAACCAAAAATTTCCCTAAAGCCTCCAGAAAGAAGAGACAGGCACACTGAGTTTTGCCTATGATTTCCATTTCAGATCTCTAACTTCTAAGAAGCAGAAGAGAATAAATTTGTTTTAAGCCACTAAACTGTGGTAATTTGTTACGACAACAATGGGAGACTAACAGAACTGAGTTTTGTCAAAACATTCAACTTCATGTCATAGGAGAAACAATTTCCTTTTTTCACACTCATTTTTCCCTGGCTTATACAATACTGAGTTAAATTACATAATTACAATACTAAATACAACTGTCATTAACAGGATTAGGGGCAAACAGCTAACCTCCCACTAGCCGTACAATTCAACTGGTGGGAGCTAAAGCAGTAGGTGTACCTGAAAGTTGCCTCTGGCAGCCAGGACATTGCCCACAGGGCTTAGAGAACATTGGCGAATCTTCCAGGTTCACAGTTGGGCAGAGGTAAGTTAAGGAAGCTGGTATGGTACTTGGTGTTAGAGCAAGGGTTCTCCCACTCCCATGCCTTGCACTATTCTTAAAAACACAACATTGGGTCAGCCCAGCCCGGGTGGCTCAGCAGTTTAGCTTCGCCTTCAGCCCAGGGCCTGATCCTGGAGACCCAGGATCAAGTCCCATGTCAGGCTCCCTGCATGGAGCCTGCATGTGTCTCTGCCACTCTCTCTCTCTCTCTCTCTCTGTGTGTGTGTGTGTGTCTCATTAATAAATAAATAAAATATTTTAAAAACACAACATTACCATACAATACAAATATCCTATCCTTTGAATAGTCAAGTGAATTTTTAAAACCATATTTTGTTTTCACTTCCACTCAGCTCACTGGAAATGTCTGGTGGCATCACAGAAAAAAAGAAATGAGAAATTTGTATGGATTCTCTAGCCTGGCTGCAGATCACTTCCTGAATGCTGTGCCTTTTGGGCATTAGTGGATCTGTGCATATGAAGATATTCAGGGACGCAGGTTAAAAGCTCATTTGAAAATATTCATGAGTCCTAGTGCCTGGTCCTTGGGTGGAAACAGAGGGGTCAGCATCATTCCATCATGGCAAAATAATGTGGATGTTTTCTGGAGTTCATTCTTATGAAAGGTGGTTGAAGATTTGGCATTTATAACGCTGATACGCCACACCTGGTCAAGAAATCATCATGTGTTCTTAGAGATTTGTTTCTCTCTCTTGTGAAATGATTCTTTCTCTAAATCTCAGGAAGGTGCTTACCTTGGGAACCTCCTGCGTGATCAAATAATGCCATGATGTTAGACCCAGCATGTTAAAAGACCACTTTTACGTAAGCTCTACTGGCTGATGGGATGGCTTATCTCTGGCCTTGGCCTGGCTTCTCTGAGAGATCACCCAAGACGAAGATTCCTAACCTGAACTACTTTCTCTGGAGCACACTTTTTAAAAAGGAACAAATTAGTTCAAAGCATGATTGCGGACCACCGTGTGAAATTCCCACATTCTTAGCAGTTTGAAAAATGTTTAATTTATGTTTATGTATTCTTATTCAAAATGTTAGTTAACAGCCTGTAGGGACCCAGTAATAGGACCTTTTTTTTCTTTTTTATGTTTATTAGCTACATTAATGACTGTTTCTGCAATTCCACTGCAAAGACTCTCGTTAATGAATGCCAATTAATTCTGAAATGATTTTAAACAAAGGGTGATGAGAATAACCAATCAACCATGACAGTGTAAAGAGCAAGCAAGCTGCTGTGGCCTAAATTTCCCGCGTTGATTATTTGCTGTCAGATGGTATTGTTATTCATCAGGGCTGTCTTCTGATTCTATATACATGCATTACACTACAGTGTCATTATCTCAGACAGAGTTGGGGCAACGTCTCCAATGGCACAGATTCCATCATGACCAGGCGTCAGCACCATCCAAATGCATAGCCTCGCTACCTATCACCAGATGGGGTCTTATCAGACAAATTCTGCTTTCTACTTGGTAGGCACTTGGTCGATATTTGGGAAGTTAAAATGAGGCTAGAAATAAAACCTAGTCCACACAAATGGTAACTGAGTGGGCAGGCTGCATGGTGGTTAATAAATCATATGCTTTATGATACCCCATGCATAGTTCAAAACAGACATTCTATTTCCAAATTTAAAAACAAACACAACATCTCAAAACCCTTACTGGAAAATGGTGAATCAAGTAATTCTCCTAAATTCATTCATTATAATTAAATGACAATTGCTGCATGAATGCAAATGCTTCTGTGAATGTATCTCTCTGGAGTTAGAGCATCAAAACATTCAAACAAACCCCAGGTAATTTAAGCCTGATAAGCCAATGTTTTCTTTTTAAGATATGAAAATACTCAAACATGTTGTTCATGAGTAGCTTTGGAACTTTATGAGCTTTACTGTCCCCTCTTCCACACCCTACCTGGGACTGTGGATGGACACTAGGTTGTATCCAATGGTCCCTTCCAGGTTAACAAGAGTCATGCCCTAGAGCACATGCCTTTGAGTGAAGGGTCTTTTCCAGCTAAAAGAGCTTCTCCCTGTAAGGCACCATCAGGAGGCTGGTCCTAGCCAATCGCACAGCTTTCTGCCCTTGGGTATTTCATCCTTAAACAGGACTCTGATTTTGACTTTCATTTTTAAAGGGTGGGTGGCATGAGGAAAGGAACTTGAATTCAATATAAGTCTATACCAAATGACAGCTTATTGGCAGGTGAGGCCAGAAACACTCATTCAATTGAGACAATGGCTTCCTGTCCTTTGGCAGGCACAGCCAATGGGCTCGGGCACTCGCATGCATATAAAAGACAGAATTATGACAGTATATAGCAAATGAAAGCCTTTCCTCACGTGGCTTGGTCCAGGGGGCCAGAAACAAGGATCGGGTTACACCAACTGGGGACAGTTTAAGGAAATATATGTAAATCAGGGCACTCCGGAGAGAAATAGTGGAAAAACTAAAAATCGGCAGAAAAGTCCTAGGCTAAGTATTTATTAGGTACACCACCATCAGTGGAGAGACCACTTTCCATGAGATGCAAAGAACATGCATATTTGTATAAATGCATGTGTCCATGCAGTGCCCCCAGTGTCCCAGACCCCTGCTTCTATTCCAGGCAGAAGCATGCATTCCTCCAGCAACTGAGAGCATTCTGACTCCCCTTAACTGAACTACCTTTCCAGGGATTGTCCTTAGCCTAAGAGAGCTCCTCATGCAAAGTCGCATCCCCTTCCTGGGGACAGCATGTATCTAGTAACTGGATGATGCAGTGGTTTATAGGCCTGGCACCTGGTCTAAATTTGGGACAACTTTGAAAAGTTATTTCAGTTTATTCCTTCATAGGTGTTGACCCTAAAAGCACTCCTCAAAATGCTTCCCACATACAAATCGCCATCTCAGAGTTGGCTTCCTCACGAAACTGAACTGTGAGAACATCATTACATGTCAATAACATCCGTGATCTCTGTGTACATAACACCAGAAAATAAATAAAATGTGCAACTATATCTTAGGTTTTATATGTTTATATATGTCTAGTGCCAAAATATATGTGACTTCACCTTACCAGAAATTAGTAACTCATGATTGTTAAAGATTATATAAACCTCACCCAAACCAGAAGTGGCCAGTTAAGTTTAAATTACCTTAATAGCAACCTCTCCCATGGTGAACTAAAACACAAGTATCAAAACAGCACACAGAAAACCTAGTCAAGTTTTCCAGAATATTGGGTGCAGCCCATAGACCTTGTGATACAAATTGGTAATGCTGACCAATATACTGTGTTCTAAAGCTTACCTTATTACAGGTGAGGGTAATCTCAGGGGTTCTGTTTTGTTTGGATTTGTGGGAAAAAATCATTATCCACTGGAGAAAATGTAAAAATACTAAGTGAATCATTCTTCAAACTCTCTCATGCTGAGTTTTAGGCCAAGATACCCATGGCCACGGAACGATGATGATACTTGAACATTCCATTGTACTTTAAAAACCTTATATATTCAGGACGCCTGGATGGCTCAGTGGTTGAGCGTCTGCCTTTGGCTCGGGGTGTGATCCCGGGATCCTAGGATCCAGTCCCTCATCAAGTGCCCTGCAGGGAGCCTGCTTCTCCCTCTGCCTGTGTCTCTCTTTGCCTCTCTCTCTGTCTCTCATGAATAAATAAATTTTAAAAACCTTTGAAAAAGAATTTTATACATTCAAATGAACATGTAGGGATAGTTCTATCTTCTCCTTTATTCAGGAAACCCTTGTAAACCCAAATTGTTGCATCTCATCTAAATTCAATTCTTCGGAGGACTACTTCTCTCGCATCTACAAATCAAGCAAGAAAGAACATTTTGAAAACTAACAACTTGGATAGTTTCAGACTACTACTCCAAGACTAATTGTTTTTAGGAGAAACAATGTTTCTGCCTTAATTTTGTTCATTGATCATTGCCACAGCTAAGGTAGAGGCCAATTTCAGGTGATGAGTAGTTATGGCTGTGTCCAGGTGGAGTCGGAGGCCTCAATCAGGCTCACTGGGAGTGAGCGCTGCTACCAAGCAGTAATGCTGGCCATCACTGTAGGCCAACTCCACTTTACAGAATATAATCTGACCTCCTGAGGATGACACAAGACCTTCAGTCTCAGCACAGACCACTCCAGCCAGCACGTGAGATGGTCCAGCAATAGCAAACTATGGGGTGTCCACTCACTACCACACTCATCCAGATTCTTTAGCCTTCATGCATACTGTGCCCTCATTTGGCTCTGTGGCCAATTTGTAGTCATAGTTCATGATTTAGTTCTTCACTCACATCCACTGGGAAACATTTTAGGCTCTCTTAGGCCGAATTAGTGCTTCTAAGAGGGTGCCTCCCTACTCATCTCTCCTTCATTTCCTTTACTTATAATCCTGTATCTCTCTATACTATGAGTTTCTTGAGGTGAGAGATGGCAATTACCACCATGTAAGATCCATGGACATAAAATAAACATTTGTTGAATAAATGAGTGAAAGTAAAAAAAAATGTATTTACATTTTCAAAAGTCTATATTTCATATGTTTCATCTACTAGGGAGCTAGGGCCCAAAAAGAGATTTCTGGTGGTAGCCAACTGATCAAGAAAAAAAGCTCTATTAAATAATAGCCCAGGAGAGTAGAAGCACAAACAGAACCACAATTCTATCCTTTGTTAGTTAATTTTACCCTTCGGGGTCATTATCCAAGACTATACCTTTAAACATAATACATTTCCAACTCTCAGAACCCTCAGCATGAAGGTTCAGTGTGTTTCAAATTATACTGATCCATTTAGAGAAGTTTGATTTGACAGTCTTTTAGATCATGTCTTTGTTGGTTTACAAATTAAAGATCCATTGGAAATGAGGAATGTATACTATTACTGTGCTTATAGGTCAACAACAAAACAGCCTCAAAACTATTCTGGACCTGACTTTCCAGAATATTAGGTAAGGTTTCATGAGGGCTTACCACATACTAGGTACTGCTCTAAGCACTCTATGGGGGCCAACTCATTTAATTCCCACACCTTTTTGGAGGAGGACCTATTATCATTTCTGTTTTGTAGATAAGATGATCAAGACCTAGAGTCATGGTTATGGGCTAAATTGCATGCCCCCCAAAATTCATATGTTAATGTTTTAAACCTCAGTACCTCAAATGGACTGTATTTGGAAATAAGGCCTTTAAAGAAGTAATTTAGGTAAAATGAGGTATTGTGGTGGGCCCTCATCCAATATGACCAGTGTCCTTTTAAGAAGAGGGGATTAGGACACAGACGCACAGAGAGGGATGACCAGGTGAGGACACCAGGAGGAAACTGCCATCTGCAAGCCAAGGAGCCCCCAGGAACCAACCCTGCCAACACCTTGATCTTAAACTACCAGTCTCCAGAACTGTAAGGAAATAAACTCCTCTTGTTTAAGCCATCCAGCCTGGGATACTTTTTTAAGGCAGCCATAGCAAACTAAGACAAACAGAATACCTTGCTGAAGGTCATAGAGCTAATACGAGATGCAGATTCAGGCAGTTTGGTCCTGGAGTACATGCTCCTAACCACTAAGCAATACTGCCCTCCACTGAGCTGGCCAGCCATGGTCCCTCTAAATGGTGAGGTCTAATTCCCCTGGCATGCTGAGAAAAGAAGGCTGGACTGAGGGTCAGGAGATTTAAATCCTGGTCCCTGCCCTATCACTGGCACAACACACTGTCCAAAGCAACATGTTGCTCTCGTCGGGCCTCATTTTCCCCAAATGTCTAAATGAGAGGTTTGGACTAAATGATCCCTATGGATCCTTCCTTCATCCTTTGTAGTTGAGCAAGTCTCTGGTCCACATGGCCAGAGAGCTGGCAGTAACGGTTGATTCAGTGGAAAACAAAAAGCTCTGCGCCAGGTTATACAGTTATCTTTGACTTGCCATTGAATGATTATACAATTGACCCTTGAACTACACAGGTTTGAACTGCACAGGTCCACATATACATAGATTTTTTTTATTTTAGAAATACAGGACAGTACTGCAAATGTATTTTCTCTTATGATTTTCTTCATAACATTTTATTTTCTCCAGTTTACTTTATTGTAAGAATACAGTATATAATTCACATAACATCCAAAGTATGTGTGTGTGTACTGACTTTATGTTATTGGTAAGACTTCTGGTCAACAGTAGACTATTAATAGTTAAGTTTGAGGGGAGTCAAAAGTCAGATATGGATTTTCGACTGCACAGGGAGGGGTTGGCCCCTTAACCCCAGCATTGTTCAAGCATCAACTCTATATGCTGACCATTCAGGGCATTCTCTTCCTCAAATATTTGATCACTACTGCTAAATTTATCAAGTTGCCTCTTACAGACAATCCCTCACTGCAAACTGCAGCCAGTGCAAATGAGCAGCCTTTTTCCTTTGGAAGATCTATGATTCTAGACACTTCCTCTCCTCTGACCAGAGCAGTCTGGGTCTGATGACATCAGGGGTCCATTGATTCAAACAGGCCTTCCATTAGATGAGCTGTCAGACTTGGCTGAGAAAGCCTGAGTCTTTCGATAACATTTTAATTTCATATTTCAACTGCACATGACTCTGGAATTTTGTATACACAAAGAATACTTTAGAGATTGCAAACAATGCCAGTCAATTGAACACACCAAGGGGAGAATAGGCTATTGATAATTTGTACATTTCTAAATGAACAAATAACCAGTAGATTCCATTCATCTGTAAGGTGACAAATGCACCAAGGCCAGTCAACTGCTCTCTGAGTATCCATGTCTGCTTTGCAGCAGCAAATCAACCCAGAGGAGCTAAGGATAAAGTCTTTCAAATATGCTTGCAAAAAAGCAAATGATTAGATTTGATTAAATCAACATGGCATTCTACTGATGGGCACATGTTAAATAGTTGACAAGAGCTTTGGGTGCTGAGATTGAGGGAAAAGCCCTTGGGATTAGGCAGTGCCGCCAACATTATCAAAGGGTATCTGTTCACCTCTGCTCTACAGAACAGCCTATTGGCAGTGCCACTCAAGCAATTAGGTCAACTGAATCCATGACCTAGAAGAAGATACATTCTCTGCCCAGCAGCGGTCTTGGGGAACACACATGCTTAAAACCCTGGGACTCCCCAATACCCCTAGTACCCACTGTGAGAATCACACTCCCAACATGTGTTTCCATATATAGTAAGATAGGCCTTAAGCAGGACAAGTGTCTGCTGGAGTGCCAGTATCTGAAAAGCAAGTTGTCCCCTCAAAATTCATGTATTGAAGCCCTAAAGCCCAGTACCTCAGAGTGTGACTGTGTTTGAAGACAGGGCCTTTAAAAACTTAATTAAGTCAAAATGAGGTCATTCAGGCCAAGTTGGATGAGCGGTGTCCCTATAAGAAGACAGTAGAACACAAAGACACATACAGAAGACCATGTGATGACACAGGGAGGAGAGGGCATCTACAGGCCAAGGAGAGAAGCCCCAGAAGAAATCAACCTTGTTGACATCTTGACCTTGGGCTTCTAGCCTCAAGAAGTACCAAACACACACACACACACACACACACACACACACACACACACACACACACACAAACCAAGTGTCTTGTTTAAGCCATCCACTCTGACACATGGAGCAAGGGTCAGGTCAAAAGAGAGTTCCAGAGGCTTCACCTCTACCTTTAGGCAATGAGAGGCACTCAAAGGTGAGCCTGGCTGCAAGGCACAGAAGGCATGGGGGATGGGGAGAAGGAGGACAAGACCAGAGGCAAGAAAAGCAGGTATGGCAGTCAGCTGAGTCATGACGATCACCTGGTGTAAGGTGATGGCGAAAGCGTTGGAGCTACAGTTTCAAAGTAAATGAAGGTACGCCATCATGACTGATAGGGGACAGGGCAAGAGGAAGTGGGAATGAATCTTCGGTGATTACATGGTAGGGCCGTCAACCATTCAGTGTTAGTTAGGTATGGGGCACCTGTGGGAACATCCAAGTCCAGACGTCTAAAAGGCAGCTGTGTATGCATATCTGATGTCTAGTGCATAGCAGGTATTCAGAACAGAAGAAAGGAGAGAGGAGGAGGAGGAGGAGGAACAGGAGGAGAAGGAGAAAAGCAGAGATGAGATTTATCATATGTAAGGCCACATTCTTTACCCAGCTGGTTTTCTCTAACACCTTTATCTGTTTAAACATCAGTGTCAATTAAACCCTTTGGCACACTTCCCTACACCCTCAGTTGTGCCATGAAGGAAAAACACTGTATAGAAAGAGACCAGGAAGTTACAGACACAAGCTTTTGGTTTCACAGCAGGATCAAGCAGAAGGGAAATCAAAGTCTCAAGATAATGAGCTCTTATCTAAGTACCAATATCATCTTAAGGAGCAAACTAAATATGTAGAAAACTCTAAATCTCATCAACTAAATGACATTTGAAAATATGCCTTTCAACATTTTTTTCTAGTATGAAAGGCACTACTGAATTTTCTGCTGCTACCAAATCAACACGTTGATATGCACCTAATTGACTTTAATTAAAAATAAAGAAACAAGGCTACCACCATGAGAAAACTTTCGATTTTTGCAATCTCCATATGTTATTTTTAAACATCTAAAAAAATCAAACCCATCCCCAAATGTACAAAATTGCAAGTTTTAAAACACGTTTTTGGCAAGATTTTTTTTTAAATAGTTGAAACTGAAACCTGATCATTTGATCTGTTTTTTTTTTTTAAAGAGAAATCCTGTCATATAGAGATGGCCATTTCTTCACTTTCACCCAATTCTAATGAAAACGCCAACACATGTTTTATGAAATCAAAACTGATGATTCCGATATCAGAATTTAGTTGGCAAAATGTCCTTGGTCACAGCCACTGTTGGAGCATGACACTAAAGCATGTTTGGAGGCCACATGAGGTCTTTAATTTCACAAGTTCTTGTGTATTCATCCCATGTAGGCATGCTTTATTTTGCCTGCTGATCTATACCTACCTTGTTTCAAAAACATTGCTGCGAAATTAGGGTGTTCCATCAATAGCTAATCAATTAACGGTTTCTTGGTAAATGCAAAGATAAATAAGGCACACTCAGCTCCCTAGCGAATTATGATCCAAATAGCATTAGAAGACATGCATGCGTACTACATACCCCAACAGAAGACAGCATTTGCCCAGTGCCCTTAAGTATTAGACAAAAATGCACAGGATTGCAGTGGTGGTAAGGCTTCCAGGGAAGAGGAAGAAATGAATGCTTTGGAGGGACTTACTGTGTGAACCAGGCACTGTTAGGCATCACACACACACCACCTGTATGTCTGCGTGATTCTCATCTCCAGTTGAGACAAGTGAAGGTTTGAGAGGCTAACAAGTCACTTGTCTAAAGGTCCCACCAGTGATGTCAACTGCCTGAGCACTGGTTCATGTCTCTCTCCACTTCTAAAGTATCCCACTCAGAACAACTCATATTGTCATATGGGTCACACCCTGTCAGTATCTAGCACAGAGTAGGTGCTCGGTCACTGGGTGCTGCATTCTGGAATGAAAAGCAGAAGGGAAGGGGTCACTCCTGCTGTATACATTTATGTGAGAGTCTGAAGACCTGCTTTCTGCCTGGGCCTCTTATTCAGCACATATGCAACGAGTTCAATGATTTCACTTCTTCCCTCAATTTCTGAATTGCAGATACACACACACACACACACACACACACACACACACGAAATATATATATGAAATTGGCACGAATTTGTCAGAATGGAAATCATTACAGAAACATAACATGTTATTACATTTGTATTAGTTATCACAGATTCATTTAGATTTTGCTAAAAATCACAGACTTGACAATTTTCACAAAAAGTATACTAGTAAATTCCATGCCGGCAATTTCTGAAATTAAAAAGTACATTGGCCTTCTGACTTCAAATCTCCTGAGGAGAAAATGAAAGTATAAGTGGGGGAGCAGGGACAGAGGGAATGTAGGTTAAGAAGGTGGGGGAGAAAGGGAGGGAGAGGAGGGATGGAAAGAAAGAGAAGGAGAACGATATGAATAAATGAAATGAATGAGTGAAAGCCATATATTAAAGTTCTGAAATTTTGCACAAGAGTTAAATAGACCAGCAATTTTTAAAAATGAAGATAAAGTGGTATTCTGGTAGGGAACTGGAAGGGAAGGGAGCTCTTCAGAAAAAGGGAGATATTTGGCCAACTGGAGCATTAAGTTCCAAAACCTGTACTTGTATAGGAATGCAACCTCTGAAATGGCTCCTATCTACAGTGATATTTCACCAGAAGAGATTTTTGTCCAAAGGGATTTTATCGCCCCATTCTAGAGCTTGGATATTTCATTTAGGTATTCATAATTCCGAAAATGTTATCCAGTATTTTAAGAAAAGAAAAAAGTCAAACTCATAGGAAAATCAAGTCACCCCCTGTGCTAATTTGTGCTAGACAGAAAGGAATGAAACCTTAAAATCTCTATGCCAATGTTTCAGGTGACCCGGTGTATTCCTTTGGCATCCTTCAATAATCCCTGTTATGGGACAGGTGTAACTAACTGAGCTGAAAATGTTCCTGGTTCTGTTTAAATATTGCAAGAACTAATGAGTGTATAGAACTAATTATTACATTACTTTTAGCCACTGGTCACTATTCTTCCATCTGCCCTTCCCCCTTCTCAGCCCCTCCCCCATGATGTCAGTGCCAAGAGCCGAGCTAAGCCTTGACCTAGCACTTCACTTGTCATTGCCCAGGACTGTGGCTCAGACGAAACTGGCTCACATCAGATTGATTCTAACTTGGGCCTTAACACATTTAACTTGAACTTAAGCACCTACAGAAATGTCTTTCATTGGAAATGTCTAACCTTGATCCCATTCTAAGTTCTACTACTTAAATCAGAAAAGCAATGGTCGCTCTTTGTACACTAGAGAAGCTTCTCAAAAAGTACACGTTTATTTCTACTTACCTGTTGGATCCTAAGAACTGCTTTGGTGTCTAAACATATAATATAAATAATGCCGGGGCGCCTGGGTGGCTCAGGGATTGAGTGTCTGCCTTTGGCTCAGGGTATGATCCCGGGGTCCTGGGACTGAGTCCCACATCGGGCTCCCTGCAGGGAGCCCGCTTCTCCCTCTGCCTGGTGTCTCTGCCCCCTTCTGTGTGTGTGTGTGTGTGTGTGTGTGTGTGTGTGTGTCATGAATACATCAATAAAATCTTTAAAAAAATACAGATAAGGCTCATGGAAAAATAGGTTCTAACAAACTCGAGGTTAAAAGATGGCAATGTTAGTTTTAAAAAAAATGAAGACATTTCCCTTTTGAGTTTATGGTACAACAACCAACGTGTAACTGCATTGACCTGATTTCTACTTCACCAAATAATTACAAATGCATTTCTCAATTTAGTGACCAGGGTGCTTATTCTGTAAATTGATACTTGCTTACTGAGGTTCATTTTTAAACTCTGGAGCTCTGCTCTGACATTTAGAAAATCAAATAGGTGTGTAGGTGGCCAGGTATATATTTGTTCTAAGTGCCTAAGTGCTATTTCGAGCGGTTACAGGAATTTGTGCTTTGAAGAGGGGGCCCAGGTTAGGAAATTGGACTCTGCCATTAATGATGTACTTACAGGTGATCCCTTTATCAGACTTGCTATGTTGCCTTTTAAAAATGTTTTGGAGAAACGAATTGCATTTCTCAGCAAATGCTATTTGGGCTCACATATCACACTGCAGACAGATGCTGCATTTGAAGCTAAAAGTACAGATTTAAAGGCCAACCAAAAGTTTCCTTCAAAATCAAAACTGGTGGGCATGGCTGAATTGAAAGGAGTCAGAATTCTAAGGGCTGACTCTAATTTGAAAGCTTTCTGATTAGGAAGGGCCAATTATATTCATTAATCATTTTCTAACAATAACGATCCTGCTCGGATTAAGAATAGCCTCCCCATCACTTCCTCTCCAATGACGATGCTTTTAAATTTTTTAATGCTTTTCAGATCGAGATTGTGCATTAGCTTATCTTCATTTAATATGTTTGCATAGGCTCTCACACGGGGTATCTTCTGAGCAATTAGGTATGGGTAAAATTAATGTAAGCCAGGCACAAATTCATTTTAATGATGTAAAGTCAACAGAAAGCCAGTTTCCATTGGGCAATGTTGCCTCATAAAAAGAAATGTCCTAAATAGTTCCCCAAGTCTCAAAAGCCAACAAAAGTCAGCAATCCCAGCAAAGTGGTCTTCCAAGAGACAAGATGCTGACTAAAAGTGTCTTACCACTCAGGAAGAGCTCAAATCTAAACCTTGACCAGGAATACACAAAGCATTTGGGGCTCCTGTTTCATCAAGAGAAAAGCTGAGTGGAATGATGGACAGCCAGGTTTGGAAAGCTCACAAACAAAAACCACAGTCACAACTTATCAATGGAGAGGGGAGAACAGGCCCTGAATATAAACTCTACACTTAAAAAGACCTGAGACCAACATATAAAATGCATATGGGCCAAATTAATACAGCAACGATCCAGGGCCACTCCAGATCCCTCCGCCCCTCCCCACCCCCCACAAGAAAGCAAAGCAGAAAAGGCAATTCCATGTGGGCAATTCTCGATGTTCGCAAACATGCAAAGTTAGAGCTCAAAACATAGTATTTTAACCTCAATGATCAATCCATTCAGCCACTGAGTACTACACCGACAGATACACTCCCACTCACAACCATGGTGATGAAGAAGAACACATACGTGGTGTCAAGTGGGCAGATAAAAGGATCTGGGACACTCTCGTCTTGCATGCATAATGCACTTCACAGTTTATACAGCACCTGCACATCCATCACCTCAGGATATTTTCATGTAGCCTTCGAAGGAAAAAAAAGCAGGGATCACTTCTCCCTCTTATAGAGCCGAGAAATATGTGGCTCGCAGGAGAGATGAGACTTGCCTGATACAAGAAGACCCAAGACCACAAGTTAGATTTGCTAGTTGCTGGTAAAGTTCTCGTTGGATCTCTCCATCTTGTTCACCTCGGGTAAGGGCATGGTATAGCCAAACATGTACCCACTGTTATTCCTGGCTCCAGAAAGACTGTCTTTCCAATAATGATGACAACAATAGAATACTACCTTCCATCTCCTGAGCACCATGATTTCTATCGTATAGTTCACCAACACCTGAGCTGGAGGAATTAGAACCTACCTAAATCATCAACTTTGTGGAGTTTCTCAGCACAAAGGGAAAGAAAGCCAAATAATACAGGTTAGGATCATTTTATGTGAGTTTTTTTATCAGAAAATCACGGAGCGTTCACTACTGTGAACCAAATCACAAGATCTTGTTTTGAGAAAGTTTCCTTTTTTCGTGTAAGTGAATAACCAAACCTTGATCTATTCTGAAGTTTCTAGTCTTGCTACCTCACTGGGTGGCTCGAATTGCCCACCATCCTCCATCCATCCCACCATCCATTTGTCCATCTACCCACCCGCTTATCCGCCCATCCACCAACATACATGTATGAAATACCTAATCAGTGTCTAGTCTCACACAAGACCTTGTCGCTCTTCTCTAGACCTTGCATTTTGCATCTTTCTCAGGAGCAGGCTGGTGTGGCAGTCCTTTCTTTCCCAGGTAACCTGTGAGACGCAGATTCACAGGACACTTGGCTGTGGCCCATCGTGGCAGAGCCTTTGGCACTTCCATTCAAAGGACTGTGGATGTCAGGAACAAGCTTAGCCCCCATGGTGTGTGTGCTAAAAGTACTTTCCAATAATTACTCATTTTATTTGGGAGAAAATAATTGCAAAGCAATGAAAAGCTGAATGGAAGGGCTTTTATTTGTGCAACGAGTATTTATTTCACCAGTTTTCTTAAAATTAGGATTACATACGTTTAAGCCCCGCAATCAAAATGCTCACAGTGTACAAAGCCAACCTGAGTCACCTGTATGATGACCAGCTGCGTAACTTTTGCTTTTAAACCCAACCACCCATTGCCACCCTCCTTTTACTTCTGTAAATATCATGTTTGTAAAGCTACATTATGAGTTTGTACCACAACTACAGTATGCATTTGTCACCTGCTGCTTTTGTACTGTTGTAATACAGGCTTTTGTGTGTGTTTAAATATATATGTGTACTTCTGTGTTTGTATTTCTGTACAAATAAGGATGCGCCTATCAAAATCTCGAGGTATCCACCAATAAATCAAAATAGACCATGGGGAAATACGGGAAGATGGTTTCAAGGCATATCGAGTGTGTGTGAAAGCACAAAGCCCTCTGGAGGGGAAGGTGAAACAGAGATCACAAAGCCCCATTATTCACATGCATACATGGACAAATGTGTGCACATGCACATGCCCCTTCTAGCACACTGTGATGGACAATATCAAGAGAGAACGCTTAGGCTCATTTTTTAATTTGCTTATGCTAGGAATCCAGTGTGGGATTATATTTCCCAGTTAATTTTGCCCCCTATGCTCATCCCCTGTTATGTACTGGGGATTATTTTAAAACAAATAGCTTGTTGGTTGGTGGGAACGGGCAGAAGAAAGAAAGCACTTACTAAAATAACCCAGCTCTGCAGCCAATTCCCCTGCTCTAGGGGCAACATACACAGCCACATGGTATTGTGAAAAGTGGAATGTGTTTGGCACCTCACAATGTAACCACGTGACTTCTACTGACTCATTTCATGCCTCAATACTCTGAAGTGGGTATTACTGTCCTTGTTTCATAGATGAGAGAATCAAGACAGAGCTTGAAAACGTGGCCAAATCACATAGCGAGAGGTTATGGAGTTGCAATTTGAATGTAGCTCAGCCATTTTGCCCACTACACAAGAGGTCTCAATTTGGGGTACAGGGATACCCTGGAAGGTGCACAGACTGTCCTCAGGAAATCTAAGCAATTGTATAGACAAATGTTTGGATCTATTCATTTGGGGAAAGGAGCTAGAGGTTTCATCATCTTCTCAAAGACAATGAATTGCCATTATTTCATCCCAGTGCTCTATAGAATGTGGAGTAGATGGCAATGCTTCCCCAGACCCATCCTTGATCTGCCTCCCAGCCTGCCCCACCTCCTCCCTCCTCTGAGCTCCCATGGTGCTTGCACTCCCCTGGAACCCTGGTATTTGGTCTTGTTCTGTGGATATTTGTGCACATACTATCGTCACCCCTCTAGAGATAAGTTTATTGAATACAGGGCACAATATTGTCCAACTCTTATCTCTCCCAAAGCCACACCCTGTGTACTCTGCACATCAGGGGCACCTGACAAGGTCGAACAAGGCGGCTTCAGTGACTGGCTGCTCCTCATCAAAACTGCTCTTACTTCTTCTCTTCATCTTTGGTCATCTAATTCCTCTCACCTAGAGGGGTCACCTCCTCCAGTCCTATCTTTGTTGGCTGGTCAATCTTAGGGCCCTCATCTGATAGAAAGGCCTGTGCCAAAAATACCCTTCCATTTGTACCTTGTTAGCACACAACAGAAGACACGTTTTCTCGTCACCATTTCCTGGTCACCTCAGACACGCTATGGACTCTTGACTCTTTCGAGGGATTCATTCACTTATTCAGCACATGTTTACTGAGCACCTATTCTGTGCCAAGTATTCTGACTATAACTGGCAAAAACCCAGTCATCTCTTCGAACATTTTCGAGTCCCCCATAAAGGCTGAAACTACATTATGCATGTGGATGTGCTCACTACATAATGAATGAATGAATGAATAACTATCCATGTTACCCTGAGATTGCTTTTGCTCTTCATAATGGCTCAGAACAGGCCAGTTCTATTCCTCCCATCTTTAGAGACATTGATTTTCCTTGAAACTAAGCATGCTTATTCAGAATTATATGGTTTATTAAGCTTAAAAAGTGGTTTCTAATGAATTTATATAGTTACAAAAATAATCACTTTCATATTTACATTTGAAATCAAGAGTCACATAAATGGCACAAAGAGGCTTCCAATAAACTGAAGTAAGTGCCTCCTTGCCCAGGGAGTGGAGAGGTCAAAGCTTGTAATTCAGTGAGTTACAGCCTTGGGATTTTACATACCTAGAAGGGAGAGGGACAGGGATGATGATAGAGACTTATTTTAGGGAGAACCAATCAGAATAAGAAAAAGCAGCATGGGCTGATCTAAATGAAGTATATTTAGACAGGCAAGGTGTACAGGTAGCAGGGCTTCCATTTGGCATTGCTAAGCTCTTCGCTGTCTATGATGTTACTCAACCAACTGAGGAAATGAGGCCATTCATCTGGGATGTCATTCTGTCAGTGGCCTCTCAGTTTCCAAGATGCCTTTTTTTCCCCTCAAATACTACTAAATGAATAATTAAAGAGGTAATTGAAAATAAATATTAAGAGTTTTCCTAAACCATGTTCTCAAGGCATTTTTATTCCATTTAAATTTTAAAGGTAATTATATTGCCTACTGCCAAGAAAGTTAACACTAATTATTGGAATAAATAATGCTGTACAGATTAAATAGGAATGCAAAGACAAAAATGCCTAATGGCATATTCAAAACAGGAAGCACAACACTGTTATTTCTAGCTCCAAGTACTATATCCTCTTGATTTTTGAAGGCACAATTTTTAAACTCCTATTAGTGAATTCTTTCTTTTTTCCCATGCCACTTTGACTTTAATATCAGTTTGCCATTAAAAAAAATTTACAGTAATCTTTTCTTACCAGTGATCTAGTTCAATTTTTGCTTGTTTTACTGTATGGCTTTTATGTGTTATATCGTTACACAATTTGGAAAGAAATGTATTTATGTCTACCTATGGAAATCACATAATAATTTATGTTGCAATTAAAATCCACAAACTAAGTGTAATATTTCATCAGTAATTTCTTCCCAACCCAATATATATTTTACCATCTCAAAGCTTTGATATAGAACACATGGACATTTTGAACAGGGATTTGGACTAACTCTATTTAAGAACTGAACCAGTGCTGAAGCAAATGGAGAGCGTGCCTTTTTTTTGGTTTTGTGTGTGTAGAAGGCACTGGCCTTCAATTTTTCAATCTTCCCAAACCTTACAGGCTAATTTCTGGAAGATTCAATAACACACCACAGTTGTCATTTTTTTCTTTTCCTCCCAGATGGTGAAAAGAACATATTTATGTGATATGGATGCCTTTTCCTTCATAAGTCAAAATACGGAAACTAGAGGTTGTTTTTTCACAATTGGTAATATATTTGCTGGAACATCCCAACAAATGAACTTTTATCTGTATCTCTGAGATGTGGAAAGTGGCCAACTTCCATGTTGCACATGATTATTTTTGGTGCAAGTACTCTCAGATGAAAGTTTCATGTGTGGCCTTTAAGGATTTGCCCATTCTTGAGTGAGGAATGTGCAGCCTAGTAGCAGACTAACACATTTCTATTAAGCCAGCTGGATTGGTTGACTTTGCAGAGTCCTTACAGCATGAATATTCTCTAATTCTACAAGCTGTACCATTGCTTTTTAAGATAGTGACCACTTCTTTCCTTTAACTTAATGTCCAGAGTTACGAGTCTGGAGTTCAAGGTTCAGCTCTATAACTTGGCACAGTGAGGCCTTTGATGAGATCTTTTCCCACCTGGCTTCTACGTGGGAAGTGAGGCTTTCCAGCTCCCAAAGTCTGCATGTAGAAGAATTTCCAAATATGGAAGTATGTAGAAATTTCAGAGAGGATTTAAAGCAGTTGATGACAGGAGAGGAGTGGATAAGTAAAATTGAGTAAATACATTATGATCTTTTCCTGTATTCGAAAAACATCATTTCAATCCTAGTAACCATGGAATGCAAACATGTTGCAAACTCAATTCTGCTCCTTTCTTCTGCTTCCACTTCCAGAAATTCATGACCTTAACTGAAAAGGCAATGACCATGTCCACCAAATAAAGGCAAGGAAGCAGAGCTGAACAGTTTTTAAGGTAACAATTTACCTAAATAGCCAGTCGCAATAACCCTACTCCAACTCCACCAACATCAAAAATGAAATTTCTCCCTAAGATTATATCATGGCCAGGATGAGGATAGTGTTGAGTAGAAAGTTACCGCAACACGCCACCATTGTAAACATGTTCCCTGTGGAGACAGCGTGAATCTAAAGGAACAAAAAATCAGGAAGGATCATAGTAGAGTCCACAGCTATCACTACAAGAGAAATTCAACTGGAAATGCATTCATTTAATTTTCAAAAATTACAACATACAAAACATAATGTAACATTTAATATACTCCATAACTTAGAGAAAATTGTCACTTTCAATTCTATGATTTCTAAGAAAGTATTCAGCATAGTTTCCCATGTTCTCTGAAGTACTATAATCTTCCTGAGTTAAGATATTAATTTTTAAGTGGAGAACCAAAAAGGCCATTTATAGGAAATAAATCCCTCATTGAAGCATAAGAAAATTATCATGACTTTTTGTACAACGCCTTGCATAAGAAGCACCGTGCAAACATCAATCAAATATCATGACATTAAAAGGCTATAATATCATGACAACATGACAGTAAAACAGACAGAAGAAACTTACTTGTTTTGTGAAGATTTAGGTGTCAAAGTAAAGAATCTTGGGTAATGGTGTCACCATCCACAGACTGCCCAAGCTAGAAACCTCAGTCATTTCAGACCCTCTCTGCTGGCTTCCTTTCAATGGCCCATCTAATTGATCCCTGAATCTCATCAAATCAACCTGAAAAATCTCAAGAATGGCTGTAATTCAAATTGCCAGCATTTCTGCCTGGAATATTTTAATAGCTTGTTCAGTGTTCTTTCTGCCTTAAACCTCTCCAGCCCTATCATACCCGCTACTCCCTTCTTGCAATCCAGCCAATCCCTGCTCCAGCATGGCTTTTCTAAAGTATCACCTGCCACACTTAGAGCATTAAAAAGCTCCTCAACACCTAGGGCTGACACCAAGACCCCAATCTTCCCAACCAATCTTCCATCTGAACTCCCCAAACACAGTGGATTATTTTGCCTCTCAAGGAATCATCAAGCCCATTTACAGCCTGATGTGGGCTGACATTGTAGGAAATGTTCGTACTGCCACTTCACCAAGAAAATTTCCAATCATGCTTCAAGAGCTAGCACACCAGCTACTACCTTCTTGAAGAGGCTTTCCTGAACACTTCAGACAGTCTTAGCCAGCCATGCTCTCCACTCCCAAAGAATACTCAACAACCATCTATTATATTTCACTGTGATATTTCTGTTTTTGTGTCTACATCCCCTGACTTAAGCTACTTAAGATCAGGCAACATGTCTTCATCATGTCGGCCTTCAAGCTCCTGGCATAGTGCCTGGCACACAATGGGTACTCAATAAAAGTTTGTCAAACAAATGAATAAATGAATAAAACAAACAGAATAAAGAAGATCTGCCTTACAGATATTCTCTTCTAACAGACCTTTCCCACAATGCAAATGACAATATTTTCAGATTTAAAACATCACAATTCATAATATCAGATTCAATGTGAACAGCTCAAAATATTACACTTGGAGTTTTTTTTATGTCTGTCCTTGGGCCAAATGTTGTGTTCAAATATCCAACAAGACCATTTTCTTTGAGGTTTATTTTAGGTGGATTGTGGATTCAAACTGAATTCTCTAATGTGGGTCCTCTTTACCCATCAATCTTGCCTGGGAGGATGTTAGATCTCTTCATCTTCCCAAGGATCTGAAGATCACATTTGTTCAAGCAAATAGTGCAGAACTACAGAGAGACAACATGGGTACACTTAGTGGGACCCCACTCTGGATGAGCCATCCTGGTATGCATCTCTATCGGGTGCCTGGGAGGACATTTCTGGGTCTCCCAGAGGATGCCAGCTTCTCCGGTAAGTTTACCTCAAGACCTGGGTGAATAAGATGCTGACAGGCAAGGGGAGGTCCAATGGCAGGTTTGCTTTAAAGCCAGGGACACATTCTTAACCAGCTTCAAGAGTCATTGTTCACACATGTAGCCTGAGTGAACAGTGACTCCTGAGACTGTATAAGATGGCAGCTACTTTGGCCACCACCAACCTAATTAATGAAAGTACAACACAGATGTAACAATTCTTCTATAGTACCTACTTTAAGCAGTGAGCTATCATGGCACCCCTCTATCACAGGAGCATGGCCCTCGAAACCCCACTAATTTCTACAGCTTTAGTTTAGCTCATTTGATCTAGCTAAGATCTGAATTCCTTTTTCCCATCAATGCACATATTTTAGCTATTTGAAGTTTTACCTTAACCTTGTTTCATCTTTAAAGCCTTAATAAGATAGATCCTTTCTCCTACCCATCCTCCAGAACCTAGATATCTTCCTGGAGGCTAGGTAAAACTTCACGGAGTACCAAGAAAGCCGTCATTCTCCAACCTTCTCCTCCTAGAAGTCCAATGGCTTTCTCTGGCCTCCCAGAGAGACATGTGGACACTGACACATCCAGACACATACCCACGTGCACAACACCCCTGACACAGCAGCTCTGAAGAGCCAGTGCAGGCTGCCACACACCATCAGTCCTTTCATCCCGTTTAACTCAAAGTCTCAGGCTGTGCAAGAGGATCTGTTCTTCCTGGAATCTCAAAAACCCGTATGACGCCACCCAAGTCAAACACAAACGTCAGTGCCCTGGGAGCTCGGGCACTCCAGCTCTAAGACGGCAAAAGACACATCATTGTCACCTCATGAGTTACTAAGGAAAAAGAACCCTTTCGAATGGTGATGTGATTTGTAGTGCAAAAGGTATTTCTGATCCTGGGTGCAAAGCCTTTTTTTATCCACCTGTGTATAGACCTAGCAGAGCCTCTACTCCAGGGGCCAACTCTACCTCAACTATAGCTATCTCTCCCATCTCTAGGATACTGCCCTCTACCATCAGCAGGGCTGACTTCCCTCTCTTCTCTGCTCAAACATCTTCCTGGTGATGACAGGCAGAGGACACCAAGCATGTTTTGCTGTCTGAAGCTTTGTCAAGATCTAGTCCAGGGCTCGGCACACTACGTGCTCCAAATCAGATCCAGCCCGCTGCCCAGTTGTGTATGGCTCACAGGCTAAGAATGGTTTTTACACCGTAAAATGGTTGAAAGAAGCCAAAAGAACATTTCATGACCCATGGGAACACATGGCATTTAAGTTTCAGTATCCAAAGGTAAAATTGTATTGGCATCCAGCCACACCCGTTCATTCAAGTACTGCCCATGGCTGTTCTCACACTACAGTGGCAAAGTGGAGTATGTGCCACAGACTGTATGGCCCACAAAACTGAAAATGTTTAGAAGAAGCTTGCCCACCTAAGCTTTAGTTCATAATTGAGTCAATTGTATTGACAAATTCTTTATTACTTAATGAGAAAAAAACCCATTATACTTACTATTCTAGAAGATTTTTAAAAATCACTTTTCTGCAGTTGTATTGAATCACTTATTCACAGAAATGTTCTCTCACATAGGCACAGTCAAGCTAAAGAGCTCAGAGAACTGGGCTACAAACCTGAAGTGGCTTCTGAGATGGAGGAGCCCACCTTCCTCCTTTGGACTGGCTTGGGTTTTTCACAATGAACACTGCCTGGCCTCCCTCCATTCCTGGCCTGGGAAGTAGAGGAATGACCCTTTCTCAGAGTGGGTTGACTAGCGGCCCCCCAAAACTCATGTCTACCCAGAACCTCAGAATGTGGCTATTTGGAAATCTGGTCTTTGTGCAGATGTAATTAGTTAAGGCTGTAGGTATGAAATCACCTTGGATATCAAGTGGGCCCTAAATCCGATGACTAATGTCCTTACATGAAGAAGTGAGGACACAGAGAGACATACAGAGGAGAAGACGAGTAAAGATGAAGGCAGCAATGGGAGCAAAGCTGCAACAAGCCAAGGGCCACCTTGAAGGTAGAAGTGGCAAGGACAGATTATCCCGTAGAGCAAGTGGAGGGAATTCAGCCCTGCCAACACCCTTGTGGATCTCCAGCCTCAGTAACCATGAGAGATTACACTTCTGCTGTTTGAAGCCATCCAGTTTATGATACTTTGTTAGGGCATCTATAGAAAAGTAATATATCTTCCATTTCTAGAGTCTTATAAATTTTTCAAAGACCTTTCACAGCTACATAGCTCACTTATGCTCACAGTGACTTTCTGGACAGGCAGTCCATGGATGACCTGCATTATTGTGTGGACGTCCAGGGAGAATCACCCATGTAGTATCTACAAATAAAAGCCAGGGAACCTGCCCATCCTTTGATAACTACTCTTGCAAATTGATGATCTGTAAGCCGTTTCCATCAGTCTACGTGGGGGGCTCAGACATTTGAGAGAAGTGTTACTCATACCTTCTATAGAGATCATTTACATGCCTGCTTTTTACTGACCTCTCAGTCACGTGTCAGGTTTATCTCCATGGTGGTTTTGTTTCAGCCCCAGAAATCCAGATTTTAGCTATGTTGTCTGAGCACTCTGCTTAAACCATCTTACCAAATAGCCAAAAACTCGGAAACTTCATGAACCAAGAAAAGGTCCTCTAACAAGTTGTGTCATATGTTACTCATTTAGGAATATTGCAAAAACACTACTTCTCACCATATTTGTAAATGAAAAACATATGACTGTAACCTGTAATACCACAAGAAAAATTGCTCTTTTGGTATGCTTGGCCCCAGACTTTTGAAATATGAACCCAGCAAGGGAATTTCAACTTAAGCTGGATTCAGCTTGTTATTCTCTTGCCCCTTATGTGCCAGCAGAGAAGCTACTTTTAGAAAATTAACCCATACATATATAGTAGCACGCTGGACACCAAATGCCATCATGAAAATGACACTGAGGACCTGGCTTCTAGTCCCAGCAGAGTCACTTGCTGGCTGTGTGACTTCAGGCGAGAAACTCTAAGTCTCTATCAGACTACACTTCTGCATCTATGAAAAGGGAATGATGATAACCCTGGATGCTCTTAGAATCGGATCAAAATAAGATGGCTAGGGGGAACGGGAAATAGGGAGACGTTGGTCAAGTGGTACAAAATTCCAGTAATGGAAGATGACTAAGTTCTAGAGATCAACTATCCAGTATGGTGACCACAGTTAGCAATACTGTATTGTATACTTGAAATTTTCTAAAAGAGTAAAATTGTAAGTGTTCTCACCACATACTCAAAAACCAGCAGATATACAAGGTGATGGATATATTAATTAACCTGATCTAGGGATAATTTCACAATGTTCACATATATCAAAACATCTTGTATACCTTGAACAGACACAATTGTTGTCAATCACTCTTCAATATAGCTAGGGGAAAATAAGATGATGTATGTGAAAGCATTTGTAAATTATCAAGTACAAAAGGTAAAGGTGTTTATTATAGTCACCAACATTATAAACTCCATTGGTAACCAAAGCACAGCACTTCTTAAAAAGATAGTTAATTAAAGATTATTTGTTCTTACATCAATTAAAAAATACTAAAGAGACTTACAACAGCCATAAAGAGTTTATAACTCCTTTCTAAAGCCCTTCGCATTCACTATTTGGGTTGAATCAATATGGTTATCTACTTGTCAATTTTTCTTATTCTTTAACACAGAATGTGAGCAGCCTGTTTTTTATGACTGGCTCAGAAGGTACTAAGCTAATCGATATATCCAGTGATAACAGGATGATTTGGAACACACGTAAGAAAAGCTTATCATTTTACTGCATACTGAATCTGTCAAAATATTTTCCGAGAAGTAATGTGAAAATAGAAGTTCTTCATCTTTCATGATGTGAGTGGGTGGAGACAAAAGGATTAGGAGGCTATTTCCTGAGTTCACAGCTTGGTGTTTTCCAGTGAATTATAGCAGATAGCTGTTTATCTTTTTTAAAAATGAGTTGAATCTGGGCTGAGCTAGTATCCAACCCCAAAGGAAGATCCAATTCTAGTTTTCCCCTACTTACCTAGTCTTAAAACTTCCCCAGCTGTTCTGAAGAATGGTTGATTAAGAGGCTGGTGCAGGCAGGGTTCACATCCCTCTACGCTGTCCCCAGACTCTCAGTGGGGTGTGGGCGACCAGGGAACAACTGAAGTTACCTCCCAAGCAAGGCAGGTTTGGGCCCATTGCAAAGGAGAAGCATGCCCTCAGAGATGGACAGCTGGAAGAAACCTCACTGGAGACCCAGCGTAAACTCCTCATGTAACAGGAGGCAAAATTGCTCTCTCAAGACTTCACAGAGCAAGTCAAGGCCAGACGTGGAATCCACAGCTCAGTAGAACATCATCCAAGCCCTACTTGCTAGTACACCATGTGTTCCATCACATAAGATTGACTTTCAGCTAGCTTCTAAAGATTCACTGAAATTATTAATAAACAGTGATGTTTAAAGACATGTCATTATTAAGGATGACTTAAATTTGCGTGGTATAGGAATTAAAGGTTTTCTTTTTTTCTCATGGAATAAGAACAAGTCAATCTTTTGGCTTTTTTCCAAATAAAAAAATGTTAGAAGTGACAAGGGATTCAAAAGCACAGCACAGCAAAAAATAGCAGACGTTCCAGGATGCCGAGGGCTACAATCACTTACATCCAGCCTCAGAAAAGAAAACACAGATGCTAAAGAACAGGACTCGAGGAAATGAGGAGGGAAAAAAAAACACTCAAAAACAAAACCAGGGATCTGCAAGATCTTTACTAAAGCCAAAAGTTGAGCCCTACTCCTCAGTCTGCCTCGTTCTGATGAGCAAATGGAAAGAAGACAATGCACATTGGGGGGGCAGCATGGAAGGAGAGTGTGGTCCAGAACAACCACTTCAGCACTACTGTAGAAAGAGCCTTGGGAAAGCACTGTCAGGAAAAGCTGACAGTCTTGCTTTGTCTCCAAAGCAAGAAAAGAGGGAAGAGGGAACACTGGAGCTCAGAAGTTACTGCTTGGAGCTGGTGAGAGCAACAGGCTCGAGCGAGGTCCTCGGTCAGAGCACATGAAGCCATTGCAAAAGTGAAGTTTCAAGTTCACCATCACCATCCAGTTGCCACATCGCACTTTGGTGCCATAACCCCACAGCTGCAGACAAACTGGCTCATCCTCAGAATGTATCTTGCAGGTTCTGACCTCCCTTCTTTGTACTTGCCAATCTCCCCCCTGTCACTGAATTGTACAAGTATGAACTTCCCTCCTGATCCTTCTTCACCTACTGTAATCCCACCCAGTATTCAAGGTCAGGTTAAAAAAAAAAACGTTTTTAAAGATTTTATTTATTTATTCATGAGAGACACAGAGAGAGGCAGAGACCCAGGCAGAAGGAGAAGCAGGCTCCCTGTGGGGAGCCTGATGTGGGACTCAATCCCGGTCCCCAGGATCATGACCTGAGCCAAAGGCATACGCTCAACCACTGAGCCACCCAGGCATCCTAGGTTCAAAATTTATCTTGCATCCTATCTCTGTAAAACCTTCTGGAGTTGCTCCTATGCATCAATGTCTGGTGAAACAGCCCTAAGACTATGAGGATGGTCTTGGCTACCCTTCCCCAAGACGCCCTTCCTGATCACTCGGCACCTCTCTCCTCTCAGTCACAAACAATGCAAGGCTCTGGCTGGGTTCTATCTGTCTTACTGGCTATCCTTTCCAGATGCTTAGTTGGGGCCACTTCAGTCAGCTTAGGGAGACACTAAAATTCTGGGGGAATGAAGAGGCGTGGTAAGGAAAATGAATTTTAGCACCCATGGCACCATGTGGTTGGAAGAGTTAGTCAAAAAGCCTCAATAAAAAGCAAGCACTAGGTGATGGGCTGGCAGAGGATCTACAAAGCTTTCTGGATCTTACACTTCCATGGAATAAGTGCTAAGATCAAGGCCTCTGCTGGTACCCTGAATGTGTGAAGACTTTCAGAGGTATCTTCATTCATTCCCGATGAGGTGAGAATAAATCCTATTATTACCCTGGACTGGAGACTATTTTGTTTCCATAAGAATGGGCCAAAAATAAACTCGTGATGTATATCAAGTGAAATCTGTTTGGCCCGGTTGCACCCAGTAGCTGATGGCCTTCCATCCTTTGAAGGAGCTGCCTCTGTGGTTTCTATGGGGCTGCTGGGGCACATCCAGCACATGAATGCTAAGCTCCCAGTGTTCTCTGCAGTTCTCCCACAAGGGACTTGAGCTTCCTATCTACCTCATAATAAATAAAGCTAATTATACACAGTGTTCACTGCATAGGATGCAAAACCAATAGAGCACAGTCACAAATGCAAGCAATAACTTTTCAGCTGGTCAACAAAGCCAGCCACTAAAATAAGCTAAAGGCAGTTCCTATCATTTGTATCAGTTCCATTAAACTCTTCTAAGAGATTCCTAATTTTGAGGCAATTGCGGCCTCAGACAGCCTTAGGTCACAGGCAAGAGCAGCTTGTGAGGCAAATGATACTTTATGGTGATGGCACTCCACCCATTAGTATTGTACTTATGAAAGCTTATTGACCTAAGATGGAAATACTTAATATCCATCATCGATCCTTTAATTTACATGTGATTATTTACCCCCCCAAACAATCCTACCAATGAACTGTGCCAAAATGCAAAGCTAGCCACACCAAAAGATTTTTATCCTAATGAGAAACATAAGTAAAACATCTGTAATAAAATCAAGTATAAAGCTACATTTATTAACAAATTAATTTCCTAATAAAATACCATCTGCAAGCTACCCTCAGTTTCCACTTGATATAAATAGGTCTTTTACTGTTTTCAGACGCAGTTCCCAGAAAATTCTTCTAAGCTCAACTGCAAAACACATCAGTCTTTGCGGTGGGGGTGGGGGGTGGGGGGAGGTTGCCTGGTATGTTAGTAAATTCTGCAAAACTAAGTTTTAAACAAATTATTTTGTTCCAAAAGCATGCTTCCATTGAAAAGCGGACCTTTTGCAATAAAGTCGGTTAGACTTCTAGAATCCTTAGCATGGATACAGAAATTCTAAGAAGCAAGGAAATGTTTCAAGGATGGGCCATAAATAAAATTTCCCCACTCTACACATGAGCATAGACACATAAGCAAACATGGGCACACGCACATGCTCATTCCACTTCAGTCTCTCAACTCACAAGTATATTCATATCTGCTTATTTGTACATCGTAGAATACTGTCTGTGTTCTGGTCATTCAACTTCCCACAGCTCCCAAATGTACTTCATGAACATACAAGTTGGCGTCTCTCACTAGAGCCAGGGACAAAGTGGGGAATACTCACAGAGCCCCCTGACTGCTCTCCTGACAAGCCCTTTTAGCAATAACCAAGGAATAATGCTACCACTCATCAGTGATGGCTAATTTGACTGGGGACCCAGAACCCAATGCCTGGACCTCTCGGCGCCAGGGACTGGGGCTGAATTCTCATGCTAAGTGCTTTTGAAAAGTACATCAAGATTTAATAGGGTGAATTTCCAGACTTGGTCAGAGTTTTAGCCACATAAACTCCATTAGGTGCAATGCTCCATAATGCTCCACCCTGTCTATATTTATGCTCATGTTTTAACCTACACCCTTGTAAGTTCTCAGGCCGGCTGTCAGACTTCTCATTTCCTTGCATCCTATTCTTGGCTTCCACATTTCCCTTGAAGCCAATATGTTCCCCTGACTTGAGGGCCCTAAGCTTCTGACCATCCCTCTTTCAAATCCTTCCTTGAGACCTATATTTTAAAATAAGTACTCTCTCCACTGATCTCTCATCATGACATTATTACATCTGACCCATTTTTCATACGAGGCTCTACCAAAGTCTATTTGTACCATCACCAAAGGTTGTGTGCACATAGGTGGCTTTTTGGATGTTCATCTCCAGAGTTGAAGACAGCTCAGACTCTCTTTGGAAATGTAGCTCTCATTGGTGTGCCAGAGCATTGAGTTTAAAAAAAATAAAAAAAAAGGAAAGGAGAAAGAAAGAAAGAAAGAAAGAAAGAAAGAAAGAAAGAAAGAAGGAAGGAAGGAAGGAAGGAAGGAAGGAAGGAAGGAAGGAAGGAAGGAAGGAAGGAAGAAAGAAAGAAAGAAAGGCAAAAAAAAAAAGAAAAAGTATGAAGTCGTTTCTGAATCTGTGTCAGCCATGTTGTGAATATCTAAGAGAGAGATTACAATGGAGTGAATCTCACTGGGACTGTGACCTGTCCCTTGGCTAATGAGGTCCAGACGCAGGTTGACAGACCTTTTAATGGGCCAGTGCCATTCCCAGACTGGCCCCAAGCGATGGCATTGCTGTGGCAGGAGGGAATGACACCAGATACCAGGGCAAGAGAAGGGACAAGAATGATACATGCCAGCCTCTCATTATACTCCTCTCCCAAGACAGGCTTCTTGTTGGATTTTAAGGATTTCAATCCCATATGAAGTAATCCAGTGGAAATGAGGATGAAGACTTCGAAACGACTGTGCAGGAGCAGAGCAGAGTAAGACACAGGCAGACAGGGCACAACTAAAGAGATTTAACTGATGATGGATTTTCAAGCATTCATTTCCCTTTGTTCGTGGTAGTTGATTAACACCATGGCTTAGAAAATGTACTCAAGTAACCATTTTTTAATTTCATTCATTTAACAAATATTTATTAAGTATCTACTGGGTGCCAGGCATTTGCCGGTGCTCGGGATACAAAGAAGGAGACATTCCTTGCTCTCCAGGAGCTCACAGTCTAGTAGAGGAGACAGACACATAAATCAGTGGTAAGGCGCTAGAGGAGCCCAGAGGAAGCAGGGGAGCTTTCACAGAGAAAGGAACAATCTAGCAGACTTGAAGGAGGAACAGGGCTTCACCAGAAGACAAAGGGGAGGGGAGGGAAAGACGTTCTAGGCTGAGAGAACGGCAGGCACAAAAGCAAGGAAGCATGATATCGCGTGACATGACGGGGAACCACAGGTAGCCACTCGACATGGCTGAGACTTCGTCTGCAGGTGAAGAAATGGTGAAATGGGAAGTCAGAGAAGGAGCATGGAATCAGAGTGAAGAGCTTTGTATGCAGGACTAAGAAACTTGGACCTTGTCCAGGAAGCGATGCGAAGGCACTGGAAGAATCCAAAGCAGGGAGTGACATGGTTGGATCTGCCCATGATGTCAGCCTGAATGGAGGATGGTTTGGAAGAGAGGTGAGACTAGAGGGAGAGCAGAGAGGAGGGGCCGTCACAGGGGCCCACGGGCACTCCGAAGGCAGGGAGGGTAAAGAGGGGACAGGCTGGAGAGATCTTTGGGAGGAAGCTTGACAAGACTTGATGAATAATGATACAAGAAGCAAGACGGCCTCAGAAATGAAAAGATATGAAAAACATGCATTCCGAATATATGACCCACAGCCCCATTCCTCCCTCCCTCGGTGTTCCCATCATCCTCTGAAGTCCCCGCATCTGCTGAGTGCGAACGAGGGTGCGAGAGCCAGAGCGGCGCATACAGTCAGATTTCTCTAATTCAGACACCACTAACTTGGAATCTGCAACAATTCACACCGACTGTCTGTGCCTCCCATTGAGTAAGAATTTCAACCTACTTTCTTCCTCTGTGTCTTTTCAAGCCTTTAGGCACCAGTAACAGGAATCCAATCTAAAAGCAGTGGCTTCTTCCAATCAAGCGCTGGAGGTGCAGTAGGGCAGCCGCTTACGTGGTGGTATCTGGGGGGCACCCAATATATGACCCCCACCCAGGAGCCACAAGGCCTGGGATCCAATCATTAGCGATTCACTCCTTTGGGAGAGGCTGTGGTCCCTCCGACTTCTCTTTTATAAGGCAATGATTCCTGAGATGGGTGGGACATTTAGTCACTCTAAACCCAGTGGGATGGTAGTTGAGTATAATGCCTTTGGCTTTGACAGAAGGGATCAAGGTAGTATAAGAGGGCTATGAAGGTACTTGTGCAAGACGGTTGGTGCAGAAGGCAAGATTGAGGGATACGGAAGACAACGTTAGGATCTTGCCAAGGAATGGCCCCAGTAAGCATTCAAGAAACTAAGATTCTTAAAGAATGCCTTCCACTTCCGATGCCAGCAAACCACATGTTTATATTCTTGTACCTTAAGGAGCTTCTGTGCTTTGTGCTTATGAGATGCTATCTGCTAGTGAAGGCCTATGGTGACTCCCAATCTTTGCGTGGACCTCACACTGCTTATGACCAGTTATAATCTCCAGTGTTATTAGTTCGTACATATCACTACAAGTGCACTCTCTGAGACTATTTTCTAAGTGCAACTTCTCATTCACTCAGACTGACCTTGTCTGTTGCCATTCCACATTATGGAGATTTGACTGTATTTGCAGAATGGTAATCAGCCAAGTCAGAAGTGACAGAAGATCGAGACTGAGACTCTGATCTTGAAGAGTCTCCTCTATGGCTCAAGAAGGTAAATAAGAGCTGCTGGTGAATACTTGATTATAGAGGTTAGAGCAGTCAACCAAGGAAAAAAATGAAACAAAACAAAACTTTAAAAATTACTTACTTCACTTGTTTGGAGAATCGTGAACTTGGGCAGTTTAGGCTTTGAACTGGCTGCACTGGGTTTTCCATCCAAGAGGGATCCAAATGACAGATTCCCAAAGCTGTTCTCGAATTCAATTGAGGGCTTCAGTGTCGGAGGGACGTCTGATGCCTGGTCCTGGCCATCCATGGGTCTGACATATGCAGTTGGCTTTTGCTGCCCCATGTTTGTTTTGCAGTAAAGCCCTGGTGGAAAGTTCTGAACTGAAAGGCCACTGCTGGGAGCTAACAAAGAGGAGGCAACTAGGGGAGACCCAGGAGCTTGCACTGTGAATTCAGATTCTTCTGGTGAGACGGATTGAAAGATTTCTTTGAACGGATCCCCTGCACTGGATTTGAGACTACCATCTTCCTTTGCAGATGCATTTGACTCTTCAACTACTCCGACCTGGGGCTGTTCAGCTGGGTAAACAAAGAAGTCTTCCAGTCGGGCTTGGGGCTGGTCCTGTGTAGATGGCTGCAACTTGTTTGGCTGACCACTGGCCTGGCTGGCTGGGACAGTGCTAGCACTCTGACTATCTCGGGGCCACTCGGCTTTTGGTTTCCTGTTGCTGTGTATTAGAGTGGAATTCAGTATCACGACGGAAGGTGGAGGCATTGGTGCCGAGGGGTGAGTGCTATCCTGGTGAGATGGGAGCATTCGGTTCTTTTGTTCTGGGAAAAAGCTTGGTTCATTTTTGTTGATGGGAGTCTGGGGCACCGAATTCTTTGGGATTCCCACTAGATGATTCTGATTAGAATGGTTAGTTAGCAAATCCTTCATTTCATCATAGTTTCCCAGCGTGTTCTGGACTCGGTTGGCAAGTGCATCCCCTTTGTTTGTCTAAAATAACAAAAAGATGGGGGTGGGAGGAGAGAGAATGAATAGGTTTGTGTTTCCTAATGTTAATGTTTCAAACAGATGCCCTAAGTAGACTAGCATATAGGGTTCTTTAAAATTCTCATGCTGCCATATAATTTCATACTTTTCATGTGCTATGTAAGAAAAAAAATCAATAACACTATTGAAAGAGCCTCTTGGAATGAGTTGTGTGATTAACGTCTGTATACTCCCTGGCCTGTCCTTAAACATGCTCATTGGGAGAAAGTTTTAAATTACGTCGCTTATGAATTTTATTAGCAAAGTAACTTACTTTAGGTCAGATGAACTGAATGGTTATATTCCATATTGTGATGAACAACTTCAGCTTAGTGATCACTGGAATTGTAATGGAACGTTTGACTTATATTTGTTCTTGACACGTCAGCCCTTTGCGCCACATTATACCATGAAAAAGGCTTAGCCCATTGGATAAGGAAGTCAGTGAAACTGTGCAGTCGTGGATGCATTGGTTTAGAAAAGCTCAACATCTAATTGAGCTAACATGACTAAAGCGAATCTAATTCCTTTTCATCAAAGGACTGTATAAATTACTGGTGTCAGCCCACATATTCTGGGGACAACTGTGTATATATTGATGATTCATGTTTGTTTACTTTGAAATAGTGCAATTGTTCATCAACACTGACTCAAGCTCTCCTGTGTCTTTTCAATGATCTAGAAAAAATTTGTTCAAGAACTCAAACTGTTGCCTACGTAAATCAAAACAAAGTCAGATTTCCAAAGTGATGTTGGCAACTAAATCATTCTATGGACAATCAACAGACCGGTTATATCATCCCCTGTAGGAAATACTAATCTTGTTAAAATGGCTGTGGTTGTTTTTCAAATCATTAAGTTGCCGCATGGGTTTTTGTAATACAGAAAGCACGGCTTTCATAACTAGAAAATGGTAGACAGCTATATGCTTGGAAACGGCATATAGATTTTGAAGAAAGCTCAGCTGTTCATCTTTGAAAGTGACTTCTTACTATTCCCTTTACAAGACAGAGGTGTTCTCAAAACAAGCTGTTGTATTTGGAAGGGCAAAGGACTTCTTTGTACCCAGGCTGCACTACCCTGGTACGAGCCATTGCAATGAAACAAGGCTACAGGCATCCATGGAGCCATGTGGCAGCAGAACCACTGGATGGGGAAGACACCCCCACCCTATGTAGCCTCTCGGTCCCAAGAGCCCATGGGCATGCTCTCCATGCATGGGAAGGGGTGACAACCTCCCCACTGGTACAGCCTCCACTGCAGATGTTTAACATCTCAGATTTCTCACATGCCCTTAACTCAGCCCAAGCTCCTGGCAATACACAGGGAGTGTGCCTACCCAAGTCTGGGATCTCAGTCTACACCTAGGCTGTCTGGCTGTGTGCTGTTCTCTGTATGTGATGATGGAAGTGTGCAGATGAATGGAGGGTGAAGTGCTGGAAATGGATGAAATCACCCAGAGAAAGAAAATACAGAATGAGAAGATCAGGCTCAGGAGGCCACCTTGGGATGTATCAACCTTTTTTAAGCGATCGAGAGAAGAAGAGGAGCCTGCAAAGGATACCAAGAAGGAGCAACCAGAGAAGTAATCAAACTGGTGACCTTGGCCTCGTTGTTAACATGATCTCCGTGTACTGTATGCGGTATCCAAATCATAGCATGTGTGAAATCATATAAGACATTTCCAAAGAAATGAGGGCAGTGAGGGAAATAGGATTCCAGAGATTAAGGAAAAGTATGCTCAATAACTGCTAAAAGGGTCCTGTTGGGGATGGGGAATTTCGGAAATCCAATAAATGTCCGTTTCACCTTTCTTATCCACAAGAACATCTGATATTGCATCACATGCAACCTTGGTGCTAAAGCAGTGATTAAACAATTAACATTCCATATAATCCTCGGCTGGATAATCGCTCACTCCATTTTCAGAAGTACATCTGAAAGGCCTATTTAATAGAGACGGGTAGAAATCACTTACATTCCCTGAAAATCCCTAGGTTTGTCCATTTTAATGGCACAAATTACTCTTCAGCTAAGGCCAGAATAAACTCTGGATATGGTGGTTTCCTTCCATGGTGGCTTGTGACTAAACATTTGGGCAGCAGCCAAAACCCAGTCTCCCCCCATTCAGTCCCTTCATTCAAAATGAAGAGATTTCATCGTGCTGAGCGCCCAGTAAGAATTTGATGCAAGCTTTAGATACTTGCAAACTTGTTCTGGCCCCTCAAACAGTTAACCTCTTAGGTCAGATGATGGCCTAATGAACACTAGTACTTGACTATTTTCAAGAATCTGACCCAGCAAGGTGGGGGAGACAACACCATTTCATTTTCCATGTAAAATGCCTTTGTTTTACACTGCCTCATTTCATGAATTTGGATGTGCTTCCTTCCCTCAAAGATTATTCTGTAAGATAAGCACTTTTCCCTTTTTGCCTTAGCTACCAGGAAGCTCAAAGTTCAACTGGCTGAACTTTCATTGGAAGTTTCCTGGACATTCATTAAAAGTTGTCTGAACTTCCATTGAAACGGAGTTTAAAAAAAAGCGGGGGGGAGAGAAAAAAAAAAGAAACTGAGTTCTACAGAATCAGAACTGTGCCTCGAGATGTCAAAGAGACCAGCACAAAGTAACTCACTCTCTCCAGGCCAACGTGGTCAAGACTCAAGAACCTTAAGACTCATTTGCTTGCAAGCAAGCTAGTCACATTTCTGTTCCTGTTCAGTAGTAAATAAAAGGGACATGTTCATCTTTTCTTCAATGGAGAGAACCTTGATTAGGTTTTAATGTCTCTTAATTTACCTCTACTGTTATAATGCTCTGGGTTTCCAATACATGCAAAGATTTTTTTCCCATCTCCAGGTTTTAAAATATGCTTGAAATTAGGAGAACTGGCCAATGTCTAAAACTACAGCTACATAAATAAAATCAGAGGAAAATTAAAAGTTCTCTGACTAGGTCTAGAAAATCAACCTCCCACCATTGAAGGTATACTACAGTAATGATTTATTTTCCTGCATATAAGTATGAGCTCTTAAAGGTCAGAGGCCACCCTTTGTTCACCTTTATATCCTCAAGACTTATTAGCACCATGTCAGGTGTATATCAAGCACTCAAAAAAACTGTTACTAACACGAACAGAATCAAATTATAATTCATACCCTACCTATATCAAAATAAAGGCTTTGAAACAGCTTGGAGTAAAAGGTACGTAAATAGAAAAACAAAAGTCAGTCTGATTCCATTACTGTGACTGAACATCAAATTGCACTTTGAGCTCCCTGGTAGCGAAGACAAAAAGGAAAAGCTTAGAGCTTACAGAATTCTCTTTGTCTGATGGAAGGAAGCATAGCTTAATTTATTAAATAAGACAAATGATTTCCAGATACTAAAATGTAAAAAGGAATTCTTATTGGTTCAGTTACAAGAACCTTTAAACATGGGGCACCTGAGTGGCTCCGCCGGTTAGGCGTCTGACTCTTGGTTTTGGCTCAGGTCATGATCTCCTGGATCATGAGCTGGAGCCCTATGTTGGGCTCTGAGCTCAGCATGGAGTCTGACTGAGATCATCTCCCACTCCTTCTCCCTTTACTCTTCCCCTGCACATGCACACACACGTGTGCGCTCTCTAATAAATAAATCTTTTTTAAAAAGAAACTTAACAATAAAACATTTTTTTTCAGCACCAATTCTACAGAAGATGCAATGATGTTCTTCATGTGGCTTTTTCTTATGATGATTAAAGGAAGAGCATTGCATTCACGTCTAATTCAGTGAAGGCACATCTACATGTGGAGTTAGGGGCTAGGCTAAGAGCTCCAGGTGTGGGGTTTTCCTGTGCACAAATGACACAGGGGCCGAATTGGGAGAACCTGGAGGAATGAAGGGACGTCAACTCCCTTATACTAGCTTCCTCACAGAGCAATGGCCTCAGAGGGACTTGTGAGCGGAACTGCATGGCAGGCAGTTCAAGGTTGAGTTCACTGGCGACACTTTGAGTTGCTGATTGAAGGAAGATCCATATGCTTTGCATAATAGACGTGCCGTGGCTACAAGTAGAAATTACCATAGTCATGCTTAAGACACATACTGGTAAAGTCAACAATCACCAGGCAGGGTAAGGCACAGAGGACACACAGACAGATAGCCTCAAAAAGTCCACCATTTAACAATCTCCAAATAATTAACAGTACAGTCTAGGTCGCCTGGGTCGCCTCCCTGTCTTTCCACCACTGGAGCTGGGTAACTGTCAAGCAGTTTTTAAATTTCTCAAGATGTACACATGAGAGCCACCAGATAGAAAACCTACACAATGGACTCTCATTATACACAACAGCAACTTCTGATTTACACTGAATGTTCTTTTTCACCCTCCAGAGTCTCAGTGATCCTATTAAGGAGCAAGGTATTCTTGGCAGTCTTGATCAGACATTATAAACATGGCAAAAATGAAATTTAGCCATTTCGATCAATTACAGGCTTCTTTCAATTGGCCAGTTCTTTACTTCCCGTTCTAGATAATTGGTTGATTCTCAAAGGTAACCTCAGCAGCTCTTACTTTCTAAGTAATCACAATTTCTCCATCATCAAGGAAATGCATTTTCCAAGTATTTTCAGGCATAAATTACATGTCTGGTTTGTGGCTAATGACTAACAGCACTCCTTCATTTAAGCTTTTTTCCTCTCGCTACTCCAAGAAACGCAAAGTTGCCTCAGTTTGCTTCTAATGCTATCTACAAATCAGTAGTAGAAGTTCATTTGCAAGACTAATGCGCTAGGAGGCGACTGTACCATCATATTTCTTTTTGACAAAAAGAAGCAAAATAATTTAAGTTTTGAGGCTCATTTTTTTCCCTTTATTTCATTGTGGCTAATGTGTGTGATTTAGTCATTCCTTTTTTTTCTAATTGTAATATTTTTTCAGTTAATCTCTTAAGCCGTAAGTTGCTATTTCTTTCTTTAATTATAATAACGATAATATCTCAAACTTGTACGGCACTTTCCAGATTTCAAAGCAAGGTCTCCCAACTCGTTTGATTTGATCCTTACAACCATCATGTGAGTCAGCAGAGCAGCTCTGATCTCATTCTGGCTTCTACCTTCCCAACCCCAATGACCTTGGGTAAGCCACTTAATCTCTATGTGCCTCGCTTTCCTCGTTCTCGTAGAGTGCAAAGAGTTATAAAATGTTAGTTGCTGTTGTTGCTTTATTATTACTATTATCAGGGATTATTTCATATCAGGTATTATTATTCAATTCACAGAGGAGGAAACTATAGGTCAGAGGAATGAAGTTTCTTCATCAAAGTCCCACAGGAGGTAGGTAATAAGCTTATCAGGTCTTCTGACCTCCAGTGGGAGGATAAACAGCTTCCTGTGACAGGTACTGAACCACACAGAACTTGGTCAAGATTCACCACTGGCATGGATATGAAGCTGTAGAGAAGCTACCTCACCTCTCTGAGCCTCAAATTCCTCGTGGGCAACATGAGGAAAACGAGTACTCCAGGTGTCATAAGGACTAACCAGGCACATATAAAGCCCTAGCATATGCCTGGTGTACAGCAGGCACTGGATACATGCCAGTTCCTCATCTCGCCCAGTCTTCCCACACTAGCCTACACACGTCATATAGCTTCATGTTTTCCAAGTGCTTTTGAAGACATCCTTCTCAACACCATAGCACAAAGTCGGATTTGAGTTATAAGTGACAGAAGCAGCTGCCCAGAGAAGTTACCCATCACCAACCAAATATAAGGGTGGTCAACATTCTTTCCATTCTGTGAATGGTAGGGGTGAAGCAATGAAAGGAAAGAAATCAGCCAGGATGATGAGAGATCACGGTTTCTTCTAATTGCTGAGAAAGGGCAGGGGGTTTTAGGGACCAATGCTCATTGGCTACTTCATGAACTACCAACACTACTGGACAACTGATCAGACCACATTTTAGGCTTTAGGGTGGCAAGAAGTTTCCTGAAAGTCCTGATCCACCACCAGAAGTTGTGATTTTTAATTTGATAAGCATTCCCACCACAACCCTAAGGAAGGGTTGGGATATGTCTTTGTCTCTACCAACAGACCATGGGCCAGCTCTAAAACTCTCCCTGCCACTGGTATGTCCAGATACTCCAAGGGTGTCCACATCAGTCCAGGTCTAGGGAGCTGATGGAGGTGCACAGCAGTTCTAGTATCATAATATGGGAAGGGAGTAGGAAAAGCATACTCTCCTGAACACAGGAGAATCCTGAACACAGACACAGCAAAGATGGCAGCTGGTCATCAAAGCAATGGTGAAAGAAAGAGAATCACTAGGTCATCAACTGTTAGCTTAATTTCTCTCCTATACAGTCTTGACTAAAGAACAACAGCTCTTCCCCATCAGGAAACATAATGGTGACAGGCTACTAATCACACAATAGGCCTGGCCCTGAGCTAGACAAATGTTCCCACCTAGCGCCTCTCGTTGATATACCCTTGTCATAGTGAGACAGATGACTTTTGAAAACTTCTGGAAATGGTGATTTCAGGTTTTTTAACTGCTTACTCAGAAATACACTGCTTACATCTTAAAATAAATACATGTCTATATTACAGGCTTGTTAACAAGGGATGGCCCTTACCTTAGAGGTACAAGGCCATTAATTCAACATGACTTAAAGTTATGAAGGGGTATAAACCAAGGGTTCTACACCTCATAATGGAAATAGCATTGGGAATGGAGTAGGTTTTGAATTTTAAGAATGACTCTTTGAGTAAAGCTCATTTTTCTAACTTATCCAAAGATGAGGTGTAAAACTCATCTGGTTATTCCTCTTCCTCAAGAAGGGAAAAGGCATCTACCATCTTTTAACCTCTCTTCCATTTTCTGGAAAAAAATGGAGGCCACAACATCTTCCCATGGCTGATCACTCTTCACATGTTCTTGATTTTGTGCTTGCTCTGGGAGCCTACCTCATTCATCATCACCTCTTCCTCCTGTCCCTTCACCCTCTCCCTCTTGACTGACATTGGGGCCTTCCCATCAATCTCTAAACGTGTTCACATTTCTTCTACTCCCAGACCCCAGGCAGTTTGGCTCCCCACAATGAGTGCCACCATCAACAAATAAAACAACTCTCCCTAAAGTCACTGATCCACCTCCCTTAACTACCAAATCCAACAGGCACTTTGTAGTCCTGACCTTTCCTTACCTCTGGGACACAAATAACAAATCACTCCTCCAGCCAACCCTGTATCCCCTTGATTTCTATTAAAGGATTCTCTCCTAGTTCTC
Source organism: Canis lupus dingo (assembly GCF_003254725.2). NCBI lineage: Eukaryota > Metazoa > Chordata > Mammalia > Carnivora > Canidae > Canis > Canis lupus. Next base: position 117,463,828 of record NC_064281.1, on the reverse strand, counting down.
TTCCTACCTCTGTGATCAATCACTCCTTTTTAGGTTCCTGGACTTTACTTTGCCATCTCTTTCACTGCTTAAACATTGCTGCTCCCCAAGATAATCTTTGTCCTTCTTGCTCAATAATCTGACAGCTTCCACTGCCACCTACCTGCTAACACCTAACTTGCTCTCTTGAGCACTCTCAATAGCTCTAGATCCCTACATCCATATCTGCCTTCAGTCCCACTGGTATCTCAAACCAAGCGTGCTCAAAACAGAATTCTTTTTTTTTTCTCTGCAAGCACCAACCCTGTTTCCTCCTGAACAACCTGTTGATGAGACTGCCATCTACTCAAGTCAAAAATATGTGAATCTTTCACTCTTGTCCTGCCTTCTCTGCATCCAGTCAGATCCCCAGTCTTGTCATGTCAACTTCCTTGCTCTGCCTGAAATCCTCCCTGCCATGAACGCCCTTTAGCTAACTACAAATCTTCTCTATCTGCCTTTTTGTTTGCCTTACCTCCAACCAACTCAACACATTTTCAACATCGTCTTGAAAATTCTCTGTCTGCTCTGGCCATTCCCTTACTTGAAAGCTTATAGTGACTTCTCTTCAGGTACAGAATTGTGTCCAAACTCCTCGGCACAAGGTGCCAAGTCTCTGCTAACCTGTCCCCCACCTATCTCTGTAGCAGCTACCATGCACTCGTGCCTTCCCTCGCTCGTGAGGAGATCTGCCACTGGGCAGAAAGTCATTATTCCTCTTTCTACATTGGCCTAAGACATGACTAGTACATAGCGGGCCTTCAACAAATGTCTGCTAAACTCATCATATCACTAAATACTTGCATTCAAAGGTAGTATGTAAATTTAATCAATTGAGCTAGGGAAAGTGCTGTTTTAAGGATCATACTACTATTGACAGATTGGAGAAGAGTAGTTTAGGTAACCTAACTCTCTTTCTTGGTCAGACTTCTTGAACTTGGAAGGCACCTGAGTCTCAGTCAAGAGCTGCTTACTTATGGTGAACAAGGTAGCAAGACTCTGGTCTCACTGGTCACCAATCCAAACAGCTTACTCTCCACCCAAAAAGTGGTATTTGTGCCCATGCTGTCATTTCCTTTTCCAGAAGTCACTGTCCCCTAATTGGTGCCCTTGTAAAAGCATGGCTCTCAAAAACTGCCCTGGATTGTTGTCTTCATTCTTATATCATTTTGTTTCATTACAAAAATGACACTGCTACTAAATTTCAATAAACTCTCACCAGCCGCCAGCAATTCCACAAGATCCTTCCCCCAAGCCCCACCCCAAATAGAAAGTTCAGAGGCAGTCATTGTGAAATCAGTACTTGCAGACATAGTGGCATGAGTGTTACTGGAGCTACAAACCAGCTAGGATAGCACTAGGCAATCAACCTGGCATACTCACCCCCCTCCCTGGCTGAGGCAATCTCCCCATGCAGGATGATTAACCACCAGGAAAAAAATGATTGGCTTTTCCCCTTGTCCTAGAACAATGATTTTCAAAGAGCACTCAAACCACTCCACAGCTGTTAACAACCTAACATGGGAAAGGAAAGCAGTGGCCTTGCCGGCAGTGGATGGCGCTGATTGGGAGGAGAAAAGACACAGAGCCATTGACCTTCTGATGAAGCCTTCAGGGGCTGCCTTGCTGATAGTCAAAGTGGGGACAAGCGCCAAGAAGGCATTGTCCACTCTAGGAAGTGCTGGGCGGGAGAGGGTTCCTTTGAGATGGGGAGTCTCGCTAGTCCCGTCCACATCTGACAGTACTCCCCCAAGATGACAGAATTGGTCTCTGAAGACTTCTTCAGAAAGCTGCAATTGCCCCCAGCACAGGGTATGCAAAGATTTCATTTGTCAAATATATTCTCCTGGAAATGATCTGGGAGCTTTAAAAATAGATTAAATGTTGATTAGCGTGTTCAAAAACGTAATAAGCAACCATGTTCCAGAAAGAGAAATTACATACATATTCAGCTACCTTGTAGGGCTCCCCAAAAAGATCAAAGCCTGAAGAAAAGAGATCGTCTTCTTGCTGGACTTCCTGATTCCTCCGCTCCCATTCCCTTTTCTTAAGTGCACTACGGTCTTGTTCATAGTGGCTGAGAGGAAAAGAGAAAGACAAAAGGAGAAAAAGATTAATTAGTCATGTAGGTCATTCAGATCTCCCTTGTTATCAAAAAGAAGATAAACCATACAAGCCAAGGCTACCCGAACGGATACGTCACACAGAGAGCAGAGAAACCTTTTCTTGACTCCCAAATGATTTTAAGATTTTGACCAGCTCTTTGCAATACGGAAGAACATAGAAAATGGCTTATTAGAGACCATAGTCATGCCTGCTAGTCTTCCAGAATCCTCTCCTCTTGCCCTTGCTTGAATACTCCCGGCAATTGCAGGCTCCCCACCCCCACACCCAAAGTCAGTCCACTGTGCAGAATGGTACTGAACTCAAGTTGCTCTGTGTTGCCAACCACTTAGGGCTCAGAATTCATAGATGTTACAAAGTCCCAAGGGAAAGGAATTAACTGAGATGTCACAGACCAATTGTAATTCTGTCCTGAGCCCATAGCCATAGTTCACCTGTTGTAACAAAATCACAGGAGAGTTGAAGGATGTTTTTGGAAGTCGACAAAACCCTGAATCACTCATTCACTCACGCTTCCTCTTCTGTGGTGGTGCTGTCGATTTGCTCTGCCCATAGCTTGAGTCATAGGCAACTGACAGCCTTTTGAGGAAGCTCTTCACAAAGAAAGGTGTTTGGCTTGAATGGCAAACTACTAACAATGAAAGATGTCAAAAGCCTTGAATGACCTCAAGGCACATGTGTTTTAGTAGTGGCGTGCTGTGTAGACAGTGGCGTTTCAGGCTTTCCCATTGGAGGATCAGAACAGAAGCTTCCAGACAATACTGAAGATCTACTCCAGGCCCTGGGATTTTATACAATGAAATGCTTCTTGATGAAGCAATGGTTTTCTTCATTGGTAATGCAAGGATGTGCATATCACACTAAATCTGTACGTCTCAAAAGTGGTGGATTTTATTTTGTCCATTGGGTCTTCTTTCCCCTCTGCTTTGAAATCTTACCCAAAGTGAGCAAATATACGGGGGGCAAGTGTAAATTGTATAAACGTATGTAAAATGCCTAGCAGGTGCTATACAAATGTTGCTTTTCTTCCCCATGTTAATACTGCCATGTTAAGACTTAATTAGATAATTGGTATGCAAATGAACATAATAGCTAAAGGAATTACAAGAGATACACTGATAGAAGAGTATAGTCCACAGGTTTTGAATATATCCCAGACCTTAATGCCTATCCTTGGTAGCCTAGTTTGCTCCTGAGGATCGTAACTTTTAATTTACAAAATAAGAGTCCAGAGCATGAAATATCCATGGCAGCTTAACTAGATATTGATATACACGGAGTGCAAGATGCCACTACACTTCATCATCCCTCTTTCTCCACAGGAATCCTTGAACTGACAAATTCAAAGTGACTTTGATAGTCTTGTCTCCAGAATCAACACTTCATTTCTCCAATTAAAAAAAAAAAAGTGGCAACATCGAAAGGCTATCCAAACGTACATTATGCTTTCCCTGTACGAACAATGCTAGGCACAGAGGAGCTCGCTGGACTAGTCATGAGAGTGCTCAGCAGGTGTTATCACCATCTGGGGAAGACACACGAAGCCCAGGCCCCACATCTGGACCCCATCTGGTCAAGGAAGATGCCAAGTCCAGATCCTAGAAGGCATACTCTCCTTTGGAGTCTCAGACACCACCCACAGGTATAACACTTGCTGGCATCCTCTTTCCTCTCCGGGCACAGGGTGAGATCAGAGCCGCAAACGGCTGCTGTGGGTCCCCACATCTTTGTGTTGGAGGCTGAAGTGTGACCAGCCAGACACAGTCCCGTCTTCAGATCTTGCACACGGGGCATGGGATCAGACTCCAACACCATACACTGGCGGTGCACAACCCAAGCCCATCACTGCTGTGTCACAACGTAAGAGGGAGAAGGTGTCCTGGGGTGGAGGCGGGCAAAGCAGTCAGTGCGGGCACCACGAAGGTTGGTTGCAAAAGAAGACACTAATTTCTTCTCCTGCCACAGCAGATGACTCTGCTCCACCCCAACACCAGAGCCCAAACCTCACGCTTCTGAGCAACGCAAGCAGGATGTCAGTTTGCTAGCGATCTGTTCCCTCAGTGCACCTGACAGCCCAGAATGACAGGCCCATAGATCACATTTAATCCTCCCATGAAGAGAACCGAAGTACTCGGGTCTCTTGGCTTTGCAAACTACCTTTCTTCTCCTCCAAGGGAAAGATATAATTAAAACCTGGAAGGCAAAAGGAGGAGGAGGAGGAGAAGAAGAAAAGGAAACGTGCATCAACTCTCATGACAACCCTTCAAGCGGCCAGCAGTCAGGGCACTTTGGGCGCTTTTGACCTGGGTTTGATTTGCGAGGAGGCTCTTGGCTCCATTTTGCCTCAGTTCATTAGCTACCAAATTCCAGATGAAAATGTGAATAGCAGATTGAGTGTGCACATGGGTGTTATCTGTTGCAAGCAAACTGCCTGCTGCATTTTTTAACACATATAACAAAGAACAGTTAATTCTCATATCTCTGGCAAGAATGGATTTAATCTCCACAGAACACCACCGCGCTTGGAAGGCAACCAAATCTCTCCAACTTTTTCCTCTTTCACTCAGCAGGGCGTTGTAGTGAAAGCTTCCCAGGGCGAGGTATAATGGAGAAGGGGCTACATGGTGGTGAGGCTTTCACAGTGCAGAACGTCACCGATTTCTGACTGAAACCAAAAGGACTAATTTGAAGCACCAGCTAATTAAAACCACAGCTATGTATTTAGCCTCTTGTTATACCTACTGCAGTTTATAATTATGAGGACCTCTTTATCTACTCAATTAAAGTTCTTACTTAGGATGCAGGCAGGTTGCGTTTGAACTGGTGAGCCCTGCGGGGGCCACGTAAAAGCATATGTCTCCCCCAACCCCGCCACGATGTGAGGTATCCTGATGCCCCTGGGCTTGTTCTCCAAAGAATGGAAGGGTTCTACAGCCCATGAAGAAATGCTCGAGCCAGGAATCTGAATTAGTTCAGTAATCTGAACCATTCAACCCTATTCACTCTGATGAGGACTGGAGGACATGGGTCCTATCAGTGTGAAAACCCACTTCCCTATTGGAAGGTTGAGCCCAAAAGCTCAGCTTGAGTTAGGATGTCCTCCCAGCTGGTTGTCTCCCAGACAGAATACAGTGTGTCACACAGTAGGGTGCCATCAGAACCAACGGCCACTCACAGCTCACTCTACCCTTTTTTAAAATATTTTATTTATTTATTCATGAGAGACACAGAGAGCGAGGCAGAGAAACAGGGGAGAAGCAGGCTCCCTGCAAGAAGCCCTCTGCGGGACTCGATCCCAGGACCCCGGGATCACGCCCTGGGCCGAAGGCAGATGCTCAACCGCTGAACCACCCAGGTGCCCAATTCACTTTACTCTGAATTAACCAAAGGCCTCTCTGATTTCTCCCTCTCTCCCTCTCCCTCTCTCTCTCCCCAGCCTAGGTCTTGGAATGCCCATTTCAATGAGCCCTGCACTAGCTACATAAAGAACAAGAGGCATGTAACTACTCTGTGACTCACTCCAGTGCAAGGTGGAATGGTGAGAAGCTTCTCTCTAGAAGGGGGCTCTTCTGTCAGCTCTGACTTCGCACACCAGTCTGCCCCTCCGGCCTCAGTCCCCAAGGAGATGCCCTGATTAACACAGGAGGAAATCAAAGTCCTCCCGAAAAACAGGGAGTGGAGCCGAGCCCTCATCAGGGTAAAGGCAAAGGAAGATGTGAACTTGCGCCTCTAGCACCTCCAAGGTCAAGCGACTTCTCCTCCTCATCTTCTCCTCCTCTCAGGTAGGCTCCCCTCCCGGAACTTAAACCGGGTCATGTGCACCAGTAACCCTAGTTCTCATCACTAGAAGCCACAGGTGCATAGCTAGGATGTAAGACCCAGGGCACCTGTAGATTCACGGAGATGCAGAAAGTTCAATCATGCCATCTTCATTAGCTCCTGGTGGCAGCACACTCCGGCTGAGGACGACGCAGGCTCATCTTTTAGAACAAAGACTGTCAGCAGGAGGAGACATTAGCAGTCAGGCAGTTCTGCTCTCTTCATTTTCCAGGTGAGGAAAATTGAGCTCGTAAAGGTGATGGGACCCGCAGCAGGTTTTCCAGTGCCCAGACTTGTCTCCTCCGAACACCCCATGGTCTGCGCCTTCTGCAGCCGAAGGCTTCTCTCGCACTCAAGAATAAATACCAGTCCTATTTGCACGCTGTTGGTCAACTTTCCTTAGGATTGTGTTTGATTAGAGATTGCCAGTAGGAAGAAAAAAAAAACTTTAGGAATTTAATTTGGATTCGAGTATAGAAAGAGCATTAGTTTCCTTACACCAAATGCACAGACCCTAAAGGGATCGTAAAAATTAACTACATCTGCGGGGAGAAGCCAAGCGGGAGAGAGTAAAACCAGTTGAAGTCCATTTGCTCTGTGTATTTCATGAAGTATAATAATCATCGTTTACCTAATTTGGTGATTTTACAAAGCAAGTTGGGGAAACGTTAAAAAAAAAAGAACTGATATCTTAAAATGACAAGTTTGTTTAAAAATACCACCAACTCATACAGGATTTACTGTAGTAATGACATACATGAAGGTAAATAATTCAATCTCATTTTCTAATCCAACTGGCACTAAAATACCTTTATTTTGGCTAATATCTTTGTAAATGCATAAAAAATACATATTTAATTCACCCAAGGGACAAACATAAGCCATAACTCACCCCTTATGGCTCTCCTGAATGAATTTCTGCCTTCTATAAAATTTGTATTTATACTTACTACATGTTCCAGAGTTCCAAGTGGTACTTTTTTTCCCAACAGCCAGCCCTATTTTGAATTTGACATTGACCTAATCTTGACATAGCTCCTATTACTTAAAAAAAAGAAAATCTCTGCTATCGAACACCCTCAAAATCACCACGCCCTAGCTATGTACTTATTTTATCTGTTAATATCCACGAGTACTTAAATGCAAACTGCTAGGGGTGCCTTGGTGGCTCAGTGGTTGAGCATCTGCCTTCCGTTCAGGTCATGATCCCAAGGTCCTGGGATCAAGACTCACATGTGGGGGTCCATGCTCAGAGGGGAGTCTGCTTCTTTCTCTCCCTCTGCCCCTCCCCCTAGCTCATACTCTCACTCTCTCAAATAAATAAATGAAATCTTAAATCATTGGAACTTCTAACTCATGTTTAGACAGCAGGACTCACTGAGACCTCTGTATACAACCACTCTCTTTACCGTATGGACTCTCTCCCCACTCACACTGGCTCTCATTAAAAAAAAAAAAAAAAGATAGGAAAAAAAGGAGAGAAAATACATATGACATTTACACATCTGTCAGTTGCCCATTCGGTCATGCCAATTTCTGTAGGTCTTAGGGAAATGGGTGAATGCTTATTCTGAGAGTTCCCTTAAATCTGTGCTTTTTAAAATGAAGCATACACCAATACTCCCAGGAGTCCTGGCAGGAACCTGGCTTGATATATCCTTGTCGGGGCACCTTGAGGAGACCCCCCCCTTCCCTCCACTTCTGAAAACAAAGGCAAAAATTGTCAAGTCATCCTGCAGTGGGGTCAGGCAGTCATTCCAAGAACCACTCTCCTCATCTTGAGTCTGTGTTGCTTAGCTCCCCTTAATTCCTGGTCCCCACCCTCTTCTTTTAAAAAAAATGTAGCAGTCTTAATTGAGATATAAATCACATATTATTCAATTCACCTAAAACAAGTGTGCCGGGATCCCTGGGTGGCGCAGCGGTTTGGCACCTGCCTTTGGCCCAGGGCGCAATCCTGGAGACCCGGTATCGAATCCCACGTCGGGCTCCTGATGCATGGAGCCTGCTTCTCCCTCTGCCTATGTCTCTGCCTCTCTCTCTCTCTCTCTATCATAAATAAATAAATAATTTAAAAAAATAAATAAAACAAGTGTGCAATCCAGGGGTATTCAGTATATTCCAGAGTTCTGCAACTATTACTGTGAGAGCATTTTAGAATATTCTCATCACCCCAAAAGGAGCCCTATATCCTTTGATTACTGGTCACCACCACCCCCATCTTCCCATCCAGCCTAGCCCTAAGCAACCACTAATCTACTTTCTCTCTCTGAATGAATTTGGTTATTCTGGACATTTCATATACATGGAATTATACAATATATGGTCTTTTGTGCCTGACTTCTTTCACATAGCATAGTATTTTCAAGGCCCATCCATAGTGTAGCACAGATCAATACTTCACCCCTTGTACACCTGAATAATATTCCACTGTATTTTCCTGGTCCTATATTACACCATGCTTATTAAGGGGATTCACTGTTGTGAGCTTATAATGATTTCACTGGGGTCCTCTCTGTCTCCCAACAGACTTTACTCTTTAAAGGAAAGGTCTTTGGCTTCTAAGTCCCTTCTAAGTCATGCAACAGGTGATCACAGCAAGGCTTCCTGTACATAAATAAATCATGTCAAATACAGATATTGTGCAGAAAATAAATTTAAAAAGTATTTGCCTTAGGCTTAGGACAAAAGTATTTTGACTAGCCTACCAAACTCCCCAAATGTGGTGATACTTCTAAGAAATACACAATACTCAAGCGGCAAAGGCAATTGATTACATCCAGAAATGGCAAAAAACTTGGTAAAAAACAAAACAAAACCAACATCAACCAATAAAACAGGTTCTGCGTTCTGAAGAATTCTGCAGTGTGTCCAGAAATGATGGTATCTATTTTCAGGAGAGCTGAGCTGGGGCTCTACCTCTTTCACTTCAAAATCACTTGATCATTTATAGAGCGCTATTTCTAAGCCTCAGTTTCATTATTTGTAAAACAGGAATAATCTTCCTCTTCCCTCTTCCTGCAGCTGGTATCAAGGTTAAATATGATGGGGGATGAGAAGAGCTCTTGGAAACTACTAATGGCTGGGATGACTGGCACCCTGACTGGACTTGACCTTCATCACAGCAAACTTCACTGCATGTTAATTCATGTGCGCCTCAACAACACCTGGCAAATTAACAGGGCCGGGAATATGATTTCCATGTAAGGATGGGAAATGGAGGTTCAGAAAATTGTTCCAGACTATGACAGCTATATATCCAGGACACCACTCGCCTGATTCCTAGTTCAGGGCTCTTGCAAAGTCTGAAACACTGTTACAAGGCCTGTGTATGCCAAATATATTCACATGTAGCTTGCAGAAGTTCCCTTTACTCCACAAAAATTATAGCAAATTTTCATTATTGCTGAGGTCTAAAGTCTTTCTAGTAACAGATGAGGGCAAAGTGTATATTCCATCAGATTCCCGCTGAGAAGTTTTCTCCATAGACTCAAAAAGGATCTACATGATAGAGGCCCCAAATACATGGACTTCATTCACAAATACATGAGGTTTAAAGTCATAACTTTTTAATCTAAAATATTCCTAGGGATCCCTGGGTGGCGCAGCGGTTTGGCGCCTGCCTTTGGCCCAGGGCGCGATCCTAGAGACCCGGGATCGAATCCCATGTCAGGCTCCCGGTGCATGGAGCCTGCTTCTCCCTCTGCCTGTGTCTCTGCCTCTCTATCTCTATCTGTGTGTGACTGTCATAAATAAAATAAAATATTCCTAAACATTATTAATCTTCAATCATCTGGTTCTCAACTCTGGCTGCACATGGGAATCACCCAGGGAAGATTGTATAAATCCTCACGCCCAGGTCACATGTGAGACCAAACGCATCAGAATGTCCCAGAGTGGGTCTCAGGCATCCGGCCTAAAACACCTTCTGGTCGTCGTTCATGATAGGATCATTCGTATATAAACTTCTTTATTGGACCCATTTGGGCATGCTTAAATCTGATGGACTTAACATGAAGGTAAATCAAGAACCAGGCCCCTGTAGGGAACAGATGTATTCTATTATTCAGAAATCTACATTGCTAATATATGTCGGCAGAAATGCCTTGAAGGTGAAAAGCAGTTACTGCAAGAACAGACTTGTCAGGCAGAAAAAACAAGAATAACCCCAATGGCTACTCTCTGTTGACTCCTTCCTCTATGCTAGGCACTAAGCTAGGCATTTTATGAGTATGATCTCACTTAATCCTCACCAAAACTCTGATGAGGTACTACCACCCTCACTTTGCAGATGAGGAAACTGTGTCACATGAATGACAAGGAGGCTAACAGGCCAAGCATCACACAGTTAGTATGCAGTGCAAGCAGAGTGGCCGTGAAAGCTGCCAGAATTCCGAAGCCACCCTCTCTGCCTAAAAGAAGATGCCAGTAGGAAGAAGAGATGGCGTGGACAGAGGGGGCACAAGCACACATCTAAGCTCTGCTGACATGACAGGCATGGGACAAATGATCCAGGGGAGAATGTCTAAAATCTGAACTCCCTGCAGCATATCTTGGCTTGGGAGGTGCTCTTGTAGCTTCTCAGAACAGCAAGCGTGGGTAGATACTCAAGTGGATATTATTATTAATATTCTCAGAGCGCACTAAAATTCCTTTTTTTTTTTTGAGGTGCCACTTTCATATAGAATGACCATGAGTCTGGCAACGCAAAGGTTCCCATCTGCCTGCAGTGGCACTCAGCTTCTCAAGAACCTTCTAGAAGCCTGTCACAATGCATTTTAAAAGCAGTCTTTGCAGTGAAATTAAATTCTTTTGTATTCACACACTCTAGCCGTTGATTAAGAGACACAGTCCAATATCGTGACTGCTGGAGAGAGGACCCCGTCTCCTCAGCTCCTCTTCTGGGTGGCTCAGAATGTGTGAGCTATCCCTTGACAACCATGGTCCTGTATCTCCTTCACCTTCATGTCAAGCACCCCTTCATCTTCCACAGTCAGGGACCCCACTACAAGAAGACAGCATTGCACAATACAAATATAAACATGCCGGAGTTTCTTTTCAGCTTTTATAACATTTTCTTAGGTGAAGTGTCCGATTTCCATTTTTATTGAAAATCACTTAAAACTAACTCTACTTCTGATCCATTCATTAAAAATGACAAGCCGCTATCACTTCTGGCTCATTGACCCACCGGTCAACACAAACCAGTGTCTGACAAGCACCTTGCATTCAATGTGGCCAAACCAAGACAGCTGCAAACAACTTCATGATTCAGAAGCCTTCCAAACACCTTCTTGAAGAATAGAGTACCCACAACGAGAGAGTGAATATAGTGAATGTATTTCCTTATATGGCTCTTGAACGGGTTCAAAACCCAAAACTATATAAAAATCAAAATGCCATAGAACATTCTCATCCCCACTCTTGTCAGCGCCAGCCCTGTGTGTCCCTGCCAATCACATGTAACCAGTTTTATTATTTTCCTGTTTATTCATCCAATGTTCCTCCATGCCCTCTTTCATGTCCAGTTGAAATGATCTCATTTATCATTGTTTTCTTTAAACTATTCAGAGTTGAGGCTAATCATGCTGAGTTTTAAAGAGCTTCTCGATCTAAACCTTGATCTACTTGCAGGAAACGTTGAGCAGCTTTTGTCAATAGAAACAAGTCCATGGATCCACGTGTGAGACAGTGATGCCATGCTTGGGGTACTCCTGATGGCTCGAGAAGTCTTTGTCGTGGGCTGGAATTGTGCCCTGTGGCAGGCAGTGCACCCTGCTTGGCTGGCCCTGGGCTTGGCTTGACCCTCTGCTCTTGATGATCGCTTGTCCAGCCCCAATGGATCCTGGCACCGTCCCGTGTGCCTTGTCCCCAGCTCCATACCTGCTGCCTCTGCAGCCAACCCACACTGCACAACTCTGTCTTTTGAGTTAGGAAAAAGCCCCCTGAAGGATTTCCTCCCTATGCCCATTAAAGATTGGGAATTCTTTTCCAAGTCAAAGCCTTAATAGATCCTGGCTTCTCGTAAATGACACTTTTTAAAAGGTGTTTTATTTTCAGTTAGCTATAAGCAAGACAATTTCAATAACTACTTAATTTAAAACAATATTTTCTCAGAAATCATAGGCTGAATTACGTTCCAACTAAGGAAATTAATGCCCTTAACAAGCAGTTGATAAATGACAGTTGGAGGTTGACTCTATTTTCGAGTCTCACCAAACCCTTTGATCCCCGTGTACTCACTAATTTTTACCCAGGCAAAATCGACCCCCTAAAAGCTCACCCTTTGGACCCTTGCCTCTGTGGCAGGCACCCCCGGAGCTCTGGTCTGAGCATGCAGCCAGGCTTGTTGGGCCCTCCGCTTACAGTCACGATCCCATGCTTTTTTTCTCACAGGTCGCACGGACCCAGGAGCACGGTTCTCCTGGGTCCCACTTCTCCCTCTTGCCTAAACGAGGTGCCCGACAAGGCGCCCTGTGCTGTTTGAAGTGTGTTCACCTCAAAATTCATCTCCCTCAGAATGTGACCTTACTTGGAAATCGGGTCATTGTGGATGAAACTAGGTAAGTTAAAAGGAGGTTGTCCCGGAGAAGGGTCGCCCCTAATCCAATATGACCGGTGACACTGTAAGAAGGGGACACTGAACACAGAAACACATGGGGAGAATACTACATGAAGATGAAGACAGACATGGGGGCGATACTGCTACAAGCCAAGGAGCACTGAAGCCCGCTGGCAAGTCATGGCAAGCTGGGCAAGAGGTCTGATCACATTCTCCCCTCCCTGGGAAGAGGCCTGGGACATGCTCTTCCCTCACCAGGAAGAGGCCTAAACACACTCTTCCCTCACAGCCTCAGAAGGAACCAACCCTTCCCACACCTGGACCTCAGACTTCTAGCTTCCAGACCATGAGACAGACGATCCATCTCTATTGTTTAACACCTGCTAGTCTGTAGTACTTTGATATGGCAGCCCTAGCCAACTAACCCGCCTTCAGACTGCACCTCTGAGCCAGTTCACAAGCAAAACGTCAGGCCACATCAGAGCACGTGCAGATGATCCAGACCTTAGGATTCTCTGTTTTACTCCCAATGACATGTCACCCATTCCTCTCCCTTCTACTCCAGCACAACTCTCCTTCTTCCCCTCTCTTCTGCTCTAAGAGAACTGTGGTTATTCAATGAAACTGTCACCAGAGAGGAATTAACGCATTTTTGCTTCCTATTTATCTGGAAAAGTGCCAAGCTCAGTGTTCAGCTCTCAATAAATTTTTTTAACTGACTGCATGAACAAATGACAGGCAAACATATTTTTTCTGCCCAAGTTCAGTGACAAATGTTGACAAAGATCTATTAATTAATATATTAATTAACTTGTCTATTTAATCAACAAACATTTACCGGGTGCCTACGTCACATCGGGCACCATGTTTGGTGCTCAGAAAAAAAAAAAAAAAGACATGTTGCAAGTGTTGGAGAAATTCACAGCCCAGAAGGGTAAGGCAAATCCATTCCAAAATAATCCTGGTACAGGGTGACATACACTATGCCTATAGGAGCAAAGCGCTGTGGGAACATTCTCAGGTTGGGGTGGGGTGGGAAGCAAAATTAGGCAGCTGGGTTCTGGCTGGGCCTTGAGTGATGGAAGGGTTCACATCCTGCACATCAGACAGTTCAAGTACATGCTAACCAAAGATGATCCCATGGGACAAACATGGACGCGTGAACGAAAGATTAAAGATGCAGCCAAGCCCCGTCCCTGGGATGGCCCATGTCTGGCGAAATTGGTCTACAACAGTGACGGCAAAACAGTGAGATTTCCTGCTCTTTGGGGAAGCTGGAAAATGAGAGTTTGGTCTTTGCCGATGCTCATATTCAAGGGTAAAACCCTAATTGCACTTGTGATACGGAGAGGAAGCACCATACAGAAAGAAATGGATGGCTGAGATAAGCATGTGAATGGTGAGCTCATAAAGAATAGATTAGATTTCAAAGGGAAGCATTTATTGTTTCCTGTATTATAGCACATTGTCTCTCGATATGATTAGTTATCAGTCTCAGTTATCCAAAACTGGTATGAAATAAAGCGTTTACGCAGTTATGCTTCATTGATGTCAGCTAGGGGAGCATGAAAATCTCCATGAAGGTGGGTAATTGATGTGTAAATCAGAGCTCAATCACTCTGTAATAGAAATGGTCCCACTGAAAATATGCTTGTTGAACACAATCGCACAGAAGCCAGAGGGAGGGAGGGAGAGAGGGAGGGAGGGAGAAGATAGAAGGCTTATTTATTAAAAATGATAATAACTGGCAATTTGTGCAATTTTCCCTTCAACAGAGGGCTGCTGTCAGAAATGCTTGCAAGCAAGTTGTGACCAATCTATCCAGATAGTTTCCTTCTGTTCTAATGAACTATTTCTGTTTTATTTAAATGCTTAGAGAGGGCCTGTTGTGGATGTTTAAAAAGCAAATTAAAACAACACGTTCATCTTTGAAAACATGACACATGTTAATGACATCAGTTAACAATGCTTATTCTAGGTATGCTTGCTATTGTTATTAAAATCCTTCTGTCACATTGCATTTGCTCTCTGAAGAGCAGTGAACACAAATGGACAATGTCTTGCAATGTAATATTTTAATATTTCACACTGAAACAAAACTAACTTGTTCTCGTTGATCAAACAGCAGTTCCTGTATCTCTCATTATTATCATCATTATTTTACTGTCGCTGAAGGGGCCATGACAGTGTCCGGTGGCAGATTTTTCTTTCCCTTCCACCATTATCACTGAATAAAGAGAAAATTCTCTACAGCAAATATGTCACAGAAGGCTTAAGGGCCAACCTTCCTGCCAATTAATACAGAAAAGAGAGTGCTAGCTTTTCTTGTTTCTCCACGTCTTGTGAAAAGGAGTCCATGGGAGAGGCAGGTTTATGTTAGGCTTCCAGTAGGGATCCGATGGATTGGCCCAGTGTGTGTGTGCACCCCCTTACACACACTTAATAAGCACATACGTTGGGCAGCCTGGGTTGCTCAGCAGTTTACTGCCACCTTCAGCCCAGGTCCTGATCCTGGAGAGCCGGGATCGAGTCCCATGTCAGGCTCCCTGCATGAAGCCTGCTTCTCCCTCTGCCTGTGTCTCTGCCTCTCTCTCTCTCTCTCTCTGTGTGTGTCTCTCATGAATAAATAAATAAATAAAATCTAAAAAAATAAGCACATACGTTGTGGCATTGAGACATGCTGTGCTGTGCAGGGGAGGGCCTTCTGCTTACCTGAGGTCACTAATTCAGCCTGTTGTTCCACAGTACATGTGCACTGACTGCTTGTCCAGGATCTAGTGCCTGAACCCAAACATCCTCACCTTGACAAAAGGCCCATATAGGTGGATGCACAGCAGGTGGCTATGGGGAGGAAGAAGAAATTAGGGGTTGGCTGAGGGGGGCTTGGCCTCATCTGTACTAATGTAACTTTTGAAGGTAAGCAGATTCACCTATTATTGACGTCATGACAAAATAAATACATCAATGAAGCAGCTACATACCAACATTTTAAATCTTTGCTCCTCTTTGGAAAAGCAACAGACTCTTACGTTTGCATGGTACTTCTCACTTCACAAAGTACTTTACACAAGCATGATCTTACGTGAGATTTGCAACGACCCTGAGAAACAGGAGGGTGACCTCCCATTTCACAGATGAAGACACTGAGACTCATATGAGTTAACTGCCTAATATTCAACTTGTAGCCCAGCTAAGGTGTGGCCAACAAGAAGCAAAGGGGATTTGTCTGTGTCTGGAAGTGCTTTGCGTTTCTACTGTGCCACCTTGTGCTCTAATCACTGTTTGCTGATTCTATTCTTCTAGAACATGGGAAATGTGGCTAAGTGTGACAGCGAAGGGACGTTCTTTCAGGTTTTTTTTTTTTTTTTTGAAAATTGCCTTCCATGGGTTATCATTATTAGTAGTCCATAGCTAATAGCCTGTAAGTGTGCCTTCATATAAAACAAACAAAAAAAAATGGAGGGATGTATACAGGATGGGATCTTGGAAGGAGGATACCATACAGTGGAAAGACCTCTGAGAGTAGTTCTTTCATTTAAAGCTATGTGACCTTGAGTAAGTCACTGGGCCCCTCTTGGCCTGTCTCTGCAGTGAACACCTTCAGCCTCATGGTCAAATTCTTTGAAAGTACCACTTGTCCAATGAAGTACATGATACTGCAGTGGGATCATCCCAAACTGCATTGTCTAATTTGCAGCCACTGGGGAAACTGAGCACCAAGACATGCTGTAAGGATAAAATACACATCGGATTTCGAAGACTTGGTACAAAAGTAGTATTAAATATAAAATTCATAATTTGATACCATGGCATATTGAAATACTATCTGGCATACACGGTGTCAAATGTTACTACAATTCATTTCACCTGTTTCATCATTTTCTTTTCACCTTTATTTTTTTATGTGGCTACCAGGAAATTTCAAATTTTTCTGTGTGGCTTGTGTTTGTGGCTCACCTTATCTTTCTATTGGACAGCACTGGCCGCAAAAGAGTCATGTCCTAGTTCTACTCAATAACCCACTTAGTTCGAATGATCCTGGTTTCAGAGCTCTGCCCCAGGGCCGTAAAAGACTCTGTACCTTTGGGTTTGTTGTAACAGCCTAACCTAGCAGTCCCCGTCTCTATTCGTGGTTGCTCCCTCAATCTCGTTTTCCGTTAGGCCTCGGGCACATATGCCAGTGTTTCTTTTCCTGACTGCAGTATTGTCTAATTGGTGCATTGTTGATCAATAGTACGTGAGGTGTTGAGCTCTGTTTGTGTAATATGTTTAATATGCTTCTACCCGATGCACCATATGGAGGCACTACACTGTATATTATAAGCGTATTAATGCTATGACTCAATTGAGTATCACTGGTGCATAGTAAACTATAAAACAAAATTATGCTAAGTAGTTGCCGAACACTGTGATCCCTAATATTTTTAATGAGCGTTGCAAACACCGTGCTCGTGTGGGGGGTACCAGCACGGGCCCTTTTCTGAATTATCAAAGGAGCCTAAGCACTCTTCTAGGCTTAATGTCAATTCCATTTTACAAGACAAAGGCATTTGTTCAGATATAGAGACTAAAGAGAATAAATAATAGAGTGGTACTTAATCTACCAATAACTGTGCCTTTAAATCTAAACCCTGTGCAATTTCGAAGCCTTCTATGCTTGTTTTCTTTCCAAGGTGCTTACCATAGTTAGGAAGAATTTTGATTAGCATAAGCCACCAGCAGTTTCTTTCTACCTGTTTCACATACATTTCACACGTTACTTTTAGAACTCCTCAGTTTACTGATATTTTCTTGGAAAATCGCCAGCCAATCTGTAGCAAAATTAAACTGTGCCTTCTAATATAAAACAATCATTGATTAACACATACTGTGCAAGCCAGATGAATCAGCAGCCTGCAAGGATGAAGCATTTGATCACAGGAACACACCATCCGAATGCTCTGATAGATGCATTCATTTGCTGAAGGGCACCGCGACACACAAGAGCACCAGCCCACGCTCCACAGCACTCCACTCTTGTGTCTCAGCACACAGTGTGCTCAACAACAAGGATGTAGTCAAATGAACAATTTGCTATGATTAGTTTAGTTTCATTTGTTAATTACAGATTCAACAAGACATGAATGCTGAAGCTTTTCAAGTATCAGATACCCATTGATCCATAGCCCCCAACATGCTCAAGTAATACTTGGAAGTCTAATATAATTTATTGTTACTTAGAGCACTGATTGGCTAGAGGAATTATACTCCAATAAATGATGGCACTGTCATTGAATCCGCCTGTAATTGCCTCCATTCATCGTAATGTATGCTCTAACGCAAACTGGAAAGAAAGGAGATGATCAACTTCAAGCTTCAGCTGTTTCAAATTCCACAGTGTGTCCCTAAGTTAATGGATGTTGAATATTGTGCTGATATATATGCTGGGTTGCATGAGATGGATCTTCAGAGTTATAGATACACACACTCATATATATTTCATGTATGTAGATTTCACATAGTTCTATAACCGATGGCCGCTTGGTGGGCTTGCTGGCCTTCATGGAAGCACCTGGAAGGCCAGGCAGGGCACAGAATCCTCAGGAGCAGTGGGTCCTCCACTGCTCTGTCCTCCAGCCTTTAGGACAAATGGAATCCTCAGGGGATCCATTTCCCCCTAGAGTGCCCCAGATGTTGGGAACTCATGTTCCTTGCTGCGGGATGCCCCACCTTCCATCCAGGCTAGGAGCAGAGCCCCCTGGTCTCCGGCACTTGGCAGTTCCTCCTCCTCAAATTCACTTACTCCACTCTCCTGGAACTGCTTCCTATGAAACAGAGGGTGACTTTCCAGAGCCAGGCACTACATTAGCTTCCTGGGGCTGCCATGACAAACTGCCACCTACTTGGTCTCTTTCACACATTTAGTCTTTTTCAGTTCTGGAGATCAGAAGACTGAAATGCAGCTCACTGAGCTAAAATCAAGGTGTCAACATAGCTGCTTTCCTTCAAAAGGCTATGGGGTAGGGGGGATAGGTTTTCTTGCTTTTTCTAGGTTTCAAGGGTCACCCCCATCCCTTGGCTCATGACCCCTCCAGCCAAGTTCAAAGCCAGCAGCGGAGCATCTCTCTCTTATGTCTACTTCCATGATGACACGTCTCCCAACTCTGACCCCTGCCCTCCTGCCTCCCTCTTAGAAAGACCCTTGTGATTACATTGAGGGCCCACCTGTTCAATCCAGGATCACCTCACCAGCTAGAGCACCTTCACTTAACCATACCTGCAAAGTCCCTCTTGCTGTATAAGTAACATACCCCCAGGTTTGGGGGATTGAGGCATGGACATCTTTGGGGGAACACTATTCTGTCTGCCACAGATAAATCACTCTTGCCCTCCCAGTGCCCGAGGCCATTACATGGCATTAATACAGCTTCAATATTCTTAACGGGATGAATGAGTGAAGGCACAAGAATGATTCATTAAAGTTTTCAAAGGTCTCTTCTGGAAAGTATTTCACACACAAAGACTGCCAAATGGGGGATGCAGGGCAAAGCTCGAAAGCCCATGTTCCTCAGCACCTGCTCATGACAAGCCTCCAAGGCTTGACTTTTCTCACCAGTGTCTCTGGGCCTTGCTGTGACCATCAAATCCGATAATGTATGTGAAAAGGTCTGTGAAGGTAGCTTGCTCTGTCTGTGTTGCCTAACCTGATCCTTGTTATCACTAAGAAAAGACACACCAGACCTTTGGGTGAGAGAGAGAAGAGGGAAGAGGGCCCACTTCCACAGAAGATATACGGTATCATTACTCAGTAAATCTCAATAAGAAGAGCCATCTGAAAGTGACCTGAAGTACGTTTTCTATTCATATGCAAGTAGCTTAAGAGACTGGCACAAGACATTTAAATTACTTCAAATGACTAGATGCTCAATTGCTCAAGATAAGTGGGGCCCCACTTGCCCTCTTACTTTGTAGTTGAACACAACAAAGATGGGTTCGCCCTGTTTACATATTACAGCAGTGTGAAATCTGATTGTTACTCATTTATCAAGTCATACACATTAACCCGTCAATTTTATTGATTAATAAGACGGTTCCATGACATTACAACAATAGGGATGACAATACATCTTCCAGTAGGAGCGAAGTCATCCCGAAAGGCCCCACACACCTGCAAAACCCTCATTGTCGGGATCCCTGGGTGGCGCAGCGGTTTGGCGCCTGCCTTTGGCCCAGGGCGGGATCCTGGAGACCCGGGATCGAGTCCCACGTCAGGCTCCCGGTGCATGGAGCCTGCTTCTCCCTCTGCCTATGTCTCTGCCTCTCTCTCTCTCTCTGTGACTATCATAAATAAATAAAAATAAAATTAAAAAAAAAAAAAACCCTCATTGTCGTTCAAACCGAGAATGTGAAAATGGGAGAAAATTGAGCATGAAAACAACCTTCAATCACATGGTCTTGAGAGGGTGTCAAGATCAAAGCTGTCATTTGCCATTATGGGGAAGATCAAGTATAAAGAGGTGAACTGGGTCACCCAGTGTCATCCACCTGGGCAGCGGTGGCATGACTTGGACTGGAGCCCAGGTCCCAACTTGTAATTTAGTGCTCTCTTCCCTGTGTTCTCCCTTCAGGTTCCCTGACCCCTGCTTGCTGCTGCCAGCTTGCTGCTTGGGACAGAAAGGCCAGGCTATGGAGAAGTGGCTTCCAAGAAGGGGCTCGTAAACAGGAGGCTGAACAGAGAAAATGGGGTGGAGGAAATTTGCTCTCCAACACTCATGAATCACTAAAAACTAAGCAGGCCTTAGTGTCTGCAAGCAACCTACTCCATGTGAAAAGGCTGTCATATTCCAGACTGTGTGGGATTACTTGGGGAGAGAAGTAACTTGGAAGCCCTCCAAGGAAAGCCCATGCTTTGGCACAAAGCAGAGAAAGTTATTAAATAAAGAAGGAGGGGCCGACTAACGGGCAAGTGAGTGACAGAACGTGTTCCTTGTAACCGGTTGCCTCAATGTTGTCAGTAGGCACAACCTGAGGCTCTTGACCCCACAGTCTGGTTGAGTGGCGGGATGCAGTGAAGGCTGGTGGGCCCTGAGTGTGGCCACACAGGTGCATCCACAACTTAGTGAGGTGGATTTCTATCAGAGCATTTCAGAGTAGAAGAGACCCCAAAAGTCATCTGGTTCAGCTGTCCAGCCTTCCACTCAGTAAGAACAAAACCTCCATCTGCACATGGCCGTGACTGGGGAGAAAGGGCATTGTGTCGGATCCTCCCCCTCTTGGCTTCAGACCTGAGCCGCTTTTTCACAGCACCCGTGGAACCCTGACTGGGAGGCTTTGGAAGGAATAGAGAGGGGTGCCTGGGTGGCTCAGTTGGTTAAGTGGCTGACTCTTGGTTTTGGCTCAGGTCATGATCTCAGGGTCCTGGGATCGAGCCCACGGTGGGGCTCCATGCTCAGGGGGAGTCTGCTTGAGGTTCTCCTCCCTCTCCCTCTGCCCCTCCCCCCACACACTCTCTCTCTCAAACAGATCTTAAAGAAGATGAAGAGGAAGAAGAAGATGAAGAGGAAGATGAAGACAAGGAGGAGGAGGAGGAGGAGGAGAGAGGAACAAATACATCATCCAGTTGCCCTTCAGCCTCCAATGGACTCTTGAATGCCCTTTACAGCAGCAAATCTGTAACCTTCAGGCAGCTGCATGCGGATTTCCCACTGGGAGTGCTAAAGCTCCCTGGGTGGGAGTCTGGAGACTGGGTTCCCATCTTAGACCTATCCCAAACTAGCCTGGTCACCTCAAGCAAATTATGTCACCCTTTGGGGCCTCAGTTTCCTCACATGTAAAACACAGTGCTCATACTGGCTAATTTCCAGAGTCCTGCGTGTTGGTTTTCACCTCTTGGTAGCTCTCTCTGCCTTCTCCAATGGAAAGCCCATCCCTTTTGTACCACCCCTGGGGCAGCCCAGGTGCCGGCAGGCTTGGGACAGGTCACCGGCCACCTCACTGGATCTAATACCAGCCAAGCTAGGCCCCAGTGTCGTGTACAAGCCAGCCGCCCCCCAAGTATCTCCATGAGACAGAAATCAATGATCATCCAGTAAACAAAGCACACATTGCCATGAAACCCAACACACAAGTGCAAGCAAGAACTGCACACTTAGCAATGTTTGTATTTCCAAACCCTTTGCTCCAACGGCCCCAGCCTCAGCATTAGATAACCCCCGATTCTCTGGGTGTAACGGTTACCATACTGGAATTCCAAGTCAAAGTGTATCCTATTTTGAATTCCACACTCCCAATCTGTTGCCTAGTATAAATATTATACTATGTAATGTGTAAATATTAAAATTTAACTTTAACAAGTTGAGTCACAGTCATTGGAATTCGGCCAAGACTCTAACACTTTTTCATTATTTCCAAAGAAAGACCAATTTAAGAAATGCAAACCAGTTCCAATTCACTTCAAAATTTGGCTTAACGTCAAAGAAATTTTAATGAAATTCTGCCTAAGCATTAAACATGAAGGTATTTATATGATTATTAAGTTAGCATTCAAGTTAAATAGAAATTAGTTTTCAGTCTTTTGCTACTGGGTTCGTAGGCCACTGAAACTCAAAAATGATGGCTGCATTTCCACAGAATCCCTCAGCTCACACAGGAGGGCTTTAAAACAGACAGGAAGACACAGCATTATTAGCTGTGCTTTATGTGGCCCTTCACAGCTGTAGGGCCAAGGCACTGCCACGGCACCCTGGCCACCTTGTATGGAGGCAGAGGCCTGAGCCACAGCTGGTCTGAGTCTCCACGGCCCGCCCCGTGCTCCTCCATGAACACGAGAGGCCCCGAGACCTGCTCCCAATCACCTCCCCATCTGCCCTGGAAGACCCTTAGGACAAAGTTTCTCATCAACTCCTGGTTCTGGCCAATCCCCACCCCCCACCTTGGAACTCTGGCAAAGGGGTACCCACTGCTCACCCAGACCCTCTTCTTTCCCTGTTTTTTTTTTAAGATCTTATTTATTTATTTATTTATTTATTTATGAGAGACAGGGGGAGGCAGAGACACAAGCAGAGAGAGAAGCCCGAAATGGGACTCGATCCCAGGACCCCAAGATCACGACATGGGCTAAAGGCAGATGCTCAGCCACTGAGCCACCCAGGTTCCCCCTTCTATGTTCTTTTTATGTCCACCAAGAAGGAGGGGACCTGGCCCCACAGCTCATGCTGCCTTGCCTGTCTGTGTGTGCACCAAACCACCTCATTGGGAAACTGCCTCCCCTTAGTATCTTTTCCAGTCCAATCCATCAGGCTTTGGCCTTGGCCTTGTCTTGATTGTGTATGCCTGGCAACCATATGTATCTTTTTTGCTTTCCCTGAAAACTTCCCTAAAGCAATCTTAGCAAAATCAGGAATTTGTGTCCTCCTTCCTTTGTGGCTTTAAGCCTCAAAAGTTTATCAGTATCACCTTACTACATATTCTTAGATGGAGAAGGGATTTATTTGCATGCAGGGTGTAGCTCCTCTGGTGGTGAGTCTTCAGGCAAACAGAATCTTCCAGGACACTCAATCCTGACAATAAAGAGGAGAGAAAGCTCCAGTGTTCCCAGACCAAGGGGTGAATGTGGGAGTGAGCAGGACTCTGCTCCCCAGGCGAGGCAGAAAGTGACTGGAGCTGGAGAGGCTCAGGGACAATAAGATGCGACCAACTGCTCAGAGCCTGGGGATAATAGGAGGACAAGCCCCCCGGAGAAAGGAAAGCTCTGGAATGGCAGCCTTGAAGAAGACATCAGGCTGGACCAGAGGTCTGCTCCATAGTCGGGAGAAAGGGCCCCAAAAAGGTTAGCAAGGAGCCAGCCCAGGACAGGAAGGGGCACAGGGTGGGGTTGGGGGGCAGGGGAGGTCACGTGTCTGCAAGCCCCGCCCAGGTTCCCACAGCAGTGGAGACTGGGTCTACACCTGGGTCAACCCAGAGCAGGGGTGGGGGGAACAGGGTGAGGAGCGAGGGGCCAGCCCGGGGGAAGAAAGTTGCTGGAGGAGTGCCCCCAGGTGACCCACAGGGTTCCCCACCTGGGAGACCCAGGGAAGGCTTTGAGGACAACAAAGAGGAGAAGTACTTCCCCTAGAGCCCCAGAATTACATTACAAAGGCAAGTGCAAATGTATCTTGTATCTCCCCAACAACCTTAGGTCCTTTACCCAGAAAATGGAAACCAAAATGCCAAATGCCCCATAGGGTCCCCAGTGCATTTCAAAGCCCAGTGAGGGCTGAATGCCTGCTGGGAAATGCCTACTTAAGGATGTTTTGCAGGAAACACCTGCCCCCTCATCAAGGAGCCTCCCAGGCAGGCACAAAGGCCCCCGAAGGAAAGTAAGTCTAATTGGTCACCCTGACTCCCCACAGGGAGCATTTCTATGGGCCCACTGATCAGCGGAACTAGGCAAAATGGAATGTGCTCCGCTTCCAGGGAAGCGGAGGGGGCTCCACGCTCGCCTGTGCACGCTGCTTGATTGAAAGGGCCGGGATGTTTGGCTTTAAAAAAAGACAAGGCTCCAGGCATGGAGGGGCCCCAGGTTTTCAATTTCCCAAGGGCAGGCTGGGGGAAGAAGGAGCTGCCTTCTGAGGGGCTGATAAGGGGACATGGGGGACGGCTTGGCTCCACCCAAAAGAACAGGAGGGCAGCCGACGCACCAGCTCCCCATCACCAGAGGGGCTCCAGCAGGCTTGTAGGACTGCTAAACTGGCAGCTGCTAATTCACGCCCAAAGAAGAGAACCCAATGATCTCCAAAAGCCTCCTCATCTCTGAAATGCTGATTTTTCAGATTTGTTGAGGACAGCGTGAGCCATACTCACTGGTCAATGTGCAGTGGAGGGCACGTTCTATAAAAAGCTTGCTTAACCATGATTCTGAGAGGGTCCGGTTCCTGGGCCCCCCTCTCCCTCTGCAGAGCTTGGTAAGAGATCATCCTTCTTGCAGCTGAGCTGATTCCTTACCATTTGCTACGCTTCACTCATCAAACTATATATCAATGTGCCTTTTTGTCTTAAGAAAATACATAATGGGATTTTAATTCAATTACAAACTTACATATTACCAACTGGAAATTAATTTAATAAACAATTTGTTTCAATCGACTAATAGGAATAGGTTAATGGTGCAATTAATCAAATATTTGACTTTTCAAAGTTTCAAAGTTTTGATTCATTAAACAACTTGCCACTTGAAAGCATATAAGGCTTTATCTCGAACTTTTAGACATGTCTGTTGCTGATCCATTCACAATATTAGGAGCGCATAATATTTACACTTGAAAGTACACTCAGAGGTCAACTGGTCCTGGGCCCTCACTGACAGATGAGAAAACTAAGGCCCAGGGAGGTTATCCCCTCCCATTCCTCCCCTCACCCCCCCACAGCCTGTGCAGGCACACACACTCACACACTCAGTCACCCCAGACGCCTAATGTGAGAGCGGCTCATAGTCTCTATGAGGTTTCTATTGCCCTTGGATCATTGTTTTAAAATGGGACATATTTTAGGAAGTTCATATTTCATTTCCATTTACCAAACAGGACAATGATAGTTATCAAAAAATTACATGTATGTCTGGTGCAAAGGCTCATTGCTATGGCAATGCCAACCAACACATCCAAGAGAAATTAGAGCAAAACTAACAGCTTAGCATTCCAAGAGGTGCCTACTAGAGACCGCCACAGTTCATCTGCCAAGACAGAAGTTAGTTTTCCACTACAGTGCAGCTGTTCTGTCAATCCAGAGAAGGTGGCAAAGTTTCGAAGAAACTGCCACTGTATCTTTACGGCAATTAGCATATCATTATCTACAAGCATTGTGGCTGCACTCCTAACGGCCTATCTCATAGTTCCCTTCTCTTGCTCCGATGTTTAAACACGAATGTGACCACTTCGGCTCTAAGGAGGCCATGCATTCACAGCCCCGTGAGTCTTTTTATAATGTCAAGCCAAGACCAACACCTGAGGAAGCAAGCCCCATGCAAATACGATTTTCCAAATGGCCAAAAGAAGTAGGGCGACTGGGGGCCACTACGTGACCTTTCCAATCGTGGTTCTGCCGGGCAAGGATTTTAAAAGCGGTTCACTTCCTCTTCCCAATTCTTATCCCTTATTATCTATAGAGATATAGAATACAGACTGCAGACAATAGAATACCTTTAGAGACAGAGTAGATATATGAGAAGTTTTGCCATTTTAACCATTTCCAAGTGCACAATTCACAGGGGCAGCATGGACATTCACAGATGCTGTGTGACCAGCACCACTATTTTCCAAAACTGCTGTTCCCCCAAAGAGGTCCCACTTTCCCGACCCCTTCCCACCTGGCTTCTGGGACACAGAACTCTGCAGCAAGGCACCTTCACCAGCTTCCTTCTTGACACCTTCTGCTCCTCCTAGTGGACTAGGTCTCCAACTCTCTCTTTGTGCTTGCTCACTCTCTACCACCACACACGTGCCCTCTGTCACACCGGCCAATCCTAGGGCTTGCCAATCCCAGGGCTTGGAAGAGTGCCCTACATAAAAGACCCCCAAATCCCTAGGCTGTGACATCTCTCTGAACTCAAGCCCCGAAATCTCACCTGGTTGAGTGGCATTCCTGCCTGACTTTCCAAGGTCTCACCTTCTCTCCCATGCTCACTCCTCTTCATGTGTTGCTTATTTCTCTCATCCATTTCACCCACATCCCAGACATGCAGGATTGCCATTTGGGCCTCATCTCTGCTGCTCTCCTCTCACTCACTCTTGCCTGGGGCCCACTTACTCCGTCTGTGACATAGACAGGCTTCCAGGTAATTTTACCTTCAGAATCCAACCCTTCCCATCAGTTCCTATGCTACTGGCCTGGCTCGAATTTGTTCCCTTTCTCTTGTAAGCACCTGCACAGTTTCTTGCCCTATCGTGCCGTGTTTATTCTTTCAAGCAAGCCTGAAGGATGGCCTTGGTCCATCTCTGCAAACTTGTCCCTCACCCCTGTACTCTATAGCCTGTACACGGGCAATCCTCTGTCTCTACTCTGCCCCCAATCCCTCCATTGTCCTGTCTCTACACTTATGCAATCCCACCCTATAGGATCCTTGTACACACCTGAATGTAAAAGTCTACCTCTTTCAACCTGGCCCTGCATCAGTAGGGGGAAGAGACTCGGGTGTGGACTGGAAAGCAGAAGGGCTGCCTGGCTTCATAGGCCTCATCTCTACTCTGAGCACAAGTAACCCACCAAAAGTAAATGGTCCAGAGAGGACATGCTAGGACTATACAGCCTGAAGTCCATGTCTCTGTGGTCCACACTGTCTGGGATCGAGAACCGAACACAGAATATTGGAGGGAGTCCACCGAACCTTGTGGGCTTGTCTTGAGACCACCACTGTTTGCAAAAGAGTATTTCCTTAGAGATTTAATAGGGGAACTCACATTTCTAGGTCCATCTACTTCTTCTTGGGCTAACATTATAAAATAAATGATCAGAGCTCATTAATGTAATTCATGCACCTCTGTTTTTTTTTTCAGGTTATAACAGCAATAATTACCTCTCAATGGGTTTTCCCTGGGAATTAAATGACTGATGGGGGTTAATGGCCCTTTGGTTTTGCTGTGGGTCATCAGGTCCCCTGAGTCTGTCATTAATCCCCATGATATGCCCTGCTGAAACAGGTCATTGGTGATAACGGTCTTTCGTGCTTAAATTGAACTAATGCATTTTACTTCTCTTTCGAAGTCAGAATGGCTGAAGGATCTTCTATCTTTAGGAACAAAGACATTTCTCCGATGGTGGAAAGAAAGTGTGATTTTTTTTTACAGCACATTAATAAGATGAGGGAAATGAAAGAATCTGAATCCTTTGATGTCCAATCCAGAGGAGGCAGGGAGGGGCAGCACTATATCACTAAACGAAAAGTAGTCCGATTAGCACAAGGCAAAAAGTGATGGATAATGAGGCTGATTACGGTACATGTTCTCTCGGTCTGCAAAGGGTGACCACACTCCTGTTCTTTGAAGTTCCCTTTTGCTCCTTTGGCCTTTTTGGGAGGAGGAGGGGGTCAAAAGTCACCACCACTAAGCACATCTGTCACTGACAAGATAACAATTCCACAAGTCACGCTGGTCCAGCATGCTCAATCAGCCACAGACACATCAATCTTGTAGCTCAATGCCTAGAGGTCCTTATTCACAACTAATGACTGTGTGTGGCTGCTGTGCGGGGAGCCCCAAGTTAGATCTCCCTCCTTTGGAGTAGCTCATCCCTGTGGACAAGCAAAGGCTGCAGAGAAAACAAAGTACAAGGAAGAAGTCAATGAGGAGTGGCAGGTCCTTCCTCGTTCCAAGGAAAGTGATCAGAGCCCCCGTAGGACAGCTACACCAGGAGAAGCACCTCGTCTGATTAGCACACAAAGGGAGAAAACAGAGGAGAAAAGGGAGCTCCCATTCGGAGATTCAAAGTGCGGGCTGTGGGTTGCTTGTGTTCACTTGTATTGTGCTATTGGCTGAGTACAAACCAAATTTCAGACAACCTTCAGCACTACTTAGAACTCCATTTTTTGGCCATCCATGTTTCTGAATACAGTTTGAGGCATAGATAATTTCTAAAGAGGAGAAAGATTGCCATCATGGGGGAAGAGTGGAGATGGGATTGGAAATGTCAGAGATTTTAGTTCCCACCTGGATTTCAGGTGCCCTAGAGTCTGTCTTTGGACAGTAGTAATTTGTCTTACATTGAAAGTAACATGGTGACCACAGCTTTGTAGTACAACCTGAAATCTGGCATTGTGATGCCCCCAGATATGGTTTTCTGCATCACTTGCCATCAGGGAAATACAAATCAAAACTACAATGAGATACCACCTCACACCAGTGAGAATGGGGAAAATGAACAAGGCAGGAAACAACAAATGTTGGAGAGGATGCGGAGAAAAGGGAACCCTCTTACACTGTTGGTGGGAATGTGAACTGGTGCAGCCACTCTGGAAAACTGTGTGGAGGTTCCTCAAACAGTTAAAAATATACCTGCCCTACGACCCAGCAATTGCACTGTTGGGGATTTACCCCAAAGATACAAATGCAATGAAACGCCGGGACACCTGCACCCCGATGTTTCTAGCAGCAATGGCCACGATAGCCAAACTGTGGAAGGAGCCTCGGTGTCCAATGAAAGATGAATGGATAAAGAAGATGTGGTTTATGTATACAATGGAATATTACTCAGCTATTAGAAATGACAAATACCCACCATTTGCTTCAACGTGGATGGAACTGGAGGGTATTATGCTGAGTGAAGTAAGTCAGTCGGAGAAGGACAAACATTATATGTTCTCATTCATTTGGGGAATATAAATAATAGTGAAAGGGAATAGAAGGGAAGGGAGAAGAAATGTGTGGGAAATATCAGAAAGGGAGACAGAACGTAAAGACTGCTAACTCTGGGAAACGAACTAGGGGTGGTAGAAGGGGAGGAGGGCGGGGGGTGGGAGTGAATGGGTGACGGGCACTGGGGGTTATTCTGTATGTTAGTAAATTGAACACCAATAAAAAATAAATTAAAAAAAAAAAGAAAGTAACATGGTATCATAAATTCTATTGATGTGTAAGCAAAAAGAAATGTAAAGAGAAGTGAACACTAGGCACATTTTTGGAACAATCTAGTCCTACTTTCTTTCTGGTCATTATTGTTCTATAAAAAGGAGACGTATAGCATAAAGGGAAAAATGTAAAAATGAGTTGAAACTCATCCCTTTATGATGAGCAACTTAAATATGAACTGCGCAGGCCACATAAAAGGTATACTGATGCAGATATAGAAAGTAAAGTCATGCTGGTAATATGGCTACGTTACTTCCAAAGGTGGGAAGCAACTTCAATGTTGCACTGAAAAAGAAAGCAAAGCCTTTAAAAAAAAATGTCGTGGGGCTCCTGGGTGGCTCAGTCAGTTAAGCAGCCGACACTTGATTTTGGCTCAGGTCATAATCTCAGGGTCATGAGATCAAGCCCCCTGTTGGGCTCCACACTCAACACAGAGTCTGCTTGAGATTCTCTCACTCCCCCTCTGCTCCTACCTCCACCCATGCTCTCCGTCCCCCTCTCTCAAACAAATAAATAAAATCTTTAAAAAAATAAAATAAAAATGTCATGTTGGGATCAAATACATTTAAAGCTATGCCATTATAGTTTTGCGTGCACAAGATTTTTTTTTTGAAAATGTAGGCAGTAAAGGAAAGAAGCCTCAAACAGTGGCTGGTGACAAGTTTAGAGGCAGTGATGGGGGAGGGCTGCAGACTGCAAAACCTCTGCTGATTCGCAAAAGCTTAACTTTAGAAGATGCATTTCTCAACACTTCAAAATTGCCCAATAAATCAGAAATTGTAAAGATTTAGCCTTTAAAAAAAGCCTATGCTATGGTATTTATCATTGGCTTGCGATGTCTAGAGCTACTGGTTTAGAAACAACTTAAGAATTAAATGCGTGGCATTTGTCAAATTGCACTTATAAAATCACTATCTGAATATAAAACTGTCAGCTTATTGCAGCCCTTGCCCTGACCCTGTAGGCTTTAAAGGGCACACGTGCTGCCCAAATTACAAAATCCCGTTTTAAAAGAGCAGAATTTCCTACAGAGCTGGGCGGGACAGGAGCTGCTTCCACTGAGGACTGTGGCTTTGCTGTGGCCCGGGCAGCCTGAGACACTTGGAAGGGTGCCGTTTCTCTTACATTAATGACTAACAGCTACCCGGGTCTTCCCTCCAGGAGGTCGTCTGTTTATTTGTGTCATTTGACTTCCCTGTCTAGTTATAACTCTCCTCGATCCTCAAATTATTTGAGGTGGTTTTAAACATGTGATCATTCGTTCTAGACCAACTGAACGAGGGCATCTTAAGTCAAATGTTTGCGCAGGACATACATTTACGAACTACCTAACGGAACTGCTAACAACTTCTGTAAGACATAAGGACTAAAAGAAACCTTCCAGTCCTTCTGTGCTTCCTCCCGTTTCTGTGAACATCTCCCCTGTGCCAGGCACTCAGCTAGGCACCATGGACTAGAGGGATGCAAAGACATTGTCATTTTTTTCAGGGCATGCCTATTCATACAGATCTTAAGAAAAATAATTTTTTTTGAAGTAGGCTCCACGCCCAACGTGGGGCTAGAATGCATGACCCTGAGATCAAGGGTTGCATGCTTTACCGACTGAGCCAGCCAAGTGCCTTGCAAAACAACTTGTTTCAAGCTCTAAGCCTCTCAAATGTTTAGGAAACCCAGTCTGTGATCCTTTCAATATTAATGACCATACATGGTCTTCTGCATGAAGAGTCAACTAAAATCACTGGCAATTAGAGCTGTAAAAACACTTTATGCAGCCCCTTCATTTTACATGTAAGAAAACTAAGGGCCAGAGAGGGACAGTGATTTGCCCAGAGAGACAGAGTACGGATCTCCTGAGACATACTCTTCCATATATTATATGGTATTATATTATATTATATTATATTATATTATATTATATTATATTTATTATATTATATCTGATACATTTTAAAAGACCACCAAAAATTAGTGAGTAAATATATTTTATGCATGGAGCACCTGGGTGGCGCAGCCGGTTATGCATCTGACTCCTGGCTTCAGTTCAGGTGGGGATCTCGGGGCAGTGAGATTGAGCCCCGTGTCAGGCTCCATGCTAATCTTGGAGTCTGCTTAAGACTCTTCCTCCCTCTCCCTCGGCCTCTCCCCCATTGTGCTCTCTCTCAGAAATAAATCTTAATACAATATAATATATATAATACATAATATTAATAATATATGCATATAAAATGCATACATACATATATATGTATGTCAAGTACATGTTAAATCAAAGTAGAATGGTTTATATTTCATAGTTTTTCAATAATTCCCTGCTCTAACTTTTTGATTAGTGAACCAACCACTGGTCCCAATCTCATCCCAAAGGGCTCCTGTTCTAATGCAGGAACCATAATTCAGGAAAGGTATGCCCTTAGTTACTGCATCACTTGTGCTACAGCAGCCAGACCAGTACAGATCCCAGAGATTGCCTCTTCTGAATTCATACACTTGTCTGGTTCATAAGCTTTTACTGCCTTGGATGGCTCTCCCTTTGAGAGTGTTTTCTATCATTATTTCACTCTCTGGCAGTGTCCTTAAGTGTGCGAATACTTGCTGGTATTGCCAACAGAGGGCAGACTAGAAAAAAGAAGAATTGAGATTGTCCATCTATCCTTTATGGTATGAGTTGGCACTTCTGATAAAAGGTTTTCACGAAACGAGTGGTTACGACAGTTGGCTAAAATCTGGAGGCTAAACAGGCACTGCTTTCCTTGGGGGAGAACAGAGTCCTGAAACCTCCTAGA
Source organism: Canis lupus dingo (assembly GCF_003254725.2). Taxonomy (NCBI): domain Eukaryota; kingdom Metazoa; phylum Chordata; class Mammalia; order Carnivora; family Canidae; genus Canis; species Canis lupus. The sequence continues at coordinate 117,431,948 of NC_064281.1, read as the reverse complement.
GAGCCAAAACAGAGCCCCACTAGGGGCAGAGTAGCTAAGATCCAGTAGAGATGTATAAGCCCATTTGCTTCAAGTCACAAATCAGGATCAGAGTGTCAGAGAGACTGGAATCCAGCCCTTCTGATCTGGACATCATTCCAGAGTAAGACCAGTCGAATTTGCAACCCCCCAAAATCACCATAAACAGAGGATATGGCTATATTCTGTGTTGAGCCCAGGGCATGTTGAGTGATTCTGAAATTAATCAGGTGAGACGAAATGCACCAATTTATAATTCTAGTGTCCCCTAAATGAAAAGATTAACACAGATTTTCAAAGATCCTGGCCTTATATCTTGGGGAAGTTCTAAGGTATAGCTTATGAACAAGAATGGTATGACAGAAGGTTGTTCTTGAAAACATGGAAACAATCTTTATGACAAACCCAACTCTTCTGCCACCTGGCTCATTCCATTTGCTAGCCACAAACCACCACATACGGATTTCCTAAGAAAATCACTTGCTAGACCACTGAGTAGGAATGAGAAACAAGCCCTACTTTATACAACCGATGGCTCAAGGCATTATTCCCCAAGAAAAACTAATGCCTTTGACTCCTATCTTGGTGACAGCTCTGCCCAGCCTGAATTCCAGAGTTTGACAATGCTGACGACATCTGCATGCTCGTCTCAGTGGCGTGTCGAGGACATAGTCCTCCCAAGCTAAGCACAAAAGGGCTTGCATCGAGGTGGTAATTACCGTCACTCTCCCAAATGATGAACTTCTAATCACAGTGAGGAAAATGCTTTGTCAGGACAATAATCCCAATTAAGAATTTCTTGGCAAAACTGCTAGAGCAAACAAAACTGTGTGGGTAGAAAACACAGAACTCAGAAAAACACATAGCCCAAGTGTAAAATAGCAGCCACCAAGAGGGCCCTTGGGGAAGTCATCCAGAGATGCAAGATGACAAAAAAACACGTCATATATTTAGGCACATATCTTCCTCCTTGACTTCTCTATGTAGCTTGTGCAGCTGGGAGCTCAGACACACAAAATACAACAAAGCACCCCCACATGGCTGTTTCCAGAATGCATATGTGGGATTTACTGCTCTGATCAATACAGAAAAGTCTTAGATCAATTTGACGGCTCCTCTTCCACTGATCCCTCGTCTTCCAGCCATCCTACCACCTATTAGAAGATCAGTAGCAGGAACAACAGATGAAACTCGTGTTTCTCCCAATTTGTTTGTGAACAGCTCTGCCAAAAAGTAGGTATAGTGAACACACTGGAGCTATCTGGGGGGAAAAGCCGTCAAGCGGGGCAGTTGGAGGGTTTTGTCTATAATGTATGCTCCAGGCTCAGCCATGTATTTGGTCAAAAGTCCCCATCCCACTTTCGCTTCCACAGTGAGATGGCACCCCCCCCCCTCCACTGCCATGAAGCACCCACCATCTCTGGCCCTGCTTTGCTGACATTACCACCTGAGCCCTTTGTATGGAAGTCGGGATCCGAAGGATAAGAGAGGTCAGAAGGGACTCCTGCAGGACAAATTATTAGGTCTTTCTGAAAGCCAGAGGGCTTGTATGTCGGGCTACTTGGGGAATCCTCCCAACCCCACAGCTTGAGGGATTCTGAAGACCAATGACAGGCCATGGTAAAGGAAAACAGAATACAAGCAGCTGGAGAAGAAACAGGAAG